>NC_053413.1:20824938-22037438 GCF_016859285.1 Xiphias gladius | reverse complement strand
GTTTGTGATTTACTCTCTAATTGCAGTATCTGGCTCCACTCCCCCTTGAAGGCATTCAGTTCTCAGTGGAGGTGAACAAAAACATAAACTATTACTCTCATATGGGTAGCAGGCATTTTAAGAGCCCTTACAGTAGGTGCTGTATGCCGTCTTGAATGGTCACTGAAATGACAGTTTCCCTTGGGCAAGCCTTTTAGTACTGTTGCATGAATTTGTATAAACGTTTGGTGTTATGGGTGATTTATCAGGTTTACGTTTTAGCTGGTAGACTTGTAACGGAGGGCGTCTGGCTTTAATGCATCTCCTAGTTTGGCCTAAGATCATCCATCTTTATCATACCTTTCTAAGATCTGAGACGTGTTTTGTCTCTTTTGTTAAGTTTGGCATGGGCTTCCTTAAACAGGCCAGATTGCGTTGGTGTTCAAACAGTTTCACCGACCTTTTCTGAAACTATACTGTGGCACGAGCATGTGGCTAAATCAGGTCTTAACCTTGTCAAATGGATGCAATTCTCTGATAAATTAGGAAAAAGAGAAGTAACTGTTAAATTTGAACAATGCTCTCTGTTTTGGGAGCATTTAAAAATCACTCTTGGGAAGGCATTTTGAGACTGAAAATTGAGGCAAAGCAAAATAATTATTCAAGATGAGCCGTAAGACAGCAAAAATGTTCTAATAAATAGGGAAAAAAAGGGGCCAGAGCCAAAACAGTTGCATTGTCCAGAGCCCTTGGACCCATTTGGATGGAGAAGCTCAGTAACAGTGCTCGTACCTCATATTTACAGGCATTCTTTTCCCTCTTTGTGAAAGCCCAGGGAATTGCAATGGGAAATTAGCACAAATTGTTTTCACGTCAACATTTAATGAGCCTGCCATGATGTGTTGTTGTGCACGTTTGATAAGGTCAGCCCTCGGAGGCCTGAGGCTCAGCAGCCGTGCTTCACCTCAGCCAGGATATTATGCCATACTACAGTAAAACCGTTAAGTGTTCCCCGCGAGGATGCAGTAAATTTAATGAGATGGAGATGTTGCCCCATGAAGAGCCAGTGGACCAAACTGTTTAGATATCTAGGACAGTTTAATCTTTCAGGGCTGGTAGCACAATGTTGTTATTGTGTCGTCAAAGAATCATCAAGTCTCATCTAGCTCATTCTTCCCCGCGGATCGACATTTTCCTTTTTCGTAATAAGAGGTTGTCAGAAAAAAAAAACCCTACTGTAGAAAATTATCACCATAACAACTCCTGAAATTATCCCAAATACCTGTAGGTGCACTATAAAATGGCCATGTGTTGAACAGTTGTGGCAGCTCCCCAGACTCCTGTTATCCATCCCTCCCAGGATCAGTTATGTCCACTGACAGCTGTATTCTTAACCTACATTAAAGGGAAGACATTGGGTCAGTCAGTGCCTATATGTTGGGCCCCATATATATGCCAAAGAATCAAATCAGCTATGATTTAAAGGCTGGTTTTGATCCTTTGATGAAGAATTGGAGACTTAGGGGGAATTTGAGGTCTTATGATCCAGTGTAATGTTTATTTGACTTTTCAACCAAAATAAGCTTTGCTATGTGTTAGTGTTGCCAGTTCTTAACCAGGATATGTATCGTGATCCACAGAAACTCCCCCTTGGGTGCTCTCCCAGTCACCTTCACTTTGTTAACCAATTAATTCGAAACAGCTCCACAGCTGATCACATGAATATGAGTCATTGTTCTCCGAGCTTTGCTATAGGAAACAGTTGTCCATGTTCGAATACATTCCTTGAACGGCCCTAAGAGTACTGTAAGAATCCAGAAATACCGGGCACTTTGTAATGTTGCCCAACTCAAAGAGGAGCAAAATTTCACCCATATGCTAGACAAAGTTCTCTGTGTCTAAAAAAATGAACCAGCGGAGAAACTTTTTCTGCGTTTGAGTGCAGAAATAACATGTGGAAATCCTTAAACTGAGTGCTGGCGGTGGTGAACTCACTGTGGCTGTTCTCCCTCTCGCAGGCCACACAGGGCGCCTGCTGCAGTCCCTCTGCTTCACCAGTATGTCCTTCCTACTGCTCCACATCATCTATCAGATTACCGTCAACAGCCTCCTGGCCGGGAACTCCATCGCCTCCGACTTCAACTGTGAGTACACTGCAGCCTTTATAGCCAAGGCTCTAAAGGTTGTGAGGTGTATTGGGTATGTAGAAACCAAAGCACACTTTTACTCTTTTTGTTAAGGGGGAGGCAGGTGCTCTAATATCTTCAGTAATATTTTTCAATCAAAAATAGTGAAAAAATGCCAAATATTCGCTGATTTGCTCTTTTTCTTTGTCATATATCATTGTAAACCAAATGTTTTGCTGCTGGACCGTTGGTTGAACAAAACAAGACATTTAAAGACATCACCTTTGCCCTGAAGAGTTGCGATGGGCATTTTTTTTTTGATATTTTCTTGATGTTTAATAGCCTTAACAAATAATTGCAGAAATAATTGGCAGATTAATCGACAAAGAAAATAATCACAAGTTGCAGCCCTACTTGACTTATTTTAAGAGCACCATCTTCCCTTATCGCACCTGAATTAAGTGCTTTGAGTTGCTCAAACAACCATGGAAGTGTTAATCATGCTTTAGTTGCTCCAAGTAAATACTGTGATCTAGCAGATATGCGTATAAAAAACGTTTCCCCACCATGGTCATAAAAAATGTAGTCCAAGTGGCATTATGTTTGTTCCAAACATTAGCTGTTGTAAATCAGTAGCACATAAACGTAATTTTAATGAGACAGGGATGCACAGTTGATGGAATTTAAGGTGGTCAAAACAGGAATCCAACACTCTAAACCCCTGACAGCGTTAGTGCTACGTGGCTCTTTCAAAAAGTCTGTTTCTGTCCAGAACAATTCCCTCTCTCTGAACAGTGATGTAAGACCAAAACGGAGAAATCTCTCACTTTTGGGCCAGAATGTGCTCAACGGTGTGCGCACACGTGTGGCCCATCCATCACACGGGCCGTCCTGAGCTATTGATGCAGTGTCACGGGGTTGTATATCACTAGAGAAGGTGTAGCTTTTTTCACAGCCTGAGGGAAAGATTCCATCCAAAAAACTAAGTGAAGACATGTTCCATTTGCAGGAGTAGGGTAAAATATGCTCTCTAATAATAATTCACAATCTCTAGACATATCTTTACTCTTACTGGATTTTGTCACATTGTGAAGATTTATGAATCTAACACATTCCTCAATGTAATTAGCTGCCTTGTGCCATATGGGTGGCGCAGAAAAAGAGATTCTTGCTGCCAGTAAAGCAAACACTGTAAGCTACCGAGTCAGTGTTGGGAAGGTGTTAATACTTGGCATTGGGCTTCTCATTAAACTCTGTATCAAACTGTAAATTTTGCATGTGACTCCGCAGGACAGACCCTGACCTTGTGTTCTGATGACTTGTTCTTTCTAATGCGAGTACCTTGCTTTCCGTCGTCGAAGTACAGCCAACTCTGCGCAGAAGGCAGAACGAACCTTATCGCCTCAGGCGAAAGCACACAGAGCTGTTCAGAGAGGGCAGACTAAATATTCACTCAAGGAAATCTTTATTTCTGCGGTCTCAAGGGCTGCAGTTTTTGGCAGTTCAAACCCTGGTGTGATGAGAGCGTAAGCTCTATCCGTCTACCATATCTAACTATATATTATCCATCTGTCTGTCTATTGATCTGTCTCTTTAAACAATAGCTACCTGCATTAACAGGACTGTAAATTCGTGGAACAAATGAACATCTTTTGTGAATCTTTGCAACATAATTTCTACTTTGAAAAGCTTCAATTTCATAACAGCGAGTTCACCGACTGATTGTTGATCGGTTGCTTCACTGATTTGTATGTGTAGATCAGTAAATACAGAATCTAATGGATAACAGTGGGTAACATGTTAAAAATGAGAATCAGTTATTAAAAAAATAGTTCAAAGATATTAAAAACCAAGATGGGCAAGAACACGTAACATGTAGAGTTTCATGACAAAAGCACAAAAAATTGCTTTAAAGGATAAGTCTGTTGATATTTTACATTTTTCTTGTTAATAATAATGAATTGATCCTACTAACGAGTGTTGTCTGTGCAGTGAAAGCCTGATGTGTCTTATTCCTCCTTGCTATAAAGCACCATTGTTGTCCAAAAACTGTTTAAAAACACATGAACGAGCCTCGCTGTTGCACTGGGTGACCTGTTCCTTCATTACCATGAACACACACACACACACACACACACACACACACACACGCACACACACTCACTTTTATCTTGAGTCAAACCCCCGTACACTGTCCTAATACTGTAAATGCTCACTACAGCACCAAATGTGTGTTACTCCGTGGCTGAAAATAGTCCCCCCCCCCCCAAACGCACTATTTACTCCTGTTTTAAGTAGCGTTTGTTAAAATGAGAGTGCCCAGCTGTTTTAGGAAATTATATAGCTATTTCAAAAAATTAATGTTTGCTGTGTATTTGTGAAGAGTTTTTAGCCCCGCCAGCGCTCTTGGCTCTAGGGATGCCAGTGTCAGTCTATCAGTCGGTCCAACGCTGCGGTTCAGGCTGAAAAACGTCAAAAGATATTGGGTGATTTGCCATGAAATTTCGACATTCGTGGGTCGAGGAGGATGGAAATGCAGAAAGTAGTGCAGATGCCATGGAAACGTACTGTTTCCCATTGTGGAAATTTTGAGGGTAAATTTACACAATGGAAGGTAAATATAGTGCACTATATAGTAAATAGGGAGTAATTGTGGCTGCAGTTTTAGTCTTGTTAAGTTTTACATCTTCAGAAGGAACCAAGAGGCTCGGGCTGTGCGCAACAGACAGGGTAGTATAAAGTATAATAAAGTTACGGACTGATACGTTATTGGTTTCAGTCTTTTCTAGGGGGTTTTGTGACAATAATAAAATATAGAATATCACCAGCCTTATCCTAGACTGCGCTGAAATAAATATTGGCATTTGAAATAATTCCCATAAATACCATGTTAGCAACAACCAACATTATTACATTACTAAAATAATCTAACTTACCCTAAGAATAATCACGGATCAGCTTTCTGATTTTGGACAATTTGTGACTTTTCCAAACTTTCGTAAAAACTGGAGTTTGTGTCTACATTATTTCCTGGAGGCACTATAATGCAGCCTGGTCCTGGTATTACAGGAGCTGAGTAAGGACTATGGCTGTCTGTAAGTATTATATAATAAAGGTCCATTGGCACTTGAATGAATAACATATTGAGTCATTATCTGAAACATTTAACAGCAGAGTCCCTGTAATGAGCACTGGACTGCTCAGAGTTGCTTCATAGTAAACATCTACTGGAACCTGGCTGTCATAATGACCATTAATGAGGCACAGGGGAGAGAAACATAACATCACACACTCATGGTGATAAACTTAATATGGAGCTGAGGAGAGACTAAAAATGTCATTCACAATCACAAAATTATAGGGTTGTATTGTAAAGTAAACACTTGTACAGCGCATTTCTCGAGACAACCTCTACAGAATATTGCAAAATATTTTATATACATGTACAATTGGAAATTTAGGACTTTGCTCCACCATGATGATTTGTATACATATTGTTGGGCTTTGGATTTGGACGTCATCCTATTCCTATTGTTAAGTTCGGGCTACATATGCAACGGGAAGCCAGACATTACTCTTTGTCCCCTTGATCCACTGCCTACATTCTGAGAAAACGCCTTATCTCAGGTTTCTATATCTGGTATTCAGCCACTCGACACCCTTTTCCTTTTGGCAGCCAAGTATAAACAAGGAGTCCTCCTTAATGGCGAGGCGGTTATCCTCCCCCCAGAAAACTTCATATAATTTCCTCTATTTGCAGTGGCCAAATACACCATTAGAGAAGTAAACGGAGTCGAGTATGAATGAGAAAACCTTTCCAAAAAAGCTAACACCTCCAGCTGTTAGAGCAGGTCAGTAACTGGTCACCAGATGAGCTGGAGCCAGATGACTTCCTTTGGAGTCATCTGTCATTCCACTGTGCTGACACAACATGGTGGGAGCAGCATTTGGATTTACATTTACTTGTGGGAGTTTGTTAACCGTCGGAGAGCACCAGATGGGTGGAGCTCGCTGTATTTCAGATAGTGTCAACTAAATTGTCAGATAGTGACAGAAACAAATACACTACAATGACTTTCAGATACTTTTTCCGGTGATTGTCTAAACTTTTTGGCAGCCACTGTCCTTTGTGGCAACCCCCACCCTTCTGGCCACTAAGTTGGTTAAAACAACCCATAAAAAATAATGTGCAAGTATGATTTGACCCATATTTGTGGGCATTAGGTGTTTCACTAGCTCATAAAGGCTGAAAAGCCTGTTGAATGGCTGTTTTGTGACAAGCTCCTCAGGGATAGTCTTCGTTAATTCCCGTAAATTGTACCTTTACCGGCCTCCGTATACACACACATCGTGTCTGCTATTCCCCAAATGTGAGATATTTACTGAATTTTCCCTTGGCATACAGATTCTCAGATAATAGTTATGATGTGCTGAAACGTCGACGCTGCATAGCTCACGTCTCTGCGGAAAAAGGGCAACTGGCATCGGGCCCCAGAGATCGAAGAGAGAGCGCAGGGAAGTGCTGTGCTGAGAGGTTAACGGGCCAGCAAGTACAAAGGTTGTTTTATGATGTTCACATTAAGCCTGAGGACAGGTATTTTTGGTGCACAGCTGGCATGGAAAGTGGCCTTGCCTCCACGGGAAGAAAGTCTCACAATGCTGTGTTACACAACATTCGTCTCTTCATCCCGTGGATCAGACTTGCCTGACTTTACCTCTGGCATTCCTCGTGTATTATTTCACACACAAGATTTGTTCTGACACCTGTAGGCTCAGTTTGGGCTAGGTGAAGTTAGGTGTTGCAGATGTTTGGATTTGGGAATCACTGAAACACACTCTGTTTTCCCTGTGGTCACTGGGCTGATATTTTACACTGAAGGGTTTCTATTTGACTAATCAAACGGGGGCGTTACGTAATCTATGAACTTTATCAGCCTCTGTGGCCCATTATTAGGGATTACAACGACATCATTGGACCTTATTTCCTCCTGAGCAAGACTCTGGCACTGCCCTTCATCCTGTCCACTTAAGCTACTTTGGCTTGTAAATGAGAGAAACGCTAATGGCTCGCTAATTAGACTAGAGACCCGAAAACTGTATTGTGAAGAAGTTGGCATCCCAAACATTAACTGATACTGATACTAAGAATCTCTGAAACCCAACGCAATTTGCTATGTGTTCACATTGTTTTTGTTTTAAGCTTCATTAAGCTGTTTTTGACCTTTTGTCTCTGGTTTGGTCTCAACCAACTCTTGAGAAAAATCAGCAATGTGTCCCTAAATAGTTTGTTATGCACGGGGATTTGATTATGCAGCATTTCGTAGCCAGGAAAAAAATAATCAATTTAAACAGTTTAACGTGTTCACAACAGTATCTTCCCGCATATCTTTCAAAAAAATCCTAGCTATTTAAAAGAATAAGGTGCCAACGCTTAAGGACAGTCAGCTTTTTAATTTACTGTATTGTTATTGAGGTCCATTTGTGATTTCTGATAATGTCATATCACCCTTCTCTAGATAATATATCACAGTGAAGTGCATTGCCATTATAGTAATTACTGCTTAGCATTTGGCATTTTGTTATTTTTGGCCTTTACGGGGCTGATGTCTTGCTACACAGTCGGGTGAGTCATAGCAGCATCTGCTGTCCATCACTGAGTCGCAGAAAATGGGAGTAGTTGTATGGAGGTGGACAGATGTCTTAAAATCTCAGTTTGAGGAGGACCGTTGGTGAAGTGTTTGATATCAGGGGTTAGTCATGTGGGCTCCTCCCTTCGCAGACGTTTTGTTAAATTTCTCAGCTATCTCTTGCCGTCACATACCCACCGATGTCCACGCACTGTTCGCCTCTAGATCTGCCCGGACCTGAATATATTTCATTTGTGGCAATCTGTTAGAGGGAGAAGGATAGGTTTGGCCGTCGCACCTTCAGCCAGGCATGAGGGATTTGGAAACAAAACATCTGTGATAGTGAAGCTATTAGCTAGCTAAGAGATGAATAATAAAGAAACAACAGGATTAGCGCTGACAGTTCAGTGGTTTTTTTATCCACCCTGAGTGGAATTAAAGTCTCTTTCCTGTTTCTGACAAAGTGCCTATTAGTGTGACTCATTTCTTTACTGGATACCTTGTGTGTGTGTGTGTGTGTGTGTGTGTGTGTGTGTGTGTGTGCGTGATTTAGGAGAAAACCCTTACGATTATCTTTTGTTTAATCTTTTGAAATTTATTCTTTTTCTGCTTTACACATTTTTTTATTTGCCTCCATATAAAACCAAAGCTTTTCAACTCTTGTGAAAGATTGATGGTACTCTTTAAGGGGTAATACTGTAGCTTACAGGTTATAAAACAAGTTTTATAGTCTGAATTTCATATATTTTATATATTTCATATTTTCATATTTATTTGCATTGTGACACAGTAGATTTAAATCTGTCTAATGAAGTGCTTTGTTTGCTGTCTGCGTTGAGTTACGCTCATCTGAGTGAAGCACTGCCGCTGATGTGTGTTTAACTCTCCTCACTGTGCTCCATAAACCAGAAACTTCAGCACCGCAGCTTAATTAGTCACCTAATACACCAACAGAACAGCCGGATGTATCAATATGTCATTGAGTTGAGATCCTCGAGTCACAAAGTGATGCCATGTTTTCTCTGGCAGCAGAACAAAGGCCAATCAACCTTCAACAGCTCTGCTCAGTGTGAGAGCTGAATACCTGGAAATCTCTGGAGTGCTAGAGTGACATTCGGGAACATTTCAACCAGTCCAAGCAGTGGAAACAAAAAAACCCCAAAACAACCAAAAAAAAAAACAAGGAAATAAAATGTTTTTATTTTCTGAATGAAATTAAGTATGAGCTGAACCCCCCCCCATTTTTCGCTTATACGAATGATTTAAAGCGGGATGTTATGAATTGTTTTGTCAGAAGTTAAAAAACACTGGTAGCTCTTTTACAGACGAGATCGTCACTCTTCATATTATAGTGATACTGAATAATAAACAGCAGTTATTAGCTGTTGATACACTGGATACAGTAATGGGAATGATCTCTTCTAACTTGTGTGAACGTTGTGCATAACAGCTCTGCTTGTTGCTTGTCCAGCTGTTTGTTTTTAATGACTGTGATATGAAAGGTGTTAAGGTATATTTCTTTGCCAAACAATAGCTGTAATCACTGAATTACTTCTTATTTGTCTGTCCAGGTTCCACGTGGGAGAAATCCATAAGACAAATTGGCTTTGAAAGGTAAGATAGTAATGAATTCAGCACTTTCACGACAAATGCAATCATTAAACTGATTTGCGCAACTAATTTTATCACTCATTTAGCAAGCTCAGTGATATCCAGAATACAAATTCCTTCAAGTGTTCAAAAAAAAAAAAAAAAAATCAGTTTCCAAATCACATTTCTCCTAACGATCATGCAGCGTAAAATATGCAAGTGTGGATTTTGTTTAACTGAGCATTAATATTTCACCTAGTTGGGCAACTGAAATGTTTTTTCAGGACGTGATAGGACTCAGCTCAGTGACTGCTGGCTGATGAAATGGAGGGTCAGCAATATCAAAAACCTTTATGTAATAAAATATGATGATATCTTTTAATGGCACTTTTTAAAAATTTCCATGTAAAGTCAACACCAAAATTAACCCTTAAAGGACATTTTATTTCTTCTGTTAAAGACCATACGTGTGGTTCTTATGTTCTTCTTACTTTACAGGTAGGTGGATGCATTGTCTTTCCAATATGGTATCCCCACGATAACATTAAGCAACACTTTTTGCATTTAGCCGGCCTGGCTCGTCATCTGACAAGCTTTTATAAATGCTCCTAACCTGCCCCTGTGTGGATTCTGGATGAACGCTTAACCCAGTTATGTCTGACGATCAGTTGACAGGCCTATTTCTCAAAGCTTTTGCCACCGTGTCTGTCTCCTCACACCCCCGTGATCGTATTAGATGTGGTTTCCTAAGTACGGGAATGTCCAAACGCAGCCACGTCCTTTTTCCAGTACTCAGCCCTCTGTGGATAGTATACTGTAAATGGTGGAAGTAGAGCCATAAACATTTTATCCCGCCTGCATTTAACTGTTTGTGTTGAGGACCATACACAGCATATACAATATTTACAGCTGCATTTGCTGCACAGGCGGATGCCGTCTCCTTTTTACCACCTGTATGGAGGGACTCAAGTCCGACGTACAGGAGTCTAAAGAGAAGTCAGAGCTGCGGTGGGTCTTTTCACAGAGAGATACTTCAGTTTCCTCCAGCTTGACCTTTTCAGATCCTTTATATATACCAAATATTTGTAGCGCGTAGGACATATTTTGTGGTCTCCCTATTTGACAGGTCTTAGGACTGCTAGTGTTACTGTAATTCTCACACATGATGAGCAGTGGGTGTGTAGGGGTCATTGAAGAGACTGGCTCAACCTTGTTTCCATCTCTTTCATCCATGTGAGGATGTGTGAAGCTTCACAACAAATAAAGTACATGGAAACAGACGTCCTTGATTAGATTAAACTTGCCAACAGCAGCCAAAGGCCCGACCATTTATCTACGTGTGCGTTTTCCATCGTCTTGGCTAGCAATCTGTTTTCAACTTGTTAACTTTTATTAGCTTTATATCCACAATGAGATTGGTTCTGTTTGAAATGACCAGTTGTTTTATATTGAGATCCAAACATTTGGCCAGCTTTTTTCTCTGCAGCCTGTGCCACAGAATCACCAGTATGTTTTGTTTATTTTGAACAGTTTAATTAGACTTTGAGCTCAGCATGAAACATAAAGAAAACACTTTGGTGGCCAAACACAGGATGCAGTGTGATTGTGGTAAGGCGGAAATAGAACTCGGTTTGGATGATAAAAGTGAGTTTTAAAGGTTTCGAAACCTGTTAGCTATTTCAAGGACAATTTTAATTTGCTTAAATTGTACGTGCGATCATAGCACCTCATAAACCTTGTCCTCGGGCAGCACAAATACATCACGCGGGATCATGTGAAGCCTGATGTTACTGTAGCTGTCAAGGCAACTGTTTGAACAAAGCTTTTGGTATTTAGTTAGATGGGAGTAGACAAATGGATTAAGAAATGTTGTCTGCCCACGCTGAAAGACTTGAAATGATGCAGACATGAAGAGCAGTCGTCAATAGGAATCAAATCCGAAAAATCTAAACTAGTTTCAATCCTTTTAAGGTCATACACAGCGTATACAATATTTACAGCTGCATTTGCTGCACAGGCGGATGCTGTCTCCTTTTTACTGCCTGTATGGAGGAACTCAAGTCAGATGTACAGGAGTGTAAAGAGAAGTCAGAGCTGCGGTGGGATAATTGTTTACACTACCTTATTATGAACAAAGGTTGCAGTTTTCAGGGGGAAAAAAAAAAACACTCTCTCATGGCCTTTTTTGTTCTAATGGAATTTCACTCACTTGTTAATAGCAATGCATCTGAACCTGGCAAGCCTGATTTCATTAAAGTGGGTGGTACTCCATATAAAATCCGAAGCGTTCGACACCACACATATTAAAAGAACAGTTGAGTAACGGAAAACCTGCATTCATGTGAACAGGTTGTGTTTTCTGAAATACAGAATGCGGTCATTACAGAATCAATACAGAATTGCACAGAGTACAATGAAGTTGAGTAGTAATCCAGACGGTGCAGACACACATAACAAACAGCAATATCTGTTCTCATGAGTTTGAGTGCAGTTGCAGGGAGATAATACTCGGTGACAACGTCCGTGCAAGATCGTTGAACCATTTTTGGCTTTTTAAAACAGTCATGGACACATGAAGGATTGGGACAGACCAGAGGCAGGTGACATGTGACAAATATCCAAGGCGGGATTCAAACGCAGGACAGCACAAGTGAATTGTGGGCCACGTCCAAGTCAACTAAACGACCAATCACAAGTCCCTGGATTCCTCAGAAAAACTGTTCCATATTAGGAGTAAATCGCCCATGAGTAGTTTAGCTTTATGTGCTCCTTCTCATTTTCCTTCAGTTGGTCATGATCCTGGCCTGCGAGATGGCTCCAAGTCGCAATTTGGGGAGATATTGGGATTCATGTGTACTTTCAGGAACCGAGCATCTGCTTTCTGTCAGTGTGTGTCCTCTGCTTTCTGTTTTGTGCCCAGTGTGATTGGTGCAGATGCGGGGAACGGCATCCGGGTGTTCATCCCTGACATTGGCATGTTCGTGGTCGGCTTGGCCATCTGGCTGCTGTGTCGCAGTCTGGTCCAGAAAAGGCCGTCTGAGGACATGGCACAGTACAACGCTGACTTCGAAGCAGAGGAGCAAGTGGGTTTCATTTGTGGTGGCATGCAGTGTCCTGCGTCTGTCTGTCTGTATTTTTTTTGTCCAAACAACAGTCCAAAAACCCAAAGATATTGAATTTACATTGTCCCAAAGTGGTTGCCAAAGTTTACCTTAAACATAGGCGAAGGCTGCCACTATATTTAGTCATTTTCCAATTTTTATTGTACATTCGATAATGTTTCACCACATAATACTAAGCAACATTTACTCACATTAGCTAAATTTTTATATCCCACCTTCATGGTACATCGTATGCAGGACATTATGTCATCTGTGACTCTGTGGACGCATTCTTGTTAACACAATAACTCAAGAAAAGTCAATGGTAGACCCATATGGAGTAGATGATCTGATTAAATTCTAAACAAAAATGCCATGAAAAATATCACTATGAAGGGGTGCCGTGGTTTCGACTTATCGATCTATAGGCCAATTGTTCCAGAGCCTAATTTGAAGTACAAGAGTAAAGAATTATGGGACGCCCTGGTACCCGGACGATTAAGGTGCATACCACATAACCTTTGTTGCATGTCATAACACTCTCTTTTTCTGTCTACCTCACACTGACTGTCAGAATAAAGGCAAGAATGCCAAAAACTAATCATAAAATAAGAACCATCTGCATACTGTCAGATGTGGGTAAGTCAGTGTATTGTAATACATATCTAAAACCATCTAGGGACTGTGTGCATGAAACTAAACTGAGAAATAAAAGCAATGTCTCACGTCATGAGAATGTTCTCATAAATATAAGGAGGAAAATATCAGATCTTGGTTGGAGTGACCTTCTCCAAACACCTCAGTTGGCCCCGAGGTAAAAATCCTCACACAAACTAGTTTTGGTTTCTGGACTAGGAAAAGGACTAATTATTTTTCAGACTAGAAGCTTGTCAACATTTCCAGGCGGCAGTTCATGTCTGACAGTTCACAGTCGTGAAAAGATGACATTTGATGCAGTCACACAAAAAGTGCCACCCTCTGGGGACCATAATTGATATAATTGATATTGTGATACCTTTTTTTCAGCTCCCAGTATGTTTTTACTTGCTGAAGTGGCCACTAGGGTGGACAGCCTCTTGTCCAGCTCCGTCAATACTGTCCGCGCTCAGCTTCGTAAGCTGGGAGGAGCCGAGCAAGAGTTTGAATAGAGCTTTCCCTGTAAGTGTTGAGGACTTGGAATACAGCCCCCAACCCCTGGCAAGTCCTCCCCTTCTCTTTATGACTCAGTGTTAATTAAATCCACATTCACTTTGCCTTAGACTGTGCTGCTCGCGCTGGCGCAGATGGCATCACTTCCCATTACTGAGACACACCAAATTCATCTATAGAGCCTGCGTTGTGTTCAGGCATTTATTTCTGTCAGTGAATGGCCCACTTGCTATTATTTTTTTTACTGAGGCTGCAAGAAAAGAGGGACACATAGTTGGTTAGATGCAGCAGCCAAAAAAGAACTGACTGGATTATATTTCAAGCAAACATCTGGTTCCAGAGGAAAACATCTGGCACTTGGTGGCTAATAATTTCTCAGGCAGCCACACAGACCACATGTATTTTTAAAGATGCTGTGCTACATGCTAAATATGCTAAAACACACTTCTCAGCTGAAAGCCGAGGCAGGAATATTCAAACACAGGATGTACCTGGTGTACTTGGCGTAATAGTTGATTGTACAAAGGGGTTGTTATGGTAGGGCTACCTGTAGGAAACAGTTTTCAGCACCATGGAGAGCTCTGACCTCTAAACTGCTCCATTCATCACTCAATACTGAAATCTGCTTGTCACTCACAATCCGCCTCCAAGGAAGAAGAGGAGAAGCTGAGCCTGGACGACAACATCCTGTTAGAGGAGGACTTTGAAGCGGGGTACGAGGCCGAGGAGGACGAGGAACTGGATGACGAGGAAGAAGAGGAGGAGGAGGAGGAGGAGGAGGCGAAGGAGAGCACAAAGATGAAGGTCCTGCGACTCGTGGCCGAAGTTGCGTCCAAAGTCAAGGAGGTCATCGGGAACTTGATCACCACGGCGGGGAAGGTGGTGGTCACCATCTTGTTGGGCTTGACAGGTGAGCCGCTCTACCTGCTATACTGTGAATCCGAGGTGTCTCCGTGTTATACATTCTGCCTCATTCGATTATGCAGTGATTGATTTTCCACCGTCCAGGCAGTCACGCTCTAGATTTCGGTTTACAATATGTCAGTATTTTATGCAGAATCTTCCAACCTGCTTGATATAATCAGTCCATTTCAGTGAGCAGAATCCATTACTGTGTCACCAGAGTATAATACAGATTATTACAAAGTATACAACCTGTATAAGTGCTTAGGTATTTTCAGTTAAGTTGAGTAGTTCAGCACTTCTTCTCTGTCCTGAGTCGCCATCCTCCGCAGCTTATATTTTATCAGTTTCCAGCTCTTCCATGCTCTCGGTTTGAATAATTTTGCAAAAACTTGTGTGTCTGAGTGGCTTTCACTGAGCCCAGCGAGGAATTGCAGTCTTTGCTTCATAACCGACAACTGACCCTGGTGTTCCAGGACAGCAAACCACAGCCAAAGAGTTTCGTGTTTTTTTTTTTCTGTTTCTGATACTTGGACGCCTTTTTTAGCTACTCTGCCGTGTGTGTTGTCATTGTATGGTAATGTACGGAAACCAGAGCTTGTTCCAAATATGAACGAAAACCACTAAAGACGCTTTATCCTCTTCACAGTGTTTATTTAGTGTGTGGTTTTCCACAAGTTGTTGAAAGTATTTTTAAAACATGACTTGCCCCCAGTGACACTCAAAAGATAAGGAGTATAGCTAATGGATGGACTGATGGACTTGCATTGCTATTAAACATTAATGATAAAGATATTTTTGTCAGAGTTATTTGCTTCTGACAGGCGTTCTTTAAGACCGTTCTTCCCAATCTTTCTGGCTTGTGACCCAACAAAACAAGGCAGTTTGTACTTCTGACGTATCATCGCTTGCTGCATGTGTCTGCGTGTTGCCACAGGTGGAGTAAGGGGATTTATTTTAAAAAGATGAGATTAAAGGAATGTCTGAAAAAGTAAATAAACTTTTGTGTAGCAGAATTTTTTTCAATGCTATAGTATATCTGTGTTGTATATCAAACTAGCTGGATGAAGAACAAATGAGGATCAAAAAGCTTTTACAAATAACCCTTAACCACTGTTTGAACCTGATTTTTGATCTACGTATGTAAAGCAAAGACTGCGTTTTGCCACATTTAACAAAACAATAAATGTGATGGGGTTTAGAAAATTCTGGAAAAAAAATCAACCAAAGTTACATTTCTTTGACTTAACTATTTACTTGACATCCACTGATGTTGTGATGTGCTGCATCCCGCCAATCAGGTGCTCCACGTGGGCTGTTACCCTGGTTAGATAATTAAACCGAAGTCCTCTGACTTTTGTATCCACTGTTTTTTGTGTTTTTCAGGCATCATGCTGCCCTCGTTGACCTCGGCTGTTTACTTTTTCATCTTCCTGTTCCTGTGCACCTGGTGGTCCCTCCGCCGGACATTCGACACACTCATCTTCAGCTGCATGTGCGTCCTGATGGCCATCTTCAGCGCTGGACATCTCATCGTCCTCTACCTCTACCAGTTCCAGTTCTTCCAGGAGTCCATCCCACCAGACGACCACTACATCAGGTCAGACACATGTGGAGTTCAACTCCAAAAAAAAAAGAAAAAAAAGGAAGAAAAAAGAAAAAAACCGTTACTGTTTATATCCTGTTTATTACCTAGTTTTAAATTGGTAGGTTTGGGCTGTTATGTTTTTTTTTTTTAGAGTAGTTGCAAATAAAATGTTGGAGATCTAATTCTTTCAGCACTCCAAATCAAAAAGTATTTGCAGTTTCTCTGCTAATTGAGATGCTGTAGATTAAACCTAAGCGGTGGACAGGACTTTGGTGGTACCACCAGTACCACTGTTCTTCCCACAGAGAGAGATGAATCAAACCTTAGCAACAAGATACAATTCGTCTCCCAAACAACAGTGAGCTAAAGTTAAACTTACCAGCCTTAGATCTCCTGTCTCTCTTGTCACATCGATGGATTCTGGAAATGGTATTTGTCTTGCTAAACAGCAGAAGCCCATACTAATGCTATCTGACTCCTTAATACAGTCAAAATACACGACGTGATGACAGAGCTCAGCAGCCAGAGCTCCTTTTACTCAAAGCTATTTATTCTGCCCGGGGCAAGTTTGTTTAAACATGAATAAATATTTACTGTTGTTGCAAACAAGAAGGCAAAGGCAAATCTGGCTGGAGGGGAGATATATCTACATATATATAGATATATATCTACTCACAGCACATCAATATCAGAAACAGAGCTTTTAGGCTCTTCACTACAACCCGTGTTGTTTTATTATGCATGAGAAGGGAGACAAGCTGCTGTCTGCGGCTGTGACTGTGAAAGGTTGTGGTTGGAGTAAAGCCACATTGTCGCACATCTTGCCAACGTACGTTAGTCACAGTTGTAATGAAAGCAGACTAAAACAGAAAAGAAATAAACATCAAGGCTGCTACCACCGTGTTTGACAAAAAATTAGTTCTCTACCACAGCGTTAATGTTTAGCCACATGACATTTTATAGAGGTCTAATTGTTTAAAATGATAAATACCCATAAATGTATATTTTTAATCATCATTTTACCATAAAAGTCCATGTAAAAATCAAGTAAACAACTCCTCCAAGGCTTCAAATTACTCTAAATTTTGATAGAATTTTTTAAATCTGCATTTGGGTCTAATTCTGCTTATAAAATACATGGTATCAATAGAAATGCAACAATTGCTTACATGTTTAGTAGTGTTTATGAGTTAATTGTGATAATCTTAAAAAATGCCCCATATCACATCATTATTGAGTTTTATTTTTTTTAATGGCATTTTTGTTTTTAGGTTGATAGGACGATAGAATATGTCATGAATCACAGCAGGAGGGAAGGGGTTAAGCGCGCACCGGGAATTGAACCGTGGCGGTTACATGGTGCGCGTCTGCGACCACTCAACTAACAAGATGGCCATTATTAAATAGTTATAAAAACTTATGGAATCCACATTGAAAAACTAATCCTACAGTATATTGCTTTGTCCATGATAAGATTTCCGCCAAATGTCATTAAAACCTCTTAAGAAGGTTTTAAAAGGAGCCCTGCTAACTAACACACAAAAAACATTGGGACCAAAAAAACATAACCACTTTGGTGACAACAGTGAAATTCCTGAGTAGGTAAAGTGCACACCAGACAAAGAGCAGAGAATTGCTCAAAACATCACAAATAGAGGTGCATAACTCGAAAGCTAAACAAAGATACAACAAGATAATAATCCCGTTTTTTTTGTTTTTAAAACCTTACTGGTAGCACTGTAGCTGTGGTCTCAGTGCCCTTGGTGTTGCAGGGTTTCATTGATCTCATGGTTCTCTCATTCGATAGCTCTGCCGCTGTGTGTCAGGGCCGAGGCTATTTACAGCTATGTATAGCTGAAGCTGCCTTGGACAAACCTTGCGTCCTCCCATCCGTCTCTCGCCTCCGATGGCGGGATGAGTTGTGACTACGGCGTTGCATCGACAGGTTCCTCGTTAGAGAGCAAACTCTTTAGAATGAATGGGCGCCTCTCGCACCATCTGCGCGGGCAGTAGTAGTGTGCATGCTGTAATGTACATACAGTAGGAGTAGCATCGAAGTCGGCGGTAGGACCCAAAATCTGTTACAGAAAATATTATAATTTTTTCCCGTTATCTTGTGAAACACTGGAAGACTTTCACTTCTTCTGGCCTCTAAAAACCCCTTAAATGGAGTAAAGTTGTAAAGTAAAACTACTTCCCCCCCTTTTGGGCATCTAAAATTAGAAAACATAAATATTACCATAACAAGCAAAATTTTCACCAAAGTTGACTCTTTTCTTTAAAACTAACTCGTTATTTGCCTTATTTAGTTTTCGGAATATGAGGGAGTGGGTTTAAGTTTTTTAAACAGTCAGCATCTAAGTTTGGTAGGAAGCCCTTCATTGTGTATTTTGGAACGAGGCCCTAAATTTAGAAAGTTCACCACAGCCTTGATTCTTATTTGACAGTTGGACTGTTCACGTAGAGAGCTATTTCATTATCTGCCGACTCCTCGAGCGTTCATGTTGACTCTCCACGGCTCTGGGGTATTTCTGCCTGGCGCTGCGTTAAAAACCGAGGCCCTATGTGATGATAAAAGGAACATGTTCGCCTCTGCTCTGCACCTATTCCTCTCTGCACACCCTCAGAGGGAAACTCTTTCAGCTGTAAATATGCATAATATGCCTATTGGACAATAGGCCACCGCAGTGCCTGCCCTAATTGTGCTTGTTGACAGTGACTTGTTCTTGCCGTGGGGCTGGTGCTGAGTGACGCTGTTGAGAAGCCCGGCTTCCACTCTGCTTCCTGCCTCCCCGCCTTACAATGGAAGTCCCCAGTCACGTGACCAGGAAGCCTTCCCCAGCTGTAAGAAGAAACCGTTCAGGAAGTGCGGTGGGGTCAGAGGGGGCTGTTCGCTCCTCCACATGGCATGAAAGAAAAGACTCAGGAGGCTTCTAAATCTGCGTGGTTTGTCAAGGAACTGTGTCAGTGCGGTTCCTGTTGAGTAGGTGACCTTTGTTATGCTCAGAGGAAACGCACTCAATCATGTGACATCCTCTGTGGTACAAACAGGTTTTTGGCATCAGTGCATTTTCCACATTCCAAGGTTAGAGTCTTGATTGTCTAGTGCGGCATGTCGTTTAGCATTAACAGTGGTGGGAGAAGTACTCAGAACCATTACTTGAATACCAGGTCCCTGTGGGACTTGAAAGTCTTGACAAGCTTCGAATTTAGTTTCCTCAAATAAAAAATAACCATAGAAGCTATCAAAAAGTCTTAAATGTTTCCTCCTGCCTGTTATCCTGTTATATTTAAATGTTCCTGCATGTGATCGTGGGCTGTTGGGTGACATTACACACCTATAAACTAAAAATGAGGATGTTGTGATAGTGTGGTTTGCTGCAGGAGGTTGTTCAGTCCTTTTTTCAGTCAGAACCATCAGACGTGTCGCAAACACTGTCACTGTAATAATCGATTGATTGCACAGTGAAATACGCCCATCTTCATTCCCACAAGCCCTTTCTGTATGGCCAGCTGTCCTGTCAAAAATACAAAGATACTCGAGTTTACTATCATAGCACACAAGGGAAAAGTGGCAAATATTCACAGTTGAGATGCTGGAACAAGTGCATTTCTGCTGTTTTTCTCTTAAATTATCAATCAGATATCACTGGTTGGTTCCTGGCTGTCAGAGGAAAGGATGAAACTGCTATGTGCAGTGGGGGTAAATAGGGGCCCAAAACAATTTTTTTATCCCGGGGCCCTTCCAAGAGGTTAATCTTGCCATGGGGATAATAATGTGTCCACTGACAGACGCCGCAATACATCAGTTAAACGTGTTAGATAAGGAAAGCACTTCTCCTTTTCCTCAACTGGAAAACCTGAAAATCCCTTCCATCGGTTTCACTGTTCCGTTCTTTGAGGGTTATGATAAAAATGATGATCATTTCATCAGAACAAACTAATATAATGAGATTTGAGATTTTTATTCTTATTATTTTGCTATGCCGATCATCTTTTGACCTCTCCAATTTCCCGTGGGACCACTTGACACCAGGCTGGAAACCACTGCTACAGTGACAGCATGACTCTGCGCTTCCTACGAGCTTTTGTAACGTTTACACCACCTCGTCCGTCCTGGCTCTCGATAATTAGTTTCAGAGATGAAGGACCCGAGGGCTACAACTCCGAACTGAGAGTAATGAACTCAATGAGAACAGACGAATCCACTGATTGATGACTTTGTGTCAGTTCGCAAAAGATTAAAGCTCAAGTATACATGTTTTTCGCTTCCTGCCTCGGTCGCTCTCTCTCTCATCTATTTTTCTAAGCTACTGCAGATTCAAAAAGAAGCCAAGTTAAATTGTAAACTTGCCTTCAACAAAGAATTTTAATTTGTTTTTGTTTTTTTGGGTTTTTTTTGGTTTTTTTGTCCGTATAAAGTCTAAAGCAGTCAGCAATCAGTTAGAATAGTGAGTAAAACTGTGGGAGACAAACAGAGTACGACTGCAACTACTGACTGATTTCATTGTCGGTTATTCTGCCAATTAGCTCCGAGGTAATTACTTTACTTGCTTAATCGATTACTAGTTTTTTCTATAAAACATCAGAAAACTGTGAAAAATGGCCGTCACAGTTTCATAAAGCCCAGTGTAACATATTCAGATGTCTTGTTTTGTTGACTGACTGTCCAAAAGACCAAAATATTCAATTAACCATAATGAAAAACCAAGAAAAGCAGCAAATTCTTACATTTGAGAATCTGCAACCATCAGATATTTTGCGTTTTTGCTTGAAAAATAACCAAAGCACCAAACGACTGGTCGATTTATCAGTTGTTGAAATGACTTGTCGCTGCAGCTCTAAAACGGAGACATATTTTTAATGGGAATACAGTTGTATGATGTTATTTAGAAATCACACGCATACAACTGTTTATGTTGACCTCCATGGGATCAAAAGTTTAAGCTTTGTTTGTGATCAATAGCTATGTTGATATCTCCACGAGTGGCTGTTCCTGTCCTCACACAGCTGTCTGCCTGTCTCTGCAGTGTATTTGGCATCTCCCCCATTGTCCAGAGCAACTGCTCCTACACGTGGAAGCTGATCGTAAACCCAGAGCTTAAGTGGTACCACTTTGTCAATCCCATCATGTTGCTGATTCTCTACTACACCCTGGCCACGCTCATCCGGCTCTGGCTGCAGGAACCCATCGACCAGCTGACGGTGAGGACCGCAGACTGAAATGCATCGAAATCGCATGAGTCAAGACCCTTTTACCTCACAACACTGTGACATTTACGGTTGAGTATGCCAGTAATTTGAACCGTACCGTACCATGGGTTCATTATATTAGGCTAAAAGCAGTCACGTGATTATACAGGGTGTCTGCAGGTTTTGAAAAGACTTAAAAAGCACTGAATTCAGTTCCCACAAAACAAAAAGGACTAAGAATGTATTAAAATGTCTTAAATCTAATTTAAAGAAGTCTTAAATATTTTCTTAGCTATAAAATGTTTCTTTATCCGATGACAGGCTTTCGGGGAGATGTTAGACCCTATTCTTGTGCTGCAGGAGGCTGTTTCAGTCAGAACCATCAGACGTGTAGCAAACACCGTCACTACTGTTAGCTAGGAAGATCACCTGTTCACCCTTACCTGGATCCAGGCCATGTTAATTTAATTATATCATTAGAAATTATTGTTATGTACTCCAGGGAAGTACTGAGAAATGTGATATAACAATTAATAATTCCGAGGCATGTCGCCCCAGCTGGTTTTCCGTCATAATTTGGCTGGTATGATCTGGAAACGGTATTAAATTCTATTGTATGTTGTAGTGAAAAGGTCTTGAAAAAAATCTTAAATTTAACCCAGGAAAACCCTGCTGTTGTATACCTGAAAGTTTTAAGAAAACACACCTACATAGCTTAAAGTAGGTTGGAAAATATAAAGGGAAAAAAAACTCACCCGCTTAATCTTTTAACAAAAAGTGATTTTGTTGATTTGTGATTTACGGCGCAATATTAGGATTCTTTGTTGTTCCCTCATTAAGGGACATTTTCTGGGGTTTTAGAGAGAAAGTCTTTCAGCTAGGTGGAAGAGGCAGTATCCTTAGTAGACAAGTATTGCAATGCAGTCTAATGTTTAACATTTTTAGTATTTCTATTGTTTTTTTTTTTATTTCCTTCAGTTTTCACTCACTCGCTCTTTGACACTTAGATTTTATTAGAAAATGTTTTCTACGTCAAAAAAAGTAGCACAGAACAGCAACATCATTGCCGGGCATCGTGACACCCGCAACCTCCACGTCCTAAACATTATATATGATGCATTATGGGCAGCAGGTCTTTTCGTAGCTCTGTGTAATTTTGAATATCATTATCCATGACTGGTAAAGTAATAGAGAAGGAATTAGGTAAGTGAGATTTTAAGAAGTGAGGGTGATCGGGGCAAACCACCAGCCATGGTCCTTAATTATTGCAATTTATAAAATCATTTCTCCATCCAAGTGTTTCCCATCTTTCTCATGAATCCCGTGGAATTCTGGGAGATGTAGGAGACAATTAAATGAGAACTAAACAGAAAAAGACAAGACAATAAAAGGGAAATGTTTGTAACGAGAGAGTGAATTACAACACCTTATGCATAATTGCAGCTAGAAAGTATCATACATAATTGAATAATATCAGTATTAGAACATCTGAGGTGATTTTTTTTTTTTTTCTATAATTACACCCCTGGAATTAAACGAAAGGATGAAAGGCAGAGAAAGGCAAAATGAAATACCCTGCCTTTCTCCTCATAAAGAGCATCTGTTTAAACTACTGTTATTTGTGCTGGCAAAGCCCAGGTTTTGCACCAGCTGCAGTCGGTGGGTGTCAAAAGACGTCGAGCCGAGTTCAGCCCTCGACACCCTCATAGCGCTCCAGCGTGAATTCCAGACAGTGAACCGAAATAGATCCAGATTGAATTAAATGTGCAGCCAGGTGGCCTCGTGATCAGACAAAACTGTATTGACGGAAGATTCCAGGACGATCGATCGCTGGCGGCATCTGTCTGCTGTACGTAGCCCAGGTGTTACCTGAGAAACCGTTGGCCTAGTTTGACAAAGCATGACGGGAGGCTGCATTTGGGCACTGTTCTCCAGTAATACAGTGCTGCCCTGGGGGTAAAAGAAAAGTAGAACTTTTCCATAATGGCTAAGGGTTGGCGCGGTGGTGCAGTGGCTAGCACTCACAGCCCCCTTCTGGGGCCTTTCCGTGTGGAGTTCGCATGTTTCTCCCTGTCCCTGCCTGGGCTTCCCCTGGGTGCTCCCGCTTCCCTCCCACAGTCCAAAGACATGCAGGTCAATTGGCAACTCTAAATTGTCTGTAGGTGTGAATGTGAGCGTGACCGGTTGTTTGTCTCTGTATGTCGGCCCCGTGATAGACCTGTCCAGGGTGTACCGCGCCTCTTGCCTGACGTCAGCGGAGATTGGCTCTAAGAAACCGCTGGCCCTAATCCGATTAATTATGAAGCGATGATGCATTATTGCACAGATGTTTACATTTCCTCTACACCTCACCAGTTTTAGAGTATAGACTGTGCATGTAAAATGTGGCGTCATATTTATCGTAAGGCCTATTTTTACCCAGGGCTTTACAGTAGAAAGTCTTACTGGCAGGTGCGTCAGATTTTTAACTGACAGTATGAAAAGACAAAAGAAAATTCCACAGTCTGTCAATAACTTGTAGTCAGTTTATTAATGTTATTTTGGTCTTCAGACCTTCACGGGGATGAACTTCACCTGATTGGAGGCCTGAGCACCAAAACATTAAAGGAAAGGTTTGCATTTTTCCAAGTCTGACTTAAAACAATAGTCCGGTGCCCAAACAGTTTTTGTTTGCTGTAAACCGTTCGTCCTCTTCATACTGGCCATTAAAAGATCCACTTATAACATGTTTCCAGTGAGATAAAGCAAAAATATGAACAGCAAAAACACATTCCAACGTTTATCGGAAGTTAGTATTTGGCTTCGTCAGTCTGAACTAATCGAATCAAAGTCAGTCATCTTCCCAAATTTAACAGGCTTTTTGGAATAATGTCCTCAACTTTTTGATTCCTCAAGGGTCTTTCACACAGAGAGGGAATTTGGTACTAAATAGACTGTAACTTTGGAAGATATTCACTTGATTTATCCAACTCAGGCTCCTGAAGCCCCTTTAACGTCAGATAAACATTCGGGTGCGTGTTTGCACAGAATGAGGACAGTGGATTTTGTTCCCAGTCTCTTGCACTGAATGTTCATCGGGAGTGGATCTTTTAATGGCCAGTACAAATTACAGCAAGCAAAGCCTGTTTCAGTGTTCATATGAGCACCTGAGAATTATTTTAAGACACACTTTAAAAAAAATGTGACCCTGCCTTTCAGTATGCAGGATTTTTAATTTTTTTTCACGAAATAAAACTGAGGGTAAATGCAGTCTGATTGATCTGACAAGGAAGCTATAATTAAAAGTCTTAAAATTTTAAACTGTGAATGACCAGAATTGCAATGGCACTTGATTTTGATTGAACTTAAAGGTTCAGTTCACCCAAGTGACAAAGCACACTGTCAAAACTTTTCATAGGAAGTGTTTCTTTGGTCGAAAATAGTTCCAATATAATCAGCTCGGTCTGCTTTGTGGATTATAAAAGGAATATTGAATAAATGTCATTTTTTTTTACGTTGTGTGGACCACTAACGAAATTCCATTCACCTCGAAAATCAGAGACAACATAACAAAACCTGGCTAAAAAAAAGCTAAACTATCTGCATGACGAAATACAAAAAAAGAGAAAATGTGTTTTGTCTTTGGATGAATTGACCCTTTAAAAATCTGTTCTGTCTAATAACTGACCCAAGTGTTATCTAATCATTATTGAAGACTTCACCTTTATTTGATACAAACTCTCTGATACAAACTACTGCAGTTCTCAATGAAATGTCATGCCATGGGGCAATCAGTGGGCCTTAATGTCAGAAAGACCCCCACCCCCTGAATTGAACCTGTCCTCCCTCACCTCAGACCGCGAGTCCCAGCACTTCTGTCCTGTAATGGAGTTATAGATCAGTGTTTTTATAGAGTGGTCAATACTTCCCTGTAAACCT
This sequence comes from Xiphias gladius, assembly GCF_016859285.1. Classification (NCBI taxonomy): domain Eukaryota; kingdom Metazoa; phylum Chordata; class Actinopteri; order Istiophoriformes; family Xiphiidae; genus Xiphias; species Xiphias gladius. The sequence continues at coordinate 22,012,264 of NC_053413.1, read as the reverse complement.
GCAGGGCTGTATGCATTATTGATCTCGCCACAGAGGGGGGGGTGTGTGTGTGTGTGTGTGTGTGTGTGTGTGTGTGTGTTTGTTTGTTTGTTTGTTTTCAATTACTCTTACACTTTTGAGGACGATAATAAGAAAAGATGGTTACGATTTAAATCAGCAGCTGACGGGTTTGTTCAATACTGGATGTGCCAGATTATGATGGACGTAATTTTCTCCAAAAACACAAGAAAAATCTGGATGCACTGTTACCATTTCTCAATAAATGTAACGCTTGATTTGTCTTTCACCATCTGTCTTCATTCAGTGGTACTTCAACGATGCAATGAAAACTGTGAAAACAGAATAATTCAATCAGACTTTACCAAAAGTATCCAAAGGAATGTGACATGAGGAATCTGTATGTGTGTAGCAGACTGAAAACAAAGAGAAGCAAAAAACTGGCCATAACACTGGAGCGTCAGTGTAATAATTAAGTTTTAGAGCAAACATTTTGATTGTTCAGTCTGGGCTCCGTGTTGGTTTTATTAATAAAACCAAGACAAATACCAACATCAATACAAATTGATGTTTGTATTTAATACATTTGTGGATTTAAAACCAATTATTGTATTGAATCCATAAATGTGTCATTGCAATTTTTTATTCTCTAAGAAAAACGTATCCAGTATCATACGCAGTGTTACGAACAAAACTAGAACTAAGCTACGAGCAAATACTGAAAACTGGAATAATTCTTCAGGAGTTACTGTCGCATAAACTTGCAGTGGGTGAATGGATTTTACCACATCAAATTCAGATTTTACTAAATAACCAGATGTTTAATGCAGTAAATCACAGACTTAACAAGTGTGTTTATCTGTTAATGAGCCCCAATATTTTACAATTCAGCCTGTTACATTACTTCTCTGCATCAAGTCTCGTCTCCTACTACAGCATTGCTCCATCTAGTTTGAAGATATGGACACTAAAGTTCCTGGAACACAGGAAACTGGACGGAGAACAATAGATAATTTGTCTTAAAGGATGATGAGGTTGCGAGTACATTACTTTGTGTGCAGTTTCTTTTACTTTGTGGTATTGGAGCCACCGGGACAGTTCCGAAACTATACTCGGTTTGTTGTGCATAAAATACAGAAAAACAATGGTAAGAAATGCAGATAAATTACAGTAGAACTACGCAATTTCCTCTTTTCAAAAGGTCACCCTACTCCTCCGCAGATACTGCCCTCCCACACTGTCAAACAGCGGGTAAAACCGTCATTCTTCAGAGTACCGTCTCTGCTGCACAACAGTGGACTGAGGTCACGGTTCCAGTGTGTCAGAGATTCATCATCCCAACTGTCCATCTGTGTTTTTTCAGGACGACAAGGACGGCGATGTGTCTGAGGAGGAGGAGGATCTGGTCGGAAACAGAACAAGCAACTCTGCCAACAGGAAGAGGCAGCTGTGGTGGGAATCACGCCAGGGCACCGATGAGAAAAACGTAAGTGAGACGCAATACACAAATGGCCAACAAAGTACGGATCATTGGACAGGTCATGAAGTAATCACCCTTTCGGTTGTCACACTATTGTTCAGTACAGAACCCTTTGTAAAAAAACAAAACAAAACAAAACGTGAATATATTGCTCATGAAGGAAAAAAATGCTGAGAATCCAAACAGCCTTGAAAAATATCCTGAAGATGTGTTTAGAATAATTTCCCGCATTTTCTGAAGTGTTTAACCTCTTTCAACAAGGTTGGCCACTAAAAACCCAAATAACACATTTCCTTGTTGCATTTAGCTAATAAACAATAACAGAGGGGACTGGAAAAATGCTGTAATATTTTAGTGCAGGAATAGTTAAAAACAACAGGAAACCGCCTCTTTGTGAAACTGTAAACTTCAAGCTGTGGCTGTTGATTTTTTTTTTTTTTTTTTTTTTTTTTTTTCACAAGTCTACATCTTGTTTTAGCCGAGCTTTTAACCTTCATAATAGACTCATCCCTGGGAAGATTTCAGCTGGAAAATGCACATGCACACACCGACCTTGTTCCCATATTAAGGTCCGCAGTCTGTCTCCGCCGGCCACCTCCAGAGGTTTAAAAGCTTTTAGGGCGTGCAGACAAAGCTGAGCGATGGGCTCGATTTACAGAGTAGTGCTGCTCGGCTTTGTTCCTGCTTATCAGAGACCATAAAGAACCAGGATGCCTTTGACTTCGGCCGGTCATCGATAACACACCTTGTCCTGTATGCTCTTTTCTCCGCCCAGCTCCTCTCTACCCAGGATGGCATCAGTACAGAGGTGGGGGCTGCTCTGGATGTGTCTTAGATCTGTGCGTCTTACCCCCATTCACCCCTCGGCCCTGCTGCAAGAAAAGGAATCACTGCAAAGTGCTTTTCACACTGCACCCTCATAGACCGGGGTTATCCTTAACCCGTGTTTAAGAGCTTGACTCTGAAGCTCCCACTTCTTATAACTACAGCTTTTAAAGGATGGGTTCACGTTTTTTCACAGGTCCCAGTCTGTCTTAACCCTACACTCGTTCCTCCTGTCCGTACGGGCACTGAATAAATCTTTTTAGTGCAGAATTACCTCTTTGTGTCATTATCCACACAATAAAACGGCTGTGAATTTGGAAGACCCCCACTTGATTTGTCTCACTCAGGCTGCTGAAGCCTCACATTAGCTCAGACCGAACTTTAGAAAATCATTTTGGCACAGAAAGACTGGATGGATTTTGTTCCCCATCATTTACGTCATGAAAGGGATTTCTGTGTAGCCAAGGTGGACAGGAGGAATGATTGCAGCCTCTGAAAACTGTGTAAACGCACGTGGGCACGTGACTGTTGTTTTACGAAGAACCTGCTCTTTAAGTCTGTAGCTTGTCTTTCCTATTTGGTATTTTCAAAAGCACAGAAAGGTAGAGTAACTATCAAAGTTATTCCCTTTTGGACTTTTATTTTATGAAATGCTTGTTAGCCCAGGGTTATGAGTCAAAGAATGTGCAGTGTGAAAAGCAGAAAAAAAAAAAGAAAAAAATCCCTCTACCACCCCACAAAGACAAAGTGTAGTAACAAAGTGGCTAATGAGACTAAGAAAAAAGAAATAGCCCTTTTCCTGGTTGAAAAGCAGAATATCCAGTTGGTAAATCATTTAATTACACAGAATTAGTTACTCCTGTTTGCCTTTGTGGGGACGAATACTGTACAGTTGTGTGATCCCGCAGCAAAATCAGCTCCACGGTTGTAGAAACTTAATTTTTAAAATATTTTTAATGACGATCTACAGGCCGGGCCCACCTCAAACGGGACGTCCTTTGACTTCGTCACGGCTGAGAACGGACCAGGCTGTCTGGACTTGTACTCCACCCCCCAGTATAAAATGGACCAGCCCAGTAACGGTACAGGTGAGCTGTTCACTCTCGACTGTCTTCGTCTTCTCTCCAAATTTCCTCGGGTAACATTCTACCTTAAAGCATTCATAAGCAGAACATAAACGTTTTGATAAGTTGTCTATAAAACACTGTCATGCAGTTGTAAGCAGATATGCGTGTTTATTAATGCATTTATCAACAACTGTTACTCCTTCTGTGGAAACCCAAGAGTGGAGTCTGAAAATTACCGACAATATAGTAAAACACAGTTGTTTAAATAAAACCATATTTCTTCGCAGAAGGAGTTGTAATTGTTGACAAATACTGTCCATTAATAAACACTAAGAAATCACCTTATAGTTGCTTAAAACTACATTATAGTGTGTTGTAAACCATTTATTCCTGCTGCCACGTGAAAATCTTGTTTACAGAAATTGGTTTCATGTTCCTTTAAAGCCAGGTGGATAAATAAAGGAGAAAAGGGCCTGTTTCTTCCACGTTTCTTGAGAGTTGACATTACATAAGCTGAATAAAATGTACAGTATAAAAAGATCAAATAACATTTTGTAGATTAATAAACTGTCATTTTTATTTTTATTTTGTCATAGTCAGAGTGTATGTTAAGTTAACTGTGCCATGGTCACAGGGACAATTCCAACAAACATTGTTATACAGTAAATTAAACCAGCCATCAGTGCATAAAATTAGTAAATTAGCTCCACAATGTTACAACATTAAAACATTGCTTCCGTGTTACTTCATCAATACTATTAATCCAGCGGAATAATATATAATGTATAATGCGCTCCGGATCTCTTCTTTGGCTCTGGATTAGTTTTGTGAAGTCTGAGCAAATTACTCGAGGGGCATCTTGTTTTGGGCTTGGAGACAAGAACTCTTTTAACCAAAAGCCTGAGTTAAAAACTGGGTGGATGGAGTTGTGAATTTGAGTGTTTTTCAGGCACGGAGGGTCTAACGCAAGACACTAGTTGTTGTTGCGTTATGGGTCGTGTAAGATCCAGTATTTTTAGATTTTATTATCCAAGTCAGGATATCCAGGCATCTGCTGCATCAATTTCTACCATTCTTTTTCGACAAGTGGAGTCTCGCAATTGTCCCCAAACCCGACGGAAGTGCAATACCAAATCGCAGGGGTGCCCGGCTGGACCCAGGAGACGAGAGCACTGTAACTGTTTTAGCAATGAGCTGTGTCCCTGTGTCCAACCAGAGAAAAAGGATGGGTGTGCGTACGAAGTGTGTTTGCCCCCGGAGGATTCGGCGTTGGACGGAGGAGAGGAGAAGTCTGAGGGAGGCGAGGACGGGATGAAGAAAAGAGGAGTCAGTGCCATGGTCAAAGTCTTCCAGTTCGTCATGAAACAGAGCTACATCTGTGCTCTCATAGCCATGATGGTGAGTAATGCAGCCCACAGTTGGTGCAACAGTTGGCTTATGCTGTATTAGTGTCGAGTATTTGGATGTTAGAAAGGAAAACATCCAAAATTGCTTTTATTCGCGAATTTATAATCCACCTTAAACAAACTGTTGCAAAGTTGACTCCTTTTAAGTAGTTGCCAAAAAAATTCCCCAAAACAGATCACACTCGACGACGAAGATGTGACTGTTGTTTTCCAGCCTGCGGCTTATATTTAAAGTTTAATCTGACTTGACATGAAAGCAGCATCATAACCAGAGAGTTCAAACCCACAGACCTGCTGGAAAAACTCTGGTGTGGTACGTTAATGCCAAACATCTCAGCCTCCTTGATCGGCTTCAGTTAAGATGCCCCTGAGCAAGGCACTGAACCCCTCTCTGCTCCAGTGGAACTGCTGGCTGACCAACAGGAGGGAGCTGTGGTTGTACTGGGCAGCTCCTATGGCTGCCCAGTACAACCACAGTACAACTGAGCATCTGTTCTCAGTTTGAATATTCCTGGATGAGTCGTAGTTATTTAAAAAAATAAAATAAATAAAATAAAACAGTTACTTAGTTTGACTTTGGTTATGACTTGGTAACACAGACTGTCATTTTTTAAATGGCTCTTTCTTTGAATGCAGTTCAGAAATACAATTAACACTTAACTGTTCTTTGGTTTATTGTATGCCTTAAAGGAAAATCTTAGGAGGACTTTAAGTCAGTAACAATGTTTACATTTCTAAATAGCTTCAAAAAACTAATATGGAAAAAGACCAAATTAACCCTCGCTACCCTCATTGATGCATTTCACCTTGAATGTTGCATCCCTCCTTCTCAGAGTCCTGACCCCCTCCTATGTTGATGAGAGGCGTCCTTGTATCTGTTTAGAGATTATGTAAAAAAGAAACGTAGGAAGAAAAAAGTAGGAGAGAGGGGAAATAAAGCTACCATTGAGAACACTAGGGTCATGATTGTGTGTGGGAAGGTCAAGGTTTAAGCAATTTAAGCAATTTAAAAACGTGACTTCCTGGAAAGAACCATAAATTTGTCATTACTTACGGGTAAAATAGAGGGTGATCAGTTGGTACACTTCCAGTTATTACTAAATGCTAATCTAGCACAACCCTTTTATTCAGAAAGCAGATGAGCTACACATTTAAAATGTGAGCTGTATCTAAAGGGAAACATAGAATTTTCCAATGATATATTGGATATATATTCACTAGGGTTTAAATGGGGCAATTTCTTTCATGAAAATTCATTTGGATGTCAATAATAAGCTCAACACCACTAATCGAACTAACTAGAATAACAATCTCAGAACTTTGTCTCTATTTTTCCTGTAATTAGTACCAAACTGCATGGTTCTTCCCAGGAAACGTTCCAGAAAATGTTAGGAAATAGCAGACATGTAAAACACGTTTTTTTTCCTCTTTACCAATAGTAATCCAAGTGGTAGTTGTCTGTACATCCATGGTTGCAGTGTGAACAGCTCGCTCTCTGACTGAATGGCAACAATGCACATCAGGGTCACCCAAGGCATGATGGGAGCTGCAGTGCCAAAACGCCATCTACAAACACATTTATGCCTTACACGGTTTTTCTGTGACCTGTTCTCTTCAGGCGTGGAGCATCACGTACGTCAGCTGGCTGACGTTTGTCTTCCTCATCTGGTCCTGCATGCTGTGGATGGTGAGGGACCGGAGGCGTTACGCCATGCTGTCGTCTCCCTTCATGGTGGCCTACGGCAACCTGCTGATCGTTCTGCAGTACATTTGGAGTTTTGAGAACATGACCGAAGTCTCAGGGTTCTTTGTCAAGAAGAAAAACCCTTTCCACTCACTCTCATCCAAGGTTCGGGATTTAAAATTAACGGCCAGAGAAGGAGGAGAATTTTTTTCATGTTTACGTTTGCTGTGTGTTTCTGTCTATTATAAATCCATGCTACCTGAAAGTGACCTTTAGATTCAGTGACAACGTGCGATATCAAAACACAAATGCTGTTTAATATGTGCGATGATTTGTAATGCAACAGTTTTCCTCGCTTTGCAGGAAATGGCATACATCTTTTAGACTCCGAAACTGAACAGTTGGCTAAATGAGACTGTCAAGCTGTGCCTCTCAGTTCACCGAATAAAAGAGAGCAGTCATACAATGTAATTCTGAAGGAAAAGGTCATGTTTGGAGTATTTTGACATATTTTGGAATCGCTCAGAGTCTCTCATGTTGGCAGCCACTGAACCTGACCTAATAGCGTCTGGAATGACATTTTATACATCATTTGGAAACCACAGACATGCAGTGGTCTTTCCCTTGCCCTTCTTTTTTTAATCACCCATATTACTGTTTTAGTAAACAGTGCATGCGTTCAGTGCAAGTGGAGATGCAGTTATATTTCACACCTGGGTCAAACTGTATTGTAAAGTTTATTTTAAGTCCCAGATAAATGCAAGACGTGCCTGAAAGTTTAGACAGTTCAATTTAAGTTTAGAAACTGGATTCTGATTTACTGTATACACACATGCTATTTCTCCTTCACCTGAATTGTGCTCTCAGCAAGTTAAAGTAAATGCGAATGATTTGTTGGATCATCTTTTCTTTTCTCGCTGGTCCTCTTTTTGTATAAACATCTTATTTATTGTGTGAAGGTCCTGTGTCTGCTGAGCTTCTGGCTGCTGCTGAGACAAACGCTCACGGAGAGATGGGAAAAACAAACGGAAGACAGCGCCGGTCTCTCAGACGTTCATGTGGAGGATCAGGAGAGGAAGGGTAAGCCCCGCGCTCTTATTTTATTTAGACTATAGTAGAAATACTATATAATGTTGCTTAGAGTATAAGTAATTTTGGAAGTTTCCACCAGCTGCTAGCACGACCCGTCCTGTGGAAATGTTACTTTGATTAGTATTAATTGCAGGTGTCCGGTGTTAGTTAGAATTAAAGTAATTTTATGATCAAACAATTTCAACTCAAGGCCCACTTACAAGGTTTTCTGGGAAAGCCGGTGAATGAACCAACGAATGGAACTGCCTCAGTTGTCAGCTCTGGAAAAAACCAGTAAGTGGCCCTTGAGTTCTGATTTCATGTAATAGGGCTGCAACTGATGATTATTGTCATTATCAGGTAATCTGCTGGTTATTTTCTTGATTAATCATTTAATTGTTTAGTCCATAAAAAATTGGAAAACTGTGAAAAATGGCCATCACAGTTTCCCAGAGCACAAGGGGACGTCATTGGATTTCTCGTTTTGTCTGAACAACGGTCCGAAACCCAAAAATATTCTGTTTACTATAATGTAAGACAAGGTCATGCAGCAAATTGTCGAATCTGAGAGCACGGAACCATCAATTCGTTGGCATTTTTGCCTGGAAAAATCAAACAGTTAATAGGCAATTAATTTTCTTTTAATCGAGTGATCGATCAATTTTTTTAATCAACCAACCGTTGCAGCTCAGATATGTGATATGATTTACATTTGTCTATCTTTTATGTACAAACAAAATGAAGAGAGAGCGTCAGGAAGATCAGTTGACCGATTTGACCGGTAGCCCACTGGAAAGTTGGCCGGTTTCAGTCAGTCGGTGCACTTTTCTGATCGGCTGCTGTGTCTTATAGAGGAGGAGGACCCTGAGGAGCGAGGGGAGCAGGACATCATGCAGGTTCTGGGCAACATGGTCATGGCTATGCTGGTCAAGTACTGGATCTACATCTGTGGGGGGATGTTCTTCTTCGTCAGCTTCGAGGGAACCATCGTCATGTACAAGATCATCTATATGATGATGTTCCTCTCCTGTGTGGCGGTCTACCAGGTACCGAAACACATCAGTGTATTCCTAATATAAATGTTTGTGGGCGCACACACGGACAGACGCTTGGAGTTACACGCAGTGTTTTACGGCTGCACTGTTGTCAAATCTATAAACATTTCAAAATAAACAGTACACATTTTTATGACATTCAGACACATTTAATACTTATGGAATATTTTGGATCTTGACAAAATAAAATGAAATTAAACAAAGTTCTCTCTGCACAAATCACAAGACCAAAAATGTTTTTGTTTTGTTTTTTTTGCTTATAAAGCTCTTTGAAACCAAATTAAGTGTATTTATTAATGTACTGTCACCAGTTAAAATGGGGCTGTTTACTAAGTGTTATGGTCAGTGTTTATTCCAGATTTAGCAATCGGGTGGTACGCTGTTGAATTTCCAAATTCAATTTCCCAAAAACAGAAGGTACTGACAATTGTAGTAGTGTCATAAAGTTTGTGTACCGCAGGGCCATAATCCACAGTGTATTACTGACTGTTTTATGAACTCAACCACAGTAAAACAGAGCATACACCCTAAATCCAGGCGTCCGCTGGCCCCTGCGTTTAATGTAATGCATTATGGGTGTAAACCTCAGATAGTTCACAACCTCTGTTAAACAGTTATTTCAATCATTTCTATCTAGGTTCACTACGAGTGGTGGCGAAGGATCCTGAAGTACTTCTGGATGTCGGTGGTGATGTACACCATGCTGGTCCTCACCCTGGTCTACACCTTCCAGTTTAAAGGCTCGGTGGAATTCTGGTCCAACATATTGGGCATGGACACACAGAGGTGAGCTCCACCGAGCGACTACAGGTCTGAGAAGCAGGCTACTCATTCACCGCTGGCTTCGCTTCCCCGACAGGCAAACAAGCACGGTTGGATTTGAAGCTTTTCAACAACTTAGACAGCAAAACATCTATGTTCTCTTAAATTTGAACTTGTAGACCATTGGTATTTTAGATAACGGAAAAGTGTGTGTGTACGTGTGTGTGTGTGTGTGTAGTTTGTATATTTCAAACTCCCTGCCAGCAGCAATGAAAGAAAAAGCACTCGGTTCCCGTTTTAACTTTGAACTATTTGAACTAACTTTGAACTATTTTGACTTTTTATTGACGTTCATTTTTTTGTCATCAGTCGTCTTTTCGCTCAAACTGTTGTAAACACATTTCACATCTGAGCGCTTCACAGGAACCACAAATAGACAATAACCTCCGGTCTCATTTTCTTTTTATTTTTCTTTTTCTTTTATTGAATTTTCTGAATTTATTTTTTATCCATGCAGCTTGAAGGACCTGGGCCTGGAGCAGTTTACCGTGGCCAAGCTGTTCACCAGGATTTTCATTCCCACCTCCTTCCTGCTGGTGTGTATTCTTCACCTGCACTACTTCCACGACCATTTCCTCCAGCTCACCGACCTCCAGGCTGTGGTGGCCAAAGAGGAGAGCGTTATCTACAGGTGAGACAACTCCTCTTTGATTTCTGGGTCTTTTGTCCTTGGATTTTAAGGTCAAACGACTGAAATACCCAATGCCAAGTTATCATAACCTGCCTTATTAGAGACTGGGGAAAGGAAGCCTGCAGTTGCTTTTCTACTCGCTCAGCAAGATTTTTCTTTGGCGTCAAAAATCCTTTGAATTTGTGACTTAACCCTCTGGGGGAACATTGCATCTTCAGTGGTGACCTTGTGCTGTACGAGTGGATGTATCTGAGTGAAAATACTCCTTGGCTGCAACTAAGGATCATTTTCATTATCGATTATTTCCTCAATTAATCGATTGGTCTATAAAATGTCTGTCCCAGTCTCCGTCCTCTTCACGTGTTTTGTTTTGTCTGACTAACAGTCAAGAACAATGAGCTATTCAGTTTACAACTGTGAAAGACTCAGGAGACCAGCAGATATTCACTTTTGAGAAGCTGGAACCAGAGAATTTAGTTTTTTTAACTTAAAAAGTGACAGAAAACAATTATTCAGTTATCGAAGCTGTTGTTGATTAATTTTCTAATGATTGACTAATTGATTAATCAGTTTTCCCTTTAGTTTTAGTTTTTTTTTTCCAAAAAATCAACAAATTTCAGCAGATTTCAATAATGATTTCTAATATATCAATTGAAATTGATTGAATCGATATCATTATCAGGAAACTAAAGATGATATTTTCAGATAAATATATTTCACAATAAAGATAATCGATGCAGAAGGACAAATAAAATAATAAAACTGATGTTTAGCGCTGTGAACTGTGTTCTGCTATGCAATACATCAGACCAAAGGTGGATCATCAGCCGGTCAAAGTGGGCAACTGCCTGTATGTCACCTGGGTGCTTGAGGAAATAATCAAACTGCCGTGTACAGTGGGGGTCAGTATTGGCCCGACAACAATTGTTTACCCCGTAAAGAGGTTCATCCAGCCCTGCGTCAGACCAAACTCTGTGTAAGTTCAATAACTAATTTTTGTTCATTTTGAATTACAACTGGTTCATAATCATGAATTTGAACATTACAAATTTGTAGAGCAGTAACATATGATCACATCATCAGCTCCGGCTTCTGCTTCTCGTGTAATTAAAATTTTGAATCAATGTTAAATGCCTGACGATCCGACGAAATAGGGTCACAACTTGAGACAACTTGAGATCTTTTTGAGATTTTTTTTAATTTTTTTAATGAGCATCACACAGAGTGTTCTTCATCTAGATGGTTAGAAGAGTCTGATACCTTCAAAACAGCTTTAACAGCTGTGCTTTTAAAAAGAAAAACCTTCTGGGTGTTTCAAAGATCAAACAATGAAATCGCTCACTTTTATGAATTTAGAAAAGTAATAAAAATCAGAAGCCACATTAGGTTTACAGAAAAACCGCCGTTTTCCTCTGTGACTGGATTGTAGTAATACATGAGAGGCACAAACTAGGGTCTACATCATAATAACGTGATTCAACCCACGGATGAAAAACAATAATGCTGAATTATTACCGGAGATTGCCCATTACTCAAGTATAGTAAATGACGGTGTACGAACGTTAAACCCAGCAGACCTCATTTGTTGAGCGTGAGATTAAACCATTCATCCTGTTTCATTACAAACTCTGCTGGATAGTGACACTTACACAGCCTGTTAAACCATTATAACCACTGTTCTCATCACGCATCTGTCCACTGTGTGCTCTGTCGCGCAGCTCCTTGTTATAAAGTTGACATTTTCACAGTCTGGGGTGTGGCGTGTGTCCAGCGCTATTGTCCTGTTGTTGTGGGTTTTCCATTGTTTTCGCTGCCGCTCGCTCGGCTCGTCTCCGCTCTGCTTCTCTCTGTGACCCGCTGCCATCTCTCCTCTGCCACCATTTTCTCACAGCCATGCTAAAGTCAGCGGGCGTGTCTATCTGATCATGAATAGGTGGGTATCTGCTCGCTTTCTGTGGCATCCGTCAACATCCCAGTTCACCTTGGAGACTGAACCTCCTTGCCCTACATCCCTTTTTCCCCCCACACTACCCTTTGCCAGAGATGGTATATTGATGGTCACCTGGTATATTTTAATCCCTTTAGTTTTAACATTTCACTGATGGGAATGATGGTCTCTCTCAGGTTTTTACTGTATTATTTTGCCTGTAGCCTTCTCTTCATGTCGTTCTCTGTCACATTTCTGGATCTTTAACCCCCCCCCCCATCCAAATCCAGCCAAGCTCGGTCCTCATTAAAACCCCTCCACTTCTCTCCAATAGTTTCACAGATTGTCCAGCCTTTGTGGTGGACAACTTTTCTCAAGCATGCTTGAATCTGCAAAAACTGTTCTTCCCTTTGAGTATCTTGCCAATGTGAACCCTCTGTGCACTGAAGCCCCAAAAATTCCCCCTTTCCTGAAAAAGCTTGTCTCCCTCAAACCGCAGGAATCTTTTGGCCAGTTTTCATGCATTTTAATATGGATATTTTTAGGGGATTTTGAGTGTCAATTGCAGCCTGTCTGTGTCGGTTTCTCTCCTCACTGCTAATCTTGACTTCTGTGTAACTTTATTGTTCCGAGCAGCATCAAGCAAAAAATTCCCACTCAACAGAGCAAGTAAGTGTGACCACTGGATAATGAAATGCCTGCCTTGATGTGCAGCCAGTTCGTGCAAGCCCAACCCGACCTTTGACCTTGCTCTATTGCCTGAGCAGAAATTTAAAAGGTTAATACCTCCCTTCAGCTATTATCATTTATCTGCTGCAAGAAAGAAAAACCCCTTAGACAACAAAAAAAAACCAAAACAACAACATAGATTGTTTTAAAGAATGCTGAAGGAATGTGCACTGCTTTTTCGATTACCATGCCTGATGAAACGCCGCTCTGCTGTTCAGCTAGCGGACACGGAGCTGAGAGTCCCCACCCCAATATTTGCATCGGAGCCTTATTGAGAATCACCTGGACCATGTGTATGAGTTGCTGTTGTATTTATATACTTATGAGGACGGCAGGCCTTCGAAAAGATAGCAGTGTGAGTTAAATCCTACCCGCCTTGTTTTCTTTAAATTCCCATGCTGGGTTTAGGATTGAGGTTTAGACCGAAGAGGACGAGGTTATTTTAGCGATAACGCTTCATTCATGTCATATCAGAGTTATCGGAATTACCAGTTTCCAATTGTGTTCTTGTCAACGGGTCATAATTACAACTAGGAAACTCTAGTTGACTCTAGTGGCTTGGCACAAAAAAAATTCAGCAGTGCAACATGGACGTCTCTCATCAGCCAAAGTCCATCAATCAAGGCAAATAAATCCAAATTTAATAGATATTGGGATATATTGTCCGTGCGCTGTATTTGTAATCTTCACAGGGCCAACTCTGCAATCATACAACTGTCCTCAGTTGTTCACTTACGTGAATGTTCACAAGACGAATCTTTGCCTTCTTCGCAGTCCATGCGATGTAACTGGGTGACAGTTTCAAGTGAGTGAGAAAAATAAAACAAATTTACTTTAAAGACAACCGGTTACATAGAATAAAACAGTAGAAGCTACTAGGATCATCCTTGAAGAATCTGAGGACTGACCTCTTCTGAACAAATGCTTACATGAACATTACATCTCAGTAAAGTCAACAGTACTGAGAGCTCAACACTCAGGAGGAGGCTGAGGATGGTGAGCACAGCTGTGACGGTTGTCTAAAAAAAGCCCCTGAAAAAACAATACTTAAATACCCCCCAAAAACTAAGCGGATAAAAAAAATCCCAGTCACTGAGAGTCCTCACAAGTATAGAAATGCATGTGCACGTGTGCGTGTAAGTCTGTATGCACGGGTCTTTGTAAGACATGTAACGTTTCCCTACATGTCTTCAGACTGGCGAACCAGGACGGCAGTCTGGCGGACCTCACCATGCTCAGCGCCACCTCGGTGGACGCCGCGCTTCCCAGAGAGGACGAGGAGCTGCGGGGGGAGCAGGGGAAGTGGGGGGCGGAGAAGGAGAAGAGACAGGCCCTGGTGGTGGTGATGGATGACGCCGACATGACTGGCGAGAAGCCCAGGAGCCTCTCCGACCCGCGGCCGTCCAGTACAGAGGAGAGCCACCACTGCGGCGCGGGGCCCGAGCCAGAGCCCAGCACCGAGCAGAGCTCAGGTACCGAGCAGCTGACGGCGCAGTGAAACGTTTTAGGGCCGCAACTAACAGTTGTTTTCGTTCTATTTGATTGTAAGAAAATAGTGAAAAATGCTCATCACAAAATCCCAGAGTCAATGGTTCAAAACCCAAAGATTTTCACTTGATGATATAAAACAGAAATGCAGCAAACCTCACATCTGAGAAGGTAAAACCAGCAAATGTTTGGCATTTCTGCTTGAAAAATGACCCAAATGATCCATCACTTGTCACAATGAATTGCCGATAAATTGTCTGTGAGCCAACCAATTGATTCATCACCTGATCGTTTCAGCAAAAAAAATGATTTAAATTCAGTGGCACCTCCCCTCACAGAGGTCTGGAATTATCCGAGCACAAAAAAGGGTGGAGGACTGGAGATGCGGTGGTTCGTATTTGTAATCGCGAATCAATAACGTTCACATACAGAGAGCACGCATCCAAACACAAACGCCAAAGGTGCTGCTCCCAAAGGCGGGTATTTCCTAACTAACAGCCAGTCCAATGTGTGAGATGGAATTTTTGGAGGTTTTTGTTCGATACTAATGCTTTTCGTCACAGAAAATAGTCGGATTCAAAGCTACAATAAGCAGCGATTCTAGATAGTCAACTTGCTGGTCCCGCCCTCCTCTCCCTGCACATCCCACCCTCCCACCAGCCTGTCATCTTGATGAGGAAGCAGATGGCGAACACAGCCGGTCTGCTCATGTTTCCTGTGTTTTTGAATAGGGTTTTTTGTTGTACTTTTAGCTTCGCTGTCCTTGTTTCGTACTGCTTTTGACCAACGGAGCGTTCTGCATGCTTTACTAAAACACGGCAGTGTCATTCTCAGTGGTGGAAAGTAACCAAGTACATTTACTCAAGCACTGTACTCAAGTACAAATTTGAGGTACTTGTACTTTACTGGAGTTTAAGGATACTTATACTTTACTGGATTTCCATTTTATGCAGGTTTTTACTTTCAGTCTTCTACATTTCTGAGAGAAATATCATACTTTTTACTCCACTACATTTATTCGTTAGCTATGGTTACCAGTTACATTTCAGATGAAGATTTTACACACGAAACAATAAATATCATACATTGTTATGTATTACACTACCTAATAGTGTATATAGTGTAAAAGAATGTGCTCTACTCTTTATACCTGCTGTAAGTGCGTCATTGACCCACCCTGGTGGTTTAATTGTCATGTGTATCATGTATTCACAGCAGCCTATGGGTTTGAAAGTGTTGCATATCATTGTGGTCTTTTCCCTAATTTTCCTTCATCGATTTTACCCGAGGGGAAAAAAAAAATATACGAACAAATTCATATTTTAACGCAAGGTGAAGTTATTGTTCAGGTGCTCATCTATCGGCTGTCTGGCTACATCTCAGAGTCATATTTCACCACTTCTGCGACACATGTGACCTTTTGCTCAGGCTGCTGTTTGCCTCCAAAGCGTATTAAAGCCGGCCCCCCCACTTCCGGCCATGTTCACAACCTAGACTCACGTGTACTGATGCGTAAGGACAGAGCCCCCTCGGTCACGAGCGGGGAGACATTTTCGCTCAGATCTCTCCCAGCCTGTTGCTCCTCAGGCTGCTCAGGAGACGTATGTTGCGTACAGTCTTTAAAGGCCAAGGCTCGCTTGACGAAGCTCAGTCTGCTGCTCAAGTGTTTTCTGCCTGCACTCACCAGCCAGCCATTAATCGTCTCAAGCAAAGTTGTAAAAATCTGTTGTATTGCAGATTTCTGGGTTCAGCGCAATTTGTCTCCGGTTGTCTGTTCTGACACGCCGCGTCGCTTCATCCCTTACATCTTCCTGCTAACGCCAACTGAAGCTGCACCATTAGCATATGTGCAAAGTCCCACTGGTCTGAAATTAAAATGTTGTTTATATACACCGAAAATGAAATAGGTGATAAAACACGTTCCTGCAGGGCCTCTCAATGAGCTGCAGGCTATACGTGCCATCTGCTCTCAAAGAGTTTCTTATCCGAACAATGAGGTCTCTATTGAAATCCTGAGAAAAATATGCCTTTTTCAAAAAACATACACCCACCACCAAACTGTGGCTGGGGTTTTTATATCCTTGGCGAAGATATAAAAACCATATATTAAATTTTTGTTCTCAGGTAATTAAAGCAACGGGTTGGAATTATGCTTGTCACTACAGATTTTAGGTGTGTTTCCATCCATCTTGAGCTTGTTTATATGGGGAAGACGATTACATAACAAACCTTTGACAGCTTCAGAATACATGTAAAGGACACGTTTGGCTTTTACATTGACCTCAGTTATACCTGGGATTAAAAGGTACACATACAGTATTGTAATTTCTCTTTCCCTCGCTAAAATGCAGATCGTCATCCACACCGCCTTCATTTGAATCCTTTAACGCGCACAGTAAAAACCTCATTTCTTCCCTGATTTGCATGTTCCTGATTAATCGATCATTTGGTCTATAAAATCTCAGCAAACGGTAAGAACGTCCCATCAGGTGATGTTTAAATGTTTTGTTCTGTCTGACCAATACTATTTAACTTAACATAATGCAGTTTACGATCATAGAGGACAAAGAAAACCAGAAGAAAAATCACATTTGAGAAGCTTTGCTTTAAAAATTTGCCTCTTGCCTGTCCATTTTCTGTCGATTGACAAACTGATTAATCGACAAATTGTTTATAGCTCTTATGATGGGAATTTATTATTTATGGTTATAGTGGTCAAATGTGTCTCTGACAACTTCATTATGCAGCTTTTTCAGATCTTTAGTGTATTATTTTTACTACCATTCTCATTCTGTGCTGTATGACTACAATCTATCCATTCGAAGCACAACGTAAAGGATAAATCTGACAAAAGATGTCACAGAGTAACAAGATATATCAGGCTTTGGATAAACAATACCTTTGAACAATACTTGTTAGAGGGTATTTTCGTGAGCTTCATTGAATGCAGGAAACATATATTTTATCTCCAGACTCATTCCTGAAGTGTAAACAGTTTCATATTATCAGTCTGTCCCAGCTTGAGTTAGTGAATTAAAAGACAGGAAAAGAAAATTCAAGGAGTTGGATAATAGTGTTTAAAAGGAGGATATACTGCTGAAATTGCGAGGTGAAACCTGGAAAGGCTTTTCTATTTGCACCTCTTCTGTCTCGTTATCTTTAAAGTGAATCTTTTATCTCTCCCCCTTCAGACCTGAAGAGTAAGTGGCACCTGGTGGTCGACCGCCTGACTGTGCTTTTCCTCAAGTTCCTGGAGTATTTCCACAAACTGCAGCTGTTCATCTGGTGGTTGCTGGAGATCCACATCATCAAGATCGTGTCCTGCTACATTGTTCTGGTCTCTGTCAAAGAGGTACGAAAGCGCGGGATTGCTCTGAAGAAAGCAGTGTTACCAAACTCACTATGTGCAGCGACAGGGCCCCATTTTCATCGATGTTTGACTTTGATTTGACTTGTCAGCTCTACAGTAGCCCGTCATCACAGCTGGTAACGTGTATAGCTTCCAGATGTTCCTGCAGATCATTTCCTCGCCGTTGAATCTTGACTTCACATTCAAAATAATAAAAGACATCTTATCCATAAATTGTGTACATGCCGTGTCCGTAAAACAGATAAATGGGAGAAATGGTCAAGATTTTTACTGTATGGTTAAATCCACTTTTGATCAACCCAGACAAAAAAAAATTCCAACTGCAAGTTCATCATTTTTCTCTCTGTGTTTCTGTGTCCAGCTTCCAAAATGCAGTCCCAACAAAACAAGTCAATATCCTTATAACCTGAAGCATTCTCACTTTTATATCAGTAGTTGATTTATTTTGTCTGCACATGATAGAAACTTATTTTGTCCAGTAAGTGAAAGGTGTGTTGTTTTTTTTATGATTCTAAGATGACCAAACTGGATTTTATTTTGTTCTGAGTTTAAAGTTGGTCTTAAAATAAAAGTCTTGCTGGAGCTTCACCCTTCAAGAGAGCTTTGCCTCTCCCGTGCACCTTGTAAGTAGAAAACCCCGCTCTACAAAGTGGATTGCAACTCAGAAATCAAGTCCTCAAGTGTTTTCAGTCTATGGTTCACTGCGCTACACTGGCACACTGTAAACCAGACTTGGTTTTCATGGTTTTTAGTAGATTGTGATTAGACTCAACAATGAAAAATGAAGGACAGCAGCATCATGAGTCCATTTGTCTGTTGGTTCATAAATGACCGTCGTTTCTGTCTTCCATGAAAAGGAGAGAGTTAGTACAGTTCTGAGGTGGAGAGCCTCCTGTAACCTACAGTGACAGGAGGCCACTGCTCAGTGTTCTCCTTGATCGTCTTGCTTAGACATTGTATAAATAAAGTTTCTCTTGCAACACTGAACCAACTAGAACATATGGGGAATAAACCAGGATTGTCTACTGCACCGCAGTCTAGCCAGATAATAGTCTGAGGTATTTGGGTGAACTGTAATGGTTGTTACAATTACTGGATGGAAAAAAAAGTCTTTCTTCTCAGTTCTCTTGCCATTAGAGCTCTTTGAGCTTGGAACAGACTGTGTGGTTTACCCTGGATACGCTCCTCAGCCTTAGTCGGATTCTTATTAAAATTTACTTTTGGAGATTTCATTTGATGTAATGTAATGATCTTGTATTTATAGTTCTTGACCTCAGGTTTCATGTCATTGATTTGCCTCACATTGGTCTTGACTTTTTTTCACCTACTTTCGTTTTTAATAACTCTCAAGAGTTTTTCATTGTACCACTTTTTTAAAAGCACAATTAGATGCCACTTGTGTTACTTGTAGTGGTAGGAGGACAATGAGAATGTCAGTGGAAAAAGGATTTATGTGAGCTGTTTTTTTTTTTTGTCCTCATCGCCTGTATTGTCTCCTGTGCAGGTGTCTTTGTTCAACTATGTGTTCCTGGCGTCCTGGGCCTTCGCACTGCCCTACAGCCAGTATCGGCCCCTTGCTTCCAGTGTTTGCACTGTGTGGACGTGTGTCATCATCGTATGTAAAATGTTGTACCAGCTGAAGTCCATAAACCCCCCATCCTACTCCAAGAACTGCTCCATGGTGAATACAATCAGTAAATGTTTCTCAGTGCAGGTTGTTTAATCTACTTTACATACTACATACTGTTATTTATTTATTTTTAATCTTTAACCATAATTCATTTCTACGTGAAACTTACCTTTGTTCAGAGCCAAAAAACACTTACTATTTCCGCACACAGCCAGAGAACTACTCCAACGACCAGATGACGGAGATGCGGGAGTCTCTGCTGTATAAGGGACCTGTGGATCCGGCCAACTGGGTGGGCCTGAATAAGTCCGATGACCTCCTGGGCTACCTCCGGGTGAGGAGTGGAAGCGTTCATAGGCTCAAAGTTTGAACAAACCATATTCAAGCTGAGCAAGTTGCACACATCACGAGTGATGACCTCAAAAATAAGAAAATCTCGTGTTTTTATTCAATAAAAAGGATTATAATAATTTTAATCCTTTAATTTTCTGTACTATATTGAAGCATAATTATTGAACTTTACAGTACACTACTATATATTTTTTCACATTTTACACATCTATATTTCATTATATGCAGTATTCTATATTCTCTATTCTTATGTCCCAAATTGCTCAATATTTCATATCCCATGTTCTATATCCACTGTTTAACTACTTACTTGTGTTACTGCATCCTACATGTTTTGCTTTCTCTTTGTTTTTCTACTTTCTTTGGCCGAAATTTAATCTTTTTTAATGTTTCTATTTAAAAAATGTCTCTTGTATTCTACGCCACTGTATACCCCTTGCATTATGCGCAGTCTGTGCAATCAGTAATTAAGCATTTCATCATACTGCACTGTAACTGAATGCGTATGTGACGAGTCAACGTTTGAATCTTTGCATGCACATTCAACGAAGGAAATAAATATTTTACACAGTAAAATGTCCTCTTTGTCACCATCTGTGCAGAACAACCTCTTGATGTTGGCTCTCTTAGCATTCGAGGTGACGATCTACCGACACCAGGAATACTTCAGACTGAGGAACAAGCTTTCGCCTCCCGCTGCCCGAATCATCTTCCACGATATCACGCGGCAGCACCTGGACATCGGCATCATCAGCTTCATCAAATACTTCATCAACTACTTCTTCTACAAGTTTGGACTTGAGGTAGGGGCATTTGGAAAATAGCTAAATATACTGTATATGTTTTACCTGGAAAAAAAACAAAAAAACTATTAGCTCCATCGCTTCATGTGTGTATTCTCCATGTGTTTCCCACAGACGTGCTTGCTGTTGGGGGTCAATGTAATCGGGCAGCGTATGGACTTCTACGCCATGTTTCATGCCTTTGCCTTGATAGCCGTCATGTATAGACGGAGGAGGAAAGCCATCGCTGAGCTCTGGCCCAAGTACTGCTGCTTCCTGGCCTGCATGCTGACCTTCCAGTACTTCGTCTGCATCGGGTTCCCACCTGCAGCCTGTAAAGGTCGGTGCCCGTCAACCAGATCGTGCTCACAGTAACCAGATAATCAAATAAAAACGATTGACAGTCTGTCATTGCTATCATTTCAGGCTGCAACTAATGATTATTTTCATAATCAAATAATCTAGCAATTAGGTTGTCGTAGTCATTTAGTAAGAAATGTGAAAAATGCTCATTACAAGTTCCCGAAGACCAAGATGACAACTTCAAACTGCATTTTTTAATCCAATTAATTGTCCCAAACCCAAAGTTTTTAGTTTTTAATGCTATAAATAGCAGAAATCTGCTAATAATAGCATTTTAAATGCTAACAACAGCGTATGTTTGGCATCTTTGCTTGACAAATGACATAAATGATGGAAGGATTATCTAAAGTGCTGTTAATTTTCTGTCATTCAGCTATTCGTTCATCTCCCTACCATGATTAATAACTTAGCTGAAACTGTCTACATTGTTTTGAGGTGAGATCCCCTGGCGCTCTAAGTCTCACTATTAGCTGCACATGACTTGTATAGTAAATGATATTCTAGTACAATCAAATACATATCTGTGTAAAACTTTGATATCTTGTCCCAGAGGTACACTGAGGCCTCGAACTGTTTCACATTGTCGTTCCTCTTCTTTTTTCCTGGTGTTATTTAATCCTGTGCACTGTAAAGTGCTCCACCAATAAACGTGACATTTTTACATTGTTTATCTCTGATGATGATGATGATGATGGCGCATATTTCCATTTCAGACTACCCCTGGAGGTTTCCCAGCTCTTTTACAGACTCCAACGTGGTCAAGTGGCTCTACATTCCAGATTTCCGCACCAGGCCCAATCCATCGTTCCTCATCTGTAGGTTTCTTAGTTGAACAGGAGAAGCAAAAGTAAAGACAGCCAGTGAAAGAAAAGGGAAAGAAGAAATACTGTACTATAAAAATACTCTATTACAAGTAAAAGTCCTGAATAGAAAATCTCCATCCTGTAAAAGTATGTATTATTAGCAAAATGTACTTAAACTGTCAAAAGCATAAGTATTTAAATTGAGGAAAATGCATTTGTTGAATGTTAAACTCTCATATATTATATTTTTTTAGAATTAAAACTGATGCATCAATATGTAAGAAGCATTTCACTCAAGTATAAAGTAACTTGAAATGGAAATACTAGAGTAAAGTACAAGTAGCTCAAACTTGTGAGCCAATTTACAGTAGTTGAGTACATACATATGTACACATCTAAATTCAAGCTAAAATATAACTAAGCTAATTTTGTCCTATAATATTATTTTAGTTGTCCTCACCTGCAAAGAGACACAATTTCATATTTATTCTAAAGAAATCCTGCTGTTTTGGGCTAAATGGAAGAACGCTTGTTGATTAATTTATTCTGGTATAAGAATTACGAGCGACATCTCTCGTCTCCTCGTCTTTTTTCTAGATGACTTCATGTTGCTGCTGTGTGCCTCCCTTCAGAGGCAGGTCTTTGATGAGGAGAACAAGGCGGCAGTTCGCCTCATGGCCGGAGACAACGTGGAGATCTGCAGAGACCTGGATGCGGCCTCCTTCAGCGTCCACAACCCCGTCCCCGACTTCATCCACTGCAGGTACAACAACTTCCACCAATGTTATACTACATTTCCGCTACAGCAGGAAGTGGCTCGAACGTGTCTTTTTTTTTATCCCTGTTACGTCTCTATGGATGCACTATGTGGCGATGGATCCCGTGCTTGTATTTCAACACTTAAATCAGATTTTGCATTAGATTCACTTGAAACAGTTGTATACGGGACCAGCATTGACACGGAGGACAACAAACACAGAAATGGAGAAGAAGTGAAGTGGCCATCTCAGCTGATGCTTAATGATGTTGGGTGCTTGCTATAAAGTCGAAACTGAAATGTATTCAAAACAAGCGGAGCCATTAAAAGCCGTTCATATGTATGTAACACACAGATTACTTCTTAGAATATAAGTAGGTGTCTAAGAAAAATCAGATCAGAGCAGCAATTTGGAATTGAGCCGGAAAATCTGTGGTGTCAATGTACAATTAAAGCTTTCTATGACATTTTCATGGTAAAATATTAATATTAACTCGGTTACAGCGCAAGGGCGCAAAAAATGGTGGTACGAAATGAACAGTTTTTTACATAACTAGCTAATATTAACTTTTAATATGTCATGCTGTTTATAATGGACATAAATTATTTGACCATTTCACGTGTTTCTGGATCCACTGTTTCTGCTGTGGAAAATGTTTAATTCTTGTCTCGCATCATCATGGGTGGGCACTCACATTTTTCTGCTCTGTACGATTTATTCATCTTGTCAGTGTTGTTTTCTCAAACCGGGATAAATGTGGTGCAACGAGTCACGGACTGAAATTGCAAATTCTCGGCATCTGATTAAGTTGCCGGGGTTATGTTAACTTATCACAGAGAGCTTTAAACTCACCGCAGGCCTAAAAGGTTTCAGAGAAGCAGGCTGGTAACAAATGGTGCTTGAAACAGAGTCCCCTCAGTTTATTGTATTGATTGACAGTATTGATGCTATTTTGCTAGACAGATGGTAGGAGGGTTATTATTATTATTATTATTATTATTATTATCACATCGCCAAAAACTAGAACACACTCAATCCAACATAGTGTCAAATACCAAATAATGCTTGGTAATTTAAAAAATGTTATTCACAAATGAAAAGGGACTTCAGATAAATTTTTAATTTTTCCCCGTTAGTCTTTGTCATTATGATAGTATTAGAAGTTGTGACAGATTTCTTTAGTACTACTTATTTCCTCTGAGCTTGTTGTTGTCTTCTCGTCTTATGTCTAACGTTGAACATTGGTTTTTTTTTAATTGTACATATATCATATGGATATCATGTCTTTCTAATTTGTTAAGTTGATGCTGATACGAGTGTAGCTGCTCTTTGTGGTGTTTTCATTGCCGTTATGTGTGTGTAAGCGGCGTTGACTCGTATTCGACCTTAGGACGAATACCTGGTGTGCACAGCAGATAGCGGGGATCGAAATAAATCAGCAAACAAACTTTTTTTGGGCCGATTTGCGGTGAGAATAGGTATCATTCTCCCCAGTTGCGGCAGCAACCGCTGAGAGGTACCTCGGAGTGAAACGCTTGGTGTGTGCCCAAGTCTCTCCAGTCGAGCTGATCAGAGGCCAGCTCAGTAGGAAGCTGTTGTTGTCCTTGGCATCAGTGTAGCTGTAGAAATCTTAAGTAGGCTGGTGCTGAATAAGAACATACTTGCTCAGCAAATCCCTTATCCTAGATAAATAAAGGTAAGAAAAAACTGACAGATGACATTAGCTCATGTCAGTAGCTTAGTGAGAGTCGTTATTAAATACCCACTGTATACATCATTCAGAATTGAATCCAGAGGTAAATACTAACTTCTCACATTAAAAAACGAGCGAACAGAGGGTTTTGAGAGGCAGGGAAATAAAGAGCGAGTTAGCAAAACAGCGAGAGCATCCTGACCTGTCCACAGTCATTGATTATGAGCTCTTCACATTCCACTGTTTTGATGCGCAAAGTGGACAAGTCTTTTATTAACGCACTCTGTGTCCATCAACAAGCCCTAGTAGTGAGAAAGAGAGCTGTGCAGCCTGTCTGTCCACGCCACAGCAGCTCTGCACTTATTCCATCGTTTCCCTCCAGGATCGAATTACGGATACGGGGTGGGGGAGAAATCCATAATCCACAAAAACACTCTGTCCGTCACTCCGCAACTCAGACGCTTTTGCCCTGTACTCTAACTCAATAAATAGCTTTTAAGTATGGAAAAGGTATTTTCTCCCCCCTGATGAAGAAGGACACTCACTCAGCTACTCTGGCCCATCAACGCGTCGTCCAGTCCCAACCCACTTCATCAGAGCTGCTTCCTAAAAAGTGCAGCCGTTGTTGTGGTCCCGTCTTTTCCCCCAGGTCCATCAAATTAGTGCACGTTGCTTCCTGTGTTTTCACTGTACACATCGCATTAATGGTCTCTCACAGGATAACACGGGATCCACACACACGTTTTTAGCATGTCAGACAGACACAGGACACGGAGCGGTGTATACCTGTGCTGAGGGACAGGAGTCGGGCTTCAGCTCTGGTTCCCATTCATTGATTGCGGTGTCCTGACACTAAGTGATACTCTTAAGTGAGATTGATGGGCAGATTATACACGCAGCAACAAAATGAACTGAAACGTTGTTTTGACTTTCGTTAGGAGGCAAACACGCATCCCTATTAGCAACTTAGCTTGGGGGTCCAGTGCCATGGCGCTAACGTGAGTTCATGAACGTGAACGTCTCCCATCTTGTTTCATTCCGTTTCTGCTGGGCGCTGTCAAATAAAACAGAAATGTTGAAGAACACCAAGTGTGAAACAAGTCATAGCCCAGAGCAGCGGCCTGCTCAAGCCTTCTTATGTTCTATATTAAAAATATATATATATTTTTTTACTTTTTCATCAAACCCCCTTTTAACATGGGCAACTGATCACACTAACACAATCAGGGCAGCTTTTTTAAAAAAAAAAGAAGCTACATAGTTTGTATCTGTATAAACCTGACAATGAGCTGCTATAAATATGTACAATGATGAAATCAGCTTATTTAGCCCAAGGGTTCCGTTCATCAGGTGTAACTACGGGGCAAGCAGTCGTTTTGGGAAAATGCCTGAATGCTCCCATGTAATTACAATGTAATGCTTCATTCCCTTTCTGCTGGCATGACATGAATGCAGCATGAGGATACAGTAAATAAAGTATATACAGTATGTTTGTCACTTCTGGGTATTAAAATTCAGATTTTGAAGACAGTGACCTCTTCCTGACATTTGGACATTTGGACACAAGTTTGCCCATCGGTGATTTAAATTTTGCAATCCAACTGGTCATTGGTTTCCGTTCACAAGTCAGCCTTCCTCGCCTCTGTCCTGTAGGTCCTACCTGGACATGCTGAAGGTCATCATGTTCAGTTACCTGTTCTGGTTTGTCCTCACCATCATCTTCATCACGGGAACCACACGTATCAGCATCTTCTGTATGGGGTACCTGGTGGCCTGCTTCTACTTCCTGCTCTTTGGTGGAGAGCTGTTACTGAAGCCAATCAAAAAGATCCTGCACTACTGGGACTTTCTGATTGCCTACAACATCTTCGTAATCACCATGAAGAACATCCTGTCTGTGAGTTGTCTGTCTCAAAATGTTTATGAGGATGAACTGATTGACTCCATGATGGAAAAACCCTAAATACCGTACATGAGGAGATGTCATTTAGATTTTCAAACATCTGTCTGCATGAATGTGCTGAATGTTCTCATTATTTTAAGATACAGAGTTCATACTAACCCTGCCTGTGTGTTATGTGAAATCAGAGCGATTTCATAATTTATGCTTTATTAAATGATTTTCTTTTAATAAATCAGCTTAAGGAGCCACTGCATTTTGCCTTTATTTTTACTTATTTTATTTAATATAATATGTAAAATTACTTATATTTATTCTACGACACAATAAAGGGTTTTCTTTCTTTTTGCTGTGTCCACAGATCCTGGCTTGTGGCTACATCAACTCTCTGATCGAGAAGCAGTGCTGGTTAATCCAGCTGTTCAGTTTGGCCTGCACCATTAAAGAGTATACCATCAAAACCAACCAGGAACATCTGCGTGAGTGAACTCTGCATTTAACGTCCTGTAATGCAGAATTGCCATTTTTTTATTCATCTATTTTGGACAGGTTTGGTTTGCGACAAGATGAGATGTGCCCTTGAGAATTAGGAAGAGCATAAATCCCCACACTGGCTAAAGCTACTAGTCATACCAAAGCACGTCGGTGCGATTTGCAGCAGCAGATTGTGCGCCCAAGAGCACTGCTGCAAGAAGCGGAAGTCAAACGACACAATTGTTTATTTTTCATCTTGCGGGCCAATTTAGTACACTGCAGTCTCCATCTTAATCCCACTGGGAAACTGATTCACAGAGAATAAAAAAAAAAAAAAAAAGCTTCCACAATACCCAGTGGAAAAAAAAAGATTTATGCATAAACAAGTACAGACAACAGTTTACATTAAACGTCTGTGTTTATACTCATAAATGTCCTCATTTTCATGTGTCATTAGAGCTCATTTCAATCGACAATACCGTCACTTTGACAATAATATTTCTACATCATCTGCACAGCTGCTCACATTCATAGAGAAGACCCGTTGTACCTGCTGATCACATTGCAGATTTTTAGTTTTGGTCCCCTACTAATTAATTTATAGTGGTGTGAGAAGTCATTACTTTAATCCTAAATTAAACTGTGTATGACTGCGTTGCATGTTGTCTGTTCCAGCCGCCGATCAGCGCTGTGAGCTGCCCAGTAACGAGGCCGGGATCATCTGGGACAGTATCTGCTTTGCCTTCCTGCTGCTGCAGAGACGAGTCTTCATGAGCTACTACTTCCTCCACGTGGTGGCCGATATCAGGGCATCGCAGATCCTCGCATCCAGGTACAAAGCTGAGCCGCACAGAGACACCGTAACCAGGAGGGTCACAGGTCCGACGCTGGGCCAAAGATGCTTTTTCTCCATATTCAGACCCACTCTAGTGAAGTATTCTCACTGTTCCCGTGGGATATGTGGAAAAACAAGTCTCTGATGAAGTCCCCATGGGGGGGGGGGGTCACACTGATGCCGAAAAGACTTTCGTAACAGCAGACAGTTTGATGTGTGTAACTAACAGTATTAGTTGTTGCACTGGACTGTTGTCATTTCTGGACGGGAGCAGTCACTTATGTTATTTGTTCCGCCTGTGCTTTTCCTGCTATAACTCAAAAAGTCATCTGTGCAAAAGGTCTGTGAATATGTTTAACTTGGGAAGTAACTAAAGTACTCTGACGCTGTAAGGCAAGATTGAGGTTAGCAAGCTTTATTCAGGAGGCGAAAACAACACGTGAATTTAAAAGAGACAGATTTATGACATGAAAAAGCTTATTTTGCTCTTGGGTTCACTGTCATAATAATGTAAAAGGAGGACAAAGTTGCATTGCACAATACAACTAAGCTCAATAGAAAACAAAAGAGAAACATGCATGAAAAGAAACATGCAGTTCATGTTCTTGATAATGTTGTCTCAATAAAAATTCGACTAGATTCCCACAGAGTTAAATGTAATAGTTAACGGTTATAGTTAGATAAAAATGCAGTCAGTGTGCCTGTTGGGGGGGTGTGTGAATTTTTTTTCAGCTGCCAGAGTTGGGCAGTTGCAACTTTTTAATGCTTTTTTTTTAAATGTCATTAAATACTGAAGTAAGATCAAACCTACACACGTTTGATTAGTTGCTGATGTGCGTCTGTGTGTTTCAGAGGAGCTGAGCTTTTCCAGGCCACTATAGTGAAGGCGGTGAGAGCCAGACTGGAGGAGGAGCGCAAGTCTGTGGAGCAGCTGAAAAGACAGTGAGACTCTAAATATTTAACCTACTCCATGTCGTATAATGCTTTGGTTTTGGTTTTTGTGTGCAATATGCAATACAAGGGGGATGTTTTTGAAATTTAAATTTGATAAGTCGTTGCCCAAGACTTCAATTTACCATTAAAAGTTAGACGTTTAGACACGCATAACTTCAAACAGATCCTGTCTTCCTCTGAATTAGATTAACCACGGTAAAACAGCAGGATTTTTCAGAGCTAATACAAGATTAGTTCTGAGAAAGAAAAAAAATATTTATAGGATTTTTATTCTAAGTACAAACTTTGGAAGACACTTTTTACCAACATTTTCAGTACCGCAGAAAAAAATATTATGTGTATTCCATGCTGTCCAATACTTGTTTGCTGGTTTTCTTTCATTTAAAGGACAAGGTTGGCTTTTTTCTATAATTTTCTGTATTGTCAACAAATCCCCGGTAAAGAACAAAACCAACGATGTGTTTAGTCATTAAGAAATGTTGTACTTTTCAGCACAAGCAGGAGCAATGAGTGCGTTAGTCGGGGACTAATTGCAGCTGTGGATTTAGGACAGCGGGACGGTGTTTGTGTGGGATTGAGTGAAAATAAACTATGGCGTGTGCCTTTGCTGTAACGGAGGTAAATTTGTTCCAGTGCAGCAGTGTGTCTCACTGAAGTTTTTTTTAATAGTTTTTGGACAACAGTGGAAGTCTTTGGCACAGAGGAATAAGCTATATCAGGCTTTAGCTGCACAGGTGATACCTGTCAGTGGAATCAACGCATTGTCAGATTCGGCCTTTTCATGGGTTTTGTTGACAATAAGGAAAATACGGAATCTCACCGGACTTTAAGTTACAATAAAACATCATGGAGTTCAAGCATGGTTACGTCTATTTCTTTCTTTTGGGTATCTTTGATGAGTCTCATTAGGTCTAAGTTAATCTTTAAGTAAGATAACATGATTCAGAAAAGCCATTAAAAACAACTTCTGGCTCAGTCTTTATTGTTTCCCGGAAGACGGCTCTCAGTATATCATACTACATAAAGTCAGTGTATTTCCACCATCTACAGTTACCTCAGGAGTTACTCATTAGCTCCCATATTATCCACTCACCCACTCTAATGAGCACTCCGCTGTTACATAACGTACACTAATTTCCATACGAAGCCTGGAGATGTTTATGGCCAGTCTGTGATGTTCCTCTGTGTCGATACTTCGTGTCTCTTCACCGTCTCTTCACTGATCTAATCAGGATGGAGCGCATTAAAGTGAGGCAGCAAAAGTTTAAGAGGGGCAAGGAGAAGATGCTGAGCATGGCGCAGGAGTCTGGAGATGGACAGACCCTCGTCCAGCCTGAAGACGACGACGATGGTACGACGAAGCCCGCCAGGGCCTCTTACTGTGCAGTCAATATGAAAAAAGGTTTGCGTAGAATTAAAGTATTGGCTAGCAGAGGTCAGGGAAGGTGGGTGAGTGTGTATTTCATGCTAATTAATAACAGAATTCAACCATGTTTTGTAATAATGTGTTTTCATTAGTATTTGAGCTAAAATAGCAGCTTCATTGAGCAGAAATATGGCCTGAAGTTTGTAGACCAACTGATTTTCTTATGAAATGTTGCACTGATGTATTTGTGAAATTTTAGGAGCACAGCGATCGAAAACCAAGACCAAAAAAAAGCAGTGGTGGAGGCCGTGGGTTGACCATGCTTCCAGTAGGTTGACCCCCCCAACCCTCTTTTTTCTCTTCCTCCACTCTGATTGGCCCTTGTGTCCTTGACCAGAACGCTGAGGATTCCCATACTGCCCCTGGGCTCTGAAGGCACCAACATACAGTAGCTTTTTCGCCAGCCCAGCCTTTTGTCCTTTTCTGTCTCTATTTAAGGACCCTTGTTACCCGTAGCTCCCATGTTGCTGTACACTGTGCGTATGTTGGAGAAGCACTTCAGTTTTAAGATGATCTATGAAAGCGTGTCAGTATCGGTGCACAGCAGGGTTTCCTTAAATAGGCACGATGAGACGATGACGAAAGAGAAAATGACTAACGGCTGGAGGTGTGCACTTGACGTTGTTTAAGACTTCAACTTCAGCATTGGTCTGGCCTGAAGAGCCCACAGTAGAGAAATCCCTGTTGTAAAACATTTTCACGCAAAGATATGAAATCGACTTGCTTTTATTCTTAGTACTGGAATAAAGGATGAAGGGTTTGTTCATTCTTTGCCTGTAGACATGATCACCAAACAGGTGTTACCCGGGAGAAAATGAAAACAACAGGAGCGATCGGACCAGTGATCAAATATATAAAATGAGGACCTTTACAGTCGCTTTGTGGTCGCCTGGTTGGTTTGAACTCATGTCTCATATCGTTCTCCATCCCCACATGACATTTTCAAATTATTTCTCCATTTTTGTCATTTGATGCTTCGTGTCCGTGTCCTGGCATCCTCCCTCACCTCTCACCCACTGTGGTTCTGTTCAAGGACATAAGTCAGCCTTGTCTATCCCAGTGCTTCTAACACTTAACCACTGTAGACTTGACTCGGTTGCTCTGTCGAGTAGCTCGAAGGCAAATGTGTGTAATGGAATAAACAATTCCTCAATGTGCTTTGTGCTCATAGTTATTATCGTCAGTCGTACTAACATGTTTGATTAGTTGTGTGTCTTCTGCATTTTCTGTTTCAGCCTCTCATGGCTCTGGTGTTTTTAAATGTGTGTTTATATCAAGAGCTACTGTAGATTCAGTTAAAAGTTTAGTAACGCATGAATTAAATAGAATTCAACGTCAGGTCGTTTGATTTTCCTGCATCTCTCTCTCAGCAGGGAAACGTTACCGTGCCTTACGTTACTGTTACTGTGAAAACGATGTATGACTTCAGCCACTGCTTGACTGAATGTAACAGCACTTTACCCTCTGTCCCCTCAGTGGTTAGAAGCGGAGACTATTACTTGTTTGAAACTGACAGTGAGGAGGAAGAGGAAGAGGAGGAGAAAAAAGATGAGGACCCCCCAAGGAAGTCAGCATTTCAGGTGACTCCGGGGGCGAAACGAGTTTTTATTTCCATCTCTGTCACAGCATCAGTTTGTCATGTTTTTATTATTGATGAGGATGTCGCTCTCAGCTGAGGTAAAGTATAACAATGTATATTTACTCAAGTTCTGGCACTTTGATTGAATATTTCCATTTTTTTATCAGAGAGAAATATTGTACCTTTTACTCCATTACATGTACTGTATACTCTGGTAGAAGAAATATGAAAAGTTGTATTATTTTTTTCGGACTTTTCTCTTAAAAAAAAAAAAAAAAAAAGAACTGCAACAAATGCACGTGGTTACTTTCCAACGCTTGTGATATCCGATGATTGCAGTTACTGATGTTGTGCGGATTAAAATTTTATACTGAACGTTTGATAAACTAATGGAATAGCTTGCAAAGTTGAAAACACTGCTCATACAACATATCACGGTGGCAAACATTTTGTGTGAATTTTTTTCTTTTAATACTTTTCATACATTTACAGTCAATTCTTTTTTTTCTTGAGAAAGTTTTACAATTTGTGACTTGTAATGCATCATGTTTCAGGATTGAAGGACTAACGGTTTTGAATACTAACATATATTCACCTGCATCGTATCCCGGACTACTAAATCCTCTTTTGTTCACTGTCTCCTAACGCAGTTACTGTAATCTTGGCTGTTTCTAAGAAAATGAAATGTTTCCTACTAATCCTCTCCCACTCTGTTCCCTCTCTGTAGCGAGCTATTGGGAAGTTTGTCTCTGCTGTTCTGGCTTTGCCCAGGTCTATCATTAAGCTGCCTAAAACTATCCTGCAGTATGTAGTCAAGGCAGGCAAGGTACTCACCACCACAACTAACACGGCCTGCTTCCTGTAACACCTGCCAGCTCAAGTAACAGTTAATGCCACATCAAACTGCCTTTCCAGCTCATGTTTGTTGTTGTTCTGCTTTGCTACAAATAACCAGATTTTAAAAAGACACACATGGTAAATTGATCCATACAATGAAGGACACTAATAAGACATAAATCATCAAATCTGAATTGGAATGGAAGTGCTTTGACCTTGCTTTTTTTGTACCATATATTTTTATTGTCTGACTGATTGGCTTAAAGTCGTTTGCATGAACTGGAGCTTAAATCTGAAATGTTTTGGAAAGTGTTAGTATTTCCTGTTTGTTTTGTCAATGACGCAGCAACAAAGCAGGTGTTATGTGTTAATACTGCACCGGTGGTCATGCATGTTGCAGCGCTTTCAGGAAAAGTTTTGAATTCTTGGCAACATTGAAGACTATTTTCCTCAGCATACAATATGTTTTTAGAGTGACTTCCTACATTTCATCCAGTCATTGACCATTTCTTTGACAGTTCACTGTAAAAAATCTATTTACAGATTTAAAAAAAAAAAAAAAAACTTTCTTGCGATGAGAAATTATAATTGTTCTTATGTGATAGTGCAGGTCTGTTTGGGAACTGTTTTGAAAAGGCTTCCTTATTGGTGCATTCAAGGAAGCCCCAACAATGTGATTCATGAGAATCTGCTGCATTTACAAGCAGTCAAAAAATGTCAAAAAAATAAGACGTGGAACAGAAGTAAATTGCAAACATGAAAATAATGAAAAGAATACTGTAAAATGTGTTGTTTCGTGTACGAAAGTGGGTGCTCTCAGCCAACCATCTCTTCAATTGGGTTAGAGTTTTCACAAGCACTTGAATATATCATCAAGCCCAAAATTGAATCCAAGATGCCCCTAACAGCATTACCACATGATATGAATTTTAAAAAAGTGAAACTAAATAAATGAATAAAAAAAACTAGAATGGCAATTAGTAGAGCGCATTCCTCCGCCAAGGCCAAACAATCCTACACACGTCCGTTTAGCTCTTATAATATAATATAATAGTCTGATAACATAAATAATAACAATAAACATAAATTTGTTTGTCATAAAACGGATTAAGTACAGCTGTGTGTGTAATGAAGATTCAGAATTTTCTTCCACCTCTGCACCAAAATGGGTACAAACTCATAGATCTCAACACCATAAATATGAAAAGTGATTAAAAAAAAAAAAAAAAAATCCCTGGATCCACCGATATGACTGGATTGGCTCCAAAATTGAATGGGTTCTTCCCTGGCCCAGGTCCCATCCCTCCGCCAAGTTTGGTGCAAATTGGTTCAGTACTTTTTGCGTAATCCTGCTGCAAAATATACAAAAGAACCAACAAAGAAACAGACATGGGTGAAAACATAACCTCCTTGTCGCAGGCAATTAAAGGAGATTTTACTGTGATTAATTACCTGTGTCATGTTTGAAGCTTCTGCACATTGATTTTCATTCCGAACTGATATGAGCTGAAACCATTTGCTGCCTCAAAAGTGGGAAATCATTTTAAAAGGTCATGGTATCTGTAGGAAAATGGTATGTAGTAATATAAAGTGTAAATTATTTCTAATTAATAGACTAAAACGAGCAAAACCACCTCAAATTTGTGTTTAATTTTCCCTTTCTCTTATACATCCTCTTGCGTACAGTAATTTGCCTCAGTGACTCCTCGACTTCACATCCTTTCACTGATACTAAATTGCTGCCCTCTGTTCTCCAGTTTCTTTACCATGCCTGGATCACGGACCCCAAAGCTGCACTGAGGGCACGAGGCAAAGAGAAACGCAAATTTTGGAAGCATTACACCAGAGGAGTCAGACACAGGAAGAGCAAGAAAGATGGTAAGCAAGTTCAAGAGTCAAAGAAAAAAAGGAAGAAAAAAAAAATCACATGAAACAACCAACATTAATTATGAGCGGGAATGACTTTCATGTTCCTTTAACTGTACGTCAGCAGGTCATGTGGCCATAGAGGTCAGTGAACTGTCTGACGGGCAAGAAAAAGGAGAGGAGAACAAGCAGTCTGCTGGTCCAGGTTGGTGTCTCCTCGAGAAAAAAAATGTTGACCTAATTTTCACGCTGTTTACTTCCGACTTCTGAGTCTTAAAACGCTCTAGAAACTGGACTGGGAGCACTGCAGGAATCTGAGCATAAAGGAAATGCATATTGTACAGATTACTATTATATATTGGCTTTAATTTTCTTTCTTTCTCATATAGTTTCAGGATTAAAGAGTTTATGAACACATGAGTTTGGTTTTTTTTTTTTTGTTTGGTTTTTTTTTTTTTCAAATTTTATTTCACTGCCCCATTAGCAGCATAAAGAGGAGCTTCCTATTTTCCCTAAGTAGGACCCACTGATCCAAAAGAAAATGCTGGTGTCAGATAAGGACACCTCTCTATTCACAGGTTGCGATGAGGGGAAATTTTTAAAAGGGGATTTACAAACTGTCTTCCAAATCATATTAACCAATTGCCCCATCCAGAGAAAATTGAACTTGCAAAACAATAAATATTTTTGCCTTTCTTTTCCCTTTTGATATCCTTTGGTGGTCGATCTTTTCACAGATTAATCAGGATGATGATTATCAGTTTGTTGTGGAATTTACAGACACCATTTTGCCTGATTTTCTGAAATTAAACAAACCTGATACTTTTATTGGCCATTTTGGAGCCACCTAGTTTCAAGTTCTTTAGCGCGGCGGCAGGCCGAGAAGTTTAATTTCTGCGACTGTGACTTTGCCCTCCCTCAGACAACATCATCAAACGGGTGTTCAACATCATAAAGTTCACCTGGGTGCTCTTCCAGACGACGGTGGACAGCTTCACCAAGTGGATGAATGACATCTGCAGAGAGTACATCGACATCTCCACCGTGCTGCGTATAGAGCGCTGCATGCTGACGCGAGAGGTCAAAAAGGTGCATGATCCTCCCCACAGATGCTTGTCGTGTAGAAGAAAAGCTACAAATCCTCCAACTTAGCCCTCACTTTAGTTTTTATAAGCTTTGCTGATCCCCTGACCTTTCACGTAGCACTACCGGGAAATCAAACTTTTATGTTGCCCATTTCTTTGATTTGTGACCGGGTGCCATGCACGAGTGGTGACACTTCCATCAGCCTCAGCTGTACTTCATGTTTCCTGCTAATGAGCAAACGTTAGCACGCTAACGGGCTAAACTAAGACGGTGAACATGGTAAACATTATAGCTGCTAGACGTCAGCATGCTGGCGTTACCGTGTAGCAGTGGTGGAAGTACTCAGATCTTTTACTTAAGTAAAAGTACCAATACCACAAAGTAGAAATATTCTGTCACAAGTAAAAGTACGAAAGTATTAGCATCAAAATAGACTAAAAGTACCAAGGTTAAAAGTGCTTGTTATGCAGAATCGCCCATTTCAGAATAAAGTATATGATGGTAATGGATTTTGTAATTATTGCTACGTTAATATGTACATTGCTTTAATGTGGGGCTAATTTTATTTACTTTATTTACTAAATCTTGTAAATTTCCCCCTTGGGATCAATAAAGTCTTAACCTATAATAGCACATCAGAATTGTTTTGTTGATTATATTTTATGTTAATAATCTGACTCTGCAAAATAACTTGATAAAGTATATGTAATAAATGTAGTGGGGTAAAAAAGTGCAACATTTGTCTCTGAAATGTGGTGGAGTAGAAATATTGAGTAGCAGAAAATGGAAGTACTTTAAGTAAAGTACAAGTACTTCAAAATTGCACCTAGGTACAGTACTTGAATAAATGTACTTAGTGACAGCCTCGCAGAGCCACTGGCATGGCTATAGAGTCTTAGTCTCGGTAATTAGATGTGTCTTGTTTTTGTTATCGTTTATAAGCTGATTAAACATTTGATTAAAGCGATTGGGAGAGGCAGAAAGTAATGGACTCCTCTCCTCCTGACCAGGGTAACGTGCCCTCCAGAGAGAGCATCCACGTCTACTACCAGAAGGCCATGAGGCTCAACATGTCCAGGCAGGCCAGTGTGGATCAGCTCAGTGAGGACGAGTCCGGCTCCGCCAGGGTCCGAAGGAGGCGAGGAGGCTACCGCATGGAGAGCCAGGACTCGACAGCCTCCCGAGACAGCATATCCAGGTACACAGAGCCTGATGGTGGCAATGCCACGTGGGAGACCAAGTGAGTCCCCATCATGGAATGTTTTAGGGAGTGTTGAGAAGAATACATAATATGTAAGTTCGTCTCTGAACTTTTTGTCTCTTTCTCTCCTTGTAGGTAGTAAAAAAAAAAAAAAAAAAGCAAATGTGAAAGAAGCAATGAAAACCTGTATACTTAAGCACTTTAATGCAAGAAAAATGTTAACTAAAAGTCCTTTATTAAAGAATGGCTGGACAGGACACCAATAAGTTTTAGGTTGCATGTTTATGCCCAGCCATGCATTAGTAAAGATTTGTTGCAGTTTTAATGCGTCACAATTCTTCAGATTAATGTTTTTTCATCGAGGAACTGTTTATTGTCAGAGAGGGGGCAGTGAAAACATAATCTGTGCTTTCATATGTCACATCACTTATACACGTTCCTCGCGTGGATACTTTTGTGATATAGTCGCCTCCTATTAAATTCACATGGCAGTGTATGTGCCCTGATCTACACAAATTAAAGTCCCAGTTCATATAAATTACAAAAAAAAAAAAAAAAATTTCTTACTTTCATGTGCCTCTTGTGGTGTCTAGACATGCAGTTAGTTTTGGATTTATTCATCTGGGTTTTGAGGTTTGACATTTATAATGACATTTACAAAAAATTTCAGCGCCAACATCTGGGGAACTACTTTCTACTGCAGAATTAGTCCCTATAAAAACTGCTGACAGTGTGTAGCGTGGATTATCCAAGGTAACCAGGACACTAAATGCATTACAATCCACTTGTTTTTATGCACAACTTCGATTTGAGCCAAAAGAAAATTTGGGGTCATTATTTCATCTCACTCTTTCTCCTCCTCCTTATTCAGCAGCGATTTAATGTTTTTATCGACTTGTCCGACTCTCGATGTTATCATAACATTAGTGGATGAAAACGCACAGTCATTCTCATTTTCTTTGGCAGATTTTATGGAAAACTCAGTTAAAATTTGTTTTTTGAAAGAGATATCGCTGTTGAATTTTTTAAAGACTTATTTTCAAAGCTGTGAGCACCGCAAGCAAGATTCCATTCACAGCCATTGAGTTGAGATGGGGCCTGAAATTTTAGAGACAGAAAACTCAAACCCTGGGCCAATAAAATCAAAACTGTCTCCGTGGCTAGATACCCCGAGGGGTAAGTGAGAAGATATGTTTTTTGTAATTTGGGTGAACTGACCCTTTAAGCTGTACACGGCAGCCGCTGATAGCAGCGAGGTTGTTCAACAGTATCTTGTGGTTATCATCACATTTGAGCCATTTCGTCCGCACGCTTTGGCTGAATCCAAATGTTCGAACTTCCCAGCACGTGCAGACTCGCGGACTTAACGGACGCATTCCTGGGAAGTCCATGAGCGGTCCAAATCCACATCGGGCCTTAAGTAGACTTTCTGCGGACTTCCAGAATAACAAACAATAATCATCATCGTAATCATGATTTCAATTTTTTTAACAATAATTTTTCTAATTTTTTTTTTTTTTAGGACATCTGCTTTTTTTAATTTTTGTTGCATAAGTTTATTGCTGCAGTAAGTTTTCTTCTTGCACGTACAGAACCTGAACAATCTGAATAATTTGTATTTGTTATCATCTGCAAAACTACGGGCAAAAGTTATTTTTTGTCCGTCTGTGGTATAAAGATCCTCACGTGAAGGTGCAATGCTGATGTAAAATTGTGTTTGGCAGCTTACGTAAAGGGAAAATTTTACTGACCAGATCTGTTGTGGCTAATATCAGTACCGTTAAGAACCGAAAAATACTTGGAAATGAGTTACAGGCTCAGGAACCTCAGGTCACCTCCGCGGAAACACATGAGGTCTTTAAGCTTTTCATCCCATCGCGGTCCAGCACCCTCACAGACTTAATGTGAGGACAGGGACGACGTCCCTGTACGTAATGGCAGAAGTCCGTGAGGGCTCAGTCCGCACATTTGGATTCAGCAAAGTATGAAAGTTGTTTTAAATGCTTTTATCACACCCTGTCTGTTGGCCTAACACCGATCTCGTCTCATCCGTCTTACGCCTGATCATTCTATCTGTCGCTCTCACCGCCTCTCAGTGCCTTCACCGAGGCCACCACGCTGTTTTCTCGCCAATCCACACTGGAAGACCTCGATGGAATGCCGGAGAGCATTCCCAAAACCAGCGAACGTGCCAGGCCCAAACTGCGGAAGATGTACAGCATAGACGTGTCGGTTTCATCAATGGACAGCTCCAGCAGCCTCATATCCAGGTGCCTGGCCTCTGCATCGCCCATTTACACACCTGTGTCCCTGACATGAATCACATCATTGCATCTCCTGACTTGTGTTTGTGCCTCTTTAACATCTTTTTTTTCTTTTTTTGGTTGTTGTTGTTGATTTTTAGCTTCAGCTGAATGATTGCACAACATTTTAGATAACCCTTTTGGTTATTACATCCTGTCAGAAACCCGAAAAAAAAAAATACCCTGACAAATGCATGTCCCTTTTTCATTTTCACCCAATAACAGTGAAATGAAAAGGGGTTTTATAATCTATGATCTGTTCCTTCTCAGCAATTGCCTCTAGGGTTATTATAAACATCACTTCCCTTGTTTCATTGTTCATCGAGACATACTTGATACATATTTCAGGAAGCGTTTATTCAGTAACACTTTAAAGTAACTCCCTCTATTGAGCATTTATACGCAGCGCATTTCCATTTGAAAAATGTTTTACAACACACTGTAATGTACTTGGTAAGCAGATTAAAGTGGTTATTCATGTGTTTGTTAACAACTTTAAATGCTCCCGTGGGCACCCATAAGTAGAGTGCATGAACAAATAATGACTGACAATACTGTAAAACACAGTTGTGAAAATATGTCTTAATTGGAGAAGTTGTACTTGTTGACAAATACTGTGCATTAATAAACACTTAAAAATGTCCTTAATTCTACGTACAACTACGTTGTAGTGCGTTATAAACAACTTAGTAGATATTTATATACTGCAAGTGTTTCTTTTTATTCAGTATAAAGGAAAAATAATGACAACAGGAACACTTCTGGTATCCCTCAAGTAATTTTTAAAACGGAAAAATATGCCCTCATCCAAGCGTGCGGCAGTTCCAGTCAATTAAGTGGATCGTTAAAAATAAAAACCCTTTAATAAATATGGGCTAGTACATTTTAAAAATACACCCAGAGGGAGGCTAGTGTGCAGATTTCTAAAAATCTATTCTGTATAAATTTGGAGACTGATTATATCACAGACATCCAGTTTTTTCAATTTTACTGGTGTCCATCTGAACAGAGACGCCCGAATGCAGATTGGTACGGTCACTTTTGTTTTTGTCCCCTGCAGTGAAGCGACCCAGTGCATCATGCTCTACTCCAGACAGGGCACCGCAGACACCATAGAAGAAGTGGAGGACGAGCAGGATCAAGGGGAGGACAAGCACCAGGTTCCCTGGGAGTCTCAACAGCTAGACGACAGTCAGGGGCCCGAGGGTGGTCCCTGGAGTGACCGAGAATCCAGGGAGAAAGAGGAGGAGGCTGGTGAGGGGCTGGAGAGGACGGAGGGTGAGGAGGTTGAGGAGGAATTAGAGGTACTAGAGAAGCAGGAGAGAAAAGAGGCTCCCTGGGAGTCTTTTGGCCCAGGTGAGGGCCCCTCCCTCAGGCTGGAGCAGGCAGAGTGTGCCCATTCGGTCCAGGACAAAGACTTCACAACTGAAAGTGAAGATGGAGGAGGACAGCAGGACTTGATGCAGACAGAGGGGCGAGTAGGGCTGCTCTACACCCCTGATACAGATGCTTCCAAAATGTCTGACGCTGACGTGCCGCCCAGCTACAGCAAGGCTGTCAGCTTCGACCGTCTAGAGGTTAGCGATGACGAGAGTGACGTGGACAGGAGGAGGCGCATGGTTATGACCTCTGACAGCCGCTCGGACAGCAGGTCAGACATCATGTTGCCCTCTATGACCACCGAGCTGACCGCCAGCGAACTGCTGCTCAACAAGTAAGTCCAAAAGCAACCGAAGCCGGTTTAGTATGGAGCCTCACAGGAATCAGAATCGGCAGCTATTTGTCTCCGATGCTTTGCTGCAGATTCATCTTGATCATTTTTTAAATAACACATTAATAAATAACACGTTCATCCTTAAAGTTGTAAGTTGTAAGTTTGTGCTATGCACAGGTCTGGGTATTGATTTTAATACTTTCTGAGTACTCCCCCGAAATGTTTCTGTATTACCAAGTATTGGAAACAGTCAAAGTTGCTATTGAAGGCTATTTTTTGATCAGATGTTGCCTGATTTTAATCATAAGTTCACTATCTTCAACAAAATCACGTTACAATTTGACTTCAATTTTGGCAGCCTTCATGTATGGTTGAATCACTGATGCATTTGAGTGCTTTGCATACTATACTAACTGAACAAAAAATGATTTCATTGTAAAACATTGTCCTCAAAGTAAGGTTTTAAAAGATGTATGTTGGTATTGGTAACAAAATGCAGTTAATGTCATCGCTCCTACACAGGAGAAAGACACCCACAGCACCAAGACCACCTCTACCAAAACAACGTGGCTGTCGTTTGTGTCTCTTTATAGTTGTTTTAAGTCTTTGTGGTTGTTTTGTGTCCCTTTGTGGTTGTTTTGTGTCTCCTCGTGGTCATTTGCATCTCCTCGCTAGTCATGTTGTGTCTCTTTGTTGTTATGTGGTCTTTTTGCGTGTCTTTGTAGTCGTGTTGTGTCATTTCAGCGACATTGTGCCCGGTAGGCCTGTTCAGAAGTCCATCAATGATTGCAGGAATTTTTGTGCAGTAACAATCTCCTAGTTTGGAATAGTAATTTTTAAGTAAAAGATAGTATAAACTGATTTATTTGTGTGTCTGTCATATTTTAGAATCAGAAAAATAATCATATACCAATCAGTCCATCTCTCTGTGTCTGTCCAGGATGTTTTATGATGAGGAGCTGGAGCAGTCGGATAAATTCTACCAACGCCAGCCTCTGATCCTCCAGCTCTGCTACGCCCTGTACAACATGCTGGTGGCCCACTCGGAGATGGTGTGCTACCTGGTCATCATCATCAACCACATGGTGTCGGCCTCCTGCGCCACCCTGGTCCTTCCCATCACCATCTTCCTCTGGGCCATGCTGTCTGTGCCCCGGCCCAGCAAGCGCTACTGGATGACTGCCATCGTCTATACTGAGGTACAGTCGGACACGAAGATGACATTTGCAAAACACTGACTTTTCAACTCAAATCTACAATTTTGTAGATGGCAAATGGACTGCACTAATATAGCGCTTTTCTAGTCTTACCGACCACTCAAAGCGCTTTACACTACTGCCACATTCACCCATTCACACACACATTCATACAGCGCTTTTTTTTTTTTTTTCTATACATACGGCGCTTTCTACACACTCACACACACTGATGATACATCGGGGGCAATTTGGGGTTCAGTGTCTTGCCCAGGGACACTTCGACATGCGGACTGGAGGAGCCGGGGACCGAACCGCCGACTTTTTGGTCAATGGACGACCCGCTCTACCCCCCTGAGCCACAGCAGCTCATCATTAAATCACGTTAATCAAATGGATGGAGGGATCATTTGGAAATAAAGCTCAATTACAGACCTAGACCGAACTGTTTCTGTCGTCCACAGTGAATACCAGAAAGTTAAAGTAACGCACAGATACGGTAGCTTTTAAAGATCGATGTATTATGTTTTAAACACTCTTTGACAATAATATCCACCAGGTGTAGGAGTAAAGATTTATTTGTTGCATTGATGTGTCAATTTAATGCCCCGATTAAGCATAAAACATATGAAAACAGAGATATTTTTACTGTATCCTTACAGTAAGATCATATTCGTTATTATTGATATTTATGCAACGATTTCTCTCAGGTTTCAGTGTAAATTTTCATCTTGGTCCGGTCGGCTTCACTG
Organism: Xiphias gladius; assembly: GCF_016859285.1. Classification (NCBI taxonomy): domain Eukaryota; kingdom Metazoa; phylum Chordata; class Actinopteri; order Istiophoriformes; family Xiphiidae; genus Xiphias; species Xiphias gladius. The sequence goes on along the minus strand of NC_053413.1, from coordinate 21,970,209 downwards.
ACGTTGCTGTCGTCTTCCCTCCAGGTCACCATCGTCATCAAGTACTTCTTCCAGTTTGGCTTCTTCCCCTTCAACCAGAACAAGATAGATAAGAACAAACCGTATCACCCTCCCAACATCATCGGCGTGGAGAAGAAGGATGGTTACGTCCACTACGACCTGGTCCAGTTACTGGCTCTCTTCTTCCACAGGTCCATCCTGAAGGTACCTGCACACACAGAATATGTGAACGATGTTAACCTGGATATCTGCCTCATATAAAGAGATGAGTCTGGTGACATTCAGTTCCTTTCTTAATGTCAACAAATTCCATGAAAAGAGCAGAACCAGCAGTCAGTATTGTGTCAAAGACCCCCATTGTTTTCCAAAACCTATTAAAACACATCAGTGAGCCACAATGTTTTACTGGGTAGAGTCGATGACACACACCATCCTGCTGATGACACTATTTATTCTTGTTTGAGTAATGTCTGCTAAAAACTACAGTGCAGTTGGAAAGTAGAGAGAGAGACAGACCAACGCGCAATTGGCTTTGGTTTTTCTCACGGGATTTGTTGACAGTAAGAAAAATGCCTTCCTTTTCCTTAAAACACAACCACACTGTTTGCTCTTCAAACATTTTTCACCGTATTTTTAAATTGAACGTGATAATCACCTAAATTATCTATCTGCTGACATTCATTATCTTTACATTTGACTACGATCATGCTAGAAAATTACAATAATTCTGTGTCTGTATATAAAATGTATCGTTCACATTAGAAAATGCTTCTGAAACAGCAGTCAGACCATGATGGGGTTAGAAAAAAAAAACACCACTGACACACAACTAATCCAATATTGCTTGTGTATATGTAATATGTATTCAGTTGAAAGGCGAACGTTGTGACACATTACTGCTTGTAGAATGAGAAAGGGAACTGCTTTACAGAGAAGTTTTTCCAACAGAAAATGTAGAATTTGCAGAGAAAATTGCAGGTTTTCTTGACTGATTTGTGTCTGTGGTCTGGGAGGATCCTTCATCAGATAAGCATTTGCAGCTTTTTATCACTGACTGGCTGATGTCAAGTATTGAATAAAAGTCCAGTATTTGGATTTGTGTCCCTGCTGCACTCAAATTGAGTCCAGCTAGACCATTTCCCTCCAAAGTTTCTGAATTTTTTTCCTCCTTTCTCAACAAATGAAATAAAATCATTAGGGTGCAATGTTACCACCTTATGGGATAAACACCGTGACTCTCAGCTGCACTCCCTGCACCAGACGCTCAATTAATTTGGGCATAAAAATCCAAATCCCTGTGTTTTTCCTCTTTGCAGTGCCACGGTCTGTGGGACGAAGACGACCCCAAAGAAAAGAAAGAGTCTCCCCGTCAGAGTGAGTCCCAGGATGAGAGAAAAGACAAGGAGAAGAGTGACAAGGAGTCTGAACCTGCCTCCTCACTGATCAGTGAGAGGAGAGGCTCTACTCACACCTTGAGGTCCATAAACTTTGGGACGTCCATAGATTCAGGACACGTCCAGGTGCACTTCCCGCAACAGAAGACCTACCAGCGTCGCAAGAGCTCCAGTGGAGGCTCGCACATTTCTCACCGATCTCTTCACTCTGCAGGGTCAAAGAGAGGTAAGGATCCTTTTCTGTTGGCTGTTTCCTGCTCCTGAATGGTAGTTCAGGGTGGTTCCCTCATGGATATGAAAAGACAGCTGGTCCGAAACAGGAGACCGACTGAGGAAAGTCAACAATTAATACCATATCCCTCAAACAAAGCTCGTAATGTGCGTAATCACTACTCTTCCAACAATAATAATCATAACATCAATAATAAACAGAAGGAAAATCCTCCGGAACTGTATCCCACAAAACAACAATTTCTTGTGGTCTCAATCCTTGAGCCTTGGATTCGGTCCTTGTAGATCTCGGGCTGTATCAGTGACTCAATGCATCCTCACGGTTCACTTACAACTCGAAATGTAAATTGTTTCCACAGGAAGTACCGCCTCCCACAACAGCAGCCGCAAGGATGGCAGCGAGCCCAGCATCCATCAGAAGACCCGCAAACAGATGGTTATGGAGAAGCTGAGAGAGCAGCTCTATAAAGGAAGAGCTTTCATCATAAAGCGGTACGATGATGAAGCATAGGTGCTTCATAAAAGTTGAACCAAAAGCTCTTTTTTTTTTTGTCTCTTAAACTCCACCCACAGCCGCTTACTGGTCAACACTTTTAAATGTGGTTGTACAAGAAAGTGTGTAACTGTATCAGGGCGCTGATGAGAAATGTGCTCGGCAAATATTCCGGATGAATAACGGAAGATGCGCCGTGGAAAATCAGATCAGTGACTCACCTGCTAAAACCTTTCATAGGTCTAAATTTAGACCTTTAATTACAGCATTCCTGTCAGCCCATTCAGTGTAATTTTTGTAAGTGCTGCAATAGATGATCAAAACATGTTATTGTTCTAAATTAAATTACAATGGAACAAGCTGTTTCTGAGAAATTACGTCTAGAGCAGTAACGGAAACACACCGAAATGATGCTTAAGGCATTTTAGTTTTTCCAAAGTAAGACCAGTGGTGTCCGACTTATCACGTGTACCACGTTTTACAGACTCTTTCCTGGTTTAATCGGATTTATAAGACATAACACACGTCAAATAAACCACAAAACAAAAATAAAACCAAATTAAAGAAAACATTATTCAGTCCAACATGGTACCTGGACATGCAAACACAAAAAAAAAAAAAATAAAACTCTAAATAGGATGTAACACAAACAAGGTGTTATGCATAAAACTGAAGCCCGACACGAGATAGAAACACTAAAGGTTTATAAAATTCATTTAGATTGTGGTCCTTTGGGGTATGACAGCAACAGCACAAGACTAACCTGGACTATTTTCACCCATTTCCTTTCTTTGCAGGTTCATGGAGATCTACCTTCCCATGAAACAGTTCTTCTATAACCTGATCCATCCAGAGTACAGTGCTGTCACGGACGTCTATGTGCTGATGTTCCTCGCTGACACCGTCGACTTCATCATCATTGTGTTTGGATTCTGGGCGTTTGGTGTAGGTTTATTTAGATTTAGACGAAATGGAATTCTTCTTTTTGATAAACAAAATCTAAATTTGTTCTACATTACTTGATAAAAATGAACAATTATCTGCACTTTTCCCCGTGTAGAAACACTCAGCCGCAGACATCACCTCGTCTCTGTCGGAGGATCAGGTGCCGGGACCCTTCTTGGTCATGGTCCTGATCCAGTTTGGGACCATGGTGGTGGACCGGGCCCTCTACCTCAGAAAGTCTGTTATGGGCAAGGTCATCTTCCAAGTCTTCTTGGTCTTTGGCATCCACTTCTGGATGTTTTTTATCCTGCCAGGAGTCACAAAGAAGTAAGAACTTAATCATACCTCACGTTATTATAAATTCACTTTTGAATCTAAAGCCATTAAGTGTCCTGATTAATCATTGAGGAGCCTTGATGGCACGTAATTTGTATTTTACAGCATCCTGGGTTTGAGAGATGGCTTGGGATCTTTGCTACATGTCATTCATTTCGGTTGCTGATAAAATGAAGAGAAACCTTTAGAAAAATGATAGGAAACAATTTGTGAAAATCTATTAAATGTGCAAGTTATTTATCAAGCAAAATTGCCAAACATTCTCCGGGCCAAGCTTCTCTTGTGTCAGGATTTGCTGCTTTTCACTATTTCATATGGCTCTTTATTGAATAATTTTTGGTTTTGGATAGTTGGTCAGACAAAACATGTCATTTGAAGACATCGGGCTCTGGGAACTTGTGATGTACTTTTTCACTATTTTTAGACATGTTTTTCGGCTGATTGATTAATCAAAAAAAAATCAATAATGAAAACAATCAATAGATGCAACCCTAATTTTCTCGTTGTTAAGTTTAAATTCCTTTCAGAAAGTTATTCATTGCAAAAATCCCCCATTATTACCTGTTATGATTCAGAATGTTTTACAGCTGGCAGGAATTTTTCCAGCCCTATTTTTATCTGCAGTCAGGTTACTTTGTTTTTAAACCCTAACAAAATCTGAAATTTTGAGACATGTGAGGAGTTTTTTGTTCCTTCTATAAATTACATTAGTGGTTTAACAAAGAAAAGACCTCACTGTTTTTACATACTGTGTCCCTGTTCTCTTCTCCTTGTAGGCGTTTCAGTGAGAACACAGTTGCTCAGATGTGGTATTTTGTCAAGTGCATCTACTTCGGGCTGTCGGCTTATCAGATCCGCTGCGGTTATCCAACCCGCGTTCTGGGAAACTTCCTCACCAAGAGCTACAATTATGTCAACCTCTTCCTGTTTCAAGGGTGAGTTACGCTGGGAAAGTATCATTTCTTCCAGCTGGGCAAACAGGTCAGAGGCCCTGGTCACGTTGCGATGTCAGTTAGCTGCTCTAAAAAGATTACACCTGGAGTTATTGGTTTCAAAAAATGTGTAACCAAAAAATTTACTTTTTAAAGGAGAATTCAACATTTCTAATTGTTAGTGTTAGTTTATTGGGCAGCTCCATTCGCATATCTTTATGTTCAATGCTTTGATGTTAATTTGTTTTGTTAATTTCACAAGTTAATTTGTCAAGCAAAAACATTTGTCACTTCCAGAATTTTATACGTGAGGATTTGCTGCTTTGCTCAGTTTATTAACATCATTGTAAATTGTATCTTTGGGTCCGGGTCTGTTAGTCAGATAAAACAAGCAATTTTTAGACTTCAGCGTGGGCTCTGTACCCTTGTTAGCCCATTTTTCACAAATTTCTGATATTTTAAGCAATTACTTGATTAATTGGGGAAAAAAAGATACATTCAGTAAATTAATAAGGAAAATAATCATTGTGTGCAGCTAGAGCCATGTCGTATTTTCTGTAATGCTAATTAGTAATGTAATGAATGTACATAGGGGATAAACTTGCAAAACATAACCTCTGTCTTGGGAAGGTCACAGATGCCTGGAGAACTGAAAAACTAACTGGAGCAGTCATTCAATCAGCTTTGAGTTTAAAAAAGCCCTCCCCCGCTCCTTCAGTTATTAAATTCTTAAATTTCTCCTGAAGTAAAAGAGAAAAAGAAGTTCTCCAGAGCATTCTGTAAATCATCTGTCTTTTCAGTTTCACTGACACAAACCACTGTGTTGTCTACTATTTTAACTGGCATTGTGTCCGGATTTCTCCAGACAATCTGTGAACTAAAAGATAAGGAAGTCTGGCCGCACGAGATTATATAAGGGGTGTTAAGTAAAAGTAATGTAACAATTAGTACTGGTTGTCAGTAGCATACACTGAGTTACATTAAAAAAAAAAAAAAAAAAAAAAGAAATGTGCCCATATGCTCACACAACATGTTAAATTAACATCCTAAGAACATGTCTAGCAATTTGACTGACGAATAAATAAAAAGAATCTTGACTTAAGTTTCACTTACTTGCTTTCTCCAGAAGTTTCAGCTGCATCTCAGCTGGTGACGAGTACATGAGTTGTCCACGTGTAACCTAACTACTCCATCTGCTAAGACAGACTGTAAGAGGCCGTAGAAAGGACCAGAAAAAAATTCTAGAAAGTCAACCCTGAGTTAAGAATTGTTGGTTCAAGAAGGAACCTTCACGCTAACTCACAGCTCCTTTTATTTTTTCCAGTTTCCGACTGGTGCCGTTTCTGACGGAGCTGCGAGCCGTGATGGACTGGGTTTGGACCGACACCTCGCTGTCTCTGTCCAGCTGGATCTGCGTGGAGGACATCTACGCTCACATCTTCATCCTCAAATGCTGGAGAGAGTCTGAGAAGGTGTTTTTCATTGTGGCACCAGTCTAGTGTGAAAGGAGTTCCCTTCAGAGCCAAAGACTGTCATGTTGGAATTCAGGCTGAAATTTATTTTTGTCAAAGTAGATAATATTTTCTAAAACTCCTTCATGATCGTGTTTGTTGTTTTGTGACTTTTCTGCATCGGGCTGGGTGATGGCAGTTTTTCTGCTAAGTACTGCATATTAAATAGCAAAGATATATGGTGTCTGTGGTGCCCAGTATTCCCGAAAGCACACTAAAATCTTTTTATTCTATGCCTCTCTATAGTAAATATTGCACTCTGGCAATATTTCCCAGTTCAGTCTGCAAGTACCTCCTGTGCTAAAAGTTTTTGTGCCATCATCACTGATCTAACCCCGATCCACTTCATAGCGTAATTGTAATGGATTTCAAAAAACAACAACTGTTTGGCCGTGAATCCAGGTAAAATAATACTGCTCACTGTCCTGTATCTCATCCCTCTGCAGAGGTACCCCCAGCCACGAGGCCAAAAGAAGAAGAAGGTGGTGAAGTACGGGATGGGAGGGATGATTGTGGTGCTGTTGATCTGTATCGTCTGGTTCCCGCTGCTTTTTATGTCTCTAGTAAAATCTGTAGCTGGAGTTGTCAACCCACCACTGGATGTCTCGCTTGAAATCACCCTGGCTGGCTTTCAGGTGTGGACACTGTTTCTTTCATCAAATCATTTATAGCAGAACTGATACGGCACATGGTAGAGCGCATATCTCCGCCAAGGAATTATAAGTACAACTCAGGCTGTAATGAGGATTCATCATTTTCTTCCACCATATCTGTATGTTATCTGGATCTGCACCAAAGTGTACAAACTCAAAAATCTCAACACCTTAAATATGCCTGTTTTTTTTAAAATCAAGATGCATTCCTGAGAAATTGACGAAAATGTTGAAAAATCCCCAATCTCGCCCCAATGTTATCCGCCCTTTAACCGGATCCGCAGCATAATTTAATGGGTTCTTCCCTGGCCCATGCCCTGTCCCGCCACGTAGTTTGGTGCAAAACGGTTCAGTACTTTTTGCGTAATCCTGCTGACAAACAAACAAGCAAACCAACAAACAGACATTGGTGAGAACATAACCTCCTTGGCGGAGGTAACAAACTTGCCGACTGCTTTACTGAGAAACAAAGACCGAACAGAAACAAAGAGAGACTAAAGAGATGCTCTGCCCAAAGCCAAAGCCTTTTAACGTGAAAAGAAAATTATGCCTCTTTTGATTAGAGTAGTGAGCTTTTTTTGACAGATTGAGTGCAATTACTAAACCTCGTTCTGCAGAAACAAAAACGTAGATCAGTTTCTCCAGTAACAAAACTGGAGAAACAAGTGTATTCAGACTTAACAAGACTTTCTTTTTTTTTTTTCTTCTTCATCTCACAGCCCATCTTCACCATGAGTGCTCAGCAAAAACAACTGCAGAATGTGACGGCAGCCGAATTCGAAAAATTTACCAAGAGATATTTTGGTGATGACGTAAGTACAACAAATACAATACAAATGACCTTTGTTGTGATCTTCCGATAGAAACTCAAAAATTCCCAGATGTATGATTGATGTACAATCAATGTACAATGTGTCAGTGTGTTTAAAATGCTTTTATAATTTACTGTGGTTAAAAAGAGGAGTGGAGATTACACGGATAGCATCAAACAAGAGAAGTGTTTCCATTAGGGTTTGACGACCACAGAGTTTTAGACCAGGCAGTAAATACACACCAGAGAAGATAATTCAGGGGATGACCAAAGGTATTAAAATTCAGGTAGACATGAATGTCTCTACCAAATTTCATGGCCTTCCATCTAATAGTTGTTGGAGTCACCAAAAGTCAGGAGGTCACCAAAGTTATTGGAATTAATTCTGAGTGTCTGCCCGAACTTTTGTGCCCATTCATCAAGTAGATGTTTAGATATTTCTCAGGATAAGCGAAAACTTTGACCTGTTTGTGGCGCTAGAGTTAAAGTCAGGCGATCGCCGAAGGCAGTAGGATTCATCCTATGGAGACTATGGATTTCTTTACAAACTTTCATCCAATAGTCGTTGAGATATTGCAGTCTGGGCCGAGGTGGTGGACGACCAACCAACGGGCAGTGCAATCCTTAGAGCCACACCTGCTGGATAAAACTAACATACATTTTGGCTTTACAACAGATATCTCTGAATAATTTTACCACGACTTATCAATGTAAAATGGTTCAGTGAGATTCTGTTCTGTTCTTACTATGTGTTACTGGGTGGTTTTTGTGTTGGGGTTAGGAAGCCTTGCAGTGGCTGGAGGGCTACATGCCAGAGGACCTGATCATCGCTGAGCTGAAAGGCAGCTCCAACTCTCTGTGGACCATCAGTCCACCCAGCAGAAAAAACCTGATAGAAATGTTGGGATCCGCTGAGGACTTCCCCATCACTGTGTCCTGGTCTGTGCAAAGGTACGCAACGACGAAATACCTGTATCACGTATACCTGTATCTAACTATGTAACAGTTAGTCGTGGTGATGGTGGTGACGATCTACAGTCAGGTCTGTATCTGGGCAAAATCAGTTGATCACATCATATAAAAAAGAGTTAATATTTCAAATGAAAATGTCGCACGCTTACGGTCAGCTAATTTCACTATGTTTTTCCTCTTGTTGTGATCTCAGAAACCTCAGTCGCGGTGCCAAGGCCGAAACAGCGTCTGGAAAACGAGTGACGTCTCTAGACCAAAAAACGAAGGAGGAGCTGATAATGCTCCTAAAGGGGACAGCGAGCAGCTCACACGTGTGAGTATCAGCTGCGTTCGTGTGTGATAATGTATGAATATACTGTGCATACTTCAGTATGAAATTATGTTTGTATCTCAGTTCTGAGGGTGTGATAAGACATTTTAAACGCAGAAAAAGATTTTCAACAGGCACGTAAATTATAGTTTGTAGAGAAATGATCATGCGAAAAATTATTTAGTTTAAGCAATTTAATTTACTTTTATTTACTTTATTTGACGTGGTACTAAGATGTATGTAGATTATTAGTCAGTATTAATATCTCATGGTGGTAAATCAGTCTGTTAAAAAAGTGCTGCGAGCTTAAGGAATAGTTTGACACCTTTTATTCACTGCTTGCTGAGAGTTAGATGTGAAGAAACATACTACTCCTGTCTGAGCGTTAAGCATGGAGCTGGTGCCAGGTAGCAACTAGCTTAGTTTAGCATGAAGGCTGGAAGCGGGGGGGAAACGGCTAGCCTGGACAAACAGAATGTATCAAAACAATCATTTGTGATCTTAGGTCAGTGGTTCCTAACCTTTTTTGTCAGACATACCTCATTTCCCCCTCAGAGGAACTCAAGGAACCCTTCACTGACACAATTCTTTTCAGCCATTATACATTAGTTTTAGCTAAATTTTTATGCACTGTTTGTCCACTCTTAGCTAACTTTTAACTCTTTATCCATTATTTTGTGCCATTAACAATTTATCTATTAGTTTTAGGTATTTCTACTGTTTATCCACTACATTTACCTTTAGTTAACTATTCCAACTGTAGCATTACTTTTAGCTATTTTATAATTCAACTGTTAATTATGTTCTTAAGCTTACTATTTATCTATTATTCATTCATTATGATTAGCTAACTGTCTCTGTGTGCTTGCTTACTAGTCTCCACAGGCTTTGACCATGTTCAATGTTACAGTTGACTCAATATTTGGATAAATTTCTATCTATTTTTTTTTTTCTTTCTTAAATTAGTTCAGCTAATTCACAGTGTTTCCACATACCCCTGGCAAATGCAAAAAAATGCCCCCTCAAGTACAAGTATTCCTGGTTGTAAATTGCTGTTTTAGGGGAGTTGCAATGTGTTAGATACAGCATATATTGATCAGTGAGCTTTTGAGGTATATCCAAAGGTATATTTCCTCGTGTTTCCGGTCTGTATGCTGGGCTAAGTTCCTGGCTCCAGCTCCATACTTAACGCACGTACATGAGTGGTATCAGTCTTCACATCTCTCATCTTTTGGAACTACTTTTTGAACACGACGGACAAGTTTTCTTGCAGTGAATATAAAACCCGTACTTTGATAGGATAAAGTACGAGAGTTTACTCCAGTATACTATAATATCAGACCCGGAGTCTGTCTTTTCACAGAGATATACTAGCTTTTTATCTCTTTCACAGTTGTGCTCCGACATATTGAGAAATTAAGTGACACAAACTGCAGTAACAGCCTCTTTTCCTCTGCAGGACCCTAACAAATATCTTCCCTCGTTACATTCGAGCCCCCAGTGACTCAGATGCCAAGCCTGTCGAGCAGCTTTACGAAGGTTAATACTACCATCTTTATTACTCTATAGATTGGACTGACTTTGACTTTTGTGTAGTTGTTATTTGATTTGGTGACAGCAAAGTTATATTAGGAGCCTCTATTTTAAGTGGAAATTCCACTTTTCAATAAATTAACACCTGTTCTTAAAGTTCTTGTATACAAATATAAAGTCCTGAGTTTTCTTTGTACATTAAATTAAAGCCACTGTGTTTTGGAGCTGTAACATTTCTGTCAGTGCTACCCCAGTGGCACTATGAAAAAAGTGGCCGGTGTCAGATAAGAAATAACACCACTACAAACAAAAACCTGTGCCATCAGAATAATCTGAAAGATTTTTAATATTACATAACATTTTACACATGGGGGGCTTACAGAACAATTGCTTTTAAAATATGGCAGACATTATTGATACATAATTTTTAGTAATAAAGTAGAAGTCTTTATTTTCTTTTCCTCTGAATTTTCCCATTGATATTTATTGATATTTTGTTAAGTTTCTCCGTTTACTGACAATGTTGTAATACTGATGATGGGAGAGTTTTTGTAATTGTTGTAAAAGTATTCAGTTTACTCCAAAGTCTGACATTGCTTGCATTTTTATCAGTTTTATTCTGATTAAAATAACTAGCCTAATGTCATCCCTCACCTTTGTAGATGAAAAGATGATGGACATAAACGTGACCTTGATGCGAGCTCAGAATGTCTCAAATCAGACCCAGGAATGGTGGATCGTCAACCAGACAAAGTTTGGCCCAATAGAAAAGAGGAGTCAAAAACACAAGCATGAAGCAGGAGGTCTGGAGATCTACGTATTCAGCGACCAGGTCAGCCCGCCCAGTTTGGGCTTCCTGGCTGGATACGGGTAAGTGCTGATTAAAAAACACTGTGGACACTCTCGTTTGGTGTGTACCTAAAACAGTAATTTCAAAACAAACACATTTCTCCAACACGGAATTATGTTTTATATATTTTTTGTACTTTTTCTAATCTTTGCTTTTCAATATTTCATGATTACTGGTATTTTCTAAGTGCTAAACAAAGGCCATGACCTGGATGACTGAGAAGCTTAACAGACACATGAATACTGGTTAGTTTTAGATTACCAGGCCACTACAAAGTATTTGCGACTACGTGACACATGTACACGTTTTTATTCACACATGTGACGCCAGAGTAAATTTTTGAGCAGAGACGGGGGTTACGATCCCCACTATATACAACCACCTGTTACCACGTGACTGAAATCACATACTAAAGTCATATGATGACAAGTGAGCAAACTCCATACTGCTCATGAAAGCCGTGACATGACTGAAAGCGCCATGGAATTTCCAGTGAGTAGAACTTGTGCTAAGAATTTTTTGTCATACTGGTATTTCAAGCTCATCCTTTTAGGTCTGTGGGCAGATAACATTATGAAAAGTAAAAAAAAAAAAAAAAAAAAAATCAAATAAATCTGTAAATGTAAATAAGAAACTTAACTTTGACCTGTTGGACGCACTAGATAAGTGAGAGGATCACCAAAGTAGTTTGGATTCATCCTCTGGGAACCATGAATGTCTACAAAATTACATTCAGCCTATCCAACAGTTCCTGAGATACTTTAAACGGGTTATAAGGAATCTGAAAACTGTTCCTTCATCTTTTCTTTCTAGAATCATGGGCCTGTACGCCTCGGTGGTTCTGGTCATCGGCAAGTTTGTGCGCGAGTTCTTCAGCGGTATTTCCCATACCATCATGTTCGAGGAGCTGCCCAACGTGGACCGCATCCTCAAGTTGTGCACCGACATCTTCCTGGTCCGAGAGACGGGGGAGCTGGACCTGGAGGAGGACATGTATGCCAAACTCATCTTCCTCTACCGCTCGCCAGAAACTATGATCAAGTGGACCCGGGAGAAAACTCAGTGAAACTCAGTGAGGGGGACGTTAAATTATTAAGGCAAGTCAGAGCTTTTTCGGAGACGCTGGGTGGTCACTCCGTTGGTAGGAGCCACTGTTTAAGCCCATTTACCAGCTGAGGGAGCACAAAGCAGCTGAGGACCAACTCCATCCTCCTCAGCTGAGCTATGATGGCAGTGATAGTGTTAAGTGCACACAAAAACACTTTTTTGGGTTATGAACTGGTATTTTTTTTTAATTTTTATTCCTAACTGATGAAAAACAGCAACAAGTAGTCATATTATTAACAATTGAGCACAAATTTGTCGGTGCTTTTATTTATCTCGCGAAACCTGGCTCAGTTTGGCATTCTGTGGATAAAATAAGCAGCTGGTGTTCAGTTGGACATGTAGGATCTTTTCGGACACTTTTCCTAAGATGTAAAAACTCTTATCCCTAATGTAAAGGTAAATTTTTAAACCCGCCCCCGCTCTCCATGCCTGTCGTCTTACATTTTCATAATCGTTCAGCAGGAGGAGAGAAGCTCAAACAGAATGCAGCATTTCTCTTTAAGGGCTTCCCACCAACAAAGAAGTGCACGATAACGACCACATGAGCACAATCTCATATTTTCTCCAGCTGGAACACTTTGATTGGGGGACTGTGCAATATTGAGCTCCTGTTTCTCCACGTTGTTTAAGGATGTGGACCGAAAGAAAACGCCGGTTCTGACAGAAGACACATGAACATAGCCCCATCTTTTTTTTTTCTTTTTTTTTTAAATGTCAGAGGCCACATGGGGGCCTCTACAGAGAACATGCAGAAAACATAATCAGACAATCTTTACTCGCCTTATTTTGTTTGTATGAGAAGAACTGAAACTCTTATCAACTACATATCTTTCTCAGGAAGAGCTGTTTTCACAGATATTCATTGTATGAATTACATGTTACAATATATGTAGGCTTTGATGGATTTAAAAGAAAATGAGATTGTAGAAAAATGGAGAACTATTTAAATGGCATGAAATTTAATGTGGATGTTGTTCAGATGGACTGATAGTGAGTATGTTTACTGCACAGTGACACAGTTTAAGGCTTTATTAAGAGAGTGCATTTATTGCTGTGGACTTTTTTCCTCACAGAGAATGAAATTAATTGCCAATCATCCATGTTTTGAATCATCTGCGGGTTGGCTAGAGTTGAAACCAGCAGAGGGCTGTTTCTGAATCAGGGTAACGTGTATTAGGTGGTCGACTCTTGCACATCACTTGTGAACCTCTTGCTGTTTTTAACATTCACACTCATGAATAACTGTGGCGCCCACAGCTGTGCATTCAGTCATCAAGGAAAAAATAAGAAGGGACAAAGAAGATTCCTCACATAAAGGGCTGAAACATGGAGCCCTTTGGTCCAAACTATGCATTAGAGGACACTGTAGCATGAAAGAGAAACTTCATTATTAATTTTCATTACATGTACATTCAAGTTTAAGGGAACAGGACATGGGGAAAGAAATGTGAAATTGTACCTGTATGTTAAGGCAATGTGGTATGATAGAGGTCCAGAGATCTGCAAATAAAACATCTGGAAAGGTGTTGAGTTTTTGTATTCAACTGCTGTTTGCTTGTGGAAGCAGACTGTGAGCAGGTAGAGGATCTGTGTGTTGGTCAACAGTGTTTCAAAAGGATTTTGATGGACAAGACTAAGTCAAAACCTAGTATATGGCTGGACTGCCCTTTATATGTTTGCTTCTTTCCTACTGTCTACTGTGCTCACATATACAGTATTTCAATACAGCGGAATTCCTAATAGAGCTGAAACGTGGCCAAATCCAGGTTTGATCATGATAATGCACAGAAGCATTGCAGCCATTCAGAATGGGAGGGCATCACAAAAGTAGCATGAATGTGTGCACATTCAATATCGCTTAACAGGGAGAGAGCATTAGCCTCAGCAAAGATAAAATAGGTCTTAGGAAGCTACACAGTCGGAGGTCATTTTGGTGCAGACGTCTGCAGCCGCTCTAGGTCTCACTGATATGGAAAATCTGTCTAACTCATTTAAAAAAAATGTACAGAAACCGTAAAATGCCACACAACGGAAATGTTTATTGATGTATGTGCAAAGTTTGGAGATATGCTTTTGAGGAATATACAAGAAGTGGGCAACGGCACAAATAAAAATGTAAACAATCCCTTTATTACTTTTAATGATATTAGGATATTTTTATTTAAAAATAAAAACTTATATTTTTAATTTATATTCAATTGATCTTGTCCTTATAGGGGGCTTCTCGCATTTATAGTATGAGCGATACGATAAATGACAAATACACAAATTCAGCATTAAAAATGAAATCAATAGGCAAAGTGTACTGGAAAACATCACTGCAATGTCCCTTTTTCATGTTTTAGTCACTTTAATTTAGGACTGTACTATGGAAATGTTAACTAAGACACAGCCATGATCATTTTTTTTATTTTAAAGGGTGGCTCACACACACCTCGAGGTAGACAAATGAAAACAGTCTACAACTGGCTGCAAGCTGCGTCATCATGAGGTGTACGGTTCTTTTAACTTTCTTGAATAGCCTGAATGAGAGCTTTTGTTCCAAGACAATGGTGTGAATAATTTTTAAGCATTAATATTCACATATTCATCAGAGCATTGATTCTGATTTACCATTAAATTTTTCCAAACATGCACTAACAGGCTGATTGCATACTGTTCCAGTACATTTTCAGAAGGCCGCAGCCATCAATACTGAATAATTTAACTTAGTACAAATAAACACCTATACATTGATCAACTTATTATAGTACTTCTGATTTTGATATACCTATAGTAACCTACACACAAACAATAACAGCAAAATTTACAGCTTCACAGAGACAAGAAATAATAGAACATTTACATACAACAGGCTTTCATACATTATTGAACATTGAACAATGTTTTTTCATCACACTGAGGATCCACCTCAAAGAAACACAAATTAAAAGGCTGTTTAAACTCGACCCTTCTGCAACACCTACTGTAACTGTTGGGGATTTTAATTTGCTTTTTTTTTTTTTTTGTTATAACTTTTTGCACAGTAAAGATCAAACAAGCCGCCTGTTTGGGCTTCAGAGCTTGAGGATTTCTCGGGGTTTTTTAACTCATATGCAGAGTGTGTAGTGGTGGAGCAGCAGATGGGTAGAGTGGCCACTCTGGAGGCTGAAGGCTAACACAGCCCGCCCTCATAATCATCCTCCTCTTCAGCAGCAGCTGGTGCACCACCAGCGCCACCCTGTGGAGCAGCCGCGGCCTTCTTCTTCTTCCCTCCTCCTCCGGGTACCCTCAGGGAAATGGCCAGCTTGGCGTACTGTTAGGCAGCAGAGATTAAATGTCATCTGATCTCGGATTTAACGGCCCTAATAACTTATCTTCCCAATCAGCTTCTTACTGTGAATGCCTGGGTCCTACATGAAGACAAAATTTTCTGTAACAGAACAGTTTTGGTTATCCATATGAGAGATTTTGGCATTTCTGCATTTGTCATTGAACTGAACTGCCAAATTCTAATGAGAGTTGTAGGGTTGCTTGCTCGTGTTTCCGGGCCACTGCTCATCAAATCTGATCAAATCAGACCCACACAGTCCCGATGAAGCAGATTAGCTAAATGTTGAGTGTTAAACTCTTCGCATATAATAACTACAGCCCCATTCAGACTGGATTTATTTCTCAAGGGGAGATGGGATGATTTTAACATTACCTGCACTTGTCAGAAATTTTAATTCTGTACGGAGCGTGAATAGCTGTATGCAAAAGTGTGGGCAAATGACATATTTTGTTGCTTTTTGAAAAGAAGTAAATACAGGCCCTGCAGCTAACAGACATTAGAAAATCAGCCTTTCTTCAAATGCCAATGCACTGTTACTTTTTATTTCACGAAAACTCTGTGGGTAGATCTTAAAAATGCTGTGCCTGCAAGACAAGTAAAATATCTCCAAGCTTGAAGTGATCTGCAGGAAGAGTGGGTGAAAATTCCTAAATCAAAAACAGAAAGACACTTAGCTGGCTGCAGAAAGTGTTTGGAAACTGTGATATCTGCCAAAGGGGGGTTACTAAGTATTGACTTAGTAAGGTTCCCAAACTTTTGTACATACCACTAATACTGTTTAATGTAGACATTTAAAAGTTAAAAGGGTCACAGTGCATTAAAATTTGAAAAAAAGAAAAGCTCATGTTTTATTGTCTGTTTTGTGCGGGATTTGAATGTACTTCTTTTAACTCAAAAAAAAAAAAAAAAAAATCAAATAACTATGTAATTTGCCCAAACTGCAATCACAGTGGATAATTTTTCACTCCCATCCCAGTCTCAATTACAGCTGCAATTACCTATTGTTTTTCGGCAAACACGCTGGTCCTCCTGTAATTTTTTCCATGGGAAGAGCTGCTTTTTAAAAAATCTCAACAGTGTGAAATTTGACTTTTGTGTGAAAATCGGATAAACAGAAACACGCTAACACTAGCATATAGGCCTATTTGGGAGCTAATATGACGACTGGAAAAATAAATAAATAAATAAAGCCATCGTGAGAGCAAAACCCTGTAAAAGCTCAGCAAATGTTCTATCATAAGGTCAGCTACAGGTAGGCACTGCTATTCCCTTTTGGCTTTGTCCTGCTGAATGTCCATGTCTACAGACCACAACCTGTAATTTCACCATGGTTAAAACGCTGGAACAAATTGCAGAGCACACTGAAGAATTCATCTCCCAACTTCTCCCTATAAAGTTAATTCTGTCTGAACGGGGCTTAAGTAAGTTTTTTTTCCCCAAACTTTATAATGTTACAGAGAAAAACTTCAAGTTTGAAACCATGTTTCCAGGGGCTTTAACGTTCTCTCTGAATAAATAAATACACAAGATAATAAACAAATTAAAATAGTGTTATTACCATCATTTTGGTTGAGAGCAAAAAATACAGTTTGTCATGAAACGAAAAGAAAAAAGCAGACACTGCTTGTTTAAAGAACTCCAATTAAGCACACGATAAATATAGTAAATAGTGTCATAGTAAAAAAAAAACGCTTTACATAAAATAATTTAAGCTTAATATCATCTAATATAAACTTAAGTGCATTATGAGACGGAAGCCAAATGCGTGACACACTGTTGGCTAAATAAGAGGCACTTTAAAAAAAAATGAAAACATAAACTACACTTATCCGTAATTATGTGTTAGCAGTACTCACATCATTGTCCATGTACTTCAGTAAAGGTGAGTTGCACACGCGGTAGACCTGGTCCTCGTCCTGCTCGTCGTAGCCCTGCAGCAGTGTCTCCATGGCAACACAATCCTCACTTCCACTGTAGCCAGGCAAACTAAACAAAGTCACAAGAGACCCAAGCCATAATAAAATTTTAATTTTCTCCCTTTTTTTTGTTTGTTTGTTTGTATTAGATCAACTTTTACTGGCGATGAGTTTCCTGTAAAGCTTGCTCAAGGAAACGTTGGCTCCTCGTAGTAGCAGTGGGCCCTGCGTTAGAGATGGTAATGAAACATACTTGAATTCTCATACCTGTAACTTTCTCTGACACATTTATCAGCTGCTACGAAGTCCCCTCTGTGAAGATGAATCAGCACTTGGGCAGTTGTTTTCTAAAGAATGAGAACAACACACCAACATAGGTTCCATTAATATGTCTTGTTCTCAGCTGACTTATAAATATGTTCTCTTCTGTATTGTCTCCGTCTGTACAAGGTCAGAGGTCAGGGCCCTTTAACATTTGTTTGGGACTGTGTCTTGCTCAATGACACTTCAAGCAAAAGGATTTGGACCATGTGCTCTGGCTGATGGTCTTTCTCCCTGTTTAATACTTCAGCCTACTGCTCTCTGACATTTTTTCTTTTTACTATTGTTAACACTTTCTCTAAAAAGACCGAAGCTAACTATTCATTTATCCTACCAAAAGTATTTGCTATGTGGCCGACTGGTTTCATTTGATGACATATTCCCTCATTACAAAAAACTGACTTGGCCATTGAAGACTATTCCATTTCTTTGCCTTGAGAAGCTCTTTGGTTGCTTTCACAGTATGTTTTGGGTCATTATCAATCTGTACTGTGAAGCACCATCTGTCTTTTTTTCTGTGTTTTGCAGCATTTGTCTGAATCTGAGCAGATAGCATAGCCCTATACACTTCAGAAATCCTGCTACTTCTCTCAGCAGTCACATCATCAATAGACACCAGTGACCTGGTTCCATCGGCAGCCATATATGCCCATGACATAACACTGCCTCCACCATGTTTAACAGAGGATGTGGTATGCTTTGGCTCATGAGCCGTTCCTTTCCCTCCCCATACTCTTCTGTTCCCATCATTCTGGTGGAAGTTGATCTTGGTTTCAGCTGTCCAGAAAATCTTGTTCCAGAACAGGACAGGCTTTTTTAGATGTTTTCTGGCAGAGTCTAATCTGGCCTTTCTGTTCCTTAATGTTACCAGTGGTTTACACCTTGTGGTAAACCCCTCTTTATGTATATTCATCAAGGTGTTTCCTGATTGTAGACTTTGACAATGACATGCTTGTCTCCTTGAGAGCTTTCTTGACATGGCTAGATGTTGTGAAGGGTTTTTCTTCACCAGGGAATGAATTCTGTGATCAACCACTTTAGTTGTCTTCAGTGGTCTTCCAGGTTTTTTGGTCTTGCTGAGCTCACGAGTGCATTCCTTCTTTTTAAGAATGTACCAAATTGTTGATTTGGCTACTCCTTAAGTTTCTGCCATCTGCCTGATAGCTTTCTTTTGTTTTTTCAGCCTAATGATGGTCTCCCTCATTTCCATTGAAATGTAAATTTAACACTTGGAATCAACTCCAGACCTTTTATATGCTTAATTTGTCATGAAATAATGAGGGATCAGGCCACACCTGGCCATGAAACTGATCAATTCTCAATTGTCCAAATACTTCTGAACCTTGGAAAATGAGAGACTATGTATAAAAATTACTTAACAGTTAATACAATATTTTTGTTAAACCCCTTTGAATTTAAGCTGAAAGTCTACAATTTTATTACATCTTGATGGCTTTGTTTCAGATCCACTGTGGTGGTATACAGAGGCAAAATAAGAAAACCTGTGTCATTGTCCAAATACTTATGGACCCAATTGTATATGGTATAACCTCCTGAGAAACCATAACATTGTTTACTCTGGAAATTAAATTCTACCTGACTGTAGTAACACATTAAGTTTTGATTAACATGCATGGAGAAATTAATGACCTAAAAACAAGGTAACCCACCTTGAAGCACATGGGGAAGTTCTCAATCTCTTTATACATGTTCTTCTCTTTCTGCAGAGCAACTGCTGCTTCATCCAACCTGGTTAGAAAGATGAGAACAGAATGAGGATTGAGGAAGAGTAGGTACTGCAGTTCAACATGATTACATGTGGGAGAATCCAAATATCCGAAATGAAATACTTATTACTACACTTATTAATATTTATTACTGTTGAACAATTGACAATGTTTAATCAAAAACCACCACCTGCAATTTGGCAGCACAGGTGATTAATGTCATTTCCCACCCACCCCCTCATTTCCTTCACCTTTTTAACCTGACCAGAAGTCTGGAGGCTTTGCCCAGCAGTTCAACAGCCTGACGCAGACGGTCCTCATTCTACAGACAGAAAACAAGGATGTATGAACTAAATGAAATAAAATCAACAACAGTAAAATGATTCAGTTATTGTCAGCAACTCAGTGTTACCTCAAACACACCGGCTGCCTTCTGATACAGATCCACGGCTTTCTCCAGGTTTATAGGCTCGATCAGTCTGGGTTAAAAAAAGTGTTTTAGTTTTAGGAAAATCCACTCAGTGCTTCTTTTCAGTGACATAATTTTCATTAGGGCTGAAAGATAATAGTGCCATATAATATTACGACATTCCAAGTAGAATAACAAGCACTTAAATAAGAAATGCATGAGTAACAATGTGAATAGGAATTCTCAAACTATTCTCAAAACTGAAAACTCAGATCAAATCCATACAATTAAGTGTATAGCCAAAGAATGTCTAATCATAATAAACAAATCTGTTGGTTGCTTGTTATGTTAACAGCTGAGGGATTTCAGTTTGATCCAATGTCTCCAAAATGCCTTAAGTGTGAAATATAAGGTATTGTTTTTACTTTCCAGCCCTGTCCAGAGCCATTGCAGCAGTGTCAGGAGTCCCATTCTCCATGTACATCATACAGGCTTTCTCTATGTACTGGATGGCCTCTGGCATCTTCTTTTGTTCCTGTTGCAGTGAGGACGCAGTCAAGTCACACTTCTGCTGCAGACACATTACCTCCATCTACTTGATGTTAATGACGTCAGCATTAAACTGTGGCTGCACTCACCTTCATCATCATACCTGCCTGTTCAATAGCCCTGTGGAAAGAGAAGAAGGAGTTGGCAAAAAAAAAAAAAAAAAATACATTTTTTATGTTTTCTCCTGACTTAATACCGGGGTTATAAAACAAGACACTTACTTTGCAGCATGAAAAAGCCTGAAGGGCACGTTAAGGAAATGAGAAAACAAAACAACAGTGATTTCACAGGACTGTGGAGAGACTAAATAGAGGATACGCCTTGTTTTCGGTGTGATATTCAGCCTCCTTCAGGTAAGCATCCTTTGCCTGGTCATACTGTTTGGCATTCTTGAAGCACACGGCTGAAAGCAAGACACAGGCAGTTAGCAGTCAGTAAAATCTGTGGTGTCTGTTTAAGGTTTAGATTACAGTTAAGAATAATACTGATTTAGGTTACCTGCTTTGGCGTATTCTGATGCAGCACTGTCATAATCAGGCTTCCACTTTGTCAGACTTGTCTTTAAGCTACACAAACATATAATGATGTGCAAATTATAGACGACGGAAGCCGAAAGAATCATCTACATTATACGTTTACTGTCAATTCACAGTACATGACAAAATAGTGGCTAATGTGTTGTCTATGCGGCATAATCTTTCTGGTGAAAATGCCATAGTGGCCTTATAGCTAGCTAACATGAGTAGAGAAACAAACTGGTTTTCTTACCAAGAAATAAACGGGATTTTCGTCGTAACTCACCATTTCTCCGCTTTAGCTATGTGCTCATGAGCTTCGTTTATCTTCTGCGCAGCCATGCTGTTAATTAAATCGATGGGCTACAGAGAATTTGTTGTCGATAAATCGCTGTAGATGTTCCTGTCTCGATGTTTGGATTAATATGAACTCCTCCTCGGCCGCAACGTCATGCGATGTCGCAGGTTACGGGCGCCGGCGAGGGGCAAAAAGAAAAAAGAAAAAACATCGACAACGCGAATAATCTGGTTGGAGAGGAACATTTTCTCAGTTTAAGAATAAATGCATATCAGTTCCCAAGAGGTGCAGCAGGAGGGGACTGTATTATCCCACTGAAAAAAATGTGCTTTTAGTCAGCGTATTCCCTGTTAAACCTGCACAAGAATGGCGCACATATTATGGTGGACAGAGTCTAGCTAGAGCCCATTTAAAAAGTTCACCCAACTCATTGATTTAAGTTTTTGAATAAATAATACTAGCCTATTAACAAACTTCCCAGCATGCATTGTTTGAGAGTTACAACTCTCCAGAGACTGTTAATTTTTTGAACTTCGAAGAAAACTCACATTATATAAACTTGCTGTGTCTTTAATAGCCTACATGCCGAGGTGAGTCATGGTTGTTTCTTTTCATAACAATAAAAACAATGCTAACCACAAAGAAGGTTAGTAGTCACTGGGAGAAGCCTCACATGTTGTCTTTGTACTGACTCTGGGGCAAAATGGCTTCAACAGCTGCAGCTGGCACCGTGTTGTCCATATTTATATTAACATTAATATCCCCCTTTCCATTTCTTTTTATTATTTGTATTAGTTGCTTCTGTGTTGTATGTTTTTAAATAGTACCTGAAAATGTAGAATAACAGTGTCCTGCATTATGTTTTTCGCTAATGTCAATATTCTGTCAATATATTTTAGATCATTGCTCTGCATGCTTGTACATGATCTAAATGCATTTGTAATTTTAATCTTATATCCTTTTTCTATTTTTAGGGTAAGTTTGTAACATCTGTCAAAGGGACTAAAGACAAAAAATGGCCTCTTGGTTAAGTCTGGGGCATTTACATTTTATTAATGTGCACTGTCCCTGTTAAATAAACCAATGAATATATTAAATTATTTAATGTGTAAAATTTGTGGCACAGTTTCAAGTGTCAAAATGAATGTGAGGGACACATGTATACTCAGAATAGTTAACAAGCAAGGATTATTTGGACCTCATTACCTACAAACCCAAATACATCGCACTGAGTCTGAAAAATTAGCTTGATACAAAAGTCATCACAAAAAATCTGGATCACCAGCCGGGCAAAGTGGGCAACTGCCACGTGGTCTCAGAACTCCAGGAGCCCAGGAGCAAGGCTTGCTGTGTGTCAACTGATTTGTGATAATTTCATTAATATTCTGTTTGGGAATCAGTGATGGAAAATCACCAAGTACATTTACTCAAGTGCTGTATTCAAGTACAGTTTTAAGATATACCTGACTACTTGTGCTTGTCATCTATTTCCATGCTATACTACTTTATAGTTTTACACCACCACATTTCAGAGTCAATACACTGGTCTTTTTACTCCTTTCCATTTATTTGACAGCCAAAGTTATTTTTATTTTAGTTTTTTCAGGAGTTTATAAAAATCCGCTAAAATCCCGCAATCCCCTTACAACTTTCTTTCTGCCGACCTCCAGTGGCTTAACCTCTCACTTTGCTGCGGTGATGCACAGGTGTACTCCAGGACATGTTTAAAACTTAAGCGCAGCACTTGAGTAAATGTACTGTAGTAAATGTAATGTAGTTACTTTCTACCACCGTTTAAAACTAAGTCAGAGAGCTTGCTAATTCTACACAGCTCTTCTGGGAAATATAAAAGTAAGTGACTGAATAAATACATACTGCCGACCAAAATTAAAAATAAAATCTGATACGAGTTTGCGGCGGAAACGGAAGTGTGTTACAGCGTGGTTAATGACGTCATGGCGGCTCCGGTGTCTAATGGCTGAACAACAACAACTGTCGGCGAGCGACAAACTTTCGCAAACTTCCACAGATACGAAAGAAAGTTGGAAATAGCACGTTGTTTCGGTTGTGTAACAGTTTAGGCCTGTTTGTCTGTTTTTTTGTGTTTTCACAAATGTGGAATTACTGATGGATCCGAGATATGATATACCGCGGAGGGCCGCCGGTGTTGGCGGGGGCTCCGGGAACTCGTCCCCCGCTCTGGGGGCTCAGTCGCGCCGCAGGAAGATGCCTCCAAGACCCGCTGATTTTAAACTTCAGATTATCATTATTGGCTCCCGTGGTGTTGGTAAAACCAGCCTCATGGAGCGATATACAGACGACACTTTCTGCGAAGCTTGCAAGTCGACAGTAGGTGAGGACAGGAGGCGTTCACGGGACTTGTTCTTGTCAACTTTTTTAATGACATACAGTAGGGCTCCGTCTACTTACTGGACGGAAGATACTTAACCGCCACGGGGTGGACGTTTTAAACATGCAGCCCGCATACTTTACTGTGGAATGGGACTGAATAGAGGTTACGCTGCCAGCTGTAGCTGGCTAATTTAAGCTAACTGCAACAACAACACTGTTCAAGCTAACAAAACTATCAGCGATGTGACTGTGTTGCTATGAAGTGTTTTTCTGCTTTCCACACACACGTTTGAGATTTGAAATAGTCTTTGGGTGGGTGTTGCGTATTTTAGCGCCAGTATTTATTTTATTTTATTTTATTTTATTTGCAAAGTTGGAACAGAAAAGCTGCACAAACATAGTTGTAAACAAGAAGTTCAGCATTGCAAACTTTGACTATCACAGGCTCAAACTGTGATAAATGATAGTTTAAACATAAACGTCAAGATGCTGCCACCTTAATACACATGACGTCTGTTGATATGTGGAATTGGGTAAACAGTCCTGTGACCACTACAGCAGCCAGCCATAGTGTCCAATCCCAAAATAGTTGCACACAGGCAGCTGCTATGGCAGAGCTCCATTTTGTGCCCTGTCATTCCTGTGACACAGCTCGCAGGTTGTGTGAGCCGTGCGTCACCAATAGTGTGCTCCTTTGATCACGGACACCACACAGGGAATAGTCTGGCTGAAAATGTTGTCCTGTGTTTTAATGGAAGATTTTCTAGGATCATTCACAGCTTTTATAAGTATGACACAAGTATGAGTGACTGCTTTACTCATTGTTTTGCAGATACCAAGCCGAGGAAAACCGACCGTGCTTAAATAAAAACATAATTTAACCAGACACAAGGCTTTAATGCAAAGAAAGGGAAGACAGTTTTCTTCATACGGCTTGATGTAAAACCAACCAATACACTAAATGAAATTGTACCTGCATAGAGGTAAAACAACACGGGAAATGTTGGTACGTGTACGCGTTCACATGTGTGTTTTGGCTTCCCCTCATAGGAGTTGACTTCAAAATCAAGACAGTTGAGCTGAGAGGAAAGAAGATCAGATTACAGATATGGTAAGTAATTGGAAAGAAGTTTCCAGTTCCTTTACTCCTCTGCATGGTGCATTTCCTCCTCCCGTCCTATCATGGAGCGTTTCCTCTGTCCTATCATGCTGCATACTGCTCTAACTAAAAACGACTGGTGATTTTCAGCTTTGTATAGGAGGTGAGGTATGTACAAAAAGAAATAACTTAAAGTTGTTAATAATGATAAAATACAGTAAAATAATAAAAACTTGCAAAACATGAAAACATTTTTTTTTTTTTTTTAAATCAACTATTAACATTGAACGTTTTTATCCAAAGAGAATGTTGCTCCAGTGGGAATCGAATCTAGGTTTTAACCTCTACCTATGGAGCAACAAGGGATCATGCTCATCACACTCTCACATGTTGTTGTCTAAACAACAGTCGCAGTAGCTTTGGTGACAACAGATGATGGTGTATTTGTTATCTTTACACGTTGTGTTTTTCCCAAGATTTTCTGTGATGACTTACAAGTGAACACCTATATGTAAAAACACAGGAAACTTACACTTAGTTGCCAGTTTATTAGGTACACCTAGCTAAAACTAATGTAGTATAATACCTATTAACCGTCCTTCATTAATGACTACCTTCATGAAGGTTATAGTATTTGTTTTTTGTCCACCCCATTTATATCAATGAGGGTAGGCTAAAAACAGAAAAACCTCTCTGTATAACACAATACAGTTCAACAGCACCACAGACTACATGCTCCAGCTGAATCAACACCAATCTAAAACGGTTTCAACTAAAACTGAACATTATAAACTTCATGAAGGGAGGATTTGTTGCAGGACTGTTGTATTGGACTCCATGACAAACTCAGTTTATTTTTAAAAGGAAAACCAAGGCCCAGGGACAAAACACTCTGCTAGTACTGCAGAGACTATGTTCAAACACTGGCAGCGGTACCTGCGACTTGGTTATGCCTTTAAACCAGCACAGCAGGTTTGTGGGAGGGAAGCTGTTGACGGATTATGTACTTGTTGCTGCATTAGCATTTTCTACTTGTCGGCCGCAGCGTTTATACAGAGGCAAATGGAAACTGAGGTGGAGAGTGTGAATCTGTATGTGTCTTGCCCTCCCACTGAAACCCCTGGCAGGTTTGCCAGAATTACCATGTATATTAAAGGAATCACATGGTTGTCTGCACCCAAATTTAAATATTTAAGTAGTATACACTGACACACCTGCAGAACCGAAAGTGCTAATGAGTAGTAGTAATTTGATTTTGAATTTATTACGATCAGATTTCTCTGAAAGTTTTGTTGCAATAATACTAATAAGAGACACTAAGAAAAAAAAATCCTCCTTTTGTTACAGTATCCACATCAATCAATTAGTGATGGATGTTTAATACCTTAAAATGTCAGTTAGTGGTTGTATGGCAACTGTTTACTGCAGACATACAGTGTTGTTGTTGCTTGATTATCAGGCTGAATTGCCTCTTCGTTTCATTTTATTATTCTAATATATTGTTTAAATTGCTGAAAAACTCAGACATGTGTGCAGCAATTCAGAGGTCTGGAACCAGGCTAGTATTATTGCTCAAATAGACCACCAGTGAGGGGGATGATGTTATTTGATTTTTTTCTTCTACTTGTGTCTTGTGACTTCATTACATTTAAAAAAAATCTGGTTTTCTTGTCCAACGATTGAAGAACTGATTAACATGCCACAAATAACTAGGGCTGTAGTCAACCAAAGAAAATCTTGGTTGACGAATATCATACCTGCTCTTCAACTATTCGATTGGTCGCGACAGGAAAAAAATCTCTGTTGTCTCTAGATTAAATAAATTGGCCACGGTGCAATGAGTGCACTCTACCTGGCAGCCTTGTTGGCCTAAATGAATTAATAATAAACATAAAAAGCTAGTATTTGTAGCATTTAAAATAATTTTAACCTATTTATTTTATGTTGAAATGATAATAACAGACTCAGAGCTGACCAGTGTGAACCTACCCAAAAAAAAGAACTATATAAACTGGTGATCCCAGCATAAGAACTAATGTGGAATACACCCTCAAAGCCTTAAACGTTAAACACGAAAGTTGACGGAGCATCCTAACGCAGACAGGTTAGCCTACTGTTTTTAGATGATAAGCCATGTTGGTTGTTGAGCTGTGATACGCAAACTGCTGTTTGCAAAGTTTACACTCGACTTTTTGGTCATCTTTTTTAACAAAATGCAGCCAGTTAGTTTGGAGCTGACTTTGAATAAACGTTCATAAACATTAAATAAGTTAGACCTAGCAGTCTCCGTTAGGTTGGGCGAGTTAAAGTTTTGACCCCCCCTCCCCAACTCGTTTGCACTGGTAGTTTGTCCCTCCTGCTGCTGCCGTAAATAATGGTGGTATGAAATGAAAGTGACGCCGGTGATTGTCCAACCAATGAAAATTTGATCAGATGAGCATATCGACCAGTTGACTGGGAGACTACAGCCCTACAAATTAGTCAGGAAAGCTTTTTGCTGACTGAGTATCTGCCTTTGTGTGACAGTGTTGGGCTAAAATGTGGGAACTCCATTGCTTATTTCACTAACACATCTGACTTCTTCACTAACACCCCGTCCACCCTCCCACCTCCACATCACGTCTTCCAACTTTCCACGTCCCGCTTTTTTTTCCCCCGCTCCTCTGCCTGTCCTCGACCTGTCCGATCCGGAAGGCCGTCCTCAGTGTGTCTTGTCTCTCACGTTGAACTGCTCGCATCAAGCTCCATCACTGCCGCGCCCTGCCTTACCTAACCCTGCCATTGTGCTGCTGTGTCTCTGTCCGCTCTCCTGCTCATAAGCCTGACTGTGACTCAAAGGGGGAACAGGGAGAGACTAGCTGGCTGAAGGTACAGTAACACTGCACTGTGAGTGGAGCTCAAACTGCTTGTCATGCTACTAAACCAGACTCAGATGATCAGATGAATCATAGCATAAACTAAAAAATACCAACACATACATTTATAAATATCTTTGTACCTTTACATTTCGTTAATGAAGAGTTAATTTCCAAAGATACACATATTTAGTTTGAGTAAATCTAATTTCAAGTGTCTGTAATTCTTATTGCTCAACCTGTAATAGCTGTCATTGCTTTTAAAAAGACCATCATTTTAATTTTAAGTCGATGGTAATACTTTTAGCATTTATAAGCACTAAACATTTGATGAATGGTTTACAACAAACTGTAATGTAGCTGTAATTGACATTTTGAAATGTCTATTAATGCAGGATTTTCAACAACTATACAGTAACTTCTCCTATGAAAAGATATTTTATATAATTACAACTGTGTTTTACTATATTCTCATTAATTGTCTGTATATATATATATCAGCCTCGAATCATGGGTGCCTACAGGAGGCATTATACTTTTTGACAAATACATTAATAAACACTTATGTCTGCTTACAGCTACATTATTGTGTGTTCCAAGCCATTTTCTCAAATGTTTATATACTGCTAATAAATGCTAAATAGGGCAGGTTCAACTAAAGTGTTACAGAGGTGATACTTCTTTCATAACTGCGTGTGAGATGTCATCTTTCCTCAGATTACCTCATTCTGGAACAAAAGTCGTCTGATTTTATATTTTTCTTAGCTAGATACAAGATGATGATGTGGATGTGTGAAGTATTTACAATTTCATCAATGTTAATTATTAAAATTACATTGTTAAAATGTAGGTAAAAGCTGATTCTTCTCTCCCTATTTGTTGTTTAATCTTAAATAAGTGGTCAAGTTTACTAACCTATAATAAAAATACATTTTCTTTTTTTTTTAAAATAAGAGCCTATTAGTCATATTCATCCTTGCTGAATGAAAAAAACCTTAAATCAGTCAATCAGTATTTTGGTATTCCAAAATTATCGGATACACTGCTGTGACTGGCTTGAATAGATAAAGATAGATAAAGCCTTTGTTATTTTATTTATATTGGGTTTGATTTCTTACATCCAGGGACACTGCTGGCCAGGAGAGGTTCAACAGCATCACATCAGCCTACTACAGAGGCGCCAAGGGAATAGTGCTAGTGTATGATATCACGAAGCAGGAGACCTTTGACGACCTTCCCAAATGGATGAAAATGATAGACAAGGTAAACAAAACCTCTGGACAGTTACATTTTTCTTAAACATCTCATTCGATGAAATATGCCTTTTCTTTCTTGTCCTTGGGTGTGTTCCTCTGCTATTATTATATGTCAAACATGTCAGACCGCACCGTTTTCTCTTGTACAGTGACCAAACCATTCCTTGGGTTCTGCCATGCACCTGATGTTTACATAAAGATTGAATCCAATAAAAGTGCCGACCCATCCAAACCTCCCCCGATATTCACCCTTCAGTTCTGCCTTTTTCTTCAAATTCATTAGCGCTGGCAGCCGTTACATGAGCTGTGGGTGTTTTTTAAGGTGTCACTTTGCAGAAACGCTTTTCCATTATAGCCTGCCTGATACTGCATTTGTGAGGCTGATACTGGAATTGCTATTTGAGAGTTTAGAAACTCTGATAATGATACATCAGCCCATATTACATTTCTTTACACAGCCGGTAACATCAATAAACGTTTTTCATAGGGTTTTAACATTTAACTATTGAAAAATAAACTGGTCAAACCTGTCTGTTGGACAAACTGTAGAATGATGACGCTGTTTCAAAAATTATCTTTGGCATATCTGTACTTTCATTTCTTGTTATTTATCGGCTGATATATACACTAATAGCGATTATATCTGTAGTGAGCTAATTTCAATTCAGTGGTTGGCCTGAATCAGTAACAGTCATTTTATGTTGACAATAATATTTAATAATCATTGCAAGTCCCACCTTAGCATCATGCAGACATGGATCAAACTGTGTCCTCGTAGCTCTTTCATTGCCGCAGCCCTTGCACTGTAGCTTTATAGGTAAATTCGCCAGAAACTTACTTTTAAGTTCCAAGTTTCAAAAAAATTTGTTGTAACCTTGCCAAATCAGACTGAATGAAATTGTTGACAAAACCATGTGTAAGAAAATGTTTTTTTTTTTTTTAAGAATAACAACCTCTGTGCCTGTAGTTGCTGGACTATACATCCAGTTTTCATGGTGTCAGTACGCTGAACAGATTTCATTGCAGTGATGTATGACTTTTATGGAATGGGAGGCTGATTATTCCCTGATGTGTCTCCTCTCTGCTCTTTGTTTTGTGTCAGTACGCCTCAGAGGAAGCAGAGCTTCTCCTGGTCGGTAACAAGCTGGACTGCGAGACCGATCGTATCATCTCCAGACAGCAGGGAGAGAGGGTATGTTCAACACGCAGCTGCACTCTTTCACCATACCACAGAACCACATCTTTATTTTCTACACATTTGAACAGATCAGAGTATCTAGAAGAAGACACGGTTGTACATACAATAGATGTACTGTCATGAAGTATCTGCAAAACATTTTGAAGGTTCAGTCACACACTTTAGCAGGGAAATAAGGCAGATAGATACTTAATAGAGAAAACATTATGCTGTCATAAGGCACATGGGCTTTGTTTGCTTCAAAGACACACTGATTCGCTCCCTCAGAAACTGTGCTGTGTCTTTCAGGCTAATTTTTGCCCCTATGAAATGATGCAGTTGTACTTGGCTGGCTCTGTGCTAATTTCACACTTTTTTGTGTTACAGTTTGCCTCTCGAATAAGTGGAATGCGCTTCTGCGAAGCTAGTGCCAAGGATAACTTTAATGTGGATGAAATCTTCCTGAAGCTTGTGGATGATATTCTTAGCAAGGTCAGTGTGCCATAATTTCCAGTAATTTTTCCGTAAAATCGACATTGAAGCGGCATTGGATTTGATGTTTTGACTAAAATAAGCCACCTGTGGTTATTCGAGTTGCACCTGGTAAAACAGTCTGCTCCTTCCCGCCGTCTTCAGTAGTATAATTACATTTCATACAATCTGTCTAAATGAAAAGTAGATTCGACACGGTCTTAACTCCTCTAAATACAACAGCTTCTGTAACAATTATTGAATTTTCATCAGTTAAGGGTTTTATCACACCTGTAGTTTAGGTTCATTTGGTCCTGAAAAAGGACGAAATGAACTAAAAGGAGTAAACACATCGTCACACACATCATACAGATTGACAGGTAACTCATTCATTGGATTTTACGGTCGATTGGACGTACGACTCAAAACAAAATAGTTGCAGGCGGAGATAATAATTATGTGGTCAATGTGTTTCACGCAGTTTTTAATGAGGCACAGCCAAAATACACAGAGTAGGGCACAAGCACAACACAACTCTTTTTAACCTATTTTATTTTTAAATATGATGCCCTAATATATCCAGGTTAGAATGAGGAAACAGATTATAAGCCCTTTTCTATAAACAGCTTTCATAATTATCCATTCTGATGGGACTACATTATTTGAAATGATATGATTTGCAATATTGTAATTCTATTTCTTTTTTCTTTTAATGATATTATTGTTCTGATGTCATTGTGGTAGTTATTTCATTATGTTTTGCAATATTGCAGTTTTTGGTGTATCGTTTATAAAGAGTACCAGGTGTAAACAATCTATCTTTACTGTTTCCGCCCTGACAAAGACCCGTGAGGTTTTAACTAATACGCCTGACTAAATAAAGGCTTTTAATGCTTCTCCCTTCCTTGCTCTGCCTGTAAGTACCTGAAGAATTTTTTTTGTTTTTTTTCTTCACACCTCAGTTTCAACAGCTTTTCACTTTCTGATGTATTAGGGAAAGTCTTTGCGTTCACGTATCAACGAGCATATGTTATACCACTGTCAGCAGACTGTCAGCAGATTGATTTAATAGTAGTATAGCTTTTGAATCCATGCTTAAAATCTCATATCTACTATAAGATCCTGTGGTTTGTCCGTTTTGTTTCGACAGAAAAAAAAAGCTGCACCAGAGTCCATTTGGAAGCAGATCGAGACCCTCCTTTATAGGCAGTCTCAGTCCTTCTGTTGAGTCTGCACCAGAGTTCAATTGACAGCTTTCACACCAGCCCAAAATCACCAAACAGGCAAAAGCACCAGAGTTAGTTTGAACCGAACCAAACAGATTACGTGTGAAATATGGCTGCAACTAACAATCATTTTAATTGCCGATTAATCTGCGGATTATTTTCTTGATTAATTGTTTGGTCTGTTAAATGTGAGAAGATAATGAAAAATATCCATAACATGCGTGACATCATCAGATTTCTTATTTTGTCAGACCAACAGTCCAAAACCCCAAAAATCTTTCATTTACAGTAATTGCCTTTCCACCAAAAGTTCCGGGATCTTTAATTTCGCAAGAACTTATGTCCAGGAACATTCCCAGGGCTTAAAGATCCTCCAGTGCATTGTGGTTTGCATTTCCACAGCAGGGCCAAAGCCCCGGGAAGATTGAGCAAATTACTCCGCTGACCTATCAAAAGCACGACGGTTGCCTTTCACGCACATTTGTAAGCGCATGTAATGTCGTTCTCTGCAAAAACAAAGCAAAAACAAGCACAACAATGCTGCAGAAAACGCTAGAATACTTGACCTGTCAGCGATGCTCAGCGCTGCAAGCCCCACATCGAAAGCTCCTGAACCTTCAGAAAGTAGTGCCCCCCAAGCAGGGACTTTTTTTCGGGTAAAACAAAATCCCAGTGGATCCCAGTCCCAGTGGAAATGGACCTAATGATGGTAAACAGAAAAAAGCAGCAAAAGCGGTCACTGGAGAAGCTGGGGCTAGAAGAATATTTGGCATTTTTCGCTTAAAAAATTTCTGGAAAATGTATTCCAAATTGTCGCTAATCAAGTATTTGACGAATCGCTGCAGCTTTATTGTGAAAGCATCCTTTGGTTATACTGATACAATTCACTTCTTTAATTGAACTATCCATTGTACGTACATTGTACCTATATCGCTCTTGTTCTGCCTACGCTATTTGTTGGAAGAGTTTACTCGCCTCTTACATAGTGACACTTAATCAACCACTCAATAAGTGTCCGCTGTCTACAAATTCAACATATTAACCCTGTGTTTTCTGATTTGTTTTTTTTGTTTTTTTCTTTGTTCCTGCTAAAACAGATGCCTCTGGAAGTTCCCAACAAGGAGCTTTCCAACAGTGTCCTGTCTCTGCAGCCTGAACCGGAAGTGCCTCCGGAGTTGCCCCCACCTCGCATGCGCTGTTGCTGAGAGTCAGAGTGGTCCCCCATCCTTCGCACACACACACACACACACACACACACACACACGCACACACACACACACACACACATACAGAAACACACACACACACACACACACACACACACACACACACACACACACACACACACACACACACACACAGAAACACACAGGACGCACATAGAGCGCACACTCAGCTCACAAATGCAGAGCACCAATCTGGCCACCGGGGGGCAGGACACAGCAGCGGATTGGAATTATTGACTACTGCTGTCAAAACGCATGGACTCTCTTTAACAACCAGTATTATCTTCCTGTTCCTTCTCCTGTTTTGTAACCGTACACTATGACATGTGCCACACTAACACTTAGGCCTGGTGAATCACCCACTTTCTACCACCTTTCTGTCTACACTTGACCCAGACTACCTCATTCCTCGGACCGTTAGGCTAGCTGTGCCCCACAGGTGCCTTTTAGGTAGAGAGCCCTCTGGTAGCAGTTGCACATTTTCTATGGAGGGGGATTATTGAGGGGCCTTGCAGCTTGTTTTCTTCCTGTTTTCTTTTGTCATCACACATACTGTACACTAAATTTAAACATTGTCTGAGTTGCCCTGACAGTCTGTTATCTCTGCATTTTCTAGCTCACAGAAAAGGGATAACAATATCTCATGTTTATTCAGCTTAGGTTAAATTCTGGGTCTGGTACAGTAGTTTTTTTATTCTTATTAATAGGTATTATTACCAAGTGATGAGTTGACTTGAGGTAAACAAAAGCACATGATGTAAATATGGTGTGTTGCTGTAATGACTGGACAAGGTGCGGATTTTTGTGGCCAGCAGTAGGTGATTGTGTGGTGGTGATCATATCAGTTTGTATTCCTTTGCCTTAAAGTATTAAAATGGCTGGAACAGCTCTTTCCACATTTGTATAAATTGTAATGTTTGCACTACAATCCCTCTTAACTAGTTAAGCTGACATGCAGAAAAAGATAGTACACGAATTGTAGTTTAGCAAAAATAAAAAATCAACGTTGCCTCGGTAGCGGCCGCTCAGAACTTTTCCACATCCTGACAAAGTGGGCTGGAGGTGCAAGGAGAGATGGGTAAGGTAGTCCCTGAGGGATTGATGTATTCACAGGGATGTTTCCATGTGTGTTGCTGGCTTTTCAGAGGGAATAGAGAGAGTAAGAAGCTACACAGACACGTGGTTTTAGCCTGTGTCTTGGTCTTGTGACTAATATTTTTAAGTGTTTTTGTTTTGATGTTTTTCCTTTGAATTCAGATACAGTTTAGAGAAGAGTGTGTGAGTCTCCCTTTGTGGGGGGAAAGGTGCGGGAAGGTTTTGTGTGGTATTTGAATGACTCAGGAAACTTTGATCGGCTCATTTCTGCTCCATTTGTCAGGCTTTTTACCGCAGACTTGCTTCGAGTTTCATATCAAATTAATAGAGAAACGTCTCCATAAAAATCCTGCTTGAAGGGGACGTTTGTGTTTTGTAGAGAAGGTAAGCGGCTTTGAATTTATGATTTGGCAGTTTGTTTTGGACCGGTATGGGAATATATCACTATGGGATACTTGCACATTTTCAAAAAAAAAATGAAGCTATGCATGTTAAGCCCTCCTTTGTTCATAGACATTAATACTCATTTAATTCTTTCGTCTTTGTTGTTTTTGTTGTGAAATTGATGCAGTATGAGCAACGTAGCACTGGGGGTGTTTCTGGGGTTTTTTTGTTAAATGTTGAAGTAGAAGTCTGAGGGTGAGGAAAGACGAGTTTATTCAAGGACCTGATTTGGAATTAACCAAACTGACTTTCTCTAGGTTAATTTTTTTTTTTTTTTTTATTGTTTAAGTTTTATGTTAAGGTCAAGCTTTTGTGGACTTAAAATGGCAAATTATATATTCTAACAAATGAAAGGCTTCATACCACAAGAAAAATGTTGAAAATGTGAGTTTTGCCAACCAAACAGACACTGACATCTGAGCACATCTTGCAATAAGATTATCAGACGGCAAACAACCTCTGCATACAAATGTATCTCCAGTTTAGCAGTTCTATCACTTGTGTCTTGAAAGGGTGAGTCGTGATAATTTCTTCGGACATTGTTTTTTGGAATGAAACTTTCACCATCTGTCCCCCCCCTGACTTTTAGCATTTGCCACTAACCCTGTGGTCTTTGTTTTAGTAGCCAAGCCTTATACTACTCAGTGTTTTAAATATACATTAAAAAAAATGCTTTTATTTGAAATGTGTATCCTTTAAGATGGAAGACTGTACTTTGTATTAAACCTGTTTTAAGTCTTTGAAGAGTTTTGGCATGTTTAAAGTGGATTTGTGGTATTTATAACTCGTGGCATTCTTGAACTAATGAAATGCAATTAAAGAAATCTATATTTATTACCAGATTACGGTTGTGATTTTTACTGTGTGACTATGTGTGAACCAAAATTCACTGAAAGATGCTGTAGAAGAGATGGTTTTACTTCATAGCGCGGATTAGAAATTGGGGAGATTGGGCGCTTGAGGACAAATAGATCTGACGATCTGATTGTCATAAGATTTTCCATAGCAAGAGGTGAGTATTGGTTCCTCCTGAGTGCGCCTCTGGGGAGAGTGTTCAATAGCGAATAGTGTGTGTATACTGTGTGTGTGTGTGTGTGTCAACGGGGCATGCGCACCGAAGCGTGTCAGACCTGGTCCCGCCTGGTCCCAGAGAAAACGAGGGGTGTGCTTGAGTTACTTGTGAGGCGGCAGCGCATGCGCCCCGCAGAAAATCACGGCCGTCGAGCCTCACACCGCAGCGATTGCAGATCTTACGTGCCGGAGAGGAAGGAGTGGGGAAGGGGGACGAGAGACGGGGGCCCAACAAACACACACACACACACACACACACACACACACAGCCCGCTGAAACTGAGGGATGGAGACCCGGTGTGCAGAGGAAGAAGAGGGCCGATGTGACTCCGACTGACTCCTTTCTCTTCAAGCTGAACCTTACAAGCCCTGTCTGCAGATGCAACCTGTCTGTCATCCCACCAGCCCCAGTAATCCCTTTTTTTTTATTTTTTTTTAATTCATTGCAGCGTTTCCTTCAAGGGGGCTACGGGCAGAGGGGACTACAATGACAACCTGGTGAATGCAGACAGGATGGAGTAAAAACATCCAGCACAACGCAGGATGCGCATCCCCAGCCCGACAAGGAAGAAGGTAGAGCAACCTGGCTGTTTTTCTGGTGTCGCATGTCCGAGATTTTCCGCGGTGCTGTGGATTGATCGTTTCCTTCATCGCCCTCCTGCTGCCGGTGTCGGTGTATAATGGAGAGCTCCAATGGCTCTGGCAGCGACACCAAACCGCAGAACCTCCAGTTGGAGAAGAAGCGACTGAACCGAGCGCCTTCCCCGGCCAGACCTTTCCTCAAGGATGTGCACTCCCGCTCCAACAAGCCACCTGCCATCGTACCCAAATCCCCCAAGCTCAACAAGCAGCAGCAGCAGCAGCAGCAGCAGCAGTCGGTCACAGTGCCCTTAGCCCATCCGAACCGCAGCTCCAGACGCAACGCCGCCGGGGCGAAAGAGAAACCGGCCGCGCTAAAAAGTAACACCAGGTCAACTGTCGCGAAAAAGCCCACAAAGGTGCCCCAGCATGCAGCAGCCGAGCCCAAAGCCGCCGGCAGCAGTCCGATATTCGCCAAAGGCAAGAAGGGGAAACTAGCCTCGGGGTCCCCGGGCCCTCACGTCCATGGCTCCCCGATCCGGGTGCCGACCGGAGCGCCCCTCGGCCGGGTCAGCCAGACCGACAGCAGCTCAGACCTGTCGGACTGCCCGTCCGAGCCGCTGTCGGACGAGCAGAGGATGGCACCGGCCGCAAGCAGCGACACCGAGTCCGGCACCGGCTCCAGTGACCGGGATCAGGTGGGAGCCGATAATCCGCTGCGGGCAGAAGCGACCGAGGCGGCTGCTGCTGCTGCCGCCGCCGCCGCCGCTGCTGCTGCTGCTGCTGCTGCTGCTCCTCCGCTGCGCACAACAGAGGCTTCCGCCGCCAAGGGAAGCATGTCTCAGGCTCAGCCCGCTCCGGGGGCACACGGAGAGAAACACAAGCCGGAGAAGCCCTCAACGAGCGCACAGTTCAAACTGCCAGGCACCCGGGATGTCAGTGAGGACGACCTGCTGCGGGAAATTGAGGATTTGAGATCTGAAAACGACTACCTCAAGGTAAGGCGATGTCGTGTCAACAAGTAGCAGGAGAGGCAGTGGTGGCGGTTATTTGTTGCATGTGCTTTACGTAACCACCGTATTCAAATTTACATTTTAAAGACAGACTTTTTTTTTTTGCTGCATCATTAAATCCCAGGAGCATCTGGTTTCCAAAGGAGACACAAAACTGTCCGGTTAAAGGAAAGTCCCGGGTTTCTCACCACCCCCCTTTTTTTTTTTTTTTTTTGAAGTGTCCTTGAGCAGTTTCCACCTGCTCAGCATCTGAAAGCATAATCTCGCTGAATAAATTACCGAGGTTCCCCTTGATGCCCAGCTGTCATCCCCACGTAGACTCGCTCTCCATCCATCATCTCGCCTCTTTAACCTTCCCGGGCATCACCGTGGATTTGACCTTTGGTGATGGGAACTTTTATTGATAGTGGCTTCACCCTGTGTCTACATCAAGTGTCTTTTTCAAAAAATATTGTTGCCGTCAAGTCACCACAGTCTGTTCTGACAGAAAGACTCAACATTTTGTCCCCTGCCCCGTTACATTTGGGAGATGCGGAGAACCACGTGATGTGAACAGACGGTACACAGGGACACACTTGCTCTCATTCAACATTAGATTTTTCTCATTGAACACCTCTGAGACACTGTATTTAACACTCTGAAGTTAGTGTATCATCTGTACAAAGACATGAACCGGTGCACCGACACCAGCCAGACAACCGTGGGCTGTTTAAGAGGGAAGATACCGAATTTCCAATGTCTTCATTGTAGTTTCTTCTTCAGTGTTTTGTTTGCCCATGTGCCATCGTTCTTTTTTTTTTTTTTGTTGGCTGAAGATCCTGCTTGAAGATTTCATGCAGGATCCCCCTCCCCCCTTCTATAAGTACTCTATCCCCATAAGTTGGGGAGGGGAGGCAAACAGATAATGCGGCAAAACAATCTTGCAGGGTTTTTTTTGGTTTTTTTTGTTTGTTTGTTTGTTTTTATTTCATTTTTTTCAGCTGGTTTCATTCGCATGTTGCTGCGAGTATTATTTCAAACTCGATCGCGCATGTCTGCGTGTCTCTCTCCGCGGCACGGTGAAAATACAAGCGAGTTAATCAGCTTTACTGGCTCTCGCTGTAATGGCTTTATCCCCCAGGACTCGATAACAGTCAGATGTCCCATGTGTGCGGGTTTCAAACGCTCTCCTGCCCGGGCTGTCAGCCTGCCAGCTGGGTCTCTGAGGTGAACCCCCCCCCCCGCACGCCCCAAAATGTCTGCGGGTCCCTGCCACTGCTGCCTCTTAGTCACGTTTATCACGTTTATTTTATCAGGGGTGACACCTCTCCATTTTATTCTAGTATCAATCTATTCTAGTTTGACTTATTCTATTATATTTCAGGTATTTCGTTCTCTTGATTGCATTAAGAGAAGAAACGACAGAAAAGATGGGGGTGGTGTGTGACAAAGGTCGTGAAGGGGATTTAAACCCTTGTTGTTTTCATCCACATCACTCCATCACTGCAAGGAAGCTGATTTTTAGGGCTGCCACTAAACGTTATTTTCATCACAGGATAATCTGCTGCATACTTTTTAGTTAATCAGTTAATTGTTTGGTCAATAAAGTGTCAATGCAACAAAAAAAAATACCCAGTGCAATGCTTGTCTTGTTTGGACAACAGTTGTAAACCCAAACACATTCTGTTTAACCCCTCAAATATAAAATAACCAAAAAAAATTGGAAATCTTCACATTTGAGAGGCTGAAACTAGCAAACATTTGGCATTTTATTCCTAAACGACTTAAACGATTAATCAATTATCAAAATGATTTCCACTTAAATTTTCTGTAAATTGAGCAATAGATTAATAAATTTACTCTTTCAGTTCTACAGATTTTCAAAAACCTGTGGCTACAGGTTATTTGATTTCTATGAATCGACTGACAGAAAATTAACGTGCAACTATTTTGATAGTTTGCTGTAAGCTTCTTTAATGTTAAGATCTGCTGCTTTATCTATTCAATGTCTTTAGTAACTGAATGTCTTTGGGTTTCAGACTGACACAAAAAAAACATTACCTAATTTTATTTAACGTTGTTTAGATTAAGCAATTATTGGATGGATGGTTTGAAAAAGTCATCAGATTAATCGATAGTGAAATTAAGTGTTAGTTGCAGCTCGAAATGTTTTCATTGACATAATCAGCTGATTACTTTTCAAGTGATAAAGTAAGTGTTTGGTCTGTAAATGATCAGAAAGTAGTAAAGCAAAAATGCCATTCATAAGTTGCAAGAGCTCAAGGTGACGTCTTCAGAATGCTGGTTTTATCCGAAAAACAGTTTTAAACTGAAATATATTCTGTTTACTACCATATAAGACAAAAGAACGCAGCAAACCTTCACATTTGTGAGGCTAGAACTGGCAAAAGTTAGGCTTTTCTCCTAGAAAAACGACTTACGTGCTTAATTGATTATCAAAGTTGTTGCTGCTTGAATCTTCTTTGAATCGGCTAATCAACTTATTGTTTCCGTTCTACTGAATTTTTGGAAAGCCTGTGTCTACAGTTGAAACAGTACAGTTGATTATAAATTAGTTAGTTGACAGAAAATTAATTGGCAAATGTATTGGCAATCAATTAATTAAGATTTTTTTTTCCGTTAAAGCAATAATACAATCTCCATAAACATCAGTGATATTCTCTAAATATACCTGCTCCCAGGATGCTGTTCTGTATCTGGTTCTGCTTTTAACCTGCCCATCGATTGGGCCGACCCCGTGCGAGGTCATTAGCTCCCTCCTCAGATAACAATGGGCTCTGTGCCTTTCCAAATGGGGATAGATTTAGTTTTCATTAATTGACACACTCCTCCCTCCCTCCCTCCCCCTTTCAGTATCCAATTGTCTTTTCATCAGAAGCCAGTCTAGCCCTTGGAATATCCATCCCGGGGGAAATCTACTAAGCAAACTGATTCCCCAGGATAGCAAGCAAACAGCTACCCCCCGAAGTAACCAACCAAACTATCGCAGTATCTCAGTACTACAGATGAATCTCTCTCTTTTTTCCAGACTGGGCTGTTTCATGTTGATAGGAGATGGGGAACATGAATGGATCCAATCCAAGAGATAAGATGCTTACAGCCAACTAGTGACGTTGCATCATCAGCACTAAGAGTACTTGCATTACTGGAACTCATATGTAATCATATGATAGTATTAGCATGATCTACAAAGGTATATTTACAAATATTTTACTTTCTAACAGCTTTATAACTGGTACCCATAAAACTGCTCAAAAGTTATGTTGTGGAATGAGTGTACTTAAACGGTCCTCGGTGTCTTGATCCGTTTTTTTATTCCAAGACCTGGGTCCCCAGGAAGATTTACAAAATGACTTTTTGGTGACACCCCATTAGCTTTCACCGTGTGCCGCTCTCTGGTTAAGTCAAATTCATTTATATAAACCAAACTTTGCCGCACATTGTTTTACAATCTGTACAACATACGAAAACCCTATATCCTTAGAGCCTCAGGTGAAAACCAAGGGCTGCGTTGGGATGATAGTGTGCATTGTTTTACATGAACTTTGCTGTGAATTTTCATGATGCTCAGGGGATGAATGTTGATGTTTTTGGTGATCCCCTGATCTGTCCTATAAGGGCTCGACATGCAAAAATTTTACCCTTTCACGTAAGAAAAATCGAGACCTAACGTGCAGAATGCCATGAAATTTAACAGACACATTCTTGCTCCCCAGAGGGTGAACCCTCTCACTTTCTTTGGGTGCTCTTCTTTCATAATCCTCGGACCAAAATGACAGTTTGAACATGATAGATCACAAATTTCAAGTACATACAAACAGGCAAATGTACAGAAGGAGCCAAAGTCTCCTGATTGGCAAGAAAATTGGTGAGCACATTATTTATTTTATATCCCCATGGTCCTTTCTGTAGCACAATTTTTAGCACAAGGCTTTTTGATTCTCCTGGTTTCTCTCCTGGTTTTAAAGAGTTATTTGTTTGTCCAGCACTTTCACATTGCAGGTTTAATGAATATTGCATCCTCTAGGGGCGACTAGAGCGGCTGTAGACCTTCAGTTTTACGTTTCTGTGTCAAAACTGCTTCACAGATATAAAGATCAGCGACTTAATGACTGTGGAGCCGCTAATTGATAATTCTCCTTCCTACCAGAAAAAGTACTGTTGCTACAGAACTGGACAGTTTACCTTTTATGTCAGTAGCATTTAAAGGTAGATGTTTCCTTAAACCTAAACCCAACTCATCACCTTTGAGCATTATACACAGAAGCTCAAAAGTACACTAAAGTACGTCTTTGCTGCTTGCAAAGAAGAATCATAACATTGATTATAAAATAACCATTGCAGTCAGCACTCCTCCTCAAGGGTATATTTTTTCCTTTTCACATTTGTTGCACATTTCACCCTTTAAAGAGGAGAAATTCGCAAGTGTTGGATATCAACATTGTCGTTGAAGTAACAGCTGGGACCTGCTTCCTCTATGTGTCTCAGGATGAAGTGGACGAGCTGCGGGCGGAGATGGAGGAGATGCGTGACAGCTACCTGGAGGAGGAGGTCTACCAGCTGCAGGAGCTGCGGAGGGAACTGGACCGATCCAACAAGAACTGCCGCATCCTGCAATACCGCCTACGAAAGGCCGAGCAGAAGAGCCTGCGGGTCGCACAGACCGGCCACGTGGACGGAGAGCTGCTGCGTAGTCTAGAGCAGGACCTGAAGGTCTGTGAGCGCGTCTCATTGTCTGTATATGCAGTACAACGTGTCTTTGCTTTTTTCAGTATGTATGATTGTTTCTTTGCATTAGGCTCTGACCAGTCAACACTGCCAACAACTTTGTGCTTTAGATTTAACAATTTTCATACCAGAATGTTCAAAGTATCCCACAAGGCAGCAAATTAAACTAATTAAGAAATCATTAGATTTTATGAGAAAACAGATCAAATTAATATCAGTAACAAATGAAAGAAATAAAAGTAAGAAAGAAATAGTCAGTTTAGTCTATAAAATGAAAAAAAGAAAAAAGAAATAAAGGCAATCATCATTTTCCAGAGCTCAAGATGATGTTTTGAAATAGCTTGTTTGGCCAAATCAATAGTCCAAAACCCAAAGATACTCAGTTTACAATTATTGACTAT
Source organism: Xiphias gladius (assembly GCF_016859285.1). Taxonomy (NCBI): domain Eukaryota; kingdom Metazoa; phylum Chordata; class Actinopteri; order Istiophoriformes; family Xiphiidae; genus Xiphias; species Xiphias gladius. The sequence continues at coordinate 21,928,090 of NC_053413.1, read as the reverse complement.
TCACTTCAGCACTACACTGTTTTAAAGTAGTGGTCAAATTAGCAGTGGACGACAGGATTGTGGACATTTGATTGAGTCATTTTTAACACAGGTAATGGCCTGATTTGTTGGTCTAACCCTGTTGTGTCTAAATGTGTGTGCTGGCGTGCCAGAGGAAGCCCATGTATAAATACATAAACGGTGTATCACCTGTGTTGAAGGCACATATAATAAAATACTGTACTCGTTCTGTACTATGTAGATAAATGCACGTGTTTGTTCTTGAAATCAGGTGGCCAAAGATGTGTCGGTGCGTCTGCACAATGAGCTGGAGAGCGTGGAGGACAAACGCAGCCGAGCCGAGGACGAGAACGAGCTGCTCCGACAAAAGATCATCGAGGTGGAGATTTCCAAACAGGCGCTGCACAACGAGCTGGAGAGGACCAAAGAGGTAGAGGGATAATAATGCTCGGATTCCGGTTGTTACAATGTTGTCTCAGGTCACCGCCACACATTCACTTCCACGCACACTGAGCCATGTTGTTATCTCAGTAAACAGTGATTCTTTGGCAAACTTAAGATACAAAATCATTAAAAGAACCCAAGAACTTCACTGATTTTAAGCGAGATAAACAAAACTACCTCTGTTAATGGAAAATAACATTAATTGCAGATTTTTTTCCGGGTTTGTGGTAAATGTATGATGATAATACAGTATTAATGTTGGGAGGTTGGTCAGTACAGCAGTGAAAATGATTATAGTGGAGGATGTAATTACAATGGTAATTGAATTTTGTCAGTCGCTTTGTTGTCTGCACAAGATGAATTTCCAGCCTATGATTTTATGTCGGCCAATTTTGTAGCCTCTTGACTACAAGCATAAGATACAGACTGGGGGGGGGGGGATCTCAGTTAATGTGATGCTATTTCAAATCAATGGCAATCAACGGCCCGATCAGCAGGGTCACTGCAGTGAATTAATCTCATCGGTCGCTTAACCCCCCCCCCCCCCCGACAGCCCCTTCAAAACATTTGCTTTGTGCAATGATGCACCGACTGTCTGAGCAACCTCAGTTCACAGGCATGTCAATTTTAACACCTTACTTAAAAAAGGCAATCACTATTTTAACTGCAAGGAGGTTAGATGTATCCTCATCTGCTAATTGCCTTGTGCTACCTCAACACTACTGATATTCAGATACAGCTACAGGGCTACTCAATACTACGGGAAGTTGTGACCACCCCCTCCGCCTCACAGCAAAACATGACATTCAGTATCTGGAAAGCGGTTCAACACATTCTTCCAGCCACGACTCTTTCCTCCTGGTTAGCTCCAGTCCAAACCAGGTCCTCTACAGTTTTTTTTTTTCGCTGCGTAAACAGTAGTTTGTTTGAACCTTAAACTGTCGTTGCTCGGGTTTGACTCCCTTTATTTACAGGCTAATGGCATAGTCACTATGTTTTAACCAGGCTTGTCTCATGTTGTTATCCTCAGAATGAGTGGCTGCTCAGAAATCCAGTCATTTGGCATTTTTAGTGGTACTAAATATAATCCAGGACAGTTTTTATGAAACAAAAGTTCTACACAATTTTAGATAGTTCAGAAATTTTGCTGGTATCTCCAAAGGTCTTTAACACACAGCAAATATCTGTATATGAATATTTAGAGAAGAGTGTCAGTGTTCCAGGGATATGAGAACCATAGAGGTTTAGTGCTCCCACAAAATGATGTGTACATCGAAAAAAAGTTCATTTTCATGCATTTTGTTCCTGCTGTTGTTTTTCTTTTTCCTCTTTTGAGGAATATGGTTGGGGCTTTTGGCACTACAGTTCCCATCATGCTTTGGGTGATGTAAACAGGGCGTATAACATTGCCACAGAGTCAGTTAGTAGCCGTAGCCGTAGCTGTGAGCTGCACCTGAGCCTATTTGCTGACATTTTGGTTGATCTGCGGTGGACAGACACACCTCAGATTCATGTTGTGTCATAATCAGGTTCAGATTCATTCAGTTTACTTTAAATTAATGCATAAGGAGGACTGGAAGTTTTTGCTCCCCTACTTTACAATTCAGACTGTTATCTATGAACTGTTGTATCACCGTTCCTCTTATGTTGCTCAGTGTAGAGAGTATTCGCTTTGAGAGAAGTGGAAGAAGATCTTCTCACAGGTAATAAGATGAGCGGATGCTGTTCTCAGTGCTGCTCAAGTTCAGCTGCTTAGATTAATCGATTTTGACAACAGCGGGTAACATGCCGTCTGGCAACAAAGAGAAAGTAGGCTAATACCCAACCAGTCAGTATGGACATGGGGCTTTCTTTTGGCAGCTGGTTGACACCGATACTTTGTCACTGACATCATGTGTGTCGCAGTGTCTCCATACAAATTGGCTCAGTTTCTGTTTGCATGCCTCCGTCTGCTCTCCAGCAGGTCATCCACTCGTTGAAAGTCTATATTCTGAAGCCATTCGTGACCTTAACTGTCAGTGCGTGCAACATTGTTGTTTTCGGATGCAACTTATCAGCACCTGACCTGAGCTGCATGTGCTGGGACGGAGACGGAAAATCCATGTCTGGTCTGGATGTGCTATTGCAGCAAATGCAAACTCCAGTTTTTGTTGCCGTCACTCTACTCTGGTGACTTCTCGAAAGAAAATAATGGGCGAACAGTGTTACTGAAGTGAGAGGACACTGCGCATGAGGAGTTTTTTTTTTCTAGCTTGCACAGCAGTTTTAGCATCGGCGTTGGCTCCAGACCCTCAACTCTGAGCAGGAGTGTGATGCGTACGAGCGCAGGATGACACAGGCTTTCTCGTACACACAGATACAGTGGGGGAAGTAGGAGAGAGGCTGAGATAGCGGCTGCTCCAAATGATTGTAGATTTTTTTACCTTCCCCCGAGGTTTGTCCCAGAAAAACAAAAGCTATCTCTGAATCTGCACTTCGATATCACGTGACCCCCCCCACCCACCCCTTCCCAGAAGCGTGTCTTTATGATGCAGCACCCCAACAGTTTCATTATGTTGCATGGAATCCACTGTTTCTTTGTCCAGGATTTTTCCAGGAACTATTAACCGTGTGCTAATTTTAATTTGAATTCTTCCCTTTGAAATTCATAATGCACAGTGGGAATCCGTTTATTCTTTTTATTGTTGATAGCGGCGGTTGATAGGAGTGTTCACAACCAGGCTAAAACCATTTAGTTCGGGATGAATTTAATTGGCCAAATCTCACAATCTGACCCCCTGCTCTTGGAGGTGCTCAGTCAGTGAGCTAAACATCAGTGACATAGGAGAGAGGAGGAATCTGCTTAATGGCAGGAATGTAGTTCAACTGGACTGAAAGGCTGTTCCTTTTCCACTATAATTAGACCTTGTAAAATTGTGACCCAGGCGTAATGTAATGCAGTGAAAATCACAAAGTCCCCCACACTCCTTTGGTTTATAACTGGATTTTAGAATTCCACTCCTGGCACTCCTTTCCTCTTTTAATTTGTTTTCTTAAATTATCTGTGCTAACATATATTCTGAATACAAACAGGCTTCTTCAAGATTTCAGGATGAAACAAGGTGTCGTTACTTTTCCTGCCAGCAAGTTAGTCAGTTATTTATTGTGTCATGCACATACAAGCGCCCAACCCACACAGACTTATAAGACACCAAAAAAAAAAAACATACTGCTGCAGTGGGGAAGCATTTGTCAGACATGAACATAACTTCCTTTGTCTTCTGTGCCAGGCTCTACAAATAAAATCAGCCACATAAAAGGTCTCCTTCCTATTAAATTAAGGACATTTTACGAAAAAGAGTACGCCTAAAATCATCATAATGAGCAATAAACATGAAAAGAACTTCATCTACAATCTCACATGAATCAAATCAGTCACAAACATTCAATTTCTCTACAGGGAGACCAGTAAACCTGCCTGTTCCTATAGCTAAAGGGAATTAGTTCAGCAATCTGTTTTGAATGGTCATAAAAAACCAAAAACCTGTCAAAGTTTTTTACCATGGTGGTAAAAGGGCAACTGACCTCAGATAGTTTGAGCATCTCTGGCCTTTAAAGCCCATCTCCTCCTGTCCCTGTGCCTGTTCTCTGCTGTCAGAGGCTACACACTGTGACTCTGGCCCAGAGCTTGGCACCCCTGCATGGATTAATCCAACAAGAAGGCCTGTTATAAAACATGCTGGCGTGTTTTCCTGCGCTCTGACGGGAGGGGGAGAGGAGGGGAGAAAGAGACAACGAGACAGAGAGGGAGAGTGGCAGAGTGGCAGAGAATGGCTGTAGATGTCAGCCTGCGATACGGCCACAGATCCACACCTTGCAGACTTGATGCTAAACAGTTTGAGAGAGCTGGTTGACAGGACCTTCCGCTGTTACAGTATTGTCCCAAGGAGCGAAATGTCCGCTGCTGCTTCTGTGTGGTCACTGTGACGGCGAGCGGCGAGCGGTCGAGAGATTTTTCATTCCTCTGACGTTTGAAGAAAGGCCCACTGATACGTGCAACGAAACGGAACTAATGAAACGTCAACGTGCATAACGTGAGCGTCAGGTGATTTATTAGGTGTTCCCAGTCCCCTGTGATAAATTCATCTTTCATTACAGCGAAATTATAATCCTTTGTGCACAGCTTTTCCCCGTCAGTGAGCGCATGGTATGTCTAAGGTCAGATTTCTTCCGTTGACACACAGAAGCATCACATGAGGACGATGTGCAGAAAAAAGCCAAAACCTACACATTATATAACCCATTCTGAAGACACCCCTCCTCAGCGGAGGTGTGCTAACTCACACTCTTTCATTTTCCTGGCACCAGTCAGAACATGTATACATTGAAGTCACTTTCTTTAAAGGGTTGATTCACCCAAATTGTCAAAAAACATGTTTTCTTACTTACATGTGGTGGTAAGAAGCCATGTAGACAGTTTTCATGGGGACTTCTGTTAAAATGTAGTTCCAATGAAAACTGTTCACTGCCAGGTTCTGTGGATTATCTTGCATAAACAGGACAGTGTTTCTGGGAATCCACATTGTTATGGACGTTTTCAAATGCTTGTCAGTTTTCTTGTCATTTCTGTCTGTCATTCCAGTTTAAGCCACATAATTTGAAGAGGTCGTTAGTTCGGAGTGGGTCGACGTTTTGGGAAATCCGCTTATTTGCTTTCTTGCTGAGAAATTCATCGACTTTCTGGTCGATTAGTTTCACATTTCTCAAAGCCTTAGGCGATGTATTTATATACATTGTTTTTATTCAACCAAATGTCCAAAAGGAACTGACTGAATGATTAATCAGCCAATCGTTGCAGTTCTAATCGATATCACTCTTGTATCTGTACGGTAAATATAAAGCCACTCTCAGCCGCTAGTTATCTTAGCTCAGCATAAAGACTGGAAACGGGGGGAAACCGCTAGCCTGTCTCTGTCTGAAGGTAATATAATTTGCCCACCAGCACCTACTGAGATGTAGCCTCTAAACGTTTAAAGCGTTAACCAGCGCCGTTGTCTTAATCAGAGTGTCGGCAGTATTTGCATTTTTGCACGCAAGTAAAAACAGGAATCAGCGGTATCTCCAAGAGTGGCTCCGGTCTTGAGTCTTTTGTTATCAGCGTGTCACTACTACAAAGGTTCGCGAGGGGAATGCCTGCATTGTTAATGAGTCACGACAACAACGTCTGAGTGAGAGTCACTGCAGACATCGTCATAGGATCTCGCAGAAGAAATGTCGGCTTTGAAGAACCTCCCGATCCTCCTCTTCTCGTCCCCGCTTCCCACCTCTCCTTCATATTGTACCCTCTCCTCTCCTCTGCTGTGCTTCCCTGTTGGAGGAGTGTGAAGGAATCTCATTGACCTAGTTAATATCTTGTGTCTGACTGCACCAATGGGATGGAGAGCAGGCGTGAGGAGAGGAGTAGCGTAGGGACTGTGCTGTAAGTTGAAATCTACTGCAGTGACACACATCCATATAAAGCTTTTCTTAATTTACGTGAACGGGAGAAGGTGTTTATTTAAAAAAAATATGACTTTTATTCAGGGAGACACTGCATACATACAAAAATTAAAAGATTAAAAGGTCAGACCTGTGTTGTGAAAATATGAAAAATTACTCGACAATATCATAAACGCAAGGAAGTCAATTTTAGAGCACTCCTGAAAAAAACTTGTTTTTTTTTTGCGGTAAAAGTATTGTTTACACTTGATAACAATAATATTTAAATAGGTCTTAAAGTGAATTAGATTTGACCAGGCCAAAGCTGAACGATGCGGTCGTAAAGCATTTTAGCAGCAATGATGTTGCTACCCTCAAGGCAAACTATCCCCAAACCAAAAGCAAAACGGGAAATCACCGATTCCTCATGAAACCCTGGATTGATGTGTTATAATCTGAAGCGGCGTCCTCTGAAGTGTAAAACCCTTGAAAAATGAAATTCCTCCTCCCCGTGGACGTTTTTTGATGCAAATGAACATGTTTCGCAAATGTTTTAATTTACAGAAGTATCTGCCGCTTTATAATCATAAAACCTCCAGAGGCGTTTGCTGTTGAAGCGATCAAAGGCACATCGGGGGACACTTCAAGGCATTTCAAAAACGCATGTGTGGTCATCTTAAATCTTCAGAAGTGATGAGACTTGACTTTCGTTTTTAATTTTGATTTAAAGCACCAGTTTAACGTATGAAAGCTGAAAAAAATGCTACGTCCATTTGGCTTTTTTTGTAGAAAGCCAGTCAGGATGTTTGTCTTTAAGTAGTAAAAATATGATAACTTACTAAATAACAGGAAATATACTTTTTGTAATAGTGATACTAAATAGTTTTTGTAATGTCTAGATATTTTGGACATTAGGTCTTTGTTTCTGAAAGCAAGAAACCCCTGTAAGATGCTTCCTGTATGATCATCTTGCTTGTGAGACACGAAACATTTCTGTTTCCAGCACTGGTACCGTGACTTCAGCCACCTTTTTAGGTCTCTCTGTGAGATGTTTATATCATAAAATAATAATTAAAAAAAATCCCTATCAAGGCCAATGTAATCCAGCATCTTTGCTGTGAGGTGATAAATGAACTCTGACCCAATAATTTATTTGGAGTATGCCTGTTTAATCTGCAGCAGACAGATAGATCACATTTAAAAATGATGATAAAAAAAAAGCCCCATTTATGGTACCGTAGAAGCAGCTCCAGATGAACTGAGGTGTTGCAAGAGCTGTGGTTCTGGGTGTGGTGGTGCAAATGTAGTAAGAATACAGTTGACAAGGAATACTGGAATTAAGTACAGAAAAATATCATCTCATCATCCCACAGTATGCTCATCAACTTAACCTAGATCTGAAAACAGAAGAAGATACACAGTTCGCACCCAATGCCTCTCTTCTCCACTGTAACAAATGGCATTAGCTGTTATATTTAGGCAGGTCGACAGCAGCTTGGCAGGCTGTAGCTCAGGCTGAGTCATTGTGTTTCCCACCTCTCCTTCAAACACAAGGAGCCTACAGGCCATCAGAAAAATAGAGTTCCCGGAAAAATGTTGGAGGCCATAGCCTTGAGTGAAATATAGTCCTCGACAGAAGTGCTTTTGGCCTCGCCAAAGGTTGTAGCGAGTGAGAAGGTGTCGGTTTTGATCTCTGTTGAGTTATATATGAGGAAGGAGTTTGGAACCACTTCCAAGCCTTTGGGATTTATGCCAAGGGGAGAAAAGAGGAGATACAATATGGGGGGGGGTCCAGTGGATCAGATGACTACGTGTAATTTTAAAGGGGTTACTCGTAGACAAACCCACTGATAATTATCATCCATCTCTTTAGATCCCCTCAGCTTTACTTTGATTTATATGTCTCTTTTAGCTATATCTTTGGTCGTATGGTTTGCAAATTCTGCTCTAATTGACCTTGTTTTCAGCAGCAGGCTGCTGCTTTTGTTAAAAAAAAAAAAGCCAGATATTTTCCTGAAAGTCGAGACCAAACAGATCGAAAATGAGAGCGAATATTTGGTATTACATTCATTAGATGTACGGAAACACGACTCTCAAAGGGCAATTGTTTGCTAACGCGCTAGCCATAACAACCGTGGGAGGTGATATGTCACGTGATGTGTGTCTGTCAGCTTTTTCTGGATTTCTACTGCCCCCCAGTGTCCAAAAAAACCCCAACAAATGCAGCTTTAAGTGCCCTGTAGGGAGGTGAGTTAATATTGTAAGTAGGACTGCAACTAATTCTTATTTCATTGGAGCTACAGTAATTAGTCAATAAAATAATGGTCAATCAACAAAAAATGTATCTGCAGCTATTTTTTTAGTTTTCAAGCAAAAATGTTTTTTGGTTCCAACTTCTTAAATTCATGATGATATTCTTTAACATTTCTAATTGTAATGTAGTAATGTAAATGACCTAGGGTCTTGGGATAATTGGCATTTTTTCTGTATTTTTGGACACTTTAGAAAAAAATGAATAATCGAGAAACTAATCTGCAGGTTAAATGATAAATAATTAATATTTGCAGTCCTTATTTTCATTATTAAATGATCTGTCAAATGCTTTTGATTAATTGGTTGTAAAATGTTGTAAAACACTGAAAAACCATGATATGAGACAAAGTTAAGCAGGGAATATTTGCATTTGAGAGGCTGGAAACAGCAAATGTTTGGCATTTTTGCTTGTAAACCTGAACAACAAATTAAAAATTGATCAGTTTATCAACTAATCATTTAATCACTTGTAATTATTGTTGTACTGTGTCGATATCGTCAGATGGAGGAAAGTACGTTAGATGTATTAGTGAACCATGTTGCGTCTTGTCAGGAGGATTCAGAAATCACTGCAGCACCCCATCATATCCAAACTATGCTCATGTAAACAGCAGTTATCACTCCTCCAAAATAATCGTAGCCCGGTCACATCTTCTGTATCAGCCCGCAGTCCTTTATGTCAAAAACTGTGCGTACCCCTGTTCATAGATGACACTGCGGGGTGTGTGTGAACTCAGTGAGTCAGTCAGCGTGGTCTGGCGGACTAAAAGAGTTCATTTGATGTAGCAGGGGGTCAGAGACTGTCTGAGTCACAGAGGGCTGTCACCATGTTCTCGCCAACGGCGGCAGGGTGGTACAGAGCTGTGCCAGCAAGAGAGGAAGGTTTATACAGGAGGCCTAGTTCAGAAAGAATACATGCAACTTATTTGGCACTGCAACGTGGGTATCAATCTTGGCACAGGGTATCGAAAACTTTTAAGCACTAAAAGCTGACACATGCACATCCAGACAATGTTTGGTGGTGCTGCTTAAACTTGCAATGCCTGATTTTTTTTTTGGCCACTTGGAGCAGCAGAAATAAGCTATAAACGGAACACCGATACGGTACAGAAACACCTATTCAATTTGAAATGGCAAACTTGTTATTTACAAATTGGAGATTTGGAGTTGTGGGGTCCTGGAGTTCTGTCCAGGTGACAAATATACATTTAATATTCACTCTCCTTCATATGTCTACTCTTCGTTGCTGGGTGGGTAGGGCACAGTTGTTTTTTTAGACCTTTTAAGCAGAAAAAAAGCTGCCTGCGGAGACGATACTGGAGCAAAATCGTAATGTTTACCCCGATGGGTACTTCTGTACTGACTACAAAGCTGTGAATGTTCTCAAAACGACCCTAGGAATAACGTTTATATATGTCTGTGAAGATTCTCAGTCATCCAGGTCACGGTATTCTGTAAGTGCTATGCGAAGACAACTGGACTTGCTTGAAGTTCTTGAATACGTTTCGCCTCTCATCCAAAAGGCTCCTTCAGTTCTGAACAGTTCTCCAGAACTGAAAAAAACGTTTATATGCAACTAATTTGCAATAACAAATATGTTGGAAGGATCAGATTACATTTTCTATCACCATAATGAGGAAATACTGTTAATTAACATATTTGACACGTTGCTGAAATCCTGAGCCTGAACGTATCAGTAAAATGTTCTCTGACAACGTATTTGTCTTTCGTCAAAATGCCCGATCTTGCTGCACAACATCTACTTCTAGCGACAACAGGATCATTAAACTTTTTATGGTTAGTTAGGCACAGTCTGGTTTACTACAGAAAAATTTTTACACTGACTTCAGACGCAACATTTTTTAGGTACATTTAACCACTACTTCCCCTAACCTTAACCAGGGTGCTTTTGTTGCCTTAACGCAGCCACAGACTGGACTATGGATGCCAACCCCGGTCTCTGGTGTCATAGTGCTGAACTTTGAACGCCCACTATCCACCCTGATCACCTCCCCGCAACTCTGGCACAGTTCATAAAATGTAGCACTTCATTCATTAAAAAAAAAAAAAAGTCAGCGATTGTTGTGGATTGTCAACACGACGTCATTGGGGAAACAAATTTAGTAAGCTACAAACACAAGCTCTAGGGGACAGGTTTGCTCAAGAACCATGACAGAACCTGAAGATCCAGCTCAGTTACAAAAAGGAAATGTGTCACAGCCCTAGAAAATCCACTTTAGCTGGTAGCTGTGGCACCTAATGGACAAACACAAACCCCCTGATGTGGACCACCCCCTGGGCTATCAACAAGTTCAAGTAACGACTCTCTAGATGACTGTGGGCGTCTGCTGCCACCTGAGCTCAGATTTCGTTATCTTTTACAACACTCTGAGGCAGTTTGGTAGTCTGTTGGGATCTGATAATAGCACAGTATTTCAAATCCCACTCTCCTCCTTTATTGGCTCCCCCTCCTACCATTTTCAAGCCACAAAGATGGCATGTGTGCAGAGGCGAAGGCCCCTCCTTCTTATTACCAACCTATTGTGAACCATTTGACACACACAAGGGAACAGTGAAATACTGAGTGGCGCGGGGGTGAAGACAGCCTCATTATCAGCCAGCTGGACAGCCCCGCCATCCTCTTGTACTCCGCTTTTAACCCTCATCCCCCATCCTACACCCTCCCTCAACCCTCCTCCCTTTCAAGCCCCAATCACAAATGAGAATAACGAGAATCTGTTGTCTGGTTCCCATTAGTGAGCAGAGGAAACATGGCTGGAGGTCTCAGATAGACTGATACAAGTCTATGATCTGTTAGGTTTTTATTTATCTGTGGATTGCTACGATAAACCCATGCTTAATGGTCACTGAATGAAAACCTAGACTCTTGAAAAACAGCTTGGTTCATGCTAATCATGAATAGTAGATGATGTTTGGGGTGGCTGCAGTCCCTAGCTAGATGGTTATCATGGTCTGAAGGATAATAAGCTGCTGATAAAGGCTTAATTAAAGCCCGGCAGCCATGGTCCTTGAGGAGGCTGTTCACAGAAACTATCGGACTAAATAAACTTATTGTGTTTTTCACTGTAACACTGGAATGAGATTTGATACAGTGCATTCAATCGTCTGATCTTTGTGATTCTACCAAGGTATTTTTCTGTGTCTACATTATAAAACCCCTGTTTCTTAAGATATGTCTTAAGTTCTAACATTGCAGATTTTTTTCTTTGCTTTTACTTTTATGCATTTAGGGGCATTATTTTATTTTATTTTATTTTTTTTATTATTGAGCCTTTATGAACATGGTCAACTCCCTGTTGAGACAACTCCCTGACTGGCCTTTCAGTCTGTGGACAGTAGCTCCATGTTGGGCAGAGATCACTGAGACGCTCGAGGAGATGGTTCCATGTTAAATCTAATTGTATATTGGATGAGCTGTCAGGAACCAACTACACTGGCCCTGTTCTTTTTAAAACATTTTTTTTTAATATTTTTTGGACAACAGTTGTGTCACAGGGGCATAGGGAGTCTACGGCTGTCACTGTTTCAAAAAGTCATGTTTGGTGCATCCCAATGGCCCCAATCGTAATCTCCCTGGTTCGTGTCCAAGCTGTGACCTTTATGACATGTCATCCCTCCTTTCTCTCTATTAAATTCCTGTCCCCTCTACAGTGTATCAAAATAAAGGCATAAGTGTCAAAGAAAATACTCACATATTGTGCACATACACCACCTCGTTCATTTGAATGCCACCCATGCAGCCTACATCGTAGAACAGATGCCATCTGATGACTTCAGATTTGTGGTAATGTTACTATAAGACAGTTTGCATCTTACAAAGTTGGCAAACCAACCTTTTCCTTATCCATAATTTTGCCTTCGGTGACGTCAAAATGCTTCCTCCCATTACTTCTCAGAAGGTTTGATGTTGTGATTATTTTGCAGCACCACTTGCCAGTTCATCTATTTTCCATCAAGGAAGAAAACAAAAATCCCAGGTTTACCGCTCAATGACCCATGCAAAAGATCTGATAGTGTATTTAACAGACAACCACCCACTGGGGTACACAGCCTGTTACAGATCCCTCTTGATCAAATATGGTGTCTGGTTGCATCAAAGATATGTGAAGACTCCTCCTCACTAAGCTTCTCATTTGAATGGTTATTTCGCCCTTCTGCTAGGCTGCCACACACATCTAGGTCATGGATATCACCATTTTTAAGTCACAGGGAAAGAGAACTAAGTAAATGTAGATGCGGCTGTTGTTAACAATGCTTGCCTTGGCTCACTTGCTAACAACGTCAGCAAACCTGTTCCTCGGGACAGGTAGACTGTCATCACTCATGCGCAAGTGTTACTTGCCAAAATTGAGAAAAAAGCCTGAAAATCTGTCTGCTATAATCAGTTCTCGAGTGGATCAGCTAAGAAAGGTACAGAGGCGGCCTCAGCAGACAACCTCGTGGATACCAACAGTAGCACAGACTCTATCACACTGATCAAATATTTGATTTATTCTCCGCGTTCGAGTGATAGTTTGAATTTCGAATAAACTGTGACAGCTCTAACACAGACTGTCGGGAGGAAAAATTCAGTATTGGTTTTGGTCTTTTGATAACAACAGAAATAAAGATATTCACTTGTATGTCGCTTTGGAAAAATGAATAAATGTAAAGATAAAAAAAAAACAGCTTTATCCTTTAAGTCTCCATTTGAAAGAGAAATTCTTAATCTCAGCTGGACCCAACTGCTCCAAGACAGGTTATGTTGAAAAAAGAGATGATCCCTGTTCTTCACGTGTCTGAGCCAGTGATATTTGTTATGGCAGGAACAGCATGGGAAATGTAGGATCTCTTTCCATTCGAGATTTGTCAACGTTATTTTGCCAGAGGACGCCAGTCAAGTGCAGGTCTCCGATCTTATCTGTCTCCTCTGTACATTATGATTACTGCAGAGCGACGTTTGGCTCTCTCTCTCTGTCTCTGTCTCTCTCTCTCTCTCTCTCTCTCTCTCTGTCTCTCTCCCTCTCTCTGTCTCTCTCTCTGTCTCTCTCTCTCTCTTTCATCTCTTATCTCTGCACATTACACACCACTGGCACGCTGCCAGCCCGTCGTCCCAGAATACTCGGCAGACCTGCTGAGGAGTTTGGAGGCAGATGACATGGCAGCTCTTCCCTCCTCCTGGCCTGTCTCAGCCACAGTGTCATTTATAGCTGTTAGTGTCGCTCCAAACATGAGACGACTACTGTGACACATTGAATTTATTTATTTATTTATTTTAATAGCCTCCTTTTAGAGTGAGGGTGTGAACTGTCGTTGAGAGCGCAGGCTGCTTTAGATGACCTCCAGAGTGAATGCGTTTCAGATATACATTAGCCTCTTTCGGTCACCTGTGTGTCCCTCGGGAAGGCTTCTGCTGAGGCTGCATGCTCTTCTACGGCACCGTCCTGCAGCTCATTTAAACAGTTACACACATTCCCACCCGGGAGCTGCCCACTACAGTCCCCCCGGCTTCACCGACGGCTGTGCGACAACTGTCAAAGGGGAAAAATGAGCAGCTCATTCATTGGTCTCATTTTCAGAGTTGATCTCAAACAAAAATCTTTCAAACCTTCAAGCTATTGTTGCCGCCTACACTTTGCTTTTATTGTCATGTTGGACTTGCAGCCTTCTAGTAAAATGCCTATACCAATACCCCACTTTTGTATAAAAGAGTTAATCCATCTTGTTTTAGAGCTGAAAGGATTAGTCGATTAGGCGATTGACAGAAGAATAATAAGCTAATCGGCTATTTGGATAAGTGATTAATTGTCTCAGTCATTTTTCAACCAAAAGCAGTGTAACAATACCAAATATTCTCTGATTCCAGCCTCTCAAATGAGAGGATTTCCTGCTTTTCTTTGTCCTATATTGTGGTAAACGAAATATTTTTTGATATTTGTACTTTTGGTCAAATGAAAGAAGACATTTGTAAGATGTCGCGTTTGGCTCCGCGAACCTGTGATGAGCACTTTTGACAAGTGTTTAACGTTGAACTGAAAAAAAACCGTCGGCAGAAGGATTGATAAAGAAAATACCTGTTAGTTGCAGCCTTTCTTGTTTTAGTTTTTTATCTAAGTCCACACGAACAGGGTTATCCAACCTGAAGAGAGTTTTCATGTGATATTAACTGATAAATTTGTTCCACTTTTTTGTTTGACCTTTTGAGATATATGCTCATTCACTTTCTTGTCAAGAGTTAGATGAGAAAACTGATACCGCTCTCATCACTGTGTGTTAGTGATGGCGCCGGAGCCAGGAGGCAGCTAGCCTGACTCTCTCTGATGTTTAAAAATCTGCCTACCAGCACCTTTCAGTGTAACTATTTCTTGATGAGAAACAGTTAGTTTGCCAGTCAATTGAACCTGCTTCAGCCTCCAAAACACACCTTAAAGGTTTTCGTTTTGGTTTCCAGCCAGTGTTGGTTTAAAACACTGTTGTGGATGCTTTTCCATCCCTTTGTATCAAAAAATTTAGGGGAAACGCTGACTACTTTACGAGTATGTTAGAGACGTGTTTGCCATGAAAACAATTCGATTCAAAGTTTTAATATTTCACAAAAGCTTGCTGCAATTTAAAAACTTCAAACAGAAAAATCTTCATTAGTCTTCCGAAACCCACATTCATTAGTTTCTACACTGTTTTATAAAAAGGTGTTTAGTACTACAAGTGTTTAAAAATTCTATTTAGTGTGATTTTTCTGTGAATGACAGGTTACACTGTCTACATTGTAACCTTACAGGAAACCCTGCCCGTGCAATAGGAAAAAAAAAACATGTTACAACAAAAATAGTAAGAGCTGTTTGGAAAAGTCTCAGGGCTGCAAGTGTTTTCAAAGTGCACTTGTTCCGTGATGTTGGTTCATCCTGCTGGACCGTCTCCTCATGTCCCTTCTATAACAGAAATATCAATCACCACTTACTCTTTCTGGCCTCTAGCAGTGGAGGATCGGTCTCCCTGATAAACTCCAACACCAGCTCCGTCACAGAGGCACAGGGGGGGGGGTTGCCAGTTCTGCACTTGTCAACCCTCCACATCAGTGAGGGGGTGAAATCAGGCCCACGGCAGCTGACTGTTTATCCTGGCTGCGTCCAGTCTGCCAGATTGCTCTTAAAAGCCACAATGTTTTATGAAATAACGTATCGCATGCAGTTCAGAAATGATTCATTTACAGTACAATCGGGGACTTCCTGTCACTGAGAGACAGGAACATGAACTACAGTAAATGCTAAGTTAATGTTTTTCGTTTTTTTTTTTTTTTTTAAGTTTAAAATGTATCCATTATGTTGAGTTAATTGCACATTTCTCTGCCTGCCCCCCGATCCTGGTCTCGGCCTTTCGATTTCCAGGTCAGATTTTTCGATTGGTCTGTCTGAAACCGTCCGTTACCATGGCAGCCAGTGACGGACAGCCCAGCCAGACGATGGGTCATTAATTGCTGTGAGAAGATTTCCCAGCTTTGCTGCTGTTCACAGGGCACCCGACCAGAGTAGCCTCTGACTCTCTTCTGACGATGGTCAAAAGAATTTATAATGGATTAATACAGGTTTTCTTTTTTGGCTGTACTGGAGTCTGTGTATTCCAGTGAGACTTAAAATGAGTGTACTGGCAGAACGAGCATAAGTGAAGAGTCCCGCAAACAATAGTGAGAAGTGCAAAGGTCAAAACCAGCTTATCTAGAGCAGGGGTTCCCGACCTGAGGGTCAGGAGGTCTCCAAGGGGTATTAGATAAACCTGAGGAGTCTCAATAGGATTTACAGGGAAAGGAAAGAAGACCAAACAGGTTCCGGATAAATAAAATAATGTATTTTTTTCTGGTTTCTTGTGACAACTGGATACCTTTACTTCTTTAGGCTTCTAAAAATGTTTAAAATGAAAGTCAGAGAAGAAAAAAAAACAAATTTGGTGCTACTCGGTACTTATTGACATATGCAAGATGTGAGGAAGAGTCACAAGTAAGTGGTCAGTAGGTACATAGGTCGCGTACCATTGATTTAGAATATAATTAACAAAAAATCCAAAGAAAACATTTAAGTAAATCAAAGTCAGAGGATTATGAGATTATAATATTTCCCACAATCATCTCTAAATCACTTATTAAAATGCATATGCTAATAATTCATACTTTAAATACTTATTTTATTATAAAAATAGAAATAGGTTTGATATTACAAACATTTACTCTCATATATACATAAAAATATACCTACATTTAATTTATAATCCTGTGTCCGTATATTCCTTCATATATATTTTGCTGGTACACTGTACTGACTGAACAACAAAGAAATTTCAGCTAGTTACAGAAGATGATCAATAAGGTGATCGCTTGACTACACGTGACCAGAGTCCATCTTTTTTTCAAATACTTCATCCGTATTTCTTTTTATTTTGAGTCAGTTTCTCCAATCGTCTTAATCCCAAAAAATTAAAGAGTGCTTTATTCATGGGTATTGGCAGTATAGTGCCCGTAGAAACAGCTGCTTGTCACACATTTCATTTCCTTATCGGTGTGGGCTCCGTGATGTGTACAGGTCGCACACTTCGGTAGCCTGACACCATATAAGAAGACTCCACGTGCCCTCCTCCTTATCTGCCTCTGCCCGGTCTAATATGCTCCTATTTCGACAAAGATAACGCAGAATCCTCGCTGCCTCTCCTCTCGCTCTATTTAATCCCCCTTTTTTTTCTACCTCTTCTCATTAAAGGGTCCCAAATATATTGCGAAAGCAGTGTGGCACAGAACTCTTTGTCAGCGGTTACGGGTGCCGATATTTGAATATGTAGCTTCCACTACTGCTTCATGCACTGTAAGACACGCTAAAATAAAAATGCTAAAATGACAGAACGAAAACGAATCCAGCCAGCCTGTGTGTTCTGAGGGGCCCCCGAGGTGGAGCTGATTGTAATTATACATTTCAGAGAAGCCAAAGCTGCTAATGGGAGCGCTCGCTGAAGTATAGCCTCTCCTCTCTCTCTCTCCTGCTGCCTTCTTACCGTGGGATCTGCCGATTCAGCGTTACACACTCGAGGCATGCCAGAACCAGTTTGCCAGCAAGTTAATGTATCATGCATGCCACACACACACACACATATACACACACACAAACACACACGCACACAGTGACTTATCACAAGGCTGATCTTGTGTTAAACTGTTAAACCTGATTCACTGTGGAGGAAAAGGCACTCTAACAGCCAGTTATTTACAGTATGTTTGCTAAATTGCCGAGCCCTTATCATCCAATCAGGAAAATTGCTAATTATTATTAATAGCTGATTACTGTCTCCTGTTGTTTTATTTCAGATCAGCATGAAACAACAACGTTGCTCAGTACTGTACAAGGGATTAGGAGAAAAACTCCTGGGGGAATTTCTTGTCTCACCTAAAAGTTGTCTCAACCTTGTGTCTTTTTGGTTGGTGCCAGTTGGCAGCGTGGCAGCGTGTTTTCTACACACAGCGTGCCAGGCTGCCGGGTCGTTGAGGGAGATTTGTAAAGCATGAGTGAGAGCCGAGTGACACGCCCCATAAAAGCTCCATTGTGCTGCTCTTTAATGCATGTCGGGTCTCAGACTGAGGTCGGGGCTGGCTTAGTGAAGAGGAACAGTATGGGAGTGACCCACCGCTGCTCACACGCGACCTCCTGCAGACACGCACGCACGTACACACACACACATTCATTTACACACACAAGGGCACGCATGCTGTGCTCACGCTGCGGTACAGGATGATATATAACCTGGTAGGTCTCTATAGCTACCAATGGCTATTCCCAGGAGAATGACTGTTTTCTCACTCTATACGCTGCTATAGGACATATAAGTCTTTAGTGGGCAACCAAGAATAGAAGCATTGTTGACACCTCATAAACACACCTGTCAATTCACAGCCTTTATTGCCACAGGCTTATTGCTAAAGCAGTAACAAGGTATATAGTACAGTATATATCACACTGCGAATGGGCTTCTTGGGTCTTTTTTCCTCTTTGTTTGATAACTAGATAACTTGAAAATTTATAATTCGATTTGTTTGAAGTATGGTTGGCAGTTACTCCTTGATCCAATAATCAGTTAATTAGATTTTCGCAATGATACGGATCAAGGACCTTACATATTTTACAATTATAACATTTTGGCCATAATATTATGCTGTATTCATGGAGTGGGAGAAGGTCCTTATTCCTAGGATTTATATAACCGGTTATTCCCATCTCACATTTAGAGCTAGAGAAGAAAAAGCTAACCAAAAACAAAACAGAAAAAAGTGTATTCCAATTCATTGCCATATATATGCATACATATACACTTAAAGTCTTATATTTGTATATATACGTCATTTACACTTGTGTGTATATGTGTACATATGTGCATGTATGTAAAAAACAATTTCATAAAAATAAAATTACAGCAAAAGAGAGTAAGAGGAGAAAGAAAAATGAGAGAAGAAAAAAATACAAATACGGTAGATAAATATTAATGATGACAATACTAGTGTAGCTTAAGAACTAAGGAGAAATCTAAATGGTGAAACATACTCAATCCTTGATTCCCAGCAGCTTTCAAACTTCTCTTGTTCAAGTCTTAAAACAAACGTTAAATTCTACATTACAAAAATATCATGAAGCACATTAATCTAATCAACCACAGGAATTTCTGTTTTCATCCATTTTCCAGTCTATTTCAATATTCCATTTAAATAAATATTTCTCCATAGCAGAGTTAGTTTCATGGTCTACCTACTGAATGACAGAGATGTTTTTCACTGTTCCCATCGGACTCAAAAATCCTTGAAAGTTTTGAGAAAAATTAAATAACAGTATGAAGGTTTCTGAAAAAAGTAAATTGCCTCGAAAATATAATAAAATAAGAACATATCATCCTGCAAGAAACCCAGTCATGGATGTTTTTACTTATATGCCAGCAGGATAAAGTACAGCATCAACATGTGCATTTTTACCACTTGAGGGCAGTAAAGTAAATTGCAAACACAACATTGACTTATTATAATTACCTTGTAAAGTTGTTGTAGCGAAAGTGCTAGAAAATAGTTGCATATTTACAGATCGAACAGGCACAGGGCAACATTAGCTTTCATTTGGAGTCATGTTTGTGTCCATCTGACAAATGTAAATTCAATATACACTCTACTTTTAGCTCTGTTTTGTTCTCCACCATCTCCTGAGGGAAATACCTGACTCCTTAGCCGCTACGTTCACCAGCTAGTCGCTAACTGTGTCGGTGTGCCGTTTATTGCTGAGCAGGTGGTGTACGAGGGGCTTTCAGAATTTTATAACTGAAAACGGCTGCTGCCAATAAAGCCGATGATGAGAGTGAACCAAAACGGTGAAGTTGCGGCTGTAAAAAAAAACAAATGAATGAGCTGAAAGATGCTACAACACGCCGTAGAGCTGAGTGGAAATGCAGGGTTGTATGATAATTCTCAGTAGGTTTTGCCACTACAAGAAGCCCATTCACATTACACACAGTCATTTGATCTATTATTAACATAAAAACTGATAAGTGCAGCTTTAAGATCATGTGTATTAAACCTATGTGATGTCTAATGTTAACCAGTGGTGCGCTTCATTTCGAAACATGCCCATTTTCAAGTTGACCAAATATAAAAACATTCTGTAATGTCCTCGGGTTTGATGTGGTGGAGGTTTCATGTGCAGTCTCATGCCTGGTGTCCTGGCCACAGCTCAGCTGCTGCATTCAAGAGCATGATTCTCTTGCGTCCAACGATAAGGATTTCACATTCACCACAGGGGTTGGAGAGCAATCTCTGGACAGCTACTGATGTCAAGATGCCGGAGCGGTAGAGAGGCCAGAGTTTACAAGATGCCCCTATCCACTGGGGATGGCCTGACATTGGAGTGACCTCAGCGTGCGGCGTCCAGCCTGTCAAACACGTGCACACACTGGGAGTATTATATGAACCCGCGAGTGCTTCATACACGCATGCGGCGGGATGCACTGACAAAAGCACAAAAAAACATGCACCTCACGATCTTAGACACATGTGGGAGACTGACGACTGCAGGTGTAGGCGTGACACAAACACAGGTGTGCACATTGTCTGGGCAGCGCACTCCACTGGGTCACTTTAACTCAGTCAGCTTCGATTGGTTTACGGCTTTTCGAAATATCAATGCCACAGCTATTTGCAGTAGCCTCACTGTAGCCAGCCTGGCGTTTGCGCACCATTTTCAACGGCAAATTGAGTTCCAGTGGGTTGCATGGATCGTATTCGGCTGATGTAGCAATATATAGATGTAGTATATTTAGACCACTGCAGGTGCTGCAAGGCAAAGATTGATCGTCCTTATCACAATAACACGGTGTCGTAAATCATGTTGAAGCCGGAGCTTTAGAAGAAAAAGCTTCCCTGCACCAGAATGTGTCCGTGGATGGAGAAAAATTAAATTAAATGATTCGAAGAGAGTGTTTGACACAACTGCATTCAGTCAAGTGTGTGTGCTGTATTAATTAATTTATTGAAACGGATTACAGTCCAGATTGAGGGCTCATTCATCCCGATCCCACTAATATAATCTGCCTCTAAACATTTCACAGCGACTTATCTCTCTGAGCTCTCCCGCCGGGTGAGCGATATTTATTCTGTTGTGTTGGAGTCTTAGGCTCCTGTGTCAGGATTGAGAAGTGGTTTTTATCTGCATCCAGCGGCCGCCGCAGCTCCTTTTGTGCTCCGCCCCCCCCGTCCCCCGGTCCCCCGGTCCCCCGCCAACCCCTCCATCCCGCCCCCCTTTCGCTGGTCACACCACACTTCCTGTTAAATCCCATTTACCACAGCCAGACGCCGCTCTCTGCGCCGCGTTGCAGTCTTTGAGCAAAAATATTAAATAGGCCAAGCTGTTGAGTACAGATGCGGCCGAAAAGACACTCGCCGTGTTCCCATTCTTACACATCCTCCACCCACAAAATATGTTTTTTTCCCCCCATCAATTGGGAATTTTTCGGTGATGTCGCTATGTGATGTCATGCCGGCACTTGCTCCAAAAGTGCCTCAGTGTCTTACGCAGACAGGCGTGTCCGGGCACACAATATTCCTCTTTTCCCCCCTGAACCCACCAGTTTTTCCAAGATTATGTAGTGAGGCTGTAGCAGCAGGAACAGTGTGTTTTCCCTCGGCGCCAATGTTGCCCATTGAACGCTGTGCTTTTACTCATCTGTTGCATGTATTCCCCTGAGGCTCGGATTGACACTAAGGGACGACAAAACGCATCAGCAAGCTTCACTTCTGTAATTGTAGCAGAGAGTAGGGTAATGCTGGACTGCATTTGTTGACCATAAACAGCGGTGTCACGCACATCTGCGCCGTAACGCGATCGCATGCAAGCATCCTCACACACGCGTGTAACTGGTTTTGCGAGAACCTTCAACTGATCTCTGTCTTAAAGCCAAATCCTTACCCTGAATTTGCCTTGAATTCAACCCTTCTGTGGCCCAAACCTAATCCTAATTCTAATTGTAACCCTGAACTCTCTCCATGAGGCTGCTGCATTGGTAAAGAGGAGGGCTTAAACCTGAAGTTGAACCCTTGTCAACTATCGTTGACAATGTTATCTAGCAGTGCACTGGCTTGGGCAATCAAATATACGGTGGCCCTGAGGCTCAACTCACTGATTCACACAATATAAGAAAACACAAGCAAATAGTTGTGTTTTCTCACTTTGCAGCTTCGATGGAGCGTTGATATTTTTGGTCCTGACGCTGCCTAACCCCTAAACTTCTAACTAACCTAAATCTTCACCTTGAAGTGCTGACACTGAATCCTTATCCTGTCCTGAACCTTGTCCTAACCCTAACCTTCATCTTAAGGTCAAATCCAAAGCTTAAACTTACTTCCACCTCATCCCTACTTTAAACTTAATCAAACCGTAATACTCATCTTAACCTTCAACCTTAATCCTTACCTTAAAATTTAGGCCTTCGTGGCTGAAGTCCAGCTGGTTCTCAGAGGGACAGGATAACACACTAGTGAGCGCACAGACTCACTTACATTAGCAGCCCCCTACATTTCACATGTCCTTCACGGGTGATGTGTGAGGCCAGAGTAAGAGGAAGGAGATGTGGAAGAAAGAGAGGAGAGAAGAAGAGGAGAAGGGAGTAGAGGAGGGAAGGAGTAAGACAGAGTAAATTTAAAAAAAAAAAAGGGGATGAGGGGGTCCAGGTAGGCGGTACAGGAGAAGTCCAGTGAAATACAGACCCGTCAGTCATTCAGTCAGCGAGGGCCCACAGCGCCTGCTTCGGCGCCTCGGTCCCAGCAGTGTAACGACTGTGTAACTACAATCTGCTAATCCCGCAGTCTGGCAGATGCCCAGGGGAGTAAAACCAGCCGTACCAGTACTACGGCCAGCTCTGACACCAGCTGGAGCCGCCTGCCAGCCTGCATGACCGACTGCCACCAACCCAAGCCAACAGGCCTGTGAGAGCACTGCATTCAAATGATGATGGCGAGGGAAGCGAGTGCGCGTCTGTGCCTGTGTGGGCTTATTTCCGTGTGCATGAGTGCAGTTGTGTGTTTAAGTGGAAGAAATGAAACACTGGAAGTGTGTGTGTGTGTGTGTGTGTGTGTTGCAGATTGAGGTTTTAAGGCGGAGCTGCTCAGGAGACATAATCTCATTGGTTGAGTGTAATTGTAGAGCAATAGTCGTGCAAAGTACCTGGTTGTGTCTCGCCATTAGGGCTGCAACTAGTGATTATTTTCATTATCAATCAATCTGTTCATTCTTTTTTTCGACTAATCATTTGGTCTATAAAATGTCAGAAAGTAATGAGAAAATACCCATCGCAATTTCCCAGAGCGGAAGGTGACATTTTCAGATTGTTTCTTTCGTCCAACCAACAGTTCAAAACCCACAGACATTCAGTTTTCAGCGATATAAAACAGAAAAAAGATAACATTTGAAAAGCTTGAGCCGAACAAATGATTAAACAGGTATCAAAATTATTGTAGATTCATTTTATGTAAATCAACAATGGGATTCAGGATTATTGAATTATTTTCATTGCATATCTATGAAATTCTGTTGTGCAAATTAATCATCCCAAGAAAAATTAAATTAAAAACTAACAAATGAGTTATTAGGTTGTTTGTTTTACACTATGTCTGATTTAAAGCAAAACAGTGGTGCACAGTTAATTGCAGTGTTTTATTATAATGTTAAATAAAAATATATTTAAAAATAAAAAACATTTTCTCGTTAATATTGTGATATTGATCCCTAATATCTGGCAAATCTTAAAGGGGAACTCCTTGGTTTTTACACATCAAAGTCTGTTTACAGGTCTAGGGGAAGTACCACTGCATTTGGGAAAAAAAGTTGTATAGCATAACACAACCGAATCTCCAACTAGAACTGTGGACGGTCAAGTTGCATTGTGGGTAATGAAGGCGGCAGCTTTTGGACAGGGAAGACGAATGCGTGGAATAAAAAAAGACGATATCTCTGGTTTTGTTGCATCAATTTTGATCCTTTTTAAAAAAAAAAAAAAACTGTCCATTGATCAACGACGTTGCTGGACTCGTGTAAAGGTCAATAAATGGAAAGGAAGGAAAAAAATAAAAATGGGATTGACACACACCAGTACTGTTCTCACCATGAATGAGGGTTGAGGGTGCGTCAGTATGGCGATACCCCAGCTGTTACAGGGAAAGACCTGTGACCTCTCTATTGCACTTCTGTTCCTCCAGTTGCACTGCTTGTGTGACCTTCCTTTGTAAAATGCTAATCTTATTGATCCTGTACACAGTGATTAGGATTGTGGTTGTATACGCGGGGTCCCGCCACTAAAACTTAAGTCTTCTCTCTCTCTATATATTTGCATTGAGCTGCAACTCCACTCAGGAACATTGAAAAATGTGATCCCAGCAGCGCCACTGACAGTTTTACCGCTCCCGTTCAGCAGCGCCAAATGTAACAACCTGTAATGAAACCATCTATTACCGGTCGGAGGGCTCATGCTCATGCCGTCAAATGGAAGTTTTTAGGTGTAGCTGATGCTTGAGTTCATGAGGGGAGTACGCGATATGTTTGGCAATAAAGCGCCTCAGGTTGTGGCAGTGCTGTTACTAAGTGACTGGCAATACAAATGTGAATAATTTAATTTTCAACTTTAATGAGTTTGGCTGTTTTATGAATATCAGTGTTTTTTCCCTCTTTTTTCAGTTTTATTCTTCTTTCATTTGTTTTATTCAATTATTTATTTACTCCCTTCCTTCCTTTTAAGGTCTCTTTGTACTCATTGTATTTAGTTCCTATGATTTGTTTTCATGATATACATTTTAAGTGTACTTAAAATCGGATAAATGTCAAAGTGCCTGTAATTGTACGGCACTTTATGACATGCTGGAGTTAAAGTAAATATAAGTTTAAAAAAAACTTACACAACATGCTACTATAGTTTGTGTAACTGCAGAAATGGGTCAGACATTGAATGAGTTGCTTCTTGTAAAGTCTCAATATCTCTAGTACCAAAAGAACACCAAACAGATATACGGGGGCATTTTTCGATTGGTATTGTGTTGTATTTGCAGGTTATGGCCCAGACAATCTCTCTGATCGGTTTATCTTCAGTTCCTTTACTCTCTTATCACACTGTTTCTGTGATCAAATTGACTCCTGTACACAGTAAACAGCGATCCCCCTGTTGCACAAGATGCTCTCTAATCCGCTGTCTCCCCAGAGAGATTAGCTCTGTCACCAGGACTGGGAATTAAAGTATGACTGGTGCTGGAGATACTGGCCTTGGGAGTGTGTGTGTGTGCATGTGTGTTTGTGTGTTCATGTGTGTGTGTGTGTGTGTGTGTGTGTGTGTCTTTGTGTTTGTGTTTGGGGGGGGGGTTCGCACATCTTTGGTAGCTGCAAAAAAATTGAGTAAACAATGAATTACAATGTGCCATTGTCAGATAAAAACAATTATAGCCTTGGAGAGGATTCCTGCAGCTGATGTGGCTTAAAAATGGAGGGATTGTAGGAAAAGATGAGCAGAGGTGCAGTTTGCACAAGGTGAACAATAGCAATGTGTCATCACGCTCAGTCGTTTTGACGTGTAACTATTTGGAACATTGAAAAATTGAATTTGACAAGTTAAATATGGGTATGAACAAATCTGTTTACTTTCCTTTGAAGGGAAAACCAGTCAGTTCGTGCTGTGACTAGAACGAGCAACATGTCAAACACATTGTGTAAATGATGCTGGGCAAGGGTCTCCCCAAAGAACTCCATGTACTGTTAACCCAGCCGCATTCAGCTCAAAGCAGATTGATCTTTCTTTAATGCAGAGGTTGAGTTTGGATCAGACACAGAGACTTCAAACACCGTGAAGGCTACGTGAGGCAAGACAGAGAAACTCTTCTGTGTGTCAGAAAGCCAGGGAATGCTTTAGAATAATGTAGGTAAAAGACAAATGAGAAAATATTGACCATGAAACACACCTCAGGAGAGAACTATGCCAGTAAATTTGATTCAGCGCTGCAGAACCCTCATCATCTGAAAAGGCAAGGAGAAAGATGTTGGGCACGACATTCATTTTACAAAACATTCACAGAACTGGAGACAAAAATCTCTTTCTGTAACTGTCAATGCCCATAGTTTGGTTATGTTCGTGTTTTGGTGGCGTTTCTAAGGGGGCGCTTCCTTCCTGTCGCAGAGCCAGCGGCTGAGTCAGAGTCCGCTCCTGCTCCAGGCCAAACAGGCTCATCCTCACACTTTCCATCCGTCTGGCCATGAATGATTCACACTGTCCGACTGGTCTTATTTTGGCCGGCAACAGAGCTTGTAGAGCGAAGAGGTTGCTTTATACCAGGTAAAAATGAGTAGAGAGAAGTATAGGAAGTACATTGTGGGCTAAAACTGCAGCGGCTGAAACAGTGACGAATAATCTTCCGTTCGGAAAAATTCACTTCATTTCATGTTATTCATTTCTCAAGAGGCGATTTGAGGCGAAAAGGTTTGCGAACAGTAAAACTCACAGTTTATTCACATTAATAAACAGCCAAATCTAAAAATGCAAAATGTGATAATGTAAAGTGGAAATAGACAAGTAGCCAGTAGCTAGTTGACCAGCGGTATCCAAAATGATGAGAGCACATTACAGCAAAAAGTCAATCTAAACACAAGTGAGCTGACCTTCTCGTGTACCGCGACCGTTCACAAGTCCTCTGGAATGAAACCAGACTTCCTTCTGTTGGTTTCACATAAAGCCGGTGCAACACATCGGATGGCCTTAGCTGTAAAGGGCATATGTGGGGTCATCAGCCCCTTTCCAACATGCACCCCTTCGTAATGATCTGATCAACCCTGTCTATTACGTTGTGGTGACAAACATAGTTGCAAGGTGGATGTTCAAAGGCATCCTTTTTTTTTTTTTTTTCAGTGAACGAAGCGCTACATTTTTTAGCGTCACTGGGTGGTGGTCAGGGTGGATGGCCGTCGTACAAAGCATAAAGAAAGCATAATAATAAATTTACAGTATATATAATAATAATAAAAAAGGTGAAACATGCTGTAGGCACCACAACTGTTTATTGTGCTGAAAGATCAGATATTTTGGCGGGAAACAACTGAAGCATGTTGCCAGTGAACATTTCACTGGTAAGTTCAGTATCGACATTATTGGGTCTTGCCAAATAAAGTAGTTAACAACATTTTCTCATTATCTTAATAGAAAATGTAATCTGGCCACAGCTGTGTTCCTCTCAAAATTTATTTGCTGTTGCAAATTGGTTCCTGCCCTTTTGACAAAGAGATGTAAACCAGCAAATACATGAAATAGTTAAAATATCGTCATCAGTCTACAGTCAAATCCAAAGGAGGATTTTGGGCTGAAACAATTTGTTTAGTAAACGATTTACCGATAACAGTTTTGATCATCAATTAGTTGTCATTTAGATTCTCAAATGCAACAATTTGCTGATTTTTTTAAATTATAAATTGAATATCTTTGGGTTGCGAACTGTCAATCAGAAAAAATAAGCAATTTGAAGACATCACCTTAGGCTGTTGGAAACTGTTGCAGGCATTTTTCATTATTTTTTTGCATTGACCTGATTAAGCAATTTTGTTTGTTTTTTAAATCAACAGATCAACCAATAATCAATCATCCATCACAGCGTTATTGAAATTGTTAATGGTGGATTGTCCTGTTGAAATTCTCGTGAAGTAGGACCACACTGAAATACGATTACGACTTTGAGATCGGAAATATTAATATCATATTATGCTTCCTAGAAAGGAGCCTGGCTGTGGCTTAACTTAACATCAGGACCTTTAAATAACTCTGCCGGGGCAGCAATCTGTTCCTGGAAAAAAGGTTCACACTTGAAAGCTCTGCACTCTACATTAATATAGGGGGAATTTCTTCTTCTCCCTCTCTCCTCCCTTCATTTCCTCTCTCCCTCCCTCTCTTTCACTGCTTGTCTATCTTGTCCCTGGCTTATGGAGCTGCAGCTGATTCTGTAAGAATCAGACTTGATAAAAATGAATGATTTTCTTCGCGGGTAGGACTAAGCTGGCGTGCAGAAGGCCCTGTTTTATCCGGGCTTTGCGTGCGATGCCTACTGTAGATTTAGCTACGGGACAGATTTCCCCACCGGACGGGCAGATGCTTTCCCCTCAGAGCGCCGTGGAGGCGCCATGTGCCGCTGAGTCTGAGCCGGGATAAGACGTCCGTCGCACCGAGCTCTCAGGGGGATCTAAAGCGCCCCGCTGCATCATACCACAGAGGACACCACAGAACATCCTCGTCATCTGTGCGCTGAAGCATCTCTGAACTTAATACTGAGCAGAATTTACACGACAACGTATAAATCACATGCAGTATCCATTCACTCTGCCCCTCCACGCACTCGCACTAAGACTCGCATGGTAACCAGATGTTGGCCAGTGGTACAGGCTATTACCGTTGCTATGTGTGTGAATCAGACAGTAATTACGTCCTGTGATCTGCAGTTTGTATTAGAGTAAGTGCTTCCTACCTGATGGAAATGTTATATAAGAACTCCCCAGAGATTGGTTTTCCTCTGGCCTTTTGGCAACGTAGATGTAAGCCAACACATTTGTTCTACCGCATTGCTGTTATGAGGTTTCATTACTGATTATTACTATTATTATCATTATTACTGACTGTCAGGTATTGCACATGTCTGTGTAAACTCTGGCATCGTGATATATGAAAAATATCAATTGCATCTCAAAAATGCTTCTTCTTTGCTCTTTTCCAGACTGCTCTGAGGAGACGAGGAAGCAGGGAAACATTTAAAGACAAGAAATCCACAAGTCAGGTAAAAAAATAAAAAAAATCATTGAATATTTATGTTAACGGATACATCAGATATATATTTTTTATTTTTCTTATTGTAAAAAAATCCCATGCAAAGACTGTAACACTGCACCGGGTGCATGTTCCTTTAGTAACAACATCGGCACTTTAATACATTTTGACTCAATCCCATACACACATCATCCTGCTGTCGTAAATACTCACTATAGCACCAAATGTGTCTTTATCCACGGCTGAAATTAGTCCCTAGCAAATGCACTATTCTCTCCTGTTTTAACTGTATATCTGCAACCTTTTTTTTTAAAGATTTTCATCTTCCCTAAGAAGGAAATGGCTTGAGGTTGAGAACAACAGATAGGCTTGGGGAAGTCAGAGAGTTTTGAGAGACAGTGGGATTTCCAGACAATAACATTAGTATTAGTAATAATATAAAACACAGCCAACTTTATTCCTTTAAAGCTGCTACAATCTATATCTTTTTTTATAAAATTCATGTATCAAATGACATGAAATGAAGAGAAAACATGGAAGTGTGAAAGGTGTCGCTTGTTGAAATGGACCTACAGAGAATTATCATCCGAATCGGCAGCTCCACTCGGTTTTACGGAGCTCAATAGTGTGTTTCACCTCACTGTTCAGGTGTCTGGCCTGCAGCTTTACTGTTTTGTCTCTGCTCTCATAGCGTCATATTTGGCTGCAGCAGGCAGCTGTTTTCAGTTATAAAGCTCCAAAAACCAACTGTTCAATGCCACAGTTAGACACAGTCAGAGACGAGCTGGTGGACAAATTGAAGCCAGATCTTTCCCTCAGGAGTTGGTAGACACCAAAAACAAAGCTAAAATAGAGTGAACAATGTACTTATTTTATCAGGTTACCAGACTCACCATTCCGCATCAATGACAATGCTGCTTCATAACTGGTAGATGTGTAAATAATTAACAGTTGCTAAGAAGTTCACATTCAACTTTAAGGGTGATATGTCAATGTTGTGTCCACAACTTCTTTCTGCTGCTCCCAAGTGGTCAAAAAATCCATTATTTCGGTTTTAAATTTTTTTTTTCATCGTGTCATCCTCATCTTTATCACCCTACTAGGAGGACAGTGCAGACCTCAGGTGCCAGCTCCAGTTCGCCAAGGAGGAGTCCAGCCTGATGAGGAAAAAGATGGCGAAGCTGGGCCGGGAAAAGGATGAACTGGAGCAGGAGCTGCAAAAGTACAAGTCTGTCTACGGAGACGTGGACAGCCCCCTTCCTCTGGCTGAATGCTCTGGCGGGGGCCCTCATACCACTCGAGAGGCTGAGCTGCGCTTACGGCTCAAGCTGGTGGAGGAAGAGGCTAACATCCTGGGCAGAAAGATTGTGGAGCTGGAGGTGGAGAACCGCAGCCTGAGGGCAGAAAACGAAGACATCCGGTGTCAGTACGAAAGGGACTGCTTCGGGCGAGAACCCTTCTCCAGCATGCCCTCGTCGCCGTATGGCGGTGACACGCTGGAGTCAGCCAGTGAGCTACGTCGCCATCTCCAGTTCGTGGAGGAGGAGGCTGAGCTGTTGCGCCGCTCCATCTCAGAGATTGAGGACCACAACAGGCAGCTGACATCTGAACTCAATCGCTTCAAATTCGGCCCCAGCAGCAGCTCTGGGCCTGTTGGAGAGGAAGGTAGTGAAGGAGGACTGTTTAAACCTGGGAATGGGGGTAACGGAAATGGCTCCAGTAGCGGGATGATGATGGAGGAGCTAAAGTCAGCCAGGATGCAGATCAATGAGCTGAGTGGAAAGGTGATGAAGCTGCAGTACGAGAACCGCGTTCTCATGTCAAACGTCCAGCGCTGTGACCTTGCTGCACACCTTGGCCTGCGCACTGGCAGCCCTCGAGAGAGCGATGCAGAGAGTGATGCGGGCCGGCGAGAGGCTGCTGAGGACGAGGAGACAGGGCGTCTTCTTCTTCTCCATCCCAAGAGAGAGGGCCCTATAGGAGGTGAGAGTGACTCTGAAGACATGTTTGAGAAAACAACAACCACCTCAGGGTTCGGAAGCATCAAACCCTCAGATGGCAGCGAGCTCAGCGCCACCGAGCTGGCGAATCGCAGGAGGGAAGAGCGGGAGTCATTCAGTAATGTGAAACGAGAGGCAGAAAGGCTCGGGAAGACGGTTGACCGACTGATCACGGACACTGACAGTTTGATCTTTGAGGGCAGGCTGCTGGTGACGACAGGAGAGAGCCTGGAGGGAGTGGCGGCACCTGGATCCAAACCAGACACCCAGGTCCTGGACACCATCAACACTCGCATGAAGGCTTTCCGCACTGAGTTACACATCTTCATGGAGAAGTTGGACCATGTAGGGGAGGGGCTGAGAGAAAGGACAGACGATCTATCACCCATGCCAAACCTCACAGAGTCCAGCAGCTTCCTGTCCACAGTCACCTCCATGTCCCGTGACTCTCCCATTGGCACCTTTGGAAGAGACCTGGTGACTGACTTCCAGGTAAGTTCAGTGAATACACTTCCTGTAACCTTTTTCTACTGCTTTGAAGGTTACATCTTTTGGCACGTTTAGATGTTTTTTTTTGTATCAGAAAAGTATCAGTCACAGAAGGCCAGCCAGTTAGCCATGAAGGAGGAAAAAGTCAATACTTTTTCTTCAGTTGTGGCCATTGCAAACAAGACGTTCTTTTAAAATCTTGCATAACAGCATTGATTAGCATTCAACCTCAAAATCATCCTTCCTGGGTGTCCAGACGATATCGTGCCGCAGGAAAGAGAGGCTGAAGACAAGAAAACATCATGCCGGATGGCTTCAGTGCTTTACCGCAGCAGGAGACAAAATTAAACTGCTTGCAAAATTATGTTAAGTAGCCGACAGAATCTAGATATAGAGATAGTCATGAGTAAACCCCCTGGTGTATATGTAAATGTGATAATTTATTTAGGTTTGATTTAAATGGCCCTAAGTGTGCAGTCATTAGTAGACCATTTAAGGCCAAAATAAACTAAATGTGATCCTAAGTTAACACTGTGTGCAAAAAATCAACTCTAAGTAAAGACGGTGGCAGCGCCATACATCTAAAGCACACACACTATCCACAGCCAAGCCTGACAAGGGGAATCTCATTAAGTTGTAGGCAAACACGGCTTAAAGGACAAGTTCGGATTTTTTCAAGTCCGTCTCAATAAAAGACTTGTAATCATTCCTCCTCTCCACTACTCGCTGTAGTAGGACTCCACTGCAAGAAATGACGGACAAAATCCACAGTCCATCTTCTGGGCAAAAATGTGGTCTTAAAGGGGGAGTGCGCAGATTTTAGACATCAAAGTCAATTTTACGGGTCTTAAGGAGTACTGCTACATATGTGAAAAGAGTTGTATAAAGCCCTTTGTGGCTCCAGAGGGAGCAGATGTTTGAAAATGAAAAAAAAAAGATCTCAGGGTGTGGAGTTGGAGGGAAGTGAGAATTGAGTTACCAGATCTCTGTAAATAACTCCTCATCTCCACGTGAGGCAAAGTGTCGCTGGTCAAGGTGCGTTTTGGGTAATGTAGTCACCAGGTTTTGGCAAGGAAGAAGAATGTGTGGGGGGAAAAAAAAAAGTCGATATCTCTGGTTCTGTTGCATCGATTCCAATGCCTTTTTAAAAACATGTCCAAGTCTGACAATGTCATAGGAGTGCAATGTTAAATCGCTGGAGTACTCTTTTAAATTCAGCCAAAGCTAATATGAGGCTTCAGTCGGTCTTTTTTGCACATATTTCCATGTGTGTTTTTCCCTGTACTGTGTTCCCGGCCGAGCCATGGTGGAGGTAAAAGTCCCACCTGGATGAAGATATAAACTTGATTCGGCTAGCTCAGACCTCTGAAGCCTCATATTAACTTTGGCTAAACATAAGACTACATTTTGGAACAGAGTGAGAACTGTAGATTTTGTCTACCATCTCTTATGGTAGAGCTGCGCTACAGCAGGTGGGGAGTTTGACTGGGGCGGTGGACCTGGCAAATGGCAACACAAGTGCCTGAAGGCGAGCTCAGGGAAGACTGAAACCTTTCGTGGAGTGGAAGGGCAAAAGCGCACCTGATCTTGATTTTCAGTATCAACACAGACCATGAAAGCGGGGTATCCGGATCCTTCAAACTTTTTTGGTTTTACACATTAGGTGTCGGAAAAAATTACCACATGGAAAACTGGCTTGTGGTGGCCAGGCGTTCATAGCGACGTTGCTTTTCGATCCTTTGATGTCGCCTGTTTATATCATTGTGAAGCAGAATTCACCCAGTGCTGGACTGGTCACCCAGTGACAGTGACGCTTGTGAGAGGTTAGATTGACACGAAAAACTCCGAACCTATCCTTTAAAGCCTCAACAGGTAATTGAGTTGGAGAGATTCCATAGACCCTCCACCCCCTCCCCAGACCTTCAGTACCAGCACAGGGTGACATATCTGGCCCCCCTGCTCCGCCATGAGCCACCCAGCTCTACCACACTGGCACCACTGCCACCGCTACCCCTCCACCGAACCCACCGCCACCACCATCGCTTCCCGCTGCTGCCACATTCACATCTGCATCTCCATGCACATCCTCATAGCCAGCAGCCCCGCCTGCCTGCCTCCTTCCCCCTGCACTTACTGTCTGCAGCTGCCCTACTTCCAGTCAGCCAGGGCCAGGGGAGGATCCCTGGAAGGGTGCTTAGGAGGAGGGTGCTTGGTGTGAATGGAGTAAGTACTCAAGTTATGGCAGCTTCTTCCATTTGGCTCGATACGTAATTTTTCGCTCGATTCAGTAAATTGTTGCATGATCAAGTTCGGTAAACAATTTTCCCCGTACAGCTCAGCTACACCATGCTTTCATTTGTATGACTCATTATGACATATAAATGGTGTAGCTGTTATGTTTGGGAAAAACATATCATCACACACACACACACACACACACACACACACACACACACACAGACACATGTGGGTTTGGTTAATCCATGGTGTTGCCAAGGAAACGGGCCACTGAAATGTGTTCACTGACTAAAATAAAAATTGGTTCAACAAAAAAAGAGTCTAAACCAGAGTTGCATGGCGCTGTGTGAGTTGCCTGTGGAAGAACCTCGCTGGCTGGCATCCTGCTTTCTGTCCTTGTTTTATTGCAGCTTAGTGAAAGTCAACATGTCGACGCACTGTGAACTCTTCCGAAGCAGGTTCATTACCCCCGCGCTGCACGATCAGGCAGACGTGTTGGCTGTCTCATCTAAAGTGCCAGGCTATCGTATGGAATGAAACAAACAGCTCTTAAAACATTTCCCCCTACCAAGTGGGATCCACCCGATCTGCCTTGTAGAGATTATAGACGGAGGCTGCCTCCACACTCATTCTATCCAATGACTTGTTTCTGCTTTGCTCCTCTGCCCGTAGGACTCACTGGTTAGTCTGGGTGAAGCTGGGTGGTTTAGTCAAAGCTAGCCACTATACTAACAACTCACACCTGTTTAAAGGAATAAAGCCTTCGTCCATTGAGAATTGAGGACAGACAAGACTATTGTAGGGAACTTTGTTCAACTTCTTCAACAAGAAGTTGAACAAAGTTCCGTGTGATAGTTGTTGTGGAGAGTTAGAGTTTGAGATGTAGAAGGCCGCAGAGCAAAAACTGTGACTGCAGCAGCAAAGGGTAGGGAATACAGTAGGTGCAAATACACTAAATAAATACAATAAATACATTATAAAAAAGATAGTGTATGTGTGGAGAGGTTTTCTTGTAATTATGACTTCTGAATCTCTTCTAGCATCTTGTAATTATTGGATTTGTGTCTTGTAATTGCAAGATTTCTATCTGGAAATTATCTCATTAAAAATTGGATGTATTTTTTCAGGATTATGACTTCTATATCTATATATGTTTATCTTTTAATTAAAGAGATCTGTATCTCTTTATTACAAGACTTTTATTTGGAAACTATCCTTTAAAAATTTGCGGTAGCTTTTAGTTATGACTTCTCATCTTCTAACAATGTTTTTCTTGTAATAACGAGCTCTGTATCTTGTAATTACGTTATTCCTATCTTGCAATTATCTTCTAAAGACCTCACGTTTTCATCCTATTATGACTTCTGTATCTTGTAATTATGTCGAAACATCTTGTAGTTAAGAGAACCTGTCTCATCTCAATATGATTATCTTTTAATAACAAGATATGTATCTTCTAAATACGAGATTTTTGGTGTGTTTGGAAACGTTTTGCAGTTACGACTTCCAAACTTAGTACCATGTAATTATGATAAGCTATCTCATAGTTATGATATGTTTATCTTGTAATAAATCAAGTATCTTGTACCTCCGGTAAAATTCAAAGATACGGATTTTGTGATTATGAGCTTTGTAAGAGGTAACTATCAGATTAAAGTGTTAAATAAGAGATAGGATAGATTCTCTTTAATTTGAGATGTTTATCTTATAATAACAATTTATGTCATGTAATTACAGCATTTTATCTAGTAATTATCTTGTAAAGAGTTTGAAATATTTTCTCGTAACTATGACTTTCGTATCTCGTAATAATGACAAAAGACTTGTCATAATCACACGATATGGCTCTTGAAGAAACCAAAGAATTCTGCACGCTGTTGATAATGTTTTACTCACCTTAGTTATTTTGGTCTTCAGACGTCAGACCATCAGATCAAATGATATGTTACAACAGTTTCTCATAATTACAAGATTCAAAAGTCAAAATTACAGCAAAACTTACCAATTTTTTTTTTTCCTTTGCTGAAGGCTATACACTTTTGTAGATACTTCTTTGACATGATAGTATTAAGTTGCTGCTAACTAAGAAGAATCCTCACACCAAGAAATAAAGTGTGGGCACTGCTGCAAAGGCGAACAGCTAGCATGGTGCTACCTTAAAGCTCGACTGAAGCCTCAAATGCCTCCGGTGTATTGCAAATGCTGTAACGTCTGAATGGCTCAAGATTCAACTTTCTTTAGTGAACTGCTTCTACAACACACACGGCTGTGCACGGGCATGTGTTGGAAACCTTTAGCGTGCTAGCTCTCGCTCTGCAGTTTGCCGTGGTATCTCTCAGCTGTTGGTTTGGACTCATGTATCCCTCATTGCATGCGCTTCATAACAAGTGTTTTGCATTCTTTTCCCCCCCGATTCCCTCTCTTTGTTCCTCTTTGTGTTCCCGCCAGATGTTTCAGCCCATGATTTTGTTCATCCTCATTCTCGTTCTCTTCTCATCTCTCTCATACGCCGTCATCTTTAAGTTGGTCTTTCTCTTTGCGCTTTTCTTCGTACTCTAGTCCGTTCGCTCTTCTCCACACCGTGTAGTCTGTTAGTTAATTTTCCCCCCTCTGCTTATATTCTTTACCCATTTTCTGTTTTATTTTTGTTTGTTTTCCCCGCCCACTTTCTTTCCTCGTCCCCTCACCCTGTTTGTTGTCTTCTGTCTGTTTGTCCACAATCAACCTCACATATTTCCCCACCCAACACCACCACCGCTACTATCTGCACCCCTGTATCCTGCACCTGTCACCCATCGACCTAATCCCTCACAACCATCGTCCACACTCACCCCCTCAACCCCTTTCGTTCCCCTTCCCCACCCCACGTCACTCACAGTCCGGTCAGAGGGATGAGCTGGAGTGGCGTCTAGGACAGGAGCGAGGCGTGGAGCCCCAGAGCCAGAGCCAGGGTGGGGGCCAGGCCCAGAGCAGGGGAGCCACGGGACTCACTAGGTACCACAGGCCCCTGGCTTTAAGAGCAGAGGTCAGTGCCTCCTCCCTCCTCCATCCCCCCTTCCACCTGTGGGACTGAGTTAACACTGGCTCCTCTGTGAGCCCCATACATGGGCCTTCTGTGTAGAGTCTAAAGCATTAATCTGGACTATTTTTTGACCCGGACACTGTTTTCTTAAAATACCTCCCTCAAACCAAAATCTTACCACGTTCTTAAATGTAGAGCAACAAAACTTTTGCTTCCCAGGGTGAGCAGCTGTCAAATGCAGCTCCACAGGGTGAATGGACACTCCAAAAAACAACCCCAAAATTAACGGAAGCATGTAATTTTCAACATACGGATGCATGCACAGCATTTACGCATACTGATAAACTGGTATGTGCCAACCTCACGTTTCAACTTCCAATATTGATTCCAGTCCTTTTTATCTGAAGCAACATGAGGCCAGAGATTGCTTTGGTGCTAAAATCGGTTGCCCACCTTGAGGGACTGAATGTAGCCGATAGCAGCAGAAAGACTGAATTTTATAATGATAAAGAAGCTGTATGTAATGCGGACACTGGCACATCCCTACTACTAAAAGAATGTGAAGTTGTCTGGTCATAGACAAACCTAAAAGTAACAAGATTTAGTCCCAGCACAGAAGCAGTGTTCTGGGGTTTATTTTTGGAGTGTTTGTTTGTCTGTTGGCAAACAACAAAGCGATTAATGTTGCTCAACAGCGAAGCATTTGATAACATTTACATGTACAGGTCAAATGCGAGGAGTTTGACTTTACAGATTGTTTACTGGAGACAAAGGAAAAAAATGAAAAAGGATGAAAGAGAAAAAACTGACAGTCTCAAATCTACCTACTGTACATGTATATAGATGTGTTTTTCAAAATAAATTCTGAAAATGATGATAGCACATCTCAAGCAAAACTCCATAAGGTGTTTTCGAGTATTTTTGCAGCATAAATTAGTCTCATTTTGTAAGTATGGGGGATTTAATTTTTCATACCCTTTCATATCGGGTCTGTTATAATCAGAAGGCTCAGTCCAGCATGTCTAGTGACACTCCAGCCACAGTCACTTTTTGATGCTGAACACGATTTCACTTCATTCACTCACTCTACCTTCACACTAAAATACCACTTCCACAGCCACTGATGTTTTATTTTCAACTTTAATTTAGCATTTTTGTCGTGCTTTTGTAATTTGTACCATATGCCCCTGGACACTTTGTGATTGATTTACTTCTTCTTGGAAGAAGAAAGTAGATTGCATAGAGCTTGGGAGTTAAAAGAGATAACCTGTATTGTACCAATTTGGAAATTTTAGCTCATTTATCACGTCAAATTTGTCGATCGTATGTTGTGTTTCTAAAAAACTGATATGCTGTTGGTCAGTTTGTGGCGTCTCTGTAACAGTGAGACAGTAGCCATGCACGGCCACCGTATATTGACATGACTTCTGAGGCTTATTTATGCACTTCAGGGCTGCAACTAATGCTTGTAAGCTGCCAATTTTTTTTTCAATGAATAGATGACTTGTTTTATCTATAAAAGCCATAAAATAAATTTTAAAAAAAAAATGCCCGTTATGATTTCCAACAGAGCAAGGGGATCTTCAGATGTCTTGTTTTGTCTGACCAACACCCCAGAACTCGAGATATCCAGTTTAATATCAGGTGTGACAGAGAAAAGCATCGAGAAAGCTAGAAGCTGCAGATATTTGACATTTTCCTGTAATAATAATTCGCTTGTCAAAATAGTTGCAGATTAATCAGCTAATCGTTGCAGCTCTAATGCACTCAGTGTATCACGGCTGTGTCTGCGCACAGTGCACTCCGTGGTGGTGCCCTCTGGCACCGGTTCATCACTACCGGCCGTACTGTCATGTTGACTCAGCGAATTACGCGCATGTAAAAGTGCGGCTTACGCACCGGGTGTCACAGTGCACGTGAAGCTCCCGCGCACACCGAGGGAAGTCAGAGACAGCGCAACCACAGAGGGGAGTGGTAACGTTGCTGCAGCACACATCGGTGACTCGGCTGTTTAATAAACCGGCCGTGTAATCGCAGCCTCATGTTTTGTCTTCGTAGAGAAAAATTGCCCGCTGTTACGTAACGCAGAGCGCCGGCAGCTGTGATGTGACACATGACTGTTACAGTCACAGTCATGGCACATGCGTGCGGATTTCTTTTTGTCCCCGTGCTTTCTGCCGCAGCGTAAATCTGTGAGGTGAAATGAATGAATGGGAAAAGCGGCTTGGATATGGCAGGATTAGTGCTGCACCGTGGGCCTGTGTGATTTGCATTTGACATTGGGCTGACAGGGAGGCGATCCAGGGTCAGTACACACGGAACAGCTCGACTTGCAGTTGGAGGGCACGGTAAAGGCCCGGCCCATGGTAGAGAAAAGGGATCCCATTATAAACTGCTGTAAGTCCCAAATTGGGAGTCCGCTCTTTGGGTTTTTTTTTTAGAAAGAAAGACACTCCAGGGATGTCTTGTAAACAAGTTGACAACTGGAGGAGTATTATTACATTCAAAACCATACACATGTGCATCTCATTTCCCTTTGAGCATTTTTTTCACCCTTAGTAAAAAAAAAAAAAAAAAAAAAAAATCAAATGTCCTATTTCAATTGTTGTTTTTGGTATATAAGATTTTATGTTAGTTAATTGCATTTTTTGCGATAACACCCGATACAAGACAACTAACAGCGTATTCGTAATGTTTAGTGAATTTTATTTTCATGGTATAAACCGTTTTTTAGGTGAGGGCAAGTTTTAAAGCTGAGGTAAATGCTTCATATGTCTTGTCAGATTAATGGAGTTCCAGTAGAGTACACTCACTTTCTTAATATATAGCGTCTAGGGGACGACAGTTTCACTGTGCTCTTCACGGGGCTCTAGTCAATATTCTAATAAACCAAATGTACCTCTTTGGTATTTAGTCGGTGTCTTATTTGAAATAGATCTTTCTAGAAACATGCTTATTTGCTCTTTTGTTGAGAGCTAGATGTGAAGATCCGTACTACTCTCTGTGTGTATGCTAAATATGAGGCCGGACCCAGGAGACAGTTAAGCTTAGCTTAACATGAGGACTGGAAACAGGGGAAAAACCAGCTAGCCCAGCTCCGTCCTAAGCTAGCAGAATCCACCTGTCCACCAGCACCTCTAAAGCTCACTAAATTCTAGTCCGTGCAAAAATCTCATGTAAAATTGACAATTATCAAAGTGTTATTTGGTCAGTGTTAGACGTCCTGGTGGCCCGACCTTTGGATAGAGCCAGGGTAGCTCTATCCCTGGTTTCTAGTCTTCATGTTAAGCTAAGCTAACACGCTGCTGGCAGCATCTACATATTTACTATACAGACGTGAGAGAGTCATCTAACTCCCTGTGAGACTGTAACTAAGCGTATTTCCCGATATGTCAGACTGTTCCGTTAAGAGTTGGATGTTGCTAGATGAGGAAATACTTAGTCCAGCCTGAAATGTGCAGCATTAAATTATAATCATTTCCTGAGATGATGCAGAAGAGGTTATAATGGATTCGGTATAATAGATCTCATTTGAGGTTATTCAGTCCTTCTCTGTGAATTCTTTTTTTTTTTTTTTTTTTGCTGCAGAAAATGAAGAGAACAAATATAATCAAGTGTAATCATCTCACACTCAAATCCTTGGTCGTGTTTTAGTGAGGTAACTTATCCAAAGCATTGGTCAAGTAACTGTGTACTGTGCTGTTGTGGGTCCAGCTCCGGGACACGCCGGCCTCTGACATCCAGTTTCGTCTGGATCACGAACGAAGGCTGAGGGCAGCGACAGAGGAACGGGAGGCTGTCGTCTCTCTGCCTCAGGTACAAGTAACGCGGCCATTCACGCCACGTTTGAGTTTCTTTAGACTATGGACATGAACACAAGCCCACCGGTATCACACTTCACTGGTTCTGCTGTCTTTGCTTAACTTCGACAATGATTTTAATTAAATCCTCCACTTGGGAGGGAAGACAGCTCTGGATTTCAGTTTTAATATTCATACCTGTAATTCGTTTTAGACCGAAATTTAAATTACACTGTCTTCAATCTGACACGTGCAATTTCAAGAAAACCCCTTTTTTTGTTCTCGCAGCGAGTCGACCTGACATCGTTCACGTAAACATAAGACTTTAAAGTATGATCAACATGACATCTACTACTAAAGTAAACCCCCAAAAGCAACAGCATGTGCAAGTACAGCTCTTTTTGTCATGTTAAGCAAACAAAGAGTACAGTGTAATTCAGGGCTGACACAAGAATGCCAAAAATTCTCTGATTCCTCCTTCTCGAATGAAAATATTTTCCTAGATTTCTTAGCCTTCTGATATTAAACTAAAAATGTTTGGGCTTTGAGCTGTTGATTGGCCAAATCGAGCAAATCGACATTTAATGGACCAAACAATTAAGCGATAATGAAGATAAGCGGATACAATACAATTGACATCATACATTTTTGCTAAGAACTTTCAATAACAGTTACATTTTTATAATAGAATATAATCATTTTTAAGTAATGATGATTAAGGGGTAAGCTAATCCAAAACCAATAACCCTACACAAACTGATGAGAGACAGCACATCCATAATAAAGGAAATGACAGGATACATGGTTAACATTACTGTGACTTACATGACAAAAGCACCATTAAAAAGTATTAGTATATGACAGTTTTTAATCAAAACTTTTGTCAAGTATGTTTCTCGGTTTTTTTCCCCTAACCCGTTTCACAACAGGAAGATGACCTTTTGCGTCTAGAGGCCCAGCGTGGCGGTCTGGAGCTGCAGGGACTTCAGAGTCACGAGGTGCCCTGGGCCCAGGAGAGGGCCGCGCTGCAACAAGAGCTTCGCCTGTTCAGACGCAACACCATCATCTTCTACGTGAAGCTCAGGTGGATCCTCATGCACTGGAGGCTCAGCCGCAAGGACGACTCCGGAGAGGAGACGGTGCACCCGGAGGTGAGCCCGAGGTTTGATAGGCTGGGTTGGACGCACATTTAGGCGTTTCCTAGTTACATGATTGTGCACAGCGTTTCCCTGCATCTCTCCACTAACCTCCCCCTCGTGCACATACTGCAGGTTTTTGAGGTATTACTGTATTTTTTTTTTTTAATTGGATCAGCTGTGACACCACCCAGCTCCTGACTGTCCTAGTCACGACTTATGAGCTCAGAGCCGGGGTAGTTCAACAAGTCACACGAGGACAGCAGCTATCCATCCTGGTGTTCGAGTTAACCCCGTGGTGGAAAATAGAACCTCCCGGCTGAGTCTCCCAAAACAATCTGAAGATTAGGGTGGTGACGGGGAGATTGTGGGGTCGTACAAGAGCACTTCTGATCGACAACATGAAAAGACCACAGATGTCTTTGAGGAGCAGCAGCCACCAGCTGATTATTTCATTGAGCCAAAGTTCTCGCAACCCAGAAAGCTATGGCAAGGTGCATAAGATCAATACAAAGAGACTCAGACCGAAACATGTTGGGCCAGACATGATGATGTGAGAATTTGTGAAGGAGAGGAACTCTAATATTGTGGGGGAAGCTGAAGAAAACGGAGAAAGTTAGAGAGGGAAAAAATAAGAGAAATTCTCTAACAGAGGAATAGATGAAAAAACCCGAGAGAGAAAACCTTTTTTGAAGTTTCATTTGCAAGTTGTTGCAGCAGATTCTGGGCAGCTGCTCCTGTTCCGTGCTAATTGGAATATTTTTCTATATTCATACATATTTATTTTGATCAGTCGACAATCAGACATTGGCAAAATTTGTAGTGGGAGAATTTCATACCAAGTTATCTTTAAAGGATCTACCTTGTCCGGAATCTGAACACAGAACGACGTTAGACTCTAACTCTAGCTGTGTTTCATGTTGTGTCATCCATTAAGATACACAGATATTCTTTGTCTCAGATGTGTCTCTGTCTCTCATAATAATTCTCAGGTCTCCCCAGTATTCGATTTAGATACGTTGAATGGTAAATCAATTTCCAGGGTTTAACTCCTCTGTTCCTTTGGCTCTTTTGTTGAAGAATTGTACTTTGGCCTGTAGATACTGCGTCAAATGTCAGAATAATCCTCAGTACATGGGTGACATACACTCAGTTACCAGCTTATTAGGTACACGGTACTAATGCAGTCTAATACAACAGTCCTGTATTAAATCCGATCCCCATGAAAGTTATACTGTTCAGGTTTTTTTAAAACTGTTTTACAGAGGTGTTGATTTGGAGGTTGCAGTTTGTGGTGCTGTCGAATTGAACTGACTGTTTCTATTAATTTGTCCACCCTACACTGTCAAACCCAGTTCCTTCTGTTAATTCGAAACAGACTCCTTTTATGATCGTCATAATACTCGATACTGACTTTAACACTGAAT
Source organism: Xiphias gladius (assembly GCF_016859285.1). Lineage (NCBI taxonomy): Eukaryota > Metazoa > Chordata > Actinopteri > Istiophoriformes > Xiphiidae > Xiphias > Xiphias gladius. The sequence continues at coordinate 21,885,430 of NC_053413.1, read as the reverse complement.
CTCAGTTTATTCATGCAGCATCTTGTTAAGAAACCTAATGTGTGCCTGCAGATGGTGCAGCAGTGAGGAGTCCACGCGTACCTTGCTGGATGTCTACCACACGTCCTTGACTTGACATTGAATCCTAACAAAGCATTTAATCACTGTGTGAATGAAATGATGCCTATCAGATTTATATATATATATCCAGTATTTAGTATATATAGGTATTAGCTCTGTGATGGGCTGGTAAAAGGCTGGAGACTCATCCAGGGTGTTTTCTCTGCCTCTCACCCATTGCATGCTGGGACGGGCTCAGTGACTTTGAGCCTGACTGTATCATTGTTGGTACAGAAAAAAAAGGAGTGCATGATTTAAACCACGGCTTTTCATGGCTGTATCATCTGTTCCAGTTTGAGAAGTTGGAGGGCATCCCAGAGTTGGGAGAGATAATGGATCAGGCGGAGGGGGACCCAGATCGCGACGACAGACTGTGTTTGGCACAAACTCCAGGGGACGTCCTGGACCCCAGGCCAATCATCCCTCTGCCGTCACCTGATCAACACCTGCAGCATCAAAGACAGGTACCCAGTTATTTACACCATCTTCACCGGTCTTTAGACGACAGAGAATTTAACTGAACTCCAGCTTCAGTGCCTGCTCTCGGTTGGAGAATGGTGAAATAGATTTTTGTCCATAAAACTCAACACAGTAAAGTTTTTCATTAGTCAGTCTTGTTGCGTTCCTTCAGGCAGATAAACTCACCAACCTGCACACAGCTTTCCAGCTCAGTAATTGTAAGTGGTCTGAGTTTTGTTTCATTTCACTGTCCTTCAGGAACAAAATATTCAGTGTTTTATATTGCTGTGTTTTAAAGGGGGAAGGGATGCAAACTCTTCGAAGGTTTTTCACCTTTGCTACATGTTTTTATTGAGCAGACAAATATTTTCTAGGTTGCAGGTCTTGAGATGAATTATTCCCTAAATTAAATATTGGGTAGAGCTGCGGCAAAATGCAGGGGTGCAGTGGATTTAACGGTTACGTTACAGTTAAAGGGTGTTCCATCACGACGTGATCAGACACACAACGCAACCAAATTTAAATAATTTACAACAGTGTGGCCAGTTTGGGGCCGTCAGACATTGGGGCCCCTAAAATACATCTTAGATCAGTGTCTGCATTAATCCCCACCAGAATACTCGGGCATTTACGCTTCCTTCCTTGATACTTGGCTGAACCAGATTTTTTCTGAATTGGAAAACTACAACTCCAGTGAAATGTCTACTTTTGGCTGGAGAATGTGAACTTTTTTTATTATTATTTCAGTCATGGGGGACGGAGTCTCAGTCATTTATTTAACATGAAAATCTTCAAATTCAAGAAAACATGCGACTCAGTCAAAAATTTCATATCATTTTCCAATTTTTTCCCCGACAGCAATTTTGTGGTAGCTTACATCGTTCAAGGTTTTTTTCATCATTAAGCTTTATTGTCATTTTAAAATTCAGGATTGCATAATTTAATGCAGTTGTAGCCCCTCCATAAAAGAAACGTGTATTAAAATAGAGTTTTAAAAATAAGTTAAATACAATAGAAACACTAAAGTAATGGAAGCTAGGTAGATTACTCTACTACTGTAAAGTTGTAGTGCAAAGAAAATAAGTAGTAGTTACTTACGTGTATATTTCGTCTAGTGAATTAACGTCAAAGTCGGATTGGACATCTACAGTAGCTCCATTTTTAATCATGTGTCTCATTCATTTTCATTGTGCACAAATGAATGTTTGGCAGGCGTTCATCAGAGCTGTTTGGCATGGTATGCAGATGACAATTTTGACCCAAATAACTATTTAGACCAGAGGCAGCAATTACTTTGAGCACACCCAGTTACATGGTTATTGTTCAAACCAACAGAAAAAAAACAAAAAAAAAAACGACTCTTAGCTACATTGGAACGAGACAAAAGGAGCTGTGTTTCTACTCAGACACAGCGTGTGTTGAGATCTGCTCTCGGTACCTCTGTCGAGCACTTTGCTTTCAGTTAAAGTAAAGAAAGTATGTAAGCAGGATTTATCAAGCAGCCCTAAGTGCTCTACTTTGTCTTATATTTAGATTTTTCCACAACATCATAAAAAAGGGTTTGTACAGCGATCTGATATCGTTGCTCTACCCTCTTTGCAGTTATCCAATTTTAACAAGCATGCCCAGTAGACTATATTAAGCCTTATGCGCGAGGGCAGAAATGCAGACTTGCTTTAGTAAGCATTTGCACACATGGCTACTACAGCAGAGCAGAGCAAGCACAGATAATAATTCCTGCCGCCAGAGTGAGATAATAGCATGTTAAGTCGTAAATAGTTTACTGAAAGTTTTCATTGAAGACTTGGTAAGAATTTAGCGACAAAGTGGTGAGGGGAAAATCCCGATTCATTCATCCTGGCACTGCCAAAGTGTTGAAGTATATATAAATACTGTAAATATGGTAGATGAGTTGTTCTTCCACAGTGGTTATGAACTTTCATCACATTTGGTGTAGAGAACTCATTAGAATAAATGTAAAACTAGTAATATTCCAACGGTTTAATGAGGACTACATAGTTCTATCTATATTTCAAGAGAAGCACTTTCAATAGTTTGAATTTAGCAGTGAAGTCATGGAGCAGTGACCCAGTAGCTCAGCACTTTCACTTCACTGCAGAAAAAGGCCCCTAAGTTTGAACCAGACCTACCCAAGCTAACACATGGGTGGGCTTCCTCTGGTTCCTCTGGTTCCCTCCCACGTCAAAATGTGCATGCATGTGAGTTATTCGGAATACACCTGCAAGAGTGCCTTCATATTTCACTGATACTACTTTACCTCTTTGTGCACCAGTGTTGGACATTTTCAAATTCCTGCAAAAAGGCTGTGCACAGCCACATCAATCGGATAGCTTCTATAGTAGTTATTTCTGCCACCATAAAAAAACAAACAAAAAAACAACAAGGTTGTAAGTTCCGCGTCCTTCCTGGGAATTCTGGACTGACGTGTTATGGCCTTTTAACACCTGAGCTCATATTGTTTTCTCAGCTGAGGTGGTGATAACTCGAGGCGATGTTTTACTCACAGCCTCCTTTGTGTTTCACTGCTTTCTGCCAAGACCTGAAGACTCTCCACGGCAGGGCCACCAGAGGCAAACAACCCTCCACACACACCTCTCTGATCAGACACTTCTGGGAAAACATGCTGTTGATTTTTTTCTCTGACGCTCTGGATATCACTGCTCATACAGCCTCCAGCCTTATGAACACCTTAGGTGTATTTGCTTTCTCAAAACCCGTGCATCATAATTGAACCAGAATAAAATCAGAATTGTAGTTGTCCAGCAGGTTTCTGTTGCGTGGTTTTTGTGTTTGCAACCTTCCGTGTGTGCATCTCTTCCTCAGTGCCAGGAGTTGAGAGGGGATAGATGGGAAAGGACAAGCAGAGCAGGAGACAGATGGGAAACAGGATGTTAGAGTCAAATTGATTTATAAAGCACTTATAGAGTAGGTTCATCCTAAAGTGCTCTGAAGTGAAACAAAGGACACATAGAGATAAAAACTAAAGACAAGCTAATCACTCATTTAAAGATAAGGAAAGAACTTGCAGAACTTGCTGTGTGCCTTAGTGTGTTGATTAGCCTTTCCCACACGTGTGGCTTTGCTGTTTTGTTTTGTCTGAATCCTCTCTGTGCAGTTTGGGGAGAACCGTCGGGTGCTGCAGGCCCTGCGGACGCTGCTGGAGGAGTTTCGGGAGGAGCTGCAGGAGGAGGAGGCGCGGCGAGGGCAACTGCAGCAGTCCTACGCCAATGACAAAGCCGCCTGGGAGGTTAAGTGGGCAGAGATGAAGTGCCAGGTTGCCCAGGTACAGATGGCGTCTCAGTGCCCACTTTTTAAAGGGACAGGACACAATCTGGTTTAGAAAAGTACTTGAGCATTCAGGAAGGAGCAAGACGACGGTAAACACATTGTCTCTTCCAGGGATGAAATCCCACTCGGGGCACATTAATAACAAGTAATTTTAGCTCCCTCCTTGCGCCAGTCAATGTCATTTTGAAAATTTAATAATAAGATGAATAATAGCTTGAAAGTTGTGCCTCATGTGTCAAACAAATGGACAGAATTAAACTTATAATCGCCCCTGAACCATTAAGTTGAAAGAAGGACAGCATCCAAGAAAAATACCAAGGAGTCGTTTTCTTGGCGCTGTATAATGGGTATATTCTGTCATTGTGCAAACTAATTAATTCAGCATTGTGCCTAATTTTTCAATGTTCATCTAAGCATTTCTTATTGTACTGAAGACAGCAGTTAAGGCGCTGTCTTATATTCCTAACGGGAGTGTAAATACTTCAGATTAGGAACAAACTGTGCAATTCGGCTGATATGAGCGCATGAAAGCTGATACCAGTCATTTTGTACAGAGGCTGCTGCAGCTCTTTTTGTCAAGATCAAAATTATTTAAATTTGCAAATACAGTAAAAGCCTCCAAGATTACAACTGTTCACCATTTCTCCCAAATTGGGACAATAAAACTCCACACAGACATCCCACACACCAAAAACAGCACACCACTAAAAAACACAAGGGGGCTGAGCTGACGACACGCAGCCCGGAAAGGCCAATTTTTTTTATGTAACAGATCCAAGGGTTTAAAGGCTTGTCAGATGCCAAGACACTGCAAAGCGCGATTTTACAACTCTGGAAAGTTATCACAGTTATAATGCCCAGTATCCCAAAATCCCAATTGTACATAGCACCTGCCATTCATGTCACAGCAGACAAAAGGATCAGTACTAAGTTTGCAGTGAGAGGAATTGAATTTGTAGGATGTGTGCATTAGCGTGGCACCGAGGGATATTGACACCGGGCGTGTCTTTTGGGGTACAGATGAACAATCAACTTGAGGGTTTTCGAATACGTTGTTTCTCGACCGCGTTGTCCGTGTCGGTAGGTGACATCGAAACCCGCAGTGTCTCATCTCAGCCTTATCTGATGAGAAGGAAGCTGCAGCTTTGGGAACCAATAAAGAGGTCTGAGTAGTTGGAGGAAGATTATCTGTTTAACACTCGGGCTTTTAATCTGTCGAGCGTTTACATGGTTGTTATCCGTCCGCAGAGCATAGATTGCTCAGGGCCTCAATGACAACTAATTTACTTTACGTTTCTTCTGATAATTCCATGCTGAGATCTTTTCTTGCTCCACTGTGCTTTGGTCTGATTAAGACTTCAGAAACATACCCCAAATTTGCTGTTTTTTATCCATGATTACTACACAGCCCGGTAGAGCAGAGCAGAATTGGGAATTTCCCTCACCTGTGTATTTATATGTGGGTATAAGTATTCTTTTAATCACTATTACCAGATAATAACATCGTTGCTCAGGCTGCCTCATGTTTCATGCTCTGGCTTGGTCACTTCTAAATAACTGTCTATATTTAATAATGTCTTGGCGTGTGTAATCAGACAGTTTTAAAACCCAATATAGAATAAGACAAGACAAACATTGGTGAATGGGAGCTGTGTAAGCTGATGTTTGAAGCAGCCTCGACTTGCTCCTCACACAGCTCCTATTCTGCAGACTCTGGTCTGTTACATGTTATGTTATGGGATGAAAGCCCGTCTGAAGCTTGCAAAACTCAGTACTGCCTTGAAAAGAGAAGCTTCCAGAGTGGCTTCCCTCTTCTCACTCTTCAGCTTTGAAGATTTCTGGAGTACATCTGAACCCTCGGCCGGCGTTCGGTTTGAAGTGTAAACCACAACAAAACGCTGCTCTGGATTAAATTTCTTCTATAAATGTGTTTGGTTGTTTGTTTGTTCATCCAATACTCATGAAATCACAGACACAGCTTCATTAATTTTGAAAAAAAACCATCTCACTTTCAGCATTTTTAAATCTACGCTGATCAGTCCTACTCATTGTCAGCTCATACATTCATACATTTTGATAATTTATAGTGTGAGGAGTTTGCATGTAACAACCTATGGCCTTTATCACACACCTTTTTCATTCATTCCAGCAGTCATTTTCGATATTTATTTATCATTCGTGGGTGTGTGAGCACTTGGTTGCACTGTAATGTTCTTTTTTTGTTTAATTGATCTCCAAGAACAAATGAATATTATAAATTCAAAAAATATAAGATCAGAAGGGAGAAACATTGGTCATATGTCACGTACAGTATACATACACTACTGTTTGGATTGTGGCAAAACTAGTATTTCCAATGAAAATTGTTTTGTAATTTGGGTGAACTGACCCTTTAAGTGGACCCTTTTTCACCCACACTGGTCCAGATTGTACGTTCATTATCTCTTTGTAATATACTGTACAGGTTGGTATTGACTATTGTCAACTCAACATCCCCGTGTCTTTGCTCTTTGACCAGTTGGAGGAGGAGGCACGAGGCAAGGTGCGAGGTGAAGCACAGGGAGTTGAAGGGGAACCAGCCGGAGACCCCGAGTGGGCCTTGAAGCAGGAGCGTGAGGAACACCAGCGGCTGCTGGCCGAAAGCCACAGCACCTCCTTGGACCTCCGCTGGAAGCTGCAGCACGGAGAGAAGAGGTGGAGCCGCGAGAGGGCAGAGCTCTTGGAGCGCTTCGACCAGGAGCGACAGGAGTGGGACGGCAGCATGAGAGAGCTCCACCGCAAGATGGAGAGGGTAAGGGAATGATAATGAGAAAGAGAGGGAATGATTTAAAAAAAAAAAAAAGGCTGCATTTAGTAGCTTTAGTAGTTTCACTAAAACTTCCACAGTTGTCATGGAATTGCAGATGTTCAGATTTCCATTTTTTTGAGTACTTTAAGGACATCTCATTTCATGTCGGTTTAGAAGGTTCAAATTTCATACTTGCCACCTTGGAAACAAAAACTGATAAAACAATCTCAACACAAGGGCCATTTAGTAGCTGTTCTGGAGCTCTCTATCGTATCACACATCCATTTCCAAGATCAAGAACAAACTTTAAGTCTCAACTTTTGAGCCAATATGGGTGAGAAGTCCTGAAAGTGCTGAGACAGATGGAAATTTGAGCATTGAGTTCCATCACAACTAATCAACTCCATTTATGTAGGAGGATTGCATCGTGTAGTACGACTAAAAGCTACTAAATGGACTTTGCAATGAGACTGTTTCGTGACCTGCTGTTTCCAAGGTCAAGAATGAACTTTCACTCACAAAAGCTGTTGATAATCGAGCAAAAACACCAAACATTGTCTTGTTTCAGCTTCTCAAATGTGAGGTTTTGTTTAGAGCTGCAACTAATAATTATTTTCATTACCAATAATCTGTCAGTTATATGTTTTGCATTAATTGGTTCATTGTTTAGTCTATAAAATGTAATTCCATCACAATTTCCCAGAGCCCAAGGTGACATCTGATTAACCATCAGAAACCCAGAGATTTTCATTTTACAATCACATGCAGCAGAAGAGCAGCAAATCTGGTGTTTGGCTTTTTTGCTTGATAAGACCTAAAATTATTAATATTGATTATTAATTGAATATTAAATCAATTTTCCGAAAACTGACATTGATTTATCATCTCAGCACTAGATTTGCTGCTTTGTATTCAATCATTCATCATTAATGATTGTGATTTGATATTCTTTTCTCTTTTCTTACTTTTTGAATCATTGATGACACCAAACACATAATTTATAGACATCTCCTTAAGCTCTCTGACTTTTTGACGTTTTTTTTCTTCAATTTTCTTTTTTAATTTTATTTTATTGTGATTCTTAAGGCATTTTATGCCTTTAAAGAGCTGACAGTAGATAAACCTTACTTTAACCAGGTAAGTCCCATTGCAGTTGAAAACCTCCTTTGCAACAGAGACCAGGCCAAGATGGCAAAATAGAACTTTAATTTAATCAGGTAATTTCACTGACATCAAGATCTCTTTTTCAAGAGAGACCCGACTACAGCAGAGAGAATAAAGGTGGAGAGAAAAGAGAGCGAGAGATGGAGAATTATGGGGAACTATTTTCAACTATTTTCCCATTTTTATTACAAGCGATGAATCATTAAACCGAAAAGATAATGAACAAAATAATGGGTAATAAAAGCAATCTTTAGTTGCATCCCTAGAACCACTTTTAACTGATAGCTTTCTTCACAAACTTTCCAGATCAAACTAAAAAAACTTAAAGATCTGCAGCCTCTGCTTGATAAGCTATGTACAGTACGTGTGTGTGTGTGTGTGTGTGTGTGTGTGTGTGTGTGTGTGTGTGTGCGTGTTTTTGAATAGATGTGTGAGAGAAATGGTTACAAAGCACCCAAGGCGATTATCCTCTCAGTTGTTTGGCACTTCAGAATTGTCAAGGCAAGATATAGTAAATACTGAGGATTACTTAATAATTAATGTCCTTTGTGAGATTTAATTAGATGAATTTAAGCGTCTCACCTCATTTGTGTCTTATGTTCAGGGCAGGAAGTGGGAACATGCACGGGTTAGTATTTAATGAGTGTGAGAGTATTAACATATAAAGCAGGGAGAGGAACTCTCTGAATACAGCTTGCGTTTACCAGCTCAGAACAAAAACTGCTGATGCACCGGAGACACAGAGCAGGAAGCCGAAATGCATTATTCAGCAATGTTGCAGCCAACTACAAAGCACAGGTCACAAACTGAGCTGCTCAGACAGGCAGGGTGAAAGTGAAGAGTAATGTGGCTGTACCCGTTTAACTCCGAACCTGGAGCAAGGCGCTTAACCCCGAATGTTGCAGGTGCGTTGCAGAGTGTCGAGGAAAACACTCCAAGAAGCAGGGTGGGGAGAGTGTGGGGAGCAGGGAAGGCAGCGGTCTTGGGAAGCTGGAGAAAGAGTAGATGAGCATGCAGGCAGTTGGGCTTTTGAGGGCTGGTAATATATATATTGATCGAGACTCATCATTCACAGGAGTTTACACTATTTTTTGCTAACCCTCTACTTAGTATTTTTCAATTTTTGCTCAGTGGTTCCAACTTGTGATTTTGACGGCTGTAGAAGCACCATTGGACTACATTCTTTCCCTTCAGACCCTCATATGACTCGGCACTCGGTACATTTGCAAGCGGCGTTTTTCACAAGAGTGCTATTCTAACTGCATGCTCGGCTCTGAGAGCTCCGGCTTTTGCCATTGCTGGAGCCAATGACTCAAACTGATAGGGCTTGGGACCTCCATAGTACTCCACACGCAATGTCCCCTTCAGGGGATTCTGGAGTGGCAAACACCTCCACTTCCAAAGAGCCCTCTAAAAAAGGTGCCTGGCGGTCACTGAGCAACTCCTGCCACACACATGCCCCCCCTCCCCCCCAATTTAACATTTGGTAATTAGCACTAAACACAACGTAAAGCTGAGGAAGATTGGATAGTCATTACTTTATAAACTTAAGTGTAAGACAAACTGACATTTTTTTACTTGATGGTGGCGCCAGATGAAAAGTTACTACAATTCAATCTGAGGGGGACATGGGTGTCTGTACCAAATTTCATAGCAATCCATCCAATAGTTGTTGAGGTATTTCAGGCGAGACCAAAGTGGTGGACCATCCAACACTGCCATCTATAGAGATACGCCGCTATTGGGACTAAAAAAGATTAATAAATGAGAGCACCACATTCATTTTCAGAATTCTGATTATACCTCCAACATAGGCAATCAGTAAAATAAGCACAGAATATCTGGAAAAATTATTTAAATTTCAAGAAAGAGACATTTTTCCACAATTTTAAACCTCTTTCCTCAGGTGTCAGGCAGAAGGAACGGTTTATATAAAAGATCTTTTACGTTAAAGTATGTTAAAGTCTGGCTATCCCAGTCTATGTTGATTTCATCCACTGGTAGACAACCTTCAATTCTCTGACTGATCACTTCATGTGTTCCTCTATGTTTTTCTACGTGCAGATGCAGAGAGAGCTGAACAGCCGGCGAGGCGAGGGCATCGACGTCAAAGACGGCAGCTCGGGCCACAAAGGCGCGTTCTCTCCTCATGACAGTCCCTGTCACGCCCCCCGGTCGCCTCGCTCCCCACGCTCCCCACGCTCACCCTGTACGTCCACCCCTGTCCTGGCCCCCGCCACACGCTCTCACTCTGACTCTGAGGCCATGCTGGAGGAGCAAGGGGCTGCAATGAGGCTGAAAGGTCCAACGGAGAACCTCTTCCTGGACGCTTTGTCTCTGGACCCCCTCAGCGGCCTGGAGGTCCCTCCAGCCTCCAGGCTGGAGAGTGAGAAGAGGTTCCCCTGCATGAAGGAGGTAACACACACATCAGTCAAGTCAAGACAAGTCACCTTTATTAATGTACTGCTTTATCACATAAAACCAATTTGCACCAAGGTGCTTCACAAAATAAGTTCAGTATGTTGCACAGCAGGGAAAAAGGAGGCAGAGCTTTGAACAGCGGCACAATTATTTAGGTGTGATGTAAATAAGAGCATGGTTGAAACTAGAGCTGAAATGACGGGTCAGTGAATGCCATTGTTGATCCGTCCGTCACTTTGGTCCAGACCAAAACATCTCAACAATTACCAGATGGATTGCCATATGGACATAAGACATTCATGGGTCCCAGAGGATGAATCCTAATGGCTCTGGTAAGCCCCTGACTAGTGTCACAGTGAGGGTGACATTTTTGGTTTTGAGTGAAATATTTTGACAACTATTGGATGGATATCCACTTTTTTTTTGTCATTCCTGAAATTTTCATATGACGCCACCACAAAGTCAAAACTTTAATGTGTCCAGGACTTTGGTTTATGACCAAATACCCACAAAACTAATGACATTCCCACCAGCCTCAGCTGTACTTAGTGTTCAGAGCTAACTAGCAAATGTTAGCATGCTAACACTCTAATCTAAGATGGTGACCATGGTAAATATTACACTTCCTGAACACAGCACTCGGCTCAAAACTAAGTACAGCCTCACGGAGCCATTAGCATGACTTTAGACTCTTATCCTTGTTTGAGAAATAATGTGAACCATTTGCTGGTTCCAGCTTCTCAAATGTAAGAATTTGATGCTTTTCTTTGTCATATCTACACATAAACTTAATATCGTTGGGCTTTGGACTGTTGGGCAGATAAAAAGAGCAACATGAAGTGCGTTGCTCGTTGGCCATTATGTAATGGAGGTAATGACAATCTTGATTAGTCAATAACTAATGACAGTGTCATTCATTTCAGCCTGAAGTCTTGTCAGTGAAGGAGTACGCAACTCAGAGGAAACAAATAATGTCAATTAAATTTCTAAAAAAAAAGGTAGAAGTTTTTTGTATCCATCCAACTATCAGGAAAAAATGACTATTACTGTAGGTGCTCAAGTGGAAACTCTTCTTCTTAATAGATATTCCTCTAAATGTAAATTTTCACTGAAATGAGTTCACATTGGAACAGATGCCTTACACCATGTTTTAATTTTGGCTGAGAGAAGTATCGTCATTACCAATTGTGTATTCATTATAAACCAAGTTTATTTCTTCTCATTTTACTTTTCTTACACTTAATTGCACCTGCTTTACCAAAATAAATTGAAGTAACCAACAATCTTGAACAATCAATCAGAAGCTTCGATAATCAAGTGAGACTGTAATGAGTTTTAGTTAAAGTATATTAAAAATCTGTCTCTCAAACTGATTATTCAGCATCCATATGTCATTAACATCCAAAAAGAGATGTAGAATATTTGGCATAAATTATGGTTCTAAAATGAGCCCAAAAGCTCTTATAATTTGTATAATTTAGTTTTTACAGGTTTCCCAGTTTTCAAACAACATTCACTGATTTTAGAATGAACTAGTAATTATTTTTTCTTTCTTAACTAATTTATTTTTAACTATTGTATCCGTTGTGTTTCAGGCCCTGAATGAGATTTTGGAAAGAGAAGGTGCTCCTGCGTACCCAGAGGAGGAAATCAGCGGTGGGAGTCTGCTCAGGTAACCTGTGTGAAAAAGCTTCAAGTCAATTTGAGTTCAAAGAGTATTTTAACGGGCAAATCTATTCTTTAAAAAGCTGCTGCATTTTAATAGATGTCAACAGTAAATACATCACCAAGAACTGGTGTGACAGGCTGCTGATTATTCAGCCTCCTGCTGCATTTCTGTTGCTCATACATACTCATCGATCCCTTGGGAAACCGGCTGTAGATTCTAGTAACTGTTACTTGAAGTGACAGTGAGTTTCCCCCAGGGGATTTTTCTGTGGAAGTTTCACTTATTGAGAAGAAGTGATCCACTTACTATGCTGCTAAATAATTCAGATAGTTTTAAAATACTGAAAGGCAATGAGTTGCTTTAAAAAAATATGTACCCGCGTACTTTTTCTGCAGTGGGAATATAAAGGAGATCATGATTGGGTTGTAATGTTTGCTGTGATGTTTGGTTTCAATGTCTCGGTTTATTTTAATGGGCCCTGTGTGTTTTTTTGTGTGTGTGTTCTCTCCAGAGCCAAGTCAGTGTGCTCCATGAGTGACTTCCAGAGGTTGATGGACAGCTCGCCTTTCCTCCCCGACAAAACTCGCCATGGGGATCAGGGCCAGGACGATGTGACTCCTCCTCTGTCCCCAGATGACCTCAAGTACATTGAGGAGTTCAACAATAAGGGCTGGGACTTCCCATCATCCACGTCTGGCCCGGTCCCTGCCCGGGAGGTGTGGATAGACAAAACCTCCGAGCCCCGGGGAGGGGAGCCCGTTCCTGATCCATTCCAGCCAGCCTCCTGGTTCCTCACCACCAGCGCCACATTGACCACCAGCACCCTGAGCAGCCCTGAGCACTGCCACAAGTCCCCGCTGAGGGGCAATGGAGCAGGGGCGGCAGGGGTGGGAGTGGAGCACTATGGAGTGCACATCCTCCACAGCCCCACCAGACCTGGGGCAGCTGAGCGCCCCACTGCCCAAGACCCGGACTTCATGTATACCAAGGGGACCAAAGCTAGGGGTGGAGGAGAGGCTGGGGTGGGAGCCGGCGGGCCAGATGAGGTGTTTAGTAGTGGGAGGTGGCCATGTGGTCTTCTGGAGGGTGGGGGGCTGATGACTTCCCCTAGTCAATCTCCTATCTGCCCTACGGTAGGCTACGCCTCCTCTCTGGAGCTTCAGCTTTCCAGAAACATGAGTGACGACATGAAGGAGGTGGCCATCTCTGTGAGGAATGCCATCCGCTCTCCACCAGGGCCTGTTGTCCGGGAAACTGCCTGCCAGACCAACGGATTCACCACACGAGGCACTCAGACCACCCAGACCATCAGTGTGGGTCTGCAGACGGATTTGCTGAGGAACCTGACCAGCAGCCCCCACCGCTGCCTCACCCCAAAAGGTGGCAGCACGCCCATCTCTTCCCCGTCACGTAGCCTGAGGAAGGTTCAGTACTCCCCTGTGGTCCAGAGCAAGTTTGAAAGACCCTGTTGCTCGCCAAAGTACGGCTCACCCAAACTTCAGCGCAAACTGTCTACGACCAATAAGACCGACCTACCCAATACCAGCCGCGCCCCCACCCCCACCACACCCCAGAAGGGCAACAATGAGTCGGCATGGGCCCGCTCCACCACCACTCGCGACAGCCCCGTCCACACCACCATCAATGACGGTCTCTCCAGCCTCTTCAACATCATCGACCACACCCCCGTGGTCTATGACTCCATGCAGAAGTTCAACAAGTCCCCCAGTCGCTCTCGCCCCACCCCGCCCTCCACCACTGAGCCCAGCCCTGCCCACGGGGCTCTCGCCACGGACCCCAGAAACGTCCAGGAGTGCTTGCGGACTGCTCGAGGGCGCTCACCCAGCCCTGTGCAGCTGATAGTGGAGACGCAAGGGGACAAAAATCCGGAGGTGGTGAGCATACGGCAGGACCTGTCGGCCCCACCAGGCTACACGCTGGCTGAAAACGCAGCCCGGATCCTCAATAAGAAGCTGCAGGAGCAGAACTTTAGAGAGGAGAGGAGGCTGCAGGCTGGAGGACAGAGCAGCCACGGCAGCAGGCAGACCGACTCAGACAGAGGACAGTCTGGATGTATGGAGGTAAATATACAGACGCACTGGATTCATCGCTTCATCATTCATTTGATATGGGGCCCATGTTTTATGACGCAATGATATTTATGACTTTGGCTTGGATTTTTCCTTGTAACAATTGATGATAAAAGGATGTTTGATTGATCAAAAAAAACAAAAAAAGCTAAGCAAGAAATCAACTTCATTATATTGTGCACAATCACTAAAATGTTCATGCTTTTTTCTCAGATCAAAAGCACTGACTGATGCAATGGTAATGTTAAAATATTTAACCTTCCTCAGTAATACTGAACTTTCCTTCAGCTCTGTACATAGAGACTCTTAAAGGTTTCCTCTTCTTTTTCTGTATTTTCTTCTTCGCTGTAGTGACTTCCTTGTAGTTTGGCTTTTATTTTTCTGTGCTTTAATAATCACCAAGGCCTGACCAAATCATGATTCATGATTATAACTGCAGAAGTGTAATTGATGTCTCACAGTTGTGTTGCAAGTGGAATCATAGCTACAAAGTTTGCTTAATTATTGATTATCAGCACCCAGAATATTATGTGGGTCCTGTTTATGAGGCGATTTGATCTTCCATTTACCAAATTAAACCAAGGAAAGCGCTAATTTTACTTGATGAAATCAGCGCTCTGACACAACCGGTCGGGCCCTTTTGACCACCCATTAAGCTGACCTGTGGGAAAAATAAATAACAGATCCATCCAAACCATCTTTCTGGTCATGTTTAAATGATGAAAACAGAAAAAAAAATGCATTCAGCGTACTGTATGTACTGGCACCCCTCTTATTTGGCTCTCAATAGAAAAATACCTATTGAGAGAAAACTTCAGAAAAGCAGGTCATGCTGTATTAAAGCTGTACATTAAAACAATGTACCCGAGACAAATTGTATATTTAAATCCATTACACGTGCAGGGAGCAACATAATCCCACACATGCTGATTAATATGTCCAATAAAATCAGGTTTTCACCAGCTGCTGTTGATCTGCAGAACAGACAGAGTGAGATTAGAGTCTGATAAATGATTTTATGGATGATAGCGGAGTGTGTGTTTCCTGCATTCACTAAGTGATGCAGTGACTTCTTTGGACAATGGTCACAGCTTGAACAGAGCAAAATAATGGATTGCGATGGTACTTAAGCACACAATATGTCAATATTGTAATATAGACCTGAGTTTGGAACATATTTTATTGTTGCTTTGTATGATTTGAATGGATAGATACACACAGAACAAATAAATGTCTGAGAAAAGAAGAAATATCATAAAAGAGCCCCAACAAAACCATTTAAATTTATGATTGGTGAGACAAATGAAAAAATAAATTTGGTTTAGGGATGGGCAATATGAATTCCTTGTAAAACCTTGCATTGAGGTCTATCTAATTTAATATTACAATGGAAATATGTATCATGATACACATAATGTTCTGGAGATTCAATTGAGAAACCAGTCATGGGTAAATGATCAGATGCAAATGTCTGTTTTTAGCTAATTTACTGAATTAGGGCTGCAACTAGTAATTATTTCCAATTAAGTTGCACCAATTTTACACTTTTGTGTAAGATTTTGACAGGGAAGAAAAATGCGTGGAATAAAAAAGACGACGTCTCTGGCTCTACTGCGTCGATTTTGATCCTTTTATAACTGTCGATCACAAATCCAGAGTACTCTTTTAATCGTTTAGTCTCTAAAACACCAGAAAATTGTGAAAAACGTAAATCACAATTCTCTCCAGCTTTCAGTTACACCCTTAAATTTTTTTTTTTTTTCGCATTTTGTCGATCGAGAACTCAGAGGTATTCCATTTACAATCAGCAACAAAATCCTAAAATTTGAGAAACAACAGTAGAACCAGAGAATGTTTGACATTTTTGCTTAATAAATGACTTAAATTGAATTCTTATGTAACTCTCATATCTGTCCGTTCAACATGAATGACAGCCAGTAGCCAGTTAGCTTAGCTTAGCATAAAGACAGCAAAAAATGGGAAACAGCTAGCCTGGCTTTGTCTTAAAGTAACAAAATCCACCTACCAGCACCTCTAAAGCTCACTAAGTCACACTTTAAATCTCGTTTACTTAATCCATACAAATAGCAAACGTAAAAATGACAAGATGCAGTTTTGTACAGGACTATTTCTTGGCCGGGAGCGTTTACGTCCTGGAAAGAGGATGGTGAGGTTGTTCTCTCTCAATCAGCAACGTGCTCCCAGTGCTTTTTGCTAAGCTAAGCTAATTGGCTGCTAGCTCCAGCTTCATGTTGAACAGACAGAACAGAGACTGGTTAGCTTATGATTAAAGTTGTTGCCTGTGTTTTTTCTTCTGCGTTACAAATTGATTAATGGACTTAGCCTAGGGTGAATGAAGTACCTGTTAAATTAAGGTACTTTATCATATTCAAGTAAATAAAATCTCAATTACTATAAAACAGTCCTGTACATTTGAGTTGCAGCATTGCCCACAACAGTATAATACAACCAGAAATATTAAAGAGACAGCTGCCTCGGTAGAAATTATATAGCAAATTCTCTCTCTAGTAGACAGATCTGTTATTTTAAAGTGTATGTAGTCATATTGTCCAACCCTATTTTATTGTATTATTGGCATTTGAATTTTTGATGATCTCCAATACTAGCTGACCAGCCTGTGTGTATCTACACCAAGGTCAACCTCCCCTCAGATCTTGTGTTTTTTCCAGGTCTAAAGTGAATGGGTGTGTGCTTACTGCTCTCTATGTGGTCTGCAGGCTGAAATCAGCCACCTCATTTCTCCTGGTCAACCTCTCTGCCTTTGACATGCCAGACTTATCGTGTATCTCCTCTTCCTCTTTGTCCGATTTTACCGATTAACATCTCCCGCTCTATCTTCCCTCCTCCTCCTCCTCCCTCTGTCTTCCCCTTTGGGCTTTATCTCTCCCTCCTCCTCTCTGTCCGCTGTGCTCTGATCCAGAACCACACTGTCATACTAACAACTCCTTGGGGACTCTAACTCTGCTTGTCTCCGTGATGTAAGTTCCTCCTCTTCTTCCTCCTCTTCCTCTACGACCTTTGGCAGTGGGTTCACCAACCACACGGACCTCTCACCTCACGCCCTGCAGACCTCCCCCTCCTCACCTTGTTCATTAATGCATGCTTCACAGGACTGCAGAGTGACAGTGTGTGAAGCCATCGGAGTGGTGTCAAAAGTCGTGCAATGGCTATGCATCTGTTTTCTTTGTTTTAATGCGCGCATGTTTATTTGATATAGACCATCTTTTTAAGGGACCATACTGGTGTTTTGCATGTTTTAGTCCATTAACCATAAATCACATCTACTGTTTTCCAATACCATAACACATTTTTAAATTATTTGATTTAAATTAATTTGCAGCCAGTGCGGTATGAAAATCAACTTCAAGAGAATTCCATTAAACTGGTAAATTACAGGGAACATTTATTAAGCTGTATTTGTATGGGTGAGGTCCATCGCAGCCGAGAGCATCAACTGTTTTGATAACTCTTCTTGTTACTGACAGCACAGCTTCATAAACTATAGTCAAGTTTCCATCCAAATTCAGTGCAAATTTGAACAGAATTTCCAGAAAAATCAGCAAAAGAAGAGTATTGTTTTTCATCTACTACTGGTATGCGAATATTAGTAGTATATTATGTGTATTATCTTACCAAGACAGTTGGTGGCACAAGTTCTCCAGTCTGGTGCCATTAAATCATTGAGGAAGAAGAGGGTGGAACAACATGACGTAATAAAAAAGAGCACCAGTCAAACCACAAAACAAACAAAAATGATGTGGAAAACAGAAATATGACATTTTTGTTTGTGTTATCTAATCATTTGGGGTGATGATGATTTATCCGCTGCTTCCATTGCACTTTTATGGATACACCAACTTTTCCACCTCAGCCAAGCGTAAAATCTTATTTTGCAATATTTCAACTTCTTTTTTGAATTTCCAGCATTTACACAAACATTTTTTAGAGCAAAAATTCAAATTCTGCACAAAAACCGGTGGATGGAAATGCACTATTGGTTGACAGGTAGTTCAGGATATCAGCTGTGTTTGAAATCATTAACTCATTCACTTTTCTCTACTCACTATACAGGGAATACTAGAGCCGATTTTAAAAAAAAAGCCTAGCTAACTCAGCCTCTAGCCAGCAAGCGTTGGCTGAGCTGACAAGCGAATGTGGCTGCTGACATTAGCTGGATTGGTTCTTAATCTGGGCAGACACTGTGCAAATTTATTGATCTTGTACGTTGTGTTACTAGTCGGGCGCCACTGATTCAGGGCTCAAATCGGGCCCAATCTGTACAATGTCTGCCCATCTTTAGAGACAAACGTGGAAAACGATTATAAGCACACATCAATTTTGTGACAACAAAAACAGTTTTGGACTCTATTGCATTTATTTATTTATTTATTGTCTTCAAAATGTATGATGTTAGCTAAATCTGGTTAGTTAAAACCTGGTTAGTCATCATTTATTGTGTGCTACATTTTACGCTGCATTGTGAGATAATTTTAGTCCACTATTTGGATATTAATAATTCTTACTAAACTTTTGAACAACACTGCAAAGTGGGAAACATACTTATTTCTTATCAGCTAGATTTCGGACACAGCTACTATCTGTTTATTGCACTGATGTGAAAATAATCCCAATTAATATCACATGTTCATGAGCTAATTTAGCCGAGAGAGGTCGAAAGTCACACACTATTTTTTAAGGACTATTTGTACAAATGTGAGACATAACATTACATCCATTTATTGTCAAATGCTGGCCAAGGTTCTGTAGGATATATCCAGGGTAACTAAATAACTGTGGGAAGTTACTTGATCGAAAAAACATAGCTTACAATGACATTAGCCTGCAAGCGTTAGCTGAGCTGACTACTAGCTAACATAGGATGCTGACGTTCGCTTGGATAGTTCTTCTAATGAGCAAAAACTAATTTTGTGATTCCAAAAACACATTGTCTTCGGAATGCATGGTGTAAGTGAAATCCTGGTTAGTGACCATCAACTGCGCACTACTTCCTACACTGCATATTGGTATGATAACAGTCCACTATAAGGATTGATATTTCTTACTAAACATTGAAAAAAACACTATAGACTGTATGTTTACTATATTTTTGACTAATCTCTCATCTGTAAAACTAATTCCCCACCATGTCCTAGTGAGCTAATATTTACCTAGACCAAAAACTAAAAGTTGCACGCAATTTTTACAAAAAATATTTGGAAAAAATTTGAATTTTTGCGCCAGTTATTGTCACATGCTGGCTTAGGCTGCTGGCTTAAGTGAGGTGAGCTAATACTCAGTGTAACTAAATTACTCTGGGTAGATAATTGATCAAAAAATCGTAGATAACATTGACATTAGCCAGCAAGTGTTACCTGAGCTGATGTGTAAATGTTTATTACTAGCTAACGTAGGCCAGTGGCCAAGGCTGGTTCTTCTTAGAGACAAACCTTAAAGACAAGCATTAGGCAAACATCAATACAGTGAAAAAATAATGTGAACTTGAGTTTCTTGTTTTCAAGACCTTAATGTGCCGTTTTCCAATGAGCACTTTAGATTACAAAAAAGATTTTAAGAACAATTCCTGCTCTCTGCACTAGAATAATATGGGATGTTGTGATGGCAGCATTACTTAGACAAAAAACTGAAACATTATTTAAAATGGAATATCCATCTAAAGCAGTTTTCGAGTTTCAGCAAGTTGATTGTCATACCTACAGTAAATAAATTAAACCGGTTTGGCGGTAATGTAAAATATATATATATGATTTGTAATAAATGGGATAGATCCTGTAAAACCACTGGTATGGTCCTTTAAAGCAAACTCACAAACTCAATTCATGTGACTCAAAGACTCATCAGATTGTGTCTTGGGCCCCTTTTAAACAGAGATCCCGCTATATTGCCGTTATGAAGACACCTCATTGTGCCGGCTTTACTTGTTTCCACTGAACCCAACAAAGCCGGAATAATGCGTGCCAGCGTCGTTCTGGAATCAGACGCGTGATGTGTCACACAACAGCGTCGGCGTCTGCCCCCCGCCACGGGGGGCCCTCCCTTTTACACAGATGTCGATTCGGCTCTGTGACTACTTCTGCTGCCGGCTTAAAGACGGAACAGCAATGCCCCCCGTTCTGTGTTCGTACCTGGTAAATAGAACGGTGAGGCAGAATAACGGCGCAACATTCCCGCCTTGAACAGGCTGTATAAAAGGGGCTTTGATTACTGATAGCGTCTCACACTTTCGGACGTTTCAGCACAGGCTAATTGCTGTCTTTTTGGGCTGCATTCGGCCTTATCTGGATTACTCTAACATTGTGTTTCTACCAGGTCTTCCTCTTTCTGTCACCATGTGTGCGACTGGATGGACTGTGATGTTTTCTTGTGATGTTTTTTTTTCACTTTTTTGTCCATGCAGTGCTTTCTTTCCTTTTCCTACAGTTCCCCCTCACCATTTCCTCTCACACTAACCAGACCTCCAAAAGATTAACTGATGAAGACGGCTGCTAACACTCATCACTTCCTGTGCACTCTCACCTTTCTTGGTTATGCTTGATTTCTGGTGGAGATTAACTGAATATTCTGGTACGCTTTGCATGCTTAAAGGAAAGATCCACCTTGGGATACGATACACTTTTATGCAGTGAAATCCTCACCAAGTATTACACTCCTGCAGGTGTTTAGCGATCAAGTGCTGGAAATTAGTTTTCTGGTGGTCCCGCTCACAGATTCTGATATTTCCCGAAATGCCTTTGCAAAAATTTGAGAAAATCATCCTAAATTTTTTACTCATAGTTATGGATTACAGAAATACCAGAACTCCTGGGCTTTAATCCAAAAGTGCTTTAAAATTTTGCAAATTACTTAAAATCAGACCTTTGGACAGACTATGCTGCCCAGTTCGCTCCATTTTTCTAGACAGGGGTGGGAAATTTAAATAAAAAACAACATAATATTGTTGTTTATTCAATATTTTTGTTTTTAGTGGCCTTAAACCCCATTTCTCATAAGTCTGCGGCGAGTTAAACATGACCAGCTAGACAGACTGAGGCCAGGTGAGATACTCTACTATTTTACTTTTACTATTTTACTTACATACTTACACTTACTATTTAAGAAGAAAAAAAAATAATTCAAAAGCATAGAAAAAGGTCAAAAAAGAGTCTGTAGGTGGATATCATGGACAGGGAAGAAACATTTAAAATTAAGAAATTAAGAAATGCTAACAAATTAATCATGTAACTTTGCTCTAATCACGAAAGGGGATTTGGTTCAGCCTAGAGAGAAGCTCTCGATCTCAGTGATTTACAAAGCCAGAGTATTCATCACTGTCAAAGTCCACTGTAGTGTACTGTAAAATCTCAACTCCTACTACGTTTTGCTTATTTTTCATGGCGATTTAAAAAAAAAAATGCGGCCACAATGGGAAAACCCCTTTTTACAAAAATGTCAAAGTGTTTTAAGGTGGATTTTTCCTCTAAGGCCAAAGCATCTACAAGGAAGTCAGGGTTGATGTGAATATGTTCGGGTTGCTTTTTTCAGTAGCCACTCCTGTACTCTGACTTCCTGTACACATTACTGGTGCATGATCTGTGGCGTTGTGTGATTTGATGTATTAGCATCACATAGGGAATCTTGTATTAACCCACAAGCCGCCCATTAAAAAAACGACTTGTCTGTATTTTCCGGTGTGTACGTTATCCATCGGCTGTATTCATGAACAAACGATTTACTGATGGAGACGCCGATTTGACGCAGACGCCTCCCATCATTCCCTTTTACTTGTTCTCCTGTCAGCTCATGAGGACTTCCCGCAGGTTGTCTAACACATCAATCAATGGTGGATCCATCCGTCCATTCGTCGGACTTATTTTTCCCTTCATTTCATCCTCTCACGCCACCACAGCCTGTCTGCCGTGAATTTTTAGCAGAACTAGATTTTGTTGCTTTGTGGGCTCAGTGTCCCCCATCCGTCAGCTGAAATCTCACGCCTGGTGATGAACCATTTGTGAATCAGGCCAGTGGTGTGATGTCCCCGTATGATCGTTCACCCACTCACACTCTGACATTATTCTGAGGGGGAGAGAAAAGAACTCATCCACAGACTCTTTTCTCTCCTCTTATCGCCCTCCTTTCCACCCTTTTTCTTTTTCATCCAGGGGACAAATGCGTAAAGCCCCCTCGTAGCTCCAACGCCATCAAATTGTGTACGTACCCCAGCAGGAAAATTGAACCAGATTTCTAAACCCCTACGTCTGCATCGTTCTGTGTTATACATCTCGGTCATCGTGAAATTGCGCCCACGTGCATAATCCATCGCCTTACAGTGTTAAACTTATATGTCTTTACACACCCGTAAATGCTGTGAACACATGGACAACAAGAAGCACACTGACCTGAAAAGCCCTGATTCAGCTGTATGCTAATTTTCTGAGGCTGTAGTTTGTGGTGGTGTTGCTCTCGACTGAACCCTATTGTGAAAAGGCTGCTTCCTTTGCATTTCGCTGAAGCCGTATGTCATGTGGGCAGGATGGTAGAGATGGACAGAATCCCCATGTTTACAACTTGCGAGCATTCAAGTGATCGGACAGCTCAGGGCGGTTGTATGACCACAGAGTTAATCGTTTGAGAGCCAAAAACTACTGTGCGCTGAGGTTAGACATTATACATTAAATATTACATCCACTGAATTTGGTTTGAGTTAGCTTGAGCAGTGGACTTTGGCCGACATGAGATGTCTGTGTTTGGTTTTCAGGCGCTTCCGCGTGATTAGGCAGCCAGTCAGATATATCAGCACTTTCAGGGGGGAAAAAAAGGTGTAACTGTGACTTCAATTTTTACGTGAATGATATTTACAAGTTGGAAACTGGTAATTATGATCATGTCAATATGACTTGTCTGTGGTACAAGCCCTACAACAGTATTTTTTGTGTTAAAACATTCATCTGAGTCCAGCGTTTCTGCCAGGTCATCTGGTAATTTATTAGCTAAGTTATTCAAAGAACGGAATAGAGGTTGTGTCGTTTTATTTGTGATCTGTTAAAGTTTTGTTTGTTTGTTTTTTTTCTGTTGTGCTGCTTGTGGTGCTGCTGCAGGTTGTCTCAATCACTGACAGTGAAAACAGATGTGCATCAGTAGGCCCTCTGAGCGATTAACAACTGAGAAGCTGGCCATAATTCTTTTTTTCACAGCAGGCCGTTGTACTTGCCATAGCAGGGAAGAAGTGTCATTAGCGATGGCTCCATCAAGTGTCTCGGTGAGCCATGACAGAGAGCCAGCACGCACAGCGCCGGTGCCCTGGGGCTAGCTCACCTACATGGAGTGCAGCTGTTTTTAATGTTACCACTTACACTTGTGCTTTTCCTGCTGTGAAAAAGTCAGTGCTTGTGTGTGTGTGTGTGTGTGTGGGTGTGGGTAAAGTTTCAGCAAAATAACAATTAGCAAATACAAGCCCACCTGTGCAGATGGTAGGACGCAGTCTAGTGAGGCTGAGAAGTTAAAGTGCCAGTCGCTGGTGTGTAGTATCGGGAGGGTTCGCGGCCGTTTCCTTGGTGGATTTCGTTCCAGTTTTAAGTTGATTGATTTGTTCTTTTTGTTTCAGGAGCACCACCTTGATTTGTTTCACGTCTCATCATCCTGGCATCATACAATGTCAGCATTATGTCTATTTAAAATGATTAAACTAGATTTCCACACAGGAGCCCTCTACGACACAGGTAACGGTGTAGGAGCCGTCTTAGTCGATAAAGTAAGTCAGTGGTGCTAATTTGCAAATAATCAAATTATGTGCAACCAATTGATATGCAGTGATTAGGAACACTTTTCAATATAATCCTTGGCAATAAAACACCACCACTAAATGCAGCCTCAAAAATGACCATCTGTCTTAATTGATGCAGCCCTTTAAGCGCTTATTCGGTGATTTGAAGGGCAAAAGAAGTGCAGAAAACTCAGCCGAAGACGTCTAGTCTCCATTTAACCACTGTTTCAAACCCATTTCAGTGATTTTTTTTTCCCAACATGTCTAAGGTCTACGTGGAGCTTAAGATATCGTCAGTAAAATTCTATCAAAGCAACAGTTATATTGCCTTCAGTTTCTACAAAACCTTGAACTTTTCAACCAAATATAGCTGTAGCAACACTTAAGTCAAAAGCATTGAGTTTGATTTGAAATAAATCTTATAGGCTGGTAACCTCATTTTAAAGGTTTACTTTTAAAAAAAAAAAAAAAAAAAGGTTACAGGATCCATTTGTTGGTGAAAAACTGTTTTGCTCTGCAGATTATTTGGCCATAATGTCATCAATAAAAGTCCCAATGTGAATGTCACGCAGAGATTGTTGAGATGTATGATGAAAGGAAAAACAATTCTTCAAAAAATAAAATTACACTCAAATGTTTCATCAGTTTACTCTACTGAAGTTACACCTAACCTCATGGCACGTCATTGTTTTTCTTCTTTTAACAAAAATGTTCTGTGTTCAAAGTGGAACATTCATCCTTTTCGTTCTGCGCACATCATTTAAACGTTTGGCCCTTGCTCACTTTCCTCTCACTCTCTTTCATTCATGTTTCTCGGTTTTAAATCGCTTCCTTCCGCCGATCGGCACAGAAGGATTGCTCTCCCCTCTCTCTGACGGCTCCTTGTCGTTGGCAGGACCTGCCTCGCTCTCCGGTGGCTCCGCCCCTGGACTCCTGCTTCCTGAGACCGGCCCGCCCGGCTAACCGCAGACCCCCCTCGCGCTGGGCCGCCCGCTCTCCCTCCTCCTCCCCCAAGTGGAGCGAGGGCTCGAAGAGGAGGTTCACCTTCCCGCCGCCGGGACACCGGAAGACCATCCTGGAGGACGAGGAGCTGGCATGAGTCCGTCCTCTACCTCCTCCCGCCCTCTTCCACCTCAGCCTAAAAAGACCCAGTACCTCAGAAACCCCCCAAATCTAGAGACTCCCTAAAAAACGGAGCCTGATGTGGGGGTTGGGATCCACCCAGTAGCACCAGCTGACCATCAAGGAACCAGAACTTCTTTTTAGAAGAACCTGGAACGTACTGTAATCTCATCAAAAAGACATAAAAAAAACTACATTTCCATAAGAGGTGCCTGCACACACTTGCGTTAATCATCACCCAACGTGTGTATATATGTATTTAATACATATATATATTTTAGTAACTTTAGTAACTGTTGGTCAGCTGTTGCATTTGTATGACGTTTACACCATTTTTTTTTCTCATCTCTGTTTATACTTTTCTTTTCTATGTCGTTTACGTTGTCCCGCGTCAATTCACGCTCCAACGATTTTTTTGATAAGCGCATTCGTTCATTTTTAGTTGCCAGCCTTTGAAGCTCGACTCTTCTGTTTAGTTTTCAAGGAGAACGCAAGACAAAACGCAAGACAACACAAGCAAGCGAACAGACAAAAAAAAACCAACTTCTGCTTCGTCGGGTCGGAAGCAGACACACGTGATGTCATTTCTGATGCTAATGTCCTTATTTATTTTTACATTGGGATGAATGTTTGGCTCTGTAAACATGTAGAAGATGGGCGACGACCAACTGAATAACCTTATGCATATTTGGAAGGCAGTTGTACAAATATCGGTCAAATATTTGCATGCCTTTTCAACACTAGCATGTACATACGAGCTCTAGTCATTTGTGATCACTCGGCTCCGCTGTGGGGAAAAAGAAAAAAATGTTGTGATGGGAACTCTTGAGCTGTCGTTTTTGTTGTCACATGATTTGCAATGACTAAAAAACAAAAAGTTTTTAAGTAAATTATTGTACCTACCAGATTGTCTTTGTATAGTTGTTACTATTGGATATTAATTACTTTTTCTTTTGACAAGAAAAAGGGATTGTGGAAAAAAAAAAAATGAATGTTTTAAATGCAAAGTCTATGTCAAAAAGTCTAAGGATCTGTAGTCTTATGTAAATAGTAAATGGTAATAAACATGAATGTGTATTTACAAGACTTCCTCCTCCTGTGTGTGTGTTTGCATCTGCTGGTCATGTTTTACATTTATCTCGCCATGATAAAAGTTACAGCTCATGATAGATTATACGCTCTTTCATTAGACCTGAGTCTGTGGTCTTCGCAGAGGCTGATCCTGAACGTGTGTGAGTGTGTGTGCGCACGTGTGTGTGTGTGTGTGTGTGTGTGTGTGTGTGTGTGTGTGTGTGTGTGTGTGTGTGTGTGTGTGTGTGTGTGTGTGTTTGTCTGTGTGGATTACAGAGCAGACCACAGGATTATAGTGGGTCAGGGGGGACAGACACACAAACACACAGTGAATGTGAGTAAGAAGATTGTGTCCTCTCAGAAGTCAAATCCTCTTGCATCATGGTAATACATGTGCCACCTTACTCATGTTTCCCAGCTTGTCACGCAAGATAAAGACCAGTAAAAACAAACAAAAAACCCCGGACTGGTTCATTTAAAGGTCTTGAAAAAAAAAAATCAACCTACTTACCTACCCCTAGTTGTGTCTGACTGTGCAGATTATGAACGCAATTGATGATTATTTTCATTTTTTAGTATATAAATGTAGGAAAATAGAAAAAAAAATAAAAAATTGGAAGTTCACTGGAGGTTCCCAGAGCCCAAGGTGAGTTGTTTAAATTGCTTTGTTTTTTCTGACCATCAGTCAAAAACCCCCAAATGTTCCATTTACAATGAAATAAAACTGACCCAATACGCTCCCAGCCGCTCATCCATAAGGTTGATACAGTGAAGAAACCGGACCAGATTTTGGTTTGAATCAACCTGGGCTATCTACGTGGCTAGAGACAACGACAGGTAAATGAAAATATGTCTTTTTTGCAATTTAGGTGAGCTGGCCCTTTAAAAAACAAAACAAAACATGTAAAACACGTATGTATAAGTTGTGATGTTGCTGCCAGCTGACCGAGAAAAACACCACAGTCCTTCTCCCGGTTATTTGACTCATTTTCAGCTTCCTTACAGAAAATACGTTGGAAGAATTAAATCTGTACGTTCAAAACTGCTGGCTTTTACTGGACAACTCCAAGCTTTTATTGACTCTGAGGGGGAGCGTCTGATGGAGGGAGAGAGGGAAAGAGGGAGTGATAAAGAGGCAGACGCGGAGAGCTGAGGGGCCTCCGTATACCTTTCACAGAGTTATAACGATGAATAATTCATGCGGGCCGACTGCACGCCGGGAGCTGCTGATGGCACAGAGTGGCTCAGCGGAGGGAAGAAGAAGAAGAAGATGCTCTGCTTTTACTTCCATCCGCCCTGAGAGAAACCCAGCACTGCTGAATAATTTACACCAGCCCTGAAGACACACACACACACACACACACAGTGACCTCTGTGGGAGATAAGTCACACCCAAGTACAGTAGCTACCCGGCAGCAAAGATGGAGAAGGGAGAATCTTTCGTCACTTCAAAGCGAATCTGTGACATTTTCAGGAGGTAAAGCCTGAGTTAACGCAGGTGGCACTCAGACTAAATCCCCACCTCGCTACAGACAAACCTCCGCTGCTGTTTATGAACTAAAACCTCTGGTGAATTTATGATTAAACTTTAGTTTTATGGCTGCCATGTAATGCTTTTTTTTAATTTTATTTCTTATGGTTTCGTTTTTTTTAAAGGATATGGCTAGCATTATTTTATATGTTTCTTATTGTAAACCAATTTCATTCTAACCTCCCTAAAAGCGGCTCGCAAATATTTAGTTTCCTTTTTTCAAAAAAGACTCAGTCATTTTCTTAACAGTTGGGTGCTGTACTTTTTAGCAAACATTACTCAAACAGGAGGAAATGGTTCATTTGTCGGGGACTATTCTGAGCAGTGGATCAATACACACGTGGGGCCATGTTTAGTATTTACGGTAGCAGGACATCAGGCACGGGCTATATTCTGTACACAGCATAGAATAGTTATTAGTAAGACAAATTTAATTGTGGGTGTTTTATGGAATTTGTTTACAATGAGAGTATTGTTTTATTTTACTCATTCAGATTTGAATCTTATATGCAGAGGAGTGGACTCGAAACACAAGTCTGATGATTTTGTACTCGACTCGCAGCTGAACTGACTCTAATGGCGTGCGACGTCACATGGAAGTGCTCCCTTTGACTTGGAATGACTTGATATCCTCCCTAAAACCAAGGATTGAAAAGGATGCCGTAAAAAAAAAGCGTTCAATGTTGAATTCAGCTCTTCGTTTTTCCCGACCACGCATATGCTTTGAATCAGCGCAAACGGGAAGCAGAGTCATCTAGATATAAAGACCAATGAGGCTCAAAGATCAGATGGAAACTGTCAACGTCTTTCAAAATTTGAAGCCGTGCAAGGAACGGTGAGTTAAAGCTTCGGTTAAACTATGAGGTGGTACGGCTTAAGATAGCATTAGCTAAGAGCTAGTGTTAGTTACCGAACTTGGCAAACATGAAATCACTGAGGCCTCGAGACGTCCAGAATCAGACGTAAAGTTAGCAGAACAATGACACTGTTATTTAATTCCATGTGACCTGTTTAGGACTTAAAACACAGGACTGTGGAGTTGAGTTAGGGCTTGATTTAATGACTTCACAGCCTATACTTGAGACTTACTTGTGACCTGCAGAACAACAACTTTGCTCCCGTCATTCGTCACCGCTTGATCGCCACGCCCACCCGCACACCTGCTCGCAGTGCCCTCATCAGCTTCCCCCTATGTAAAACCCGCCCTTTAGCCACAGTCCTCAGCCAGAGTTTCTGTCCTGTCATCCTGGCCCCTGCAGTCCAGCCTCTCTCCCCAACCCTGACCCGTTTGAGTCCAAATCTCGTGGATTTTGTTTCAGCGCCCTTGCACTAACCCACATGAAAAGTGCTTCACGAATGAAGTTTAACTGACCGATCATAGTTTCGTGAGACTCATTGCTGTCTTTTTGAGAGGAGTTTCCCTGGAAATGTCGAATATATGGTGGAAAAAGGTAAGAGCTCATCATGCTTTAATTGTTGTGAGAATGTTTTCGACTGGTCTGGATAGGCAAGGATTAAGCCTTTAAAATACACCATCGCACCCGTGGGACGCTTTGGCCCCGGCAGTGTTACCGTGGGTGTGTTTTTGGTCTGCACATTTTCTGCCGGGGTGAGGAAGCCGAGTGGATTCGTGTGGTTGCTTGTTCAGCCAAGGTTTTTTTTCTAAGTTTGCAAAAAGTCTTGGTTTACCCAGAACTTATTGTCCCACGTAAGACAGACAAGAACTAAAACGCTTTCTGCAACAGATAAAAGTAGACAACTTCTTGAAGTCTGACTATTAGTTGGATCTAAGTCATAGTCAAAGTCTGTCTCTGTGAAACCAGACCCTGAAGAGGCACACAAAGTAGATGGTCATCCGTGCTTAGTGTATCCTAGAAACTTCTTTTGGGTTGTAACCCAGTTCCGTTTTGGACGGCACAGCTTTGCAGCGTTTCAGTATTCGCTCGTGCTCTCTTTTATTCGCAGGCGGCATATCTTTGTGTGACTCAGGTGTCGTCAAATTCGCGAAGAGCTTTTCCTCATTTGCTCGTGGCTTTTATTTGCTCGTGTCTTTGCTCAAGGCAAGCGGTGTGCTGAGCTTTCTCAGCCACCGTAACAATGTTTAATGAGCTGCAAAATGCTTTAATCACCGCTAAGATACAGTACAAATCCACAATAGCAGGTAGTAATATCAGCATTTATATTTCTGGAAATGTGACAAATGATTTTCTTTATCTTTTGGAGCACCGGTCTTCACATGCCACCAATTTTTTTTTTTTACATTTTTATGCTACAATATCTACTTCAAAAGAGATATTGGATCTAAAGAAATGTCCTGGTTGAATGAGGGATAAAGTGCTGACATCCCATGACCCTCTTTGTTGAACTCCTAAGAAGATTTTCAATTTAATGCCATCACCTACTTTCCATAATATATTATGCTCCTGAAATGAGAGTGCATCAGACTACCGTTCAGTATTGCACAGTGAGATAAAAATAGGATCTTAATTGTGATTTACTTCTGACATCACCGCACAGTTCATCCCATCTTTGAAATTACACATCACTTTTCAAAGTCACTTGTAACAGATCCAGTTAACCGATAAGAAAAATCAACCGCACAGGCTACAGGATGTTTGTCGGGACAGTCATGGACAAATATCCGCTGATCCAACGTGATTGTTGTGTCTTTGACAGGACACACCAGTCGCCCAAAAACCAAAAGTCATAGGGGGCTCGTAAAATAGTACCAGACTCGTGCAAACGTTTGAATGTGTCACTGCGTCGCCTTCACTGCACGGCTTCATTTCCTCTGACAAAAAGAGGGGTGTCAAATAGTTCTCGTGGGTTTTTGCATGTAAATGAAGCTGCTTCTGAATATCTGCTCTGACGTGTGACTGTGATTGATAAAGACAAAAAGAGCCACGTTTTCTCTCCCCGGCTGGGATGAATAATGCAGCAGTGGCTGTCTGGGCATCTCTGTCAGACTGTTGAGAGCAGTTTCCCCCTCGTGTTCCCAAAACTCTGCGTCTTTGACTAAACAGATGAGACAAGCCTCTGGTTTTCTCCTTTGCCTCGTTTCGTTAGAGTTTTGCAGCAGCTGCTGTGCGAGGACTCAGCTGAGGCTTCAAACCGAACACTGTGGATCGGTGTAAATGGCTGAAATCTAAACGGTGTCACACCGCAAACCAATTTGACGTCACTGTAGGGCTGGACAGATGTGTTTCTCTTGCAGATGGGTCTAAAGGGATGTATGTGAGGACGGATTTTGTTCGCAAAGGATTCTTGTGTAGAAATGAACCAGTCTGATTGATCCCCTTAAATGAGGCTGTAGATGAGAAAAGCAGCCCTTCACTTCTACATGAGACTTTTTGCAACTGAAAATAAAATATCATTTTCTGCGGGACACACGCAGATGTTGTCACTGATGGAAAAATTAAAATCGAGAATGAAAAAACAAGTTTCTGTTAAATGCCAATGAAATCAAGATTTTCTTCCACGACATTTGCCTGAAAGAAGAATTTAGATCAGAAATGTTTACTTTGTTAAACTTCCAACTGTCAAAATTCAACTGTTGTTTCTTGCTGTCACGCATACGTTTACATTTACATTTCTTCAAGATTAATATCAGATTAATATCAGCACCACCATTAAGAAGTTTGGGTTTTCAAGTCGTAACTAATGACTTTAAGAATAAATACAGTAATTTGGTAATAGCTTAATAGATCATTAACAAGCCATTTGTCACAGTGGGAAATACTGTCACCACAGAAATCTCTGACAAGCTCCTTGAGAGAGGAACACACTCTTCTTTACAGCAGCTGACCCACCAGTTTGTTTATTGACCGTTTTAAATTTTCCAAAATTAGCAGTTGTCTCCGACATTTACCAAAGTGTAAAATGTCCTAGTGCATCCCTGACTTTTAAACTGTGTTTGCATTTGGTTGAATTAAAATTAGTGGTGTGGCTTGACCAAAAAAAAAAAAAAAAAAATCCAACCACTTCCCTTTTACTTACTGGTAGACAAATGCTAAACACAGAACCAGAGCGTCAATGGTCCGATTCCAACCAGGGACCTTTGTTGAAGTCGTACCCCTCTCGCTCTCTTTCCCACTGTTTTCCGTCTGTCCCTTCACTGTCACTCGTCCACTGAAGGTGAAAAGGCCCAAAGAAACCAAATGCTTTCATCGACAAATGCCAAAGAGTTTGTCTGGGAGACAGCTCGGGAAGCTCGAGTTAAGCTACTGCTTCCGAGGCCAAGAATGAACTCTCATGTTTAATTGGCACCAATAAGACATGCTTTAAAAATTGTTTATATGCTGTAATTAATGCTTTATTAATGGTTAATAATACATTTAATAATGCTTAATAAATCAGTAATAAGCCATTTTTAAGAGGAAGAGTTGACATGGCAGGCTGTAAAAAATGCCTTTGGGCAGTATAAGTTTAGCTTTTACATTCAGCAGTCGGTGACACCAGTCAAATGACTTTTTCACAACTTGCCAACCCAACTTGTAACCTTTTGTAATGGCTTATTACTGATCTATAAATATTAATAAACAGTAAATAACATAAATAAACCATTAGTTACAACTCGTGCCCTTTACAAAGTATTCCTTATTAAAAATGTGCACTAAGACATCAGGAAAACATTTATCCTCTGAACAGTGAGTGACTGTGTCCTTGTTCACTGGTTGAATGTATTAAAAATAAAGTGACCCGCTGTAAAGACAGTTAAGTAAGTGCATGTACAGTCTGAGGTGTTTAAAGACGCATTTTAAGCAGTTTTACTAAAGTGCACTAGTTCCCCTCGTGTCCCGCCGACAGAGTTAACCTTTCTGAGGCTCCGCGCTGCCTCCCTCAGCGAGCAATCTGTCAAAGATTGGACCCCAGATTGCACATGCCTGCAGCCGTGTGCGAAGGCCTCAAACAGACAATGAGTGACACAATGGGCCTGGCTGGGCCATTAGCTGAGAGGTTGTCATGCCAACGATACAAAAAGCCACTCGCTCGGCTCCGGCAAAAGGTTTGGCCCCGAGGAGAATTCATATTGAGCAAGAGCTTTGCCCGGAGGCCCTTTATGTCTCCTCACTCTCTGTTACATCATTATTCATCTGAGGGAAAAAAAAAAGAGCCCGTCCCGAGGCTCCGGTCGATGTCCGAAGACCAGAACGGTGGCAGCTACCGGTGTGCTCAAGCTGTGGAAACAGCATGGCAGAGGCTTGGTGTGTTCTTTGGGGGGGGATTTTTTTGAAGGGGGGGGGGTTAGCTTCACAAGAAATGCACAATTGTTTCAGTAAACAGACAGTCCCATTGAGTGTGACGACCATATGAACTCTGAACTAAACCAGCAGGGCCGTCGCTCCGGCTGGCGAGGATTCAGGAAACAATGCGTCCAGCGGAGAAAGCACTTGAGGAAAATACTGGACCGGCTCAACGTGAGATGTAGAGAAATATGGCCGGATAGATTTGTAACGGTCAGTGGTGGTGGAAATATTCAGATCCTTTACTTACGTAAGTGTGTCACCACAACAATCTAAAAATACCAAATAAATGTATTTGCCTCTGAATTGGAGCGGAGTAAAAGCAGAAGTAGCAGGAAATGGAAATACTCAAGTAAAGTACAAATACCTCAATTGGTTTGGTGCCACTATTTTATTCTTTAACAATGCAATGTATTTTATAAATTAGTATTGTTTTTGTTTTTTTTAAAGTAGAGTATTTCCCTCTAAAATGTAGTGAATGGAATGTAAATACTTAAGTGAAGTACAAGTGCCAATAAATTGTACTCAAGTGCAGCACTTGAGCGAATGTGCTTTAGTTATTTTTCTTGTTAAAATGTACAAGAAGTGTACAGTGTTTGCTGCCATCGGTTCAGTATAAGAGCTTCAACACTGGCAACCAATGCAAGCCTCATTTTTCGGCTAAATTCTGACCTGTGGTTGACCTCCACCAGGTTATCTCAGCACCTACTCTTCAACATACAGTCTTAAGTGGAAGTTCAGTTACACCATCTGTCTGTCCTTTGAGGAGCAGAAACAAAAAGGCGCCATTCATTTGGTGTCTCCTTGTTTCCTCTTTTGTCTGCGTAATTTGCTCTGGACTTGCCCAGTCGTCTTCATGGCACTGGCACAAACACACACACACACACACACAGAGAAACAACATCTTTGTGTGTCTCGCAGCAGGCCTCTGCCTCTACACACAAGCTGGCGTGTGTAGTGGTGAAACCTCTGGGTAACACACGACGTCTGAGGCTTCAGTCTCTCTCTGTCTGAGCTGGTGTGATACCACATGAAAAACGGAGATAATGACGGCCATAATCCTCTGGAGGCTTGGGGTTGAGGAGGGCTGGAGAGGAGTTACGGTGGATTCACACACAATAATGCCTCGCTTTTCCTTCGAGATCAATGTGGAAAAAGTAAAACGTTTTGCAATATTCACCATTTTCCATATGTATTTTTATATGTCTTATTATTGTCACTTTGGAAGTCACTGTATGGACTTAAAAATTATTTTATACTATTTTATGTACTACACCTACTGTATGTATATAAAGTTACTTTACATTAACCATACAATATTTATCCAAGCACTCTCGCGTTCCCACGCACCCTTGCCCTATTTGTAACCCTGTTTACAGTTTAAAGTAAAAGTTGGACGTCTACATAGACATTGTATGTTGTTGTCTGTTTATTATTTATACACAAATGCATCTATTCTTTGTCTGTAAAAAAATATCTTTGCGTTTGCTCATCTGTGTTTGCTTTGGTCTTGTTTCAGCTGTACATACTGTATGTGTATCTTCCTGTGCATTGTTCTTGGTAATGTGTTTGAGTACAGTACATAGGGATCCACTGGGAACCAGAGTCAAATTCCTCGTAGGCCAATAAAAAAGACCTACAGTACCAATAAAGCTGATTCTGATTCTTACCCTGACCTTAACCATAAACCAAGTCTTAAAACCTAAAATTTTGTGTTTACCATGTACGGACACACACTGTGGAACAAACACATCAACACAGTCCTTACAATCCAAGTCAAATAAAAATAAAAATATATATATTAAATAAATAAATAAATAAATATATATATATATATATATATATATATATAAATATATATATATATATATATATATATATATATATATATAAAAACATTCAGATCATTCTCATGCAAAGTTCTTTCAAAAAGTAAAGCAAAAAGAAAGTGGTAGCAAAAACAATCAAAAAATTCAGGCAAAAATCAATGGAATAGGGAGATTAGAATTTCACATGAAGAGGAAAAATGTTTTAAAATGAAATAAATAAATAAACATAAGCCAACTGATCAGGCTGACCATTCAGCATCCCCTCAAAAGTTCAGTAAATCTACAAGTCCTCACAATTAAATGTTTCCAAAAATGAGAAAAAAGAGGTCCGACAATCTTCAAAGATAAACCCACAGCTTTGCTTCTCTGCGGTTAATTTCTCTGATGGTAAGAACTGTGGTAATTGATCAAGGAGAGATTTTTCCTTAACATGATAACAAAACAAATTTAATTTATCCGGAGACAGAGCAGACGTGGCATGTAAAAGACACAGTGAGAGATGGTTCTAATGTTTTGTTTAGATAGATAGATAGAAAAAATAATGAGAACGTAAAGATAAAGATTGAAAGAGAGAAAAACATGAGAATGTTTCAATGTTTCTAAAATGCAGAGGTCCTACATTTTAGAATTGAAAAAAAAAAAAAATCCCCTTATCTTTATAATGATGGAGCAGTTTATCGTCTGATCTGCTGCTGCCGCTCGATATCCGGCCGACAGTCACTTTGTCGGACTGCCCTCTCAGCAGTGACCGGATCCCCCTTCCAGCCGCCGTCGCTCTAAAGTCAAAGTTTGTGAAATTCAGTCTCCTTAATTCAGTTACGAACACAAAACCGATGTGTGTGTGTGTGTGTTATAGACTGAAATCTCAGGCCAATATTCGAGTGTAAAAAAATAAATAAATTGCCGTCTGATAACTGTGCTGTTCCCCTTTTGATAAGATGGATGAGATGCTGATATACTGATTTCTCTGATTAAACATTTTATGTGTTTTCTATCAATATTTTTTTTGTCTGCCCTGGGTCTGACAGGATGCTAAGGTACCATCAACACGATGGTCATGATTTTGGTTATTTGATTTTGATTGGTAGTGCTTATCTTCATAGTTGCGGTAACGTTACACTGGTGTATCAATTTAGATTCTCTTCAATCACTGCAAGTAAAACACTGACGCAGATCTTTTCCCAACTTTTTAAGACTAAAAGTCCGAAGCAGAACGCATAGTGAATCTCATACTTTTTGGCACTGACATGGTGAAACGTCATGGTACTGAATATTTGGACCTTTAACCCAAAGACCCATCAAAAAAGAACTACTCTACCTGCCAATTATGGATCGATAACATGTCATTGCAATACTGAGTTAACTTTACCCAGTATCACTGGGTAGAAAACAACCCAAGACGAGGGGTTTGTCTTGACCAGTGTTAGCGTCATTTGTGTTGTCTACTCAAATTAATGGTATGGTTGTGAAGTGTTTCAGTCAAGTTATTTTTAAATTTACCCGTCCCTGTTTGGTGCTATGCAGTGGCAGGTATGCGAACCCTTTGGAAGGACCTGGTTTATCTGCCTTAATCGGTCGTAAAAACACGATCGGATCTTCATCCAAGTCACAAGCATTGACAAGTACAATGTGCTTAAGCTAACAACACACATACAATTATAATTTTTCATGGCTTGATTGAACAAACCCATTGAACGTTCACACTGCTGTTGGAAAAAGTAAGTGAACCCTTGGATTTAATAACCGGTCAAACCCCTTTTTGGCAGCAGTAACCTCAAACCAGCGCTTCTGGTAGCTGCGGATCAGACCCGCACAGTGTTCAGGAGGAATTCTTCCACACAGAACGGCTTCAGCTCAGCCCTGTTCTGGGGATGTCTGGCGTGAACGGCCCCCTGAGCTCATTCCACAGAATCTCTATCGGGGTTGAGGTCTGGGCTCCGACTCCAAAAGGTGGCTTTTATTTGTTTGAAGTGTTTGTTTGATTCTGTCGTAGATTTACTTCAGTGTTTAGGCTTCCACCGAGCTTAAGAGCAGACGGCCACCCTGACATTATCCTGTAAAATACCTCGATAAACCTGGGAATTCATCTCCCACCTGATGATGGCGAGCTGTCCGGGCCCATAGGCAGCAAAGCAGCCTGCTCCAGTGATTCCTTTAAGCCGTCGGTTGTTACTCCGAGCTTCTTTTTTACCTGACTGAGCATTCTGTGTTGTGCACCTGGACACATCTTAGCTGGACGCACACCTCTAGGGAGGGTAGCCAAAGAACTAGACGGGTTTGTCTAACTGTGGACTGATGAATACCTAAACTGTTTTAGATGACTTTGTTACCCCTTCCAGCTTCATGCAAATCAACAATTCTTGATCGTAAGTCTTCTGGGGTCTCTTTTTCGTAAGTCACGGCTCATGCCAGCAGACGCTTCTCGTGAATAGCAAGCTCAAAATGTCTGAGTGTCGTTTATGAGCCAAGGTGGCTCCAACCCACACCTCCAATCTGGTTTCATTGACGTTTGCATAGCGTACCAACCTGGATATGCCCGATCTCGTCAGATCTTGCAAGCTAAGCAGAGTAGGGCCTGGTTGGTACTTGGATGGCAGACCGCCCTGGAATACCATGTGCTTTAAGCGTAGGGGCGGCTGCAGCTCAGGAGGTAGGGCGGGTCGTCCACCACCAATCGGTGGTTCGGTCCCCGGCTCCTCCAGTCCGCGTTTCGAAGTGTCCTTGGGCAAGATGCTGAACCACAAATTGACCCCGATGTGTCATCGGCGTGTGAGTGCTTCTATGTGTGTGTAGAAAGCACTGTATGGATGTGTGTGTGAATGGGTGAATGTGGCAGTAGTGTAAAGCGGTTTGAGTGGTCGGTAAGACTAGAAAAAGCTCAATAAAAGTGCAGTCCGTTTACCCTTTGCCATTAGCCGAGAGGGGTTCCCGTACCTCTTCCAACCTACACTGTGAATGTTTGAGTGATGCACCGAGTGTGGAAGAGAACAATGATTCGTGTGTTATTAGTCAAAGTAAATTTTG
Source organism: Xiphias gladius (assembly GCF_016859285.1). Taxonomy (NCBI): domain Eukaryota; kingdom Metazoa; phylum Chordata; class Actinopteri; order Istiophoriformes; family Xiphiidae; genus Xiphias; species Xiphias gladius. The sequence continues at coordinate 21,847,833 of NC_053413.1, read as the reverse complement.
TATGTTCATAATTGCAACCTAGATGAAGCTCTGACTGTATGTTCGAGACAGTTTCATACATGACGGGTTCGCTGACCCACTCATGCCACTGTCGCTGTTTTGTCATGTGCACATTGCTTTATACAACTTGCAGTAAACTTGTGACAGTTTGGAGCTTGTAGTGTCTACCAGCGGGTCAAAATAACCACAGATCACTAGATCAAAACTACCTACTGGGAGTTTCTAGAGTTAATCCAGTATTACGTCATTACTATAATAAAATAAATGTTAAAGCAAGTGATTTTTTTTTTTTTTTTTTTTTGCGCACACGTCGCAAATGTGACTACGTGGTGGGGGGGAGTGATTTTACATTCTCAGATCGGTTTTATTTTAAAAACTTTTAGGGGTCTACATGTATAAAATTACGCAGTAATTCACAAGCGTTGACTGCAAAAGAAAAATAACTCAGAAACATTAATACAAATACATTTGGTGGCTGAAACACTTTTATTTTCCCGGTCAGCGTTGGCAGGTTACAAAACATCTGCAGACTGCTGCTGTGACCAGAGGACGACGGAGGAGGAGATGGAGGGTTGGACGGCGGTTGGGGGGGGGGTTAAAGAGGTTGTTATGGTAACCACTCCTCTGCTGCTGGGGTTGATGATGTAACACTGCCCATGGCTGTGTGTGTGTCTGGGCTTTTTGCTCCTCGTTCTCCCCACCTACACACACACACACACACACACACACACACACACACACACACACACCCTGCTGCACGCATGGGACATTGAGTGGTGTAGAGGAGAGAGAGAGGGAGAGATGTAGACACAAACAAAGGAAGCCCACTGACTGTACATGACCCAACATTAACAGCAAGATAAGAGCGCAGTCCCTCTGAGCTACTTTTGTAACAACATGCTGCAAAGTAATCTCTTTAAAAAACAGATTATTGTTCCTTTTTTTTCCCCTCTTTTTCAAGATCACTGACGCTTGTAATTTCAAAAGAATCCAGTGCATTTAAGATAAAACAACCCGCTTTTCTCCTCTGTCTCCCATAATCGCCGCTCCCCGCTGCACTGATCACATCATCAAAGCTGTGTCTTTGTGCTCTGTGCATCGTCAGACAGCAAAAGGCAGAAAGCCGTAGCAGGAGAGTGGGGGGGGGAAAAAAAGCTTTTACATCAAACTGTGATGCCATCAGATGGCAGCTGCAGAGGATGAGTCTTGCCACATGAGGGCGTCAAACTGCTGCTCTGCTCGAAGGTAAAAGGGGGGGGAAAAAAAGCAACAAAGCGAATTGAACTCTTTATTTTCAGGTCATAGAAATGTGTCAGGGAATGAAAATATACATCAGTCGTCAGTCAAAAATAAGATGTGCAAAGCTGACTTTATTATTTCAAGATTTAAAAAAAAGGAAAAAAAAAAGGTTCACTTCCTCCTGCAACAATATGAAACACAAAACTACAAGATTTTTAAGAAAATATAAAAGATATTAATTCTGTGTCTAATTTGTCTGATATTTTGGCCCAAACGCAAACCAACTACAGCCCCATATCAGTACGTCCACGTAAATCCACCACTGCTTTTATTTGACCTCTTCAATTGTTTTTCTATTTTCTTTGTCCACATAAAACAACAATTTTAAACATCTCACTGTTGCCAGAATCAATTTCTTCATTCAGTCCCACAGAGTGCACACAAAACACCCAGACGCTGATCCAGAACCAGCAGTTTGTGATTGTCTTCATCTGCACCATCGCACAGTCAGAAGAGGGAAAGAGAGGGAGATGGAGGTGTTTATTCAGGCTGCGGCTTCACATCTCTGGTTGAACAGCACCTCGACCACCTTGGGGTCGGCAAGGGTCGAAAGGTCGCCCAGGTCCTGCTCGTTGCGGGCGATCTGCCGGAGGATGCGCCTCATGATCTTTCCTAAATCGATGAGAGTCGGGAGAAGAGGAGACAGGTGAGGAGGGGAGAGGACGAGGAGGAGGTGGAGCGGGCGCTGGTTTCAAGAGGTGTTGAACCGTTTACCTGAGCGAGTTTTCGGGAGTGCCGGGGCATTTTGAATGAAGTCTGGTGTGGCGATTGGACCGATTTTCTCTCTCACTGATAAAAGGATACAGAAAAGGAATCAATACCGTGCAGGGTACAGCTCGACTGCGCTGAAATTAAACTCCGATTGTGGGCTTCACTCACCTCCCAAAAAGCCTGAGCTGGTTGCTTTCATTCAAACTACTGATTATAATGTCACCTCTGCCTCTTCTACACTTCATTTCTTTTGCTGTGATACATGAATGTTGGTACAAGATGGCAAGTCTAGGAAGAAGCTCTGCTTCTTTAATTTTGAATTTTTTGATGTTAGTTTCCTTTATTTTCTTCCTTTTTCTTTACTTCTGTCTTATTTTACTTTATTTTTTCTGGCTTTTTTTCGGTGGCTACTGTTTTACATGTTATCTCCTTTTTCAAGAAACTGTGCATGGTTTCATTTTCATTACTTGACAATATGTCACTGTAGCGTATATAGCTGCAACAATCAGTCAACTAGTCGACAAGTCGATGGACGGAAAACTAATCTGCAACTGTTTTGATCATGAAAAGGTAGTTTAAGTCATTTTGTAAATCAAATGTCAAATATTAGCTGCTTCTAACTTAAAAATATGAGGATTTAATGCTTTTCTAAGTCACACCTGATAGAAAACTGAATGTCTTTTGATCTTGGCCTGTTGTTCAGAAACAGGACATCTGAAGCCGTCACCATACTCTGTAGGATCGTTATAAGGGGCATTTTTCACAATTTACATTCATTTTATGGAAAACAGAATTAATGAATTACTATTATTGTATAATGTATTTACTGACTGGTTACAGGTTTAATGAAGAATTTGTTGTGTGACTGAAGCTTGTGCTTAAAGCAACCACTTGTCTGTGTGATAGTTTGAAACTGAGGTAGATGTGGTCATGTTTTTAATCATGAGGCTATCATAATAAAGGCATTCTAACTTTTGAACTAGACCAGTTTGTCTTATTATCTATTTTTGGCCATTTATTTGTCAGAATAACTACATTTACTGTCACGCTGCATAACGAACCCTGGAATTAAAGGTACTTCACCCGTAGCTGTTTCTTTCACAACAGAGTCTTTAAATTTAATTTGACATTTTATTTTGGATCTTAAAATCAGATTCTATACAAAAGATAACCATAAACACACAAAAACAATAAAATCGCACAAGACAAATCAAAATTTGCATCATTTTGAGTTGATTTTTCCTCTAACCCTCATTTAAAAAAAAACAAAAACCCTCTGTGTCCGAGCCTTACCCGCCCTCTTGAGCTCCTCCGCCAGTGTGTGGTTAAATTCCCTGCTGTCTTTGAGGGTGACAAAGCAGTAAAGACACTCGCCCTTCAGCTTGTGAGGCCGGCTCACTACTGCAGCCTCCGCCACGGCCGGGTGCTCTGTCAGGGCCGCCTCCACCTCCGCTGTGCTCATCAGGTGTCCTGAAGGACAACAATAACACACCAGGTTATGAGTTTCGTTGGTGATAAACCATAAAAATTTAATATATATAATTCAACAACGGGTTTCAGGAGAAAAAAAAATGAACAGTGTTCTCAAAAGGCTGCGATTTGTTATATCTTAAGTTATTGTTGTGATATCAAATAAAAATAGCTCAGTTTGGTGTTGTAACAACCTTTTTTGAAGGTTCTGTGAAGCAGCAGCATTATTAGACCGTAACAGCTCTCGGTACAGTACCTGACACATTCAGCATGTCGTCTATTCTTCCTGTGATCCAGTAATAGCCGTCTTTATCCCGCCTGCAGCCTGAGAGAGGAGAAAACAAGTTGCATAACCCCCAAAAGAGTCCCTACAGCATCTTTTTCTGCCCCTGAAGAGGCTCTGTGGTATTTTAATGAGCGATCAAGATGTACATTTTTGATATATAATTTGAGTGATAATAGGTTTTCCGGTCTCCATTGCAAGGGTGAAAGATGAAATATAATTTTTGTGTCTTACCATCACCGGTCACATAAAAGCCCGGAAATTTCTTGAAGTAGGTGCTTTCAAAGCGCTCGTGGTTTCTGTACAAAGTGCGCATTATTCCAGGCCAGGGCCTCCTGAATACCTGTAACAAAACACAGGTGACACACCTCAAACACAAGAGAAGTATTACTGCTACTGCTGCCAAATATAAAAATTCACTTAATAATAAACTCATTTTACACAAAGTTAAAAAGTGCTTTACAGTGCTTCAGAGTGCTTATCATGATTAAAACCATTCAGAACGACAATTAATCTGACATTTTATGGAGCTAAATCATGTCAATAAAAGTACACACACTGAAATAAAATAAAATACACCAGAATAAAACAAGATAGAACAAGTGAAATTAACAAATAAAACAGATAAGAATTATTAAAACTACTAGTGCAATCCCATTTACTAGTATTGAACTGCTGAGCAGCTGCATACAATTGCCATTGCAGTTATAAACAAAGTTGCACTGAACTGAGTTGAATTGAAACTTACCAGATAACCCTCAGCCTCACCTTCCAGTTCCTCTCCGTGTTCGTTGAGGATGGTCGGCTCAACCCCGAAGAAAGGAAAGGTCTGAAATCGGAGGTGTGGGTTTAGTGCAGCGTTTGCTCCAGATCGTAACTTGAATCATAATGCTCTCATGGAAATGGCAAAAAAAAAAAAAAAAAAAAAAACGGAAACAATTTACATGAAGAAAATGCTGCATCTCCTGAGCCAATTAAGTTAAAAATACTGACAGATTCTCACATACAGAGGTGAACCCCTTCCTTACCAGCAGGACTCATTGGAGGAGATACGGGTAATGTTTAAAAGTTACACAGAAATATCAGAGTGTGAGGTAGCCGGTGTCGAAAGAGACGCTTTCACTTACAGCAGAGCCAGGTTTCAGCGGCGTGGCAGCAGGCAGAGGAGTCAAAACATGACCTCCCTACAGAGAAATAAAGTACATCATAGTTACTGATGACTGGTTTTACGAAAAACTAGATTCTGAGTGCAAATATATATATATATATATATATATATATATATATATATAATAGCAGACAGCTATTTCTGTCTACATAATTTGATTAATCGCAAATTTGCTACAAAAAAATTGCACCAGTGATTTAGAATATCAACCATAAACAGAATTTTTTATTATCAAACTTTTTGCTGTCATTTCAGCTCTGGAGCGCTGGTTCCGTTTGTTTCTGGGCGTCTGGGGAAGTAACGACACCGCCATGTGTGGTGGAGGTCATTAGGGGACCAACAATACATTTTTGCTCTGGGCGGGCGAACCCAGGAAATAGATCCGGCCATGTATATTCCCAGCTGAAATGTGTGTTCATTACCGTCTCTGTCTGCCAGAAAGTGTCCACCACGGGACATCTGCCCTGACCGACCGCCTCGTGGTACCACTGCCACGCCTCTGGGTTGATCGGCTCGCCCACCGTACCCACAATCCTCAGGCTGGAGAGGTCGTACCTGACAGAGACGAGTGAGAAAATTTTTATCTCAGATGTCCTTATATTCCATCCTTATCTGGCACTCATCACTACTCTCTTTATCACAAAGCCGGTTGGACTTTATCACTGACGAGGAAAGATCATCTCGTGATATTCATCTATAAAGCGCTACTTCCAAACTAGCTCACATCTCACTACAGCAGACAATCCAATAACCTTGGCAGAACTTGTTGCAGATACCATGCTCCTTTTAGAGAATCTTTTGTCCCCCTTGGAAATTTAAAGCTTGATTTTTTTTTTAAATTTTTTTTTTTTTATGACTCTTGTTGGTCTCCTGGCCCTGTTTGTGTTGTCTCCGTATGCTGGTTGTCGGTGGTTGTCTGGCTTTGAATGTTTCTTGTTCTCAGGTTTCTCTGGAAAAATAGATCTTGATCTAAGCGACACTGATGGGATAAAATAATCATAAATGTGAAATCTGTGATACTAAATACATTCCAGATATTCTCCCATGTCTGCCTGTCTGGCTAATCTGGCCTATTAGTTGTGCTGATAATGGAGTCGTTTCATCGGTGCAAACCGACGCATCCAGGCAGATGGTTTTACTCTTTCCCTCCGACATCTGACATTTACCAGCAGTCCTTCACATCTTTTCCGTCACTGATTTGATGTGCTTATTTGCTTTCCTGCTGAGAGTTAGATATGAAATTGAAAACTGATACCACTCTCGTGACTTTACGGTAAATATTCAACTACCACCACGAGGCCATTAGCTTTTAGCTTAGCGTAGCATAAGGACTGGAAACGGGGGAAACAGCCTACCTCCATCTGGAGGTCACAAAAATCCACCCACCGGCATCTCTAACGCCCACTCATTGACACTATATAAGTCTTTTTTAAGAAATATTAATAAAACCCAAAGTGTATAAACAACCAGTTGTGGTTTTAGACTATGTCTTTGCCGGGAACATTCACTTCTTTGTCCCGGAGTCTTGTCGGAGACTCCAGGGTACAGCCAGTCAGGCTGTTCCCCCCTTTTCCCGGTTTTTATGCTAAGCTAACTGGCTGCTAACAGGTTCCTGGTTCATATTGATCATACAGATATAAGAATGGTATTAATCTGCTCATCTAACTCTCTGTGGTAAAAGCGAGTAAGCATATTTCCTGAAATAAAACTCCGTCAGAACTGCAAGGGAAATGTCCGGTTAATGGTTGTCAGCCGGAATAAGAAGAAGCCAACTGAGTAAAGGAAGACAAGACGTTTTTTTCCAGTGGTTTTTTCTGACGAGCTGATGTGAATTCAGACTCGCTCTCGAAAACAGTCGGTCAAGGGCTAATGTCCTGTATTTCCGCTGAACCTCAGCTTGTAAGATGAGGTTCAGGCGGTTTCTCCCTCTCAGTTACAGGTGTCATGTGGGAGTGAATGAATGTTGACGAACTAAAAACCAGAGGTTCCTGGCATCTTTTTTTTTTTTTTTTGGACAGATAACCCCATTCTAAGTAACTCCAAGTAAGTAATTCACCATTTGACATGCGTGAAAAACCGCATGTTCACACTGGTTCCGTCACATTTTTTTTTTTTCTTGCAATGTGGTTTCTTCCCTGCCGAGCAAAAATGTTACATAAGAAGTGAGGTCTTTGAAAACCTAAGGGGAAAACGTCCATATAAAGGCTGGGAAACCCAGATGCAAAAATACACCAGGGCCACCTCTCAGTAGAAGCTGTGCTTTGGAAGTCAGGCGCCTCCTGCAGCGTTTGGAAAAACCTCTGAAAACACATCGAAGGATCTTTCTTCGATCTCAGCAGATGCGGGTTCTTACTTCTGCAGTGGCTCCCGTCCGTACTTCATCAGCAGGCGGATGGCTGTGGGGGCTGTGTAGAACTTGGTCACTTTGTACTTCTCAATAATCTCCCAGAACCGGCCGACGTGAGGGTGGACAGGAATACCTTCAAACTGGAAAGAAAAACAAACACGCACACACACATGTATCTCTCAGAAGATTGAGGAACATCACCATGGTCTGGTTTTCAGCTCCCATTGGGGTCCTCTATGCTAAAACGTGTCTTCTAATGGCACTGTGGTGATTTTTCATCGAAGGAGCAAAGTCTCTGTCCGACTCACTAGCACGCCCGTGGCGCCGTTTGCGAGGGGCCCGTAGGTGATGTAGGAGTGGCCCGTGATCCAGCCGATGTCGGCTGTGCACCAGTACACGTCGTCATGGCGATGGTCAAAAACGTACTTGAAGGTCAGCGATGTGTAGAGCAGATACCCGGCGACCGTGTGGAGAACACCCTGTGCCGCACGCAGAGATAGGGACATGAATGAGGAGATAATGGGTCAACACAGAGACAGCAGACAGCAAAAAATAAGGGGCCTCTCAATGCCGGCGGAGGGGACATGGGAGGAAAAGACAGACATAATTTTATATTATTCGATGCTCTGAGTGGAGTGTTTAGTGTAATGACAACATATAATTCACACTAATGTACAAAACACAAATGCAGTTGTGGGGCTTTCAGAGAAGAGATGACTTTCTAGGATTGTAGTTTTGCCTCTTAGCTTTAGAAAGCCATTAATTCTCTCTAAAGAAAGCAGATTATGTAAAAGCCAGCATGGTTAACATCATTACAGGCTTATCAGAGTAGAAAATAAATGCTGTGATTTGTGGTTTCACTGAGAATTTTTTTATTTATTTATTTTTAAGCCAGACTCTGCGCTTCTGCTCCTAAACCGGTTTCCACCTGCAGCTGCGTCTTACTTTGGGTTTGCCAGTGGAGCCGCTGGTGTAGAGGATAAACAGCGGGTCCTCGGCGTCCAGCCACTCGGGTTCACACTCTTCCGGAGAGTCTCTCATCGCCTCCTCCCACCACACATCACACTCTGAGTCCCATGGGGTCTGAGTGCGACAGAATAGCAGGGAACGAAGCCAGCACATGTAAGCGCTCATCACATCTGCTCACACGGTGTGCCAGATGCACAGGCAACAACGCACCATGTCAGTTTTGAACTGACTGTAATTTACTGTGCCCCTTGGAGGCATATTCTTAATCCAAAATTGGAAGAGACCACTTTTTTTTTCTGTTGTTTTTTTGTTTTTGTTTTAGCCTCGGATGATAGATTAAATGGTCCTTTGTGAGTTGAGGACTTATGGACGCCTTAAGCTGAAAGACTTATGGACTAAAACGTTCAAATGTAGGCTATTCTTCCTAGTTAGTGAAAAGCAGGAGATACAAGGTATGACACTGATTATTATAGGGTGTACGAGACGAATGAATGTACAGTAGCAGTAGACTTCAAACCTCTGGTATTGCAGCTATATTTCCCTGTTTTTCTTAAACATACAGATTTATACATAGATAAAAGATACATTCAAACATAGAATGGTTTGATATGTCATTCATGTATTGTAAGAATCTCAAGAAAGAAAGAACAACATCCCTGTTGTTCTGCTTCGTGACAATGTATACGTGCAGACAGCCCAAAGGGTTTTTAAACTGCTCATGTAATGTTTAAGTAGCAGAATTTTCTTAAATTAAACATCATTAAATTTTGGAGATACGTGGTTTTTCACTGGACAGTAACATTTTATTTTCTAGTAAGGTGACACAGATGATGATGATGATGATGATGATTTTGGCTGGTGATTAGTGTTCTCTATTTGTGCATTAGATGTGAGGTGATTTGAGTTTTTACACCTTTATCTTTATTTAACATTAAAAAAAATCTAAATAATTGTACTTTAACCTAAGTTCCGCATTTAATTATGACATCAAAAATGCATACATAGAAAGGAAATAAATATAACAGTGTGTATTTTATTTTGCTTTGTTTTATTGTTTGATAAGTTTTAATTTAGGCAGTTTAAATGTTACATACAAAACTACCGTCATAACTTAGCTTTAAGTATACAGCTGTAAACCAAAATATTAGGTGTTTGGTAGCTTTTTTTTTACCTGTAGTTTGTTGCATGCAGCTCCACTTTTTGTCCTCAGCGCATGGTGCTTGACGACGAGGCACTTTGTGATGGTAGATGACGCTCTGTGAGGAAATAAGAAAATGTCTGAGAGGCAGCAAAAGGCATACAACCTCATGTCATGGCTACGGAGTGCTTGCGTTGACCCACTTTCCAAGAATTTAAAAAATATCTGGATCCTGTGAGCCCCTGGGGCTTGTGTTGGTTCTCATATGTGAATATTTTAATTTAAGAGCTTTATTTTTTTCCCATCTCACTTTTTTTTCATTTGTCTCACCTTTCCTTGTCAATTTTATTTGTGTATTATAGCCCAAATACAGTATCTATCTGTATTATGAATCTGAACATCACATGACACCCGTGATTTGGGTGTGGAAAAACTCCAACAGAAAAAACTTTCAACAGGAAAAAATTGGAGAAACCTCAGGAAGAGCAACAGAGATAGGATCCCTCTTCAAGGACGGAGCGACATGCAAGAAAGCAGACAGAAGCAGCAATAGGGCAGGTACACAATAGTAAATATAGTAAGGGTTACGGGTTAAAGAGTTTCGGATGTAGTGTTAAAGAGTTTGGAACAAAAATTTCTGTTTCATTTGGAAAAATCTTAATTTTATGAGTAAAAATTTGAATTTTTAACTTAAAAAAACCAAAACATTTTACCATCTACTGGCGTTATCATTTTCAATTTCATCAGCAGATTGTAAGAGTATGCATCCTTCCCCCACAACCAAAAATCAAGCTGTAGTGTCTCAGATATGATAACAGAGCAGCAGATCCGCCAAAACAATGAGATTTAAAAAATAGAAAAATAAAAACGCTAAAATGCTCCATAGAGTTCAGGGAGACTGCAAAGTCGGTTGATAATTCTCTCTGGGTTCTACAGTTTACAAGTGACACCTTTCCCACACAAGTATTCATGTGTTCTCATTTTAATATAAAACATTCATGGCAACTTTAAATCCTGTCCAATTGTATATTCTTTCCCATTGGACTTCATTTTAGCAATATTGAATCATCACCAGATTTAAATGAGTTATTTTGTTTTATTTTTTAGGAAATTTGAAAATTATGCATTTGATTAGAGCAGCCGTTTTAGCTGTGCACGTCCGCTCAAGAGCACTGAGCTAAAATGTGTCAACCCAGTAAATTAAGTCAAAACAACACAAGTAGATGGTAAGAGTATGCACCCTCCCCCAATATCAAAAATCAAGCTGTGGTGTCTCAGATATGACTTGTAATTTACATTTAAAGCAAGAGTAAGAAACGTTTAGTCAAATATTTTAATTTAAGTTTAATTTTCTTCACATAAAGCTTATAAGGTAAAACAAACTATTTTATTACTGTATTTATTTTGAAATGAAACCCCTAAACATATCTACACCCTTGATACTGCCTCCCCCAGATAACCATTCCCAGCATGCTTTGTATCTCAGCTCACATCCCTCCCAGGCTCACGTTGCCACAGGAGACAAGCGGTTTGGGCATCCCTGATGAATCTGAGCGCTTCATGTTGCCCAGCAACCCTGTAATATGAAAACCAGGTGCTGTGTTTCCTCAGTATCCCTGATAACAGCTGACAGGGCTTTGCTGTGAGTGTGTGTGTGTGTGTGTTTGTGTGTCCAGTGACTCATATGCCAGAGTCCCATTAGCAGCAGCAGCGAGAGTAAACAAGGGCGGTTGCTGAGAAGTGGGAAGTGACCTTGTAAGCAGGACCTACTTTTCCCTGCACTTCTCCAGAGCCTCATCCACAATCTGTTTCAGGTTGATCAGCTTCTCTCCTCTGTAAACACCATCTGTATATTACAAAAGGATAGAGGGAGAGAGAGAGGCAGAGAAAGCGACAGATGACAAAAAGATGATGAGGTGCATTAACCAGTAGGGAGAAGGTGTTTAAACAATGAGTCACTTTACAACCTGAGCATCTTTGCAGCCCCTGAGTGCTAAACGCATCGCATCCTGGTGCTGCTGTATCTCCAGACAGTCTAGTCAGAGGTTAAGCTGGACCTACCTGCTGTCACCAGGATGCTGCTCTGGGTATCCATAATCCTCTCACACAGAGACTCAGAGGAGAAACCTGCAAACTGAACGTGCAAAGAGAAAGACAGAGAGAGAGGAAGAGCTGAAATGAGGACGTGTTGTGGAATCTACAACCTTTTAAAGGGTAATCCTGGTCCATTGCAGCTTGGGTCTTATTTTCCTGATTTTATCCATCGCTTGTATTGCAACTACAGTGAGACAAAAAAATGATGCAAAATGACCACAAAGAGACAGAAAAACTACCGCAAAGGGAAACAATATGACCACAAAGCGCTGCAAAACAGCTACAAGCAGATGCAAAAAGACTACAAATAAACCCAAAATGACTAGAAAGAGACACAATGCAACTACAATGAGACATTTAATGATGCAAAATGACCACAAAGAGGGACAAAACATCTTCAAAAAGACTCAAAACAACCACAAAGAGATGCAAAACGACCACAAGGAGATGCAAAACAACTAAAAAGAGATGCAAAACGTCTGAAAAGATAGACAAAACGACCATAAGGATGGCTGCGTGGTTTGTATTTGTTTTGTGTCTCTTTCAGTTTGGGTGTCTTGCTCCTATGTGGGAGGGTGGGGGGCCTTTTACATGTCTGTGCCCAGGGGTCCTTTGTGTCACAATCTGTCAATGTGTATTGCTTATGGCAACACTGTACTCATCAAAATAATTGCTTAGATCATGGTCCAACGGGGCAAGAAGGAAAGAATTAAACAAGCCATCGGTTTAGCCAGATGATCTAAACCACTTCATTTGCAGGTAAAACAAGAGGTGAATACGACTGTAGTGTTGGTCATAGTGCTTCATTGCACAGGAAAACTGTGCAAACTCAAAGTTTAACTAGGAGCTCAGTGTGTAAATTGTCAATGATGGTACAAAGAGCAGTTTGAGTAATAATTTTACTGTTCGCCCCCCCCGTTCTCTTCCAAATAAGTTAAAGCTAACCAAGGATTTTTTTACTTGTTTATCTAGAAATGGAAATTACAAATCAATTTGCTGATTCACATAGTTTTGTTCAGTTCAGTTTCATAAGATTCATAAGTCACTGAGTAGTAGTGTAGTTTGTTCACTTTTTTCTGAGCTTAAAATATGTAACACAACAAATGGAGCTCATTTAGCAGTAGGGATAACATGTTCACTCTGCTTGTACTACTGCTGCACTATACCTTAGCTTCTACCATTATTTCTCAGCTGTTACTTGTGGCCACACTGGCTGCTGAGTTCCCTTTAAAGTGCAGACAGACACAGTGATGATGCATACCGCTCCCTTTCATTACCATGTATAGAGAGGTCACCTTGTTCAGTATTACATAAGGAACCAGACATTAATAATTGCCCTTTGATTGTCATCTGCTGCGTCTCCCGCCACATGTTTGTGTTCTGGACAAGGTTAATAGTTCGCAGAGTATAAAGTTTCAGTGTTCAGGACAGCATTGTGAATCAGATCACTGAGGACTGTGTACTCAGCAAAATGTCACTGCGTGAGTGACATTGGCAGTGCTGTCTGGCTCCATCTATGACTGTATTCTATGCCAACCTAATTTATGATTCATATTTGGAGTCACAGGCCTATCTAAAAAGCTGGCTCTACCCCTAAAGACTGTTACGTTGCTAAGCGATGTTCATATCAAATACGATAAAAACATAGAGCTAGAGACAAGGTCGCTAACACTCAAGTCTGCCAAACGCAGGCCTTTGCCAGCTATAAAATGAACCCACCTTGGAGCAGCCTGGGGATATTTATAACAAGGCTACCACCCTTTGTAATTGATGGGGAAGGTTGAATAGCTAAAATAGTGCTGGCTTGCTTGCCAAACTGCACTGACTGATGTCCTCCCAAGCTGGATACAGCCAGTCAGTGCCTGACCCATATATTCAGTGCAGGTGCTGCTGTGTTCACGCAGCTCAGAGCTGATAACTGCAGGAGCAGGGCAGTTTGGACTAACAGAAGCAAGAGCTCGGGTTCAGCTCATGTTTTCTTGGGGAAATAGGGTCAGAGCAGCAAACAAGGCTAACAAACATGTTGACTGACTGCATTTGAACCAAATTTAGATGTCTCACATGACACTCCATGACACTGCATTAGGCAAACTCAATTGATCTGCTGCTATAAGTAGTATTAAACAAACCCAACTGAATCATGGCTCTTAAACCATCTGATTCTTAAAACCCCATGCTAGCCATTACTCGCGTCTCGTTTCTCAAAAAAAACACTGCAATACTGTTGCACCTTGAATACACGTTATTTGTTTGAGGGGGATTCACTTCCAGTTTTTGATAACATCAAGCTCTTGTTCCTATCAGATTTTAATGTCTCTATTGTAAGTCGCTTTGGACAAAAGCATCTGCTAAATGAAGTATTAAAAATGCAAAAAAATTAAAATAAAAAAAATTGTAAATTGCAATTCCTGTGAAGTTTGTGAAATGGGGGCTTCATCATACCACTTACCACAATGGAGTGAACAGCACCTATCCTGGCACAGGCCAGCATAGTGTAGACCAGCTCTGGGATCATGGGAAGGTAGATAGACACCCTGTCGCCCTTTTTCACACCTTGATCAAGGACAAAAGCACTGCTTTAGACTGAGTAATGGCATGTTGGATATGGGCCAGATTCTGCACTGGATATTCAATATGCAACAAGTACATACTGTATAGAGCCATATCTGGTGGCTTGTGGCATGCTGGTTATGGGCCAAATAACAATGCCAATATTGTGTCACATCACAGAAAATGTTGGCCATACACATATCCTCGGCTTTAGATGATACTTTTACACTTGTAATTTACAGTTATAAAATATACTGAATTTATATACCCAAGATACAGACTGACATGAGAATAAAACTCTTATGATAATGCTATTTTTAATGTTTTGTCAAGGTCAAAGAGTTGGTCTTCACTGTTTGAAGGCGGTTTGACATTTTCTCCTTTGTACATTCTGGATCTAAAAGCCAAAAAATGTTGCAATTAAGAAGTAAAGATCAACAAAAGGCAATGAATTCAGCATGTGTTCTCTCTCTTCATTGCCCTCTAACTCTTTGCCGCTCACAGTTCATTCTGATGACTGAGTGCTTTGAAATATTAACCAATTAATCTACAGATAATATTGTTTAATAATCAGTACCTAAGAATTCCGACTCTCACCCATTTGCTTGAGGACATTAGCACAGCGGCAGACATGGCCCAGCAGCTGGCAGTATGTGATGGTCATGTGGTGGTCAGGTGAATTTCCCTCCCTGGGAAGACAAGATACAAGAGGAGAAAAACACCGAAAAATCTGTTAAAGTAATGTAAAACCTGTATCAGGTTGTATGAAGCTCTGTCTGTATGTGTTGCTTTTTTTTAGTGCTTTCATCCCCCCACATACTGTGCTTCATCCAACTGTACCTTTGCAAACAACATTAAGGTTTTGAGTTCATTGGGGAGATAACCTGTTCCTGTTGTTCCTGTGTCTATATTGGGTTTGGATGTCTGTCAGGACAGTTGTTTTGAAAAACTATGTGGCACAATGTTTCACAGGGCAGCAGACAGCGCGGTAGCAATCCCCCGGTGTGGCACTGAATCCAAAACACTGCAACAACCTGGCCTCAACCAAGGCCAGGAATGGTGAAGTAAATTATTACTCTGATTAAACTCTCTGCAATCATAAATGCAACATACAGTATATTTATAAATTGGCCTGATGATGCGATGGTAGTGCTAAAGAACTCTGATGTATTCTGAATTATTTGGGACCACTTTAGCATTTTAAAGAGCCCACATAGTATTTGATGATCTTTACAGATCTCAATGTTTCTCAGGTTGCAGTGACTAATGTTGCCTTATCAGATCTTTCTTGTGTTATGTTTTAAGTGACCATCCATACAGATATTCCTAAGAGAAAAGACATTATCAGAGAATTTTATATCCATGAAAACATTAGTGCAGAGTAAGGCTTTTTGTATGATAACCACCTTTAGTGACCCTTTAAAAAAAAAAAAAAAGGCACCCAGATGCCTCAGCAGTTAGTAACTACAGATCCATGACCACCGTATCCTAAAATTGTTTGGAAAAAGTGTTTTCCAACAAATTTACAACTTTCTGGCCTCAAATAATTGCAAATTTCGAATCTGGATATTGGTCCTACCACATCAGCAGGACTCACCTTATCAAAGTTTTAAAGATATATTTATTCAAACGTTAACTGGCAAAAATAGAGTCCTCATTTTATTATTCCAAAGTGCTGTTGAGCATTGTATTGCTATGCAAATTAAAAAAACTGGGATTACTTTGTTGACAGAATCTGACCTGGTTTAAATATTAACTAAGACTTTTTATGCATTGGCAATTACACCAATCAGCCACAACATTAAAACCGATAACTGGATTTAATGTTGTGGTGGATTGGTGTATGTGTCAGAGAAAACTAAAATCACCTGCGGAATTCCTCAGGGGTCAATCCTTTGACCTATTTTATTGAGCTTTTAAAAGCTCCCACTGGCTCCCATTATGCAATACAACAAAATTTTCTATTATAATTTTGCTGATGACACTCAAATTTACATATCTGTATCAACAAATGTGTATGATCCCATAGACTCCCTGAACAAGTGCATTGACCAAATAAATGATAAAATGTGTAAAAAAAAATCAATAAATTAATTTAAAAAAAGCATCCTACATTTAAATAAGAATAAAACTATGTTTATGGTTTTTGGTGCTAACGAACAAGACTGAAAGTCAGTGCTCATCATTATGCTGAAAACTACAACCGAAGTGAGAAATCTTGGCTTAGCCATGAAATTAAACCTAAACAGCCATATTGGGACAATAACAAAGTAACCTATTACCACCTTAAAATACAGCATGAATTAGAGAACTCACGTACAAGCAAGATTTAGGAAACCTAATCCATGCCCTTATCTGAAGTAGGTTGAACTGCTGTAATAGGATTTTCTCAGGCCTTTCTAAAAAACCTCTTTGACAGCTGCTGCTCATTCAGAACGCTGCTGCTTAAGATCTAACAAGGACCAGGAAGGCCAAGCACTTTACTCTTGTCTTTTAGAAATACTACTTCTACATTTAAAAATCAGTAAACTGTTTTGGACTAAAATACATCTGCATCTGAGGCCATCTGCCATTAAATCAAAACATGGTGATGCTGCTTTTAACCACTGTGCTGCAGATACCTTGAACAAATTCCAGAATATCTCACACATTAAATACTACTGAATCAAAGCTGAAGGCGTAATGTGTGTTTATCATTGCTTTATATAGACTTTATGCTCTTGATGTGTGTGTGTATATATATATATATATATATATATACATGCAGTCTTCTATTTAATTAATTTTGTGTCATTTGTTCTGCTGTTTTAATCTATATGAATTATATAATACACTTATCCTCTGTATACATTAATTGGTCTGTGCAAATGTAGTTGCTGTTCCTTTTCTTGCCTAAAAGAGAAAACTGAAAACTATAGCTATTGCAGATAATGCATAAATCGTCAGGTGATAAATGGCTGCACTACCTAATTTTTTAGTTGATATTAAATACCCTGTTGCAGGATGTTTCTCTTTTCACTATATTCTGGCAAACACTGAAACAGAAAACACGAAGCTATATATTATAACCATGAAATATCTTGTACATTAAACCAGATAATTGTCACCATCTCCCATGTTAAAACAGTACTAATCATTTAAAACAAAGGCGCAACTACACGCCCCTTTCTCAGTTAACAGTTGACTAAACAAGCAGTGTGGAAGGGATTTCTTTCATGTCGATGCCTTTTAATTGTTGGTTTGATTTTGTAAAACAGTGTATTGCCTTAAACTTTGTGCTTTAGTCACAGGACAGTGTAAAAACAATGAATTTCCTCAACTGGCCCCTTGGAGTTGAACAATTTCTATTTGTTGGTGGCAATTTTACATCTTTTTTGAAATGCAAACATCTATTGATCTCATGGTATCAGCCTGTGTTATCCAGTAGATCCTAGTAGCTGCAAGTAAATGCCAATGTCAGATGCAGTGGCGAGTAAAGTAAAAAAAAAAAAAACACACATTTGATTTTTAAATTCAGGTTTGGTGTCTTAGTTTTCACCGTGTTCTACCATTTGAGATATTTTTCTAGATGCTGTTTAGACCACAGTGTTTTAACAGGTCAAACCAAACCATCTGGTCACTAAATAAAGTATCAACACAGCTGACATACTATATCCTAATCGTATGGTGTGCTGCTGAAACAGGCATGGCAAACACTTGAGCAGATACATTACTTAAGTGCTTTGGTTTAATGCAAACAGTGTTTAGACACTGGTGGTTGGTCTCTACTGTGCTTGGTTACATTGAACCCCTATTACTGCTGAGCTTGCAAAACAACTGTTTCTTGTTTTAAACTGTCAGTGGACTTTTATTATTGGAAGACTCTATCAAGAATTAAGTAGAAGCAGGCTTTGTATTACAACAAAACACCATAGATTTATGAGTCTTGCAGGACTCTTACAAACTGCTGTAACCCTGGAATGTTAAATGTGTTGGATCCAAATCATGAAATCTGGGAAAATTTCGTAACAAATCCTGTTAAATGCTCTCTTTTGATTCTGACAGCAGAGAGACTGAAACAGTGACATTGTATTGCACTCACTGTGGTTTGTTTTGGTGCACGGGGTTTGCACAGGGGAAACAGCAGTTGTTATTGACTAGAATACCTGACATAACTCCAGGCAGCTTTTCCCATCAAAGCCATCATTCATACTTGGTACGCGTCGTTACTTACCAGTAATAGGCAACCTTTTCACCAAGGTTCCTCTCCCTAACATGCCTATCCAGGACATTATAGCATATGTTGGTTTTGGCCCCTTCCATGCATTTGACGTATATGGTCCCTTTTGTCACATCAAAGTTGTACTGCAACATTGGCCCTGTTGCTGGCTTCTTCCAAAAGAACTCATCAGCAACTTCCTTCCAGAAAGCTGGAATAAAGTGATACTTAAAGTAAGTGTTACAGGACGCAGACAGGGCAGACAAACACTGAGAGATACTGCTTAACACATAGGCTCAGATGGAGATGAAATGCAAGGAAACACTGCAAGCTATGCACTAAAAATACAGACGTGTTTGACCTACCTTCGGGATCCTCAAGAGACTTCCTGTACAGTTCCAGATAAGACTTAAAATCAGGCACATGAGCATCCCTCTGCAGGTCACCAGAAGGGTAGTACATTTTGTCCTGAGATTCAGGAACAACCATTGTGGAAGGACAGATGTAGACAGGCCTATATCATCTGACGGTGAGTCAGAAATATGGGTTAATCTGGAGTCACCGCTGATCTGTCTGGATCCTCCCAGGTAAGGTAAGAACACTATAAGGCCTTCGGTACTGAAGCAACACAACACAGTATGCATAAAGACCCACCTCTAATCCCTGAGCAGGAGGCTCTCTCCAGTCTGCTTAGTGCCAGGGCAGCCAATCGGCTCGTAGGGTGCGGCACTCCCACTTTTTTATTGGATGAGCCCTTCCTGGCCTGTTGAGAGCATTATTTTTCCAAGCAAGGAGTTGGAGGAGGCTGAGGAAGAGGAGGAGGTGTACAGTGGGACGAATGCTGGGACGAAGTTTAACAGAGATGATGATGGTTGCTTTCAGGAAAAACAAAAACAAAATAGGGACAGGATACAACACTTGTTGACTGAGAGCTAGCAAAGAAAATCCCTCATTCCCACAATATTTTACTGTGGCAGACTGCATTTCCTTAATTATATGTATGTATATTGTAGTATTTTATAGGCTTTTATTTACTTCAGTTGCACAATACATAGTGTTTTTATAAGGATTTGCTTCAAGAGTTCTTTAGGCCAGATGAATATATATATAACCATTGCTTAACTTTTATCCTCTGACTCTGTCAACATATGTCATTGTCACAATGTACTATATAAATGTCTTTCAAAAACCTTTGAGTGTCACATTTTTGCTTTGTCGTATTGTATTTTCATCCATTTAAAAAATACATGAAAAGAAGGCGACTTAAATTTAGTGTTACTGACAAAAACAAAACTAAAACTAGGAATAATCCAATTACTAAATAAAAAAGGTAATATAAGTCCTTATGTCTATTACAAATAATTATAATGCCTCAATATTTGAAGAATGAATTGTAGTTTTATTTAATACATTTTTTTAATTTAATAACCGGTGAATAGTGTATCCACAAAATATCTTGAAATATTTTCATTTATCCATTACATTCCATCTCCTAACTGCAATTTGTTGTATTCATCTTAATTAACATCTCATTTTATCTTACTATTTGGATTTTATCCTTGCTTTACTGAGAAGCAGTGTTTGGCATTGTTTTTAAGTTAAACAAGAGTTATGACTACATTACATTTCATTATCAAGATATGTAATATCATCAAATATCTGCTGTTTTTATAATTTGGAATATCTGTCCCTAATAAACGCTGGTAAACATGCAACGTGAACTATCATTCAGGTTACACAACATAGCTCAGAGGAAATGTCCAAATGGCTGTTGGCATCGTTTGTTTTCGATCTCAAATTCCAATCTGGGATCGACTGAGTGACGCCATGACTGACGCGACGCCAGACCAACTTAATCGAGCGTGATAACGCTTGTGTTGATGTTGGCCGCTGCTTTCCCGTCCATACTGTAACGCACAGGGACCAAACTTCAAGCCTCAGAATGTTTTTCTCTGCTGCTCTTCGCTCTGCAGTGTCGCAGACGGTATGGTTGTGATATTCTTTATCATCATGGGCAAAAGTTTAAATGCATTTTTCGATAATTTGGAGGGACAGCGGTGTGACTTCTCACAAGGGCAAGCAGCGGCGTAGGCCGCTAAGCTAACTAGCGTTGGGTAACAGTAGCATGCTAGCTAGTTTAGCCTTTTGCTGTCAGACATTTACAAGGTGATTATTCGACAGATGAGCAATACAAAGATGTCTCTATGAACAGTAGAAGTATTTATCTATTGGAATTAGCTTTACTTTGGTCGTTTACCTGACATCGACTCCCACTTTGATATTTGATGGGGCGAAAGTGTGAGTTCTGCGTTTAAACACGTAACTCTCACTTAATGTTGCATCTGTACATGGCAAAGCATTTAAATAACCAGGTGTATTTAGTAAAACACGGCAACAAGAGAGGTGGTTAACAAACCAACATCAGTCTTATATTCTTATATGGCTATCCTCTATTTCAATCGAGTGCCATATAAAGATTTAAGTCAATACTACTAATAATCGACATATTTTGTGATTGTGTGGATAGTTTATTTAAACATGTACCTTTGCATTAATGCTCCAGCTATGTGTAGGTGAAGGCATCCCATGTTGTGATGGTTTAAGCTTCTTACAGTTATATAGATAAATAAAATAACGAGAACAGTCAGATGATGATCTTTTTAATTGTGCAGGTAATTGTGGTATGATTTGCGATCAAAATATGGAAAACAGCTTTAAGAATTATGCATAATTATGTCAAAGGACTTTCTACACTTTTTGGAGGTAGACAATGGTAGTTTCCTGTCAGAAGTAAAACATACCTGCAAAAACTCCCTCTCTTGGGAAGTCAAAGTATCATTCACACATTACCAGGTATTTTATGTCTTCTTTCTCTCTCTGGCTGCAGGCCAGGCAGGTCAGGAGTCTGCATCGGTCTGCAGCGCGTGCTGGAGCTGGTGGCATCTTTGTGGTGAGTTACAGTTTCTTTGCCAATAACAAAGAAGTTGGATACAGAGTAGCCACCAGTGCTGTGTAGTCAGGCTTAATTGTTTAAGATCTGTTGAACACCAATATTGGCTTTCAGTGTTGAAATGGACATTTGATAGATACAGTGATACAGATACAGCAGCTAATGAGGGAACTCGTAATTATTGTATTAAGAATCTATTGTCATTCTGTGAGTGTGCTTAAGCCAGAATCTGTTAGATAAATGGTCCTAAATATTCCTTTTTAATTCTGTCAGGGAGATTTCATTCTGGCTCTTAAATCAGAGACGACTTTTGCATGGGAAAGCAGTGAAAGCACTGAGCTTAGTAAATACATTTCAAATGGGCAAAGAAAACATGCTGTTGCTGGGTCTCTTGAAATTAGATTAAACAACTTGAGTAAATCAAAATCAGCTGTCTTCCCTTCATTCCTTGTTTTTTATTTGGGGGACTGTGGTGTTAATTGCCCATCTAACTTAGTTATTACCTCTCTGAAGTCTGTTGTAGGTTTTTTGACATTTGCCTTGGCGGAGGTCTGTGCTCTGAGTGCCCTTCTAGTTTTTATTAGTTTCAAAGTTAATTCCCTGGTAAATCCAATGTGTAAATTTGATCAATGCATAACTCAGCAATATGTCTCTGCTTCCATTCTTGCTTAAATACTCCCAGAGGTATCCATTTTCCAAAAGCTACTGATCCATCCAGGGAGCTGCCTTTAGAGCCTGTTACAGCCATGCGGTGCAACAAAAACATTACGTGACATTCAAATGTAATGGAAACATGCCATGGTTTCATAGTCTCTTGGTAGTAAATATGTTTTTGATCTGTGATCGGACAAAAAAAAGTATGGCTGAATTGTCTTTGAGTCATTCCTCTTTAACAAGGAATATTTTTGACATCTTTAACGTCAAACACCATTAAATTTCAAGTTGTTCTTTTTCTTAATTGATTAAAGGATATTTGCTGCTCACAAGGGGGCAGTGTGTGCAGAAGCAGAAATAACTGTAATGTGCCTAGTCTTGTCAATGGTCTGATAGTGGCACTGGTTTCTCCCTTGGGGCTCACATGATGCGTTATTCATATTTTATCAGATACTATTAGATTGTGATCATAAGCCTTTTACTCACACATGAAAGTGGTAATTGTCCAGTAAAAAATTAATCTATAATGGCATCTTCACATTTTGAACGCCTGTGAACACAATTTGAAATAAAGTGGTTGATCAATGTTATTTAGGATGACTAAGGATTATTAAACATTAGATGTAAATAATGTTAACTGTCCTATAACAACCTGGTCTTTCTGTTTTTAGCACAGAGATACTCCCGAGAACAACCCTGATACTCCTTTTGAGTTCACTGAGGAAAACCAAAAAGTAAGACTGACATCTGTGCTGAGCAGTACATGTAGGGATGCACTGTTTTTTGTTGTTGTTTTTTTTTAAGCCTGCACCAATATCTGACATTTCCCACCTGTATTTGCTGATTCCAATATGCATTGTTGTTTTAAACTTTGATGCTGATTTCAGATATACCTATCTTATTTTCTTTTACAGTGATAGTTTTATTTTGTTTCTAATTTGACAGTTGTATAGGAGTCCCACACCCTTTTTAAGCCAGTTTCTGTTTGACTAGTTTCATCCAAATTATATATTTTCCTATAGTTTTTCACTTTCCCCCCCCTTAAAAGTCTGAAACATGAAACTGTGATTTTCTGTCCATATTTTGTTAAATGGGTACTTGACACTGTACTAGACAGTAAAACATGAGCACCTCGTTACCAGCAAGATTAAACAAGGATTATTTTATCTTAAAATTCATATTACCTTTTGAAGCTGATCTGAGAAGGTAATGCTTTTATATTAACATTGTTTTACAGTTTAAATTTATCTAACCGTGAATAAATTAAGTCCAAAAAAGCAATGCAATGATTCTGTGAGCAAGTTCACATCCAATGGAAGCTTATCTTTTTTTTTTTTTTTTTTTTTCCTCCTTCTCTTTTTCCCTCTCTTTTTCCCTATAGAGGATTGAGGCAATAATTTCAATGTACCCTGAAGGACACAAGCAAGCAGCCACCATCCCGGTGTTGGATTTAGCCCAGAGGCAACATGGATGGCTTCCCATCTCTGCCATGAACAAGGCACAGTGATTCCTCTGAAATTTTGTTTTACAGCTGTGTGATGACAATTTTGATTTTTCTAATCCTTGAAAAAAATCAGTTGGACAACATTTTATCCAACAGCATACTACATACATAGCATGTCTGGTGTTGTAAGGACTATACAGCACCAGGTCTTTTGTGTCATGTAAGGGAACCTCACTGAATTTTGTAATTCTTTTCACTCAGGTCGCTGAGGTGCTGGAAATCCCTCCAATGAGAGTGTATGAAGTAGCGACATTCTATACGATGTTCCTGCGTCAGCCTGTGGGAAAATACTTCATTCAGATCTGCACAACAACACCCTGCATGCTCTGCAACTCAGACAGCATCCTGGAGGCCATCCAAAACAAACTGGGTAAGAGAGCCATTTTCCATTTTATGGCGGCACACCAATGAAGAGATGGAGGCGCAGATGAAAACAATCTGGTTTTTTTTTATTGTGTATATTTGAGATAAACAGAGATTGGGAACAAACATGTAAATAAACACTTGTCAGTGCTATTCAAACAACAACAAGCTGTAGCAGCACAAGAAGACTGAAGCTGCAAGACTGATATCAAGCCAGATGACTGCTAACATCCTTCACTCTGTGTGGCATTTAATAAAGCACACTCCTATTTGTTTGTTCGTTCAGTCAACCAAATAGTGAGGTTTTATTTTTTGTTATAACTTGCATATAGTGTTACAGCTGTGTATTGTCAGGTGGTACCACTTGAGTTCTGCTGGTTGTTAGGAGATTAGCTACATACATAGCATGTCTTCATTTGTTTCTCCACAGGTATCAAGGTTGGAGAGACTACTCCAGACAAGATGTTCACATTAATAGAAGTGGAATGCCTAGGTGCCTGTGTGAATGCTCCAATGGTCCAGATCAATGACAACTATTACGTGAGTGGAAACGCTGTCCTTACTGAACATTATAACTAAATTAGAAAAATTAGATTAAAGCCTGAAATTAGTTTTGCAAAGAATGTCTGCAAAGAGTGCATCTTTCAGCCCTTTTTCTGAAATGCAACATCTTTTCCGAAATGCAACCTTTTTTCCCTTTAGAAGCCAGTTTAGGTGTGGTACAGTCTAAAAATGCACAGGCTTAAAAGAAACAAACTGGGGGGGGGGATGAAAACCGTGACAGAACTGGAGACCATCTTTTGATTGAATCACACCAGCCGCAATGTCTGTCAACATGTTAACAGTCAAATCCACGGGTACTCAATAGTCAATTCGACATTATTATTACATGACTACTCAGTAGTCATTACTATGTAATTACATGAGTGCTCAGTCATTACTACGTTATTACCTGGGTACTCAGTAGTCATTTTGACATTATTATTACTAAGTTATTACATTACAACTCAGTAGTCATTACCATGTTATTACATGAACTCTGCCTTTATTTTCATCTCAACTACACACCTGTAAAGTATCGTGACTGTATCTTGCCCAATTGTGCCGCTATTTTGCTGACAAAATCTGTCCACAGACAGACAGACACAAACACCTGCCAAATTACTCAAAATCCCCTCTGAGGTAGTTTCCACTACAGTAGGTGTGTCCAGGACCACATTCAGTGCACACACAGAGAGGGAGAGACAGAGAGGGAGAGAGGGGGGGGATTTGTACTTCTCTCTTTGTGAGGACACTAATTGACATTATGCCATCCAACCTGAACCCTCAAACAGACCAGTTCAAAATTGAGGACTGGCCAAAATGTCCTCATTTTCCCCAAAATGTTGTGTAAAAAGTTTTTACACACACACAGAATCACAAGGTGAAATAAAAACAATACCAGACACGCTGTCGTGGCTCATAAAAGTAATCTATCTTAAATTAATAATGATATAGCTGGAATAACAATGGTGTCTCATCCATGAACTCAGTTTGAAAAAGGATTAACTTTAAGGCAGGTGTGATATGAAAAGCTTGCCTTTTGGATTTATGATTTAACATTATGTGAAAATAAAGCTGCACTCAATTGCAGCAATTCAGTTATTGCAAGGTGAGCACACGTGGATCACCCAATCAAAGTACATGTGATTGAGAGGAGAGAAGGTTTCTCTTAACATCAAAAATTGCTGAGGTGTGATCATTAGAGGTAGAAAAGGTACGATGTGTTAACAGCAAAAGTAAGGCATTTTATGTGTATAATTATCACTCAGAAATACTTGTAGTCTTTGGTTATTAGATTAATTCGGTCAAATAATTAAAAGCACTATCTAGCGTTAATTTGGTTGTGTGGGGAAAAAAAAAAAAAAAAGTTTCGAGTCTGTCCTAAGGCAGACTAGCTATACATTGGGTTTGTGAGTTAAAAACAAATTAAAGGTGAGTTATTTTACAAATGTAACCTCTTTAGTGCTGACTGCAGTCAAAATCTGTCAATGAACTGAGCTGACAAGTAAAGCCAGTCCCATTATTTTTTATATTTAGCACTGTAAGAGCAAGTAGTTCACAAATGACTTACTACAAGTTAACAATAAATGTGAATGTGACAACAACCGTCGCCGTATCTAATGCAGTTCTGGGACTCGGTAATTAAGAGCACCAAATGATCTGCTGTTTTAAGGTGCTGTTTCAGCAAAAATGATTGTGATGTCTGACAGTTATTTTGAAATTTGAAAACTGTTATTATTTAAGGAAATCTGGCCATTTTGACTGGCATTGTTTTTAGAAGAAGCTGTGATCACCAAACTCCTTTTAATTGAATAAGTAGCATTTAAAGTATCGCCTCCCCAATTTCCAACCCCTTCTATAGAATTTAATTTGATAGGCAGGACAGGGTCTTCATACAAGTTGAAAGATGTGAAATTAAAAACTGTTAAGACCTTTACAATCCCGCACAAGACCACTAGCAATGGAAAGCAGTGCACTATGCTGCTTTCTTCTCATTTATCCTGCTTTCTTCTTGTTCCCAGGAGGACCTTACACCTAAGGACATTGAGGACATTATTGATGAACTTAAAGCAGGCAAAGTCCCACCACCAGGACCCAGGTACAATTAATTTATATATTTTTCAGTTTCATCTCACTGACATAACTATATGTACGCTGGCTGCATGTTAAGATGTATTTTTTTTCCCCATTTTTCCACAGGAGCGGGCGTTTCTCCTGTGAGCCTGCAGGAGGATTGACTTCTCTGACAGAGCCTCCTAAAGGACCAGGCTTCGGTGTTAGAGCGGATCTGTAGACATTTTCGGCTGTCGTCTGCTTTTTTCAAAAGGAACTTGTTCCCGAATCTGATATTATGTTTAACTCAAACATATTGTGTAAATAAATTGTTCATGTACCTCTGCTCTAGGTGTCAACTTGTCACTTTCAGGGATTCCAACAAGGAGAATGTAATATAATTGTAAATAGATGTAATGGGAGAGATCATATATTTATATTTTGCCCTATGAGAACAACTACAACATTTGCCAGGCACACTGAACAATAGAGCTTGATATATCAATATATATGTATTTTCTGGAATTATTAATAATCTGGTATTTTCCAGAAATAGTTGTATCATTCTGCTATGTCTTTTCCTGGCTTTAGCTATTGCAGGTAATGTCATCCTACGGTTGCTGACTGACATTCGAATGAGTTGACGGTCATCCCGGTCAGTGGAGTCGTTTTCGCCCTCTGCCGGTCTTTGTTGTCCCCAATGTCTGCTGCCGTACCTTGTTAGTATGAACTGCCGTATTAGAAATTTTAAGGATGGAAGCAACCTCACGCTCACTGTATCCCTCTGCCAGTAAAGCAGAATTGAACCCTTCTTTTCCTCCCTCAAAACTTTTCTTTTGGCATGGGTCAATAGTTATTTTTTGATTCCAATTACTTTTGCGGTACTAATAGCACTGTTTTTGCCATCCAGCTGGTCCTATGGCAAGAGGACAGTGATGACCACAGCAGTGGTTTTTATACTTTTTCCTCGTTAAATAAGATTTGGTTCAGGTGATCACCTAACCAGTACCGCATTGAGTAGAATGAGGTGTGCTTGTGTTGGAATTCAACAGACACTGGAATGGAAGTCATACATGTAGAGATACTGATTTCAGAAAAAAATTGGAGTGGTCTCTTAATTTTTTCCAGAGCCGTATCTTTAATTGTGAACAAATAGATGTTTCTTATTGTGATTATCACTAGCTAGAACTAAACTGGAGAAATCTTGAATTTGTGTTTTAGCTAGCATTGATTTAAATGAAGATATTTACAATTCAAATACAATTAAATTGTGGATATAATGGAGGCCACAGCTTAAAGGCAAAAGTAACTTAGGTCTCTTTAGCCATGTTAAATCAGTATTTCGAGTAGCTGTGCATGAATTCCAGTTATCTTGAAAATGTATCCGGTCTTGCTATTATATTATAGACCTTCCTGCACTGCAATCAACAGCATAGCTCCCTTCCTACAACTGCTCCTGTCATTTCCATCCCGCCCCGGTGGCGTTTTCGAGTCTCGCCGGTTCCCCCTCCCCCACTCCGGTTTCCTCTTGCGACTTTCAAGGCTGCTCTGCAACATACAATATTATGCACCACCACGCATGCGCGTAGTAGCTACCATGATGCAAATGTCACTGCGCAACCAATTCAAAGCTGGCCGATAATAAGAATTGGCGGGCCGAAAGGGGGAATTGACGCAATCGGTTCATTAATGAAAACTTTGGCCAAAGTGTGCGGCCGTGCTCGGAAGAAAGAAAGGAAGACGGGGACAGCCATTCCTCCGTCAACCTCAGCCGCGATCTTCGAGAAAGTTCGCACTGACCGCAACACAGCAACGGAAAAGATGACGTCAAGTGCCCATTACTGTTCTCCCTCTCCAGTCCTTTCAGACCAGATTCACACGACAAAAGCCGTCTGCGCACGTCGCAGACGCCACTAGCTGACAAAATATGAAAGCGCAGAGAATACTGTTAACAATAAAGGCGCGTGTTTATTCGCAGCATCGCTAAAATGAAAGTTAAATCGTTTGACACATACCCATCTACAGTATATCCAGCAGACGGAGACCTTATAAGCTCGGTGGGGCTCAGGCGGTCACATGACTGTCCCCGGCCAATGGGAACGACGCTTGCATGTTTTGCTAGGCTTTTCTCGGAGAGGACGGGCGACGAACGGCTGGGATGTTTTCAAAACCAGCGATGAACGTCACACAGCCGTAGGCTACGGTTAACGTCCAATATTTAGGAAATAACTGTTTATATAGCGCAATATTCACATATAGCAAAACCCGAATGAGTCGATTGGAACGTGTAACCTCGATTAAAGGTAAGCGCAAAACAAGGTTTGTTGTTTCATTGCGTCGGATCATGAGGGGCAAAAATCCCAGTTAACGAATAGTTAGCCACCTGGCTACTGCGAGCGGGCTAACGTTAAGCTAACTTGACGTAAACTGCGTGCGAAGATGGAATGTTATGTGTTTGCGTGGGCTTGGTGTAGTTGTGCGCCACGTGCGTTACACACACTGACTGCTTTCTCTGCGCCAACTAAAATTTCACCCTTATCTGCTTTTAATTAGTCGCTGCGTCTCAATCAGGAGTACAGAGAGCTGATAGGAAAATGTCGGGGCGAAGCAGAGTGAGCTGTTTTAGCCCCAGCCAGCCAGCCAACCAGCCAGCCAGCCAGCCAGCCAGCGAAGCTGTGTAGGGCTGGGAACGAACTAGCTAGCTAGATTAAGCGCTGGGGAGGGGGGACGTTGTGAGGGCAGCGGAGGGGCTGCAGTGGGCTTTTGTCTCAGGCTGTACTGTGCTCTCGTGTTGAATATTGCCGTTAAAACATCAAACCTGAACTTGATTTCTCCTCATGTCGTTAACACAGTGACAGCACACAACATATTTACTTGTGGAACCCATTTTAGGACATAAAATAATGAGACCTTACGTTTACTAACCATGGTCAAGTTGAAAATTTTAGCGCTCAACAACATATTGCTGGCTGTGTATTGAAGGCAAACACGAGCGACATTACCGTGAGGTGGGTGGCGGTGTCTGCATTGATCCAGCCAACGCCACTGTTTATTTACACACATCACAGATTCAGACATGGTAGCAATCAAATTAAGCGTAATATATAGTTATGAATTGCCGATGCATACAAGGAACTAGCATAGCTTGAATAACCAGGAGTTTTTGCGCCTCCCAGCCAGTGACTGTGACATCTTGGGGGTGTGTTGCCTGATACAAAAGCTGCCTGTTTTTAGATGGCTGTCCGTGCAACGACCGCTCTGAACCATTAAAACGTCAGCCTGAAATTTCAAAATACTTCAAGTTAAAGTGCTGTTTTTTGTAGAGGCAGTATTTATATACACTTAAATTAATCCTATGAAACCCTCCTGTATACCACAAGAAGTACCAAATTGTGGTAGTATTACCAATATTTTAAATACTATTCTGCTCCTCTCTCTCTCTCTCTCTCTCTCTCTCTATAGATATATATAGATATAGATAGATATAGATATAGATATAGATATATATATAGGCCATGATCAGTGAGTTATTATTTAATTAACTCCATTATAGCAAGAAAACAAGCTTGTTATACTGACATCAAAATATTTCTCTCATAACCATGAAAAAGCAACAGTAAAAAATATGAATCCATGCTCTTCCAGGGCTCCATATTAGATTTCATGTAAAATTAACATTTGACCAGTCACTAAAGGCATTATCAGCCACAGTAGGTGTTTGAATACAAGAGATCGTCTAGATACCTCCAAAGGAAAACTGCCTATTGGCTTGTGAAAATTGAGTCATCAAAGCAAACCAACATTTGGCCATTTGCTGTTGTTAATTTCATCCTGTACATTGTGTGGCAGTTGGGTGGCGGCAGCAGTCTGTGTTTTTTGTCTAATTGGTCAGCACCTATATTCTCTCACAGTACCATGGAATCAAAAGAGTTTTGCATCTAAAACTACAGACTACTACCTTGTCTTTTCCTCATTATCACACCTTAAACCAGAGAGTAGGCGCAAATTCCCAAATTTTTCTGTGGTGGTATACTTTGGCTTGAATGACAGCCTGCTTGCTTTTGGTTTTCCATGACACATCATTAGTTGACATTACTAATCTAAGGCACAGGATTTACTACCCATCATATTTAGTCCTCGATGGACTAGGAAATGCATATGTGCTATAATTACAAAGAGCTTTAGAAGTAATCTTGTTCATTTGACATTTATTATTTCTGAAACTCAACAGCTATTCAACAGATATTTGAAGAGAGCAAAGCTTCAATTTATGTGTTCTCAAAGTATTAAATTATTTATTTATTTATGTAAATACAACGGTAAACATAAGTGTTGCTACTATAGCCCTTGCTGTGCAGAAACTATGGACTGATTTATATAAATATATCCTATTTTTCTTCTGCTAGCATAATGGTGTTTCAGGTTTAATCATGGTGTCTGCTGACAGGGTTGATGGTCTGCACAGCCAGTTTGTAGTTAATTGTATGTAGTGGGATTAGCAGGATTTTCGCTAGTGTAATCTGATTCAATCACTTTACCAAACGTGTTTTATGGGTCTCTGTAGGTATGTATTGTTTTTGTTGCCCAAGATGATTTTGTGCTAATATCCAAATACTCAACTACGGTTCTAAAACACATAGAACAAAAGGATGGGTAAAGATGCTGCAGGTGTACTTGGCAACTGCGGATGCATCAGATGGTAATTTGTCTGAGAATAATTGAGACCTCCCAAATGACTAAAGGTTGTAGTGTGGGAAAAGGGTTAGGACAAATAATAGAAATTGCAATATACCACCAGACAGTTTCTTGCAATGCATTATGGGTATACTGGCATCAGCATTGCAGTGCCTTTTTTGTTGTGTCATTGAAATGTTTTACTTTATGGCGGTTCACTCTTCTGCCAGTTTATGGGTGGGTGACATTGACATGATGGCATATGTGTTTATGTTGCCTTGTGTGTAGAGAAGGCTACATTTCTAAACCTCTTTTTGAGCCTCTGTGGGATTGAAAGCTCTTCAGAATGCACGGTATAAATAGTATGTTGTTGATTTCTATGTAATTTTGTGTTTTTAGGGCTATATTTAACTCATTTGTTGCACTAATATCGTGATACATCTTGTACCTATGTATGGATCAGATTTTCACTCAATTCCTTGGAAAATATTTGATGCATATTAAACATATTTTATTGACTGATATGGGATGTCGCATCAAGTTAGCACAACAAAAAAGGCACATTTATATATATGTTTTATTTCATAAATAGATATCTAGGGCTGCAACTAACGTTTTTTTTCATTATTGATTAATCTGCCCATTACTTGTGTCATTAATCCTTTAGTCTATAAAATGTCAGTAAACAGTGAAAAACGTTGATTTCAGTCCAAGGTGAGATCTTCCGATGTCTTACTTTGACTGACATTTTTTCAGAGGAGTTTGTACTGGTGTCTTGTTCAAAAGAAGTTAAGCTGACTTCGAGGCTTTCAGCGCCGGATTTGAGAGTATTGGGGCAGTGAACGCAAAGGTATTGCTCTGCCCTGCGTTTCCATCACCCTTCTTTGTTTCCATAACAGTTATGTTAAGTTTTACAGCCTGCCATGTGGTTACCCTGTGTTGCTCTGTCCACAATGTCAGAAGTGCAGTGTTTCAACTGACAAAATGAGATTCAACTCAGGAGGTTTATGACTAATATGAATCAGTGATGTTTAGGGGCAGCCCGACGTACATCCTTTTCTAAAATGTCGACACATTTGTTTTTTCAGATAAGGAGCATATTCAGCATATTTCTTTCTGGAATGGCTTGTTCTGGTTATTGTACTTTGACTACTTCTGTTGTTTGTATGGCACATCCACTGTGCTTCACGGGCATCAAAGACAAATGTCAAATGACATGGTGCCCACGCGTGTTGCACTTTAGGTTTGAACCAGTACCTCTCTGACAAAAGTGGTATTTATAACATGACCACTGTACTGAAATACAGTGCCATTACAGTGCACTTTAATACCATTGTGCATTGCTGTACTGTACATGTGATTAAACGTATTGCATAGTTATATGGCACACACTTTAAAAAATTGTGGAATATACTTGGGCTGCAACTAATGATGATTTTCATTATTGATTTAATATGTCGATTTATTTTCTAGATTAATCACTTATTCACTACACATCAGTATAAAATACCAGACAATAATGAAAAAAAACCATTTATGTTTTCCTGAAGTCTACAGTGAGTTCATCAAATTGCATATTTTCAAGGGCTAATATTCCAAAACCAAAAATATTGAGTTTTATATTCACTAAGACAAAAAAAGCAGGAAATCTTCTAACCTGAGAAGTTGGACCTAGAGAACATTTGATATTTTTGCTCGAAATTTAACTTGAATGATTTTTTTCATCAGAATAGTTGACAGTTATTTTTCTGTTGACTGACTAATCGACTAATTGTTTCAGCTGTAGGATACACAGCTCACATATAGCCAGATGGAGGCTGTGCCCAAACATTGAGGCCTCACCCATTTAATCTGGGATGCTGCCACTATCTGTCATTTATATACAAAATTGTTTTCTCTCAAACTCCAACAGGTAACACTCCCTGAGGAGGTGGGGGATTCTGGCAGTTTTGATTGCCTTGTTAGCTTCATCATATTGTAATTTAAAGTGATACTACAACAAGCAATGCCATATGGTGCTGCAACTACTGCTAAATATTGCTTTCAAACTATGTGCCTTTGACTGTCATGGCCAGCTGATTAATGCCACCATTAAATCTCCATGCATACCACATGTATAGGGTGAATTTAACAATAGCCAGTGTCCAAATATTGGTTGACCTTGACTGGTAACCGTCAGTTTCACAAACCAGTTTGCAAGTATCATCTTTTGAAGTCTGACATATTCCCACAGCAGAATGTGACCTGTTGTGCAATATTTTAGTCAGGGTTGGTGTTGGAGAAGTTAATTTTCTCCTCCTCCATTTTTAGCAGCGTTTTATTGGCTGAGTCATTTTGATCGTGTTTTTGTTGCTCCTCCAAAGCCTTTCCTTTCACTATTACCCATCCATATTTCTCTCAGACAATAGATTTGTTTTTATTGCCAACATTGCATTGTAAACAGTTTGTCACTGAGCATTTGTTTTGATGGAAGGATCTTCCCAGTAACACAAATGCCCTGTAATTGTGTAACATTGAGACTAAATACATGCATGATGGAAACTGAGATTTTAAAACCCATGGAAAAATAACTAGCTACTCAATATGTGACGTATTCTCCTCCAAAATGTAGTTGCCACTGGGTCTTGGTTTCCATTTGCTATCTAACTTGGTCTTATGATGTACTATGATTTTGAATTATCTTTGGTGCAGTGCAGACATTATGAAGTCACTAATTTGTTAGTTGATCAACAGAAAATCAGGCAATTCAAGTAAAAATTTAATATTATCCGGATATAGCTTCACAGAAAGTGAGCTATTTGCTTTTCTACATGAAATTTTCAGTTTTTTTTGCTGATAGTGGAAGTAATTTTGAGAGAATTTTTTTTTTCTCTCGCCAGAAAATAATATATTGTATCGTAAGATAATTATAAGCCTATTAATCAGTCAATGGAAGAAGTGGATAAATGAAATGATAATGCCAATACTGATGTATAATTGTTGCCTGAAGTAAATCATGACATTATGCCAAGGAGTAGATTTGGTCAGTTAAAAATATTATTTTCTCCGTCTGTCATGGCAATGATTAGTGCCAACATTCATCCTCTGATCACACTTGGATGTATTGAGTGACAGGTCTGGATGCACAAAAATCCTGATTTTCCTTTAATTTCTGCCAGATCATGAAAATCAGATGAGGGAGGGTCTGCAGTCACATCAATTTTACATGTGCAGTCGACTCAGATGTTCATACAAACAGGAAGAGGGGGAAGTGCCAATAAGCAAAAGAAATACACCCTCAAGAGGTGCATAATGGACAGTTTGATTTTGAAGTATGTACCATTAACACTGTCTTCACAACCTGATGTCCAGTCACAATTAAATGGCAAATTTGCTAAATTATTTTTAAACCATTTCAAGATTTCCCTGCCTGGTACACACTAGCATAGGGAGGACCTACTGTATGTGTAACTGGGAAATACCATGGCTGCTATAGGCTTTCCAGACAAACTATAAGCCTCTTAGTTAGAGACCAGGGTATTGACGAAGGTGCTGTACAGCAGGAACAATTATGCAACGACATACAATATTCCCAATTGTGTGTATTTGTGTATTTTTCATTGCGATGGATTTGTTTTTTAGTTTTCAGGATGGATGGATAAGACATAACATGCTTTGCCATCTTATTTTTATGTCATTAATTTGCTCTTGTGCATAAGGAAATACCAATTTTTAACAGCTTTTATAATTTATTGCATACCTTAACAGACTGATCGATATTTTCCTATCAAAAGTTTTTGTACGTCGTGCATGATTTTTGGTGGTATAAGTAACTTAAGAAAAGTAAATTAAAAGGTGGCAGAGTAGGAAACTGACCTTCACAATGAGGTGGAAGCGGTGGGGTATCAATGCAGATCAGTGGAATGGAAAAGAAAGTTTTAAGCAATTTATCAGCCATTATTCTAAATGAAAAAATAGAAATGCGTATGAATGTCACACATTATGGTCTATAATGGTGAACTCAAACCTCCAGTGTGACGTTCAGTGGAGCTCAATGAATGTTTGGTCTCTTTTTATGTGAACCGTAAGAGGAGTCAGTTAGGGAGGTTCCCCTTATGCTCAAGACTAGTCTCATGAGAGATTTAGCCTAGCTGGCTATGAGATGTTTGGAGTTTTGTCTACTAGGTCTAATTTTTATGTCGTCTTGCAGCATTTTACCAGCAACACAACTGTTATTAATTCTGGCTATAGTAAAGGTATGAAATTATTGCAAGTATATCGGCCGTTTACTCTAGCATAATGCTATGAATGCAGTTCCTCTTTTGTTTTGAGTGATCACACCAGAGCCGTATCATCCGGGAAACCCCCCAAAACGGTCAGGGTTTTTGTTTTACTCTTACTTTGTTTTACCCCCTTACGAAAGACCAGTGCCTGCTTAGTGTTGTCAGTTTATTGCTAATGATCGTTGAGGTTTGTGTAGCTATTGCTTAGGAATCCTTCTAACTTGGTCATGTTGAAGGTAAATCATTCTAGAAGGTAGAGTGAAATTTGGAAAAGTTGTATTAAATGGAAAAAATCCAAAGCACAGAGAGCCAAAGGCATAAATCATCTATTTCCACTGTTCCAGACAGCTTAACTATCTGCTTTGTATCACTTTCACTTCAAGTTGTCAGCCACATTTATTGTGTGGCAGTTCAAACAAGACTGTGAAAAAGCACTAGTGCCGTTTTATGGTATGAAGTGCCTCTACCCAGGGCTGAGCTATCTGCATTTGGCTCCATCAACCGAGTATCTGCGTCTTCGAGAGGCCCAGCAAGTGTGCGTTTTGTGCATGTGTGTGTATCTGTGTGTGAAGAGGGTGGAGCCTCCTGATTACACAACATGTGCTAGCCTTTGCCAGCAGCTGAATATGTGCAGAGCGTTGTTTTTGTTTGGTACGTTGGGTGCAGTATCTCCGTGTGTAACGGCTGATGTTGCCTTGATAATCCACCATGTGCTTTTAAAGACTGTTTGTTTGTTTTGTTTTTTTTTTTTGACAATTTGAGAGTCTGTGACCTTCCTACAGGACTCTGAATACAGCATGATGATGAAAAAGTAAGGATAGAAAGAGGAAAGAAAAGCTAGGATGACAAATTATGAAGTTCAAGGTTTTTAGTTAAAAAATGAGCCCTTAAAGTTTTCCTTTATGAATGATCAATGAAAGAGAGACCAGTGTCTGTTGATAGTGTTTTTTGGAGGGGGCAATTTGACAGTGGGCGTTTGCATTCTTTATTGCCTGGCTTCTTTTACTTTACTGATGCCAAAGAAAGCAGTCATATCCTCTTTACTCTGGCTCTGTTATAGTTCAAGGGCTGGCTCAGAGCCGGGGCCTAATCTCAAACCAGTTCTGTCGCGTTTCGACAGTCAAAGAACCGGCTCTCAGCCAGGGGAACTTGCCGGGGTGGGGGTCTTTTGGGCACTGTGAAGATAAGCATCTTCACATAATTTTGAACCATTATCATTACAATATTTATAAAAATACCACACAAGTTGTTGTTGTTGTTGTAAACAACA
Source organism: Xiphias gladius (assembly GCF_016859285.1). NCBI lineage: Eukaryota > Metazoa > Chordata > Actinopteri > Istiophoriformes > Xiphiidae > Xiphias > Xiphias gladius. The sequence goes on along the minus strand of NC_053413.1, from coordinate 21,811,334 downwards.
AATAACCTCACTGATGAAGTGAGCGCTATGTCCTGAGGTAGTCCTTCACATTTTTTGTTAGTAATTGCACTGTCCACTATACAAAATAACACTGGCGAAGACTTATAGTGAATGGACTTGAACATTAATTTACTTATCCTCCTATAGCCATCTAACAATGTAACAGCGTTTGGCTGCTCACACAAATTTGTCTTCGGTTGGACTTCTGTAGACAGCTCACTTTCCCAGTGGCCACTAGTCAGCTGACTCCCTTGTCGTGAAATTTATTTTCTCTATGGCAGCAGAACTTGTCTCACCAGCCTTCAGAAACTCCTGCAGGTTAAACTGGATAAATGAAACACATTGAAGGCTGATTAACTCTGAAATCTTCACTGTAGATGGACTTGAAAACACTCACTAGCCAAGCAACATAATAAGGCTACAAATAACCCATAATGCAACACTCCACCTATAAAATGCTGTAATTACACTAGTACTCTATCCATTAAAAAATATCTATTGTAATGAATGAAAACTTAATTGTCTAGTCCTGAATTATAGTACAACCACCACTTTTTTAAGTTTCAGGAATAAAATATTGTCTTATATTAGGGCCAATACGATATCCTTTATCTCCAGAGAGGTACAGAACTCTCAGCATTGTATTTTTCTGTTCATTCGGTTTAGGCGCTAAGCAAAAATGCTTAAGTGCTGCGCCTCAGTCTTATAAAGGTAGGGATAACCGTGAATGTAGGCCCGCAAAGCTAGGAGCAACGCTTGTAAAGAGACGATGTAGTCTGCCATTTTTTATGTGCTTGGCACAACCGTTGCTGGGACAGCAGTGACGTATAAAGACGTATAGAATGATGTTATGACGTGGCTCTCTAGCCTGTGGAAAAAGCAAAACCGGTTCTTAGAAGGTGCACAGGTTGAACCAACTCAGAACTGGCACTAGCACCAGCCCAGAACTAGCACCTAGGTTTGCGTTGGTGGGAAGGGGCTATTAGTGACTATGCTTTTTGAGGGCTGAGGACCCTCCTTCTGTAAAATGCGGTAGGTTAACAAGTATTTAATTCATAGGTCAATTTCTGTGTGTGTCTTTTGATTGGTTATGTTGGATTTCCATTTCGGTGTGGCATTAAGCATGCTATTACTCTGACCTCTAACTGTTTTCTGAAATGACAAATTTGGTCAATCATTGACAGTGGTGTGATGTACTGTTCACGCTGCTTCAGTACTATGCATGCCTGTGCTTGTTATCATTTACATATGTTTAGACTAAGCTTAAGACAGCACAGCCACATATATGAAGTTTGTTTGCAAAAGGGATTGCTCACATATTTTGGGAATAGATTTTAAATTGGTTTAGGTTTGCCTGTTATCAGTTAATACATAAGCAAATATGTACAATTAGACTAGTGTAGTTGTTTGTTCAGTCAAATTTGCACAACATAATGACTAATGTTGAATATAATGCTGGCAGAACTAAATCAACATTGAAATAAAGAAGAATAAAATAGGTCAGAGGGAAAGGAGTTAAAATGACTCTTGGACATGTCCTGGATAACATTGACAGATCTCAGCTAGCTTCAGAATATTCTTAAATTGTTTCTTTATGTTTTCATTCCAATGCAAAAGACAGCGGTGGTAAACATCCATGTGATATCAGTATGAACATGATGATGAAACATAATTTAGCATTGCTGATAATGTTTATATATAGTTTCTGTATAATGTAGGAGTATTTGTTTCACAACTGGTCTTGTAGTTTCTCATATCCAGATAAAAGTATCTCTCTTCCTGGCCAGCTCTCCCTCCTGGCTAAAAGACACTGAAAAATATCTATCTATATTCAGAGCAACCTTTAGTGAGAACTGAGTTAGCCCTAAGTTGCTTTGTTTGGTTAACAATTTGATATGTTGTGTGCCTGCAGCTGCTTCACAATAAAAACCTTCCAGTGCGGATAATTGTTATTCAATAGATAAATACATGATATAGTAACTGTTTAAAATTTTACAAGTTTTTTTTTTTTACCATACTGTATATTTAGATAACAGTTGGTACACTGAGAAGATTTTGCCAGTATCAGCAATCTCAGCAACACATGAAAGCAAACATAATCTAAAAACACAATAAAGTAGGAGGTTGCTTTTGTGTTTAAAATGTTTATTATGTTTCGAGACACTGAGTGCACACAAGTGTGAAAATGTGAGGTAGTCAGACCAGCTGTCCATAGTCTGTAATAAATAAATATCTAAAGTGTTAAGATTATCGATATCATCTGGGATAAATTACAGCAATGGTCTCCTGTTTAAATGTAGGTACTGTAAAATGGCAAAAAGATGATAAAGGCTAAAACTCCTGATACAAAGCAATCAAGTGTTAAATTGGCCTCTTTGACTGGCATCGTCATTTAGCCCCACAGCCTCATGTTTTAAATGCAGTGCTTAAGTATCCATATCAACATAGAGAAATTTATATGACTATGCTGTTTCTGAATGAGTGCTGACTATAGAAATACATCAACTCAAAAATGCTAGTGTGGCCAGAAATGGTTGCTGTGGATGAGTAGTTGCCTCTAGGCAAGGGTTGTATTTTCTCTTTTGCTGTGCCTTAAGGCTGTAGTGTAACCCATACTTACTAAAGTAGACCTGAAATGACTGATTAATCAATTAGTTAATTGAAAAGATTATTCGGGAACAATTTTATAATTAGATGGGGGTTTTCAAACTTCTCAACTGTGAATATTTCTTAGTATTCTATGGCCATAAATTGAATTTCTTTGGGATTTGGACTATTGGTCGGACACAACAAGCAATGTAAAGACTACATCTTGGGGTCTGGAAAATTACTAGCCCTTAATATTTATTAATTTAACTAAATTGTCTAAGCTATGCAGTAACGAATGAATTATTTCTCGCTAAAGGTAAAGCTGGGATGGTATTGTTTTATTTTTTATTGTTTTTTTCACTGCTTTATTGGCAAATCATTTTTTGTTTAGTGTATCATTGTGCAACAAGAACACAGGGAGAAGTTTTTTTGAATGTTCAGAATAAGGAAGTAGTAGTTAACCTGCTAAGTGCGTTCTGCAGACAGTATGACTTGTTTATGTGCACCATCATAAAAAGCGTAATGGGGAATACACCTCAATGAAACTGCTGCTAATCTACACACTGCATGACTGTTGATCAAAGACTTTTTGCCCAGTGGTCCACATATTCCTCTCAGTCTGAAGATGGACATGCTGTGTCAGACGTGTGTCGGAGTTTGATGGGATCAACATCTCATCGGACCTAATAAGATGTGGCAGATATAGATTGAGTAACGTCTTGAATCTCATAATGAAAACTGATGCCACTTTTCCCTCATGGTTTATTTTTCAGACTGGGGCCTGCTTGTTGCCCATATAGAACCCAGTGGATGGGGATTCATTGTGGTTGTGACGCCTTGTTAGCTGCTGGTGTTTTGTTTTATAGTCATACACAGTGCTTCTCTGCCTCTAGGAGCTTTAAACACTGCCCACATCTTGTCCTCTGTTGAAAGGAAAAAGGGGTAGGTGTTGTCTTAAGAGAGGAAAATGGCTCTAAAGATGACAAGACAATTTTATTAATTCAATTTGTACAAAATATAAGTATCAAAATATCAGTGTTTTGAGTTAGTGTGTTGTGTTTACTTATTAGTTGGAGAGTAACTGTGTTTTTCCATTAAAAACATAACAAAATGACAAGCATGCATGTTATTTGCAGCTCACTATAATTAGAGCCATTTTGGTTATTTTACTAATTTTGGATTTGATTTTGAATCCTCGTGTCCCCTGGGTATTGACGTTTTTCTTGAAGATTAACAGCAACAGTTCCCCAGTTTTTGGTTCAGACATGTGAGCTTGATGCTGTGGTGGAAATGAGAACAAGACCCACGCCTAGGTCCTAACCTTTGCTCTAATGCCTCCCTCATTCCCTAACCCCTCCTTTTTAACCCATAATCAGCAGTAAAGGCTTCATTGTTCTTGTCCGCCGCTTGGGTATCTGATCATTAACCTACATTCAGAGCGGTGGTAGGCTTCTTAAGGCTCTCAGACTCTTGAACCAGTATAATGGGCGTGTTTCAGTGAGTCTTGAGCTGAGCCTTATTCTCCTGCCAGTAAAGTTAACCCTATTGATGCCTCTCGTATAAAAGCATTAGGCTATTTTATGAAGCTTTTGATTTGTGTGTGAGCCATGCCCGGAGCCTCTCCCTTATAAATTTAGGGCTACTCCTGATTTATGGAAGCTTTTAAGTGATGGATGAGGCTGTGAAATAGCTCAGCACTCAATCTTACATAAGAATACACATTTAGGACACATAAAGTACATTATGTCTGGGTCTTACAACAGCTTAATGCTTGGATTATTATGAATTAAGCTAGAAAATTTGGCTTCCTGTCAGTAATTTTACCAAACTAACATGATTTGTCCTGATAAATTAGAGGAGTATGCTCAATGTACTTTAGAGTGGGCAAAAAAATCAACTTAGTCGTCTACTTCTACAACAGGTAATGCCCATCAAAATAACCAAATTGACTGTTATACAAGCCAGTTTAATGTAGAGCACTAAATAACAAAATCTTAACCTTAAGTGGCTGGCACCTTGACAAAGTTTCTGTGAAATATTGGCAGCAGTTCACTGGTGCCTGTTCTAACATTTACTCACCTTTACTGGCTATAGTATCCCATGCCTTACCCATGTGGAACAGGTGGAACCAGATCTTTGGCTGATGCATTTATGCAACCAAACAACAACTGGAACGAAGGCAAGACACTCTGGTTGGAGGAGGCGTGTTTTGTCTGTCTGGGGTTAGGGTAGAGAGAGGTGAACTGACGCCTTGAGGGATCCAGTGTCACTTGCCGTTTGTTTGTCCATGTTGAAATATGCCATCTCACTGCACTCATTTTGTGCTGGAAATTTTATGCTTATGAATTTGGTGCACAGTTAAGTCAGAAGGATTGAATGTGGCCAAAGAGCAGAACTAGATAAAGCTTATGTGTATTTATTTTTATTATATATATTTTTAAAAGTAATTTGCAGACTTGTGATTTTGGGCACTTGTGCTCGTATGACATTTCACACAGGTATCAAGTCTGTAAATACATACACTAACACCAGACCGACAGATGACTTGGCTTACGTTCATTAGTAATTAATCTAGCATTATTTAATTAAATGAATCATTTGCTCCATTAAATATAACAATAAAAACACCACAAGTTACCAGATTTTTAATTTGTTTTAAAATTGTTTGCTTTCTCTTACAGCACAGCTGCAATGTACAATTTATAAAGACATTAAGAATAAACTCAACCAGCACATATTTATTTTTTAACAAATATAATAAATTGAGTGAATAATTTATCATCAAAAATGGAACTGATCAATTTTCCATCATTTTAACAATGATTTGGATTACTGACATTTTGGACAATTGGGGTTTCCTTTTGTTTTGTCAACAGAAAAATAATTGGACCGGACATTTCTAGGGCACATAACAGACTTGACATACATAATGTGTGGTATTGAATTGTTGCGGGCATATAAATAAGTGTAAAATATAAACGTAGGCTGGTATTCTCTGTGTGTGTGTGTGTGTGTGTGTGTGTGTGTGTGTGTGTGTGTGTGTGTGTGTGTGTGTGTGTGTGTGTGTGTGCGTGTGTGATCACTGTGAAGATGGATGGTTCTTTGCTGGTTATTGTTGCCTCTTCTGCCCCTCTCCTGTAGCCTCTGTAATCGGGCCTTTGCGCCTGGCTTTGTCCTGCCACTCATTAGGGAGTCATTGTCGGAGGAGGAGACGAAGGTTTGGAGTGGATGTGCAGCTGAGATAGACCTCCCCCATGATTTAGCCTGACGGCATACAGGACCACAACCACGTGACTGGCTGTTTACTGTGGCAGCAAGTGTAGTGTGTCTCTTTGAGCGTGGTACAGGATATTTGTAGCAAAAAAACTGACTCCAGCTGTATTGTAGATTTCAGATATTCTTTAATTCTTTAATAATTCACAACTGGTAATTATTTGTACTCCTTACTTTTTGAACCGAGGTATACATTCAGAGATTGTTTTTCTGTAGGTTCCTTTGTGTGTGCAGATGTAAGTGCAGCCACATGGGAGACCAGGGGAAAATCACATGTATTTTCCACATGGTGCGTGTGAGAGCTCACAGCAGGCATTACTCTGACTCTAGAAAAAGATAGTTGGGTAATGCTGCGGCTGTTGCTGGTGTTGGTGTTGGTGATGGCGGCGGCGGTGGTGGCGTACTCTGTGTGTCAGGCTCAGTGCTATTCTTAGCGCTCTTCCCTCCTTGTCCCATCCTGCAGTCAGTGGATCAGGTTACCGTACTGTGTGTGCTCTTCATCCATCTCAGCCACACCACCACCACACACACACTTCACCCCCCTCTATCACACATATCCACACCAGCCCCCATCCCACTTCCAAAAGCCCCCAAACCGCTACACTCACGCAAGGGCATGCACTGAAGCAGCTACTCTGCTGTCAGGGCCAATATGGTCCACCGTTACATGGAAATGGTTGTTATTGTTGTTAGTCAGGAACCAGTGGAGTTGAAGTGCAGGAACACCAGGTTATAAATAAATACAGGGACATCTGCTTCACAGAAGGACCAGCAGTGCAGCCAGCACACTTAACTTGGGATTTCACTGACTTAGATCAGCCAGTGCCGGTGGGTATGTAGAAATTGAAAAATTCAGACCTAGATTTTTATTCCCAAGTTGTTTTCATGTCGAGACTTAAAGAGGATAATTTGTAAACTGTGTTATATTTTTAATTCAGGTAATCTGAAAAGCAAATTGACCTCAGCCCTCATAGCCAGTATGTTTTGGTCATCCACTAAAACTGTCACAATAATGTGGCTACATGACAAACTAGCACATGATTTCAGTCAGCTGGACAGAACGATGAAACGATGGGTTTGTTAATTTAGGCTCCAACTAATAATTTTCGATTAATTTCAATACTGGCATTCTCTCGATCCATCTGTTAATCGTTTGGTCTAAAAAAAATCCAAAAATAGTAAAAAAAAAAAAAAAAAAATTACTCATTACAATTTCCCAAAGCCCAGTTTGGTGTCTTTAATTGTCTTGCTTTGTCCAAGCAAAAGTGTGAAACTCAAAGATATTTAACTTTACTATCACAGAAGAAAAGAAAAGCCGAAAATCTAGACAACTGAGTTGCTGGAACTCAAGAATTTTGGACATTTTTGATTGAAAAATTACTTGCACAAATGATCGATTTTATTCAAATAGTTGCAGATTAATCTTCTGTTCATTAGCAACTCAAGTAATTTATTAATCAGTTCAGCCCTACTATTAAATCGATTGACAGTTATTATTCTAATAATAGATTAATTATTTCAGTCAGTTATGTTAGACAAAAAACTCTCAGCTTTTACAGTGTGAGAATTAGCTGGTATTCTGTTTTTATTTCATAGTAAATTATCTTTGGGTTTTGGACTGTTGTTTGGATACAAAGAAATTTGAAGATGTCACCTTGGGCTCTGGAAAATTACAAGACATTTTTCAGCATTATTACATTTTTTTAGATAAAATGATTATTCTATCAGTTGAGAAAATAATTGGCAGAGGAGTCAATAATGAAAATAATCATTGGTGGCATTCGTTTTTTCTCCTCAGTGACTTCTCCTTGGCGGCTGAATTATTTACCACATCGCTGATGTTTAGACTGAGGGAACCAGCCATCCTGAGTGTCTCTAGTGTCACATTCCTCTCTATAGTAAAGCTCTAAACTTTTTTACAGTCATGATTCTGCAGTTTAATAGTCTGTTTCATTGCTATTAAGTGGGTTAGGTAATTGTTGCTATCACTCAGTTTTCACTGTATGGGATCCCATGTAAATTAATCTGGGCTTTAGTCTCTGTGAATTCTAGTAGTCATCAAGGCAGGGGTTTGAGCTAGACTTGAAAACGCCCAAGGTTAATGGCAGAGCTCGCAAAGGCTTATGCAGCTCTGAGCTGCTCATGAAACACAGTGAATGCGAATGCCGAACTGGCGAGTGCCCAAATACCTCTGTAATTATAGTCACACCCTCCTCGCCTCATCTCTGGGCCAGATTGGAGTCCTGTCAGCGTTTGTTTTCTGGTGTGGTCCCGGGCTGTCCATACTGCTTTAATACCCCCGATACACTAGCCTCTTTACACCAACATGTTCACTGAGGGCTGCTCAATTCACCCTTTCAGCTGGCTGGCTGACAATGCTGCTGCATACTGGCTATCTGCTGACTAATGATGGACCTCTCACTGGCCTCAGCTGTGCAGCAGGGCTGTGTGTTGGAAAAACGATACCTGTCAACACTGTGCTATTACTCAGGATCAGCAAAAGTTGTAAAGGTATTCGAAGAAACAAAATGTTGGATTCCTTTTAAGAAGTCTAGTGATCTTAATCATGGTGATTTAGTGCTTGAAACAAGCATGGATTAACTCTGTCTGGAAAGGCAAATGGCACGTGTAATTGTTAAAATGTGCCCTGCTGTCTAATAAAGCTTAAAAGATGTAATAGTGTTGTAGTTTTTATTTATTTATTTATTTATTTATTTATTTATTTATTTATTTATTTATTTATATATATATATATATATATATATATATATATATATATATATATATATATTTTTTTTTTTTTTTTTTTTTTTTTTTTTTAATTTCCAAAAGCATGATTAATTGCATGTTTAGTCACATAAAACAAAATTACATGAAAAGGGCAGGGCTGCAACAAGTTATTTTCATAATAGATTAATTAGCTGAATTTTTTTCCTAAATTTTTTGATTTATTGTTTTGTCAGTTAATTATCAGAAAATGGTGAAAAAGGCCCATTACAATTTCCCAAGGTCACAACTTAAATTGTTTGTTTCAACAGTTCAAAACCCAAAGATATTTACTTTAGATTGATGTAAAATAGAAAAAAGCAAAGGGAAGAAAATCCTCACAATTAAGAACTGGAACCAGAGAAAGTGTGGTGAATTAAACAATCAATTGTCAAAATAGATAATTTCTGTCAGTTGACATATAATATGAGGGACTAATCATCCCACCTCTAAAAAATATACACTGTATCCAAAACCTGTACATACTATACAAGTTCACTAGGAATGTTCTGAAAATTTAAGATAAATTGAGACTTGACAAAACAGTTACATTTAAAAATGCCAGGTTACAACAGAAGTAGTTTCCTGCTTTTTATGCCACCGCACTGACGACAGCTGTCAGAGGCATTATGCTTTCGGGTTGTCCGTCTGTCGGTCCGTCCATTCGTCTGTTCTCATGAACGCGGTATCTCGAAACACCTTGAGGGAATTTCTCAAAATTTGGCGCACACGTTCACTTGGACTCAAAGATGAATTTATTAGATTTTGGTGGTCAAAGGTTAAAGGTCACTTTGACCTCATGTCCATCCAATTCATGTGAATGTGATATCAAGAATGTCTGGAGGGAATTTAATTACATCAGGCATAAATGTGCCAGATGTAATGAAATGTACTTTATTTTTTTTATTTTTTTTTCTTTACTATTTTTACTATTTTCTGATATTTTTCTGTAATGTGAAGCACTGTCTTATCATTTTTGAAGCATTTGGCTGAATCTGAGCAGATAATACAATTCAGAAATCATCCGGCTACGTCTCTTAGCAGTCATATAATCAATAAACACCAGTGACCCAGTTCCATTGGCAGTCATACATGCCCATGCCATAACACTGCCTCCACCATGTTTAACAGAGGATGTGGTATGCTTTGGTTCATGAGCCGTTCCTTTCCCTCCCCATACTCTTCTATTCCCATCATTCTGGTGGAAGTTGATCTTGCTTTCATCTGTCCAAAGAATCTTGTTCCAGAACAGGACAGGATTTATTTAGGTGTTTTCTGGCAGGGTCTAGTCTGGCCTTTCTGTTCTTGAGTGGTACCAGTGGTTTGCACCTTGCGGTAAACCCTCTTTATTTATGTTCATGAAGGTATCTGTTGATTGTAGACTTTGACAAAGATCTGCTTTCCTCTTCGTCGGTGGTGTTGACCTGGCTAGATGTTGTATAAGGTTTTTCTTCAGCAAGGAAAGAATTATGTGATCGTCCACTTTACTTGTCTTCAGTGGTTTTCCAGGCCTTTTGGTGTTGCTAAGTTTGCCAGTACATTCCTTCTTTTTAATAACGTACCAAATTGTGGATTTGACCCCTCCTAAAGATTCAGCCATCTGTCTGATAGGTTTCTTTTGTTTTTTCAGCCTAATGATGGCTTCCTTCATTTGCATCGACACCTCTTTGGCTCGCATGTTGAGTTCCCATGAACAGCTACCAAATGCAAATTTAACACTTGGAATCCACTCAAGACCTTTTTATCTGCTTAATTTGTAATGAAATAACGAAGGAACAGGCCACACCTGGCCAGGAAGCTGAAATTGTCAGTCAGCCGTCCAATTACGTTTGAGCCGATGAAAATTAAGGGCTATGTATAAAAAATGGCTGTTATTCCTGAACAGTTAATATCATATTTTTGTTAAACCCTTTCAGCTGAACATCCACACTTCAATCAATCACATTTTGATGGCTTTGTTTCAAATCCACTGTGGTGGTGTATACAGGAGAAATTACGAAAATTGTGTCACTGTCCAAATCCTTATGTACCTAACTTTAAATAAGCCTTGACAAACGTGGATGTAAACTGCAACTTAACCGCTTGCTAGAGGCATACAACTGCGACACGGTAATTATAGATTCCTTAATGTGCTGCAGAACATTTGCTTTGTTTATGCCTCTGTCTTGAAGTGCATTAGCTTCTTAAACTTGCAAGACTTGAGGATCGCACATAAATCCTCAATAGGCCAAATAATTGTCCCATGTGAAAGTGATGAGTATGAATTGCCAGATCGTCCTTGCTACCAGGATGACATCTCGCAATTGAAGGCCTGATGTCTGTTATGATCCATTGAGTTGCAGTGGTAGTATGTTTTCAATTTTGCTTCATATATAGGCATGGATTGATTGTAATGTCATGGTAGTCTAGTGTGTCACTGGTGACTATGCTGTCTATAGGACTGAAATGTTTGAGTGTCTAGTCATGAGCTTCATATTTACCTCTGCCAAAGAAGTTATGTAATTGCCCCTGTGTTGGTTTATTATGCAAAAAGTACTGTACTGATTTGCACCGAACTTGGTGAAAGGATGGGGCTTGGGCCAGGGAAGAACCCATTAACTTTTGGGGCAGATCCGGATCATTTACTATGAATTTGAATTTTTTTCCTTTGAAGTCTGGTGCATGGTCTTTGACATTGGCCTTGGCAGAGGTCTACACTCCACTGAACACATCTTCTAGTATACTCCTGTGTCCGTTTGCAGTTTGCAACATTACTTCTGTTCTTCTGAGCCTTTCTATGATAGTTGTAATTTGTATTTTTTCCATTTCTAAGGCATAGTTTACATAGGTTACATTAGGTTGGATAAAAATACCAAACCCCTCGTTAATGTTTCACGTACTACACATTAGGTAGTGCGTTGTGTAGCTTAGCCTCATAGGATTATTGTTTAGTAGTCCCACAAAGACCGAAAAAACCAGACAATCTGTCAAATGAAAATGATCAGTAGTTGTAGGCCTACTAGAGATGGACCTCTCACTAGTACTGGTTTAGCAGCAGTGCTTGTCATTTGAGGATCATAGTGACCCTTGTTCTGTCATTTTTTTTTTTTACCCCTTACGTGTATACTGGCCCACAAAAAATGTGTGATTTTGACTTAAAAAAATACTTAATGTACCATCTAATAAACCCGGCTAAAAGAAATTAAGTTTTAAAAGTAGGCCACCTTACCAAAAACCCTGGATGCTTTGAGAATTTCCTTTTTATGTTGTAACAAAAAAAGTTATTTTCATTAGTGGTTAATCAGCCAATTATTTGCCCAATGAACCTATTTGTTTTTTGGTCTATAAAATATAAGGAATATGTGAAAAATGGCCACCACAGTCCATTTTGACATGATCACGTTACTTGCTTTGTCCAACCCACAGTTCAAAACTAAAAGAAATTCCATTTACTATCATAGAAGACTAAGAAGACAGCCAGTATTCACATTTGAGAAGCCTGAATCACAGAAATTTTTCAATTTTTGGTTAAAAATGACAAGCAAATGATAGATTACTGATTCATCTTCTGTTGATCAACTAATATAAAGATAGAAACCCTCAGAACAAGTGTTGGACCTTTTTATGTGTAGCAGACTATGATGCAATCGGTTACTCTCCTTAATTCCAGCAAAGGGAATCTTGTTATCCTCAACAGCAACAGTAGTATCTTTCACAATTGCATATTGTTTTTTAAGTATTTCATCAAACCACTGCTCAGCTCTGATAGAGGAAACAAACTGCAGATGGGAAGAAATCCCCAGAACTGATGAGAAAATTTGTACTTTACTCTTTAGCAAGGTGGGGCACCCTAAGTAGAAGTGTACAAAAGAAATAATCATGCTAGTTCTCTTGTTGGTAGATTAAATTTTTACCATATAAATTATTGTTATGCTGGAATTGGATGCATATTTAGTGATGAGGCTGTCCCGTACATTTTTGTGGCTGCTTAATCACTTATCAGTGGCTCTCGGGTTTTTTAACATAGAGTAAACTGTGTGGGACTTTCATAAGACAAAGAGAAGCTATTTCTGTTGAATCAGGGGCTCTTCATGAGTTTGTGTGCAAAAAAAGGGAGCAGGGAAAGTTCATTGGAAGTACTTGAGAAGAGTGTCTTATGACTGAAAATCTTCATGTGACAAGATAACTGACACATGCCATGTCAGCCTCATGCACATGTTCAGCTGAGAGTTCTAGTTTCTCCACTCACTGCAGGCTTCCACAGTACCCCCGTTGATGCTGCTGCATGTATTACTATACTGACACAAACCACATCAGAGGGAGGCTTGGTTACACTAATGACTAGGCCAGAGTGACAAGATGCAGGGGGATGTTTTCCTCTCAAGAGTCCCTAAAGCTGTGATTCATGCTGCCTGGTGTAGTTATTTCCTGCCTGTTTACGAAGGTTTGTCTGAAGAAGTGGAATGGAAATTTCAATAAAAATCCCTGATTACTGATCCACTCAACCTACATCCTGAAACACAGCTGAGTTACACTTTGTAGCAGCACTGTTTTACACTGCCACTCCACTCCTCTCTGGGGTCAAGTGACTTTTCTTTACTTAGCTCTTGTTTTCCCTGTGATGCAGACATTTGCTAATAGCCTAGCCTGTAAACAGTCTTCCCAGTGTCTGGTGCACGCACTGTCTGGTAACACCAGCTCTAAAGAAACGCTAAGCCAGTCATGCTCTCAGACTATGATGTGGTAGAGCTGAAATCATTCTCATTGCTGTTGTGTTGTCTTTCTACAGGTGCATGATGACCCTACTGTGCTGTAGCTGTCACAGCTAGTCAGGTGCCGCACCATGGCCAAACCTGGGAGCGACAGAGATGGAGCCATGGTGGATAAGCAGGCAGGGAAGAAGGTATGTGAACACATAAATTTATGTGTTTTGTATTTTCTCCCTCCCATGTTAAATATGTCTAATTAATGTTTACTGCATTATTTTGACATATTTGGCTTTTTTCTGATCTGACCCACATGGATATACACTAAAGAATTAGATCCCAAGTTGAGAGGCTGTTGGAAAACTGTTGGAAACTCCTTTTCCAACAGCTGTTTTTGACAAAAGCAAAAATTTTAAACCTGTCTTGCTTGGAAAGATTCCCTGAGATATCATTATTCCAAGGAGAAGAGAGGAGTCTTCATCATTGAAGCCTTTTTCTCTTGTATAAGCTACACATCCATCCATCCATTAGCTATACCCAGTATCCTTTGAGGGTCATTCATCAGGGTATGGCTGGAGCCAATCTCAGCTGACATTGGGTAAGAGTTGGGGTAAACCCTGGACAGGTCTCCAGTCTATCACAGGGCTGACATATAGAGACAAACAACCAGTCACGCTCACATTCACACCTGTGGGCAATTTAGAGTCGCGAGTTAGCTTAACGCTTAACCTGTATGTTTTTGGACTGTGGGAGGAAGCGGGAGTATCCTGGGGAAACCCATACAGACATGAGGAGAACATTCAAAGTCCTTGGAGAAAGACCACGGCCGAACCAGGGTTTGAACCCAGCATTGAATCCAGCATTATCTACAGTCATGTGGTCATAATTTTAGAAGCTTTGCTTGGTCACAATTAGCATTGAGGGTTATGAGATGCAAAAATGTCAAGCTGATTGACCCTTTGTCAAGTTACTTTTCTTTTGTCAAAAATTCCACTAGTGCTGAAATGTCTGTTTTTGTGTGTGTGTGTGTGTGTGCGTGTGTGCACAGCACGTTTCTGCACCTGGTCACTTCTTACTTTGTCATGGTGACAAGCTTTCTTTCACAAACATTTGCATAAAAGTTTCATCATTTTCGAACTGAAATGTGTAAACACACCTATTTCTCACTCGGTGGAACATGAGGTTCACTAACGCGATTGTCTTTTTTGACGCAACAAGCAGTCTGAGCACCACTCATTAAATATTTACTTATAATGCACTATACTGGCTTACCATAAAAATGGCTTTTTTTAAACCCCCCATATTGTCATACCAATGCTAGTTAATGATCCTTTTCTCCATAAATGAGAGAGACAATTTACATCTGCTTTTATTTTTAAGGCAGAAGTGCCTCTCATCCTAACTCTCCTCTACTTTCAACACTGCCAGACACTCCAGCTTTGCACAGCTGGCACATTGCTCCACTGAGATCAAAGAAGCACCACACTGCAGACATTTTCCTCCTGCCAGAAATGTATTTTCCCGCACTAAAGTGCAGCTCGCTAAAAGTAATGGCCTGAAAAAGCTTTGTCTGCAGATCAGAGTGCAAGAACTCAGTAACTGGAACTGGAAGACATTGTGATAAAATGGATATTACTGGTGTTACTGTTCAGGCCTGTTGCAGTGAGTGCTGTCACTGGTGGCATCCGATGCACATACAT
This sequence comes from Xiphias gladius, assembly GCF_016859285.1. Lineage (NCBI taxonomy): Eukaryota > Metazoa > Chordata > Actinopteri > Istiophoriformes > Xiphiidae > Xiphias > Xiphias gladius. The sequence continues at coordinate 21,796,321 of NC_053413.1, read as the reverse complement.
GTACTGGAGTGTTTTCCTCCACACCACTAATACCATAATTTTAGTTATTTCTGTAGAATTCAGATAGGCCCTCCATACACATGCAAAGCTAATTTTAACAGGTGCAGTGAACACAAAAGTTATATTCATAAAAAGAGTAGCAGCTGCAAGAGGGAGGGATGAAATTTAACATCTCCGGTTTTCAGAAGTGGGAGTTGTTTTCAGCTTAATAATGAGCCAGGCTTTGGTCACCAAAACAAACTACAACTAACCCTAATGTGGCACTAACTGTTAAGTATTAAAACTGTAGAGACAAGATTGTGTTCAGTATAATGTATGTAGGTTATTTTGAGGCTTTTATTTCATTAAATAATTAGACCTATACTCTTAACTCGATTGTTGAGCAGTGTTACACCTGCAGTTTTGTACTTTTTCTACAGCAAATTTTATTTTATTTATTTTTACAGCTCATTATGTGTGTAGCTCTATTTTTTACATTCTTTTTTTTTTTTCGATTATAACATCTATGTTTGAAATGTTGTTTCCAGAATGAAATTAAAACGGCAACACTTATTATCATTTGGAGGTGAAATGATTAGTCAATTTAATCAATTAGTCAAAGGAAAGAAAAATAATCAGCAACTATTTTGATAATCAGTTCATCGTTTACGTCCATTTGGTGGTTCCAGCTTCTCCAGTGTGAGCATTTTCTACTTTTTCCAGTCTTATGTTGTAGTAAACTAAATGTCTCCTGAGTTTTGGACTACTAAGTACAGCGAGCTATTTGACACCACCTCCTTGGGCGCTGGGAAATTACATTAATTTTTCACCATTTTCTGATGTTTTACAGACCAAACAGTTGATTATTCTGTAAAATAATTTGCAGATTAATTGATGATGAACACAGTCATGATTTGCAGCCCTATTTTCATCATCGATTAATCTTTCTTCTGTTTCTTAGATTCATTGGTTTGCCTTTAAAATGTCACAAAATGGTGTAATATGCCCACAGCCCTAGGTGACATCCTTAGATGTCTTCTTTTGTCCAGCCAACAGTCCAAAACCCAAAGAAATTCAGTTAGTACTATCATGTATGACCAAAAAAAAAAACACCAAATCCTTACATTTATGAAGCTGGAACTCACAAATTTTTGGTATTATTGTTTGTAAATGACTAAAACAAATATTTGGATTTCAAAATAGTTGCAGATTATTTGTCTGTCAGTTGACTAATGGATTTACTAATTGTTGCAGCTCTACATTAAATATTAAAGTAAGACTGTAAAGGACAGCTTGTCTGTCTTACAGTTTTTATTCGAACTTAAGGGAACCCATTAATCTAGTAAGTCTATTAGTATTTAACGCTATTCTGGGAATGCCACTTGCACTAGCGTGAGAACTCTCACACTGCAACAAACATAGTACCATTTTAATATACTTCTTTCTTTCCCGTATTATATTTCTCTGTGTAGATGGGGGGGAAAAAAATAGTCACTCCTGATCTTTTACTCTTCCCTTGGCACCGACCATGCTTTGGGAATAAGATTTTCGTGAGTCATGCAGGCAAACCTGCTGCTTGCAGGACTGAGACAATATGGTGCAGAAACACAACACAGCCTGTAATATAATCCTGTGCACTTTATGTTAGTGTCAGGTTTTAGCAAGCTTTACTCTTTATCAGAAATACTGCCCACATGCTAATCTCAACCCTTTTGCTATCGTGCCTGTTAACGGAGCTTTTTAAATGGGGCTGGCTCTGTGATGACTGTATCGTTTACATATACACTCAGCGCGCGCGCGCACACACACACACACAAAATCCACAAATGTGGCCACACCTTTGCTGTATTTCATGTCTAATTTTTCTTATGTTTTATTTCCTACTCGCCTCCGACAGAGCAAAGACAAGTTGTCCCCTTTCACTAAAACTCCGAAGCTGGATCGGAGTGAATTGCTGGGGAAGGAAGGGAAAACCAAGTCTTCCATGAAGCGCAAGCTCTCCTTCACCACCAGCCCGCCCCGGACAGAGGAGCGAGACTCGGACACCGGTAAGGACTGTTGCTGCTCCTTCTTTCTCCTCCTCCTCCTCCTCCTCCTCCTCCTCCTCCTCCAACAACCATGCTGCTGGCTTGCTGCCATGTCCTCACACTGCCCCCTGGTGGCGTGTTGCTGAACCTTTTCTTTAGGGGCAGTTCCATAAGTCAAAGGGTTTAGATTTGTTTGGCAACAGGAGCCAAACCGGATCATACCGATGAAGTTGTGGCCTGTTGCATTGAATAACAAGACATAAGCCAAGTTTGTTTTTTATTAGACTCTGGTAAAATTGCAAATGGGATAATGTGTAGAGAAAAATAATTCTAAATGTAGTTATGGGTGAGTTTTGGCTGTCAACATTTTAACCTTAAGCCCCCAAACCTTAATATAAAACTAGATAGCCTTCAAGTTCCTAGCTCCTGTCAGCTGTTTTTTTTTGTTTTGTTTTGTTTTCTTTTGTTTTTTGTCTGTTTGTTCAGGATAAGGCTGATGATATTCTATATTTTATCATTGTCAACAAATCCCATGAACAGACCAAAGCCAACAATGAATTGATCTGCCAAACTGTCCGTGTATCCAAAGCCTGATATAGCTTGTTCCTCTGTGCCATCGTTGTCCAAAAACAATTAAAAACACATCAGTGAGGAACACTGTTGCACCGAGTGACATGTTCCTTCACTACAATGCACACAGTGTAGTTTATTTTCAATTTCACATACACTGTCCTGCTGCTATAAATACTCACTAGTGCACCAAATGCAAAAAGATTAAATTAGTTCCCAACAATTGCACTATTTACTAATGTCTAAGAAATGTTGGCTAAAAACCGCAGTGTTCATTGTTTTTAAGAAATTACTTTAAGACTTTAAAAAAGAAATAAATAAAATTATATATTTGTGATATAGCTTTTTTTCAAATGACGTCTTCAGTAGGAACCAGTTGTCTTGGGGACGAGAAATGGACAGAAACATTTTTGGTTTTAATCTTGTTATGGAATTTGTTGACATAAATGTAAAGCGTAAATAAAATTTAATACCTGATATTTTCCAGGCAGTTGTAGGAGGATCTGCACTGATAACTGCTCTGTGTAAAATGCTTCACTCTGGTGCTCAGCTTCACGTTGGAGACATTGTATCTTAATCTTACCTCTTTTACTTCTGTAAATAGGTTCTTCTACTTCTTGTCATTTTGTTAGATGTTTATCTGTATGTTTAAATCAGCTTTGAGACCTATAAATAGTTTATTGTATCATCCAGCTGTAATCACAGTAAATGAAATACAGTAATGCATTTTACAGACTGCATATTTACCTTCATCTCCTCTGCAGAGAAAGCTCAACATAACGATTTTCATTGTGTGGTCCTGCGTCATTCTAACAGACAAGAACCCTCAATTTTGAATACACTGAGTATAATTTATGTTGCGCAGGTTATAAGCCTACACTAGCATGGAGGGTGGTTTTGCCTTCCCAGCAGCCTTTCCCTCGTGGCTCTCAGGTCCTCTGTTGAGCAGCTGTAGGAAGAAGGGAAGTAATGACTCCTCAGACCACCTTGGACTGGATCTCCTCTCCTGTTTCTTGTGTTGCCATGACTCATAATCTGTGTGTGGAGTGAGTCTGCCTTTGTGCCTGTCTGTATTTGAGTACATGTGAGATCCGGAGGGTGAGAGTGAGTGAGCGTTAATGCAGTGCTTTCCCACCCTTCCTCCCCCCCTTGCCCCCCCCCCCCCTCTCCCCTCCCCATCCTCTCTGCTTTGCACTGTAGATGACTCAGACCCAGGCCAGTCGAGTGAGACCTGGGGAGAGAGATTAGTGCCTCCCTGCAGGATATACGCAGGTAATCGCTGCAGCCCGATCCTCAGCCCCCGTGTCCTCTTCAAGTCACGTCGCCCACTTTGCGCTAATATGCTGCTGTAAACACACATACACACATGCACGTGTGTGTGTTTTCGCCCTGCATCTGCTCCTGTTACAGCTCACGCATGTCTGTGTTTAGTAACAACTGAGAGAGATACGAGTGGGGGCCCGAAAAATGCCGTCTACACTTGGCTGGCTTAGAGAATGCTGTCTTTTTTTATTTTTTTTTACCCCCTTTTTCAAACCTCATGCTTGTCATCTGTTTCTCCTTGTGCCCAACAGATACAAGGGGAGGAGGACAACAATGTCACTGTGACAATTAAATTGTTGTTATATATGACTGGGTAGTTTTTTTTTTTTTTTTTTTTTTCCTTCCTACGACCTTTGTCTAAAATCTTTCTTGGTTTTGTTGCAGATAAAGATGGACCAGACAAGAAGAAGGTGAAAAAGGAGGCTGGGGGCAAGAAGTCCCAAGCTCCCAACCTTTTGTTTGGGTATCCTCTGTCGGAGCGCAAACAGATGGCTCTCCTAATGCAGATGACTGCCAACAGTCCAGGTTTGTGTGCCTGCCTTTTCACCTTAACCACATCCTCGATATGGCTCAGAGTATATTTACTGTAGGATGAGTCATGCTTCTGAGCATTTTAATAAGATGACTCTCCTATATTTCAAGGTTGTTTGAGAATAGGGAAATGTCTGATATTTAATGTAGTTGCTTATCTAGAGAGGAAGCTGTTCTGTGTTATTTTTTAAAATGGTTTTTACAGTTATTGAGCTTTTGACAGCTAATTGACTGAGTTTTATGAAATGATCTGAATAGTTGTAAGACAAGAATTAAATCATACCTACAGGAAATACACAAACAGACACAAGTAAGTACAGGTTATTAGGTTTCTAGTAAAACCTGTCTCATTGTGGTTGCTCAATCTTGTGCCATGCTCATTAAAGGAACAGTCTGAGAGGACTGTAGGGTTTGACTTTCTGTGTACTCAGTATATTGGGATGGTAATGTCACCTTTTCACATGGTGGACAACGTCTGTTTTGTTTCCCGTCTCTGTCGGTGCAGATTAGCTGCATATCATGCAACAGATATCTCTCTGCTGTTTATCCAACTTTAGAAATCAGAGCCCTTTCCATATCACGAATTGTTTGACCTCTCTTCGCCACAGTTTCCTCATCTTGTGCAGACTTTTTTGATTCTCCTCCTCTCCTATTTGTTTTTTTTCCTTTTTGTTTGGCCCTACATGTATCAGCTATGTTAACCCTATTACTGTAACCCAATAGTGTAATTGTGCAAATGAGGGTTGACCCAAATGCAGAACAGATATGCGATTGGTATCGATCTTCTCATCTAACTCACAAGAAAGCAAATAAATGCATTTCCCAAAATGCTGAGCTACTCTTTTTAATTAATACCTACTGCAACACACTAAGATATTTAAGCAGAGTCTTTCAAGTTCCCAGTAAAATGAGTTTCACTGTGATTGCTCAATCCGGTCCTTTGCCTAGTGTTTGTTATCTCAACACACGACAGGCTTTTGCTTTAAGCATCAATTAAGCATTTCTCTCTTTCCCTGTGCCCAGACTCTACACCCAGTCACCCCTCTCAAACGACCCCTGTGCAGAAGAAAGTCCCCAGCAGCGCCGCATCCCGACAGAAGGACAAGGTCAACAAGAGGAACGAGCGAGGGGAGACGCCCCTTCACATGGCAGCCATCCGGGGAGATGCCAAGCAGGTTAAGGAGCTCATTAGCCTGGGAGCTGATGTCAATGTCAAAGACTTTGCAGGTACGATGCCACGGAAGGTGATTATTTAACAGCTTTCATCTTGTCTGTATGGTAGCTGTCGATGACGTAAAGCTAACAGCTGCTGATTCGAAGTTAAAATCTCATGAAGAGATAGCAAAAACAGAGATCAGTGTGCACATTACTACCTTCTGTGTATATGTTGTTTTCTGGGAAATTGAATTTTTATTTTTGTTTTTGTTTTTTGTTTCTCTATTTTACCTCTGTCTCCCTGATCTAACACAAATGGCTGGTAACATTCAAAGTTAATTGCAACTGTGACCTACCTGTTACTGTTTTCTGCCGTCACCAGGTTGGACTCCTCTCCATGAAGCCTGTAATCTTGGTTACTACGATGTGGCCAAGGTCTTAATAGCAGCAGGTGCAGAGGTGAACACGCAGGGTCTGGATGACGACACGCCACTCCACGATGCCTCTAGCAGTGGGCATAAAGACGTAAGAGCTTAGAGTAAACCGTACACTTATGATCTTTGATCAAGGTTTTTGCACAGGTTTGGACATGTATTGACTAAATTGTTCAGATCAGAGAGGAAAAAGATATTCCATCTCAATGTCCAGATATAGACATGATTTATTCATCTAACAGCCATTTGAAAGGATAACCTTGATCTATGCAGTGAATTGCCCTGGTCATTTGGGTCAGCAGTGAGTACTTTAACTCCATATTAAACTCAAAGTTACGTCAAAGAAGTACTGTTTGGAAATAGGGAGTATCTAGGGTTGTTGTCAGATACAAAATAAAACATCACAACTGACATTTTGACAACAAAACCACCTTTATCTCAATGTCTGTCTGTTTTGTCATAATGTTAGGTAGGAGAAAGATTTATCTCCATCAAGAGTAATGATTGTTTGTAAATCATTGCAGCATTGTAGAATATACAGTATTTCATTAATCCAAATGTAAATTGTCCATAGCTTTTTCTTACAAGATCACACTGTCAGTTATTATAATGTGTTTCAAATTAGACTGCATAGCTGCATCAAATCAAGTTGTTTTTTGAATAGTGTTTCAAAAGAATGTTTAGGGGTCCTATTGTGTTGAAAATACTTGTTTGAATTAAATTGCCCTAAAGGACATTAGTTGTCACAACAAATCAAAATTTAAAGCTCTGGTTTTGCTTTAGATAGGATTTCCATTTAATAATTGGCATGTTTTCCTACGAATGTGATGTTTGTCTTGACAATTCTGTTGGCCACATCTCTTTTTCAAACCGGATTCTCAGTATTAATTTTTGTTATGTTTTTGTGTAGATTGTGAAACTGCTTCTGCGTCACGGTGGAAACGCCTTCCAGGCCAACAAGCGTGGGGAGCGCCCAGTGGACGTGGCAGACTCCCAGGAGCTGGAGCAGCTATTAAAGGGAGAGGTGCCATTGTCGGACCAAGACGACAGCTCTTCAGGTACGCAGAGGATGCTGCAATGTTAGGCTGACCCTCTTGTTTTTAGTCATCTATTAACATTTTAACAGTAATATTACTGGATGTTCATATCCACTACACTTTGCAATGCGACGTGTATTTGTGTTTTCACTATAGATGAACCAGATGGGGTTTAAAAATTAAGTGTCAGCAGTGTGTTAAGGGCTTTACTCTCCCCAAGGACCTATATGCAGTAGTGGTGTTGGCAGTCTTATGTGCACCACTGAAGATTTCATAATCAGTTTTGAGATTTCTTTTTCTTTTTCTACTGAGGTGAAAATAAATATGTTTGTCATTTGTCACTTTTCTATTTAGCGTGTAATCTTAAATAACTGTTTGTGTGTCTGAAAATATAAAGTACTCTGTTGAAATAAGTCTTCTTCTCTCCACAGAGTCTGAAGACCCACCGTCTGTTAATCCATCCAGCGTGGATGACAACATGGAAGACTCTGATACTGAAAAGGACTCAGATGGCAAACCGGCCACGAAAGCATCATCGTCCGTACCAGGGCTGGATGAGTACGAGTTCAAGGATGAGGAAGAGGAGGAGGATCTCAGTAAAGCTCTCAACGACAGACACATCCTCCGGAGAGAACTACGGCAGCGGGAAAAGGAGGACAAAGATAGGAATCATGTTGCAGGAAAGCAGAGTGGTAAGGGGGACTCCTCCTCAAAGTCAAAGAAGCAGAAGACTTCTCGTGTCCACTGCAGTTCGGATACCTCCAGCGATGAAATGGAGAGCCTTTCAGAGAAAAGGAACTCACCCACCTGCTCTCAGAGCTCAGAGAGTCTCAAGGTGGACACTAGGTCTAAAAAGGACAATGCTGAGCAAAAGGACAAAGGTAAAGTTAAGAGGAAGAGTAAGAGCCAGAATAAAAACAAAGAGAACCAAGAGGATGGGAAAGAGAACAGCAAAACTTTGGTCTTGTCTCTCGCAACTGTGTCCGAGAGCACAGAAAAGGGTCGGGAGGAAGACTCCTTCAAGATGTCTTTCAGTCCTAAAGATGACTCATCCGTCCACCTCTTCCATTTGTCATCCATCAAATCTCCTAAACTGAACCACAGCCTGACGGATAAACAAACACCACTCAAACAAGAAAATACTAAGATGTGCGTTTCTATCAGTGACGGCTCATGTCCAGTGGACACAGTCAAATACAACCACTACACAGACGCAGACTACTGCACTGAAGGTTCCAGCACCAAGGGGTGTAAGCACAAGGAAAAGAGCAAACATCAACAGAAGGACTCTAGTGTAGACGGGGATGACGGTCATTCGAGCCCTTACAAAGATGGCAGCATAGGAAACAGTATAGACAGCACTGAAGGTGCCTTACGGAAGACTGACTTAGACGGCAAAGTAGTGAAGAAGCATAAACTTAAACACAAGGAGAAAGACAAACACAGGAGGGAATATGAGGCAGAGCGGAGCCGCCACAGGCAGAAAGAGGCGAGGAAAGACAGCCACAGGAATTTGGAGTTTGACAGAGAGTTCTGGAAAGAAAATTTTTTCAAAAGTGATGAGACAGATGAACCTCTGCCAGTGAAAAAGGAAGGTGAGGACACCAGCTCGCTTCAGAAGACCTCCGATTCCTCTCCTGTCAAAGATGAGAGAAACACAAAGGAGAAGCACTCCAGTAGTAAAGACAAGAGGCAAAGAGAGGAGCGAGAAAAAGACAAGGCCGTGAAAAAAGAGCGGAAGGATGCTGCTGGTAAAGAGGATAAGGTAAAGGATTCGAAGCTGAGTGAGCGTGACGAGAGGGTGGACTGCCACGGCTCAGGGCGGATTCCTGATGAGTCGCTGCAGAGCAACAGCACGAAAGAAGAGACAGAAGAGAAACCCATAAGTGGGATCACAGCTGATCAAGAACAGCTGGAGCCCTCTGAAAAAGGCTCACGCGAAAAAACTGACAAGAGGCTCCCAGGAAAGGAGAAGGATTCTGAAAAAATGGAAAAAAGGCATCCTGACAAGGAAAAAAAGCACTCTGACAAAGCTGAACCACAGAATTCAGTGGATCGTTGGAAGGAAAAAGAGAGAACATTAGCCATTCCTTCCCACTCGCCTGGAGATAAAAACTACAAAGAGAATGAAAAACTGAAATCTTTATCAACAACAAAAAAGCATGAAGACAACAGGAAAAATAAAGACAAGTTAGACAAGCGTTCTGAAAGGGAAAGGCAGGACAGAGAGTATAGTGTCGGGGATCACAGAGAAAAGGATCGCACAAACTCCGATAAGAAAGGTAAACCTCTGGAGAAGACCACAGATCATAGTAAATCTGATCGCTCCAAAGAAAAGGACTGTGACAGGAAGAAGAGAGATAAAATAAAAGATGGAACGATTTCCTCAAGCTCTAATCTGAAATTACTTTTAGAGGAGAAAAAGAGCTATCTGTCTGAGAACAGCAAGTCCTTATCTACAAAATCAAAGGAGGAGGTCGTGAAAACACCAGAGAGGGACCGCGACCGGAGAGACCGGGACAGAGACTCAGAGAGACACAAGGACAAGGATAAAGACCGGCACAAAGATCGCTCCCAGCAGGCCAAGATCAGCAAAGTCAAACCCAACGAGATGGATGCAGACAAGGCCAAATCAAAAGCCTCGCCAGCAACACGAGACACCAAGCCCAAAGAAAAGAGGCTTGTGAACGACGACTTGATGCAGACCAGCTTTGAGCGCATGCTCAGCCTGAAGGACCAGGAGATTGAGCAGTGGCACCGGAAACATCTGGAGAAAATCAAACAGAAAGAGCGGGAAAGGCTTAAACAGCGACCTCTGACAGACCCAGGGAAGCCCAAGCCCAAAGACAGAACAAAGACTGAACCATGTTTGAGTAAGGAGCTAACGCGCTCAAAAAGCTCTGAAGCCTCTGATGTCCACAGCAGAGAGAAACCCCTGAAGGACGGCACCAGCCCCAGAACAATGTCGCTTGATGGAAAGAGTCTGCCCTCTATCAGCGCAAAGGTCATGTCTGCTGTGGAAAACTGTTTGACAAGATCACCCAGACCAGAGAGTGAACGCTGTGGCCTCATGTCCAGGTCCGTGTCCTTAGTCTCCGTCGCTAGCTCAGAGGATTCATGTCAGGCTACAACATTAACACCCAGACACGTCGAATACGACTCTGACATGAATCTGGAAGCCTCAGACTCTCAACCTGCATTCCTCCAGTCTTCCCTCGTCATTCAGGCCACCAGATCGCCATCTGTTCATGATAAAGATTGTAACAGTCTTCCAGATGTGCCGCAAAGTAATCGGACGCTGCTGTCCGGCAGACACGAATCTCCATACCTCAGGGCTATTCTGGACGAGGACGCCAACTCGTCGACTGAGGGGAAAGCTGTTGAAAGTCTACCCAAATCCAGCCTGCCCGCTGAGGAGCTGAGAACAAGGGAAGCCTCAGCAGAAACAGAAGAGAGCCTCAGTGGTCAACAGTATATGAATTCAGTGGCTGATTCATTCACAGAGAGAGAAGGGAGCACTCCTCGTTGCTTGACACCACACACGTCAAACAAAGATCCTCCGAATAAAAACCTGATTCCACAGTCCAGCGTCTCACAATGTAGTGACTCTCCAACCGGATCGACAGAGCAGAAAGCTCCTCCCTCCTCTGAATCTCCTGTTGTGAAGGACGTCCAGTGTCTGACGGAAAATTCCCAGGCAGAATGTAGTAACAAGGATTCTGATCAACCTTCAGTCCCTACAGCTTCTGTATCGGCTGAACCATCAGTGCTCACAAACACGAAAACCTTCCAGCAGAGAGAACCACTCCCACCCTCTGGTGTGGAGACAGAGATGGGTACCACACAGGTTTCTGACCACAAAGAGAAATCTCTTGAGAACACTGATAGACCAGAACCAGAGAGCATGGAAATTGTTCCCGAAAGCTTCAGAACAGAAGGGATGGGAAGTCCTGTACCGTCCACCAGCTCACACATTCTCAGCTCCACTGCAGGGGAATCTTTACCAGGTTCTGGCAAAACGAACACTGAGTCCAAATGTTCTCAAGAGGATATGGATGTAAATAACCACGACAGCAAGAAATCAAAACCTTCTAGTGACACTGCAGGCCCATGTCTCGATATTCAGATGGAGAAAAAAGACAGCATGCCCTGTGCGAGCCCTGAAAGCAAGGCTGAAGGGACGACTGACGTCCCGCAGAGCTCAGAAAACAGCAGCGGTGTTGCTGTTTCTGTTACAACGGAAGGTTCGTCAGTCGAGGGCAGTGTGGCTACTGAGGGCCCGTCTGAATTAAAAGCAGAGTTCTCCTCAGAGCCGATGGAGGTGACACCTGCTGACGAAAAACCCGAGTCATCTTCAGCTGGAGAAGAGCCAAGTCAAAGCACCGTCCAGCCAGCAGCTCAGACCGACGTCAGCAGCAACACCTCAGGGAGCTCCTCTCCACAGTCTGCAGACCGGGAATCTGATTCTTCAGGGGCTAAGATGAAGGTTCGCTCTGCTGACGAGGAGGTGGACGTCCATGTTCCCCATCCACGCAAGAGAAAGATGCCTAAAGTGTCGAACTCCCAACCTTGCTCTACGAATCAACAGGAGAAGGAGAAGGGACAGCAGTCTCTGGCTGCGATTGTGGACTCTGTAAAACTGGAGGAGATTCAACCCTACCAGACAGAGAGGGCCAACCCTTATTACGAGTTCCTGCACATCAGAAAGAAGATCGAGGAGAAGCGCAAAGTGTTGTGCAGCGTCACCCCCCAACCACCACAGTATTATGATGAATATGTGACCTTCAATGGGTCCTACCTCTTAGATGGGAACCCACTCAGCAAGCTCTGTATACCAACGGTGAGTTTCATCACATCTTTTCTGATCTTCTCTGATTTTGGTGAAGCTGCGTCTAGAAATCCTTGATTGGATGGTTTACCACCAAAAACTGCCTGATCTAATATTAGGAACCAAGCTATATTTGTAGTATTTGACACAAATTTTACTGTTGAAGCTCCGTGCCCCAGCATTTTGGATTCAGAATGAATTGTCAGAATGAGTTGCTGACAATTCAGGTGTAGTTTGACTGTATTAAAGGTTAGGTTTGTTAGATGTCAAACTGTGAAAATTAATTTAAGATCATATAGCAGATTATATCAGCTGTAAACGATGATTATCGTCAATGCTGTAACAGCTAAATGAAACGTTTGGCTGTTGTCGCGTTCATGTGCTCCCTGCTGTAATCTGGCAGAGATGAGGGGAAAAATTAAACACCATCAACAGGGTGGCAACTAATCTTCAGAGAAATTGCAGAGTCACAATTGAGTTGATTTTTAGGAGAATCTCCCAGTTAAACCTCTCTGCATATAATTGGAATCAGAATCTCCGTTATTGGGATCAAAGCTTGTGAAAAATGAGATGTAAAAGTCAATGGGCTGCAGCTGTTATCATGTGAGGTGTTTTCAATCAACATGAGTTTGGCTGCTGCTCAGAACTTAAGTTGTGCTGTGTTCTCAGGCACAAAATGTGATCAAAATATTTTTCAGTTTTAGTCATTTGAAATTTAAATTACCTACAAATACGGAAAGCTGAACATAATTATATTTGATTAGAGATTTCAGATTTGATAAAATGCCGAACCCCAGACCTACACGTTGCCAAGCTGATTCTCCGCCTGTTTTTGAAGTTACTGGGGGCGTCTACGGCAGGTCATCTACATTCAGGGCAGTTTACATAGTGTGAAGTTAATGTTTAATTATAGCAAAGTAAACTAAATACCTTGCAGTGACTGGTAACCTGCATGCTGACTAATCATCTAGACATGAGACTGCAGTGTTGATAAAGTGTTTTGAACTGTTTCTGTCTCCTTTGTCGTGCAGATAACTCCACCTCCGTCATTACCTGAGCAGCTGAAAGAGATGTTCAAACAACAAGAGGTCGTCCGCATGAAACTAAGACTACAGCACAGCATCGAAAGGGTACAGAGTTTTTCACGTGGAGCTTTTTGTTTTAATTATCTGTCATGTTATAGATAGTTTGAGTACCCTTAGACGTTTACAGTGCCCCTTGTAACTGATAGAGAACAAGTTGTGTTCAGCTGTGTTATGTTCCTGTAATCTCTCGAAGGCTTAAATGGGACATTAGTGCTGTAAGCATCCTATACATGTTTTGTAATACCGGTTTGTTTTTGATTAATCCAGTTCCAGATACACACAAAGATTGGATTTACGATATTGATTTGACTTTATTTTCTTCATTTAGGAAAAGCTGATTGTTTCAAACGAGCAGGAAGTCTTACGAGTCCATTACCGGGCGGCAAGAACACTAGCCAATCAGACTCTGCCTTTCAGTGCCTGTACAGTTTTACTGGATGCTGAAGTGTACAACATGCCTCAGGACGTCCAGGTAGGTGACACGGGTACACTACATATATTTCCCGGTCCGACGTGGTCGCTTCAGGCAGTTACTCGATGATACTTTTTTAATGTGTAGAAACTCAGTGTGTTTGACAAGTTATTGTTGTGTGCTTGGTTCACAGAGCGATGATGGCAAAACCTCAGTAAGAGACCGATTCAACGCCCGGCAGTTTATGTCCTGGTTACAAGATGTTGATGACAAGTTTGATAAACTGAAGGTAAGACCGCTGTGATTGTTTCCCACTGCATCTATGGCGTCTGTTTAACATGTATTTTTAACATTCTATTTTTCTCCGTCTTGTATCATTGGAAATGAAATATGTAGAGTTTTGGACTGTTGGTCACAAAACAAGCATCTGAAGACATCACCTTGGAAACCTCTCGTGACTGGAAACATGTTGGTGATTTATTAGTGGTCGTTCATCCCCCAAAACCCAGTTGCCGCCTTCTAGCAAATCAAGGTTACACCCTCAGATTTAAGTTTGAAACTGCTCGAGAGTGTGTCTGTGGTCCAGCGCGCACCAGTTTTTTAATCAGTCCCTCCCTGAGATTATGTAATATTGGGCCAGTTGTTATTGGCACACATGATTATTACAAGTTAGTCAGATCGAGTCGAGCAAAGTAGGCACTGAACCTGCTTCTACCTACATGAATTAGTTTCACTTTTGGTCATACTCCACCCAAGTTTTCCATCAAGATGAGCTGTTTACTTGAACCCTATATGGCCTGAAAATTGAGCTTAAAGCTTTGACTTTTTCTCTCCACCTGTGGTGTCTCATGGCCGGGTACAAAGTATGAAATGGTGCTGCCACAGCCATTGCCTTTCTTTATTACTGAGCAAGAGGTTCTTGTTTCTAAAACACAGATGATAAATAAATCCAGCAGTTTTCCGCTTACTGATAAATAACCCTGATTTTTGCAAGTAGTGATTTGTACATTAAAGAATCATAGTTGCCTCAGTAAATGAAGACAGCCCTTCGAATCTGACAAAACTTACTGTGGATAAAATACTGAGCGTCGGGCCTGGAGGCAGAGGAAAGTTTGGACTGCGGACGGTAACAGCCAAGTGCATGTTTATGTGCCACAGCACCTTATTCAACAAAGGCGAAAGGTAGACATGTTAATCGGTTCTCTCTCTAATAAAATACAGTTTTACACAGCTTATTTAAACACGATTACTTGAATGTGTAAAACATACGTAGCTCCTGGGACAGTTAGCGGTTTGATTCCCATTGTGGCCTCCCTTGCTAAAAGCGTTCACCAAACACCTCAGATTACCGGATTGTTACGTTTCTTTAATTGAATCGACGTTGGTAGTTTCTTTCAGCAGGATTTATCAGGAACGTGGAGATTTCTGTGAATCACACAACAATTGATAGGATTGTCGTGGTGGTCCAGATCAGAGGTTCCCAGCAGTTTTGGCCTGTGACCACTTCAAATGAAGCCATGTTTGTTTGAGGCACCTTGTTAGAAGTAGAGCTGCAATGATTGGTTGATTAAGTGATTGTTGATGGACTGAAAATCAATGGCAACTGTGATTGTGATTTGATGCTTTTCTTTGTCACACATGATAGTAAAGTGAATATTTTTTAATTTTGAACTGTCGATCAGACAAAACCAGACATCTGAAAAAAAAAAAATCACCCTGGTCCGTGGGAAATTGTAACTGGAATATTATAACTTCACTATTTACTTTCATTTTATAGGCAAAACAGTTAATCACAGAAATAATTGAATTAATCAATACTGAAAACAATCGTGAGCTGCAGCCCTAATTCACTCCATGAATGCTGAGCAGTTTGAACAAAGTTATTTTTCCCACTAAGTCCGAGGGGGAAAAAAATACATAATTTTCTGCACCAGAACAAATTTTGTCCTTGTTTTTAAATCGACACCCCCTTAGATTTTTTTTTTTGTCACCTTCTGTTCGTGACAATTTAAACATTTTACAGAAGAAAGGGAAGGGAAAAAAGAACATCGGAACCAGGCGCAGTATAACATTTCTTGGTTTCTGTCTTTAACGTCCATATTGCCCTGGATTTGTTCAGAACGAGATGTGATGGTGATCCATTTCTCCCGAATTCTGGGAAAGGTTTCTGGCAAAACATCTGTTTTTGAATCACATATTTAAGCCTTAGAGGTTTGCTTTTATGCCAGTTTTGCTTTTTTTCAGGCAACCAGTAGGTTTTTACAGAGCTACAGATGGCTTCTTAATAATGACTTCTAACCTCTCAGACTTATCCTTTGATCCCTTGGGTCTGATCTGCAGGAGCAGGGTCTAGATCAGTGATTTCTGTTGCTAACCCTTTTTTTTTTTTTTTTAACAGTGACCGTGAGAAAACCGAAATCAAGTTAATTCCAGTTTTGTTTGAGTTGGGATTGTTTTCAAGGTCAAAAGATCAGTTTAACTTTGAGTGGGAGTGTCTTTGGTTTGAACAGAATTGTTCATCTCTGCCAAAACTTGTTTGTTTTTTGGTTGCCTTTGCACATTGATGTGTTTTTCTTTGTACTCTTTCCTTGACCAGCTCTTTCTTGGAAATGGACATTCTTGATCTAAACGAGAACATCTGGCTGGATAAAGTAATGATGTGATTTTTCCCCTCCGCAGACGTGTCTTCTAATGAGGCAGCAGCACGAGGCGGCGGCGCTGAACGCCGTGCAGCGTCTAGAGTGGCAGCTCAAACTGCAAGAGCTGGACCCGGCCACCTACAAGTCCACCAGCATCTTCGAGATCCCCGAGTTCTACATCCCGCTCGTGGAGGTCAACGACGACTTTGACCTCACCCCGATATGAGCTGCAGGACAGACGTGCTTTGCCACAGCGGCGGCCATATCAAGGGAGACGAGCGGCAGCCCGCACATTCGAGGAAAAGGAAAGCAAAATGTGAAGCACTTAGAACGTGGCGGCAATATAAAAGAGCACTTAGAAAAGAGACGAGTTTTCTCCAGAGCTCCTAAAGTCCAAACAGACACGCCCACCACAAGGACAGCGAGCGTGGACCGACCAGGAAAAAGGGGGTCCAGGCCACATGTGAAGCCCAGGGGGCAGAGACCAAAAGCTGGGCCGGGAGCTGCAGCAAAAGGCAAAAGTGTGGACGACAACCACCTGTAACCGCTCCTCATCAATCTGGGTCACACAGATGAAAGATTTCAATTGTTTTCAAAGTGAGTGTTCATACATTGTGTACAGACTGTGCTCTTATTTTTTAACTTATTTTATACATAAATTGTGCATTTGTAAATAGCCATGTAATTATTGTTTTAAACTTGTAAAAACAAAAAATAATAGATATTTTGATTGTAAACTTGTTCTGTCTCATGTTTTAATGGACCAAAGTTGGTTTTTATATCGAGTGTCCTCTTTGTCTGTGACGTTCTTGTTGTCGTTGGCTTAAAATCTTAAGCATGTGTTGGCTTTTGTTGTGTTTTGTTTTTACTGTTCCTTCCTTCCTCATCTGGAGTTCCACGCCACAGCTGGTGTTTTTTGACTTTGGCAATTAAATGCTGTGCATGCGTTGCGTTGTTTGTACTTTTTTCCTAAAGAGCTGTACTGTGGACTGAATTGTGAGGTTTACTGAAGTGTTCCAGCTTTTTTTTTTTCTTTTTTTTTTTTTTTTTTCCGCCATTGTGTTATGTCCTTTTTGCAGCCTCACTCCTCATATGTTGTCCATTGTGTCTCGCGCACATTAAAGTCTGTTGTGGCTTCCAAGGGAAAAAAAAAAAAAACACATACTTTTACAGTTTCAATGTGAGATCACAACAAATCCTATTTTTTCAACATAATGCCTTTTGAACGATAGTTCTAAAAAATGTCTATTTTAATATTTACTTGTTACATGACTT
Source organism: Xiphias gladius (assembly GCF_016859285.1). Classification (NCBI taxonomy): domain Eukaryota; kingdom Metazoa; phylum Chordata; class Actinopteri; order Istiophoriformes; family Xiphiidae; genus Xiphias; species Xiphias gladius. The sequence continues at coordinate 21,779,026 of NC_053413.1, read as the reverse complement.
GTACATATTTGTAATATATAATTGAATAAATTTTATTTGTTGTGAAATTAAAACTCTTGGTTTTGGTGTCATTTATTTTAATGCTGTATTAAAAATTAGAGGTGAAATAATTAGGCCATTACCATTTAACAGGCAACAGTTTTAGTTGTTAATCAAGCAAAAAAAAAAACCAAACAAACTTTCACTGGTTCCAGCTTCTCAAATGTGAGGCTTTTTCTGGGTTTTTTTTTTTTAATCGTTGTAAACTGAATATTTTTGTTTTTTGGATCATGTCACGTTAGGGGAAAAAATGCCTCAGAACCCACCTTGACATTTTACGCACCAAAGAACGAATCAAACCATCAAGAAACAGATTGATCCACAAAATGTTAGAATTTAGCAAAGAGTACCTGCAGCCCTAATGTAGATCAGACGACTACTTTGGGCTCTGAGAAAATGTAAAGGGCGTTTTCACTATTTCCTAACATTTCATAGATGGAATGGTTCATTGAAAAAATATAAAAATTGATAGAACAATTATGTTGCAGCCCCACAAGCAACGATATGTGATTTTTTTTTTTTTAAATTTCAGATCCGTACCAACCACCCAGTGACCATGCCCTCGCGCGCGCTGCCGTTCCCGGCCGGCAGATGTCGCCGCGCGCACCTGCGCCGCACGACCAGCCGACCGGGCTGCAGCTGCGACCGTGTGGTCACCGGTGCCGGGGCTCTGAACGCGCCGACCGCGGCGACGGTTACGGCGAGTCTGACGAGGAAAGCGCGGCGACCGCTGCGGAGCCTGTCACGCGGCAGGTGCGCCGACGGGAGAGACGCCGACCGTTGCTGATGGTTTGGCGGAAGGAAGAAAGGAAAAAAGTGTTGTTGGGGAAGAGGGGTCAGGAGTAGCAGTGGAAAGCTCATTTATGGAAGTACAGTTTTGAGGTGCTCAATACTCCTACTCCACTGCGCAGCTACTTCTCAGATCATTATTTTACCGGTGGAACATTTAGAAAAATGACTTGATCTCGTACTCAACAGTCTCAAAAAGTGGCTGGATGTACCTGCACCTCGACATAAATGGTTCCCCCCTTTGTGCACTGGAGTCGCAGGAGGACTTTGAGTCCATTTTTGCGGCTAATAGGTTTGAGTCAAGTAGAATTTTGAATGCAGGACTTAAACTTAAGATCGGAGGGCTTCCAACCTCCGGCACCGAAAAAGTGAGACCTGGGGAGCAAGAGCAGACAGAAAAAAAAAAATAAAAACCTGAATCAAAGCTAAAACCCTTTAAAGCAGCACCAGGTCTCCTCCTCCTTCTCGTACACGCAGGTTCCCGAGGTACTCGGCAGGTACGGCATCTTGGGAGAACCCGCCTCAGGTCCTCTGCGGGTTCCGGCCTTCTCGGTGTCTTCACGCAATCCCGGACTGACTCCATGGCGGCGAGATCGGGGCTCTGTGGGGGGACAGGTCTTTCCTGTGCTCGGCCTTTGGGCCTGAACGGAAATGCTACTCGTCATTTCACCTTCCGGCAAAACGAACTTGTGTTTACGTTGCTTGCGATTCCGAGGGAAGAGCAGCGGTTGGAGGAAAAAACGCCACCGAGATGACAGTTTTCTTTGGGGGGGGGGGGTTCTAACACGAACCGAACCTTAGAAACCTCCACGGAGGGAGGCCTTATTCGTTGTACCGGGCCGGGTTCCTTTTGGCCGGGTGTTCCTAATAAACTGCCCACTGGGTGTCTCTTCGAAAAGGATGAAGAGACACTACTTTTTTTTCTCTCTTTCAAAACTCCTCGTTTTCTTCTCGGGTCGCGATGATCTCGCATCACCACGAAGCAGCGCACGACCGTCCGCTAACTACGTCCGTCACGTAACGTGTCAGCGTTGGGTCAACTGTCCCCAGCAGCTACTGCCTCAAACGTCCCTTTAATTTGAATAATTCAGGCTCCATTCATCTTCCCATGTGCAGATACGGGAACAATCTTTATCGCGTTTAAACAATTTGCCCCTTTGGCTTTGGTTTCCGTTCACTTTTGATAAAACGGATCACTCTTCCTGGATCGGACTAACATTCAAATGTGCCCGCCTCGACGGGAGGTGTGTCTCCCCCCCCCTCGTCAGGCTGGACGCGGGGCCCGTTTGTGTGGCTTTGATGAGGACTTAGGAAAACACGTGTTCTGACACCTGGGGAGCTGAACGGCCCACCAGAGCGTTTGCGCGGCGGCGGCGGCGGAACGGGGACGCGTCTCAGCGGGAAGCCCCTGCTCGCCCCTCGCGGCTTCCGAGTCGGCCTTTCTCACCCAACGAGCGTCCTCGCAGGGCCGCTGATGGGACCGGAGACAAAGGGGCTGTTTAATGGAGACTGGGCGGGGGAATGTGCGTGCGTGAAGGAAGCCTAACAGATCCCACATGGGTCGCCCACCAACGGGCCGGAATACTTTACGCACAAGACTTTCACGCACGAAGGTCCAGGGAGAGGGGAGGGAGGGGAGGGGAGGGGAGGGGTGGGGTGGGGTGAGGTGGGGGGGGCGAGGCAAAGGGGGCGGCTGGTGGTTTACTCTCTTGGTAATATTTCTGGTTTGGTAAAGCGGATCATTCGCGTCCCGTCAGCCCGCAGGCACTCAGCCGGAGCGTGTGTGTGTGACCTGGGGCCCGGTGTTTTCCTCCGCGGACGTTTGGGGCAGAAAAATGGAGCGTGTGCCTTTAAGGCGCCCGACTGCCTGTCGCTTTGTGCTGCGGAGAGACTGACGCCCTCTGGACACAGTGGACACTTGAGCGGCGGCGGAACACCATCCTGGAGAAGTTCAAAGAGAAAACAGCCTCAGCGCGGCCCCCCCCCTCCAGGAAAGAAAAGTCGTGAACTTGTTACCAGCGTCGTGGTAAGTTTTCGCAAACTCCTCACGTCTTTATTGTGCCGCCGACTTTGCGCTCGACCTTGCCGTGGCTGCGTTTCGACTGAGACAAAGTTTTTTTTTTTTTTTTTTTTTTTTTTTCGTCTCTCCTTTTTTTTTTTTTTTTTTTTTGGTGTTAGCGATGAGCAGGAAAAAAAAAAAAAAAAAAAAAACCCCAGAGGTGAAGAAACGCGTTCATAACTTCGGGAGCTAAATGTCCCTCACACGTTTTCTCTCCGTCATGTGAAATGGAACAACGTGCAGCAACTGGTGCGGTGTGAGAGCAGAGATCGGACGGCGTGTTAAAGAGCCGCATATGGGGGTAAAATATAAAATAAAATAAATAAATAGGTGAAGGAAGCTGATGTTGCCAGATGTGCGTGCTTGCGTGCGTGCGTGCGTGCGTGCATGCGTGCGTGAGCGTGTGTTGTTTCACAGTACAGCGAGCAGTGCTGGCTATGAATGAAATATGACGCAGGCCTTTTAGAGAGCTGATGTCTACATGTCAGAGCTCTTGGTCGCTGTGCGGGACAAAGCCGTGATTTTCGTGACATTTGCAGCACGTTTCCGCCTGCTTTTTTTTTTTTCTTAAACTGCATTTTTTTTTTTTTTTTTTTTTTTAAGGTGTGTGTGTGTGAGTTTTGGCAACTCAGCTTTAGGTGTCAGATATCACACTGACTGTTGCCCCTTTTTTTTTTACAAAGCACACGTATGAAGGGAATTTAAGTAAAAACCCTTTTATCAGATGTGGATTTTTTTTGTTTGAAAGTTGCTTAAACTGAAAAGAGGAGGAGATGAAGATGAAGAAAAAGCAGATTGTTTTTTCAAACTGATTAAATCTGGGTGGCCACTGAGCACCTTGGAATATCAGGAAACCCTCTCCTCTGTTTTACATATTCAAAGCGTTACGCTTCCATCACGCCCCCCCCCGTGTTGTCCTACTGTCTTTCACGCACCGACTTGCAGCTATCAACGTTTTCTCTTGCGGGATTTCAGTGATGAGCTTTTGTTTATTTGTCTTTGCCCCTGATCTCCGAGGTCCTGCCCCTGTGCTCTTACGTTGATGCAGGTGTTTCCAGTGTTGTGCTGGTGAGCCGTCAGGATGAGGCCCGGTCAGCCGATCTTCCCCACTGCCGCCGCCGCCGCCGCCGCTCTCCTCCTGCTCCTGTCGGGACTGTCCCTGACCTCCGGCTGCAACAAAGCCCTCTGCGCCAGCGACGTCAGCAAGTGCCTCATACAGGTAAGGGGCCGCAGGGTTTGCGCACTTTGAACACACTTCCTGAGAGCGCCGGGTGCTGGAAGCTGCACGTACACAGCGACGGCACCGTGAACAACCCCTCTGCCTCTTTCTGAGTCATGACTGCACTGATTTTCGGACTTAAAATCAAAGAAACCCACCCAAACCAGGATGAGCTAGCTTCTTTCTGATCTCGAATAACCCTTTTAATTTGGAATATAATTTATGGAGTCCTGTCTGTTGGTGTCAAACGGTGATTAAACTACACTGAAATGTGGTTTGCGCCTTCGAAACTCCCGTGACTGTCTTGGAAATGCACACAGACTCCCATTCTCTGTGAATATTTTATTCCCTACATCACAGCTCGCAGGCCGAGCTTCACCTGGCGCAGGCTCCTCTGTGTTTGCAGAAAGATAATCTCTGATGAGTGCTGAACTGAGCCCATGAGTGTGATGTTCTTCCCCTCTAGATTAAAGCTGGACATTTTTCTGTGTGAGTGCAGCCAAATTCAGGCTTTTTCATCCTACAGTGTTACAGCTGTTTTGTGTAAACACAGACTGTTATTTCTCCTGACAAGGACACGGATGAAATGTTGTCTGCAGCTGACATCGAGTTCGAGTTAAGAACAGAAGCAGAGAAGTCCTTTTTTTTTTTTTTTTTTTAATAAACTTTTTAAATCTGCGTGAAACTAGCGACAGGGCAGACTGAAAAGCACACAGCAGCGTCCCTCCGACTTGCAGCCGAATTCGCTGGAGGAAAATATGTCTCACTCTGTTCCTACTTCTTTAAGCGCATGTGCCCGTTTTTATACGATTACGTCACATAAAAAAAAAAAACCCCAACGGTTCAGCTGTAGGCAAAGTCGAGTAAAAAAATCTGCCCGAGTTCTGAAGGAGATGGATATTTGGAGCCGAGAACAAAGATGGAATCTGTAGTGAAGAATGCAGATGCATTCCTTCAATAATCCAAGCAAAGCCTGGGAAGGAAGGTTTTCCCAGAGCGAGCTGCAGAGGAGCAGAGATGTGAATTTAGCCCCGGCAAGCGCCCTGCCTCATACACACCTGTTCTGCTGATGCCGGTTAGTCTCGGAGCAGGCTGTCCTGGTAGATATTGCCTGGTAATTCTCCGATTTGACTTTCACGCCAACCCGTTTCGACTTCATCCCTTCCTCTGTGTCACGTTTTCCCTTCTCGTCTGCAGCCCAGTGGGCGATGGGATGATGGGTGGGTGCCCCCCCCCCCAGTTGACACGAACTCTGTCGTGCACTCTTGTTATTTTGAGGAATAGATGAAAAAAGGTGTTGGCCTGTCTTTCCACCACCTGTCAAGTTATATTTGAGCTGCCGCTTTGCCTCTGTCCTGTGTGTGTGTGTGTGTGTGTGTGTGTGTGTGTGTGTGTGTGTGTGTGTGTGTGTGTGTGTGTGTGTGTGTGTGTGTGTTTAGTGGCCCTGCCTCTCCCATTAACATCCTTTTAAAGTACTGTATTTAACCTTGGTGGCCATTTCATCTGTTCGCCCTCAGTCACTGTTTTTTTTTTTTTTTTTTCCAGGCAGTTGAGGTTGACGAGCTCTGAATAGGTGAGAGTGGAGGAAGTTCAGCTCTGAGTGTGAATCAGTATTTTTGTTTGGAAGTGAGAATTGGTATTAAATGGATGGCACAAGTTTAAGTAGAGCTGGAACAATCGGTCGATTGACGGAGCATTGATCTGCAGCAATTCTGCTAATCGATTAATAATTTAAAATGGTAAACGTTCGCTGGTTCCAGCGAATTGTGATGGACATTTTTCACTATTTTCTAATATAATAATCAATTCAGTGGGAATAAATAGCAATGGCTTAATCAGTGACTGAAATAATCACTAGTCGGTTGGTGATGCAGCTTTGTTCCTGTCCAATTTGGACAAAGTAAACCTTACCTTTGCTAAATTGCATGGCCCCTCAAGAGACACTCGCCTTGCCGGCCAGCACAAAATTTTACTTTATTACTATTTCTTCAGTCAAATGTAACTGACCATCAAAAAACAAACCAAAGACCTAGAGGCAGGAGACCAAACGTCAAGTCAGTAAATGAAAGAATGAATTCACTTTGCAACATTAGAAATGTAACAGCCTGTGTTACAAAGGGACAGTTGTGTCCGTGGCCCTTTGTCTCAAGACAGATATTTTTACTCTAAGGGGATGTGGACAGACCATAACGCGTCTGGATTTGCATTGGACGTGTTGCTCAGAGACGACATGCAAAAGACTAGAGCTGCAACTGATGGTTTTGTTTAGTTATCGCTTCATCTGTCAACTATCTTTACAATTACTCGACTGATCGATTTTTAATTTTCCTAGAGCCAGAGGCGATCGATCGACTAATCATTTCAACGCTACGGATTAGAGCCAGTCACAGCCCTCACAGGGTCCAGGTGACGTCTTCAAAGGTCTCGTTTCGCCTGGAGAGCGACTAAAACGACTGACTGATTATCAAAATAGTCGCAAAATTACTTTTCCGTCGATCGACTCGTCGTTTCGGCGCTGCTACGGACGCCGTCGTTCGCCCGTTATCTCACATTCCCGTTTCCACATTTTGCAGCCGACCTGTTCTGCAAATGTAACGTTCTGAGCCAGGGATTTAAGAAAAATGCATAACTTTTCAAACCTATGCACAGAAATGCAGTCTGAGCAAGAAACACATAGCTTCTTATGGCCTTTCTACTGTGAATCCTGCTTTAGTCACATTAAATGATTACAGTCTAAATGCTTAGAGTATATTTTTAGCCTTTTTGGCAGAAACTTATTGCTAGCAAACAACCCACATCTGGACCTCCTGGCTTCAGTTTCTGTAAAAATTCAAACATCCTGTTACCAGCAGAACATTTGTGGCTCCCTTTTTTTTTTTTTTTTTTTTTTCCCCTTCTTTACTTCCAGGTGGCTTACTTCGCCTGATGAATCACTGCTCAGGACAACAAGCTCTGTAGCTTCCGCGACCCCGCCGACACCAACTTGCTAGCTGTCAGGGGCGAGAGCGATGGTGCGTGTGCCGTGAAGGGGAAACTTTTCCGCCTCTAGCCCCCTCTGTAGAAGCTCCGTGTAGCTTGTGATTAGTGGGATCCGCTGTCCGACACTCGCTTTTACGCTCTGCTGCCATCTCAAGTCATTTGTCTGAATTCCCCAAAAACCCCTAAGGGTGGGGGAACACAGGAGGAGGAGGGGGGAGGGGAGGCTAAGGTCAGGAGGAGGTGTGTGTGTGTGTGTGTGTGTGTGTGTGTGTGTGTGTGTGTGTGTGTGTGTGTGTGTGTGTCTGTGGGGGGAGGGTGGTTGAGGGAAATATACAGTTGGGAACCTGTGAGGCGGGCAGAGCTTCACAAGCCGACTCTGTCCAGTCCGGGCAGGGTGGGGCAGCGGATTTCAAAGTGAACACACGGCAGCGGCGGTCGCTTGGGCACGGCGAGGCAGCACACGTTCGCTCTCTCGCTCGCAGCTGAGCTTTGACTGATTACAGCGGCTTCCTCTTCGGAGAAAGGGAAGCCTAATAAGAGCTGTTTAAATGGTTGAGATAACCTCATCCGCCTCACTGAGGAAATTGATGTTTGTACGGCTCTGACGAAAGATTATTCCGATTAGTCTGTCAACTAGTTTTACGACCATTTATTCTGCAAAATGTCAAAAAGTCGTTAGGGAAAAATGCCCGTCACGTGTTCAAATACCCCAAGGTGACGCTTTCAAAGCAGCCTCTCAGATGCTCACATCTGAGAAGCTGGAAGCTGTGAATATTTGTAATATTTGATCGATAAATGACTTGCAGAATGATTAAGCGATGGTCAAAGTGACTGTTGATTTATGTTTTTCGCGATCAACTGTTACAGCAATAGTTGTTTGCAGGCTCAAGCAGAAGATCCTTTTCGTCTTTCTGCATGTCACCGACCTTGGAGGAAAATCTTGTGGCTCAGAGTTTTGGCTAATGTACTGTTTTTGTTTATTAAATTCACTTAGTTTTAGTTGGATTTATATGAAACCAAGTGAGGGGACAACTCACAGGTTTTCTTCTTGTTTTTTCCTTTCAGGAAAAGAGTAGTTTGACATTTTTGGAAATGTGCTTTTTTTTTTTTGCACATGTTGATAAGATCGATGCCATTCTCATGAATATGAAGCTAGAGCCAGAAGACGATTAGCTTAGCTTAGTTTAGTTTACCTTAGATTATCTTAGCTTAGCTTAGCGTAAAGACTGCCATCAGGGGGAAACAGCTAGCCTGGCTGTATCCTAAATTCACTGATAACCCTACCAGCCCCTCGAAGGCCCCGTTCATACCTGGCAATAACAGGGGTCTTGGGTGAGCCAATCACAGGTGGACAGCTCTAAGTGCAGGTGTGAACGCACCCAGGAAGCACTGAGATCCGATCGCTCAGACCACATTCGGGGGGTGGTCTGGGCGGCACGTGGCCACATTCTTTTAGCAGTGTCTACGCGACTGTGTCCTGGGCCACACTGAAGGACCGCCTACTCAACTGACGTCCTCTACATAAGCAGATGTACGTACTCATTCGCAAACAAATACAAGTCGTACAAATCAGGTAAAGCTGGCTCTGTCCGTGACGTCTGAACATTTTGAAAAGCCATAGAGATATATTATGAGTGCGTCAAACATCTTGGGCGATTTGGTTTTCCTGGAACACACCAAGGAGTAGACCCAGTCTGTATTGTTTTGATTTCTTCTCCTCCTCCTCTTAATTTCTGGCACATGGGATGTGCATCGCTGCCTCCTGCCGGTTTAAAAAAACAACAACGCTTTTTTTTTTTTGCGAACGGAAATCACGTACACGTTTATTCGCATATAGAGCGGGGAGGTGCGATCCGATCACAATGTGGCCCCTTGTGACGCATGGGGAGATGGATTCGGGTGCCAGGTGTGAACTGATGCACTCAGAGCCGTCCACTTGTGATCGGATCACCCAAGACGCATGTTAATGCCAGGTATGAACAGGGCCTGAATCCCACTGTTGAACACAATGGGCAGATTATGAGACAACGGGCCCCTGGGCACAGACATGTAAAAGGCCCCCCACCCCCCCCCACCATACGACCAAACCCCACAGATTCAAAGAGATGCCTTTTGTGGTACTTTTGCGTGTCTTTATGGTCGATTTGTGTGTCTGCGTTTATTTATTTTCTCTTTGTGGATGTTTCGTGTCTCGTAGTTTTTGTGTCTGTGGTCAATTTGTGTCATCTTGTACTCGTTTCATGTCTCTTGCAGGCCCCCTGACCCCTCGGGCCGCTGGGCCAGTGCCCAGCAGTCGTGTTAAGTAATCTGTCCATGTTTAACACGTTACATCTTGTTTGTTTAACGCGTACACAAACAGAACTGTAAAAATGACGATTTGTCATTTTAGAGCGTAACTATTTCTTGACTTACAACAGTTTATCCGTCCAACACAACACAGGAAGTTGTTATTGGCTAAGAAATAGGCAGAGCACATAACTCTTTGCAAAACCACAAATTGTTGTTTCTACATTTATGTTTGTACATGGATTACACAAATAAGATACAGCATGTTAATCAGTGAACTTCAGAGGTGTTGGTAGGCAGATATTTTATCTTTGGACAGAGTCAGGCTAGCTGTTTCCTCATTGCCAGTTTTTATGCTAAGCTAAGCTAAAGGTGCTGTTATGTGGACTTTAAAAACTTGGGACAGATTAACAGTTAGCTGTTTTGACCCGCTAGGCTCGGCTAACAGCCCCACAGCTCCAGCTCCATGTATGAGAAAACCTATTTCTGTTTCCATGAGAGGGTTTTTTTTTTTTTTTTTTTAAACATTTTTTTTTTTCTGATTTGTGAAATATGAGATGCATGTTTTTCCTCCTGGGCAGCTGTTTAGCTTTTTTATAACTCCACCTTTTGAGAGTCATAATTACTCATGGGATCAGATCTTCATCAGAGGTTTGGGGATTGGGAGGCTGGTGATTAAGTGAGCTGTGTGTGGTTTTGCAATCCCTCACTGGTGAGTCACCGGAGAGTCTTTTGTCATTGCCAATACTGTTTACGTGTAGGAGATGACTTTCTGCAAAGATATAAAAGAGGAGTGGCGAAAAGAGAAATTAGAAAAAAGAAAGAGAGAAAGAAAACAAAGCAAAAGGGAAGAGAGAGCGAGGATATAAAAAGGAGGAGGGAGGAGAGAGACTGAATGCTTTAAAAAAAAAAAAAAAAAGGAGAAAGGGAGGGAAGGAGGGGGAAAGTGTGTTGTTGGGGAGTGGGGGCGCAGCCATGTTCTGTTCTCCAGGTGTTTTCTTCCACAACCCCCCCCCTTGCAATCGCGGTGACCTTGACTTGGAGGAATGTGCTCCCTGTTCAGAGCGGAGAAAGAGGAACTCTTCTGGCAGTCTTGCGCACTTTTCAGTCCCACCTACACGTTTTCAGTTGTGTTTCCTTCGCTGTCTCCTCGTCCCCAGAGACGAGCTGCACTGAAGCTGAGGAATGAAGCTGTTTTTTTTTGCAGGAGAGTTGTGGGCTCAGCAGAGGTTTGTGCTTTTTTGGATGTTTGCAGCTCTTGCAATAATGTTAACCTTCCTTCCATAAAAAGCAACACGAGAAAAATTCTCTGCGAAGTGAACCCAGTGAACCAGACTTTTATTCACAAATGTTTCTCATAAATCCAGTAAAATGAAAATGCATTTTCAATATAAAAGACCAGATTCTCTGCCACTTCTCCTCTGATACTCACATAACAGAACAAACTGTCAACATATTGTTCGTGGAAATAACATTAGCTTTATTTCATTTAAATGGATGCAATGTTTTTTTTTTTTTTTTTAAATCATGCCACATTTTTGGTCACAGTTATGTGGTTTACTCGCAGCTGGATTACAAACCGAGCAAAGCGGGCGACCACCCAGGGGCCCCAAAGTGTACTACGTGTCATGTGGGTCTACGTAGTTTGATGAAGCTCACATTTTGTCAGAAATTTGCACCTCTGAAGTAGAATATCGACTATGATGGGTCCTCCACGTGGTAGCTTTCTCTTGAAGAGGATCCCCGTGTCCCGATCAATTGATTGTTCAGCGTATATACTATTAGAAAATGTTAGCTTGGGCTTCAGGGAGTAATGATGGGCGTTTTTTTTAAAACTGGTTTTTGTTGAGTCAAAAGCCCAAAGATGTTGAGTTTTTTTTTTTTTTTGTCATAGACAACTGGGAAAACTGGGAAATAATCACATATTTATTTTATTTATTTATATATTTAATACATTCGAGAGGTTGCTACCTGTGAACTTTTGCTTAAAAACGACAATCTTTAAAATTATTGCGAATTAATTTTCCGTCACTGGACTAATCAACTAATAAACAAATCATCTCAGCGCTAGAGAACTGGTTGGGTCAATCGGGGCCCAACAACAAATGTTTGCCACCAGGGCCCCTCAGGATGTTAATCCAGCCATGGCGCTACTAAATGCGTGCGAGCTGCAGACTTGATACTCAGACTTGACTTGACCTGGTTTTGCCCGAAATGAAATAATGGAACAATAATAAATAAAAAATAAAAAAAACGGCATCGGACAGGTCTTTGCAAAGCCATGCAGCTTGAACATCTGATTATTAGGCCTTTGCATTTCAAGGACTTAGGTGTCAGCTGTGCCCAGCGCCTGTTACAGTGCAAAACCATTCAGGAAAAATAATCGAGGTGTTTAAACTCGAACGTGTCAGAACCTGCTCTCTTCGCGAAGACCTGTACAGCAGAGGCCTACAGTATTTTTCGCTGAGTTATCGCAGTGTCTATTCTGCGGACGCGATAACACACTTGGAGAAATACCAGCGATGCCACGTGCAGCGCAGTCGCTCTGTCTTGCAAAGGCTTGTGTGTAATAGTTACTGTACGTGAGGCAAACCTGCTGTTGCTCCTTCTGTTGATGTTTTAATGGTACATCTCCTGTGTGTACAGTATGTCTGAATGTTGCCTTGTGCCTGCTGTGTGATGTATATACTTTTTTTTTTTTTTCTTCAACCACTACTACAGCTACTGCTGCACCTATCAGACCTGGGTCTTTTATTATAGAATGTATTCTTTGTTTAATGTAAGGTGTTGAATGGGTACTGAAACACTTCCCATTTTCTTAAAATTACAATTGTAATTAAAGGGTCAACAATAAAGCTTAAAATTAAAAAATTATAGAATCCCAGAATACTATACCACTGTTTGGGATTTTAACAGGTGGTGGAGGTTTACTTGCTTGTATTTACCCTATTGGTCGTTTTTAATGTTCTGTTTATTAAAAAAAAAAACTCTCTTAACATTGTTTTGCCACCTTGATACTTCATAAATTTTCCTAATTTTATGAAAAATGCCTTTTTAACATGATTTTGAACTGATGACAAGTTTCAGCTTCGATATCAGACTGTTGTCTCGGGGACCCACAGCTGTAAAATGGTTAAATAAAGTAGGATTCCATTCTCTATATGTGATTAGATTTGACAGTATTGTTTATGCAGCACTACTCTTTCTAAAGTATTTCCCAGTAAGTCTATTTGGACTTCCCTTATTAGAGTTTATTGTGTGGTATCAATGCTTTATGGTCATGTCTGTGTTTTGTCACCCTCATCAGCCCAGTTTGTGGCACAGAGAGGGATTACCGCTTCAATAATTTTCTACACGGTGGGTTTAAATTAATTTAGAAGGAAAGAAAAGAACATTTAAAGGAGGAAAAACTGGTTGATTTTGCAACTATTATTATTTTTACACATTAGGCGGTGGGATCTGTGGCCATTGTCAACAAAACACAAAGGATACCCCCAGTTTAGAGCCTAAACAGGTTAAAATATACCAAGAAAGTATCTTGTTGCCATGTATCAGGTCCGTCATCTGCTCCTTGCCTCCATATTCTCAGCCTGCTTCCATGCTTCCAAGCTGCCGCCCAAATTTCTGTTTTCATCAACAATTCAAATAGTGATTGAAGGGAGACAAAATGATTGATTCTAATTATCGGGCTGTTGCAAAGTGTTCTCCTCAATATTTTGGTAACGGAAGTGTTGAGGATCAGTGGCGATTATCTCTGTTTGGTGTCCTCCTCATCGGTCCGTTTTGTCTTTATGTCTTTTTGGCGTTGCTGATGCATGTTTGTGTCCTGCAGGAGCTGTGCCAGTGTCGTCCGTCCGACGGGAACTGTTCCTGCTGTAAAGAGTGCATGCTGTGTCTGGGGAACCTTTGGGAAGAGTGCTGCGACTGCGTGGGTGAGTGTTGCGGCTCATTCATTAGCAACATATTTCAAAGCTGGCGGCGAGTTTGTCGGCACTATTTTGCACTTGGAAAGACTTTACGCGCTCCCATCCGCACAAGGAACACAGTGACTGAGCGGGTTCAGACAGGCAGTTCAGCAGGACACATGGCCGGTGACGAATGCTGATCTAAACATCTGTAAAAGACATTAGTGCCTGCAAAGGTAACATTCAAGTTGTAGAAACTTGAATTAGTCTGGCTTGTATTGGACTGTTGCATTTATTTAAAAAAAAAAAAAAAAAAAAGGCACAATTTAAAACTGAAAGCTGAGGCATGAAATTGATTTCGATGCTAGGACTTCATCATCTCAGAACCAGAATCAGCTTTATTGACCAAGTACTCATACACATGGGTAGATATAGGTAACAAATTAACATTGAGCTATTGGTCCCAATCCAGAAAACCCCTCAAAAAATGATCCAGATTTTCATAGATGCTCATAACGGTGAAAGAAGCAGAGGGGTTATATAAGGGTATCAGGGCGGATCTTGTTGGAAGAGTAGTTTGATTCAGTACAGAAATCCGGATTAACTGTGAACCAGTACTCCATGCCCGCATATTTTGGTACTGGCCACACATTCAGCCGGTTTTGGAAGAAAGTGGGATGTTTCATATAAAGAATCCTGGGATTTAATATTGATGGGTCATTTTTCTCTCCGTATCTTGAAGTTACTCCAGAGGTTCTGTGTAAATGGGATATGTACCTCCCTGAAGATTTTTATAGTTTCAAGTAAGAAAGCTGTTTTTATGTACAGTTGAATATGTTCAGAGTTGCATGCAGTCAGTTAAAGACAGTAAATTAAAATACATTATTAGGCAGTGGGTCATATAACAAGTCAAACTCTGACTCTAATTTTTTTCAAGAATGATTCTGGCGCTAACCTCTTTCCATACATGTGACACAGTTATGTCTCCTTCCTGCTAATTTCTCGAGTCGCCTCACCGCCCGAGCGCTTTCTCCCTGCAAAAAGCCTTTGAAAAATGAGATTGTGGCTTTAATGTGTTTGGCAGTAGAGAAACACGGTGGTTTAAAAGAGGAGTCTGTTTTTTCCAGTGCTGCCGCTCTGATACGAGATGAGTGTGAGGTGAGTGGAGCCAGATACCGAACGTGTCTCTGAGAAGTGACAGTGCGGAGGTTAATGCAAAGCAGAGCCAAGACGGCCGCTGTTCATCAGAGCACAGGAAATTAAAGGAATATTGTCCCTACGAAGTAGCACCCGCAGGGAGGTCTCAAGGTCTTCCAGGAATCAAAGGATGAAGAAGCCGGTAGAGAGGTTGGGGGAGGGGGGGGGCAGGGGGAGTCAGCCTTGCTGAAATGAACTTTGACTTTCAGCCTTTTACCGAGGTGCAGTGGGAGTGTAAATCCTTGGAGATCCAAATCCGGATTTGTGAAAACAGAAAATATTTGGCTGGTCAAAAGTGCCTTTAAGACTCAAATTTAAAGACAGTGGACTCCAGGCCCCCAACCCTGTTCCATAGAATTGTTTTTAGTCATTTTACATCTTCTTTGCATGTCATTTGGTGCGTTGTTCTGTGCCTCGTTTCGCATGTTGGTTTTTTTGTGACATTTTGTGTCTCTTCATAGTTGTTTTGAGTCTCTGTGTAGTTGTTTATTTTGTCTTTATTTAAATTCGAAAAATCATTAAAGGTTGGTCCTGATTTACAATGATGTAGAGTAACAGTTTAAAATCACTTAAAAAGATAAAAAATAATAAAAGATAGAGGGTAAAAGCAAACGATCAATTAAAACAAGTATATAAATACAGTTAATTAAAGATACAATACAATATAAAGATACAAAGACAAATCGACTGAAATGGGTACAAAAAGAAGCTGATTGACTCATGATCATGGATTTGATTTGACCAAGGTCTACCAAAGAATTACTTTTTAGGGTGCATCGTAAAGAGTTCCAGGTGGTTGGAGCATAAAAACTAAAAGCAGATCTTCCACGCTCAGTACAGACTGGAGGGACTTGCAGGGGAAGAAAGCCATTAGATCGAGTTTGATACGGCGCAGAGCACCAGTCTAGCATAAAAGTGATATAAGATGGCAGCCCGCCAATAAGGGCCTTGTAAATAAACAAATGCATATGCGTATCAAGTCTTTCAGAGAGTGAAGACCTATCACCTTTTCCCTACAGGATGCAATGATGAGTTACTATAAACATCACGAGCAATAAATCTAAGGGCAGAATGATAGACAGCATCCAGTGGTTTAAGAGTTTTAGGCAGAGGCATGCCTATAAATCACATCACCATGATCAATAACGGAGGAAAACGGCTCCAACAATCCTTTTTCCACAAAACTCAGGAAAGTTAGTTCTATTTCCAGGCAAAAAAAACAAGGTTTTGTCGTAATTTCTTGATAAAAATTGTCTTTATGATGTTTGACTATGTGAGTTTGTCATCCATCCAGATACCAAGGTATTGATATTCTGTAACTCTCTCTATTGGATCCTTGTACAGTGGAAACATGACGGTTTTTACTACTGTTACTTCTGGCTCTAGAGAACAACACAAACTTGGTTTTTATGTGCGTTCAATACAAGTCTAAGATTATGGAGTAAAGTTTTGAGAACATTAAAAGAATGTTGCAGGTTTTCCCACAGCTAGCTGAGCAGAGTCGGCAATACGATACAATACTGTGTCATCCGCATGCAAATGTTACATGGCAGTTACTTCAAAATCAAATAACATTATTAATGAAACCGGACCTAGAACGGAACCTAGAGTTCCCAAGTTCACTGACTGCTGCTGATCAGACAGGTAGTTCAGGAACCATGCACAAGCATTTGAATTAAAACCCACATTACTCAAATTATGTAGAAGCAAAGCATGATTGGCTGTGTCAAATGCCTTGGAGAGGTCCACAAAGATGGCAGCACAATGTTTTTTCCTCATCCAAGGCGATGATTGTCATTCACAACCAAAGCGATGGCAGAAACAGTGCTCTGCATAGGCCTGAATCTGAATCAACTTGGGCTCAGAACAGAGTTTGCGGTGAGGAAATAGTCCTTGAGTTGACAATTTACAGTACAAGTGACTAGAATTTTAGTTATTTGGATCACTCCTTTCTCCTCCCTTATTCAAGGGGACGACATGAGCAGTTTTCCAAGCTCTGGGAACAACACCAGGAGCAACAGAAAAGTTAAAAATGTGAGTTATTTGCTCAGCAATGAGTAGAGCAGAGAGATGAGGGGAAAAAAAGATCCAAATTGTCCACACCAAAGGATTTCTTGGGATCAATTGTTTGAAGAGTCCTAATAACTACGCAGGATCGAGAGTAAACTGAGAGGCATGATATGAAGTAGTTTCATAATCGTGATTAATAAAATAAAGATTGTAAATTTGAGAAGGAGGGGATCCACTATCCCTGTCATCAAAAAAATGTGACCAGCTGTTGCACAGTGTCTATTAAAGGCAGAACAGATCTCAAAATGTTCATCAAACTTAACATGAGTATGTTTGGGGGGCGGCAAAAATAGCAGTCGTTCGATTTTACCGACCTCCAGAATTTTGCAGGGTTTGAATAAGAGCTAGAGACCGAGTTCAAGTAATATTCAGATTTCGCTTTTCTCATGCATTTATTCTTAACCTTTCTAAATGAAGCCCAGTGGGATGCTCTTTGGTGCGTCTAGAAGGGGACCAAGCTTTGTTTCTTGACAAGAATAAGGTTGGTAGTTTGGGAAAAAACCAGGCACTAGATCTATTTTTTTTTTACTTTTTTTTTTTTTTTTAAAGGGTGCATGCTTACAGTACAAAGTACAAAGAAATGTTTTTGTAAAAAAACCAAAAAAATTTTACATTTATCTAATTTTTGAATCTAAATCTAATCTAAATTTTAACGGGGCCATATGTAAGTGTTTGCTATCGCTACAGAGCCAACGTTAGCTATAGCATTTTTTACTCCTCAGTCTAGAAGAAACGTTGCATGTTGAGCATCAAACTGTGCTCTTTCACTCACTAAGGGCTTTCAACAGCGGTGGAAAGAAACACCAATGTTACCTCTTGCTACGCTTCTATTTCTATCACGTCTTTCCCGCTACTGAAGTTAGCATGTTAGCCAGCTATCCCCGGCCCATCTCGTCACTTTGCGATCGTGAGTCTGCGTAGAGTCCAGTCTGCCCTCAGTCCAACGTGAGAGGAGGAAGACGTAGCGACGCTCAGAGGGCGTACTCTAACCTCTTGACTTGTAAACTCCAGTGATGGCTGAAGCTCATGGCAAGCGACCATCACCACCGCCCGCTACCGGCACGAGAACACACGGCGGCAGAGAAACCTTACATATAGCCTCTTTTTGAGTATGAATTTAATTGACTTTCTAACCAAAACTGTTAACAGTCACTTCATACAGAGGTTCTGGCCCCGGTCCCGTTTCCCTGTAGGCCTGTTCTGTAATCTACCCATGATACTAACAAGCCCGATACCTATCACCCTCTGACTCCGGCAGGGCCAGCCCCTCTGGCCCTGCCCCTGCGAACCAGCAGGCTCTCAGATCAGCCCTGACAGACAGATATTGCCGAACGTGCTGACAAGGGGGCTTTATTAAAGCTCTTCCATGTGGAACACAAACACAAGCATCTGACACTGAGCGATGAACCCGCTGCTGCTGCTGCACAGATGTTATGGCAGCGGAGTTTCCCTCCTGGACAAGCCTTATAATACACTGAAGATAGCCCGTAACTTGGAGCAAGTATATATTTCTCATTTTTTAATTTTTTTTTTTTTTTTTTTTCTTACGGCACTAGCCTTATGACCACTTTGAGTAAGTTTCCACTCTAAACATGCTATCTGTGCTGAACGCTGGCCACTTTGAAGTGTGTATCTGCGAGCGGTTAGAGAAGCCCAGCAGAGGAGCGGTGGGGAGAGGACAGTTTGTATTTTAGAGGAAGGGAGGAGGAGGAGGAGGAGGAGGAGGAGGAGGAGGGGAGGACATGGAGGGGGGACCCATGTGTACGCTTTATCTAAAACAGCTGCTGTGGCTCTGCTTTTAGCACTGGCTTGTAATCCAATTCCTCTGTCAAACTCCTTTCCTCATTAAATGATTTACCCATTAGCTGTAATTCACTTTGACTCATTTAAACGGTTAGAAAGATCATATCTGAGGATGTGGGAACTTTGTCAAGTGATTACTACTGTATTTGGAAATTAAATGAAGTGTAAAAAAGACCCCTAATTGAGACAAGATACTCTTGACAGTCGTGTGGTTTTACAAATCTACCCTTGTGAGCTGAAGTCACTCGTGAGTCGATTTAACTGTTAAACCTGTGTAATTTTAAATAAAATTATGATTTGCAAATAAATTCTCTTCCTTGCCAATGTGCTTCATGGATCGGTCAACCAAATTACAAAAGAGGTAGAAGTCAGGGCTGGAGTTTGCATTGAAGAAACCAGGGTCACGTCCTTGCCTATGGTATACTGTGAGTTTTGGGGGTTTAAAGACAGGAAGACGAGTTTAACTGTAATAGTTTAGCTTTAATAAGGTAACATATTACACATGCTGCATTTTTAAAAGCTGATTCTGGTCTTTTTTCCGACTAAATGTCTTAAACTTTTTAGGCTAAATAAATTCAAATTAGATTAAATTTAGTATTCTCCACCAGAATTGCATAGCTGGCAGTGTAGAGGAGGCCTTAAAGGAAACAATATTTAGATAATTATGTGGGAAGGCAAAAAAAATATAAAAAATAAAAATGCTAGAACAGTTAAATGAATGAATAAAATGTAAAAAATCTTTGGGGTTTTTTTTGTTGTTTTTTTTGTTTTTTTTCCTACTCAGAATATTTTACAGAGTTTGGTTGCTGTGAGGACATTTGACCTTGTAGCCTGAGTATTTCCGAGTACTGGCTGCGGACCTGACCCCAGTGCCATGGAGGCAAATGGAATTTGGCTTGTAGTGCTCACTACATTGAAAGTTAGTTTTTCAGTTTTCAGTAGTGTTGAAATAAACAGTAATTCGGTGGTGTCACTCAGTTTTTACAGGGCCTATTTATTTTTGAAAGACCAGACGTTTTGAACAGTTGTAACTACTTTCAACCAGAGTAATAGTGACATTGTTTCTGGAAATACATGTTGCTGTTTTAATATTTTAAAATGTAATTTTTCAGTGCTGTGAGCGCTACGAACCGAATTTTATTCCCCTCCGTTGCATTGGGGTGGAAGCAGACATCTTAAATAAATATCAAAACCGGCTCAACAAAAACCAAAGCTATCTGAATGGGTGAAATACCCACAGAGGTATGTGAGAAAATTATGATGTTTTTTTTCTTAACCCTGTGGGTGAAGTGACTCTTCTTCCATCTCCTTGTGTCAGGGATGTGTAACCCCAAGAACTACAGCGACTCCCCGGCCACGTCGAAGAGCACCGTGGAGGAGCTCCACCGTCCGATCCCCTCGTTGTTCCGCGCCCTCACGGAAGGCGACGCGCCGATCAACATGATGGTCGTGTCCTTCCCCGTCGCCGAGGAGCTCTCCCATCACGAGAACCTGGTGTCCTTCCTGGAGTCGCTCGACAACCAGCACCAGAATGTGTCCGTGCCCGGCAACAGCATCCACGCCAGCTACGACACTCAAGGTAACGCCAGCTTTCTTCTAAGTTATTTCGGCTCACAAAAAATTGATGACAAGCACTTGTTCACACTTCTCATGACTTTCTCATTTCCATATTTATCCATATATTGAGAGTCACTCTTCACAGGAAGTTGGAGACTAAGTTTTTCAGTGTAGAATAGAGGTTCTCATGGGACCAAAAATTGTGCCCGTCCTCAAATTGGAGCAATAGTGGAATTTTTAACAAAGTACAGTAACTTGAGTACTGTACTTAAGTGCAGCTTTGAAGTACGTGCACTTAACTTGAGAATTTCCAATTGCTACACCGTACCTCTGTTACAATATTCAGTTTAGTCTCAGGTATCTCAAAGAAAAGCGGAAACATACTAACATTTGAAGAAGCCGTAGCCAGCGAACGTCTGGCATTTTTGCTTTTAAAAAATGACCTACCCCGCTCAGTCGATTATGAAAACAGTTGCTGATTAATTTCCTTTTGATTTGACTAATTGTTTAATCAATCGTTTTGCTCCACTACATTTATTTATACCTGCATTTGACCTGCATTTTTACCGGTCAGTTTACCCTAACAGTATACAAAGTAACAATTAGCTCGCCCTCGACCAGCTACAACATTAAAACGCTTCTCACATGTTGATCGATCAGTAATAAAAATCCAATGCTCTAATATAAGGTGAATAATGAGTACTTGTGCCACTGCCCGTGTCTTTATTACATGAACCGAAGATGGTTCCTTCTATTTTAAGAAATTGTCAGGAAATGTGACAAAGCATGAAAGAACCACAGATCAAGCGTATGAGATTTTCAATGGAAAGTAGCGCTGAGACGATGAATTGAATGATGAATTCAGTTTTTCAATCCACCAATAGTTAATCGACAGCCATTTTCAAAGTCGCGTATCAGGCAAAAACACCAAACATTTGCTGGTTCAAGCTTCTCAGATAGGAGGATTTTCTGTTTCATATCATTATAAATGATATTGAAGAAAAATATCTTTGGGGTTTGAACTGTTGGTCAAACAAAACAAAACCATCCAGTGTGACTGACGGACCTGAATTAAGAGAAAGTGGTTTGTCGCCTGCCAGTTGAGAATGTGCTGCCTCACACTTGTTTTGAGTCCTCGCGTCATTGCTTGTGTCAAATCTGCATGACTAATCAAGTTTCTGAATGAGTCACGTGCGAGTGGAGCTACACATGAGAAAATGCATGCTTCGGCTCACATTTCTTGTCAATGCGTAGTTTTCTGGTCCTGTCGGGTCCATGTGTATTTACGTGCACCATGGTAATAAAATCGGGGGCCGACCCAGAGGCTGAAGTAGACTTCAACTGAGACCAGTTGGGGTTGGGTCAGAGTTTCATCGTTTCAGGGCGACAGTGCTGCCAGAAGATCTCCAGTTTAGGGAATTGTAAGTGGGTTGAAAGTGTTGCTCTGCTGCCAATTTTTATTTTCATTTGCGGCTGTTTTTGGCTCCCTCACTCTAAACCAGT
This sequence comes from Xiphias gladius, assembly GCF_016859285.1. Lineage (NCBI taxonomy): Eukaryota > Metazoa > Chordata > Actinopteri > Istiophoriformes > Xiphiidae > Xiphias > Xiphias gladius. The sequence goes on along the minus strand of NC_053413.1, from coordinate 21,757,620 downwards.
GCTATTTGCTACAATGACACACTCGTAATAGGAGCGTTCCCGCAGAGCTGTGCAGTTAACTCATTAAGCTCACCCAAAGCACATGGTCGTACTTAGTTGCAGCAAATTCAGTTCACCCCCTGAAGAAAAACTAGGAACGTTGAGGGTTAAAGGTGATTACTTTGAAATGGTGCTTGTTTTCATGAACCGCATTTACTGGATTTGTGACTCACACCTTCTTCGCCTGTCCCTTTTCTTTTTTTTTTTATTTCAGAAAACATGTGCACAGTGGTCTACTTTGACGACTGCGTGTCTATCCGTCAGTGTAAACTTTACTGTGAGTCAATGGGAGGATCCAAGTACCGCTGGTTTCACAACGCCTGCTGCCAGTGCATTGGACCCGAGTGCGTAGACTACGGCAGCAAGGCTGTGAAGTGCCTGAACTGTCTCTTCTGAAGTGTGGGCACACATTGGTACCAAATGTCTGGACTATACCAGAGGACTGAGGGCAGAGGAAACTATGACTGTTATGTGTTAGCATTGCTCGGTTACCTTGTAAAATACCCCCTACACCCCTCCTCCTACCCCTGCAAATTGTTTTTATTCTGCTGTTATATTTCACTGTATATTTTTAGATATGTTTTCAATAGTTTTTTTTTTTTTTTTTTTACTAGAGGTGTATATGAATAATGTATTTTTACAATTATGGTCTGCTAAACCCCAGTCTCATGCCAAATAAAGAAAAGTTTGGTGACGTGGACTGCTCTGTCTCACAGGAAGGAGTCTGATTTTAAAATATCTTTTCTTGCTTTACTGTATTTTGTTAAAAAGATGTTTAAAAGGCACGGCCTGAGTGGAATAGTAAATGTTTGTCTTCTTTGTTGCCTGTCCCCTGCTCTAATCTTAGCCTAGTGTTGCCTGACTCAGGAAACGCATCATTTCCTGGGGAAACAAAGTTGTTATTATACCATTCTGGTTCACAGGTGTTCCAGTGCTCACTGACCGTCTCATGCATGCGGAGGGGAAAGGGAACGTTCACTGATGCAAATCTCTCACCGCCACACACAAATGCTCTTTGTAATAATGCCAGTGCATTTTCAAAAGGCAGCAGGGTGCCCTATCACTGATTCTGTTCCCAGTTGGCATGCAACAGCAGTTTGCACAGACTAATGTACCAGACGCACAATGAGACCTTGTTTGTCTTTCTTATGATACTGAACCGTGACCTCGTTTTGCCACTGCAGCTGTGGGTTCGCAGCAGATGGTGCCAGCAAAGGTCAGAGGACCAGCGGTTGAATCAGTATTCGGATCCTTTAATTACACAAAAGTACTAATACGGCGAAGTAAAAATGCTCCATTCCAGGAGAAAAGTCCTGCACGAAATAACCTACATAAGTAAAAGTACAGAAGCATTATCGGCAAAATGTACTTCTAATTTCAAAGTAAGAGTACTCGTTTCCCCGTGACATATATCTGATTCTAATTGACATAATTAGATTAATATTGATGCATCAGTGTGGGTTTCAAATGGTTATTAAAATGAAAGTTTAGAGGACAAATGTTTCTTTGGTGGAACTACTAACAACTCAGAGACATCTGAAATGTGGCCCCATCTACAGACTGCTCTTCTGTAATGGATCATGAAGCCACAAAGGTTGGAGACCACTGGTTTCATCTTGGAACAGTGTGGTGTATTTTGTATGCTTGTACTATAATGTATAATCTTAGGGAAACTTTTAACTATGGCTGTAAAATAAATGCAGTGGAGTAAAAAAGTACAACAATTCCCTCTGAAGTGTAGTAGAATTTAAGTGTAAAGGTGCATAAAATATAAGAATATTTAAGTAAAGTGCAAGTGCCTCAATGGAAAGTAAGACCAATGTGTTCCATGCGTCAGGATGACCACCAGTCCCCTGGCTGCAACAAGCACACCGGTTGGTAAAGTACACATGATTCAGAATAACAAGTGGTTTCACCAAATTTAGATCGTAGTTGCTTTTCAAAACATTGTTTGACAGATTCTCTTGCCCCCAGGCTTGTATAAAAGCGAACTCGTGGTTAGGACAAAACGATACCACAGCCTAAACATCTGTCATCAATTCCAGACCATTCTTGGCAAAGAAACCTGCGTAAGACTATACATTTGCGGTCAGAGCTACAAGCGACTGAGGCGTTCTCTTTTGAACTACATTCCCCGCCGTGCACCTGTGCTGCCGCGCAAGCGCAGATGGGTTTATTTAGTATACAGACAGCCGGAAGCTCCACTCTGAAATTGACCGAACGGGATAGTGCTTGGTAAAGTTTCTTGTCTTCTGTGTTTTGCTTGTTCAACGACAGTACAGCGGTTGCTAAACAGAGTGTAGCACCTATAGCTGACTATGTATCCCATGTTGGTGCCGTCCGGAAAACACAGCGGCTTAAATCGTGACGGACAGGCTGGCTAATCAGCTAGCTTAGCAGGTCGGGAGCTAGCTGAAGTAGCGTTAGCGTATGGGCCCTTCCATTCAGAGGAGAGCTTCTACTTTATGACTAATTTTAAGCTAAGTAAGCTTAGATTCAACAGTTCAGAGACTAGCCTGAGTACTATGACAGCAAGTTGATGATATGTGAGTGGTTGCGTTTGATTAGTTTTCCTCTGGAAACAGGACTGAGCAAGAAAATAGTGAGGATAATCTGCCCACAGCGAAGGAAGATTAAGATATCTGACAGACATAAAGACTCTGTTTATAGTTTTATATCCAGAAGTCAATTCAGACAGTTTTACTGAATGTGTTGCTGTTGTTTTGCATCAGTTGTCACATCTATCTTATTGGCACTCAGCGTACTTTCTTGGAAATGATGTCCCGTTAAATTTAGAGTTGTTTCTAGTATCAGTATGTTGAAGGACATCTTCAAATTTCTGTCATTTTTAGAACCGTTTTACAGTAAACAGCAGGATAAATTTAAGCCTGTTTTTTTTAAACACATCAAACCTTTGCGGCGATAACGGGAATTAATTTACGTCCTAAAACGTGCAACCTGACATTTGGGGAGTTCAGTTTTTTGCTTAAATTAACACAAGCAAACAAACAAAAAAGCTGCATCCAAAAAAAATAAAATAATTTAAAAAGTACACCAACTCCAAGCCACAAAATTTGTTCAAAAAGACAACATTTAGATCTCAGTCCAATCTTAATCCGGTCAAAAATGCTTATAAATGGACGCCACGCCCATAGACCATCATCATACAGTAAATCACTTGCCACATGGGCTCTTTGATGAAGCTGTAATTAATCCTTTAACCTTCCCCATGTGATAAACATCTCTAAATGACGAAGGATTCAAGTAGGATACAATGAAAACTCAATAAAAAAAAAAGTCCATTAATCCAAGAGAGTAGGAGCACAGATGCAATAATACGTTAACTATGTGCCTAAAAACGTAATTTAATTTAATTTTAGGTTTATTTATGACATACAGTATATTTTTCTTGATGTCTTTCCATAGTCTGGTCTTCAACATATATTCATTTAAATGTATGTTAATAGAAAACTATAATGCATTTGTGTGGAGATTTTCCATTCACATTTTCTTTAATATATGTGACTTGTGATAAACAAGTCACATATATGATAAACATCTCAGTGATAAACATCTCAAAGCAATTCAAGAAGGTACATCTCAAAAGGTAGAAGTGCAAAGGTAATATGTCAATTTATCAACAATACATCCAAAAGTATCAGCAATACATCGAAAATAGTTATAAGCCAGAAAAAGGGGAACTTTAAAACGTTTTACAAAAAGTATCTTAAACTGGATATATACTCTTTATAAAGTCACTTCAGAAAACCTGCATTTTACTTTTAACTTATGTGTGATGGTTGAGGATACGAGGAGATAACAACAGGAAGCAATACATTATATTTTAATTAACAAAAAAATGTTTTATTTTGGATTCCTGACTGTCAAATGATTGTGTGAACATCCAGCTCACCAGATGAACAAATATCTGCTTATCTACACTGATCAGGGCTGTGTTTCTGATAGTTTCTATGGGTGGCGAGGTGGACTGTAGTTTTGTGTTTGCTGATTGTGGATGTGAGAAGTAGGACATAGAAGATTTGATTCTTTGTGTGGCGGAGCTCCATCTGGTGGGTGGACTTCACTGCTGCAGTTCTTCCGTTCATGCAGTCATCATCAAAATATTCAGGAAAGAAAAAAGAAGAAGAACAGAACAATAATATTCTTTATTAATACAGCAATTTTCAAAACAAAGTGGTGCTTTACATAGTAAAACCAGGATTAAAACATTTCAAGACCGCAATGAGGCAGATAAAATCATTCAATTAAAAATAATATAAAATGGAAAAAAATATCCAACAATAACATAATATGAAAGCAACAGTAATAATAAAACAGATAAGATATGTTGTAAAAAAAACGGTGTGCTGAAATTAATTTAAAAAATAATTAAAAAGATAAGTTTGTGGAGGTGATTTTAAAAAAGATGTCACTGATTTTACGAGCCTCAGATCTACAAGCAGGAGAGGACTACAGCTTGTTGTACAATTGTGCTTTTAACTATCTGCTTTATCTAGATTGAAAATAACGTATCTTGCATACATTATCACAGCCTCTCTGAAGAAATAATTAATGTTAGTCGTATCCTAGCTTAAACATATTTAAGCTTTTAAACAGGATCATTACCAAATTGTGTTACTGCTGTGTTGTGTACAGAGCTGTCTTTTCAGCTCACTTAACTTTAAGTCCCCCTATTTAGTATTTATTAGAATTATATATTATGATCTTACAAGTATATAAGTATCTATTATAGCCATCAAATGTTTAAATACTGCTTATAAATGCTAAATAGAGGGACTTGAAGTAAATTTGTACCTACTTTCTAAAGCCAAAACCGTTAATTGCCATTTAGATTTCCATTTGGTGGTGCAAATTCTCACATTCTGCTAAGGCAATGAGTTGACTTTGTTTTGAGTCTTCTTGTATTGCTGTTAATACATTTGTGTTGATTTGACATGCTGTTTATTTAGGTATAAGCTCCTTAGGTATAAGCTCCTTCTGTTATGCTAAATAGGTATTAGCAGAGCCAGAGTGTGTGTGTGCACACACACACACACACACACACACACACACACACACACACACACACACACACACACACATATATATAATAAATCAAATAAATAAATCAGATAAAATCAGATAAACTGATTGAGATTAAGATCCCTTTGAACGTGAGTCCTCCTCAGTACAGCAGAGGACACATGCACAGAGGAAAAACATACAGTGCAACAAACATAGTTCAGTCATACATACGATTGTAGCAATTACTCAAAATATATCTAAAACAACTGCAAAAATCTCTAAATAGATTAGTTAAAAGTTTAAAAATCCTGTAGTAACTCATTACATCTCTATGGTGAAAAGGACTGGAACGCTGGTTTTCCAGGTTCAGTTCATTATATTGTCTTTAGTTCAAATATGTTCTGTACTACTATAAATCAACACAAAAATCAACGTGAATAAATAAAATTTAAAACGGCGAAAAACTCACAGACGTGGCTACTGCCTGTCACAGAAACAACACCTGGATATCAACTGAAAATACGTAGACCTGCTCTCATTTAAGCAGAAGGAATAATGAAAGAAATCTTTGTGAAAACTGATCCACACTCCGTCGAGATTATCTGAGTACTCAGATGCTGGTTTGTATTTAGTCAGTATCTTAAATTTCTGCTCACTGCAGGTTTGATGGAGAGGTGATGTGCCCACAGCCAGAGGAGTGATAAGGCCAGAGCAGCCATGACCGAGTGCTTCTTGCCCCCCAGCAGTAGCCCCGCTGAGCAGCGCAGGGCTGAGCACCCAGGGGGCGTGGCCCGCACCCCCAGCTCTGAGGAGATCAGCCCCACCAAATTCCCCGGGTTGTACCGCACCGGCGAACCATCACCACCTCATGATGGCCATCATCACGAGGCGCCTGATGCCTACGTCTCAGATGATGACAAAGAGCACAGCAAGAAGAAGAACAAGTTCAAGAAGAAGGAGAAAAGGAGTAAGAATTACATATTATGTGTTGTTGACAATTACATGATCAAATTAAATGGACCTTGTAATTTGAACATGAAGGTTTTTTATTGACCTTTGGAAATGGCCAAGAATGACAAACAATTCCTAGCACATGGTCACTTACTGGACATTTTGCGGACCTTTGGACAGGAAAGCTATAGAAAATTTTCAGAAAAAATTATACCGTGTGCATCGGTTTGAGAAGAAGTTAAGGGGACTTCTAGTAAAAATGTTGGTTATAGGAAATGTTGAAAATGGCACACGGATATATTTATTTTTTGGCTAATTGCTCCAAACTAAATTCTTGTTTCTGCTGCAGATTCGCACTGTACTACACTGTATAGACACCTTAATTATGAGGTAATATTTTTTAGTTATGAGATAATATTTTTGGCAACATTGATTAGCAACAAGTATACTTGGTTAGTTATACTTGTTATAGTTATACTTAGTATAAATAGTATAGTAGTATAACAAGTATATAAATTATACTTGGTTGAAAAAAATCCATTAATCTATTAATTCAGTCAAGAGGTAAATGTTCATCATTTTCTTGGTGTGTCCAACCCACACTCTGTGTTAGGGACATAACACAAACACAGTATAACGATGGGTTTGTCATGTTATTCATGAACTGAATACCATTGTAATGTTGTTGAATGCCTCCTCACTAGTAGCAGTTGAGTAAAGAAAGAGCTTCACACTTTTCCATCCTATCGGCTGTAGCAGTGAGAAATTTTCCTTTACTGACAATGTTTTTTCTCTGAGTGTTTGTCAGGCCATTTGTTCACTTTGTATCAGGATTTTTCCATGTCTGTGTTCAGCTCCTACCCCAGGGTACGTTGGGAGAGAGGAAGAGATGGACAGTTTCAGAGCACACCCAGACAGCCCTGTGAAGGCGTGTCTCACGCAGCACTGTGATACAGTTCCTGGTCTGGGGGAAACCCAAAGGAGAGATAAATAAAGGAGAAAAAAAAACAATGAACAGGCGACTAACTGTCTTTGACACTAACCTGTAGCTGTTTGCTCTGAGGAGAAATATTTAAATTGAGCTGGTTGTGCAGAGGAGAGGCGTAAGGTGCAGTGGGAGCTATGCTAAATTTGTGGCTGACCTCTTTTCCAAGTCCCCATTCTCCCTCTCCTTTGCTATCTACTCTGTCTCACACATCTCTCCTCCTTTTTTTATTTCACTGCTATCATAGTTCTGTCGTAAGAGGAGGCTAAGGAAACGGGGGTGTTTCTCCCCTCAGATCTAACCCTATTTCTACCTCTTCTCACTCTTTCTTTACTTTCACAGCGGAAGGCTACGCTGCCTTCCAGGAGGACAGTTCCGCAGACGAAGCAGAGAGCCCGTCCAAGATGAAGCGCTCCAAAGGAATCCATGTTTTCAAGAAGCCAAGCTTCTCCAAGAAAAAGGAAAAGGACTTCAAGGTGAAGGAGAAGGGCCCCAAGGAGGACAAGGCCAAGGATAAGAAATCTAAGGACCTCACGGCTGCAGACGTGGTGAAACAGTGGAAGGAGAAGAAGAAGAAGAAGAAACCAACAACAGAGGCAGAGCCAGTCCCAGTGGAGACCCCCACCTTCAGGCCAGTCTTTGGAGCTCCCCTGGTTGAAGCTGTGAAGAGGACAGCTCTGTATGATGGCATTCAGCTGCCAGCCATCTTCAGAGAGTGTATAGACTACATAGAAAATTATGGCATGAAGTGTGAGGGCATCTACCGCGTCTCAGGTATAGAAACCTGGGGGTGTTGTTGATTTTACTCCATCTTGTGAAAAAAGTTTTGGAATGTGCAAAAAATGGAAAAAAAAAAGTGTCATTTTATCTAATTCTTTTTATGTGCAATTGATCAAGGTATGAAGTCCAAGGTGGATGAACTGAAAGCAGCATATGACCGTGAGGAATGCCCCTGCCTGGAGGAATATGACCCCCACACGGTTGCCAGTCTTCTGAAGCAGTACCTCCGCGAGCTGCCAGAGAACCTGCTGGGCCGAGATCTGGCCCAGCGCTTCGAGGACGCCTGCGGTCGGCAGGTGGAGGCCGAGAAGGTGATGGAGTTCCACAGGTTGTTGTCCGAGGTGTCGCCGGAGAGCCGACTTCTTCTCTCCTGGCTCATCACACACATGGACCACGTCATCGCCAGGGAAGCCGACACCAAGATGAATATTCAGAATATCTCCATCGTCCTGAACCCAACCATACAGGTCAGAGAGGGAGGATAGATAAAGCAGAGTAAATGGAATTTGAGATCAATGGAAAAATATAACAAATGAAGGAAATGTTCAATGTTGGAGAGAGCAGTAATTCACCTGCAACAGGCAAACTAAACGTCAAAAAGAAAAATGGGAATTGGGGTCAGGCTCAACTGTACCTAAAAGATAAGAAACCTTCCCTTAGCAACAAACCAAACGAGTTTATTGGATCAAACAGTCAGTTCATCTCAGAAACCGCGGCCCACTTTAGTGACGCTAGTTTATTCCCACGGGGTAAAATATCTGCGGCTGCTCCACTTACTCTGAACCAATAGCAGCAGTAGCCACAGCACTGTTTAATAAACATTTCTTTCAATTAACGAGTGGAGTCCAGAGTCAGTTTAATCAGGCTACGTAAATATGCAGGAATTTCTGTTGTGAGAAACTGGTGCGGAGACAGTTCACACTGCTGTATGACACACATGATATGAAGACTACCTCACATGCACTGCAAGGCTACATGCAGTTTGTGCAGTGCTCTGTAGCTGTATGCTTTGTCTTTACTTTTTTTTTTTTCTTCATTTTGTGCTTAGATTGGAAACCGTGTTCTTTACATGTTCTTCACACATGTGAGGGAGCTGTTTGGAGACGTAGTGCTGAAGCCGGTGGTGCGACCGCTCCGCTGGTCCAACATGGCAACAATGCCGGCGCTGCCTGAGACCCAGGAGAGCATCAAAGAGGAGATCCGACGACAGGTGGGTTCAGTCCTAATGCAGCCTATGTTTCATTTTTAGTCAGTTAATTAACTGGCAGAATTGATCGATGGAAAATTAAAGGAATGGTTTGACATTTTGAGAAAAATCTGCTTATTTTACTTCTTGCTGTGAGAGATAACAACTCTCATGTCTTTGTATTCAATATGAAGCTAGAACCAGACATGAGACAAAAAAAGAAAAAAAAATCCAGCACATAACCCTCTGTAATACCACAATTTGGCAATTTTACCCTGTGGTTTTTGCATGGATTAAACAAACCAGATATAACATGCTGATTGGTAAGGTTTAGAGGTGCTGGTAGGCAGATTTTTCTTACCGTTGGACTTTGGATAGAACCACACTCAGATGCTGTTCCTGCATTTCCAGTGTTTATACTAAATTAACTGTCTCCTAGCTCCTGGCTCCTGCTTTATGATGCCGTTGGTAAATTGTGTACATATACTGTAAGCGTAGGAGAAATATGTGAAAATTCTGAGTCCTCGTTGCATTGGGTCTATTGCTGTTTCTAAATTCTCTAAAATATTTACATATCTTTTTATAAGTAGGCAGATGATAAATTGTGATCCCTTTACATAGGGATTAAAGTGTTAGAAGGTAGAAACATAGTAACGCAGCAGGAATTTAGCAAAGAAGGCTTGTTCCGTTTATAGTACATTGTCTTGTCAGCAGTACATCTTTGCCTCATTTTCTCCGTGTGCCAGGACTTGATGTTTTGTCACCATTTGTTCCGGAAGTTCATGCCGTTTAGTTTATATGCCAATGCATGAGTCAGACTGCAATATAATCAAAAACATCACTTGATCCTGGGGAAGACGTTCTTAGCTTTACATCCTTGTTGCAGGAGATAAAATACCAACAGCCTCTTAAATGTGACTCTAGCAAAATATTATCGGGCTTCTGTGACTTTTACAATGAAGGATGAATGGAAATTACATGTTTGAATATGATTGTTTGCATATTAAAAGCAGGAGGATGGAGGATGTCTTTAGTTTACGGTGGATGTGCTGTGTTTGCTGTCAAAATAAATCTTTTCTGCTCAACTGTTTCCTGTGCCAACCTTTTGTTGATTGTCATTCAAGGATCAAAGGTTTGTTTTGCCACTAAATTCTGTAACTGTTAGAGACACTAAGAGTTATTATTGTGTGTGTGTGTGTGTTTTTAGGAGTTCCTGTTGAACTGCCTACACAGGGACCTGCAGGCAGGGGTGAAGGACTTGTCCAAAGAGGAGCGACTGTGGGAGGTTCAGCGAATCCTGACGGCTCTTAAACGTAAACTGAGGGAGGCCAAACGTCAGGTAAGTTGTGTCTGGATATTATTTGTATGTTTGTCAATGTTTTTTTTTTTTCTTCTCTCTTTTAAAATTTCGTTTAAGGATGGATTTAATCATAGGAATAATCACATTGCAAGCAGCTGTCTGTTCAGTTACATGACTAATGTTAATTTCCGGTGCTTGTTCTGCATTTCAAACAGGCTAAAGCCCATAAAAATGATGGTTAGCTGCTCTTGTTTGGTTTAGTCTAGTACAAGAACACCACTCACCATGGCCACAAAAATGACCACTACTACACTACTCCCTGACTACTAAAGTCTGTACAAAGATTAACAGATATCCTGTTGGACCATTTGTATTTGGAAAAACCAGAAATGTCTGACCATTTTTCTGTCTTTCTGCAACTTTGCTCTGCTGGCCTTTTAGGAGTGTGAGAGTAAAATAGCCCAGGAGATAGCAAGCCTGTCAAAGGAAGATGTTTCAAAGGAGGAAATGACTGAGAATGAGGAGGAAGTTATCAACCTCCTCTTGACACAGGTGAGTTATTCAAATAAACAAAACAATACACATTTATAAAGGATACGCTCAGTCCAAAAAAATGCCAGGAAAACTGACACGAGAGCCTGAAATTGTTTTTAAAAAAATCCTACTGAAATTTTTCTCTTCATAAATTTCCATGTATGCCAATCTGAGGTGGAATAATTTTGTGATTTCCCCACTTCTTCTCCATAATCAGGAAAATGAGATTCTGACAGAGCAGGAGGAGCTGATATCTCTCGAGCAGGTGCTTCGTAGACAGATAGCTACTGAGAAAGAAGAAATCGAGAGACTGCGAGCAGAGATTGCAGACATACAGAGGTGAGAGAAGACTGAGTTCGTTTTGAGTATGAAAGCTGGTGTAATACGATGCACAACGGACATTACATGCCCTGTAAGTCTGTAATCCAGCAATGTTTCCCTCAGTCGGCAGCAGGGTCGCAGTGAGACAGAGGAATATTCGTCAGACAGTGAAAGTGAGAGTGAAGATGAGGAAGAGCTGCAGATGATTTTGGAAGATCTCCAGAAGCAGAATGAGGAACTGGAGGTGAGGAAAACATTCAGCAATTACTTGCCGTTAAAAAATCATCTTCGTACTGAGAATCTAGAAACTGGATCTGTGACACAACTTGGTGACTGTCATTTTGGTTGATAAGAAAGTCAGACCAATCTCAGCATATTTCACTCTCTTTTCTCAATACACTGTAATAAGTTTTTTTTTTTTTTTTTTTGGCAAATTAAGGTGAATTAGTTTCCAACTCGTGCTTACCCTGTTGTAAAATAGAAAGTAGCATAATTAAACTTTAGACACCTAAAAGCAAAATCCTTTTGTTGCCCTGTAGAACAAAAACACCCACCTGAACCAGGCCATCCATGAGGAGCAGGAAGCCATCTTGGAGCTCCGCGTCCAGCTTCGCCTCCTGCAGAGCCACAAACTGCAGCAGGAACTGACTGTCCAGCCGCCGGCCGAGCAGGCGCCGCCAACGCAGCCGAGCCCGGAGGCTCGCAGCGAGGAGCAAACCAAACGCTCCGTCGCGGCGCCAGCCGCAGGCGCCGACACGGCTGCCTCGGCCAATGGAAAGGCAGCTAAGGATCCATCGAAGCCCTCGCCGAGCAAAGACAGGAGAGACACCAACATGTGAGAGGTCAGCGATGTATTTGGTAGCTTTGTGCGGCTGTATGTCTCCGTCGCTGGTCAGTTGTCCTGTAGTGTCACTCGTTATCCACTGGAGATTTCACATAGCTGGATCTGTGCGTCCATTACTAATTGTGTCCACCAAGTGGCAGCCATGTAAACATTGTCTATGTCTTTGGCGTTCTTACTCTCTCAGCACAGATCAATTACACTGTTTCCCATTTTGCCATACCAAACACAAACACAAAGGAACTAAGAAATAGAGTAGCTGCTGTATTGGACAACTGGCTACTAGTGCGAGAGACGAGGAGGGACCATATTTTCACATCCACAGTGCCACGCCTGTATGAAGGAAGAACAGAGGGGGCATAAGGCATGAAGGGATTTATAAAGCAAGTGAGGGGCTGGAAGAGAGAGTAGATAACTGAGTTTATTTTTACAGGTAAGGGCTTAAGAAAAAAATCACTAGATATAATCTCAATCTCAGCCCTGTAACTCGTTTTGTCCCTTACCTAGATGCAAATTTGTCATGTTTGGATAGAGACCACTGTGCCATACCTGAAGATGCCAGTCAGACAAGTTTCCCCAGAGAACCACTAACACAAAAAGCTCTGTGAATAATGAAGAATTTACGATTGGTCTATCTATATATTATATATTTAAGTGGTATTCTGAAGAATACAAGTGACTATTCAAGAAATACATTGATTTTAAATTACGGCTTTTTAGTAATATGTGAATATGTATAAATATATTGTAGATGCTTTCTTTTCTTTTAACAGCAGTGGTGTTGCACGTTGCAGCTGACCAGTGGTTGAAAACATGAACGGCAGACAAATTCGCAGAAAAAGTACATTCATCACTGCAAAACGTAGACAAGCACCCTGAGGCAACATTGTGTGAAACAACACTGTTCTCTGTAGTGCAATCATCTTTTCTGTTATCTCTGCCTCTCTTGCACAAACAAGGAAACATGGGAAATGTTATGATGGCATAACAAATCTGTAGTGATGATTTTTTTTTTTTTTGTCTCCAGAATGTGTGCAGAGACACGCAGGAGGCCTACTTAGTTTTGTTGTGTATTTGATCGTGTTTTTTAACTCTTGATGTGTGGAGTTATTCGTGGCATAAGTTGGCAGTGGGTGAACACAACATTAGTCAATCATTTCATTTCACAATTGATCCATGACTGTTGCAAAGTACCATCAATAGCATGGCCTGACTTACTTACTGTATATGTATATTATTGTAAAATTGCAAACATACTGTATTTTCAGCTCTTACGTATTGTCATATGTTTTTTGTTGTTTCTTTGTTTTGTTTTTTTAAATTAATGACCCGTACGAAGTATGCTAGTGTGACTGCATCTGCTTTGGTCACGGGCAAATCAAAGCAGTGTCATCTGGACTCATGATTCACCTTGTTTATTAATCCTGTGACTGAAACAGATAAATGCTAGAATGGGCTGAGAAGCATCTCACAAGGTTATCTTCACATTGTTCCAAGCTTTTGTAGCTTATTGTTGCAGACAGCATAATGCTGTGAAGAATAAAGTGTCAATCCGTGTAATTTATCTGAATTTCTGTCTCTTTCTTTGACAAAGCCTAATTTTTACCTTTTTTTAAAACTCATCTATGTTTGACTGGAAGTGTAGCCCATATTTAGTGCTTCCCATTTTCCATTACACATTCTCTGTATACTTTTCCCTCTCGCAGCCTAATGAGGCTGTAAATAAAACCTCTGCATCCATTTTGAGCAAGCGAACTGTGTAATTGGTGGGTTTTGACTCAGAATCAAGGCTTCGGTATTGAAGTTTTTTTTTTTTTTTTGTCATTGCTTTAACTGGTTTCCGATTTGAAAAGTAGCCGCATCAAGTGGAAAAAAAACAGCCAGAAGAAGACCGGATATAAGCAAATTTTGTTTCAAAATTAAAGGATACTTTTAATTTTATGACTGACTTGAGAGAGATGTTCACATGGCGTGGTGACCTTTTTGCCCTGGTGTCTGCAGTGGGGGAATATAATTAAGAACATTTTCAAATACTTGAGTATTACCTTTAGATCCTACTTACACTCCACATTTCATGAGGAAAATATTACACTGTTTACTGCAGATAATTTATTTCACAGTTTTAGTTAATCGGTATTATTTGTTTTTACATTAAGAGATAAACTTAACATACAATTTTGAATGCAATACTCTAATGTCTTATGGAGGTTGTTTCGTTTTTTTTTCCTCCCATTGTAGTTTCTCTTATTGTAGTTTTAAGTAAAGGATTTGAATATGTCTTTACCACTTGGTGCTTGGTTGTTGTATTTTGTCTCTGCAAGCTAAAATGACTATAACCAAAGGAAAACTGTTTTATGGAGATAGTATTCAGTTACATTTTAAAATCTTCCTTTTCTGAAACACTAATGGTTATTTAATAGACAGAAATGGTATGAATAGTTGATCTCTTTATGTTGTTTTTATTTTTTGTGACATTACTGTATAACCATATTATCATTATTGATCAGTAGTGGAGGAACTATTCAAATGCTTTACTTAAGTAAAAGTACCAATACATCAATATAATAATGTTTCATTTCAAGTACGAGTACTTCATTTAACTACATAAGTAAAATTACAGAAGTATTATCAGTAAAATGTACTTAAAGTATCAAAGTAAAAGTACTTGTGTCATTCCTGTGATCTGATTCCATCTGACATTACGAGATCATTAATACTGATGCATCAGTGTGTAAGCAGCATTTTACTCTACTGTTGGCTCAAGGTGGAGCTAGTTTTATCTACAGTATATACAGTTAGGTGGTTGAGTCCAGCAGTACCCAACCTAGGGCCTAGACCCCTCCAAAAGTTCACCAGATAAGCCTGAGGGCTCATGGAATGATAAGTGGGAGAGGTAAGAGGAAAAAACTAAGACAAAAACTAAGAACTAATAAATTAAAGGGGAAATGTCCCTTTGGTGGAACTGATAGCAGCTCATATACATCTAAACCATGACCTTTTTTTGTAAGGGGTCAGAAGCTCAAAAGGGCTGAAAATCACTGGTTTAATATTTAACAATCCGATCAGTCTTTCAAACTTATCAAAAATTAGATCTGAAAAGTAACCGGTAACTACAGCTGTCAGATAAGTGTAGTGCAGTAAAAAGTATAAAGTAGCATGCAATGGAAATAGTCAGCTATGGCTAGAGTACAGAATTGTACTGAAGTACATTACATAGTTACTTCCCAAGACTGTTATTAATTCACTACGATGTCGAGTGTACGGTGGAGGGGCCATGCGTCTTTTGTTTTGAAAGTCATCGCCGGAAAGTGTGTTTGCCACCAGTGCAGCTTTGTCAGTGGTTTAGAGCTGATGGTCAGTCCGCCTGTTTGAGGGGCTGGGCTTCCCTTCTATCCAAGAAGAGGAAAAAAAAAAAAAAACACACACACACAAAAAAAAAAAAAAAAACAGTTTCAAGCATGACGAGACAAAGACAGTGACTGAAGTACTGACAAATAATGATTTAAGAACTTTCGCGACTCACCATGGCCATAAGGGAGCTCAAAGTTTGCCTTCTAGGGGTAAGTAGCAGATGTTTTTTTTTTTTGCTGATCCGATTTTTGGGGTAAAATTCCTCTAGCCTGCCGCGAGTGTGACCAACGGAGCGACAACATTTTGACGTTAACAACACACTAACGGACGTTCGCGTCTGAAAACTGACACTGTCAGTCCAGCTTTTTTTCTTTTTCTTTTTTATTAACAACTGCCCCGACTTTACCTCGTTGTTCTTCGTCCGAAAAACTCGGAAATGTAACTCATGTCGATAGGTAGCTGACCGAAAACCAAACAGCTCTTCGACCGGTGGGCGCAGCAGTCATTTTAGGCTTGTTTTCTTAGCGCACTGCGTCTCACTTTTCCTCTTTAAAACGACTAAATGTAGTTTTTTTTTGTGTGTGTGTGTGGTTTTTTTGTCAAACACACAAAAAAAAACAAAACATTTTTTTTTTTTAACGGTCCAGACAGTTTATCATCCATTACGTCATCGTCAGATGAAACCGCAACAAGCTAGCCGTTCATTTCCTGCTGCGTTAGCAAAACAGCCCCTCTGTATAAAACCGTGACAAGGGGATGGTCGGAGGCGTTTCGGCTGCCGGCTGCCAGCTTTATCAATGGAGGAAAGGGGAACCGGGAAACTTGCGAGAGCCACACGACGTCTACCGGGGCCTGCGCCGACACCGCTTACCGATGTCGTGCGTCTCTCCCCTGCTCGTGTGTACGGCGGAATTTTTTTTTATTTTTTTTTAATTCGTGCCTCGGCTGCACGCAGCCAGAGTGAGAGAGCTGTCAGCGGTGCTTGGGTCACCACGTAGGCATGCAAGATGCCTGAAATCGAGCCGGAAATGAAGTAATTACAAAACAGAGTCGGGGCCCGTGTTTATGCTCCAAAGTATTAACCTATGCGTAAAAAAAAAAAAAAAAAAAGGTCCCCACTGAGTGTGAGCAGTAACACATTTATCCAGTAACTTCCAGCTAAGTGCAACTTTCGTGGGAGACTGATCACATCTCACACACAGGTTATTCAGTGGTTTGTTATTCTGCAACAACATATAGAATTATGATTTTATTTTATTTTTTTTAAAGTCAATTTTATTTGTGTGTAATTTTTAAATCTCCAGGAATAATTAACACGGGGAACGAAAAACAGTCTAATCTAAAAATATTTACATAAGCGTATAAATATACAAATAGGGATAAAATAATAGGAAATTGGTTGAAATGGAAACAAAAATTCTGCAGTTGGCAGACAAAGTACACCCAAAAAAAAAAAAAATCACATAATTAGAAATTATTGCATTTAATGCCATAGTTAAGAGTGCAGACAATGAAAAGTCTTAGA
Source organism: Xiphias gladius (assembly GCF_016859285.1). Taxonomy (NCBI): domain Eukaryota; kingdom Metazoa; phylum Chordata; class Actinopteri; order Istiophoriformes; family Xiphiidae; genus Xiphias; species Xiphias gladius. The sequence continues at coordinate 21,740,782 of NC_053413.1, read as the reverse complement.
CAGTGATTGCAAATTGCAAAAGTCCCATGTCATGTCAGATGTCATTCTTCAACTGTAGTAGTTGTAGTTTCTTTTGAATAGTATCTATTGTGCTTCTTATTCATGTGTGTATGTGTCATATTGTATTGAATCCTTGTTTTTTTTCTCTCTCTCTCTCTCTCTTTCTTTTATGAATATTTAGTGTGTTATGTGTGAGATGTCACGTGACAAAATCAAACCAAACCAAAGCTCTTAACTTTTTCGTTAATGAACTTGTTTTGTTAGTGACAGACACAGTTTGTTGTCTTGAGCAGATAAGTGATATTGACTATAAAAACAGAGCCCGATGCAGGATTCATGGATTAACAGGAACCTACCTGATGGGTCAGGCATGTGACCAGATAGTTGCATAATCAGTGGCATTCAATAGTGAGGGCTGACTCTGCTTTACAGGTATGTATGTTCAGAGTGCTATGAATGACGTGTTACCCTTTTTATTTTTTATTTTTCAGGACACTGGAGTCGGGAAATCCAGTATTGTTTGCCGATTCGTTCAGGATCATTTTGACCACAACATCAGTCCCACAATAGGGTAAGAGGATTGCGGTACAAATCACCAAAGACCATTGATATCACCTCAAGTCCTAACTCAGAATCTGCAACAATCTAGTGTATTTCAGCTACAGTATGTGTAATGTCAAGTTAAGTGACCTTTTTCATGATCAATTCAAGTGTCAAGTCAAATCATGTAGTAATAATCATAATAATCATAATAATAATGAAGTCAGTGTGCATACTGATACTACTGCTACCTACTAGTACTGATTTCTAGTCATCAGAAAAACCTGTCAGACTTAAAGGCTACAGCGCGAACCATTGATAAGCAAAGCAATTTTCTTTGTGGAGCGAACGACGTTACGTCTGATGTCACAAAAAAGGATTACCCCGTTTTTACCACAGACAAAATAGAATATGTCTCAGTTTCTTTGGTTCATTTAGCCCAAAATAAAAGCAAATATTTTATCCACATAAATGTAAATCCCACCATCAGTCTAGTTTGACGAATGCTGTATACATATATACATATATTTATATACACATGTACATATGAATGCCCGTACACAGGTGCCGGGTCAAACATCTTTGTTCTCAGTGTTACTTGTCTCCCGCTGACTTACACTGATTTTTTTTTTTCATGTGTCTTTTAAAGAACATGCTTAGAAACGAAAAGTGAAATGCACTATAATTATCCACAGAGCATCATTCCTGACCAAGACAGTGCCATGTGGAAATGAACTACACAAGTTTCTGATCTGGGATACAGCCGGACAGGAAAGGGTGAGTGCATCGACAACCGGAAACTCTTCACTTGCTAACTATCGGCTTTCAGATTTACCCACATGACTCTATGAGTCATGTTTTTAAAATTAAGTCGATTTTCCGATTTTGTATCAGGAGGCTAACGGTCACACAGTTGCTTCACTGTCAGGGGTACCCATGACATGGAGTTATAATTAGCCGTGAAACAGGATTATTCACACAGTTCATAAGGTCATGAGAGTGTCGTATCATCATACTTATTAATTCGGGGGGGGGGTTCGTGTGTGTGTAGTTGAAGCTTCTCAGACTTGCTTACAGCTGGGAAATAACAGCCTCAAAAAGTATTTACTGCTTGTGTGTGAAAATATTACCTTAAATCCTCTGTTACTGGGGTTCAGTGTTCTCTTTATCTGTGGGACTAATACTATATTTATCACACTTGACTGTATTCTTGATCTGTCTCCATGATCAACATCTGAGAACAACATAACACAGTCAAAAATTTGAATACACTACTAATATGAAGGTTTTTGGGGGGTTATTCGAAGGGCTGTTGTCTCCTGGTCCACTGGTTGATCGGTTGAATATGCTACAAATAATAGCTTTTTATGTTTTTTTTAATAACTCATTTAGGCTAATAAAGCTGCCAGGTAGAGTGCGCTCGGTACTCCGTGGGCCGATTTAGTTAATCTGGAGATAACGTGCAGATGTTTTTTTCCCCCACAACCGATTGGTTGAAGAGTATGTACGATTCCAGTCGACTCAGATTTTCTTTGGTTGACTAAGGCCCTAGTTTTTCAAGGGAATTATGTCGCAACGGGTTGAATAACAAAGACGATGTTATTTTGATCACGGCCAGCATGCAAAATTAAAGACACTCTGTTAAGTTTCTGAGCAGAGGATGACATTTCTGATTACTGCAGTGGTTGATAATGCACATCGACAGTTGTTGCGTAGTGCTCCACAAAGGTAACAAAGTGGCAATATAGAAGCATAAAAGAAGACTGTAAGGTAATTTTAACAATCCATGTTTTGAATATAGCCCCGATCGATACAAGATTTATCAGTATTTGAGATAATGATAACAATATACAGACTGAGAATAACCCTTATATTAACCCTTACATTGTTTTTTTAAAGAATTGTGACAAAGACAGATACTGAGTGGTTTTAAAAAAATCAATTTGTTAGTGCTCTCTGGTGGTCAAAGTATGTAATGGAGACACTGTTTCTACATTACCTTGTACCTAGTGTGAACCATTTCTGAATTTCAGTATCAGCTAACATATTCACCGATATGTCTACATTAAGCACATATAAGATGGTTTATCAGATTGGCTCTAGTGTTGAAATATTAAAGAAGGTTTTAAAAAAGGTTTCAAGAGGAAAGAAATGCATTTAACCTGATTGTTAGATCTCAAGGATGCATAAAATGAGACTGGTGAGAAGAAATGTTGAGAAATGTTGAATCTACTCTAAACAAAACTGTTTTACATTCAGCCTTTCTCCACAAGGAAAGTTTAACCACAATTATTTTTTGGGTTTTTTTTTCTCAGAATTAATTACAGGTTTGTTTCCAACTAGGCTTTACACATACCGGGAATTTGCCTTGGTGTTGTGGTGCAAAATGGTCAAAATATAAGTAAGAGAAAAAACGAGTACTGCAAAGGTCAAGAATTATAAATACAAAATTGAAACATATATAGTATATATTTAAGTGACAACAACTATACAGCATTTAAAATGAAGATGATGGAACAACATTTTTAGTCTTGTGAGTCGGTTTCACATGTGACATTATTTTAGTTATAAGCGACATGGAGTGTTTTTGAGGTAATTTTTTTAATGCACCTGGGGTGATATTGCTGTATGACTCTGCTATAGAAATAAGGTTCGGTGTAATAAACTGCTTTAAATGTGATTTCTTTTTTAGTTTCACTCATTAGCTCCGATGTACTATCGAGGATCGGCTGCAGCAGTTATTGTCTATGACATAACTAAACTGGTAAGAATAACACAACACTCATCATGTCTAAATCAGTGGACTGACAATAATTTAAACCTGGGTTTTGGGGGGGGGGGTGACATGGTCAGTGGCTTAAAGGTTCAGAAGCTGTTGGCAGAGTCCCAGGAGCCAAAATGAATAATGAACAACCTTTTTTTTCCCCCTTAACTAACTATTGGTGAAGTCTTCTTGAGCAACGCCCTTCACCCTTAACTGAACCAGCGGAGCTGCTGTACTGTTCAGCAACTCACTGGTGTATTAAATGTGTGTAACTGAAGAAGCCGCTTTCAGACTAAGAGCCTGACGTAAAATTCAATTACTTTTCCATCCCTCTGGGATGCTTTGCTTCCATAACCTACAAATGCCATTCTTTCCTGGTCTGTTAATGGAAACTTGTCTGAAAGGCACCACCTAATGCAATGAATATGTGACACGACTTGAAGAGAATGTGGGGCACATTCTCATAAAGTACCTATCCCAGAGTTGACCACGATGCGCTCTCGTTGTCCAGGACTCTTTCCAGACACTGAAGAAGTGGGTGAAGGAGCTGAAGGAACACGGTCCAGAGGACATTGTTGTAGCCATAGCAGGAAACAAGAATGATTTAGGAGACATCAGGTGGGCCATTTTCTCTTCTCTTTGATATTTTATCAAAAGAAAAAAAAACAGCTGCTTTATAGGGAAATGTAAGTGACGCTATGTACATTAAAGAGGCGCTTTACACACTACTAGCTATTAGATACTATAAGGCTAATTGAATCTAAAAGATGAGCTTCCTTCCTGTTCAGTGAAAATGTAATTTTTCTTCTTTGTTGCTTCATTATTTGCTCCCACACATGGACTACAGTCTCAGTTAGGACTCGTGTTCGACTGCATCACTTCCTTTAAGGCGTTCCACACAGCAAACTCTTCCAGGTTTAGCGAACGAGGTGGCCTCATTGTTGTAAAAAAAACAAAACAAACAAAGTCACCTTCTTGTTATACCTGTTATGTAGCTTATGTTGAGTACATGCTCATGATAATCGTTAATGAGACTATAAGACGACTGCAACAAGGCATGGAGGCACAAATCAGTTGAGGCTCTAGGAGCAAAATTATTTGGTGCGCTGTAACTGTCACTGGCTGTAATTTGTTCTGTACACACTCAGGGGCTTCATTAATCAGAAAATATTAAGTTCAATGTGTTTTTTGCCACAATATTGATAAAGCATTAACACACACACACACACACGTTCAAAAGCAACAGTCAGACCATACAGAAACAATAAAACAGAATATAAAAAACTAAACAAAGACAAATGAAACAAAATATAGTTAAGAAAAACAACATACAAACACACATGTAATTTCATATTATTTTATTTTAACCAACATTTTTTTAAATTCTGTTGGAAACTTTGGACTGCAGTATGCAGTATCTAATTCAACCCTTGCAACACATTGATAAAAGTCACCCAACGCACTTTCCAGTATCTTTTTGAGACAATCATCTTTGACTGTTTTGCCTAAGGAGTGGTTTTTTTTTTTCTCTACTGTTTTTGAGTATTGGCCCTGCTGGCCAGCTTAAATTCTCAGTGAGTTTAAACAGAAGCACAGTAGTGGATTTGTATGCAGGCTCCTGTTGGGCATTATTTTTTCTGTTTGCTTACACTACACTAATATCAATGAAGGGAAACTGCAAAGTTTGTTTTAAGAACCTTTTTTGAATTGTCATGCAGCGAGCGGCAAGAACAGCACCCTTTTGGTAGAGTTTCAGTCTTCCAGAGCAAACTAGTTAGAGAAAAAAATTTGATGTTCCACGGAACCTTTAACTGTGAACTCCACTCTGAGTTTAGTGTCCTTTTCTTTTACAGGGAAGTTCCTATGAAAGAAGCTAAGGAGTTTGCTGAATCAATTGCAGCTATTTTCATCGAGACTAGTGCCAGAAATGCTGTCAACGTTGAGGAGCTCTTTCAGAAAATCAGTAGGTTCCATGCCTCTTTGTTGGGGGGCTTTTTAGAAAACAGGTTTGAAAAAAAACAAACAAACAAACAACTGTCGAAATGGAAGCGGCAGACACAAAGATGTCCTGACTTTTGCCTCTAGTGTGGCCCCAGTTTTAGAAATACTGGACCCCACATTTCCCTCGATACAACTGAGTACTGTCTTTCCACTCTGCCTCCCTAATGCCCATTTCTTCAAAATCCTACACCTACAATTTGTAAGGCTGGGTTTCTGTTAAGGAAACTAAACAAGTTTTAGGACATATAAAATTGCTCCGCTTGGAATAATGATTTGTATCTGACACGGTTTTTCAACAAAAAAGTAACTTTCCCCTTCAGCACATACATTATTCTGCACAGTTGAAACCTCAAAGGGCTGTTACAATAAGTACAACGCATTTTTGACATTTGTTTATTTATTTATTGATTTATGCATTTTAATCTTGTAAGTTTGGAAGTATATTTTTTTTATTTTATGGATGATAGTAATGGTAGTAAGGATAATGACAATGCACTGACAAATAACATGGCATGACTGCTCTGTAAATTACTCTGTGCTGTCTTTAGGTAAACAGATTCCGCCCCTGGAAAATCCTGAGGTGGACAGCAACGAGTCCTTTAAACTCACCCGGCAGCCCTCTTTGTCCACCAGGAGATGCTGCTAGCACCAACAGCAACCGATGAGATTACTTCCTTCAGCACCAGGGACCCCACCAGCGCAGCACATAGTCCACAATGCACACAATGTCTTACTCAAGGGAAAGACAAGACAGTGGACGGAGAGATGTCAGCTTGAACATGCGGTCACCTGCAACGTGAAACAGAAAACCTGCCAACAGTATTATAAGGGTCAATGGACGTTTATTTCATTTAATTGTAGCAGTTTCAAGTCTGATGAGGTTAGGAAGCAGAAAGCCCTCAATTTGTCCCCCTCAGGTGGTGTTTTGCCTGAATTGCATTCAGATTCTGTGGCATGATACAAAGCTCATTACAAGTGGGCAGTTTTATCACACAATCTATAGTAACTTTAAAATTAAGCACAAATTAATAACAAGTCATGTGGCTGATGTGCTCATTAAAGCTGGGTTTTGGTTGTAGATGCAACCACACTTTCATTTCAAGAGTCAACTGCATTGTACTGCAGTCATTGCACTGTGGCTCTTCGATGGCACACAATAAATGAAAGTTTTTTTTATATGAATTCTCATCAAGACTACACTTGTCCTTTTCGTGGAGCTTTTCACGTTCATGTATGTGTCAGTCCTGTATAGAATTCCTTTAGAATATTTGAATAAGAGGTTGTTAAGATCGAACCGTAGACGAGCATTCAGTTGTATAGCTCAGATGGAGCGGCTTTACACTCCACTTTGTCATGTGTTTTCACACGGACTTGCTGCGTAAGGGTTTAACTGTAATGCTGCAGAATGAACAGCTTAGAGGCCTAAATTGTAATTAGAGTATGACACCCCCCTGTTGAAACACTGTGACCAATACTAGAATTGTTTACATGGTGATTTGTTAAAAATGTTTTCTACATGCTGAGTTATATTGTCTGAGATTTCACTACAGGGAATGACTGTATACAACTGCCAAACATAAGAAGTATTTTTACCTGAAAAGGGTTTAAGTTTACACCGTTGGGAAGAGAAAAGACCTGCATGCATTTTACTCTAAACGTGTCTACAGCCGTTTAACTTCCAAAAAGGTTGAGTTGTATATACTAACCAAACTCTAAAAGAACTGTGGGAATATAGACCTGACTCTTGCCTTGCAAAACAGCCCAAATGTGTAAAACGAGATTATGTATTTTGTGTGTCGCTGTAGTGCCCTTGGATTTGACCACTTGAAATGTATAACAGCACTTTTGCATACATTGACCACAGTATTAGTTAGGAGTTACTTTTTAAATGTTAAACAGTCCCATTACACCATAACAGTAGTATTCGTTAAAAGATTTAAATGGATATGACAGTTAACTTCGATAGATACAACATGGTTTCCTACTTTAACAGCATTTTAGTTCCACATTTCAGTGGCTTAAAGAAAACATGTTTACATTTGTACTTTGTCAGTTAAAAAAAAAGTAGAATTTTATAATTCCATTAACCCACTTTTGTGGGTTAATGGAATTATAGTCTCATTTTGCCAATAGGTACTGTTCTCTGTATGGAAAGTCAAACCAAACTCCATTCACAAATCTACCAATCATCGTGGCTTTGCTTACTGGAAGAAAAAAAAAAATACAGTACATTCCTGCCAAAATGTGATGTGATCCGATATTTTTTTTAATCCTTAGGTTTCCATGGGTAAATGTGTCTCACATATGATCCACCAGGGATCTTGTACTACAAGCAAATGTCAAGCATATTTCTACAATCTTCCACCAAAATGTAAGACACTGATTAACTGAAACTGAATTATGAGGTGCTTAGTGGGTAAGATATACAGCACAGTATATCAAATTTTACCAGCCGATTGAGAAAAACTTCATAAAATGCATTTTTTAACAATGCAATCTGGCATGACATTACCTGCGTACAAGAGACATTGACATATTGAGAAAATACATTTTATTGAAGGTTACAATTTGCCATTTCCAACAAATAATATATGCATTGCCACACAAGTGCCTTTTTAATGTGTTTCTAAGCAAATGTATGACATGGCTAAAAAATACATACTGCTAGAATAATGCATGGATTACTATTCTAAATCGGTACAGACTAACTGTACGCAGTTGACTAACTGTCAACTTTGAGACTACCAGTTACCTGCAGCAATCCTTATACTGTATGCCTTAGTCATGCTTCCCTGTATCCTCTGTAGACCAGATTAACTTTTGTATATTAATCAATGTAATAAAGTAGTAATTATTCTATTTTTCTGTTTAGTTTTTGTGTTACTAGAAAAAATATGTGTTCTCAAATGTGCATCAAAGAGAACAGAGCACTCTTAGAGGATTAAAATAAGGCTGCTCTGATTTCATAAGTTTTGTTGATAGAAACCAGAAAGACGAGTGAGAGAAGAGGGGACTCAAATAACAAATGTCATGACTTGGATTAACTTCCTGGCCTCATGAAAACTTGGTCTTCATTTCCACTTAGCCACCTTGACACCCTAGAAACCAAAAATGACACAATTTGGTTGCAAAGTATAGGAGAAGGCCTTTAGTCCAGTCACTGCAAACCACATTATGTGTAAAAACTATGCCTTGCTTTGTCCACTTCACCCAAAACAGCCTAAATTTAAAATTTTGCTCTCATTTTAGCCCCTATGTAAGAAACTCCTCCTTTGGAAAAGTGATATCACTTTCCTACAGCCTTCTAGCTTTAAACCCAAAATAGGAAACACTTAACAAATTAGTCCTGTGTTGTTTTTGCACACATGTGTTCAACATGACCTTTTGAAAAGCTGTGAACAGCACAAATCACATGCAGAATGGAGCATTCCAAAGGGTCTTGTTCAGTGCACTGCAGTGGATTACCCCCTCAGCAGCTTACAGAGGGGAGGTCTACACTTCCTGTCACGAAGATGGGTTTAATGGTAGCCACGTTTGTCAGTGGTGTCTGAGAGGGTAAAGTGAGATATTAATAGGACAAAGTGCGGAAACACTGTTATAAACACCAGGACTCCTCCCCAATAACAATTTACCTCTCATTTTCTTTTCCTTTACATTTTATTCCTTTAAAGGCTCAAACTCACATTAACAGCATCACAAGCTGGGGAGAAAAACTTTTTGGAATTTTCCCTTCTGCTTCATTACAGTCAATTTGTTTTTTTTTTTGCTGCCAGCCTCTAGCGACCATTAGACAGACTGTCTCTTGAGGCTTTTCACTTTTGGCTTTAGCATTCAGAAATGGCCATCAAACCTGTTTCATTGTCTATGACTACAGTCGAGACAAATCTGAAACTGATCTTATAGTTTGACCTGCTCAGCAATGATAATTGATACACAGTATGCTCTATGTTTCCAACTCTAATGGGAGTCCTCGAAGTCACACAAATGAAAAATATATTTCTCTGTATACTCTTTGTTTATCTGGCTCTGTCAAGTCCTACACCTACATTTCTAATTTCTAAAAAAGGAAGTCTTTGTGAGCAATTTCAGCATAATGTGTGCCTTTGAAGAGTGTATGCAAATAATGTTCTGATTGACAGCATGTCTCTTGTTCTTATGAGAGGGTACACAGTGTTAATAATAGTTAAGTGTGGGAGAGATGGAATAGAAAAGAACCTATTCAACTAAATATATTACTTTAATGAACAAGAAAGTGGTAAATCGTGCTTTTGACACTGTAAGTAACTTCAGGTAAATAAATCACATTTATATTTTATGCCTTTAAATGATTAGCTATATAATCGACTGACAGAAAGTTAATTCGTTTTCCAGTTTTTATGTGATTATAAACTCAAAATCTTTTGGGTTTATGACTGTCAGACAAAATGGGGAAATATGAATGTGTTAACTTGGACTTCAGGGAATAATGAGGGGCATATTTCACTGTGTTTTGACATTTAATACACTAAACAATTAATTGATTATTGAAGAAAATTATTGTCAGAGTTATCGAGAGTACAGATAATTGTTGGTCGCAGCCTCACAGTTCTCCTGTGATGGAGTAGTGCGACCTTTTTTCTGTTTTCTGTATGTGAATTACTTGACACAGAGAAAAAAAAAACAGAGTTGATATGCTAATTAAGTGATGCAAGTTTCTCAGAAATTATTAATTAATCAAATCATGTAGACCCAAATTATATGGAGTAAAACCTGGGGATTTGGGGCCCCTGGGTAGTACTGGAAAAAAAAAAGTCTATAAATAAACAAGGAGGCTGCAGTTCTTCGATACTAAATACAGTTAAGATAACTAGAAAGGATCAAATCCTTTTATAGGGTTTTTTTTTTTTCCTCCGCAGTATAACTGATTCACTGTACTACCATTATCACATCAGTCGCTGAACCACGAGGGCGCGCAGCAGCGTCGTGCACCCGCGCGTTCAAGTATTTGTACCCACATGCTCGTTCGCAGAGCTCAGTCAGCGTTTGACTCAGTGGTGGCAGGGGATCCGGTACTTCCACTTGTCAGTAACTCCCCGATACAGAAAGCAAGTGCACCCCCTCAGCTAGAAAAAAAAAAAAAAAATAAAAAAAAAAATGTCAAAGTTGGATCAGATCCTAATTCTCGACCCTCCCTCCGACCTCAGATTTAAAGGTAGGTGAATGAAAATTTCTTGATCGGAGCTGGGAGCATTGCCTGGTTGAAACGATTTCACACTCCCTCAAGCCAATTTCGTTGCTAGCGAGCTAGCTAGCATTCACCGCCATTTTAAGTTAGCCAGGGACGAGACGGGCCGCTGTATCCTCGCACTGTAGTGACGTGGATAAGCCGGCGTGGCGTGCTTTTTGACGGCCTGCCACTAATGACAACACCTAGCAAAGTGGTGGAAGAATGTGGGGCAACTGCCTGTGGTTGTAAAACGGAATTAAAGTGAGCACCGTGTTTGCAGTATGAGCTTCTATTCTCCTGTTGTAGTGTTAGCAACAGTAAACTGTTGTTTCCTTGGGGCTCATCCTGTTCCCTGAAACGATTACCGCTCATAATCCGGACGTTATATGGAAGTACATTAACTCCTTTTTTTCTTTTTAGCGAGAAAATGAAGCGTCCATCCCGACACACCTCTTTCAGACACTTTGTCATGTAAAGCTGCTAAAGTGACTGACAGCTTGGATGACAAACTTGGCTAACTAATGTACATTGTAACGTTAATAAACTATAGTTTTCAGCAACATTAGGCTAACCTGTCGTTCCGTTAGCTGTATATACTCAGTAAAATATGTAAACGTGTCCCGGACAACTTTTTTTGTTCTTCACAATCATACGAAACAAAAGTAATTCACACATTTGATCCCCACTGATTGCTTGCCTGGCAGTGATTTCAACGATGTGTCATTTAACCGTTGGGTCACGTCAGCTAGGCTAGCCTGCTAATGCGAAAGTTGATATCTAACTGGCCACTTGTTAGCTACTCTCCAACAACAAACTGTCTTTTACATTTGACAGACCTGTGAACCACGTCTCAGCACTTCAGAAATTCACAGATGTAGTTAGTTTAAGTTTGTAACATTTATATGGTTCAAAATGTTGCTCTTTTTATTAGCTAAGTGGCCATTACAAGTGATTGGGATGAGCGTAAAACTGAATTATGCTTGTGTACAAGTTTCAGTGTCGCTAGTGGTACTGTAAAAGAGTCCCAGTAGCTGAACTATTTATGACGACCATTACTCATTTTGAACCTGAATTCTTGTTTTCGTCCATGTTAGTAATCTGTCTCTGCTGCAAGCATTATAAGGCACCGTTTTATTGTTGCTGAATGAACCACTGTCTTGGAATCTTTCAGCCCATTGTTTTGCTGATTCTAAGACTCTGATTGTTACTTAGGACTAGGTATGAGTGGATACTGGCTGTAGCCTGGACTTGACAGGATTGTTAGAAATGTCACCAGTTCAAATACCAAACCCGCAGGATAGCTTTGGGTTGGGTATAGTCATTGAGATGTTTTGGTGATGAGGTGTCCTATGTGAATCTGATTTGTCACATCTTTACGCACCACCAAGTTCAGATCCTTGATCCTGTTGATACTAAAACCTATGAGCATTCTCCTTATTTGTCGAAGTGGACAGGTTTTTCTTTCAAATCAGGAAAGCGTTTTCTTCTGCATCTGTTAGGTTTGTGGCTGCATCAGCAGGTGCAGAACTTAAAATGAATAGAGTCTTCCAGCGAGATGCAGACACTTTTTGCATATAGGCATGCCACTTAATGACAGTGCAAGGGATAGAATAAATTAAGCTCATTTTGATTTAAGACTAAAACCAGCTCGTTAAAATGTAGCAGTTAGTAGTAATGACTTTAAACTATCTGATCAAACTTGTGTTTCATTTGTGCAACAGGTTACTGGTGCCTTAAAAGTCAACTTCTTCATTCAAACTGTTGAAAGGCTAACAGTAGGTGTCTGGCTGCAGTGGTTAACTCAGTTTGTTTTGGATACATATAGGTTTTAAAGACGGTCAAGAGTTAAACCTAATTACATAAATAATTTTTTTCTTTAGCCGAACCTTAAATTGATATTGATGGCAGAGACGTGGTTAGTCATCAACTGATCACGAACCTCTTTATTTCACTTGATTAAGAAGTTCTGCTATAATTAGACTTATTCTGATTACTGATCACATGGTTTATATTTTCCCTCATCAGATTAAGCCTTTACCCTGTTGTGTATGAAGGCTAAATACAGTATGTTATGCAAAGAGTTTGTCCCTTTCCCCCCCTTTCCCCTTATTGTTTACCCTTGGTATGATCCAGCATGAACTTAAATACGAGTGTGTTTAAATCTAAACCAACCTGCTACATTGAAAGAGAAAGGATCCGGTTGCTTGTACAGGAACACAGAGAAAAATGAAACGGTTCATGTTTGGTCTTTGAGAAGCAATATGAGGAGAAGGAAGATGACCACAGCTCCCATACTGTCACAGAGACAGAGCTAAATCGGTCTGCGCGTATCTGAGCTGGTCTGTTTTAGAGCCTCTGCTGGGATTCCTCCAGCAAGCTAGAGGGGGCAGCCCTCCTTTCCTTGGCTGATATTTTTAGAGTAGGCCTGGCCTAGGGGACCCTAACTCAGCATACACGGAACAAGATGAGAGAGACCGTGCTAACGCTGCTTGAGCAAAGGTGGGATCTCAGAGTTAGGCAATGGATGCAGGCTATGTGGGTGTACATCTGATGTGTACAACTGCTTTCCAGTGTTTTATCTGTTTCAGTCTTTGTTTTAGCAATGCTCACACTGTATAAAACACACATAGTTTGGAAAATTGTCTGTCAAGATAAAGTTATTTTTTTTTGTAGAAGCAGTTTATCAGTTGTCTTAGATTTGTGTGTCTTTATTGAGTTTGTGTGACAGAAGAGGGTTTTAATAAATAAATTGAGTCAGTGTTTTTACCTCCTTAGTCATTCTATTTCAAAGAGCAGGTGCTGCTCATGATAATTTTGTACTTGTGGTGTATTATCAAAAAGTGTCTGTTTACTGTTTGTCCCACCAGCAGGTACAGGACTTCAGAAAGGCTTCAGGCATGTCCAAAGTCAGGAGGAATAGTTGACAGGCTTAGATTTTTGACAGGCTGAAATGATCATGTCTGCCATGTGCTTTTGATCAGCACCAAATCACATTTACTTACTTTAATGCTTAACCCACCAACATTTATTTACATGAGCATAATTGCCAGTTTCTTTCATTTGTGTTTACTAGGGGTGGGATGGAAATAGATATAACGTCTTAATAAATAAAGTTCAGCGTAATCACTCTTCCACAAGTTTATAATATTGCATCTTTGTTACAATAACCAGGCATGGTGATGGCAGGAAGAATCTCATAGTCTTTGCCTCTTGCTTCATGAAGGCTATACAACAAAATAAGATGTTGGAAGCAGTGGTTGCTGGTACAAATATCTGATGTTACAAACACAGAACCAGTGACAAGGTTTTTCAGGTTCCCAGGAATGCTTTTGTGACGCACCTGTGTTGAAAACAACACCCAAGTCATCACCATAACTCTACATGTTAACTTTAGCTGGGTGGAGCTCCAATCTGGTCATGCATTGCTTCTTATCTCTCCGACTAATGGTTGTGAAGGAAGGCTGAATGTAGGCTTTGTGAACCCCAGAGCTCCAACCAAGCTGTAGAAAGTAGAAAGGATATCCTGAATGCTTTTATTTCTTAGACTTTTTTTTTTTTTTTTTTTTTTTAATGTTTTTATATAAGAAAACCATGCTAATGAGTTAAAACTTTGGAAGAATCATCATCACATTGTGAATTAGTTGACCCTTTAGAAAAGTGTAATTTGTGTTAGGACTTTTTTTTTATGCTAGTCCTGCAGGTCAGGGCACAAGAGACACCTGATGATTAGTCTGTAGTATGTAAACGTTTATTTTGGAATATCATACAATTAGCTTAAAAGACAAATTGAATAAAGGAAATATTGGAACCTGGCAATTAGTGAGTATAATATTGGAGACTTTTGCACAAAAATTATAATTTGTGTAATGATGACAAATTTGGCATTCATAAAAACCTAAAACACACACAGGGGTTGTTTTTAAGGTGAAATAGCCAGAGTACAATGCATTCAGAAGGTAGTCAGACCCCTTCCCTTTTTTTCACATTTTGCCCCCCCCCTCATCATTCTACACTCAATCCCCCAAAATGACAGAGATTTAGGGTTCTGAATGCTTTCTGAGTGCCCTGTATAACCTCATCTCTCAGTCCAAAATCAAAATAAAACAGCATTTTAAAAAAGTTTTAAACCCGAGCAATCAATTTTGATTGTCAATCATCTAACAATGTGCACTGTTCAGCAAATAGAACACTAGAGCTCTGTCAATTCACAGGACCCTCTTTAGGATGCGTCCCATAAAGGAGGATCCCTCAAAGGATCTGAAGGTGAAGCTTAGTCGGGCCTTCCCACTGAAAAATGAGTTGGTCTAGCCTCACAGACACAAAAACTAATTTTTCCTTTGTGTGACCCCTTTGAGCTCAAGATCAAAAATTGACAAGTATATCAAAAATTTCTAAATACCACTGGTAATTTTTGAGACAAGTTCCATGAAACCAAGGTTTATAGTAGAATTTATGGCATCAAAATAAATACTTGATGGAAAATTGGCAAATACCGTTGCAGGTAAAACCAGTAGGCCTCACCCATAGAACCCATGCTGTTGTCAGTTAACCATGCATCATGGGACCTGTTTTTCTTCCATGCTCCCAGACTAATTATGCTGATCGAGTTTGGGGTACCTCTGATTTGGCTCCAGTGATGTTTTCCTGGCATGTCAAAGCTGGATGGTGCTGACCATGGTTAAGGACGTAATTTGAAGCCAGCTCTGTCACAAGATGGAGAGCTAACTATTGATCTCCTGATATATGACCTGATATTCATGAATGTCTCATGCTAAGCTCTGCATTTACAGGTAGTAATACCCGTCCATCAGTGTTTATGAAATATTTTAAAATGCATTTTTAATATTACAAAAGGCAAGGAGGGCCATATCTCCGTAAATAATTGCACAGTTTGTCTTACAAATGAATTTTAAGTCGCTTAAAAGTCTTAGTAATACTCCCAACAGAGATAATCCTAGGCATAAGCATCATTAAAATTAGACAAATAAATAAACACTAGAAGAAAAGTTTAGATATATTGCAAGTCATAATTGAATTAAATATATCAGTGTTGCACTGCCCACTGTTTCTTCATCAATCCCGTTTTTAGAATATTTAAAGTTTCAAGCCAAGGAACTCAATATTCAGTTAGTCTGCTTAAAAAGGTAGGCCTATTTAAGTTGCAGCCTGACAGTGTTTTTTTTTTTTTTTCCAACAAATCTTTTTAAAGTTCTTCTTGAACCGTGGCACTGAGGTGTAACTTGTAATATTGAATGTTCTCTATTTCTGCAATTTCACTTTAAACCTGTTACATATTTACCCTCCACAGTCTGGTATTCTAAATTTAGCCAGTTCACTGAAAAATTATTTCATTCAGTCCTGCTTTGTTGCAACTAGTGCAGGATGTGCTGCCAGAAAAATGTCCTTAAATGTTCTTTCAATGATTAATCACAACCAAAACATGCCCATTAAAGCAGAGGACTGCACTGCTTAGTATATTTTTATAAGAAAACAGTTACTTCTAGAATATTTGTTGTTGCTTTGTATTTTTATTTTGCGTACCCACAGAAGGAGAAATGTACTCGAGGATACAGAAATGATAATGCACTTTTTTTGGTCAATCTGTCGATCAGGTCCTTTCACAGATGTAATAACCACCAACCTCAAACTGAAGAACCCCTCTGACAGAAGAGTGTGTTTCAAAGTGAAGACGACGGCACCGCGCAGGTACTGTGTACGGCCAAACAGTGGTGTCATCGATGCCGGAGCAACTGTCAACATCTCTGGTAAGTTTTTCTAGAGACTTTTACAAAAAAACACATTTAATCATTGTCTTGTGTTCTGTAAGGTCAGTGGGCACATTGCACCTTAGCCCAAAAAATTTGTTGTTGATTTGAAAGAGACACTGGAAACCTGAGAAGCAAATTGGGTCAGAAAGATGTAGCAAAGTTTGGTCACAATTCAACAAGGCCATGTGCTAAGTTAAAGCTGAGGTGTAAAAGACCCAAGTTGTAATTTGTTGAAGCAGTTTTCGTCTAGTTCACACGATTTGTATTCTCATTGTGGCCCAACTAGATTTGTGTGCATATCGGATGGGGCCAGAAACTGACCTGTACAGCTTTGTTAAAACATATGCTGCATAATACATCCTTCAAAGACACAATGGGGGGGAAGGCTCAATTCCAAAAAGGAATTACTATTGAGGATGACATCTTAAACACTTAAAACAGACTTGACAGGAAATATCTGTAAATATCTCATTTCTGTTTAAGCAAAACAACTGAGACACATATTTTGAAGGGTTATTTGCTACATTTATATTCACAACAGTAATCAAGCCATAATGCAATAAAGGCAACCAGGCTACTTAAATGGTGCCCAGGTAAACATTGTCCTCTGACTTGACTGAACCATGCCTTTTCTTACGTTAAACCAAGTTAGTTTAATTCATATAGAATAAATCATTAATTAAAGGGTCAATCATAAAGCGTGATAAAGCATACAATCAGAAGAGCCATAATCACAGACAGTTATGTGGAGTCCTCAGTTCTTTGGTTGTGTTATTGAAGAACATTTTATCTATTTGACTACCTGAGTCCAAAAAAATCAACATGCTGATTAATCCAAATGTCTGCAGGTAAGTGCTGACTAGAAGCAAAGGTATGGGGCACACCACAATAACTTTAGGTGACCGTCGCACATCAATTCCTCAACAGCGCCCTATACCCAACTGACGGCTTGGTGCCCAAAAACGGAAAAAACATCAACCGCAGTTTTATCACAATAGTCGCACAAGGAGGGCCACAAGGAATTACCACAGTAGTGTTGTGATAGAAATATTGGATTCAAGGTTAACTACAACTGCTGCATGTAAACTGTAGCATGAAAACAGGAATATTAATGGACGAGTCCTTAAAGCACCCGGGGTAAATATCTTAATTGGAGAAATGCCATACTCTGATTAATGCTGATAATTAGATTTTTTTTACATGTAAATGTAGCTGCTGGCAAATTAGGTTTTCATTCTGATTTTTAAAATCAAATTAGCCTTAATCTGGCTGCTGTAACTTGGTTTTTATAGTTCGTAATGGATTTGTATTCAGGACAGTTGCCTTGCATGAATTGTCTAACAATGTTTCAAGTTACTAAAGTAAAAATGTTTTTCTGAACGGTGGCTGTTAATATTAGGTTTTCTATAGCAGCAGCTTGAATTCATGCGAGTTGCAAGGTACTTCAGTGATAACATTTTCACAGTGGGGATAAAAATTGTCAGTGTCCCCAGAAGCCACTCAAACCACTGCTGCAGCATACTTTTCACTTCTTTGTCTGTACAGTATGTTCCAAATACTATATTTATCCAGGATATGGGTAAATAGAGTGTCACTTGTATAGTTATTGAGCTGCTTTGAAAACATATCACCACTGGAGTCAATTAGAAGTGAAATTATTTCAAGCTGACGACAAACACAGTTCTCTATGGAGCAGTCATTCATCAAGGCTACACATGGATTTCTTTGATTAGTGCAGTATAAATTTAGATGGAGTATCAACTTTATTGGACAATGAGCATGGCAGTTTATATTCACTAGATTAAATTTGTAAAATAAACACCATCTGCTTGAAATTGAATAGGAGATTTCAGAATTAACTGATTTTTATTATTTATTTATTTAAAAAACACAACAATTTGACGTTGATCATTGCCACATTATATAAGGAAAATATTAATGATTGGCTTGCTGAAGTGTACAATCATTTAATTTATACAAATTAACATGGGTATTGTGTCATCAATGGGTTTAGATATACGGGGGTCATTATGCTGAATGTTTAGGTAGGCTTTTTTCTGTGTACTGTAGGGCTGCCTTTGCTCTAACATTTTAACATACAGGTAGGTCCATAAATCTTTGTACAGTATTTCAATCACACCTTGATGCCTTCGTTTGTTGTGTTGGTAGACGGAGGCAAAATGACATAAATTGTGTCACCGTCTTAATACTTATGGACCTAACTGTATCTTTTACTCGTCATTCACAGTCATGCTGCAGCCCTTTGACTATGACCCCAACGAGAAAAGTAAACACAAATTCATGGTGCAGACGATTTTTGCCCCGCCAAATGTTTCTGACATGGATGCATTGGTAAGTGATTTATTTATTTATTTTTATTATTATTTGACTTTACTTTTTGCAAAGATGATTTATAAATGTGTGTGACAAAAGCACACTGTAGCAGTCTTTATCGTACATGAACTGTTGCGGTTACTCACCTAGCCCCCACAAAAATAAACAAACCAAAACAGTAGCAATTAACACAGTTGTCAAATACAAAAGCTGTCTTTACTGCTGCAAAAACCCACTGTTCACTACACTTTACAGTAAATTATGGCCTCTTGTAGCATGAACTGCTCAGTGTGTTATAGGTAATAGAAATTGAAAAGCAAAGTGTAAAATCCCCTTTTATTTATTTTACTTTTCCATTTTTTATGTATTTAAAACAAACATAGATTACTGTATTGTTTTTTGTTGATAAAAAGAACCCTATTCATAAATGTTAATGCCTCAGAAAGTATCCCCACTCTCACACATTTTGACACTTAAACATTGCGTAGGACTCATTGAAAACTTTTCATCAATATTTAACAGCACAAGCGTCCCACCACTTATTATACTTAAGTTTGTACTCATTCACAGCAGAAATTGGAGTTTGGTCATTGACTGTGGCAGGGTTATTGTCATTCTGCTGGGTTACTTAACCAGCCAAGGCTCTCTATCCTTGGAGAAGGCTGTTGCGTCAGAAGCTCAAACAAATTAAGATGCATTCTCCAGTTGTCCACTGGAGGACAGCAAAGGCCCAGTCAGTCAGTAAAACATGCACATACCCTGTAGTCCTCGTCATCAACTGGCTTGTCTTGAATGAAAAGCAAGATCCAGGAAGTGTAAAGGAACAAAGGTCTGACGTGTCCTGATAAGAAAACTGGAATCTAGTAAGGTTACTAATTTATCAGATAAATTAGGTCCATGGCATTGCTCTGCCCTTTTGGAATTCTGTTTTCTACCTTTCACTTATGACACCGGATATTCCCTGTACTCGACCCCGAAGTTATTCTGTGCTTTATGAGCACTTTTAATTACAAGCACGTTTGTCATTGAGATATTTGCTTTGTGATTTTATACACTCAGAGTTAGGGAGCTGACTTTATGGAAATTTGTCATTCTAAAAATATGGACCTAAAATCAGTGGAAAAATGTATATCTCTGTCTGTTTGTGGCTGTTTGTGTAGGAAGATGTGTCTGAGGCCATAACTGTTTTTTAAATTAAGCCGTGCATGTTTTATGTTTATGTAATTGCTATAGATTCAAGGCTGCATTGCATGTGAATAATATGAAGTAGGTTGACATGTGTGCATGTGTGTGTGTGTGTGTGGATGGATTCCAGCTGCTAGCAGTTTGAGTTGATGAATAAGAATCCCATTTTTCATCTCCACCAGTGGAAAGATGCGAAACCCGATGATCTCATGGATTCCAAGCTGAGATGTGTCTTCGAGCTGCCTTCTGAAAACGATAAAGTGGTAAGCGGTGCTTCTGCACATTAAAAACGGCTTATTTCTGCATAGCTTTAATCATAACATGAAGTTTCTTTTTTTTCTCTACGAAGGGCTTATGTTGAATGTTTAACTTCGAGAATTGCCAGAATAGCATGTTTTTTTCCATAGAAGCAAAAACATTGGAAAAATCCACTGCTATAATGTGAAATTGGAAGAACGTGCAATGCCAGTGGGAAAACTGGCCAAGGCATCCTGCATCATGTGAAGAAGATATAAAAACCTTAGCACCATACGTTCTTCTTATGCAAGTGCATTTCTCTTATTTACGCACTGTATTCAATAAATTATCAACCGTTTCCTTTCCAAGCCACACTTAAGTACTTAATTGTGTCATGCTATGTCATACGTCAGTTTTTCAAATGCTGAAAATTTCCTTTGCCTGGCTGATCTTGAGGATAACCATCGTGAAACTAACTTTGCTGTCAGGTGATCTAACCATCTGGCGACTCCGGGCGTGTCAGAGGTGGTAGATAGCAGTCTAGATAGCAGCATCAGGAATTCGGACACAATTGGGAAAAGGTTGAAAAATTGAAACAACCACCAGAACTACGAAATAAAATTGAATCGACATTTAAGTCCGGCTTGTATGTAAACACTGACATTCAGCATAATCAAAATTCATCCTGTATGATATGTAGATGTTGTGTTATGGGATGCGTGAATTCTTTGCGTGCACCTTGTTGTTGTGGAGCACAAGAACCACAGTGGGTCGGTGCCTTCTGCACTGCATTTTGCATCTTAGCGTCTAACATCCCCTATGCTGTCTACATCAAGCCTGGGTGTCAATTACAGCTACAGCTGCTGTGAAACTTTTTCAAGGTGCGAAAAGAGGCTGAAAGATATAAGTAAGGAGTAAACAGTGATGCTTATGTGAGTGTTTAGTAGCTGGTTGCTCCTCCACAGACTATATGGTAACTAACACTCAAGCATGTATGTGTTGAACTAATCAATACTAGTTCAGACTTTATATCTTTTTAGAGGTTTTTGAACACATCCATTGCTACAACTCCCGAGAGTTTACAACACTTTCATCAACTCGGCCTCAAAATGACAATATAGCTGAATTAATACTTTATTTTCATCACGTTACAAAATTTCCAAAGATAGGATTAATTGTAGGGCTATTAAATTGCATTGCATCAGGTTTTAGTTAACTGTGAACACTGGGAGCTTGTATCAATGGGCCCTCGGCATAATCAGGATTTAGATAAGCAGTTCTGCTGGACAGCTCAGCAGGCCCTCACAGTTCAGGTGAAAATGCCCCCAGGACCAGCCAGATTTAGCTTACGCTAAGCAGCTACAGTGTGGATATGTGGACTGCTGAGTCACCGTGGTATCTGCTCTTTGCTTTGGCCGTGTAGCATGAATGTAATGTGTAACATGTAAAGAATTTAACTTTATAGGAAGGAGATGCTGTGTGAGGTGTAATATAATGCCAAAATGCATATTGAGGGTCAACATATTTGTAGTCTTTATTATAAGTAAGTTTATTATAAGTATTACATTTGTGTCTAGTGTTTGTATCTCCAAGTATCATAAACTGAAATACTCATAGCTGGTAGCAAATACTACAAAGTTGCATATCAGAATTTCTTGTGCATCAGGCATCAGGTCAGAAACTGAAAGAAACAAAAATCCCAAACACTGTTGACCACTTCTTTTACCTAATGAGAACCAAAACGTCATAAATAAAGTGAGTACAAGTGATTGACTGTGTGCAGGGTTTTTGTTTTCTTTCACAAGTACTGAAATGACATCAAGTATTTGGTCTTATTTATAATCTTGTTTACCTCTTCAATCAGAGAGTTCTTGATTTTAATTAACATCTTGCCAGTCTTGTACGGCTGCTCATGTTTTAGACAACATTTAGCTAGGGCTGCAGCTGATTATGATTATTTTCATTATTATATTCATTATTTACATCAACAAATTTATGTATTATTAAACGCTTGGTCCCTTAAACATCAGGAAATTCTAAAAATAATTATTGTTGTCGTCGTCGTGGTCGTCACCTTGGGTGGTAGGAAATAACATCTTCAAATGTCTTGTTTTGTCCAACAACCGTCCAAAACCCAAAGATATTCAGTTAACTATCATGTTAAGACCAAGAAAAGCAACAAATTCTCGCATTTAAGAACCTGGAACCGTAGAGTGTTTGAAAGTTTTGTTTGAAAACTGGCTTAAACACTTAATCAGTGATCATTCAATTTTGAGTGATTGAGTGTTCTTTTGTTAAATGAATGACCAGGACTTGTAGAAAAACGTGTTAATATCCCTCTAAGTAAAGTTGACAGCTTGGGACATTTGAATTTCATCAATTGGAATTTTTTTGCATATTATAAATTCATATGACAGTGTCTTCAACATGAACATGAGGCATTTTGGTGCAGTCCGAGATGAGAAAAAGGTTTTTAGGCTATTAGGGAAAGTTTGAGTTAGGTCTACAACTATGGAATGCATTTATTAAATTCGTTCTGACCACAAGAAGTTATGAAACGATTGTCACCTAATTCATAGTTATTTGTCGGGTAATTCAGAATTCCTTCCTTCAGGATACCACAAGAGGCAGGGAGAGTGCAGTTGAAGTGAGTGAAGAAATTAACAGAATTCTCTCTCTCTCTCTCTCTCATTTGATGGGTTACATCACACTACTCAGGGATAAAGTGACTGTGTGAATAATGGCAGTTCAAATCTTGCTAAAATGTGAACTTCATGCAGGAAGTACCACTCATTGAGGGGAAGAGAGAGGCAGGGGCAGACAAACAGGTAAGAGTTCATACTATAGTCAGGATTCCCATGGTCATGGAAACAGCTTGACATTTTAAAAAGTGTTTTCCAGGCCTGCGGATGGTATAAATGGAAAAGGGCATATACATGTCCATAGTGGATCAACTCAGAAGAAACTAGAGTTGCCTCAACAGCAAAAAAAAAAATCAATTGCTGTTAATCCACTTTCAGTAGGACAGGAACAAAACAATTTTGCTCAGTATGGGACCTGTAAGAATAATCCTTTATGTTCAAGATGTAATTTTGACTGTTGTGGCTTGTGTGTAGATTTAAACTTTGGAGGTTTTTATTTTCCAGAATTATTTAGAGGCTTTAACAATGTCTCATTCTCAAATTGATTTTATCAATGTTTTTAATCAGTTGTGGCCCAAATGTGTTGTATTCTTGTTTTCAGTCAGCTTCAATAACATAGTTGAGATGTGCCTGATTCCTAAAAATCATCCGAAAACACAGATGCGTGTGATATGTTTTGAATGTGTAGAAAGTTTTGAACAGGAACAGAAATCTCGAACATTTAAAATAAATTAATTTATCGGTCACGTGCACATTTAAAGAGGTTACTTCCCCAAACAAAAGACAGAAAAGAAGACAGAAGAGTAAATCGTGCCTATACTGTGTACGTATGTTGAATCAGCAGGGATAATATTAAATGAAAAATTGATCTACAGGAGAATAAATATTTGAAAGAAAAAGCCTTACTCTATTATATTTTGAATTGTCACCTGACTTTTATGTTTTTCCTATACATAAATAAATAGATTTCTACCATAAATTGGTGCATTTAAAAATTCACCAGAAGGCAGGAAATGAAGTGTTTAACGCTCAAAGGACCCGCAGTCGTCGTCACAATCGTTTAAACAAAACCTACGCCCATGGTTGATAATATCTATCATAACAAAACTATCATAACAGTGTTTTGACTTAATGGGCTTATACAGTGTATGTAAATGCTTTCCTTGGATTTAGTCACCAGGGAAAATAACATCATATCCTGTTTGTATATTGATTGCCAGCTTTTATCTACAATACAGTAGTTGTATTTTCATTACAAAGGCCCCCCTCCCAATTTCCCCATGCCGTCTTGTTGTCTGCCCCACAAAACGAATCCACATAAAACATGACTTGTAGAGGGATGCATTTCCTCCCTGGTCTCTTTGATCTGACAATGTCAGCTTCTGGGCTTCGGGACAACACTGCCTTTCTTTGGCACGGGCTCCTGTCTAGAGGCTAACCTCCCTACTTAGCTCAGGGCATGCTGGATTTCACTTCAGTCGTTCTCTCCCTCTCCTTTTTGGGGCAGAATGACGTGGAGGCGACCAAAGCAGCCCCGGTGATGAACTCAACTGCAAAGGCTGACCCGACAGCAGCCACGGTGCCTGCCGCTGCCTCACTGGACGATACGGAGATGAAGAGAGTGCAGGAGAAGTGCAAGGGGCTTCAAGCTGAGATGAACAAGCTGGTTGAGGAGAACCGGCAACTAAAGGTCAGATGTGTTGAAAAATAATATCGATATGATGAAATATTGTGGTTTTGTTGTACTTTTCATTCTAATGCATTTTATCTGGGATCAAAATCAAGAGAAACAAATTAGAGCGACTCCGCAGTGAATAACAGTGGGCAGATAACTGATCTAATCTCTCCTCAAAAGCATTAATGGTGTTGCACTTGCTTGTACATAATATGAAAAGTGACGGAGCTGGAAGAACACACAATAATAAGCGACTATATTTTGAAAAAGCGCCGCAGAGAGAGGTTTAAACCCTGCTTGCTTTCACACCCTCATGCAGCAGACCAGTCGCCACCGAAAGAGAGCGTGATTGTTGGATTGTCTGTTTTGAAAAGTAACAAAACCTGTTGGTGTCAGCCCCTCAATTCTGATCAGAAAAAAAGTATAGATTGGGAGAGGGTTTCAGACGGTCCAAAAAAATCTGACCGGGACATGGTCTGGCCAATCCGATGTGATTGCAGTGCCTTCTGCATCGGTTACACCTAGAATTTTGTTTTCTGTATCCAGATGCAGATCGCATGTTAAGAACAGGTGTAAACAGCGTCTTTATGTTTATGTAAACTATTTCAGTTCATCACACAGTGTTTGAAGTCCTCTTTGCTATAGGAGCGTTAACATTTGTGGACATGCTTACTGAACACCTGTAGACTTCCCCTACATTGCATTGATCTTTTTTTTCTGCTCTTCTGTGGAATGCTTTCTTCATATCGTCTCATTTGTTTTACCAGGAGGATGTTGTTATAATGAGAAAGGTACCCCGCTCAGACCACATGACATCAAACTCAACTAGCCTCCTCGGCCGAGAAGCCACCACCGCCTCCCTGCCCTCACTTCTCGTCGTCATAGCAGCCATCTTCATCGGATTCTTCCTAGGGAAGTTCATCTTGTAGACTGGGAGATGCATGCCAGCCGTATCACCCACCCCAGCTCCGGAATCAAAAAGGCCTGGAAAAACCAAGAAGTCTTTC
The DNA here is from genome assembly GCF_016859285.1 of Xiphias gladius. NCBI lineage: Eukaryota > Metazoa > Chordata > Actinopteri > Istiophoriformes > Xiphiidae > Xiphias > Xiphias gladius. The sequence continues at coordinate 21,715,423 of NC_053413.1, read as the reverse complement.
TGTTGACTTTGCCATATCATTGGTAGTGTGGCCTACAGTGAACACATCTGTACAGCATCATTTGAAGGCGTCGCCTTTTTTACAATCTCACACGGTTAGTACACACAGAGAGTTGAGAAAAGGCGACAGAAAAGTGATTGCTCCCTTTTTTTTGTTTTCTGTTTTTGGATGGCTGGATTATACAGGTAATTTGGCGGGACAATGAAAGATGTATACTAACAGTCAACATGGAAGATGCACCTAGAGGGAACCATGGGCAAGAGGCAGTCAAAAGATTTGTTTGTTTTTTTCTTTTTTCTTTTTTTCTCTCTGTTGTTTTTAATAGGAATTGAATGGAATGTTAGGTGTCTTGTAAATGTTGTTTTAAATCCTTTTAAACAAAAAAGGAAAGAACTTCCATCAAAATGACCTTGCTACCAGTTGCTGGATTGCCTCTGAAGTAAATTTGTTCAGTTTGTAATTTCTACTTCTTGTCTTGGAATGTTCAGGTCCAGCTGGGGATATAGGTGCCTCCTTGTACGTTTCTGTCCTTTCCTTTTCCTCTCAACACCAATGCAGACTTTATATTATTATTATTATTATTATTATTATTATTATTATTATTATTATTATTATTACTACTACTACTACAACAATACAAAGAATATATTCCTTCTGAGGCAAATATTGACTGAAATAAGGTCTCCATTCTTAAAATCCTGTCCCATGGTATTAAGCATTGAAGAAATAAAAATGACAAAATGTGGTTTTGATAGCAGTCTTTTCCTGTGTCTCTCTTCAGTGATACACCTCAAATATTCATTATTTGATGCCTTGAAATGAGTTTACTGTGATTGCGTGCCAAGTTTCCCATCAGTGTGGCCACCAAAATTTGTAGTGGATACTTTTTTCTTTTCTTTTTTTCCTCTCCTCAGCACAGCATGTGAGCTAACCATGTGTTTTAAATACACTCGACATTTTAGCTATTATTATTGTTTTCAGTTAAAAGTTGCCAAGAGTCACAAAAGTAAAAAATGCTTCTCGACCTCAGACATCTGCTGTTTTTTATGAGCTTGAAATGAAGTTCGTTTTCTATGTTGTAGTGTAAAGTTATGTTATTACCAGACACGACAGCGTGGCTCGTATTGTTTTCATCGTGTGTGTGTGTGTGTGTGTGTGTGTGTGAGTGTTTGAGCATGTGTGATCAATGCAAAATGTTGTCCAGGAGAACGCCTACTGTAGTGGAAACTACCACCAAGGTGGTCTTGAGTAATTTGGCAGGTGTCTACATGTCTGTCTGTGGATGGATTTTGTCACCACAATTGCGTCATAATCCTGCAAGAAGTTGGAGGTTTGGATCTGTTCTTGATATTAATTGAATGCAGTTAGAAATGGAAGAGAGTTTTATACATTTTAATGATTTCATCTTAAACAAAATAGGAGCAGTTAATCATTACTTTTGAGGTTGTTCCTCCAAGGTAATTTTATACGTTGTTGGTACATTATGGCATTCTGGATGACAAAATCTGCTGTGGTCATTTGGCCCTAAACCTAACTCATTTCAGCCTGACGGGTAAAATACAGAACCGTTTATACAAGATGCTTGATTTTCTCCAAAAGCGAAGCCTACAATCATTTAATTAAAGCATAAAGTAATATGATTCATGCTGACTCCTAGAGGACAGGGTAAAAATAAATGGGAAAAGACCACTGGATTTCTTTTTTTTTTTTTTCTTTCTTTTCCCTCCTCCTCTCCTGCTTGGCAGTAAAGAGAGGGAGAATTACATGCTACATGCTTTACTGTGACTATATGGCAGTGGTGTCAGACAAATGTATATGAGGAAAGAGGAGTTATAATTAGGAGGCAACTTCTTGAATCTCAAACAATTGGGAGAAATGTCAGCGAATGCTAGCTTATCACACGTGAACTAGCATTGTGTATATGTTGGCCAGTAAGAAGTAGGAAACGGCAGTACAGAGATGCCAAAGATAAGTTTGAGAAATGTTACTCTCAGTATACAACATTATCTCTAAGTTGTTAACCAAAATTGAGGGATGTTTATCAAAATGAGAAGTAATAGTGCTTGATACCTCTTTACTTGATTTTTATACTTTTCTAATTTCGGACTCCAAATCTAGTATTGGTTGGGCTCTTGTAGGAATCATTTACTGAACAGACATATTAAATAAGAAAATTTTGAGCGGACTTTGTGAAAGGAAAAAAAATAAAATAAATAAATAACCCCTTTTTAGGTGCTGTAATGAATAACCCGCCAGTAACCCACATTATACTAACTGTCTTAGTTTACAGCTTTAGAGGTTGGTGTTCAAAAAAGATTCCACACGCTTTTGGACCATTTTACACTAACACGTTAAAACGTATTTAGTTTGGAATTCTCTCTGGTTTGAGTATACTTCATTTTTTTAACATGCTAGGTTCTCAAAACCTGCTTAGTATGTATGTATGTGTGTTACTATGGATTTGGGACACACTATTTAAATTTATTTTGTCATTTTAAGGTAAATGGCTCACAGCTGCAGTAGATATTTGCGATGAATATAAGGGAGACGTCATGTATCACCATTGTGCATCAGAAATCCTCAATCCCACTCTCCCAACTGCCTCCCCCTCGTGCTTTGTTGCTCCAAAAGGGATTTATTTCCATTTATTTAGTTATTTATTTTTGCTTGCTTTTCTGTTTGTGAGGAGGATGCTCACAAGCTCACAAGCCCGCCTGGGTTTCTGTCTTCTCCTGCGCGGCTGTTTGTCTTTCCCCAATATTTTTGTCCAAATTTCTTTTTTCTGTTATGGTTTCTGTGCTAGTAATCGCAACAGGCACATTTCAGTTTATCCACCAATAGCAACCTCCGTTGCCACACACAGTGGAAACGTGGGATGTCAGAGAATATAAAAAAAGAGTGAGAAATAAGTAAATGAGTCGAAGTACGTGTTCCTTGAGAGAACGTGGAGACACCCGAAAAGTAAATAAGTACCACTTCACAAAAGTCCTATTGCACTGGACATCACAGAATGATCCAATGATCTAAAAGTGTTACCAGTATGAAGGCGGACTTTGCCTTCAGCTGCCCCTGTAGAACTGTTCAGTGGCCTCCAGCATGGGACTGGTTGTCCTTGGCAGCTTCCACGCATAACTCCCTCATACATCTACTCCCTAAATCCATAAAAAATTTGGCGTTTTAAATGCACTATTGGGCTCCATAGCATCTCATAAAGGGATTAAAAAAAAAAAAAAAAAAAAGTTCCCTGTTGAATGTTCACTATGTACATTATACAAAATCTACTATGTCCATAAGAAACAGGAATGTTACTGTACATAGTAGATCGACGCTGAAGAGTATCAAACCTTTAATCTTATACATGTATCCAGTTACAAAGACATTTCCGGGAGCCTAATAAAAGGTTCTTGAGTCTGGGTACACCGAACAAACTGGCCCTAGGAAAGTATTGTCAGTCAGGTTTCCCATGGCAGGAACAGAGTATGCTGTGGTGGCCCGCTGGCGCTTTCTCTGTTGAACACAGTTGTGAAAGTTTATGTGATCTAGAAGCACGCAGGTAGGTTCCCAAAGCAGGTACTGGTCCACGATCCGGACGGTGATGGGAGCGACGACATCTTCAGACTGAAGACGGCCCCTGCGACCTCTTTGATCCCACTGGGGGACAGATGGGTGGTAATACTGTACTACAACTCGATGACCGTATTCCCAATGGAGGTATTTTGAATTTATTCCACTCTCAAATTCAGAAACCACCTGGAGGAGCAAAGAGCACTAATATATTCGTATTTTCTTTTCACAGATTCCTCACGGGAAGACTTATTTAGGGGGCCACACATCTGGACAGGTAATATGTGGCCTACTTTATCTAATTACCAGAATCTACCTGTTGTCCCAGTTTTTCACTGATTACACAGATTGAATCCACTTATTCCTGTAAGATCCCTGTGGTGAATTTGTTGAGGGGTTTACTCAGTTTTATGAAATTGCTAAAGTTCGTCAAATTGGAAAAAAGCATGGAATAATTACCAAAGCAAACATACCTATAACAATTCCCGATTAGACTTCCGTCATCTTTGTCTTTGATATGAACAACTGCTTAAAAAACAACTTGCATAGCAGAAACACATCCCACACTGTAAAACCTAAGGGAAACGGAGGACCAACAGTATTCAAAGATAAGAGTAAATTAAAGGCAGATGTTGAAACAATGGCATATTCCTGCATTTTTTCCCCCCAGTAATGTCTTGCATTGAAGGAAAGTCTTGTTTACTGTGAAAATTAATGATAGTATATCATTTTTTTTTTTTTTTAAATCATGGAGTTAGGCCAAAACTAGCCCCCCAAAGCAGGAGCTGAATGAATGTATTTGGGTCTTTTTTTTTGCATGCATTCCTTCAACCAAGGACAGTGAAGCAGGTAACACCCACGAGGTGCCATATTATAATAAAATGGATTTATTGTTTTTCAAAATTTGTGAAAACAAAGCTGCACTGTGATATAGTTAAACAGTGTAATAGCTATGGATTACACATAAGACTAAGTTACAATCCAATATTCTCGAGTGACGGTATGTAGTGGAATCGTATTTTACAAAATTCTGCTACTCCAGTGACTCAAAATAAATTGTAATTTAAAACTGACACACTTTACACATGTAAAGCTAGAACATAATTAGTTCCATTAATTTGGTTTAATGTGGTTTTGCATACATTTACCATACTGATATCAGAAAATTATTCTCATTAACATTTAATTGACTTTAGCCAAATGTCCAAGTCCTAATAGTCCTAAGTTGCTATATTCATTTTTCAAATTTTACAGTTGTTGAGGCAACTCTAGTTTATATGCCAGTTTTCCAGGTAGAGAGTCCCAATTTGAGTACCACATGATTTCAAAATAGCCCCAGTGGAAACAAGGTCAAGTCTCGACCGGAGAAGATGCAGCTATGGGCAGGAGTTATTTGCCTGCCGATGAAAGAGTTTTATTGTATCCAAAATAACAGTATGATCTTTATGTGGAATAGATGACATAAAACTGCTGTGGAGTTCAGGTTATATTTTAAGAAATTGCTTCAATATAAGTACGGTAGTTCCCTTTTACTGTAAACGGTGACTCACAAGCATACCTCCTTGAGACAAGGAGCTTATTGTCAAAGAGTTTGTTGTAAAAAGACATTACCACGCATGAAATCTTTTTTTTTGTTTTGTTTTGTTTTGCATTACCAAACCAAGAAATGACTTGATAGTTTTAGGTAAATACACTGTATAAAACATAGTCTCAGGTCTGTGTGGATATAGACATCTTTGTATATTTGTGGAAAACAGACAAGTCGGTCTTTGGTTCCACTGTAAAGTGCAGTTTCTGTGGTGCAGCAGTGTTGGAGTCTTTGGTAGCTGGGGTAGAGTTCAGAGGATCATGGGCACCAGTCTTCATCCTCATTCTCATCGGAAAGGGAAAGTTAAATGTTTACATTTGTTGTTTTGGAAACCAAGTCTCCTAGTCCGCCCTTGTGTCTTTATGTAGAAAAAGCACCAACTGCTCTCTAGCTTTGCCAGAAAAGGAGCACAGACGTGACGAACGCAAACAACGCCACGGTGGCGTGTTTCTGACTGGCTATGTGCCATCCTGTGCAGTCGTTGTGGTGCAACAGAGGCCTGTCGCTGTCATCCCCTCGGCTGTAGTCAGACGGTTGGCTGCTTGCCGAGCACTGGACCAGGGGCATCTGGTAAGACGTGGCTCGCTTCTCTGGCTGGTCCGGACTGGAGCCGTCGCTGGGACGCTGGCCGTTGTAGAGCAGGTAGCGGCCGTGGGCGTCCTGCTCCATGCGGAAGAGCTCGTACTCTGTATGGGGGAGCCGGATGCCTAGCGCCACACAGCCGTTTGTTATGGTGACATCCTGCTCCACCCCCACCTGCCAGGACCCCTGCACTCCACACTCGTTACCGTTGAAGACGTTGAGGAGGGAGGTGGTGGCCAGGTCCATGGGCGTCACTCTCATGTGGTTCACTAGAGGAGGGAAGACACAACAAGACCTGTTGGCTCCAGTCGCAAGTGATGTAGCGGCCAGGGTGACTCTCACAGGTGCAACAGACACCCCGAGACTCTAAACTTTAAACTGGTTGAGTCAATGAAACAATGGGCCTCGTGTAAAACCACTTGTATGAACGGATGTGTTCTTAAGTGGTACGTACGAGTGATTTAAGAGAGTTTGTGTAATGACATCCATGACATCTTTGTGATGCGAACTTACCAACAAAAGCTAATTTTAGGCGCATTGATCATGCTAATGATGTAATGTCACGAACGCACACCTCCTCATGAACAGGTGGCATTCATCAGGCTGAACTTTGTTTTTCTCTACTCGTTGTTACAGCTTGGGTCTTAGTTTTGATCATTGTTTCTACTGATTATGATAACATAGTACTCACCAAGTGAATTGCAGAGATTTGGGAACACAACAAACCATTTTGTTTAAATATACAGCGGGTGCACATGAAATTTGATAATGATCCCTTATTACACAGGCAAAATATGTGTGCAACTACAGTAAGTACAGTAGGTCAGAAGTTGAACCAAGACATCTGTCTCCAACTATGATGGACATTACAACCTTTGTTTGTTACCATTGTTTGTATGATCGACTGACTGCTCCTGTTCCTTGCCCTTTCGAACTTCTTTTTTGCCATGTTGACAAGTTCCCAAATCTTAGCATTGTACTCACTAATTAATTGCTATCATAACAAATAGAGACGATGACCAAAACTATGCCACCAAAAACCAAGTTGTAATAAACTGGAATATTCCAGTAAGGCTTCTGAGTGTATTTAAATTTAAATGAGTCCAAAGGTAGAATAAGGCTCTGAGCTGGTAGCTTTTTTCTTTTAGTGTCAGGTTCTCGAAAACTACTCATGAACAACCCAAGCCTCGCAAATATGAAGTCACCTGGACTTAGATTGAACTCATTCAGGCGACAGTTTAAAAAAAACAAAAAAAACAACCATTCAGCGTCATCAGTGCTGCTAAAGGAATAGTTTGACATTTTCTCTCATGTCTGTACTTTTAAATATGAAGCCAGGAGACGGTTAACATGGCTTATCATAAAGACTGGAAACGGGGAAAACGGCTAGCCTGCCTCTGTCTGGAGGTGACGAAAGCCGCCCACAGCCGCTCTAAAACTCACTAACTAATAGATTATGTCTTGTCTGTTTAATCCGGATTTAATCCCGCAGTTACCTTCAGACAGAGTCAGGCCAGCGGTTCCCTCCTTTTTCCCATTCATTATGGTGTGATAAGTTCACCATCTCCTGGCTTGTAGCTTCATATTTACCGTACAGACATGAATGGTATCAGCAGAAATGGCTGGTTATGCGCACTGATCATAAAAAGTGACAGAAAAATATTAAAGGGAACAATATAGCTGCACTATAATAGGGGAAATTGTTGATGTTATGACCAGAATAATTAGGTAAGATTGCGTAGTTTAGCTTCTAAATACATACTTGTGACAAAACTATATCGTATGATCCTATGGTTGATCTGTTTTGCGTTGGCGAGCAGACTGGTCTTATAACGAACTCAGCTGAAATGTAAATGTACCAAACATGTTTTTAAACTGCACCAAGCAGACAAGGTGTTAACGCAGCCTGAAGTCTCCATTAAGAATTCACGTCAAAGTCACAAACTGTAGGATGAAAGAATATCGCCCAGTTACCTTTGAAGACAAAGTCTGTCCCGCCCATGACTCGAGTGGAGTGAAGCCCTCGGCTGTAGCGTCCGCGGGCGTAGATGGTGAAGGTGGGGTGTTTACAGACGGGGTCGGAGTAGTGGTAGTAGTGGCCCTCCCAGGTGTGGTTGTTGTCATGGAAGATGAAGTGGCGGGTGAGGAAGAGGACCTCAGGGCGGACTTCGCAGCGCTGGCTCACCCACTGGCCGTACAAGCCGATGGTCAGGTCGGCCCGCGGCGGCAGGATGGGGGGGTGGAACTCGTCAGAGCGGTAGATGATACGACAGGCGATACACCCGTGGTCGTGGTTCTGGAAATAAAGGGAGGAGAAGGTATTACAATGAAAGGAGCTTCTAGTAGTTTAAAGTAGTTACTCATCAAAATGCGATAAATTGAAGAAAAGCTCAATAAAAACTAAAGTTAAATGAAAAACTGTAATAAGTGTCAGCTTTATTTATGCAACACTTTTTGATGACTTCATTTAGAATGTATAAGTTGTATACAAACATTTAACAAATAGTTTTACACACTATAATGAAGTAGTACACAGCTTAAAGAACGTGTAAGAACAAGTGTTTAATGTACAGTACCTTTGAGCAACTGTGATTTGTCCTACTTTATATTATCACATTATCATAATCTGTTTACAGGGAAGCCTCCGCTTATGACTGCCCGCAGGAGGAGTTATAGTTGTTGATAAATACATGAATAAAGAATCGTATCTTCTTACTACTACATTATAGTGAGTTTAAAACATTTGTGAAATGCTTATATACTGCCTATAAATGCTGAATAGGGGAAGTTCGAGTGTTACCCACTTTAAAAAAAAAAATTTTTATACAGCTTATCAAGAGAATACACAACAAAAAATATAAATTAATCTTTAAGAATAAAAAACAGCCACTACAGCAGTTAACAGCAGTTAAAAGTAGCACTGTTGGGTGTTGAGTTGCAAATTAAATTTAAGGACACTTCATTAGGAAATTGAGTGAGTGTAGGACTTGAAATTTTCCAACTTTGGTACCCCCTTGTGATAGTATCAAGAAAAGACACACGGGCTGAAAGCCACACATTGACTGCACCAATTTTCACCAGGATTGCCTCATTTTTCTACCAGCAAAATATATGCAGAACCATTTTAAAAAAATGTGCTATGTAATTACATCCAAATTGTAAACATGGTTTTTTAAAGCCAGCAATTGAGTCTTAAAAAGTTATCAGTGGATTTTTAAATTGGCTTAGTGGTTTGCATTGAGTGTCAGAAAAAAAAAAAAACACAAGAAACGATAGATCAATGTGGTAATGGACATTACCGCCAGACGGATACAGGATTTTTAGATGCAGGTAGTGATAGATATTTTAGAGAACAATACATTGGCCGTTTTTATTATATCAAACACATTATATAAATATTTTTGATGAAGATAATTCAGTCTGCGTTAAGTGATATTTGGCCACTTGAGGACAAAAACAAGCTGTGAACACAATACACATCACCTTTTAAGTTGATATGGTGTAAATGTTAGCAAGCAGTTTCCTATTTATACATCCAGCAGTTATGCAAGGGTCTTAGCATTGATTTGAGGTTGTGTTTCTGGCAACCTGGTGGATGTAAGTCCAAATATTCACATTCTTTTGGCTCTGTTTTTGGTCTCTACCGACTCCTGATGGAAATATCTGGCTCTTTAGCTGCTAAATGCTCCACTGTGTTAACTATATTCTACCGCGGCTAAAAATGACGTTGATGCAAGTGCTGAGACTGAACCAAGACGTTACAAGATGTGGGCCGTAAAACCAGAATTTATGTCGAAATACAGCTTAAATTGAAAAGGAAACATTACTTTAATTGTTAATTAAAGTTATTAGCACAATATTACTAGCAAGGGACTGCAAACAGGAGATTAAAGCACTGTAGGATCTCAAAGTCACACAATATACTAGAGGGGACGTTTTACGGTGAAAAATAAACTTGTCAGTTCTCTCTGTTGGAAACTCTAAATGACCTCCAATAAAATCTTTAGCCTTTCTGTATTGCAATTTCTTGTTATATTAACTGCAATATACACTTATTGCATCTGCAATAACCCAATGCGATATATTGGTTTAACTCTAATTGACAGGAAATAACAGCAAATAGGTCACAAAAAACCCAAGGAACCAGACGTTCACAGATGAACCTGAATAAATAGGCTGTTGAGGCTTTGAACTGTTAAACTCAGATTTCTAGTTGCCGCTCAACATCACTGTATGAAAATCCAGCATGTTCAATAAAATCTGTCAGTTCTGAGCGCTTTTTAAATCCATCCTCAGTATATTGTGTCATGAAATTCACATAGCGGACGACTGGCATCTATTCAGAGGTGAAGGAGGAAAAACTATTTCCTTCAGTCTGAACCTCTGGAGTCTTGGAAGCAAGACAAGGTTCCAGCATTTTCTCAGAGTGATCACATCATTTTACAGTAAAAGACAGATGTCTGGTCAAACAAAAGCCATGAAACAGGGAACAGCAAGTCGAGGGTTCACGCATGTTAATGACAAAAGACGGTATGTAAATCCATTAATGAGCATTAATCATGGTCAGCTCACTTCATATCTGGTTTAGTGGAGCCCTAGAGCAGCATGTGATCATAGTGTCCACAGACAGGACAGCTGTGGGTCTCTGGTTGCAGAAAAGACTTGAGGTCCTGGTGGATTCGGAAGCTGGAAGCCTTCATACTGTATTCCACACAATCCTTTCCAAAGACCATCTCCAGGGAGGTGGAGGAGTTTTTGTTATTTGAGGGTGGTCAAAATTTAAGACCCAACTTCACCGACCCAATCACTCTTTTCCCAGACAACATTATGTCTGCATGAGATTTATGGGGAGTTTAAGAGAGAGAAGAAATGGAGAATGGTTAAAAAAAAAAGAAAAGAAAAGAGGGAGGAAAAAAAAAAACCAAACAGGAGTATCACTACATCATATAGATGAGATAATCCCAGTGCAGCTCCATAACCGCCTCAGAGTGAGAGGCTAATGGGAAGACTAGAAGAGAGGCCTCGTGTGAATCCAGAACTGTGTGTATGACAGAGTAGTGTATTTTTGATACACTGGCGTATATCTTAGCACGTAGGCATGAGTAGGAAATATATATGTAAAGGGGAAAAAGACATAAAGTGAGAAAAATATGTTTGCATATATATACAGCACTACCGGGGAAACGTATGTATGTATATATGTGTTTGTAGCTAAAAGAACTAAAAGGAAAGACTACCAACTTTTCTTAAAAATGTATATTCAAAAATGTTCTCTACAAACTGCTGGAGTCTGAACATCATGTTTATTTGTTCTTACTGTATGTGTGCCTCGGTGGCAATTTTAACAATAATTACACTAAGAATATTAAAAGAGCAGGTTCAACACTTTGGGGAAACATGCTCACTCGCTTTCTTGCTGAGAGTTAGATGAGAAGATAGATACCACTCTCACGTGCGTCTGTTAAAAATGAAGCTTCAACCAGCAGCGTGTTAGTTTTTTTCACTTTATTTTCTGCTTCATATTCAACAAACACATGAGAGCGGTATCCTCTTCTCATGTAACTCCCGGCAAGGAAGCCTACATGCGTATTTCCAAAAATGGCCGCTCGTGTCTTTACGGTTTCAGATGGGTGTGTTTGCCTTGGCTAAGAAAGTCTCTCATGCTTCAGCTCTTGGCGTTGGTGGTTGCAGTTTGCTCGCATCGCCTCAGCTCCATCTTGGAGCCCAGGTAAGTATTTCTTTCGGCTCTAAAAGCAAACAACAATCACAGCCAGCGTTAAACCGACCTCTAGGCTTGCAATCAGTTTCGCATTAGCACCTCATCCTCCCTTGATGTCTATGCTTAAGTAAGCTCCCTAGGGATGTTTTGGCTTGAACAGTGACTTGAGTTATTGATCAATCATCAAAATAGTTGCCGGTTATTCGTCTGTGAACTCACTGGATCAACTGATTTATCATCTCAGCCCTACAAAGGGATAAAGGCCTTCATGGCCAATACACGGAAGTGCTGCTATGATAAACTTTAACTCCATTTGAGTTGATTTAGGCACAGACTTGATGTTCACTGTGCAGTATTGTTGATGAACGAACAATGAAACCAGAGGGTTCACAAACTTTTACTTTATATTAAACTGGAAATCATGAGTAGGTAGGTTTCCTTGGCAAAGAGCCCCTACAATGTGTGACTTGTACAGGCTTGTGTTGCTATGAATTGTTGGATACAATTTCTGCTGGAAGCAAAGTATTTTATGCCCTTCCTGGAATTGAAGAAAAAAAAGAGGATATGAGGGAGGATATTGCTGCCTTTGCGTCATATAAATTACATTTATTCATTTCATTTTTTACTACACTGGGCAGACACTTTTGTCTGAAGCAACATACAAATTAGGCACAATCCAAGCCACAGTAGATTAAGGAGAATTAGAAGTGAATTTCACTTTGTTTGGCAGCCATCTTTCATTTCGGCATTCTGGGGGATTACCGCCATAGTTCAGAGGAGGACAATGTCCAAATGCCAACATTTTACGAAGAACAGAAACCACATCATTTCAAATGCTTCTTCGGAAACCTGTTGGTGATAGCATAGACACTCAAACCCATGTTTTTCTATGTTGGTATCCCTTAAAGCTAGACCAGCATCTTTCCTGTAAAATGACTTATCAGGAATTCATTATAAAGAATTTTATCTCAGAAGGGCTGGCTTCTTTGCTCAAGTTTTAAATGTAGTTCAAGGACTGATAGGATCGCAAAGAAGTAGCAAAAGACAGCATAACATAAATCAAACTCAGGAAATCATAGTGCATCATCACAAATGAGTCTCTGCATGAGGGATAAGTGTAAAAACATGGCAGCCACTGAAAAACTGAAACACTTTACCAACAACAACAGTATGAAAACACAAATCCCTTCCTAACACGGGTCATTATCAAGTGTTCATTGATCTGCGGTAACGCAGCAGCGAACCAGGCGACAAAAAACACAGGGAAAAACTTAAAAACAAAGTCTGCGGCCTTTCCCTTGCATCACTGCTGAGATCCACCCAGTAACCACAAATTGCTGGCACCAGCAAATGTTCTGGACTGGGACCAGCTCTGGGTAACACAGTGTAAGATTAATGGACTGGATAGTCACCATGGCAATAAAATAATCCCTGAATAGAGGCCATTACAACCTCAGGAAATGGTAAAGCTGAGAGTACTCTGTGTAGGAAGGAGTGAGGTATTTTCTAATAATGTTCACCAGACAAAAAAAAAGATTTAAAATATATTTTACTCTATTTGTTGAGTTGAAGACCAAAAAAAATGGACCAAAGATATAAATTACCCAACATTTTAATTACAAAATGCCTGTAATTCAGGCTTGTATTATTATAGAAGTATATTACCAAGCTTAAAAGGTTAGTTCAAACTAATTACAAAATAACATTTCCTCACTTGTCTCTACTGGGATCTAGCCATTCAAACAGGCCTGGGTCTACATGCTGAGGTTTTGAGTTATCTGCATCAGAGATTTCCACTTCCACCCACATACAGTAGAGGCTGATATAATTTCATTTATATTTTCATTTGCTCACATCATTAAGAAAAAAAAAAAAAAAAAGCTGCTACATTCCCAACTTATATTCACCAGCTGGTTGCTTACTTTGTCTGTCTGCCGCTGGGTGCATAGAGCATAGCAGCCAGGTAGCATAGAGTCAGAATATGAGCGCGTTTATGACTGAACCAAAACGTTAAAGCTGCAGGTCTTAAAACCAAAACAATGGGTGAAAGAAGCTAAAATGCTCCATGGCGTTGGTGGTGGGGAGGGGGTTGTAGAATTGGGTAATAATTCTGTGAGTTTGTCACTACATGGACACCTTTCACATCAAACAGTTATTTGAGCCATTGTTTATACATAAAAATTTTGATTAGTACAGCATCTCCTTCCAGAGAAAAATGTCCCAGTTACTGTGGATAGTCAAAAACACACTGAACAGTTTATATTGAACTACTTGTTGCCAAAAGAAATCATCCAAATGAAAACTTCACAGCATGTTCTTTTGATTATCCACAATAGGCCGGACACTGTTTCTGGGAAGAGATGTTGTTGTTGTTACTTTTTTTAAAAGTAATTTTTAGATGCCGTGAGCAACACAAGTGGAATTTCATTCACCTTCATTGAAGTGGCTTGGCAGCAGATCTCTTAGACATGTGTATCTCAGAATCTTGGTACGGCAAACGTAAACTATCTGAATCATCGGCGGTGATTGTTACCATAAGAAGCAAGTATGTAAGAAGTTTCCTGTACTCGCAATTTCACTTCAGTAAAAGTACAGAAGTGTTGGCAGAAAAGTATATTAAAACGATTCAAAAATAAAAGTACTCATGCAGAAAAATGGCCCCTGTAAGCGTTATTATTTTATTATACTGGATTATTACTGATGCTTTTATGTGTAAGTAGCATTTCACTTTTTAAGTTGGTCAGGTCTTGCAATGTTGAATTAATTTTAGAGTAGTTTATAACAATTATGAACCCATTTTAAATTCGAAATGTAATTGGCAACTAGTGCTATTATATACACGCAGTTGAGTAAAAAGTACAATATTTCTCTCTGAAATGCAGTGCTGTAAAAGTAAAGAGTAGCATAAAATGGAAATATTCAAGTAAAGTACAAGTACCTCAGACCCTTTACTTAAGTACAGTACTTTAGTAAATGTGTTTAGTTACTTTCCACCACAGTGCATGGCTAGATACCACCAAAAGTGAGCTGCTAGTTTATTTGTTATTTTGATGAGCTGACCCTTTAGGGCAATGTTGCAATTATGTTTGACTATAACTGCAAATATAAGTGAAATCTCAGCTCCACCAACACCCCATTGTCCCTTTTATTCAAAAAAAAAGTTGGAGGAGAAATACAGCACATGCAGCGCTTTGATTTGAGCCTCAGGCATGCATGAAATCAGACCTGGTATGTGCTCACTGGAATAATTCATATGGCTGCATAATTCCAAATTCTAGGAATACCACATGTTGATCGCTCCCAGAGATAGAGCGGGTTTCACATTGAGCCTCTGTGGTCCAGAGGGGCTAAAAGAGAGCGGCTCCGGTCATTACAACACCACAGGGGAGCTCGTCTGATCACAGCTCCTCACTCCACACTCTGTTTACATTCTGATCAGCAACACCAAGCCCCATCATCCCCGTACAAATGGATGTTTATTTAGACAGCAGACCCGAACAGGATTTCACTGTAATCTCTTTGGAGGGTGACAGTGAAAACAACACTCTACGGTTTCATCCAGCGGGGAAACTGCTGTTCAGCAGTGTAAATAGAGAAATTACATCCCGTTAGCACAGTGGAGGAAAGAAAGGGCTCTTTCTTCGGGCTAGATTTGGGAGATGAAATCAGCATGTTCAGAGTTTCTGGTTTCTACCAACGCAAATGTTTAGTGTATACGGGTATGAGGCCATGATTATTGACATACACACTGTTACTTAATTAGATTTTGATCAAACAGTATTTCAAGTTTTATTTGGTGCGACAGGTAGGTGGAGATCACAGATTGTATCACAAGTTCACTTAACACTTGTTAGGAATTAAATGGTTTTTTTTTTTTCTGATCAGTCCACCACTCTGATACCTCATAAACAAACTGTAAAGACTTACTTTCAAATATCGTTTTATCCAGGTGAAACGATATTTGAAAGGAAAGTTTAAGCTCTTTTATGTGTGTGTGGTCTTTGCAGTGTGGAGGCTCGACACAGCGTGAGTGGGGTTCACCAGAGGTTATTCACTGAGCCTCAAACTCGGGTCAGAATACAAAACTCTGCCTCCGGCCTGGTCATGTGTTCCAACGAACACAAAAGGCAGTTCGTGGGTGGAAAGGGTCGTCCTCCTGGTTGCTGCACTAGTGACTCGTACTGGTAAGTATGTCAAGGAGGGTACTTGTACAGTGGGAGTTCTCAAGCCAAAACAACCTTTGTGAAGGTCTCTTTAAATGCTAGACCTTCAGGCTGTGTTCATACCTGGCATTAACACGTCTTGGGTGATCTAGTCATAAGCGGACAGCTCTAAGTGCAGGTGTGAGTGCACTGAGATCTGATCGCTCAGACCACATTCGGAGGTGGTCTGGGCCGCACGTGGCCACATTCTTTTAGCAGTGTGTACGCGGATGTGTCCTGGGCCACATTGAAGGACCGCCTACTCAACTGAAGTCCACTAAGCGGATGTACGTACTCATTCGCAAACAAATACAAGTCGTACAAATCAGGTAAAGCTGGCTTTGTCCGCGATGTCTGAAATTTTTGAAAAGCCCATAGAGATATATTACGCGTGCGTCAAACATCTTGGGCGATTTGGTTTTCCTGGAACACACCAAGGAGTAGACCCAGTCTGTATTGTTTTGATTTCTTCTCCTTCTTCTCTTAATTTCTGGCAGACTAGACATGGGATGTGCATTGCTGCCTCCGACCGGTAAAAAACAACTATGTATTTGTTCTTTGCAAACAGAAATCATATGCACGTTTATTTGAATATAGAACGGGGAGTTGAGATCCGATCACAATTGGTCACTCGAGACTTTGCTTGGTAGCAGCAGTTTTAATTGGTAAAAAGAAAGAAACATTTACTGTAAATGCCGTCCTTCCCCTCACATCAAACAACCATGAATCCTGCATAGTCACTGTAAGTTAAAAAGGTACCCTGTGGAGTTTTGGGCCACTAGTAGCTTTAGGGAGCAATTCTAGTCTACTGATATTTGGTGGCAGTATCATGCACAAAAACATAGCAAAGCACGGTAAAGAAAAAGACTCCATGCAAAAATTGATGTAAAAAAAACTGGGTTTGCAAAATTAGGCTTCGCAAATGTTTTATGGGGGAAGGAAATTCATTAAATCGCATTTGTAAGACCTTAAGGATACACACTGAATCCAAATACAACGTCACAGGCCAACTTTAAGTTAAGGTTAAGTATGTAAATATCTACAGCATTGTTTCCCAACCATTTTAGCTTGTGACCCCTTAATAGAAAGAAATTTCATTTATTTTCCCTCTTTCAGACAATTTCATTTGAATAATTTTCGACCCGAACAGGTGAAACTAACCAGCATTTGCCAAGAAAGTAGCAAAAAGTAAAGACTGGTGAAAAGTCTAAAAGATTATGCGGAATTTTTTGTTGTAGAATTAGGTTTTTTCTTGTTTCCTATCCCAGTAATCATCTCACAACCTTTAGAAGCATTCGTCTTGCAACCTTTTGCAGGGGGAAAACCAATACTCTACAAAATTCCAGCAGCACTGAAAAAAACTTAGATTTTTGTTCTTCAAAGAGCCCAGGGGCCCACTTCACCATCAACCCCCTAAATGAGAGCTGACATAAGGGACCGACCTTGGCGTTTTGCAGGGCGGTCTGGTAGCTGGACGGCTTGTAGTACAGCCTCTGCGACGGCTCGGTGTGGATATCTCCTAAAAACAGCTCCTCCACCAGGTGATCCAGGTTGTGATGAAGGTACTGCTTCTCTACCCTCAGTAGCTGCAGCTCATGCATGGCAAAGTTAAGCTCCCTGGAGCAGTCGTAGCCGGCCTCCTCGCTCCACAGCTCGTAGATCACACCTGGCTCCCAGGGGCCCTTCACTGCCCCTCGGCAGCTGTGGTTGAGCCTCTGGCTGAGCTCTTTAGCCACGGTGGCTGTATGACACACCATCTGGACACGGTGGAGGTGGTACTCTGCCTCTGTGCCGCCGCGGATGATCCAGGAGGCCTGGCGTAAGCGCAGACGACCCCGGATGACCAGAGTGTAGGTAGGTTTGGTGCAGTGGTTGTCGTCATAGTAGAACTGGTGAGCCTGGAAGGTGTTGTTTGCGTAGAAACTGTAGGAGCGTGTCAAGAACTCCGGTCCTGGTCTCACCTCACAGCTGCAACAGAAAACAGAGGAGTTCAGAAAACAGTTTGCACATCAGTCATTGTTCATGACCAGTTAATGTTCACAACGTGTACACTGGTGTTTGTGTAAGATAGCATTGTAGCTGAAGATAGGGTCTTTGTAGAAACTTAAACTTGTCCCAGAATTATGAATGACAGCGTTATGGGCAGTGATGTGTGAATTTACTGAGTCTTTGGTAAGTGTCTTACTTAATGGAGCAAAAAGGATATACTGGCGGTTTGCATGTTTTTAGCCTGCTGATTAAACATTGCAAATACTTTACACTGCCATTGACCGGAGCATATAATTTGCTTTAAGGTGGATGAACGATTTTGTTTCTACCTCCCAGGCAGCCAATGCTTTTACTTCCTTCTAGTAAAGCGGGAAAATCAATTTGCAGAATATTAAAACCTTTTTGGAGATCACTGTAAGCTGTTACAGTAAACCTGTAGTCCACCTTAGGCCAAAGTTACATTAATGTTTGTGTGGTAGTACGTCTGTGCGGTTGACAGCAGGGGCCAATTTGAAAAATGTTGCTCTGTGGTGTATTCAAGGAACCTCAAAAATTCTAGATTCAACTGTCAGTTGGTGCTAAGCATTGCATTCACATGCTATGGCTTTAAAAAAAACAAAAAAAACGAAATGCAAAAAAGAACACCGTAAAAACAAAAACAAAAATTATCCTGTGAGTATGCTCATTAAAGAAAAATGGTTTTCAGATGACATGAACTACCACAAATGAACCAACAAGGGATTTCAAAGCACTTTCAAAAGAGCGCCTGCTCTCTCTCTCTTTCCACAAAGACAATCACGAACCTCTTCCTAAAAACAGGACAGATGTTGATGTGGTCATATGTTTGGTATGATGGGCCAGAACATGCACAAACACCAGTATGGTCTTTTGAATAGAGTATCTATGTTATGAAGGGCCCATATAGCATCTATCACCTAAACTATTTCAGGATACATGTCATGTTTTACTGCCCTCAAACTTAAAAGGGATGGTTGCGTTAGATTATGTATAATGTCAAAACTTCCTGCCATCCTATAAAAATGATGTACAGAAAACATAAGGCCATAAATCCATAGTCGTTTACCTGGTGGACACCCAGTGACCCTCTACATTGGGAGGCATCTGCACAGTGATTCGGGCTCCGTTGTGAAGGTGCTTCAGCATGTGTTGACACTGGGAGTCTTTGACCGACCGGCCGAAGGTTTTCTCCAGCGAGAGGCGGCTGGAGCGGCCGTCTGAGTAGAGAAGAGAGGAACCTTCAGCCCAGCCTGCGGGAACAACAACGGCAATGGAGAATTTTACTCAATGGAGATTATTCATTTACTTGGTCATTTAAAAAAAAAAAAAGAAAAAGGGGGACGATTGTTTGAAAACAAAGCAATATAAAAAACATAAGGTGATTTCAGGGATTCAAAGAACGTCAGCAACTTTCATGATGAGAAAGCAGAGATGAGAATGAAAGGGATTAAGAAGATAATGATAGTTTGTTGACAAGGATTCAAATAATTTTCTTGTTTAAAACATGTAAGTTCTTGGTCTTTATCTCATTATCTTTGAGTAAGAGGTATGGTTATGTGTGCACACTAAAATCCTGTAAGTATATGATAAAAACAATTTAAACCACAAACATGACAAAAATGATGTTTAAAGACAAAGTTGATGCTTGAAGTGCCATTCAGTATGTTTCAAACTCAGCTGTTTGCCAAATTGAGGCTGAAATGTTAAATATCAACTAAAGAATCTGTTTAATTTGGCGGAACTTTTAGATCTTTACGTCCTAGTATGTGAAGCACAACTCCTGTCAAGGCGACTAATTAGAAAGTTAATTTTGTTCAGATCAAAAAGAAAAAGAAAGCTGGTCTTTTCAGTTTGAAGTCCGCTCTCATGTTTTCAATATGCCATGCCTCTTTGAAGTGCTTAGAGGGTTTAATTCAGTCATTTTAACTCGTGTCATCACTCAGGGATTACAGGGCTTCATCGGTGACCTCCAACACCTGGTATGAGTGGAGTCTTTATGGGTTAAAATGAGCCGATCGTGTGATGAAAAGGCAAAGCTTAGATGCCAAACTGGTGACTTTCTGCTCGCACATAAGACTTGAACAAAACACAAACAAACTGTGACATCAAGCTGCAAACAAAGTGGACGTGAGCAGCGTCGAAATTCGAAAAAAAACTCTCAGCCCCCATCCTGTCCTCGTACCCTCGACGCACCACATGAAATAAAAATACCTTCAACAATGAGCTGAGCTTGAGGGGATGAAATATCGGAAATGAAAGCATTTTCAAAGCCTGCAGCCAAAGAAAATCCTTGAAGTTCAAATTCCTGGGAGGATTTATTCCATCTAATACTCCAATATCATCAAAAACTACCTCGAAATATGAATACTTTGCATCAAATTCTTTCTATCAGACCCTAGTTGCGGAGTGGAACCATTTCACGCCAAGGAATGCCGCTGCGGTCGCTCCTGTGCTTTTAATTTGAGACTAATAACACCAGTGGGGGAACCAAAACATCTGATTAAAAGAAGCCAAAAGCTCCATGAAGAACAAAGCCTGATCCAGCTGTTTAACACCTAGTGAGGCAGCTCCTATGTGTGTCAGCCGAGGCTCGTGTGTAAATCACCACATCACAGCGCTGCTCACTGGAAACGCTGGACAGTGGGGGGACTTGATCCCCTGACTCAGCTGGTGGCATTAGTAACGCTGCTCTGCTGGCTGGAGCCGTGTTGAAAATCAAAGACAAGGCTTCATAGTTTGCTGCATACGTGTTTGCGTGTGTGTGTGTGTGTGTTTTTTGTGCGTGTGAAGCCTTTTTTTTTTTTTCTTTTGCACCTGCAGTTGCCTTAGACCAGGGGGAAAGACCCTGAGCGGCTGCCAACAGCTTGTTTTCACAATGAGGAGCGCAGAAACTACCAGTGTGTGTGTGTGAATTTAAAAAGGAAACCTGGTGAGATGTGTAATACAAACACACTTTTGACCAAACTGTCGTTTCTGCCGGTCAAATACCACCGCAGAGGGTTAACGGCAGGTTAATTTTAGGGTAGGACACACGCGCACACGCAAAAGGCACAAAGCAAATTCCATATTTATATAATGAAAACAAATGCGTGACTGTATGCGTGGAACAGATGTACTCATTCATTTTCCCCAAAAGTGAAGTGTTAAAAACTACAGATACCAACAACTAAGGCTGGATAGTGTACAAAATGTATCGCATCACCAACATAATGAATCAATTGCTAACCTAAATTTGTTCATATTGCAGTTTCCCAAAGCTGAAACGATTAGTAATTTAATTCTGTCAATCGACAGAAAAATGACAACAATGTTGATAATAGAGCCATCATTTAAATAACTGTTTAAGCAAAAATGCCCAAAATTCACTGGTTCCAGCTTCTCAAATATGAATGTTTGCTGACTCTCTTTTGTGTATTCTATGAATGTCAGTTCAGCATCTCTGGATCCCTTTTGGCCAAAACAAGAGATTTTCAAGATGTCACCTCGGGCTTTTGATCAAGTTTCATTATTTTCTGACATTTTACAGCCTTAGCAAGTAATCTACCCATCCAGACAACAATTGATTTAATTTATAATGAAAATAACTGTTAGTGACGGCCAGTCTTTTTTCGGCAGAGGCTCAACCAGCAGCTGTCTGCCAACCACATCTCACAGTCTTCCACAACAGACGGACTTATCACCACAGGATCTAAGTGTGGCGCTTCAGTCACATGACAACAGCTGGCCATATTTGTGGGGGACATTGTTGACCCCTGTCTATGAAGACGGCTGAGGGCTCCAGAAAAAGCTAGGGAATGGACTTTGAGGCAAGATGTTTCTGAAAAAAAAATAAATAAATAAAAAAGGCACATTTTTCATTACAGAGGTAAATCTGATTTTTATATAGTCTTGATATATATCTTAGGTCATATCAGCCCTATAAACGGGATGCTAATGATGATTTTTGACATATGGGATTTTTTTAGTCTTGATTCCTAGCTACTTTATGAAAAAAAAAAAGATTTTGTTTCAAATTGGCTCACACACAAAGTTAACCGTGTGGACTAATTTGGGGGATTTTGGTCAGAATTTACACCACAACCTGACGATGAGCAGCTGAAAAGATTCGGCGCCTTGAAGTTATGTCCAGACAAGTGACGTCTGCTTTACAACAGGACCCAGGTGTAAAGGAAATGTATTAAGTCACAGGAAGAAGCTGATGGTAAGATGGTGAATTATCACCTGACATTTTGCTGCAGCCTTCTAGGGGATTCTGAGTAATGTATGCCACTGTCAGCAGAGATACAGTGGAATATTTTGGATGCATATAAAGCATTTTGGAAACTTGGTCTGCAAGCACTCGTGCTGCTTAACAAAGCAGCCCTGAAAAGTTTCAGAGACCCTATAATCCAAAAACGTCTCTCCCGTATCGCCAATATTTCGCTAGTTTCCTTCCACAGCGTTCAAACAAACTGCGGACTTTCCTTTTCCGCCTCACTTAAATGGACCTGCAACGTTGAAAAGTAAACTCTAATATCTGAATAACTTCAAATGATCCATTATCAAATTAAAAATAGTTTAGCATGCCTCTTATTTTGCTGTTTTTAATGGCAGATATGGGTAAATGAAGACCTGCTATGACTGACGTTATCCTTGTTGATTCTATGTTAAGCTGTGCGGCAGCAATAGAGCTGATCCAGAGTCAGCTGCATCAGACCAACACCAGTTTAACAATCACTTGTGGCTTGGTGAAAACACAGTTACAAATCTTTTTTTTTACAAAGAGTTATATCAGATCAAAGCCAAAATTGACCCGCTCTGAGCAGAAAACAAGGAAATAAAAAGGGAAATGGCTGAAAGGAGGTTACGCGTAGCCTGTTGTCAAATTACTTCTTAAAAAGGAAGCATCATACGTCTCCTTTTCTATACATTTAACGAGTGTTTCAGGTGTGAGTAGTGGGAGTTTCTTCCAATATCTTTCATTACCAAAGAAAAAAAACCTCCTCCCTCATTAGGGCAATAATCAGAATGGCTCGAGTTGAACCCTCCCTGGTCCCTTGCTGGCGGTGGTGGTGCTGCTGCTGCTGCTGCTGCTGCTGCTGCTGCATTCCCAAACTGCTGCTCTCTATCGAAATCAAAGCGCCCACATAACTCCCAGAGCCCTAAACCACAGAGAACATTTCCAGTTGGCCCGATCCCACTGGTGAGGTAACAGCGCTGGGACCCCTGACAAGCGGAGAGACTCCACATCATTTATGGGAAGAGAAAAAAAAAAAAAATCCAGAAGTGCCAGAACAGAGACCAGACAAAGGACTGTTCATTGTGTTATCTCAGAATTTGGCAGTGAACATGCAGGACTCGAGGGGGTTAGAGAAAATAACACAGGACTTTTTAAGGACTTTAACTTTAAAGTAACTAAATACAGAAGTGGGAAATAACTAAGTACAGTAGTATAGCTTTAAAGACAGTGCTGGAGTATTTCTGTTTTTGGGAGGACTTCCTATGTCCACTTCACTGGATTTCAGAGGGAAATATTGTTCTTCTTGTACTCCAATCCACATTTATCTGACAGCTGTGGCTGTGAGTTAGTTTGCCCAGATTAGGCTTCTACATTCAGCGCGTAGTAAGGTCTTAAAATGCTGTTTTTGTTTTGGATAGCAAGCGTTTGTACTTAGGCTGAATGCTAACGTCAGCACACTAACATGCTCACAATAACAATGCTAATCTTCAAAACTACACTGAACTCCGTCCTCTTGGCGCCGTGGATATCGGGCACCTGATTTCATGACAGTACATCCAATAGTTTAGTTTGAGCCTCAGGACACAGTGTATTTCTGGCAATATCTAAAGAGTTGTAACACACTTACATGTACCACACGTTCGTGGAGAAACAGTTTCACGCAAACAGAGTCCATCCAGTCTCACCTCAGAGTCCATTTAGTAGAGGTTCCGGAGCTGTCAAGCTTTTTTTCTGAGGCTTTTTGTTGCCGTGGTCGGAAATGATGTTTGAAACTAAACTTTTGAGACAACGCTGACAAAAGAAAATTAAAGCGAGTCAAGTGCTCAGGGAATAAATGGAAATACGAACAGATGCATTTCCATGACTACTGGCAAACCCCATCTACTGATGAAGACCATGCGATATGATCAAAAGTTCCACAACAGTCACTAAACTAACTTTGAGGTTTGATTGTTTTTTCGTCGGTCCTTTTTCTCCAACATCAGCACAGCAAGAATGAAGAGCATTCTCCCTTTGTGGTGTTGCTATTTTCAGGTTGCGCGAAGACTTTAAGGTTCTTCTTCCACCTCCGAATGAATCACCACTGAAACGCTGCCGATACAGAGGGGACGTGCTGGGCTGCATAACAATTAGCACCATCTGTCTTTCCTCTGCTGGTATGCTTGAACTTGTGGCCACCCTTTTTCCCTCTGTTGCTGCAGTTTGACTGCATTAGTCCAGTTTACATCGATAGGATTTTGACTTTGACCCCCCCCCCCCTCACATATGAAATTATTTTTCCAGTTTTCTGACCGATGCCTCTGCAGTTACAGCACTGATTGTCTGGCCTTGTTGGAGCTCTGTTAGTCGTCTCATGTTACTTTGAGAAGGTAACTGGTAACTGGCATTCAACCTGACGTGACCAAAAATGACAGCAATGTTTGTAATAGAGCCTGAATAATATTATCAGCCGATATCGTCTTGTATTAGCATTGGAGTACTTTGGAGTTTGTTTTATCTCTTTTGCTTGAGATGGTTTTTTGTTTTATTTTTTAAACCTCACTTGCAAAATACCTTAAAAAAACAACAACAAAAAAAATCTTTCATGTATAATATTTTGTGTTTGTGGCTGGAGCCAATCCCAGCTGACATTGGGTGAGTGGTGGGGTACACCCTGGACAGGTTACCAGTCTATCACAGGGCAACCTTTTCTATGAAGTGTTTTTACCTTTTTTTTTGTTGCCATGGTCTAGTATTTTGTCTGTTTTCTTTGCTGGCAACGACCAAAATTTGAGAGAAACTGACACATATCTTCAATTCCAACTCTGCCACCAAAGGAAAAAGAAAAAGAAAAATAAAACCACCAGGATGAACACGGAAAGCTGGAGGATAAGCTACTACTTGAGCAAACAGTTTGATCATTCTCGTACATTTTACAATTGCTGAATATATACAGATGAAATAAAACTTAAAAGACCCTATTGAGGACCAGCGGAAGATTCATATCGGGGAAAAGGTGAAGTACAAGCAGAGGCTGACTCATGTGAGTTTATTTCCTTCTGGGTGTCTTTTTTAGAATTTGCTGTTTCACTCTCCTGAGGCTCAATGAGGTTTTCCCCCCCAAGTAAATTTACAGCACACACTAATCTGGGCTGACAGTGCATTTTCATTGCCGCTATGAAAGGCTGCAATAACACACCACTTAATTGAACGTTAGATTCACTTAAACACACTTAAGGATAAGTGGACTCCGAAATATCGTTTTATCTCAGCCCGGTCATTTGAAGTCGTAGCCAAATGTTGCCTTCCACTGTCACTGGCAGCAGATGGATTGGGTCAACTGGAGTCCCATAATCCTCTGCTGCTCAGACAGGGTTTTCATCAGGAATGGATGTTTTAAGTGGCCCTTAACTCATCCAGTGCTTTCATCTGCCCAGTTACCTCGGGGAAGCTTTTTATTGCCTTTTAGCCTTCAAACACGTACATCACAGTGACATAGGGGATAACTTAGCCAGAAATTATTATTATTATTATTAGTCCTGTCGGACACACAGACAAAAACACCCAGCCATGATGGTAAACAGGTGTGCTGAGGTGAACAGAAGCATGTCAGGTTCTTACCTGACAAATAAGCTGCAAAGAAGAAGTGAAAAAGATTTTTTTTTTTTAAATCCATTGGGATCATTTGTATGTATGTATGTATGTATGCATGTATGTATGTATATATTACACACTCTTATATATATATTACACACATATATATATTACACACACACACACACACACACACACACACACACATATATATATATATTACATATATATATTACATCTCTAAAAATTAAAATCTCGTCCTTTGTGTTGTGGCTAAGTTCTGTATAACAAAGGTTCTTTCATAGGCGTTTTGTTTTCCATTCACATGTGGAGTAAAACATTTTTCTTCTGGAAACATGAACTCCTACAAACCTCCCCACTTGTCGCACCGCACTCAACATCACTTCAAGAATAATGAATCCCACGAAAACATGAGAAAAGTTTCTTACCCAAAAAGGCAATGAGAAGCAGTGCGGATGACGGCCCCATTCCGCACTTTAGGGGGGTTTAAACGAGCTTCACTGGTCACACTGGGGAGCTTAGGTTTTTCCTTTAAGCAGCGTCCTTGTTTATTCCGACACAAATCCTCACATTATGGATCCAAAGCGTGGCGCAAACACTCCTGTGATATTCGCGCATCATAGGAAACACACCTCCGGTTCGCTAGAGAGAGAGGGTGAAAACAAGACAGCCAAAAAAAAAAAAAAACACCCGCGGTACCTGCGGTTCTAAACGAAGTATCGTACACTGAAAACAAAGGAAAGACCGAACTTTTTCTACTGGACACGCCGAGGGGAATTAAACACTGTATCACTGAGATAATTCAACGTGAAAGCGAGACGGCTCGGTTGCTTTTACGCGCGTCCGCCGTGCGTCCTGCGCCCTGGAGGAGCGTTTGTGAGTGTGAAGAGACTGGAACGGCCTCAACCCCTCTGTAGGGATTTTGTGGGCGTGGAGTGTGTGTTGCAGTTCTCTCCCGTTAGGTGCCCACTGCAAAAACGCCCATGTGCTTAAGGTGTGTTAGTCAACTGTTGAACCTGGAGTGGGGTTTGAAGAAAAGCCAGATTTTGACTTCCGAGGCTCACTTGGTCAGGGACATTTCCCCGACGTTTAAAAAATACAGGCTGCCAAAATCATAATTCATATTCCCGTACCAAAAGAGATATTGGGATATTTGAAAGTTATCTGACTGACACCGAGATTACATTGGGGTGGCTCTAAAAAAAAAAAAAAATGTGTTTAAAAAAACTAAAATTAAGTACCACAGTTATGTCCCACTGGATCAGCCTCTAACCTGAATATCTGAGGTGGTTTCTTTTTTCTTGAGGGGGGGGGGGGTTGCTTTAAAACTCCCAAACAACACCACTTTTTTGAGCAGAAGCCCAAAATTGTTATTAAATTGTTGTGAAAGTCTTTGTTTCACATTCCCCATCCTGGGCTCCTCTGAAAGGTACATTTTTGGGGTGAGTTTGCAAAAAAATCCGAACTGGTCTAATTGATGAGGAACCAAACTTACAGAGGCACAGACGTGGTAAAACGTGAGGGTTTTTGTGCTCGGTGTTGTTGCAAAACAAGCTGCTGTTGTTGCAGCAGTACTGAGTTAAAATGGTTTACACATCCTAAACGGGTGGTCGAATTAGACTTAAACTTGTGTTACTTGGAATTAACTGACGGTCACGTTGTCCAAAGACCAAACTGAGCCTTTACTGTCGAGTTTTCCTTCATTTCATTTGTTTCCAGCAGCCGCCTTGTTATCACTCATGATGGATGCCACACATTTTTCTTGACCGTGGCTCTCAAATTATACACCTCCTCATCAACGCCTGTCTGCCTGGAGGGAAGAGCAACAACAAAGCTTCAACAGCACCTGTTGTGTGTGTGTGTGTGCGTGTGCGTGTGTGTGTGTGTGTGTGTGTGTGTGGTCATGTATGTGTGTGTGTGTGTGTGTGTGTGTGTGTGCACGAGAGAGAGAGAGAGAGAGAGACCTTGGCCTTGAGTTTTCTGCCTCTTTTGAACTAATGGTTCTTTGCTGTTTTCTCTCTGATCTCTTGACCCGCAGGCAACTCTCCAGCTCCTCTCCTTTCATCCAGTCATCCAGTGGGAGACTGAGTGTTTGAACACCGATTGTATTTGCACAAAAGCCCCAAACCTATTTTTTTTCTTTTATCATATCGTATTTTTTTTTTTTTTTTGTGGTATATTTAAACTTACAAATAATGATTATCAGCCACACAAGTAATGGCTTTTATTAGTTAGCCAGGTTTCCCTTAAAATTGTGAGTTAGAAAGGAATCGTGGAACGTGACACAGCATGCAGCGATTGCATTGTGAGTTACCCCCGCAGAAATCTGCTGCTCGTCCTGTTTCAATGAATTTAGAGAATAGAGAATAAGATCCTGTTAAATCTCCATCTTTACTTGTAGGTGAAGGAAGAAATGACGGATAAAACAAATAGAAACATGTCCACATGGTTTGCTGATATAAGTTTTACCACAGTAGAACAACTAGTGCCCCTTAAAGGAGTACTCCACGGATTTAGCACTGCATTCCTGTAACATTGTCCGACTCACGGTAGGCACTTTAAAAATCAAAATCGATGCAGCAGAACCAGAGCTGTTGTCTTTTTTTATTCCACTCATTCGTCTTCTTTGTCAACACCTGGTGACTGCATTACCCACAATGCAACGTGCCCACCAACAGTTCGGTTGGAGATTTGGGTGTGTTATGTTTACAGCCTTTTTTCACAAATGTAGTAGTGCAGACTCGTTAGCAGACCGTGATGTAGGTCAGTCAGTACGAACTAATGCTTTGAATCCAAACATTGTGCGAATTCAAAGGAATTTTTTTTTTTTTCAAGATTGTAGTGCAGAACTAAACATCTCCACTGATGTGAAATATTACAGGGACAGTTTGGGGTGAAATGTGTTTAAAATGATGGCAAACACATCTAAAATATTTCCTGGGGATGGAACAGTGCCGCCGTTAAAAAATCTAGTCTGTTGTTTGAATACGTCACTGAGTGTAAAGATCAAATAACTTTAATGAAGACGTGGAACAAGATGATACAGAATTTCATTAATTGAATAACCTGTCATATAATCAATTGATCATTTAGTCTATAAAATGTTGGAAAATACCCATCACAAGCTCCGCAGAGGACAATGTGACGCCTTTAGTGTCCACTACGCAATGATATTTGATTTAGGGTGATATAAAACTGAGAAAGGCAGCGAGCCCTTAAAAACGGATTAGTCAATGCATCAATCGACTACTTGTGCATTGAATTCTTTTTTCTACTATTAGACAGTGTGTGGAAGAAAGACTTTTTTCCAACCTTAAAGCTACTTAAGGATAAAAAAACAAAAAAACAACAGACTTACAGATTTAAACTTCAGTTACAGTCAACTTAAGAAAATGCCAAGGCACCAAGTAAACATTTGCTTTGAAATCCTAAAATACTTTTTGCCGTGTAAAGTTTGCATCCATGCTTTCAAACATAGAGGGAGAGTGAAAGAGGCCCCACCATACACAAAAACAGTATTTCATGTGCTTATCCAATAATCCTCCAATCCTTAATCAGTAGAGCAATGCTCCACTGAGGGAGTTCTAATTAATTTCTATTGTTTGGAGACTTAACCCTCACGGCTGCCTCCCTCCGTATGCTCCATGGTATTTGCTCTTTTTCCTCTAATCCTGGATCCACGCTCTGGGAGAGTGACTCCAGCCCTCCTCTCGCTCTCAATTCCTTCTTTTCTTAGGATCCGGGAAAGCCGCAGAGCGAGATCCGGACAAACAGACTGATGGGATTTGGAAGAAGCCCGGAAGGGGTATTAATAAGGGGGCTGTATGGAGGAAAAAGGCCGGAGGCAAGGGGGTGAAACTGGGGGGCTCGTTCTTGTGTGTTGACCCCTGTATTGTCCTGTGTGGCTAATCAAAGCATCAGTGCACTCTCTTTGTGTCTCTGCAGGAATGTGATCTATGTGAGGTGGAAATAAGACTGCTTTGATTGTCAAAAGGCTCAGTGAGACAGTAAAGCCAGTGAAAATCTGTATCTAAGCTATTTTGCTATCACATTTCCTGTAAGAAGTCGTGATATTATCTCATAAAAATCTGTCATTGTGCGACGCGATCATGATTTTGCCTGTAAATGCTGAAACTTGTTATTCTGTCTCTAAACCATGAGGGAAACATATTGTTTGCATTAAGCCTTTATCATCTGTGTCCCTAAACATGTCAGAGCAGATGAATGTTAGTGGGGACTTTTCAAAGTCGCTGTCTCTCTGTTTATGATTAAAGACGTGTTCTGAAGATTTGGATGACTGCGCTGTTTTCTGTTTGCCTCTCTCTTCGTGTCTCCCTGTGGACGTTTGTGTCATTTCCAGAGGGTGCTGTAAAAGGCAGAATGAAAAGGGAGTGGTGCACAGTGAACATAAACCTCACCCTGAGTTATGGGATGTTAATTGTCTTACTGTTGATTGTTTGTTACCGTATATCAGGCCAGAGGAATTACTGACAGCAATAGCAATCTGTTTTCACTGAGATGTTACTGTATCCAGTTTAACCTCTTCAACCTCGGCAAATAAAAAAGGTATTTACAAACTTTAACTTGAGTTTTGAATTTTTTTTTTCTCTGTCAACTTAAACCATAAAGCAACTACTGAGGGAAAACGGGGAACTTAGCACTTTTTACATCTTAGCCAGCTTCCATCCACCATGAAGTTAAAGGAGGTCCTCAGCGGTTTGGTATTACTTTTTTGGCATTATGGTCTAAGGGCCTTTAGTCCCGTGTGTTATTTAACGCCATTTTGGTTAGGGGTTAGGGTTAGGGAGAGGGACAGGGTTAGGGGATAGGATATACGCAAAACGACTTGAGGAAATTAAGTGTCCCTCATTCGCCTTTTGGTGAGACCGAGCTGTTTGGAGAGACAGGATTAAAAATGGTCAAAATCCGTGCAGCAGAAGCTGAGACATCCTTACTTTTAGTCCCCGGTATGAATTAAGCTCCAAAAAAACTGGATCCTACATTTCCCATAATGCAACCGATAGCATCCCATTAGTCCTTACCTGCCTGGTAACCCCCCCCCCATCTTTCAAAACTCCATGGCCGCAGTTTGTAATGGAACAGTTATAAATACACAGTGAAATGTGCCAAAAGTCTGGTGAGCATTGCTCTGGAAGCCCGGGATTAGCTCAGTATTAGCCCACAAATCGTTACAGTAAAATCTTGAAGTCTTCAAGTGCACACTGAGATAACCCTGATGATATCTTAAGGGGTTATTTTCTCAGACTGCGGAAAGCTCTTCGAGAACCACAGAAAGCATAATACAAATGTTTTCACAGGCCGATCACAAGTAAACCGATCTTGTGAGATAAAACACATAAAATGTATTTGCAAACACTTCCTGACCCAGGTTGGCTCCAAGTACAGAAAAAAACAAAAGAAACAAACGATGCTCAACCGCCACATCGGTTGCCCCCCCCGCAGCCAAACAATAAGTCGAACATGTGATGTAGCCCACAGCCCAGTGTAGAAGTCCTGGCTCCAAGTTCACTTTCAGTATGGCTAACATCTGCTGCCTCAGAGACAGTTGAAACAGTACGGTTAAATCAATCCAGACTGAGAGCGGGAAACAGAGAGACAGAAACAGGGGGGGGAAAAAAAACACGCAGGGAGGGGATGGAGAAGAGGAGGGGAGGGAGGTCTTTTCATCTGTGCTGCGTTGGTAAATACTCCCATGTGTAATGAGAGATCCCATTGTGGAGGAGTTCTTTGAAATAACGCGGCCTGCGGGGTCAAGGAGAAATTGTCCCTGCAAAAAAAAATCCCAGAAACGACTGGGACAATAATGAAGGGAAAACATGCCGGGGCTGACGAAGCTCATATCCTGCTGCCTTCCGTCACTAAGCAAATTTTTCTATATCATTTACGAACCCCGTCTTTCATGTCCAACTCCCAGTAGCTGGAAACAAATCGTCCCACAGGAAAACCCCAGATGTAACGGTAACGTTTGCGAGGCAACAAGCCTTCGAGCGAGTCCTTCCTCCAGGACACCTCCGGGTCATCGCGCGGGTGCGAAGTGACTGACAGTAAGCAGAGCGTAACGTAATGTAGCGCTGATATGAAAACACTCTGCTTCGCACAGACGAATGATGATAAAGCTGAAACCCTGACGGAACCCATAAGCTGTCATGTTTCGCTGTGATGGATTGTTTACCTTGGGCGATTTTCAGGACTGCTGAGGTTGTTTTTTTGTGGTGGACAAGAATGAGCTGCAACAAATGGCTGCAAATGAGGGAAGAAAAACAACAAAGTGAGGACAAGCGAAAGGAAGAGAGAGGCTTAATTAGTGGCAGACACCAGAAAAAAAAAAAAAAGATTAAAATTAACAGCAGTCCGTGATGCAGCATGACCCTTTCTCCTTCTAAACCAACCTAAATGAGACCTAAGCTTTTGCTCTGCCATGCCAAAGTCAGGATTCTTGTGGTCTTTGTGGCCTCTGGCCTCCTCTGACAGGCCCCTGTTTGTCCTCCACGGTGCCAGCTGCTTGCTGAACACACGGGCTGACTCGGCACCGTCCCGCTCGGTACGAAGCAGGCAGAGGAAGCAAATGTCCTCAGCCAACTAGAGGCTGCAGTGATTTATGCTAAAAGCTTGACCATAACCATAAATATACATGATGAACTCCGCTAGTGACCGGAAAACCAGCTCTGTACGTACCAAGTGTTTGAAAAGAGGGCAAAAAACTAGAGAAAGTAAAGCCGCGAGTATACCTCATCATAAGCGCTTGTCAGATGGTTGAGCAGCTCCAGAAACGCCCTCCTCCCACAGATTTCCGACGTAGGATTAGGGGAGGCTGCGTCCGACAGTTACTGTAACTTTCCGAAACCAACAAGGCGACATTCGCACCCTCTTCACGCTGGGATTGGTCAGCTGTACAGAGGTGAGACAGTATGACGGGTTTGAAACTCTCTCTCTAGCTCTAGCTTTTTTTTTTTTTCATTTGCTACACAACTATTTCTTTCACTTTTTATTTGAACGACCGAGTGCTACATTAGGAATGTCTTCCAGGAGAGGCCGTCTGAAAACGTACGCCGTTATCCCCATATTTAGACGATATCTCATCCCTCTCTCTGTCCAAGTTTCCATCCACATTTAACGCAAATATTAAACAAATTTCCAGCAAACTGGCCAATGAAAACGCAAACGAATGTGCATTTCCGTCCACTACCGCATCAAGGTAAACAGTGGTGTAGCTAATTCTCCGGTCGGGTTCCATTAAACCATTGCAGAAGGGAGGCGGTGCAACGGGGATGATGTAATTGAAATGGCGACAGTCAAACCTCGAACAAACAGAAAAGATGTGGATAATGCGATGGAAATATCGCATCTGTGTTTGTTCAGTAGATAAATATGAGGAAGGTTCCGGTCTCCTCATCGCTTCACTCAGATCTGATGTTGCTGCCGCTACATTTCATCTCCGCAGTCAGATGCTTCGTGTATGTCATCATGAATCCACCGAGCCAAGCGTAAAATCTTTTTTGTCATATTTTGACCTTTTTCATCATTTCTGGCGTTTCCACTACTCAACAGGCGAAAGGAAACGCTCTTCATGGCGGGCCGGGTTTTCACACCGGCTTCAGTTGGTGGTTAACTTATCTGAGGAGGTGTGAGGAGTGCTCTATAAACGGCCACATGGCAGTGCTATTGGGAAGTTGTTTAAATACGTTGAGCAAAAACTAAAAATGGTGGAAAATGCAGATAGGCGGAAATGGTCACGGCCATCTTTGTCCGAGGAATCCACAGAAAAAAGAATTTTTCTTCATGGGTTATTAGCCGCGAGTTGAAAGCTTTTACCTTTTTTAAAAGGCAGCGGGCAAAATTACAGGGAACCTGTACACGAAATTTATTTTTGGTACATTGAATAGCATTTATAGTTTTTGAGATATTAGATATTTCCTACTGATTCCCCACTGAAATTGCTTTGTTTTTTGTTTTGTTTTTTGCATGAAGACTGTATGCCGGATTACTTAAAGTCATAGCACACTGGATTAATGTAGGTTTTGTGGCCATGGACTTGATGGACTGGGACAAAATGTTCAAATTGTCAGGACAGTCGAAAACATCTGTTTTAATCGCAGATGTTGTCCCAATTTCATTTTGATGCAATATAAAAACACTTTATTAGCATTTGTTCAACATAATAATGTTTGCAGAGCAGATTATGCACCAGTTGGCAACTTGTAAACGAAACATGAAAGAAGAATCAACAATAAATAACAGCTCCGTTGAAGGCTTGCCACGAACTCAGATACAGAGATTTAATTTTCATTCATGTCCAAGTGGTTTTCCCCTGAGTGTGACAGGCAGCTGCTTGCATCAAAGGCTCTGGCGTGAATCTGAGGAGGAGGAACAGCGAGCTGTGAAATGCTTTCCGACATTCTGCTCACAGGTGGCAGGAAGATGACTGCGGCCTCGCAAATCAGGCGTCTCACTGAGGATTCTGATGACGCTGGGAGATGAAGCAGTCGCGGAGCCAAAAATGTATCCGTCGCCGCCATTTAAAGTCGTACCGTGACTTTTGTGTTACAGAGCTTTGGCTCTTTACTCTTCACTTTTTAACCAAACATGGTGATGACATTATCACTAATGGTAGGGCTTTAAGAGTTGAAAGTAATAAAAAGAACTTCTCATGAAGAAATGTTTGTTTTGACAGCCTGTGCAAGTTTATAAAGGTTTTGCTTTTGCACGCTGCAAGGATGCGTTTTATGATTATGGAAGCAGTTTGTAGTGTGTACAGTAGATACAAGAAAATGCAGAAAACACACAAGGTCACAGTATTATCAAAGCAATCACTAAAGCTTAATGGTAGCTGTTTCTCATCAGAGGGATTTGCCTGGTTGTCATTGAATTGTACGTGTTCAATAAACAAATTCTGGGCCATTTTGGCTTAAAGTTGAGACTGAAACTTCATTCTTCTCATTTTTTTAGAGTGAATTTTGAATTTTATATTCACCAATATTGTTTCAAACTAGATCTTGCCAATTGTCCTTTTTAATTCATGGACGTAATAGAGGATAAACTCACAGAAACTTTTTTTTTTTTTTTTTAAATGTCATGATAGAGTTTATTACCTCTTAAGACTGACATAACCTGACACTGAGGTAATTCAACAGGTTACAATCAAACTGATGGGATTAAACTAATGAACTGGACATTTAA
Organism: Xiphias gladius; assembly: GCF_016859285.1. Classification (NCBI taxonomy): domain Eukaryota; kingdom Metazoa; phylum Chordata; class Actinopteri; order Istiophoriformes; family Xiphiidae; genus Xiphias; species Xiphias gladius. The sequence continues at coordinate 21,680,750 of NC_053413.1, read as the reverse complement.
GGGAGCAAACAAGTCATCAGTTAGTGCGTTACTGAAAATATAAACTGATTGATGTTTGTATTGGTGGTTGTTGCCCCGTAGTGATCAGTGACTGGAAGCAGCAGTTTATCGACAGTGCTACCACAGAAATAAAGCTCAGCTGTTGCATGATAGCAATGTTTCCTTCATGTCTCTCTCACGTGCGCTTTCCCAAAAAGCTTTGAACCGGTGTCCACCACAGCCAAACTGTGTCGTATTATTGTGCGGGATATACATTTAATCTACTCATCCGAATGTTGATATCTTTATTTATAAGAGCAAACCTACCACGTTACATTTTCTGAGGCAGTGTAAGATTTCATTTCAGTGTTGATGGGCGGTTGGTTCAGTCTCCTTCTAACTTTTATCCCCTCCGTTTTAGGACTGACAGGTGGATTTGACCCCTGCACTCACAGTTTGTCTTGCTAACCTGAGGCAGGACGGATTTTGACCCTTCATTGGATTTTCGGAGTGATGAGCTCCCTCTTTGTTGCCGCTTTGTGGCCGGCGTTTTCATTTCACACCGTGGCGCTGCGGCTGCAAGAAAGACATTCTTTGTTTTTATCACATTATGTTACAACGTTATTGTGCGTTAAACCTTCACATAAAATTTGACAAGTTCCGTCCTCTTCTTTGGAGGTTGTCAAAAAGCATCCTGGGAGGAAATACCTCACTGATGTAGAAAAGATGCGGCAAGTTAAGGGAAGGCAGTTATAACAAAAGACTAAAAAGACTTTATCGCATTACAACTAACCGGAAAGCACTTGATGGCACAATGTTCTGATTTATAACAGTGTCATTTGGTTATATCATTAGGAGAACAATCACCTTTTGAGAGAAAGTCCACTATCATCAGAATTGGTGAACATGATACACATCAAGTGGTTTAAACACTTTAAAATTATAAACTTTTTAGTTGTTGTTATACGGCTTTTTATTTGAATGATCTTTAATAGATGATTAATTCACATTATTCCAAAATGACAAAATGACTCCTCACTCAGCCTTGACAAAATATAAATTATTGGAAAGCACAAAGCCTCTTGATATCAAAAACGACCATCAATGCGACTACAGTTTTTTTTAATAGTAAAATAGAGGTGAGACAAAATATATGTATATGTTTGTCTCACTCAGATTAATTCTGACTTTTTGAGACTAAATTCCAAGAGACCAGGGTCGTCGCTGTAATCAAAAGGGCTCAAGATGAGGGACTATTTGATTGTCATTTCCGGGCTTGTGAAGCTTGTTGAGGGATTGAAATACCCATCTGTGTTGCTAAGCGGAAATGTGTAGGTGTCGTTGCCTAACTGCTCTGCAGCTCCGGCTGGTTTGAACCGATAACTTTTTTCCCCACTGGCCAGCCTTGCTACCCAGCTCTCCACCCTCCTGGCCCACATTACTTTCATATGTTACTGATATAGATGCCTCAGAGCGGGGACTTAATGTGATTTAATGGTAATTCATTACCGTCCACATCAGTTGTCAAAACATGTCCGTGCAGGGTGCGAATTATTCTTTGAGGTCTCAGCTGTCAGACACAAAGAGCAGCAGGAAGTGGCAGGTACACTCATGTTTGTGTTTTAGTGCCTTTAAGTGACGGGGAAATTGCTAGAAGGTCACATTTCAAAACGTACCATCATACCCCCTCAACATTTGATCTTCTTTTGTGTGAGCATGTGTGTATGTGTGAATTTGTGTGCGTACATGCCCCAGCCTGAAGAAAGCGCAGATCTTTTTCACAGCGCGGCTTTGTTTGTGCAGGGACTCCTAAGCGCGCACACTGAATACACCGGTTGAGCTCAAGTCTTGCCATCGCAGTTTCCTTGACATAATTGTATAAAAATTATGTAACGCTAATACAAAAGAAAATGACAACAAACGTTAGATCTCAAAAACTTCTTGCCAAAGCCTCTAAAGCAGTAAAAAGATGCGCGTGGGAGCCAAAGCCAGACTATCTGTGCAAGTGAAGTGGTCAGGGCATGGAGATTGATGGATCCACAACGCAACACCACTGATGTGCGCTGCAATTTTTCCATGAGCAAAGACAGATTTGCGGTGTGTGTGTGAAACAGAATTTGTCCCAGATTTTCTCTCTTCTTCTTCCTCCCTCTTTGCTCTCCTCTCTTCTCTGCAGGCTGGATTGAAGACGCTTTGATGTGGCACTCAGTGTTGTGACCACAGGCCCAAGAGGAACCAGATGCTCTTTGGACTGGCTTGTGGCGGAGAGGCATATATATAAATAAAAAAGAGAGAGAGAGAAAAGATGGGTGCAGGGTGAGAGGGGGGCTGCCTCCATGCCAGCCGAGTTTACTGTAAAGTTTCCCGCACCAAAGCAGACAGAGAGGGGTGTCTTGGTAGCGTAAAAGTCTACATAAAACAGCAGAGATGAACCGAAAATGTTTGATCAGTAACAGCTTGTGTTGGTAAGCAAAAGGGTGACTATCATGTGAGGGTTGTGAGGCAGGAAAACATCCAGTCATCGGCATACAAGGACGTAGCATTTTGGGTTCAAGACCCCGAGAACAGCACCCTGCTGTGAGCGTAGCGCCTACAGTTCACATTTAATGTCACATGATGCACTTGGGGCCAGAAAGCCTTTTTTCCCCATGCACAGCCATTACAAAAGAAAAGCCTATAAGACAAAAAAAAAGAAATACAAGTGATCCCCAGGAGGGATATTATCAGCACAAAGGTGAAAAGCATCACAAACATGAATTTTAGTCTTTTATATTATCAAAACTCAAACCTTGAAGTCCAGTATAAGGGTTGAGTATTTTTTCATGCAGAGTGGACCGTCTCAGCCCTGGAAGGAGTCTAATATGTGCGCTCCAAAAAGTCGAAAAATGCGTAAACCTGAAGCAACTTTGATTGGAATTTATTGGCTGCCATCTTGGAGCACACTACTCCAGTTCGCCTAAGATTTACACTAAAGGGTCTTACAGTTTCAGCTGATAATGCTTTTTGAAGGCTGATACAGATATTTTCGTACAAACACAGAGACTTAGTGATGGTGAACAATATTACTTTAAAATTTAACTTGATTTTATATTAACTGGATGTTTAATGTAGCTGTGGTCGGAAAAAAACAACTAATATTAACAGTGGATGTCATGCCTTGCTGATATAGCTTTTTTTTTCATGAAATGCCTAGTTATTGTAGCAGGATATTTTTGATATCAAAAAAAAAAAAAGAAAAAAGCAGGTAGTATCTCTCACTACAAAAACATGTAAATCAGATTCATGGAGTCATGTGTCATATCCTGAAAGAATCCCTGACAGAAGAAACAATTTCATTGAGGAAAACTGTTCTGTTTAATATCCAAGATTGAGATTCAATGAGGATAGGAAAAATCCAAATCCTGACAAAAAGCTCAGAATCACAAGGCTATGACTGTCACATTTACACTGCCACTGAAACATTTCAAGACATTTGATCAAAGTTAATTTGTGATTGGTGTATTTTAATTACTTTTGCCCCTATTAATCCTATTTACATCGTACTTCGGTTAGTGGTTTCCTACATTTCCCAGAATGACTTGTATCAACACTCTGGAAAACATGTCTGAACTTGTTCCTTTGAGCTGTGGATTTCTTTCTGTGTAGGTGGAGGGAGTGGTGGCTGCGGTAAAAGCAAGACAGCAAGAGTTACTCTGGTCAAAAAAAGAAAAATGAGACAGGGTCAAAACCCAGTATGTGGCCGGACCGCCCTTTATTTGTTTGCTTCTCTCCTACTGTCTGTGTGCACATATCTCAGTAATTTAATACAGCCAAATTCCCAATAAAGTTGCTCTCATTTACATGTTTCCTTTTTCTGTTGTCAGACGAAGGAACAAGTATGAAGCAGTGGGGAAACGTGGCCCATTAAGACTACATGTTAACCGGCGGTCACTTCTAAGCCATTTCCAAGCTGCTGCTTTGCAATGCTAAAATCCTGATTTTATAACTGCGACATCGATTGACAAAATCACCACACAAAAAAGTTAAAGTCAATGGCTGTGCTGTGATTTTGGCTATATTTATTTCTAAAATGACCGCTGAGGGAGAAAGTTAGAAACTCATTCACGTCTGTGTCAGCTGCTGTGCGGTCAGTTGAATGAGACTCATAGGGAGGTGTGCCAGCAGAGGGAAAGCCCGCCCTCACACTTGCGGGGCAATACTGGCGACTCTCTCCCACGGAAAGTAGCTAAGGCGTGTCCAAAAAGTTGCCAGATTTGTCTTTAGGTGCTTTTGTGAAGAAAACTCACTATGAGGGTTGAGAAAAGTTGATAAATCTAGCGACAAAGTTGGCAACATTGCCAACAAACGCCCCCTCATGACGCTATAGAAGCTTGCGGCTTTTCAAAATTGAAAGAGCAACGGAGAGCGGTTTAACTTCATCACTCAGTCACACGGCATTTGAGTGTCCAATAGTGTAACTTCATCACTCAGTCAGTCAGTCAGTCAGTCAGTCAGTGAAGGATGTTCGCATTTATAGGTCTGGCCCCATTGTTGCAGTCCAGCCCCAATAAAGAGCTGCATCTGTTACACAAAATTCAGCATGTTTTGTTGTTTGTTGTGGCAATACTGCAACAACAGACTATTGTAGTACACTGCGATCAGTGGTGGAAGAAGTTCTCTGATCTTTTACTTAACCACAAGTACAAATACCACAGTGCAAAATTAAAATCATAAGTTACAGTCCTTCATTCAAAACTTTAGAGTACAGTAAAACTACACCATATCAGATATACAGTGGCCTCACATTTCGCTCACTATTGTGTTGTAGTTTTAAATGGAAAAAATTGCCATTTTTTCCATCAATCTAATCCACACTCAGTAATCCATAACGACAAAGTGACAACATGTTTTTAGAAATGTTTGCAAATTTAGTAAAAATCAAAAATTGAAATCTCTCATTTACAAAAGTAATGAAACATTTTGCCGTGGCACCTGCTTGCTTTAATTTTTCTTGAGAAGTATTTACAATTTGATTGGACTCCCCCTGTGGCAAACTGAATTGATGGGACATAGTTTAGAAAGGCACACACCTGTGTATATAAGATCTGGGGCCGGCTCTAGCCATTTGGTGCCCTTTTGTATCAGGCAATATTAGGACTTGCTATAGCTTACGTATTAATTCCGTGGCATGAAAAGTAGAATATTTCTCTCACAAACGTGGTGAGGTGAAAGTATGAAGTAGTATAAAATGGAAATACTGTAGTAAACCACTAATTGAGACTCCAGCCCCTCATGTATTGAAATTTCTAGAAAGAAGATGAACCCTGAAGTTTATACATTTAGGTTAAAGATGGTTGGGAGTAATTTTGATATCAGACTCCATCATTAGCTGTGCTGGAAACATGCAAATGACATACATTTGCTATCCACATTTGCCCAGTTACCAGAATAAGATAAATACACCACTAAATAATAAAAATGGACTCTCTGAGATCCACTGTAAATCACCAGTGGGTGTTTTTCTATGTTGAATTTTCCGTTAAGGACACTTCAGCAGTCTGATTATTTGCTGACACAGTGGGTTTTCAACGCCGGTACCTTATTCGAAGGACAGCCTGTCTGACCAGCGGGCCACCAACGACCACACCAGCACCAGCAGCATGACAGAACACAAGCTGAATCAAATCTGCCTCCTCCATGACTCTCCATAACCCCTACCGTACCATTACGCCAACCTCATAATAGTTTTGATTTATGACCCTCATGTGACACTGTAGAGTTTGGCGTGGAGCCTTATGGAGCTCCATCTTTGGCTTCGACCACAAAAACACAAGGACGTACATCAAGAATTTCCCTCGGGTCGCTAGTCGCCGGGGGCGACAATGCGGCTGAGGAGACATGAAAAGAAATAAAAGCTACAGAAGGAAAGATTAATCTGACCTCTTCATATTAATGTTTTACCATCTATTTCTGCTTGGAGAGGAAGGAAAGATTATAGCAGAGAAAAAGTCAGTCTTTCCATCATCTTTCTCTCCCTTTCCTCCCTCTCTCTGTTTCTGTCTCCAGCTCTCTGTGAGGCAAACGTGACATGAATTGTTTGTCTTACATGTCAGATAACTGTTTATGCAGTAAACCAAAGCAGGGCAATACAATGGCTGAGTAATGGATGCTAGATGCTTGTAAGTACAATAGCATGAGCCAACTGTTTTGATTGGAAGGCAATCGGACCCGGCAAACAAAAACAACACAGAGCTGATTTTGTTTATTGAAGACGAAGACAATCACTGAGAGCAGTTTTGTGAGTGATAGTGCTTGAGCCTGCTGCTGGGGAATTTCCAGAGGTTTTTCAATGAGCTTCGGGATCAGAATCGCTTTAATCGTCAAGAATAATAAACATAGCAGCGTTTGTCTTGGTGTTGATGCAGTGGTGAATTTACAAGTTAGAAATTTACAATAGAAGCTGGCTTACTGGTACAAGGACAACATGATATCTTCTAACTGGAGTGTATACTTTGACATTGTACAATACACAACACATTTAGTGTGAGGAGAACGATGGCAGATGTGGAAATTATATGTGCCTTAACCAACCACTAAGACTTTTTTTTTGTATTTTATAAAACTATAGTAATGTGAATCTGTGTTTGCTGACATTTCTGTAAAATGAAATGTGAATTAGTGCCTGCCTGTTTCCATTTACCACGTTTATTCAAATAAATTCAAGAGGATGTTACAAGATTATACAATTAATCAAGCACCAATAAATTGGATTATTTAAAACATTTCATTGCTGTTTTCCTTTTTTTTTTTTTTTTTTTTTTTTTAAAATCAGCAGCTATGGTGATAGAGAAGGATGAGGATTTTTAACATGGACCCGTGTTTGGACTGCAGTCAGTCACACACTCCCTGACATGCCTGTTTATTTTATTCTTTTTTAAAAATTCTCCGGTCTCTCTGGTTGGGCGGAGGTGGAGGTTAAGGTGAGTGGCAGCATGCCATGACTACTGTAGCCCCTTTTAAGCGGAGACCCTGCTATTCTGCCGTCAAGGAGACCACTCATTGTGCCGGCTTTGCTTTTTCACACCGAACCAAACAAAGCCGGCATAATGCCGCTCCAGTGTGTGATTTCAGAAAGCATGGTGCGTTCGGGAATCAGAGGTGTGAGTTGTAACAAAACAGCGTCAGCGTCCGTCCCGCCATGCCGGCTCTCCCTTATACAAAGTCGTCGATCTGGCTCCGACTGCCTCCGCTGTCGGTTCAATGCCAGACCATCAACCCCCCCCACCACCCCATTCTGTGTTTGTACCTTTTATTCAGAACAGCGAGGCGGAATAAAGGCACATCATTCCTGCCTTGAACAGGCTGTGTAAAAGGGGCTATTGTCTACAGTAGAGGAACAGAGGGAGGCACCACAACATCAAGGTGTATCCAAAAATCTGTTGCCGTCAGCCCATATTGCATTTTCTTTCTTTTGATATGCCAACTTTTCCCTCTGAGCCAGGCATAAAGACTTTAAGCAATATTTTAGCATTTGAAAAAAAAAAAGAAAAAAGGTGTGTTGCATCCACTTTTTATGTGGAAATTAAAAATGCACACAAAAAAGATAGATGGTACCAGACTTTATGTGGTTATAAAAGTGTAGACAATGAGAATACTCCCTATAACTCATGTAAAAAGGTCACAGAGGAGCTGAATCCTGCGCCTCCCAAATGTCCACAGCATGCTGTGCAAGCCGACTTGATCCAACTTGCTTTTGGCTCTTCAACCTGGCCAGGTAACTAACATGTCCGAGTAAAGAGAGTCTCTTTGACTCTGCCCACTCGTCCAGAAAAATGTCTCCTGCCTCCAAAGAAATCACCGTGGTACTAAACCTACAAAGTGCTGGTTTTAAGAATTTTACAATGCAGATTTTTCATGCGAGCATCGAGCCGGACGAAAGTCGTTGACAGAAAACTCCCCAACTATGCCAGTGGCTTGTTTAATGTGGAAAAGTGGTGCCAATTTAAGGATCCTCTTTGGCTTCCTTCTTAAAGATCAAAGGATCACGGGTAATCTATTTGACCGGGTCCTGCTGTCTCCACGACAACAGGATCACAGACAGGAAGCCTGTCCGTCGTTCACGGGCCCTTGTCAACAACAATACAACCACTCAACAGTGTCTGACTCTCCCATAAGTCGCTGCGTATGCGCACGCAAGCCTGTTTGGATTTGTGTGTAATTCAACTCCGCAAAACAAGAAACCTTTCTCCTATTTTTTCTCCTTCGTTTGTGCATGAGGGCACGTTTATAAAAATATTTTAGCTTTGGAGTGATACACAATCTCTGCTACCCCTCTTTTTATCTTCAGGTGTGTGTGATGTGAGTGAGAGTGTTGAGTTCTGCTCCAGTGACCCAGAAAACATCTTTAAATGCTGCGTTCTTAGGTCACTGTGGAGCGCCCCATGTTTGCCCAACACATGATTAGAAATGAAGACTAAGCGTTTTTTTTTCTTTGGCTCAGAGAAGGAACGAAGCAGAACCACATCATCAAATAGACCTTTTTTTTTTTTTTTGGAAAAATCAGGCTACGTCTGTGATGGGATTCTTGAACCAAACTTTCTGCCAACTATTTTTTATACATACTCTGAGTACGTTTAAAGTCATGAAAACAAAGATTGCACCAAACTAAAGGGCTCAGTATGCTTCTAAATAACACGTTGGTGCAAAGTGTTGTCTGAGCACTTCTCGAGGCGAAAATGTTTACATGCTCAAAGGTGAAGAGCGAAAAGCCTGCAGTCATTATGTGAGTTTCCGTCCACCTGTTTTTATGCACATTTTCCATTCGCACATAAAACAAACGTGAGTGGAGAAATGCAAATATGTTTTTACGCTTGGCTGGGGTGGAAAAGTTTGTATACTGATAAAAACAAACATGTGCTGTGGAGACTGTAACGTTACACAAAGGAATACATTAAACAAACATGAATGCCATATTTCAATCACGTTTTCAACATTGTTTTCATTAGTTTGAGGTTTGAACGAGATGGCGTAGTCTTTTAATTATGTCGTCTCATCTCACCCTCCTTTTCTCCAGTGGTTTAGTGTTATCTCGATGCAACCAACACCTAACATTCGCATAATGCCATTGGATGGAAACCCGACAGTAATTTGAGTCATCTTTTGCAGATTTTCTGGAAATCCGGTTAAAATTTGCTCTACATTTGGATGGAAACCTGGTTATAGACACTCTGCACATTTTTGAAAAGTCTCTCACTGTGAAGGTGTTTGGGCTGTTGCACTTGGTTGTACACCGGAAAAGTGATGGAAGTAGTTGTGTAAAGAATGAAAAATGAAAGTTCAAGCCCATATATCAAAAATTTCAGGCACAGTCCTCTCAGTTCCAGTGTTGGAAATGTGTGTGTGTGGGGGGGGGGGTTTCAGAAATTGTTTGATGATCCAACAAGCACTTGGTTTGAAGGATAGTGACACCTTAAAGGATAGCTTCTGTTTAAAAAAAAAAAAAATCTATCTTAATACAAGGCTCACATACCATATTCTGAGAGAGTTATTAGTCACTGTACTCATTCATCTTCTCCACACTGGCCATAAAGAGATGCCCTTTGCCATGACTACACTGTAAAAAAAATGGGGATCCACAAAATCCACAATCCTCGTTTGTTCAAAAAGGCAAACAGATGTAAAGCTACTATGAGGCTTCAGCAGTCTGAGTGACTCTGTCCTGGTAGTTGTGTGTAGGTCTATTTCCGGCGTTTTGTCCCGGCAAAACAACCACCAGGACTTTTCCTTCTGCCGCGTGTCAGCAAGGAAACACTGGGTGAAACACAATTAGGGAACTTTGTACTACAAGATTTGTAAGATACTCCCCAAATCTGGATTACACAATCTCTCTCTCTGGAACTAGACTTGACTCGGTAACCAGTAGTCGTTAAACGGATTCAGAACTAAGCTAGATGGAAAGTCTCGCTAGAAATCTGATCTAAAGTTTTCAGAACTCTAACTTAATTTCCAACCAAGGATTACAACCTAAGGTTCCTCCCCAACTCTTTTGTGCTCCTTACGGTTCACAGTTTACCAGTGGAGCTGTGAGCGCAATGTGCCATTCACCACCTCACTCTCCCCACGGCCATAGCCTGATGGGAACAGTGTGTGGGTGTGGATATGCGTGTGTCACAGACTTTTTGTCATCCTCACACTGTTTCAAGTTGAATGTGAACAGTGTGATTTGGATGCCTGTAGGCCTTTACAGACTCATGGAATGTGGAATCTGTATCCTATTAGGAATCTGTTATAATCTTATGATTGAAAGGTGGAATGAGGCCGTGAAAGCTGGAGGATCAGCTGCAGCACATTAGGACTTAAAGCTTGTCGGATCTCACTTTTCTGAGTTCAAGGAATAGATTCCATGGTGCCCAACAAACCGGATTTTTTTCCCCCCCCTCTCCACTCCATCTTATTTGCATAATATCAAGAGCTTGGTAAACTGAAAAGATCATCCCCATTCTTTTCTGAGTTACTGTGGGGTATGTGCACTGAACACTGAATGTGAAGTAGAAACAGTCGGTGTGTATAGACCACATAAAATATGAGCATCATTTTCCTAGCTGGACATACAAAAATGTTTATTGGTACCACTTTAAATCATACTTTTTAGGTTTATAAATCGGTAGTAATGGTTAATAATGCTTTCAGAATCACCAAAAGACAACATTGGGTTTCCAGATTGTGAAAAAAATCCCTTTAGCTGATGTATATCTCCCTTTTAGCATAAGTGCAATCTTTTTAGCTAGTGCTTTAATTCATCTTAATGGCTAATTAGAAAGTGAGAAACCATGACCCTTTATTGACTTACTGACATTTATAACAACAAACTAAATTGCTTATTATAACATAAGACCCTCACGACTTTCCATTAATGACTTAACTACTTTTTAAATATTAAGCTACCATGATGAATTAGCTAAAGAGGTAGCTAAAATGACTAAAGAGTTAGCTAAAGCAGGTCATGCTAGAGGGAAAAATGGCAGCACTGGTTGTTTGTTGAAACATGTTCAAACAACCTGTGTTTTCCTAACAATTTTCCAACAAGCAACATTTTTGGCTTGTACAAATAATGCCTTTGTAATGACTGTTGAAGCAAAGATGGCCGACACAGTTAGCACCACAAAGCCCCTTAAAGTAATGATGTTCTGCAAAATATCTGCTACTAATCACCTCAAATAAAGCCTGAACGACTGAGAAATTCAAGATGACATTTTTATTTTAACTTGGCCCTGCGAATATGCATGGCCAACACAGATGCAGTGTGATTGGGAATTATCCTAGCTACGTGTCATCACCTTGTTTTAACATTATTATACTAGCAAACCAGAAACTGCAGAACTTACAACTTGCAGAACTCTGGCGTAAAAAGTTTCTTACTTTGACACCAGTGGTGCCAGACTGGACTGATAAAAGTAGCCCAATTGGACCCTAGCACCTGCCATTTGAGGCAAACTCAAATCCATGGTTAATAATGAAAAATGTATAATAGGAGACGTAAAATAAAATAAAAGACTTTTGGATAATATTGCATTAAATGTCAAAAGTTTTCATTTACATGAACAGATGTAAGCAACAGTTAATGATGGTGTCTTTAAACCATGACCACAATCTTTCCCTAACCATAACCCAGTAAGTTAAGTTTACTGGACTGTCAGAACATCTGACCAGAATTACCAAATCCCAGGGAAACAGCACCAGCCACAAGCCATTCACTATCTTTTGCTGGTACACACCAAAGACAGGAACCCCTCGGCAACGCAAAGAAAACAAACACGAACAGCAAGAACAAAAGACTGAATGATTACCAGAAGTAGTCCCTAATAGAAAGTGGCGCCAGTTTAGCCAATCACAAGAATGCGAACTTACTCAAAACTGTCTGATAAAGTCATGGTCCGACTTCAGGTAAACCCTACCATTTGCTTTCTATAGAAATGAAAGTATATTTTTGAAAATAGTGGTTCACCCCTGGTGGGAATGATTTAACTTGAACTAACGTCTTACGGTTTACTCTTGCAGTTTACTAACACTGTCCTTTCATCAGAGAGCCCAGATGTGATTCCCTCACCATCACCATGTGAAAGTGAAAAATATTGAGTAAAGTCAGAATGTCATGTTGAAAGATACTGAGTAAGAAAAGTGCCTCAGAGCCTCAGACTTGAGTTTATTAATTGTCAGGCCGAAGTGTTGTATGACTCTTCCATCCATTAGAAAACCTGCAGAGGATCTGTCACAGAGCCTGAAACCGCCTCATTCCTCCCCTCCTGCTCTTCAACCCGCGCCGTTTCAAACACTTCATTACTGATGAGTTGCGAGGCAATAGATTTTCAAACATTTCACTGACTCCACCTCTCGGCAGGGCCATTTCGTCTGGTCCCTGCAGCAGGTTGGAAACAGATGGAGAAAAATGTCAACAATATCTAAACTATCTTGAACACTTGCCACCTAATCTGTCAGAGTGTCTGTGATCTTCAGTCTGTAAAGAATCTCACGAGTGCAGCTGCAGGTTTTCGTGTGATTGCATCTTTTAAAAGCTCTTGCCAATTTGTCCTCCCTTATATAAGTGAGGAAATGCCCGTTTTGAAGGAAAACTATGTATCATGTATGTATTTGTACTATGTATTTGGTTTAAAATAAGTAAGCTGATTCAGATTCATTTTATTTCAGCTCCTCTAAAGCACATAATCAATACTGTAAAGCAAAAACAATTCTCACTATTTTTCCATTTCCTGCTATTTAAAGAGGGCTCCTCAAAAGTTGTGGGAACCATCAGAGAATTCCTTTTGGCTGCTTTGAATGGACACAGTCATGCTTTCATCAAGTTTTATGGAGAACTGGTGTTATTATTTTCATGCGGCTTTCTGTCACTATCCCTTACTTTTTTGCCTTTTAATTTATGAAGCTTATCCACTGCCATGCAGATGAAGACATAACTGTTTAGTGTGTTTAGTGTTTCCCTTTTCTTGCGTGCAGTTTGTTGCAAAGTGCAGGAGAAGGGATGCATTTATTCAGTTCTGCGACACATATACTAGTGGATAAAGCCGAGTACTTCATCATTTATAAACATTTGGTATCCATTTTATAAATGAATATCAGATTTATGTAAAGCACAAATGAGTCCCCAACCTTTGTCAACAGTGACTGTTTCTCCAAATGACGCATTTTTTTTTTTTTTTGCATGCATGCATCCTTTGTGAATTAAGAACGCAATACAATATCGGTTCCAAACAGTGTTCCTGATTCGGTATACGGGACATTTTCCTTGATATCTTTTTGCAGAAATGTATTCTTACAACTTGATCTATCTCCATTATACTGTTCTACGTCAGTTAAAAGAAAACTTCAGGTAGAGTTTAAATTGTGTGAACCTTACTCTTGAAGAACAGATTTTAAAACTTTAAATTTTCTTAAAAAATTTAATAGGTGCAAACCCTAAAATGCAGATTAGATGTGCATTTTAGAGTTTGTCACAATAAAAAACTTTCCTGAAACACTAGGAAAAGGTAAGAGAAGGTAAGGTACAGTTCCTGACTTGCTCACAAGTCAGGAACTGTACACAAGGTTACCAGAGCTGAAGATAGATGAAGAGAACGCACTAATCCTATAATTACTGCCTGTCGCTGCTCAAGAGTCCTCTGTGTACGGCTTTAGTTTTGTTGTGAAGAAATTTATATCTCTCACTTTAAATCAAATCTTTGAAGTACCATTTGTTTAAACTGGAAGTGTTTGCTTGTCTCTGCAAGGCACAGCACCACTACCTGCCATCAGACATTGCTTTTACCTTCACCTGTATAAATAAAGGTCAAATAAATAAGTTTTGGAGCCGCAGGAAGAACTGGTAGGATGTGACGACGTAAGTAGGGTTTTATGTCCTGAGGTTGTAAAAAATCCTCATAATTAATATATATGTATGTTCAGATTTTATGGTAGTCATAAAGATTTTATGATGGCCCAGAGGTTCCTAAAGCCTTTGCTTGATTTAGGTAAACTCCTCAGTATTTTTAAAGCCTGATCCTCAGGACCCATAGTCATGCTGTTTTTTTGCAGTATTAATCTGATCAGGGTTTATTTTTCTCTTGACATCTGGGATGCAAGGTGAGCCTCATTAACAGTTAAAAAATTTGGGGAGAAGAACCATTTGGGTCCGCCAAGAAGTACATTCAAAAGGTTTACTGAACCTTTTTCAAATATTTCAAAAAGCTATTATAGTTTCCTTGCAATAGCATTAATATTATATGAGCAAAAGGTCACAGGTTGGGTGACAATGAGGCAAAACAAGGTGAAAACACCTTAAATGCCCTTACATAAACAAAAATGAATATGCAAATAAAGACTAATTTTAAACTAGTAAACATGGTTTTTGCAAAGAATACTAAAACAAGTTAGTGGATTGTAAAACAGGGACTGACTCTTAATACGTAATTATGTAGCATGGATAGGTTAATACAATAATTCAGTTTAGTGAAGGTGCATACAAGGTTTAGAGGGTCAAATCAGATACACAGCGACCGCGAAATCTGTATGAGCTCAAAGGCAAACTTTCAGCATTCCTCTTTCGGGGTTGGACCACCCAAAAAGACCCCCACGCCACCTCTCTCCCTCCCTCCCAGTTCACCCAACCCTCCCCTCTGTCTCGGGTTACAAAGCATCGCTGGTCTCCAAAAGAAAATGTCACAAAAAAGGAACTTGAACTTCAAAAGGCGACTAATCTGAAGTAGCCTGAGTTAATCGTGTGCATCTGTTCCACAGCTCCAAGGCTTCTGACCCGCAGGAGTCTTGCTATGCTGGCTCCCTCACCATGCAGCAGGCACTGAACAGTAACCCAAACACTGTTAAAATTATTACGGCACAGTGTTTGGACGGAGAAGCTCTCTGGTAAATTTTGTTGACAATGCCACATGGAGAGATAAGCTGTCATTTGGAGGTTGTGGAAGCTGCTATTTCCTCCCGAAAAGTCTGATTTTAATTGACTGTTCAATTAAAACTTCAAGCTAATGTCTTGACCTCAGTGGAGTATTTCATTTTAACCCAGAAGAACTACTTCATTTTGCAAATCGTAAAGTCCTTTTTTTTAGGGGAAAATTAAACCTAGGGGTCATCTAGTAATGCTTCACTTATTATTTTGAAATGAGGTAACCACTGATCCTTAAAAATACCATCAGTTATTTATTTATTTATTTATTTTCAATGTTTAGCTTGTCGTGTTCCGAATTGTGGCTCTCTCAGTTGAGCACAAACAGAAATCCCTCTTCATTTCCAACTCGAGGCAGTATTAATTTGTTTTTTCAGCCACTTGGAGTCAGCGTAAAAAGATGTAACTATAAGACTGACATATTATCACCTCATAAAGTTGACATGGTGAATGTGTTAGCAAACAGTTTGTGTTCCTGGCACCCCAACAAAGTCCAATATTCACTCTCTTTTTAGCTGGCTCTTTTGGCTGCTAAATGCTCCACTAAGTTTACCAGCTAGCTGCTAATTATGTCTGTCTTTGATGCTGAGTAGATAGTGTAGGCTACAGTGGGTTTATAGGGCAGTTTTTTTTTCTGTTTTTTTTTTTTTTTTGCGTTGCTGGAAACAAAAAGCAGAAACGTTGTGAGCCATAAAACCAAAACAATGAGCCAAAAGACGCTAAAACGCTCTGTGTAGCTGAGGGCAATTGCAGAGTCCGGTAAAGATTATCTGTGGTTTTGTTGCTATGAGCAACCCCTTTCACATTGTCATTTGATTGTTATTTTCACACACTTCTCAATAGTTCAGCAAGCTTACACCACAAAACCAAATTATCAGTCCATGCCTGAAATACTTCAGTTACCTAATACCTTAATCTTCAGGCAGATGCTAAACAGCCATGCCCAGATCTTCTTCTCCACACTGTATTAGGCAGGTATTAAGCTTTTACAATATGCTGCTGGCCTAAAGAACACTCAGAACTAACTTAAAGAAAACAAACAAAAGCTTTTCATGACTACTGACTTATTCGCTATTTTAAAACAATACCAGCAATTAAGCATGAACGTTTCATCGTTCATTGACATTGGAAATAGCAGTCTGAAAAAACAATAGCTTTTTCTGGAGTTTTCAATTAGTCACTTGGTCTTCATCAGAGGGTAGAGTTTGTTCAGTTGTCATGGAGATGGATCTGTTGACATGAGAAGTCCTAAAAGTGCTATGCTACTGAGCTCGGAGATCCCTCTCCATGAAACTGAGCAAACTTTATCTGCTGATGAAGACCATGTTATACAATTGAAAGGTCCAGTATAAGCTCATACCTGGACCTCGAGCTTGGATCGTTTTTTCAAAGCACAAGCAATGTATAATGTGTTAGAGGATATGATGGAAACAATCGCATTAATACACTTACAAAAAATCTAAGGTTAAAAGTTCATTCTTGACCTTGTAAACAGCAGCGGATAAAACATTTAGTTCCTGATGCAGCATTCCTGTCTTAGTAGTTTTGTTGCGTAAAAAATATGCTGAACTGATTTTAGTTTTGAAACAAATTGTGGACTATTTTACTAAATCGCACACTGATATCACAAAACTGCCTGTGTTAACAAGCTATTTGGCATCACTAAGATTTTTGTAAAAATGTGATTCCTATACTCTGAAATTTGCATTATCGGCACAAATGGGGACTTTATGTGTTTTAGTGTAGTTAGAGAGCATGTTTTGAGCATTTAAAAAAAAAATCAATTAGACTCTTTCTCACCAGAGCTGCCATTGCTGCAAACTCATAATGTGTGGCCAAGCATTGTTCAAACCCCAAGAAATTGTACGTAAATTCTAGCGGTTAGTTTATTTTAAGTTATACGCTCCCCCAGTCTGCACTGGATCAACCTGTCTGCGATCATACAACATGACACACAGGAGCCAGACTTCACTGACATCAGATAGAGGAACATTAGATTCCTCTCTGTTTGGGAGTAATGACATATCCCCAACCAAACTGTCTGCAGTCTTCACTGTGAGGCTGAGGCAGAAAAAACATAGCCTATCACATTTCATCCACAGCACCACCTTTGCCAAGCAGATAGCAACTCCAGCAACATGTGGCCTGCCCGTGAAGGCTACCCAAAACCACATGTGTGAATCCCCCACCCCCTCAGGACACACACACACATACACACGCACACAGGCAACCTGGTGTTGTTGGACTGCGGTGATTAGGGGGAAGCCAAAATCAAAGGTACAAATCTTGAAAATTAAAGGACTTGCAGACCGGCCATCTTTCCCTCTTTCTCAGGCAGGAATGCTTCTCATTAGACAGCCGCCTCAATGTGAACCAGCACCCCACAGATGCAGATAGGAGCGGGCGTTCACTTTTCGAAGCCACTTCAGAAAAGTGAAACAAAGAAATGTCTCAAACACTTTATGCTTTCAGTGTGTCTGAATGGATTCAGCTCTGGATGTAACAGGATGTGTTGCAGGGTTTATCTTGATCTTTGTTGCACAGTGAGGGCAAGTTGCAGATAAATGAAACAAATCCACTGAAGGGTTAGTTCCCTCAAAACACTAAAAAAACATAGTCTGACTTAACTATGGTGGTTTTCTAGCCATGCAAATAGTTTTGATTTTATTTTCAAAGGTTTTGAAATATGTCTGAAACTTCTGCAGCCATCCCAGCACAATGGAAGGGAATTGAAATTCAGAAACAATTACAACGTTAAGGTCACTAACACTAAGCAATGTGTAACTGTCAACAAGACAAAAGTTTACAATTGTGAGGAAAATGTGGTGAAATCTTTGGTTGTCAATACAAAACATTTCCAAGATTGCACTATGAAAAACGTCCACCAATGGCCAATTTAGAGCTTTTAAAACAACAGAGCAGCATAGATGGATGACAAGAGTTAACAACGTCAATGCTTATGTTTTTCTTTTTCTGTAGCACCACATTTTAATCACGCAAACTGACATACAGTACCTCAAAATTTTATCTCATTCCGGCTGACACAGATTGTGACCAAGAATTTATTTGCACCATGTGACAACATGACATGCAATTAACTTGCAAAATAGTTTTTATATGGACTATTTTTTTCTTGTAGGAAGCAGTTCTTTATACATAATAACAAGATATGCATCTCAAAACCTCAGCGGAGAAAACCACAACTATATGCGTGGTTCAATACCAATATGGGGATACTGTGTGTGCTAAATTATGACTTTTTGTAATTTGGGTGAAATTATTCTTTAAAGGACTTGTAATGATGTATTCACATTAACACAGAGGACAGCTTTTGCACATGCCTGTCATTACTACTCTGCGCACATGTCCTTGGTGCGCCGAACGGAGTGGAGATGCAGTGCAAGATCAGATTTGTTGATCAGAGCTGTGCTGACCTTGTGGGCGCAACCTATCGCCATTGAAAACTACTTGAACTGAGAGATAGAGGAAGCTGTACAATAACAAATTGGCCTCATATCCAGACCAGAAAAAAATGAAAATGAAATGATAATGAAATATCTGAATGCAGATTCAGCCACCACGCTTGTTATAAAAAGACTGTTTGAGTCCTTAAAACATAGCGATCGACTGCTAACAACATTAGCCTTGTAGCTAAGATGGCAATGCTTAGTACAGCACCACCAGGAGTTCTGGAGTGCAAAGTACTAGGCAGAACAGCACAAGACCAGTTTTTCTGCTATAATGTGAATACTCCTTGAGAAGATCATGAATCAAAGTCTTTAAGCTTAATTTTTTTAAAAGCTTCATACTTAACTCAGCTTCTTCCACCCTTGGTATGTGTGAAGATGCACAGCTATGCAGCAAGCTAAACACACTTCCAATAAAGGCTGAAAACAGGACAGTAACAGAGTAAAACTATGAGGGTTTAAGTGGCAGCCAATGTGAAAATAGTATTGGACAACAAAATCAATGATAGTTCAGAAATCAGATTCTATTGTTGAGAATCATCCATCAATGATCTATCTAACAATCAGAGTCTATAACAAAACAGAGAAAAAGGGGACATACCATAAACAAAGGTTAGACCAGACGTACTTTTAAAATGAATTAGTGAGTAAAATGAAATTGGATTCACAAAAGTACGAGCTGACTAGCAAGTAAAATGTATCACCAGTAAAGTATCACCAGTAAAAGATCTATGAAGCTCTATGAAGTACAACACTGTAATTAATCGAGTAAAAATACAGAGTCCATAAGAGTAAAGCATAAAATACTTAAAGGTTGGCCGAACTGTAAACGAATAGTAACTTAAAACGTTGTATTAGCAACACATCGGCCTTAGACAGCTAGCATCATTGCTAGCTTGGTTAGCAGTAAACTGGTCGCACAACAACTGTCAGCAAATCGCAAAATCACTGCAACATAGATATTGTTAAAACGTACCCACAGATAATGCTTCAACAATAGCATTTGGTGTGTGGATACACAGAAAACACTTGCTCAACCTTTTTGCTTGGCAACAAATCCAAGGAATGGGGGATGCAAAAATAATGTTAGTTAAACCGCTAGGAAACTGTGTCTGTTGTGGTTTCTATAGCAACAGAATGTTCAACTGAAAACAACTGCTGCCAATGGACGGTGATGGATGAGAGCAGATTAAAGAAGTAATACAATGATAATTAATAAGATACTTAATCATTAACTAGCTCACTTCAGTTACAATGGCCAGCCTGTCCTTGTGACAGGAACAAATTTGTGAGTGTCAAAGTCAAAAAGATTAATCGTTCTCGTCTCTGGAAAGCCATTTACCTTTACCTTACCTTGGTGTAAAACAGCAGTTCAACATCTGAACTAGTGAAGGTGTGGAGAGTCATAAAGGTGTTGTCAATAAATCACATCCCTTCCTCCACCCTCCTCATCCCTCTGTATCCGTGACATGATGCATAGGAAACACGTGTGTGTGTTTAAAGTATCTCAGATATAAGACCCAACACCTACGTACATTTAACTCGAGTTTCGAGCCGTTAACTGGCATCAACTTTATCGAGTTGGTGAATTATTCACCGAGGGGGCCATTAAATCAATGTTTCTTTAACCTTTCAGAAAGCCTGCCTGACAGCCAACAGGGCTGTGTCACAGGTGTGTGTACACTGGAGGGAAAGGCATGCGTTAAGTGAGTGTGTGTGTATAGAATTAGAGTCAGCGCCGTATCCTGTTTACATTCACACGCTCCAGTCCCATAAGCCGGTTTGCAGTCCGGTGTAAGTCAAGCTAATGTCCCCTTGCTCCACGCTTTTGTTGCTCTTAAGCAGCATAATCTTTAACTTTAGAGTCTCTAGAAAAATAGACCATCACTATTGAGCACGAACCCCCGCCCCCCTTTAGCCTCCTGTATTGGTGTCATTCCACCTGTTCCCTGCACAGTGTGTCCATTTGGTGTCGAAACAGCAACTGCTGGACTGGAGTGGATTGAAGACCCCTCTGAAAGCGGCCCGCCGACCTTCTGCTTACGAGGTGTTTATGGCAGCAGGCTGGGTTTTAGGCAGCTATGAGACCCCCTGATCCCATCATTCCCATCATTCCTTGGCTGGAGCGCCTACCATTGCTAAGCCTCGGTGATATCTTAGATTGTGGGACTATGGCAAAGAAATGTCCACTTTTCACCTCCATTTGAGCCTTTAAAAGTGTAAAGAACTCAAATGCACATCTTGTTTGATGCAGATAAACGCAGCTTCAGATGATTTCCCAGGAAGTATGTGCGCGTAACAACTGCAAACTACTCATATCTTTCCACCACCTGGAAAATTAAGAGATTTCCTTTGAAAAAGTGCTTCTTGCCAGATAGTGAGTTCAAAACCTTTGGCTGTGGTGCTGTTGACCACTTGTGATGGTTTTGAGACAAGGCCTCCTCTGTTCGTGGAGCAACTCTGTGTGGATCAGAGCGGACTGAGGAGGCTACAGCTGCTGATAATGCCGGCCCTGGACTGATTTGAGTCATGTGTGAGAGGATGAAAGCAGACGCATTGAGGTCGAAGTTTAAAGTGGCAACCTCCTGGATTCGCGTTATTGAAATTTTAGTGACATCTGTGGCGCTAAGTGGTCGTTGCTGTGGTAATTTTTTCCACCAAACTTCCCAGCGATCACTGTATTTCCTGTGAAGGTTAAATGTTTTTAAATTGGACAAATGTTGGGAATGTTTTATAGACTCTAATATTCTTTAATCTCTTGATTTGTATACAGAATAAGCAGAGGTCGTGAAATGTTGTGAAAAAGACAGGCAAGATGGTCGGTGAACAATGCCATCTGCAATTATGCTAGGCAACAGGTGCAATGCAAAGTCAGGTGCATTATAAGAATTATTAAAATCATTACTTAAAGCTGCGCTAAATCAATATTTCTTATATTAGTAACAGATTAAATGACCATTTGTTATGAAAAAGTGATGAAGCCACAGACAATCCTTTACAGTTCCCCTAAGATCTACAGAGCTTTTTTTTTTTCTTTTTTCTTTTAGCTGTATGCTACCAGCAAAGTTAGCAACTAGCTGGTGAGCATAGAGCATTTAACAGCTAATGAGCTTGATAATGAGTTAGATATTTAAACATAGCTTAAAATAAGCATGGATATTACACTTGCTGTTCAGGTGGCCAAAAACACAACTCCAAATGAATGATAATGTTGCTCTGTGTCAGCTGAATGTTCGCCATAACGGTGTTACGAGATGCTGATAAGTTACCTGTTTGTCAGTAGTTTTAAGCTTGTTTGCCCCCTTGTGGCCGAGAAATGCATTCAAGGGTTTCAATTTTTGACTTTTTTAATCAGTGTGGGTCACTTTTGACCTTTGATACAGGGGCTTTAATTGGCTAATATGACAACAATGGATTCAAAAATTACACTTGTAAATTTGGGTGTGATTCAGAGATGTTAATTTTAGAAATAACAGGTCTTTTGTTTTGTCTTGTGTTTTTGGGGTCATATTTTACAGTACGTATTAATGTATTTATGTTCTACTTATCATGTGTTGTACTTTAAAATGTCCCTTAAACTAGCAATAAAGTGAAGAGAAGCCAGTGCTGCTGTGTCTTTTCTTTAGATGATCTTTTCTTTGGCTGTTCACGCTGTTCCTCCCAAACAAGGAATAAATAAGGAACAATGAAAGGCATTTTTTCCTGGAAAGACCTACCAGACAGACTCCTGACTTTGAATCAAATCACTATTGTTTTATGCTAATCAGTGATAAAGAGTTTCCAAAATGAAAATGTATCCAAATGAAAATGACAGTGTGACATGGAGTTTTCTTTGAACTTACTGGCTTTCATGCTTTATAAAGAAAATAAAGCAGCAGTCCACAGCAGTGCTGTGACAGACTCTGTAGCGTACAGGGGCAGAAAATGAAAAAAGTGGCACCTCTAAAGCTAGCAGGGTTGAGCCGCCATTAAGCTTCTTCAGAAGTCCTTGTCGGGTGCTTGAACAGCTTTCGCTGTGATTAGCCAGTTGTGTGGAGGTGAGAAAGGAGCCAGGGTTTGTAGCTATCTTCATTCTTTCACTTTTAATGTAACAAACGAGTGCAACACTATGAATGTCCTCCAGGAAAGACAGTCAAGCACAGTTATCCCCGTATTTAAATGATATAAGCCCCCCCCCCGCTATGATGGCCAGCTTTTCACTCCACCTGCGAATTTGGCCATTCAGGCACTTTTGGTTTCCAACGTGATTGGACAAACACGTCTTACAAACTAGTTCTGATGGAGCATAACCCGACTGTTAGGATTATGGTTCATTTTTGCCCTTATACAACAAGTAGAGGGGGTTTGAAGGAAACTTTTGGTCACTGACGCCTCCCAAATTGTGTGACATTGAAGTGTGTTAAAGAAATAGTTTGATATTGGAGGAAATGCTTGCACTTTGTTGCAGAGTTAGACAAGAAGATCACCCATCATAGCTGTCTATTAATGTTAAACTGGAGCCAGGAGACAATAGCTTAGCTTAGCATAAAGACTGAAAACAAGTGGAAACCGCTAGCCTGGCTCTGTCCAAAGGTAACAAAATGTGCCTACCAGCCCACTTAGAGCTCACTAATTAACATGTCGTATTTTATTTGATAGTTATTGTTGCATGTTACTTGTGATTTCCTATTCTATTGTATTGAAAGAAACAGAAATACTATGTAACAGAAAAAGAAATATCCATGTAACACACATGCTTTCATATCAAATTCCACAGAAGCGCATTTCGTGATGAGTCAGTGTTTTCAGGGACTCCCTCTTACCTTCAGCGTTGCCCATAGAGGGTCCTGTGGTCCTAGTGTCTGGCAGGAGAAAACAGAGGCCCCCCACATGAACCCAGACTGGCATCAAAAGATTCCCTCCATGCTCAGACACAGAGAGACCAAGCGTAAAGAAGATCGAAGTCATACCTTTAATAATTCATTTTCTCTCAGTGGGTGCGTCCTCGAATTAAGCATCAAAATAACACTCCTGGAAGGACATACTGAGGAAACAATCAATGATAATTGATATTTGAACACCTGCTGAGCAAAAAGGACAGCAAGGCTCTCAACTCCAGGCCAACTCACATACAGCAATGTTTTAACACAGCTATTGTTCTCTGAGGATTCACTTAATATTCAGCTGAGTGAGATGTTTGCTTCACCTTTGCCTCTGCTTTGCCAGACCTTTATGACAAGATTGTCGAGGCTGTCCAGGTTGACGCGCGGGGTGGAAAACAGCGAGGCACATCTGAATCACAAGTGGAGAGCATCAGTGTAGACGCTGGGGCCTGGAATAACATTCAGGTTGACTTCACCTTAAAGACCGTTCCCTATTCAGCTCGGGGAAAAAACCACAGAATAACATATTATGTTTGAGTCATAATCTGGGAGGTGGAAGAAGACAAGAAAGTGGGCTGTCTTTACCCTTAGTTTCATCTGGCAATGATTACAAAGCTTATTTGGAAACGGATCTGACTTTTCCAAGAAGCCTTTAAGTGAAATGCAGTTTGTTTAATTTCTTATGTCATGCAAGTAAATCAAGGTTGCCTACACAATCTTTCACAACAGACTACAGCGCGAGGTCGCAGGGTCAATCGCTCAAATCGTATCACTGGTTAAACTCACTGTGTTTATGTGTCGGGTTAAATGCTCTACTGGGGATTCATCATTGATTCTTTCTCAGTTTCAAATGAAATACTTTTGACAGCCATATTCGTCTTCTTCAAACTCCTCTAAGCCATGAGGAATAACTTATGGTACGTTAATTTCTAAAATGCGTACCACCTGCTCTGAGAGATTAAATCAAACATGGAATAGGATGTATGAGAATAAAATAATAAGGTCACACAGGGCATCGATCAGATTAATTTAAATTTAAATTCAAAGTCTATTTAGATATCCTGTTTTTAGTTTGGAGGATCGTCAAACACTAATTTTGATATAATGTCACGGTTGGAACACTATTTTAAGACTGAGTCTGACAACACAATCTGATTACGTCAGTCAAGATCTGCTGTATTCATGTGCAAGGGTGGAGCTGGGAAATATACAGGCAGGTGTAACTCTTGGCCAACTCTCTGTTGAAAAAGATTTCAATGTCAAAAAGATTTTTATCTGGTAAAATAAAGGAAAAAGAAATGAAAAGTCACATGTTCTGCTGTGCATCTCATTTTCTTCCATTTTTTGCAAAAAAATAAAATTTTTAATTAAAAAAAGACGTCTACTGTAATTTATTTATAATTTTTGCACAAACAGGTTTGACTAATCTTAATCTCATGCAGTAAACCCCAAACGATGTGGTATCTCACACTCAAAATTTATTTATATCTGAATCTGTATCTGTATTTCCAGAATAAGAGAGATAAACGTAAGATTTTAATTCCAATGTAATAAATGAGCACAACAGGGTTATATTTCCAGCATTAAATATAAGATTAAATTTAAGAAAGGATGACAGCCAGGATTTTAGAGATAAGGTCATAAATCCAGGGTCCCCCTATACAACCCCCACCGCCAGAAAATTCTGACCGGGCAACAATAAGGCCAGTCTCTAAACGTTAAATGAATTAGGATCTTTTACATTTTCTTTATTCAGCTGTTCAATTATATTCTGTATAAATGGAAATGACCATTACAAAGATCTAAAAGTCATTTTGAAACCATGTCAACACCACGATGAATAAAATTCTGGTGTGGAAATAATGAATCCTTTGTACATCTCTTTATTTTGCCAGTTTAAATGTAATCTAAAAACACTGGAATCTTCCATGTGTAAATTTTATTTTTATACAACTGTTGAACATCGTCAGGTTGGTAATACTCCTAAATTTCCAGAAAAAAAAAGAAAAGAAAAAAAAAACAGAGGACATGACCTCAGAGTTCACAAATGTATTGTAATCTACTAAATGTTGATGTCTGAGTAACAGACTCCAGATTGGGACACATTACAGGTAACATTTTTTTGCAATCTGATTACAGCAGCTTTTCCTTTTCATACGCTCAGCTACTCCCCAGATGTGTTCTCCCAACAAACGCTGCCCTTAGATCCGTCACTGAGATCAGTGGGGGAATTTCATTAGCGTGAGACCTCCCTGGACGAGACTGATAACAGAGCAGAGGAGGAAGAGGGCAGGAGGAAGGAGGGGAAGGAGGAGAACAGTGTGAGCTGTGTTTGACCAAAGACAACCCTCAGTTGTTATCTCTGCAGGAGGGTGAGGAGGAGAGGAGGTAGGGAGAGGGCAGAGTGGAGGGGAGGAGATAAAAAAATGAAGAGGAGGGGAGAAGAGAAGGGATGGAAGGCAACTAGGGGGTCAAATGAGAAAAAAAAAGAGAGAAAAGAGATGATGTGAGGGGGAAGAGATAAAAATGGAGAGAAGGGAGAGAGGGGAGGAGAGGAAAGGGAGAAAGAGAGAGAGTTGAAGATAACAGGGGGAGGAAATAAGGGACAACAGGGAGAAGGCAGAGGAGAGGGAAAGATAAGGTAACATGATAGGGCAAAGGTGAAGAGGAGGGAGAGGAGAGGATACGAGAGGAAGGGAGTAGATGGAGGAGGAGAAAAGAAAGGAAAGGAAAGGAAAGTAGGGGAAGAATGTGGTGTAGTGGAAGGAGGGAAATGAGGAAAGATGAGAAGAGAGGAGAGGGGAGAGGGGGGAGAAAAGGAGAGGACTAGAGGCCAAAGGAGAGAAGGGAGTGTGAAGAAAACAGGAGAGGGGAGGAAATTGGACAGGAGAGGTAAGAAGGAAAGACAATGGGAGAGAGCAGGAGAGGAAAGAGTGAAGGAGATAGTAGAGGAAAATGGGAGGATAGAGAGAAAGCAGGGGAGAAAAATATATAAAGGAGGATGACAGAGGAGGGGGGAGATAAAGGGGAGTATAGAAGGAAAAAGAGGAGGGGAGAGGAGAAAATTAAGAAAGAAGAAAAGGAAGGAAAGGAAAGGAAAGTTCAGGGGAAGGGGGGAGGAGGGCAGAAGAGGCGAGGGAGAAGATGTGAGGAGAGGAGAGGAAAGACAGGAAAGGGCTGAGAGGAGGACAAAGGGAGGGCAGGAGAGAAAGACATAGGTGAGGAGAGATGAAGAAGGAAAGGAGAGAGGACAAGGATGTAGAGGAAACAGGGCAAATGAGAAAGGTAAGACTACCAGAATGGTAAAATAGACAAAAGAGGAGAGAAGGGGGGAGAGGGGGGTTCAGTGACGTAGGAGAGGGTGAGCAGGCCTGGAATTCCCACTGAGGAGTGATGTGATAGTAATCTCTCAGCTGGAACATCTGGTCTGGCCCTGAAAATGACTCCTGCTGGCAGATCGCAGCGATCCCGACCGGCTCTCCTAGACCTGCGGAGATGGCCTGATAACCCACCTCCACCGGTCTGACTCCGCAGGTCAATGCCATGCAGATCGACAAAGACGTACCCTGTGTGTGGACGCGCCGGGTCACAGTTAATAAACCTGCTTCTATGTGGTCTGATGGGCAAGGAGGAAGCCGGTCAAATAGGAGCTCCTGTGTTCGAGGTGATGAGTGAAACCCCCCGTGAGTCAAAGAAAGACACAAAACAACCACAACGACATGCAAAACATCTACAACGAGACACAAAACAATACAAAACGACCACAAAGAAATGAGAAACTACTACAAGTAGACACAAAACAATCTCAAAGAGACCCCAAACTGCAACAAAGACACACAGAACGACTACAAAAACATGCAAAAAGGACCACAAAGAAACAACAACAGACACACAATGACTACAAGGAGATATAAAACAACTACACAGAGACACACAATGACTACAAAGAGATGCAGAAGTAATACAAGGAGAAACAAAAGCAAATAAAAGCTGTGTAGTTTGCAGCCGTGTTGTGTCTCTTTCGGTCTGGGGGTCTTGCTGCTCTGTAAGTGGGTTTGGGGGCCTTGGACAAGACAGTGGAGGACAGAGAGACCCCATGGTCATGAAGTCCTCAAGAGCCGAAGACATTCCAGATGGTGCTCGAGTGGAGGACGATCAAAAGAGCCTATATGGCTCATGAAGGTCAACAACTCTGATTAAAAAGCCACTCTGTGTGCGGAAAAAAAAAAATTGCTGGCGTTGCCTTTCATGCCCATTTTTCACATGGAATTGTTTGTATACAGTTGTTTTATTCTCCCCGAGAGTGTGTGTGTGTGTGTGTGTGTGTGTGTGTGTGTGTGAGACAGAGGGAGAGCGAGAGAGAGAGATGAGATGAATGTAATTAAAGTTTTTTAATTAGACGCTGTTCTTTTCTGGGAAGCCTGTGGCAGCGCTGGGTGGAGCCAGAGTGGAGACAGGAGGTTTGTGGTCTGGCTGAGGGAACCACGCCGGCCAGGGTAATGGAAACCGGGTGTTCACTGTACACATATACACATACATGCAAACACACACACACACACACACACACACACACTCATACACACACATACAGTCATACACATGCACTCGCGCCCACACACACATGAACCAACGCTGAAGAGAGAACATACACACACAGAAAGCCACATAACCTTATGCAGACATGAATCTGAATGCACAGCCCCCCCCCCACACACACACACACACACACACACACACATTCAAATGCATAAAGTCATTCATGTGAGTACCTGCATTATAGAATTCAGCCTGCTGACACGCAAATTCCCTAAATAGTAATGATGTGTGCATTTGCATGCACATGCATGCGTGCAAGCTCATGCATACATAACAACAAATAAAGACTGACAGACACACACACACACACACACACACACACACACACACCCTCCTCCATACTGATGCACAATCCACACGCAGGGGCACGGATGAGCGCACGCAGAGAAGCACATGCATGAATGCACTCTCACTCGCCGCCTGTCACTCACACAGGGATGTGCATGTGCAAACGCGGAACTCATTATAGATGCATATAGTGTTTATATGCACACAAACATATAAACGCTCTCAGATGCTTGGACGCACACTTTCCACCACCAACCCCCCCGGTTGGGGGGGGGGGGGGTGGGGGTGAAAAGGTTCACGGGGGAAGAGTCGCGCGTGCATAAACTCGTGCGATTATTTAGTAAAAGTTCCACCTGTGTGTATGTATGTGCGTCTGCGTGCGATTAGTACAACACGGGCGAGCCTGTCTATGTACGCCCGTGCGCATCCTGCTCCGGCAGTGCACACTCAACTTGCGCGCGCGCGCGCTTTCTTAACGTTCAGGCGTCGTCTGCCAGAAGCAAGTGAACATTGTTATCGGAGCGGCAGTAGAAAAACCAGCTGTTTATCTAAATGCGGGCCGCATTAACGGCCCGGTCTGATTCATTCTGGTGAGGAGAGCTGCGCCGGAGCGCAGTGCCGTTACGCACGGCCGTTCACTGCGTTAACCTTCATTAAGCCGCCTGAAAACGACACCAGACTGCGGTCTAACCATACTGACCTCTACGCACACAAGACTAGCCGGTTATAACTCGATACTCTGCTTTTTTGCGACGGAGACATCCGGTTACCAGGTCTCATCATCGGCTCATTTTCCAATGTCTTTTTTTATTTTTTATTTTTTTGGCAAAAGTGGCGTCTCGTGTTTTATCCCTGAAACACACTGCAGTGCAAACGCTGGTGTGTCACATTATTATTCATACCAGGCTATTAATCCGGACCACATTTAGATAAACGGCTGGTTTCCTTGGTTGGAGAGTTTAGATGAAGACTGACTGGTAAGAGTCACACGTGCGCACGCACGTGCCTGACGCACAGACACATTTGTGGGCCGTTTGGTTAAGTATTCACACGAGCATATGTACGTGACCCTTTCCACCCCCTCATACCCCCTCCCCCAAGTCGTTACACATGCATACACACGCACACATGCAAGCACGCACATATAAATGCGCTTAGACACATGCCTGAGCACACACACACACACACACACACACACACACACACGCGAACAATAAGCCCTCATCACTCAAATCCCATGGCACGCACACATTACATTTCTACCTTCTCCACAAATACACACAGGCAGTCACGACACAAAGGCACGCACACATACACACACACACACACACACAACCCCAGTCAGTCCAACAATGTGAT
This sequence comes from Xiphias gladius, assembly GCF_016859285.1. Classification (NCBI taxonomy): domain Eukaryota; kingdom Metazoa; phylum Chordata; class Actinopteri; order Istiophoriformes; family Xiphiidae; genus Xiphias; species Xiphias gladius. Next base: position 21,651,270 of record NC_053413.1, on the reverse strand, counting down.
ACAAACCCATATCCTGCATCATTCACCGGCTTTAACGCGCACACACACACACACACACACACACACACACACACACACACACACACACACACACACACACAGTGGACCGGGGCCAGGAAATGCAGAAAACAGATCTCGGGCATCTCCCGACATCAGTGAGGCAAGGCCCGCCTTTTCCATAAGACACTGACATTAGTTTTACACAAAAATGTTTCACCTCAAATTACAGATCCAACCCTTCCTCTGTTGACAGTCAGGATTAGATCGATCTGAGAGCCGAGCACCGGACAGGAACCAGAGCCGAGCAGGTTCTCCGTCCGGACTGTGTGGTCCACCTCTCTCTCAGGGGCGCAGGGTGTCTCCATCGGACTGTGGACGCAACCAGAGCGGTGGCTGTGAGACCCCCGACACTACAGTGGCCTCGCTCCAACCGCCGGAGTCGGGATGTATGGGAACGTGTGTAAAACGCTGCGGCGTGAGCGCGCATACGCTTAAAAACAAAACAAAAAAAAAACAGCCAGCACGTGTGCACTCCAGTGAGCTCGCCTCCCGTTATCAGAGCCCAGTAACTCCAATTCCGCCGTTCCACTGGCACCATCCGCTCTCCCCGACAGTCCCCGACAGTCAGGCACGAGCAGGTCAAATTGGACAGCAACAGGTCAGTCACCATGCACAGGGCACCATCTAGTGTTGCATGCAGAGTATGGAAGAGCTGCTGAGGGGGTTTTGGAGGAGGAAGAAGCACGGCCATGTTGGGCGTGTGCGCGAGTTTGCTGGTTTCTATGTCCTGCTGCAAAGTGTCTTCGCCCCCCCCCCACCTTGAAACCCCGGGAGGTTAGGTTCATGTCAGAGTAAAAAACACGGAGCTGAGACGGAGCCGAAACGGGCTGAAGGGACCCGAGGTGCAGTGGACTTCGGGGGGGCGCAGCAGTTGGGATTGTTTGCATAAGCCAGGCTTATAAACAAACCAAAGCCTGATGCCCTGCTACATCTCTGGCTGGAGCAAAGTTTCAACTTGAACTCAAGATTCAGTATCCTGAGCAGGGCCGAAGCTTCAATCGACCGATGGCTTCAGTCCCTGTTATTATTAGAGCTGCAATGATCAGTCGGTTAATCAATTAGTCAGTCGATATAAAAACCACTCTGCAACTCCTCTGATAACCAATGAATTGTTTGGGGTTTTTTTTTTTAAGCGAAAATTCCAAAAATTCTCTGGAGTCAGTTACTCAAACGTGAGAATTTCCTGCTTCGCTTCCTCTTTTGTGATAGTAAAACTGATTACCTTCAGGTTTTGGACCATTGGTCGGACAAAGCGACATTTTTCAGGCTTCACCTCGGGAAACGGGGACGGATATTTTTCCTGGCCAAAAGACTAAATCGGGTAAATGAACGGCGGATTAATCGTTAATCAAAACAATCATTAGCCGCAGTTACATTACATTGTGTACACAAAACATGATGCAAATACCGCAGCCTGACAAGCAGCGTGTCTCTAGAAACTCCTCACTGAACCGCTTTTCAAAGCACTTTGACGTTGACACGAGTCAGATTGTTTGTTTTACCAGCAGTGTTGCTACACACACACACACACACACACACACACACACACACACACACACACACACACACACACCTGTAGCTGCCCTCTGCCCCGCTTGTGTGACCGTTCACCGGTCATTATAAAACACTGCAATCTAAATTTCACTTTCATGTTTCGAGTGCAATTCAAATTCAGGTACAGTTACTTATTTACAAGAGTATTGAACTCGTTTTTTTTTCTCACGGTATCACTCGACTGTGCACTAATGTCACACTTTGCGCGCAGAGGTCTGAAATTACGGTCGAACCTTTTCACCACGACCATAACAAACCAAACACGGCAACACTGGATCCGTTTAACCAATGTGGCAACTGCAGAAGACACTGACACCTCCGAACGCCTCCCCTCTCCACGGAACACGCCGATCTTTTTAACGGTAGATTGGAAACCGCGCCTTCAGGTGCTTGAAGGCTGACTTGGGCGTGTCGGACAAAACCTAGCGCCGCGGGATGCAAATCCTCGATGTCCCCTCAACCAAAAAAACAACAAAACAAAAAAAAAACCAAACTTTGCAAAAACAATAAAACACGGCAAATGGTGTTTATTGTCAAAGTGTAGGAGTAGGACAATGTTATATGTGCATAATTCATTATTGTGTACTCTAATTGTGCAACAAACTAAGCTACAGTATATACAGACATCTATCATTAACTGTTGATAGCTGGATGACAGTTATACTGTATAACAGTAAATCTAGTTGGCCGGTTGCTTGGGCAGGACAGCCTTTCACGACAATCCGTCAAAGGCCCAAGACTTTGGTATCATCTGTGTCAAATGCAATATGGTGACTCTTACTCTTACAGTGTAATATCAATCAATACAACTAAACACATCCATTAAAAACATCCACATGAATATACTCAATGCAACAAATGTTATGCAGAAAAATCTCTCCCGCCCCCCCCCCTCCCCTCCCCTCCCCCTCCCACACTCTGCTTCTCTCTTTTATCTCCATAAAATCCAGTAAAGGTTAAACAAACATTTAAATGTTACATATCCCATAAAAGTAAAAGAGAATAATGTTATGACAACCCCCAGTCTAGATAGCAACGATGCTTTGTGAAAAATATATGTATAGTAGAGTGAACTAAACATTTACATGATTTTACAGGTGGAAAGAAAACATTGTTTTGACATAACTTTATAGAATAATAATACATCCCCACAGTCTTATGAACATGCTATGATCTCTGGTTACTCACTCTGATCATTGTCCATGTGATGTCAGGCCCTCGGCCTGTCACAGGGTCGTGGTTGTGTCAGTGTGTGTTTGCATGTTTTGAGTGTGCGTGCGTGCGTGTCTGCATGTCAGTGTGTGTGTGTGTGTGTGTGTGCGTGTGTGTGTGTGTGTGCGTGCGTGTTCGGTGCGTCTGCAGGCTCAACAGTCCCCCGAGTTATGCGAATGTGGCCCGGTCTCCATTTTCCAGTCTCTCTGGTCGGTGGCGTCTCCCTGGCCGTGCTGGGAGGCGGCGGGAGACAGGGACATCTGTCTGCGGGGGTTGCCGCTGTGCATGGTGTTCCAGTGGCGCTTCAGATCCGACGCTTTGATGAAGGCTTTGTCGCAGGAGCCGCAGTTGAAGGGCCGCTCGCCTCGGTGCTGCCGTTCGTGGTCTTTCAAGTGGGACTTGTGCTTGAAGGCCTTTTCACACATTTGACACGCGAAGGGCCTCTCGTTGCTGTGGACCCTCTCGTGCCTCTTCAGGTCGGGGCCCCTGATGAAGGCCTTGCCGCAGACCACGCAGCGGTGAGGCTTGAAGCCGGAGTGGATCTTCAGGTGCTCCTTGAGGTGGGCGGCGGTGGTGAAAGCTTTGGGGCAGTGCTCGCAGCCGTAAGGCCGGTTGGCGGTGAGCAGCCGCTCCTTTTTGGCGTTGTGGTCGATGGGCTTCGCCCCTGTGCTCTGGCAGGAGCCGTGGTCGCGGTGGCCGTACAGCAAGTACTCCAGCTTCATGTCGCTGGAGGACGAGGAGCCCCAGCCGTGGCTGTGAGGATCTTTACCCATGTTGGTGTTGTAGTTGTGCGGCTGCGACACATGCGAGCCGCCCGGCCCCATGCCGTCCATCCCCTGGTCATAGAAGCTGTTCTTCCTCACCTCCTCCATGGCCAGCTCCTTCAGGATGGCGTCCTGAGCTCTCATCCCGTGGTCCCCTGGGGCCTGGTTCTCCCGGGTCTTCATGTTGGTCAGCTCCCGTTTCTGGGTGCACAAGTTGTCCAGGAAGTTGATCCCCAAGATCTGGCCGGACGACATCATCATGTTGATGTCCTTCTTCCTCACGGCGAGCCTGGCTGTGTACATGTAATTGAGCACCTCTTCGAAGATGTCCGAGCGGATGAAGTCCAGCTCCACGATGGAGTTGTCCTCGTCGCTCTGCTTCTTGAAGAGCTTTTTGAAGTAGTTGCTGCAGGCTGCCAAGACACAGCGGTGAGCCCTGAACTCTATGTTTTCCACCACCACCACCACATCGCAGTGCTCACCTTCCATCCTCTGTTGGTTGAGCATCTTCAGGAAGGTGGCTTTGTGGTCATAGTCGATGTATCTCAGTAAATCGGACATGTTGCAGGTCAAAGAGGAGCAACCTGCAGAGGGAGGATAAAGAGAAGAGGAAACAGCGAACGGTCAAACATTTCCAGTCCCACGACAAAACCGGGAATGCAGATGAGCTGCACAGCTGAGGGTGGAGCTCTATTTGCACGCCTCTTATGATCATATAAACAGGTCGAGTGTGCAGCGCGCATTCACAAACAATCACGGCAATAACTTGCAACCGGTATCGCATTTTCTCTCTCTCTCTCTCTCTCTCCTTCTTCTTTTTTTTTTTTTTCTCTCCCCCCCCCCACCACCACCTGACTGTCAAAAATGCAGAGCGTAAACAAAAGTGGCTAAAATCAATCATGCAGAAAGCCTTTGGAGGGAGAGAAGAGAGAAAGAAAGAAAAAAAAAAAAAAAAAAAAAAAAAAAATGACGATAGGCCCGACAGCGATAAGAGCCGCGGTAACGTTGGTAAAGGAGAAAAACAGAAACACCAGCGGGAACAAACGGACGCACTTTTTCTCGGCCCGACTAACGCGTTTTCGCCGCCGTGCTCGCGTGACAGCCGCGCCGCGCGCGCAAAGGACGACCTTAGCAGGAGTATTTCACATTTCGCTGCGCCCAGCCATTTTGGTCAAGCAAGCCTCCATTGGCATGTTTCTGGTGTCTTTAAAAGCAGTTCGCAAACAGCGCCGAGCGCGGCGGCGGCCGGGCGGCGACCGGGCGGCGTCGGCGGCCGCCGAAAACACGCCGCGCCGGTTTTCTGCGCCGCTCGGAGCCGCGGAGAGCAGATATATGGATGTATAAAAAGATAAAGGTTAGTACCCGAAGCCTGAACGCGATCCCTGTGTTGTCACGCAAGGCAGTCGACGACGACCCAGAGCTGTCGTTTTTCCTCTTCCTCCTCTTGTTGTGACTGCTGGGCTCCGCAGGAAATGCTGCATTGTTCTGCTGCCATCTACAGCACCGGAGCGGGCGCGCCGCCGAGATCATCGATGTCCGAGGCGATGGTTCACTCGGCGGCGGCTGCTGCGGAGGAGGAGGAAGAGGAGGAGGAGGAGGAGGAGGAAGGAAAAAGAAAGAGGGAAAAAAAGCCCCCAAAGTCCCGGGTTCACCGTTACGCAAGGCCGGATTATCCACCGGGCCGAGGGGACCCGGAGCCCGACAGAAGCACATCTGTCTACATCATTTTGACGAATCGCTAATTTGTTATGAGGTGGCTCCTGCGGGTCCCGGTGTCAAAATCCGGTTCCGAGACCTCAACTCTTCTAGTTACGATTAAGTTGCGTTTTATTCATTTCGCCTCCATTTCGTCAAGAGGCGAACATACAGCAAAACCCCGGGCGAGGTCGTGTTGTTCCGTCACAGCGGCGCAACCGGCGATTATTTACACAATCGATACTTCTGACAATTATATGTCTTCAATTATCAGTTGATTTCTTTCAGTGTATAACATGTCATTATTCCCTGGAGTCCATATTAACAAGTTCAAATAGCCTTTTTGTTTTTGGTCTGATCAACAGTCAAAACCCCCAAATGTTGCATTTACTGTTACAGAAAACTGGGACATATTCACATTTGAGCAGCTGGTGTCATTGGATTTTGGGGAGCTTTACTTTACTTGAACGCTTAATCGGTGATCTAAATTGTTGCCGCTCAAGTGTTTGTAAATCAGCCAACTGATTAATCAACCAGTCGCCTCAGCTGTGGAGCACCATGGAAAACGATTAGACTGTCATGTATACTGGGAGTCAAGAGGGACCCAACTACACATTTCTTTTTTTGCCCCAGGGCCCCTCGGGAGGTTGACCCAGCCATGAACATTAGATTTTTTTTTTTTTTTTAGGGAAACTTGTTAGGGGACATGCTAAGATTATATAATATCAACTACCACATTATCAGGTAATTGTATGGTCGTGTCTTGTCCAACTCTATTCTGAAGAGTTTCCAAAGTTCCTAGAACAAAAACGTGGTGTTAAAGGAGTGTTTGGGAGTTTTTATTTTTATTTTTTTAAGGATGTCTTAAAACAACAGTCAGGTGCCCATGTCAACACTGAAACAACTAAACACACAGCGACGAGCACAATCTAAAACAGTCCGGGTCTTAAAACTACATGACACTTCACTAGTTCAAACTATGTACCCAAATGATATGGGGTAAAGCCGGGGCTTTCGGGACCCCCCACTCCCCCGGGGGTCTGGGGCCCCTGGACAGTTGCCAACTTCGCCTGGTCGGTGATCCAGCCTTGCTTGACAGGAATTTGGAGGCCAGAGGGATCATACAGTACGATGCACAGAGGGCTAGAGGTGGAGGGTCAGTGGGAGGCCACCAGCCAATTTGCTTTCTTTTTTTTTTCTTTTAAGGTCCCAGGGACCCCCCAGGGGGCCTCCCGCTAGATTTCTTGCTCTATGTTTTGTGTCGAAGATGGAACAGAAGGTCGAGTTTTCGTCGGCTCTTCCACCCGCGGGACCGTAGAGTCACCCACCCTCACGCTGAGCCCCCCCAGAAGCTCGGTCCAGTTGCGCAGCGACACAACATTGTGCGGTACGCAGCTGCGCACCGCCCTCCCGCGCCCGTTCCGGGTGCGCGGCCGACCGATTTACGCAGCCCTTCGTTTCAGCGTAACGTGCAAAATACAGTACAACAAAACACGTAGAAAGCCGAGGAACGATCAGCGTGTGTGGTGCATCCGCGAATAATGAGCAAAAAAAAAAGAAAAAAAAAGTCAAAACAAAACCAGTTAAAGCAAATTTTAACCCGCAGATCAACCTTTTGACTGATGTCAGTCATTAATTACACGACAACGAAGCAGTTGTACGAAACACAATTTACTAAGAGCAATGAAAAACAAATCTTAAAAATGTTCTTGTTTTCCTCTATAAAAAAAAAAATTATAATTCGGTTCTGGCGTTGTGCTGCGCTCTTTGACCCGCTGTCTTTGACTGACACGACTATACTCTTGAGTCCGCGGCTACTATTGCTCCTATTCGTTACCGCCCAGATCCATGGTCCGGCCAGTTGGTGCACAAGCTGCGGAGGCCGTAACCAAGGCAGCACTTTTCTCTTTTTTTTTTTTAATGCTTGTTTCAGCCAACGTTTGGAATCACATTAAATATATAGGAAAACACAGGCCAAAAAAAAAAAAAAAAATTCCAAACAGGAATACATCTGGCTGTTGCTTAGTGGGAATATATATATATATATAAATAAAGAAGGGATATAGAGACAAACTTTCGCATCTCTTTGCGTTGATCCACTCGCACCCAGCAACAGAGACAGAGTGAGACCTCTTAACGTTTTTGCGTCTCTCCGGGAAACGGGGGCTCATCCAGCGGGGCGGGGCTTCGGAGGCCTCGGTGTATCCGACAGAACTACCGGCGGCAGCAAAGACCCCGCTCAATGAGCCCGGGGCTTCTCCTCCGAACGCACCGGTCAAGCGTTTAGGGCGTTTGGTCGAATGAATAATGGACCAACTGCAGTTGAGAGACCCGACCCGCTCCCCATTAAAATACTTTATTTATTTAGAGTTTCAAGGCTTTAATAATCTCACCTTGTATATCAGGTTATTTCAGCTCCTGAGGAAATCTGTTTAGTCTCTTGTCGTTCAGGTTGTTGCTTGGGCTCATCAGTTTCTAATCACATTTGTTGATGGATTTTTTTTTTAATCTTTCAATTAAGATTGAACAAATTATTAATAATTTGTTCAATTTAGAATATTAATCTTAACATGGCAGGCTCCTACAGGCAATTTTAAGATTATGATTCAATCTATGAATAAGTAATTATTGTGATATATCCCTTGGGATAATTGTTATATTTGTTTATTATTCCTAACAGGTCATTTTAAAATCAGCAAAACACTTATTTGAATTATCCATCAGAATTTCTTGTGACAAAAATGTATCTGGCACTGGCTCAACAACACTCAATCGACAGGTCCCACTGGTGACACAAGTTTCAGTCCTGTGGTCGACATTTTATTATTCGAGGAGTTAACAGCAAATTAAAAACAAATGCATTTGCCACTTTTATTTCACTATTTTGAGGAAAACATGGCTGTACATGAACAATACTGGGTTATTCAGATACAGTTAAACAGATGTGGGAGACATACAGCTGACACGTTCAGGTGGTGGTGGTGGTGGGGGGGGTGATTTCTTTTGGCTTTGCATCTAGTTTTGGGCAGAGCTCGGCAGTCTGAGCCCTTTGCCTCACAGTCACACAAACTTGGGACTTGTGCTGCAACCGGTCATCTACCCTGGAAAACATTCAAAGCCTGCGCAGGCACATAAAAATCTATTTCTTGCACAGAAATCTTGATTCCTTGGCGTTTGCAAAAAAAAAAAAAAAAACAGACCTTCGCGAAAAAGCCGTCGCAGTTGTGGAATTAACTGATGAGAAACCATAAAATACTGAAATGATCATAAAAAGGAAAACACGATTCAAGTAGACATGGGGAAAAAAAAAAAAAAATCAACTGTGAAAGATAATTTGCTATTTTCCTAGGGAAGCTTCGATATGTACAGTACTGGGCTGTGGTGATTTGCGTTTGTGAAAACCCCCTCACGGGATCATCAAATCATCTGGTTTGCTTCAGCGAGTGAGGCGACGCTTGCTGGCAAATGAGGTTGGCACTTCTACAGCAAGGCTCAATAGTGTATGCTCTCTACCATGTACAGCCTACGGCGATTTAAAGTTTCTGGAGTGATGGCTTTATTTCATAAATAAAATGTTGCTACAATAATTATTCTCAATAATCATAAAAATGCATCGAAGTCATAAGGCAGTGAAAGCAAAAGGTCTGCTTGCTGCACACAGGGATTCTGCGTGCGGATGGATCAAGAGCCATTTTTAAAATCGTACGGTTTTTTTCTGTATAATCTTGCAGTTTTGTTTGATAATGCGTCCTTCTCATGCAAAATGCATTTTATTTATTTTGCAGGTGGTGATTGCGACTAGTGGCGAGCTGCAGCATTCGGAGGAGTAAGGAGCCGTTCTAGTCTTCTGAGAGTCCCGGCGTAATATGAGGAGTTCTGGATGTTGGATTGTGGGAGGTTGAACAGAAAACAGCCCTCAGTTTTACTCCTGGAAGGAGCAGAGGAAACAGCAGTTAGTTCATCCTGAATATTTAATCATATCTGTACCATTAGTGCCACAGTGCAAAAGACTGAAAACGATCCTGGAAAAAGGTCACGGCAGTTTCACCCCCATAAATAGACACACTGAGGGACTACTGAGTTACAAAAATGCACATGCACATTGTAGATACACACAGGCTTCTTGGGCACTTTCAGACTCTAACTGGCTTACAAATAAGGCTCCCAGTGGCAATCCCAAAAAGGTAAAACTGCATTTGCGTTCAATTCAAAGTGAAGACAAGCAATGACTCAGCCAGAAAAAAACCGCCATTATCTACCTGTAACAGTGTGGTTTGGAAATTTTACTGCACCGAGATTAAAACACGTCACACAGCTCCTCTCCGGCACACCATGCTTTATACACTACACGTTAGAGAGGGGGCGACTTGGAGAAATAGCTCCTTAAGAGGGAGGCGTTCTGGATTTCTAAATTTGGCACTTTGAGCCCAAAAGGGTTAAATGAAGAATTAGACTTGAAGCCATTTTTTTGGTGCAGAGTCAACCGGATTATACTTGAGCTCAAATAATCTTTTGAGAACAATTGCAAATTTAGTTCATGTATGGATGTGCTTAATGCAGATGGACTTAGTTAGTCCATAGTTAGTTAGGGTTATTCCTAAATGTTCTGTGATGGAAGAAATCTGAATATACTGCATTATGAAAACTTAATCTGAATGATAAGGTTGCAAGGACGTATTTGTTGCCTTATACTGAAGAAAGGATATTCAGCCTTTTTACTCCCTGATGAGTTAAGATGAAAGATTGTAGTTGCTACAGAATAACTCTGTTCTGTACTTATGGTCGTTTATATTTCAAACTAAAAGTGATGACATTTTGTAAATAGCATTTTTTAAGAAAGGGATGTTGAGATTGTTGCTCTGTGTAAAAGGTGTTTATGATGATTTATCTGTCCCATGACTGATTGATGAATTGTTTATAAAAGAAACCAAAAAAAAAAAGACATGATGAAGGGAAGATATTGATCGGTGGTCCACTGGAGAAGAGCTGTGTGACGTGTTTGGCTTTTAATGTTAAACACACAACTGTGGACAATGCAAGGCCAGATTTTTCTGGTTCTGATCCAAAACTCTGTGTGTATTTACAGTGGCAACAGACGAGCATTCAAAAGAGCACAGAGAAAACATCTAGTAACATGTTAACAGTGCTACTCAGAAACACAGCCGTTCTGGCAGACAGATATTATACAGTGCGCACACACGCACGCACGCACACACACACACACAAACACACAGGACTGAGGGCAAGGCCGCGGAAACAAAGCCAAGCATTCCCATCTGGTGAGTCCCACAAGTACACACATGCAGGCTTGCTCATCCCACGCCCTGCACCTTGGGATCATTTCAGTTAAAAGCTAATGAAATAACAAGCTTCAGGGCCAAAAGGTGAATTAGGATAAATTGGACAATGTGTAGTTTCCAAAGACAGACGGACAGACGGACAGACGGACAGACAGAGACACACACACACACACACACACGCACAAACACACAAATGATCAAGAGAAAAAGTGGCGGGGTTATAACGACATGCCATGGTACAATGAAATGAGAGGTTCCCTCATGCAGCTCCACACCTGACATAATCCTGACATTACTGAGAGCCGACAAGTTGAAACACAAATGGCTGCATTTGTGAAGTTTGTGGAATCACTGCCACGAGGGCCGATGACCTATTTTTTTTTTTTTACCCCACAAAGACAGGAAGAGTGCAACTGAAAGGAGCATGTCACAAACTGTTCCAAACATATGTAAGCGTCCCAGAATCCCAGCTTCAACTTTTCAGTGATACACGCCAAGCTTGAATATTCTTCCTATGAATTCAGTTGAATTGCTGAGTCGTGCCAAACGATTATTATTTGTTTTTTTAAAAAAATGTATTATTACGTAAACCAGAAGACTAACGCTGGAACTGTTGTCCACAGTGTAATTTAGGCTCAACTAACCTAAACTTAGTTTGTTGACCTTTTATTTGCAGAGTATTGTTAAACCAGTTTTTGAATCTGATATTATTGGTCTAATACGTACTTTATTGTATAACAATCTTTGTTAAATATAAACCTGCTGCTACATGTAATGAATCAGTGTTTTATGCAAAACAAAACCAGCATAAATGAACGTTTTTGTGCGTATATAATTAATTTTTGTGAATAGTATTTGCACAATTGGTAATGAAAAGACTTATCCAGTTAAACTATATTACTGTTCATGTGTGAACAGAGTTGAACATAGCACATCTGTGTATACTCACGATCGGATTTCAGTCATTACGGGTACGTTTGCAGCACAGACTGAGCGCTGCGAGAAGCAGGAGCCGGTTGATCCGGTATTTAATCGCTCATCACTGTCAGTGTCCTTTGTGAGGCTACACAATGTAGACACAACAATGCATGGAAGTGTTTTTACAGAATACTGCGCGACATGCAGGCATAACTATTTCAACACAACTTGTTTTTCTGTACTTTGCAGATTAAAAAAAAAAAAAAATCTCCGGTTTTCCACCATATTTTCTTATTAAGGAAACGGTTTTAACATATTTTGGAAATCTCAAAGATCAGTGCTGCAGTTGAGATTTTTCTGAGGTCTATGTTACACGTACAGTACACACAGCAGCCAGCTCTAATAAAAAGCGATTGCGCGTCGTTCCGGTCGAGATTGCACGAGTCCGCCAGCAGCTTTACCGTAAGGGTCTTTAAGCCCTTGCCATCATGACTTGAGACTATAATATCTGTTCTGTGTGCAAACACGGACCAGACGACCTTTTCCCTGCAGTGGGAGTGGAGCTGGAATGACAACAGCAGGATGCATTAGCTGTAAGTGCTACAGAGGCAGGGCTGTCTGTACAAGTGAGAAGAAGTGCTGATGGGAAAGCGGCATGCCCGAGAATGGAGACCAGCTTGAGAAGGCCCAGTCCAACTAAATTAATACCAGACCAGACTAAACCAGACAGTGCCGGGACCAGGACTGGGGCTTTGTTATCTTACCTGGGTCAGTCCTCCCCCTCCTCTGGCGTGATCTCTGTCTCTTTATGTACCACTACTTTGGTCACTGACATGTCAGGATGCTGTTCTTTAGCCTCCTTTATGGCCTGAGCCAGGGCCTATATACGGGAGTGCAGTGCCAGGAGGGATCACCAGGGGGAGACAGAGAACGGGAAAGGGCAGGGAGGGAGCGGGATGTTGGATTGTAAGTGAGTATGCCAACAGGGAAGTCACTTTTAGTTACACTTGTCATACTTGCAGGATTTTTTTTTTTTTTTTTTTAAAGTCACATCACGAGTTACAACTGTTTTGTTAAAAATGTCACATGCTAGATCACTCTGTATCATATGTCTGTAGTACTATGCTCACAAAGTGCGAGTTAAGGTCCTTGGGGATCACTAAGGTCAGAATTTTACTTGGTCAATTTTTACCTGGTCATTGCTCAAATTCAATCACTGACTTTACAAGGCAAAGAAAAAAATAATGACAATAATGGATGAAATAAAAAAAAAAAAAAAAAACAAAAGAAAAAAAACAGCACAAAAAAAAAAAAAGAAAAACCAGAATGAAAAGATAAAAACTCTAAGAGACCTCATCGTGGTCGATGTCTGCATCTCCCGTGATGACGATCCTCTTCTCTATTCTTGTCTCTGATATTCCTCCCTTCACCGTCTGACCAACAGAACACAGAAGACACTTCATTCAGTTCATGCACAGAAAAAACATATGGCAACAAACATACTAATCAGGTCTTATTATTAGGCCCATTATTTTTAAGTTTAAATACACAATGTTTTTATGTAAAAAGGTACCATTTTCTTATCGGCCTAAATCCTTAAATAGGGAGAGTTTTGTGAATGTAATTATAATGATTAATTCTGGTGTTCCATGCATATAGTTCTCAACCGATAGGAAGTAATAAAATATAAAAGATAATTAAATAGCTTATGAAAATAACCATTATTTGCAGCCCTTAATTGATTAATAATTTAGATGACTGACAGGAAATTAATTAAACTATTTTAATAATAGATTAATCCTTTAAAGTTTTTTTTGTTTTTAAAAAAAAAAAAAAAAAAAAAACAAAAACAAAAAAAAAACAGCACAAAAAAAAAAAAGAAAAAACCAGAATGAAAAGATAAAAACTCTAAGAGACCTCATCGTGGTCGATGTCTGCATCTCCCGTGATGACGATCCTCTTCTCTATTCTTGTCTCTGATATTCCTCCCTTCACCGTCTGACCAACAGAACACAGAAGACACTTCGTTCAGTTCATGCACAGAAAAAACATATGGCAACAAACATACTAATCAGGTCTTATTATTAGGCCCATTATTTTTAAGTTTAAATACACAATGTTTTTATGTAAAAAGGTACCATTTTCTTATCGGCCTAAATCCTTAAATAGGGAGAGTTTTGTGAATGTAATTATAATGATTAATTCTGGTGTTCCATGCACATAGTTCTCAACCGATAGGAAGTAATAAAATATAAAAGATAATTAAATAGCTTATGAAAATAACCATTATTTGCAGCCCTTAATTGATTAATAATTTAGATGACTGACAGGAAATTAATTAAACTATTTTAATAATAGATTAATCCTTTAAAGTTTTTTTTTTGTTTTTAAAAAAAAAAAAAAAAAAAAAGCAAAAATGACAGTCACTGGTATCAGTTTCTGAATTGTGAATATTGTCATAACATCACCCTAAGGTTTGGGAACTTCGCATGACTTATTTGTCGCAATTTGCTGATATTCTACAAATAAACTAATTGAAAAAATAATCAGTAGATCAATCGATAATGAAAATAATCTTCAAATAATCTAACATACTGTATGAGTGAAGTCCTAGACAGCAGTATAACGTTTTGTTTACTTTTAAAAACACTCCATCCAGACAAATCAGGACTTTGACCTTTCTTAGTTTTTTTTTTTTTTTGTGTGTGGTCAGAATAACAAACCTGAAGCTGCAGTATATAGTTCAATAACATTAGCTCACATAATTTTTCTAGTTTTTAACATCAAGATTTTTTTTTAACAAGTTAACTACAAAATAAAAAAAAAAAAACATGTAAATGTAGGACAGAGAGGTGTCCAGGCCAGGAGAATGTAATGAGGCCTGTTTCTACACTACATAGACACATTCACTTCCTTTCCCCGCTCTCAAGCTACTTCTTGTGTTTTACTTTCTGCAGTGAGCAGAGACAGGCTCAGAGATGCAGACGCCGTAGGCATGTTTGAGGCTTCAAGTGCTAAGTGGCCAAAGGGACAACGATGAAGATGAACCTGACCTTTGTGATGTGCGTGGTTGTCGTGGTGCTGGTGGTTTCTGAGGTGATGGTCTGAGCACTCAGCAACACCCCAGGGTCTGCGTCACCATTAGTGTCAACCTGCTTATAAGCAAAACACATTTTGAGATGACCTTTGCGCTCTGGCTAAAGTCGAAGTACTCACAATAGTAAATTTAATTTTCCAAATGTTATAGAAGTCTTAAAGCTGCATGAATCGATCTGTTTGGCCACTGGGCGGCAAATGAGCTCCTCAACAAGCTGAAAACAGCGGGAAACTGCATATTATAGCTAAAGTCTGAGATAACAATTTCTTATTTACAAATCTAGCAGACAAAGAGCAACATTAGCATTCATTTGAAGTTGTGTTTGTGTTCACCTGGTAAAAGTCCAATATTCACTCTCCTTTTATCTTTCCTGAGGGGAGTATATCTAGATCTTCAACTGCTAGCCTTTTGTTAACCAGCTAAATATTGTACAGTGGGTTTATCAGTGCTTTTTTGGCTAATTACAATTACTCGATGCGGCTAAAAACTGGATTAATAGTGGGATTTGAGACATGCAAAACCAAAACAATGAGCTAAATCGGGCTAAAAAGCACAGTACAGCTATCAGTATAAAAAATATTGATTAGAGCAGCTTTAAAGCGGCTATTATGTTTGTGTGTAATGTGCAAGGAGTCACTTGTAGTGGAGAACCCGCAGAGAACTATCTCACAAATCTGCAGGTCACCTCAGCCCTACAAAGTGTTACAGCATCTTTCACTTCACTGTTTTGATTTTATTTCCTGCAACTTTACCGTTTTGACTCGCTCTGAACCTCATTTTCAGCTGCGGCATTGAACACTGTAAACTACCTGCCCCATCACCAAACACCAGACAGACAAACTCAGAGACTAGCTGGTGAACATAGTGGAACATTTGGCAGATAAAAAGCAAGGTATTTCCTTCTGGAGTTGGTGGAGACCAAAATGAAGCTAAAAAGAGAGTGAACATCAGACTTATGTTCATCAGGTGGACACAAATATGAATCTAAATGAATGCTCATGTTACTCTTATCTGCTGTGTGTGTAAAGTAGTTAAAGTAGTTACTGTTCCCAATATCAGCTTAAAAAATGATCATACAGTATTGCCATTGTTGCGTTTACAGATTAATTCCACTGCCCCTCACTGGCCAAAGTAGAGACACTATTGTTTACTCTCAAGCATCTCTCTTACTTAGTGCAACATGTAAAATGGAGGTGATATAGAATTTTGTGTACCTCTGCAGCCTCATAGGTGATAGTTTTTGTCTCTGTGTGGATAACAGGCATCTCTTTGGTGCCCACATCACTGACCTCAAGATTCTGGGGGGCAAAAAGGCAAAACAGTCACAAATAAATAAATTCAGAGGGAGTACAGCAGTACCAACATCATCTGCGCTCTAGTTAAATTAAATGTCATGTCTGAAACAAGTTGCTGTAGATGTTCACTGCTAACTGTGCTTTATAAAAACAGCACAGCGAATAAATAAATACCGCATGCTAATAAAATAAACGAAAGACATTAATTGAAGGGCTTAAATCTGTCAACGAGCATGCAGTCGTGCATTAGAGCCCCGATCCAGTGAAGGAGAAGATACTGGAGAATGCAAATCACAAGGTTTCGATCAGGTGTGCGCAACACATCATATTATAGGTCCCCTGATCTGCTCAGTGACAAACTTAAGTTAGCAAGTTGAGATGCATTTCCATGCTTTTGGTGGAGTTTTGCCCTTGATTATTAGCGGCAGATTGTGTCAGCAGGAGGGGAGCATGGCGGTGAGGTTACAGGGCCACTGGAGCTGATGCAGGGTTACCTCTGACTGAGACATGGCAGGAGGTAAATGGGTGAGCGGGGTGTCTGAGATAGGAGGCTCAGTCAGAGTCACTTCGTGTGGGGCGGACTTCCAGTCTTGTTCCTGCGTTTCTTCTTTCTGCAGTACTTCAGCTTGGACTATATTCACTTCCTCTGATTCCATAACATCTCTCCCTTCTGAAGCCTTCTCATCAACCGAGTCCTCTTCTAGTTTCAAATTCAGTTTATCATCGTACTTCTTCTCTGCTTCTTCTCCCTTTGCATTTCTCTCTTCCTCCTCCATTTTCCCCATTTCATCTTCTGAACTATCCATCTGTATGTAGTGGTATTTCTCTTTTTCAAAGGGCAATGGTTTCAAGATGTTTTGAAAGGTCTTTTGTCCTTCACCTTCTGCTGATGAATATTCATTCACCTCTTCATCCACCTCCTCGATACCATCTTCTAACTCTGTGGGGAACTCCTCTTCCTCAAAATACTGTACCTCATTGGAGAACTTGACTCTCTTGCTGTCTACTAGTGTCTTCTTTCTCTGCCTTGCATGTTTTAAATCTGTTAATTCATCATCCAAAGCCTCTAAACAACTCTCTGCCTCTTCCTCTTTGTTGTGTTCCTCCTCTGTTGATGAAAGCTTCTCTTCCTTTTCACAACCTCTGATGTAAGTAGGAGCAAAAGTGAAGCTGAAACCATCATTTTCATTTCTTGACATCACTGCCTCCCCCTGAACACCTGCATCCTCTGCCTCCTCATCTATTACTTCCTGATTTTCCTTCTCTGCTGCTAAGTTGAGCACCGCAGACTCTGGGGTTTGATTAGAGTCAGTCTGACAGTAGTGCTTTGCCAAAGTTGTTGCTACTGGCTGCATTTGTGCTTTCACAGATGCACACTGTTGAACTTGCTCTAAAGATGGTGCAGAGCCAGGAATAACAGATTTTTCACAATTAACAGAGTAAGCCGGTGGATCTCCTGAGCTATTGTCACCAATATCCCCGTGTAACATTACTACACAGTCTAGCTCTCCCTCTGCAGGCCCTGCTGACATGATTTTGACTGTGAGCTCCGTTGTAGTGTGCGCTGGTTTGGCATTTGCAGCCTCTGTGGTCTGGATATTCACCGTTGGCCCTGTCGACTCGGCTGGCGCTGCCTCTGTCTCCGTGGCAAACACTGCCTTCTCCTCTGGATCAGCTGATGTCTGTGAATGATAATTGTATCATTAGACGATGTTTTTGTATCCCAATGACCAAACAAAAACCCCACACAGCACAGGGCAATTTCACATCAAACCTGATAGAGAAAAATGGTTATGTTTGTTAGCAGATTTCCCTGTGTACAACCTGACAGAATTACACGTAACAGGCACAATATTTATAGATAACTTATGAGGACCAGAGAGGAGTGGTCACCTTTTGAGAGGAGGAAACCAATCCCAGCGGAGACTTATGGGACAGAAGGATGGACAGACACAAAAACAGAGAGAAAGGACAAGAGAGGACAGTCAAAATACACAGTGGACACTAGACAGAGAGCAAAGGGAGAGAGGGTGGAAAAATTAAAAAATATTGAATGGAATGTATGGAATACCATTTCATAGCAAATCCGCTGAACCGAATGCCAAGTTGAACAAATCCTAAAACCTCAAACCAAAAATCTGGTTTGAGAATTGCTGAATCCAACAGCAGCAAATTTCAGCCAATCTGCTTTTGAAAACTGTTCCTTAAGAACAATTAAATCTCATTTCAGGTAGAGCCATACAATTTTTCTCTCCTGCCTCGTTACAGAGGCAGAAGGGGATTTCGGAGGATGAGGTGGGGAAAGCTGCAGCGGTGGCACTGATCCAGGGCTATGAAGTCACCGCTTTCAGAAAACTGATAACGGAGCTGAACGAAAGGAATGGCGCAGCTGAGCAAAAACTGTAAAAAACATTTCCTTCTTATCAGCTGTGGGAGCCAGCTGTTAAGGCAAGGTGAGCTGTGTTAGCTGTGAACAAACTGAGAAACAAATCCAAAACTGTTGTGTCAAAGAAGCAGCGGGCTTGATTGCAACAGAAATTGGTGGTTTGGCAAGTGTGAGAATAAACGCCGGGTGTTAAGGGGCTGTTAGCCATGCACAGCGCTCGATTACTGTTGTTAGGCTTGTTTGGCTGCTGCTGGAGGGAAGGCAATGGGGGAAGGCTGCGGGTGGTGGTGGTGGAGATATGGAGGGAGGCAGCCAATACCATGTTGTTGTTTTAATTTTCATACAGTACCACTGCTAAGGATGTAGCTGAAGATTCAGAAACTGTAATTTGAGTCAGGCTGGGCTTTGACTGTTTGATCTGGACTTCTTCCAAGGTGAAGATTTCTGCTTTCTGCTGCAGACTGTCAGAGGTCTTCCTCTCTTTGACTTCCTTTGCAGACACACTGATGACCTCGGATGCCTCTGTCTTCACCTCCTCAGAAATCCATGATGCCATGGCCTTCTTAGGCGAGCCAATACCTTTAATCTGAGTTATTTCATCAGTGTTTATATCAATCTTTGGACTCAGTGTCTTGACTACTGTGGTTTGGGCTTCTGTAACAACAGCAGTGTCTTCTCTCATAGTTTCTTTCTCTTCAGAAGCAGAAAGCAATCCATTCTTGTCGCTATAAGCCTCTCCAGGGACTATAGGCTCCTCTTTTTCACCCAAAACACTCATCTCTTCACCCTCGATGTCCACTTTATCGTCTGCCTCCTTCAGGATAATGAGTGTCCCCTTCTTGTCACTGATGGCCTGGGACACTTCCTGTATGACAGATCCGGGGCTGACTTTCACCACTGACCTCTCAGACACCTCTTCATGGGAGTCGGGTGTCTTTTCCTCCAACTCCCTTATGGTCTCGTCCATGAAGACGTCGTCGTCCATAGTTGCTGACAGACTAATCCCGTGAGGCCCCGAGGAGGTGGCCCCATCTGTTATGATACTATCCACCAGGCATTTCACCAGATATCCTGTCGCCTGGGGAGACACTTGGCTTATTGGAAATGGATCGTTCAAGTTAATAAACAGAGGGCATCACACAGCCAACAAATGCAAAGAATGAGCTCGAGAGTCAATTCATCTACAAATGACACGCGCCTAAAGTTAGCTCCACAAGTACTGGGACAGAGATGCACTGTTCGGAAATAGCTTGGTCTGAAACCTTAGTTTGTCTGCACAGATATGGCAGTATAATTGCTTAAAGAACACTGAAAGTAAAGAGTAATGTTTGAATTTATATCAGGAATTGATAACATCAGATTGACAATGGTTCTAAAAGGCTAGAATCCTAACAAAGATTTTTGTAGTCCTAAGCCTTTTTTTTTTACCCCAACATAGTGGATAACAAAGGACATTTCGAGCTTTGATTTGAATAGAGTCATAGGAAAAAGGGTAGATATAGGAAAGAAAAATGGCAGAAATTCGGTTCTTTAACTGCGCACGTAAAGCAGTAAGAGCCAAACCACCACACATTGTTCTTGTGTCCATATACATCTGGAGCTTGGTAGATACAAAGGGCGACAAACAGCACCACAGTCACAAAAAACACAAGTTACGACGTGTGACAAACTAAACGGAGACAAATTTTTACCTCAGCGGCTTTGGGCTCCACCTCCTCTCTTGTCTCATCTCCTGCAGGCGGCTCATCTTTAGTCTGCAGAAGAAATAAGAATTGAAATGTCACATGTATTGAGACAGATGCAAGAAAAGGGCATGAAAAATGTGACTAAATGTTCAAAATGGACAAGATCTGGGTCCCAAAGCTCCTCCAGAGAATCTGCTTCCATTTCATTTCAGCCAGACACATTTGATGCCACTGATTAGTCTTCAGAGACCTCAATTAGTGTCCCTCATTAGTCCTGCATGAGTTCATCAGACTGAGTTACACAGCACAAGTAAAGGAGAAACTGATAAAAATCCAAGCAATGTCACTTAGTACAACAATCGTACTACTGATTAATGACCTCAACATCCATTACTGGAACAAATATGTTAATCGGGTGCTGATGAGATACAGTGAAGACACAAGATGATAGTGGTAAAGAGAAACACACTTGCTGGATTAAATGTGCAACTTTATTCACGCACTAATTTTGAATGACTATGAACTAATTTCCTCTACATAAAAAGGTGCCCATCTTCTCCTTTAATGTGCACTAAGAGCCATTTGGAGTGTAAATGTACTTCACCAGACTCACATTGATGTCAAAATATGACTCTAGCCCCACTATGAATATTGAATTTACCGCACTGACTCATTATGCAATCACTCCTCAGACTGACAAAAATCTCCTTGGTGATGTCATGCCTCACTCACACACACACACACACGGCCTAATTCAGTCTGCCGTAGACTGCAGCTTACATCCTGCGGCTCCAGAGGCTCTATCATTGGTGCTTCGTCTGCTCTGCTGGAGCGCAAAGGGGAAGACGAGAGTCTCTTCTCCCATTCCGTCGGGCCCGGCGTGCTGCCGCCGGTCTCAAGGAAGGAGCGCTTCAGTTCGCTGATGTTGGTTTGGTGCTTGACCATCTCCGATGGAGGCTCAGTGTCCTGCAGTAGCCGGTCAACCACGACACAGAGAGATGAGGGCAGGGGCAGCGCGGAGGGAACGACGGCTATGCTTTATGTATGCAACTGTAGCTTGCATATCCAATGAATTACCTCCCCAAAAAAGTTGGGTAGCATAAAATGCAGTTCTGAAAAAGGTCGGGTACCAAAATGTAAAGTGATGGGAGACCTAAATCAGTTGCATTATGCACTTCATAATTCTTTGTTTCTTGTTCACAGGCCTGTTTATGAGGCTGTGCAGGCTACCTGTGCATCAGCTCATACAAACAGCAAAAAAGGTCCACCCACACGGCAGCTGCAACTATGGGAGCAGCAGCTTGTACTTAAATGCTAAGAGAGCATTTAGGACCAGCTTAATTCAACAGAAACAAATGGCGCCATGCAGATTAAGTTTTACAGGTTTAGTTAAGCACAACACTCCCAAATCTCATTAAAAGATCTCTACAAACACTGACTTAATTCAGTTTAATTTCTGTTGTTTTATTTCTCACAAAAAAAAGGATTTGGATGCTCACAGCAATAACTGTTAGATAAAAGTGTAATAACTCCCATTCACACAGGAACTCCAGAAAACAGTATCTAACACTGGCAGAGCTGCTAGCAGGTTAGCCTGGAATTTTATCAATCCCGTTATCAGTTAGGATTTCTCATAACTAAAGCACCTGCATGCATATTTCAGTCATGCGTTGTTTTCTTACCAACCTCTAGCATCAGATTACTATGCCTCGTAAAAACGTTTTCCCCTTTTACACGTCTTATGAAACTATACTGTAAACAAAAGAGGGGAGAAGAATTGTAGTTAAGGTTGCTATGGCATGGTAAATTTAGACTCTTGTTAGGAGAGATGGGAGCTTTGACTTCTTAGATAATGCTGACATGACGACAAAAGTCACTGAAAAAAACCTTGAAAACTGAAATCTGACTCTTGGGTGCAGCAGCGGGAAAAGAAATCTCAACAGGACTCCACCATTTACAAACAAAAGCACTTGAGAAATGAGCTGGAATGGTGTGTTTAGAAGCAGGGACAGCTTTGCAACAGCAGTCTGCGAAGTGAATTCAGGCAGGAATGAATGGTCAAGTCTGGTGCGTGGTGTGATGGTGAGTGTGTCAGCGGCAGTAGCAGCAGCAGCAGGCAAGCCAAGGCGGAAGGACGAGACAAAGTGACTGATGGCTGATGTCTGAGGGGCTCAGTGCATCTGGTGGTGGTGGGATGCACTGAGAAGGGCCATGAAGCGGGCCCAGTGTACCTGAGTCCGCATCTCAGAGTCCTCATCTGCTTCCGACTGACAGCAAGTAAAGAGGGAGAGGACAGACAGCGTGAGACAAGGAGGGAGGGCGCCATTAAAGAGAAGAGATGCAGAGGGCTAATCAAGTGTAGGGGAAGAAAGTGAGCAACAAGGAGTGGCAAGCAGAGAGACGTGAGAAATCGACTGTTTGCTAAACCCCTCCCATGAACAGCATTTCTCCAATAATTGCTTTGCAACCGCAACTAAATAAAGCAGGTCTGTCAAGATTTGGATTTGTCCGCATGTTGACATGGTGTGCATAGAGTTACAGTAAGAGTGATACTCTGCATTTAAATAGTTTAGAGGGTGGTGTAAGGAATGGAGTAAACAGTGTATTTGTCTGGTCAAAAATAAGCTGCAAACATTAGCATGTCCAGCTAACTAGCTTTTCATTTGTGTGACGTCACCATAATGTTGAGTCTACGGACCGAGGGGGGACAAACTGAACTGTCCCGCTCCAAATGTGCAGTGGGAAACAACGCAGAAGCAAACCTGGAAGCTAGAAAACGTTATTGGCTCATGCGAGCAAATCTTCATTCAAGTGAATGGCCGTCTCCCTGTCACAATCGGCACTTCCACCAAAAAGTATTTCCTGACTGTGTGAAAGCCGGTCCTGGATGCTGTCAAGAGTTTATAGGCTAACGTTATCAGCTCCGTGCTGTTTTTTTTTTTTAAACTAAAAAGCTGATCCAGCAACCCCAGCCAACGTTACGAGAGAAACTGTTACACATCACTTAGTCCTCATTCTGAAACGCTTTACACTTTTAAAGTCAGAACAAACAACAATGTAAGCTAAGCAGCTAGGCATCGGATCTTACATTTTTTGGTTCTTAATACTTATAATACAAGGATGCCTTTCAAAAGATTCTTGTTTTAAAGTCAACTTAGAGTCAGTGTTCATGTTCATTCAACTCATGGAGCTATTGCTCGCCTAATTAGCTAGCTGATAAATTCTGCTAGTGACAGGTTTCATTTAGGGCAGTGGCTAGAGAAACGTATTTTGTCTACCAGTGTATGAAATCAAGGACCCACTGTTTCAAATTCTACAAATTTTGAGTGGTAAATCTGCTACTTGGGGCTTGGCAAACAGTCAGTTGGTAATGTTGACGGGGGAAAAGACATTTATAAAAGGAGGAAAGTGCAGAGATTGTGTCAAACACATTGCGTTCATTTAAAGTGTGTTTACAATACATTGAAAATGAGAAAGAACGAGAACTCAATGGGCATAACACGATGCAATGCATAACATGCAGATCTTCAAGTGCAAAAATTCTTCTGAATGGTTCAACGGGCATTACACCTATGATCCAGCATCACACTCTCTCTCTTCTCCATCAGTAAGTCTTTCATGCCTTAAATATCACGTCTCTGCCTGGAGTACAAACCTCTGTGGCGGTCATCTCTCCATCAAAGGCAAAGTCGGTTTGTTCGCTGTCAGTCTGCTTTTACAAAACAGACCGAAAACCGTTCCGAGAGGCAAGCAAGAGAATGAGAAGAACCCAACTTGTAAACACTTGAAAATGCATTACTCATCAACAGAGATTCTTCATAACCACAAATGGAAATAATGGGAATGCGCTGTTTGTTTCTGTAAGCCTCACATTACGGTATCAGACAATACTACAGATAACAGAAAAAAAAAAAAGACAAAAATGACCAAAAAAAAAAAAAAAAAAAAGCAAAAAGGAAAAAAAAAAAAAAGCAAAAAAAAAGCAAATGCAAAGCAAGCAAGCAAAACAGACTCAGAGGAAGTTGAAACCTTCGGTCAGTCACTTTGACATTTAAGATAAATATTAATAAATAGACCTTAAGATTTGAAAAGGCTAATTCCTGGTATATATTCAATGGAATTCAGTCCAGGTAGATAAAATGTTGTGCTGTCACTGTGCAAGAAGACAACACATGACGACTTTGTTGCCGAACAGTAACCTGACTTTCAGGCCCTCCCCCCTCCTCCTCCATGCATGTTGACACCAAAGGTTATCTGGATGCATTTAGGTGTCACAGTCTCTATGCATCACAGCACGCACCACATCACACGGATCTGAGATTCCAAAGGGTGTTGCTTGAGGGAAAAATATCACATCTTGACACCCCGCAGTAAGCTACTTCGCTGAGATGATAAGAGCCCTCTTCTGCAAAAGGAAGCATTTAAATGATTCACTTTAATTTGTGCTGCTTTGATGGAGTCACATAGCAATGCGGAGAGACTGAGCGCTTAGATAAATATGGAAGGGTTTCCGTGCAGCTGGTGTCGATCTTGAAACACTACAAAGCCATGAATGTAGATGATGACAATGAGATGGGTTAGGCCCAAAGCTATGCTTTAATATATGAAGCTTGGTGAGGGATTAGTGATTAAATGCAGATAGGTGACTTCTTCAAATCCTCATAATCTCCAAAAAACACGTTCAGTCAAATATGTTTGCATGATGAATTGTTTTACGCTGCAGTGATATTTCATGATAATTCGTTAATGAGACACAGATGTGATAAGATGCTTCAAAAAGAGGATAATTTCAAGCCGATGAGTTTAAAAGTCCCCAATGGTGCCCGCCATTTGTGTCTAACCCTCTCATTCAGGTGAAGTAAATACAAACCAATAAAATATGAAATGGTGAGGTTGCAGGTTCATCTCTGTGCACTTGCGATGTTGATGGGAATGTAGTCTACAGGATGAGAGTGTGACTGGGCAGAGATGAGGTTCTGAAAGTAGGAGAACTGACAGACACTGGGACAGACAGTCTCCAGGTCGGCTCTGAACTGGTGAAACAGCAGAGCGAGATACAGGACAGGATAAGGGGTTAACCATTATAACGAACTGTCACTCTACGCCAGAGGCGGGTACTGGAACATAAAGTCGTACGCACACACACACCTCCTCTTCCTCTGAACTGTCATGGTCATGGTAGCCCTGGGCTATGGAGGCTGTCAGGGAGGCTGCCTTGGGCTCCAGGTAGCAGAGGCACAGCGCCAGGGGGAAGGATAGGGTGAGGGCGTAGGGAACGGAGAAGGAGGTGGAGAGCAGGAAGAAGAAGATGAAAAGGAAGCAGGGGATGAGTGAGGGCGACTTAATGGGGAGAAAGTTCTGCGCGCACTCAGGGAGGAAGCGCATCTCTGACAGATCGGGGAAGGTGATGTAGCCGTCCTCATCCAGGATGGAGGACAGGTCGGGCAGGTGCAAGGAGAAGGAGAAGAGCGTGCCGCCATGGCCCCTGCCCTGCTCCAGCCGCTGCTTGCGGGCTGAGAGCAGCAGCGCCTGCTCCTCCAGCAGGGCCGCTTTGCGATCGGCGCGGGCTTGCCGGCGGCGGCACCCGGCGCTGCTCTTGGCCGGACTGACCGATGAGGCTCGTTTGCGCGCACTCTCCCTGCGCCTCCGCCGTACTTTAGTTGATGAAACGGGAGATGAGGGAAGTGAGAGCTCAGAGCGTAGGGGGTCGGTTGTGTATACACGAGGGGAGTACTTATGGAGGGGAATGTCAACGAAGGGATGACGTGTGTGTAGATGGAGAGGAGCGAAGGGGAAGGGGGCGAATACGCATGAGCACACACGAGTAAAGTGTGGGGTCAAAGGAAGGACAAGAAAAGAAAAGCTAATTAGTAAAGCGCACACAAGATGAAAGCACTTAGGCCTAGTCTACTGCAGAGGGATAAGCCGAAAGCAACTGGGAAATTCTGATCAGCCATTAAGAAGTTATTAAGAAAGAAATTTTACTAAGAAAGAAAAAAAAAATTAAAATTTCAAAAGGACGCAGCAGCTTCTAAGAAACATGATGCACGTCTTTGAAAATCCAGACACATTTTTATATATAAGACCTCTCTTTGAACCAAATGCAAAAAAACAAGCCTCTGAAAGTTTAAAAAAAAAAAAAAAAATCCAAGTTAAACGTAGGTCTGACTGCACTACAGGTCTCTGTAGACAGTGGTTTACCTTTGTGTCGTGTCTGAGCGGTGTCGTGGCATCAGGCTCTGGTGTCTCCACTGCTTCCACCTGAGCGGCCTCCTGCTCCGCGTTCTCTTCCTCCGCCTTCGTCTCTGTCGTCACCATGGTGATAATGTCTCCCTTGGCGATGACTTTGGCTGCCCCGTCAGCGGCGCTGTCCTTCATCAGAGTCTCGTGGTTCTCCGTGATGGGAGCTGAAACACCGGGGGATAAAGATGGATGTGATGGACGGGAATCAGTGACGTTTTACAGACACAAGTGGTCTGGAAAAAGTGGAGTGAAATTAAAGGTTTGATTTGCTCCTAATATCCATTGTGGCTTTGTCACCGCACTGCAAAAGTCTGCCAGACGTTCTAGCTTTGCCAGCTTTCAGGTGGTGAGCACATTTTTTTTTTTTCCCCTTTTGAAAGAAACAGAATAGGAACAAAAATTTCATTTGCACTTATAACAAAGGAAATTTCCAGTCACAAAAAAAGAGCGGTAGCATCTTTTAACGAGAGACGTTATTTTTCCAGTAGTTCAGAAAAGTCACACTGTGTGAAACTAGCCGAGTGCTTGGCTCAGAGGTCTTTTTTTGTCCTGCTTATCTAATATAAGCATTTATAAAATGAAAAAAAATTGTGCTGGCGACAAAAACAGGGCTCCAAAAAAATATCGCTGCTCAAAACAAACTGGATAAATAGACAGAGGTCCTGGGTGGACAGCATTTCAACTTGGTTGGCACTTGTGCCCAACCATTAAATCACAACCCCAAACTGCTCCTTACCTCCATCTAAGCTGCGGGACATGTTGTAGCGTTTGCTGGAGGAGCGTTCAAAGAACGGCGCAGGTCTGATGATCTGAGAGCTGGCCCTGCGGGTCTGAGCCTGTGTTCTGCCGCTGTAGCGAAACTTGGAACCGAGGCTCAGGAACTTCTTCGGCGGTGCCTCAGGGGAAACGAGCCTGTCAAAAGTTACAAAACACCCACTTTATTCAGACCAGGAACAAAAACAAACAATTAAGCTACGGGCTGTGAAAAATTAGACCTCCTACTCATTCGCTCTCCAGAGAGCCCTCAGGAGAGACCATTTTCTGCTTAAAACAGCACAAAGCATCTCCGCATGTTGTCCAAATGGCAACAACTACTAACAGTCTGATCACAGTTTTGCTACAGAGAAATCATCTGAGGCGATTATCGGTAAACTCATGTTTACAGAGCTGGCATGGTTGAGATCATTTACTGTATAATCAAAGGATGCCTGAGAGTTGAGAAAACAAAGTAGCTTGTGTGCGGCTAACTCTTTGCTACCGAGTTAGATTTTGAATCATCACTCATTCTTGAGAGGAATGAAACAATTTTTTTTCAGCTGCAGTAACAAGTTTTAGGTTTATCTTTTTTTTTTTTTTTAAACCTACTGTTATTTGAAAAGCCGTTTCCTGTCATAGTCAAAGGTCCTCCATTATTTCTTACCTGAAGAAGGTATGGTGTTCAACGCAGACCTTCCAGAGCCTTTTGGCAGCACGATGATTTGGAAGCTTGAAACCGATTGTGCTTTCAAACTGCTCAAACTGCAACACAGATAAAACCATGTGGTCAGATTCACTACACAGGTAACTTTGACCTTGTTTAGTCATTTATTTTTAATCCCTTTTCTATGAAAGTAGGCTGCAGTGTTAACTGCTAACATTTTACCTGTTGTTTATATACGAATTTGAAAAAAAAAAAAAAAAACTGCTTTAATTACATGAATTTAATTTGATTACAGCATCAATAGTGATATCCCAGGATCCCATTATTTTTGCCATAGATCTCAGTGAGTCATTTAATCTTCCCAATTCCACGTCCTAATCCAATATTTATATTTTCCTACATAAAACGGCGGCACACTTAACAAAGCCCCGCCGTTTATGTTAAGATCCTTAACAGGTTGATAGAACTGCACCACAGTTTTCCCTTTCTGTAATGTAAAGATTGATGGCAGTGCAGAAATGTTGGCTTGTGAAATTTTAAACAGGAATAGGACATCATCTCTTCCATCTCCAGAAAGTTCTCAACTTCAGAAACAATTTTCAAACAGCAGCAGCACTTTAGAGTTGTGGTGCGCCTGTAAAATGTTGCTGAAACAGAAGCTAATTTGACAGCCGCTGTGGGGAGAGGACAGTGTGTTACAGTGAACAAAGGATAAGAAATGGGTCGAGCATCACAGCAGATAGCGATCAAAAACATGCCTTCATTGGCCTCGACACTGACCCGGCAGATCAGCTCTGGCGATCCCTATAAATAAATGTGTATAAATTATCTTTTTCTATATTCACTACTCATGCTCTCCTCACCTCGCCGGGCCGGATTTTGATGTAGAAGTTGTTCCTCTTGTAGGAGATCTTGAGGATTTTGGGCCAGGCGAACCTGTTGATCCGCAACCTGTCTCTGTAGATGAGGAGGCCACTTGCACAAACTCCCAGCATGATCTCCACACCCTCAGAGTCCTGGGAACATCACACACACGCACACCAAGAAATGACAAATAAAAAAAAAAATAAAAAAAATTAAATAGTTCAATTAATCTCCTTCATGACGTGTCACTTTGGTAGAGAGAAACAGAATCCCTGACAATATCAAAGAGGAAACTACTAACCACAACACTGCTCTTCTTTTCCTGTTCTGCAAAACACGAGCTCCTATTCCATAAACTCTAAGCCATATAATTTATGGGAGGTGTTTAGGAGCCAGTGCACAGCAGGGTAAAGTAAACTTTAACAGTACAGAGTCAAATTTGTGATAATAACAGGGTAAACTGTAAGTGCTATGCGAACAGGGTAAAGCAGGCAGGTGGAGAGATTGGAATCAGGCACACTCTAATCTCCTGTATGCAGGCCGTGTTGACGTTGAACAATGACTCAAAAAGGGGCACAAAGTGAGTGAGAGTGGCAGAAGCAACAGTGAAGGTCTTGGGAAGTGGTGGAGGAAGCAGAAAATGCTGCTCTTCACTGCACGAAGCATGAGAGGAGCAGGTGAAACCAATGACGACGTTCTGAGAGGGAAGCACTGGTCCAAAGCAGGAGCAACCAGCCTTACGTAACAGTGGGATGATGAAAATGACAAATTTTTATGTAACCATGCACAAGTATAAACCACACACACACACACACGCACGCACACACACACGCACACACACACACGGGTAAGCACATGAGATGCAGCCTCTTACCTCTCCCTCAGCTGGAGCCAAGCTTTCATAGAGACTCCCTACCAACTTTGCATTTAGTGGGAGAGGAGAGAAGAGAAAAGAGGGATGCTGGTCTGACATACATATTTTTCTTGTGTATCAAAACTACGACTCACAGAACCGACACTGAGCATTGATGTCTACTCAGTTTGATCAAGGCTACTTCCTCATCTCTGTCATCTCCTCCATACTGATCTAAATCTGCAAAGGCAATATCCTCCCCATCAATCACATCTAGACTCATTTTGACTTTCAAAACGCCTTTGATAACAGTTTCATCTCGAGGCCGATGGTTGTAATCTTCTTTTACGATGACAATGGTCCTGCTGTCGTACTCCAGCGCTCGAGATACCGCCTGTGCTCTAACGATCTGTTTGATCCCATCTGGCCGGCAGATTAGAAACGGCAAGAAACGTCATTCGAGTCGAGCTGGGCTCAACGAGACCCCACGCCATCCTACCCCATCATCCCTCCGCCCTTCAGCCCCAAATCCACAAACGCAGCAGTGATATAATGTCAGTCAGTCAATCAGCAGTGCAGCAGAGGCATGTTAAACTGAGGCATTTCTGTGGCAGCCATGATGTTTCTGATGCAGCAGCATTGCGGAGGCAAGCGTCACTATTGACTGCATGATTGGAATGTGTTAAGTTTAAGATTGCACATAGGGAACACAAAACATTTTATTTAACCACTTGAACACTTCTTAATGCATCTCGGAGACACCCACCATTACTGGAGACATGAGCGAAATGACTCAGTTACAGAAACTGCTTGGAATACTTCCAGCATGTCGGGAAACACACTTATTCACCGTCTCGCCGAGAGTTAGGTGAGAGGAATGACACCACTCTTGTTTCCGTACGGTACATATGCAGCTACACCCGGCAGCCGGTTAGCTCAGCTAAGCATAGGGGCTTGAAACAGACATTCTGGTTCAATTTTTTGGAAACTGCTTTAATCATCTAGCATGCTAACTTGTGAAAGTGGAAAAGTGGATGATTTTTCAAGATGGTATTAAACAAAAACAAAAAAAAAAGATAACAGAAACTACATCTACAGCTATGATGAGCCATCTTCAATTTTTAAATTTAGTTTGACTGGTGAGAGAAAATACATTTTTTAAACTCCGTACAAGGAGTTAAAAGTCTGTGGTGACTTGCTACCTTGGCATGGTGGAGGTCTACACCGTACATGGAGAGCTTCTTGGCGTTTTCCAGGAAGTGCATCTCTGCTTCTGCCGGTGTCATCCCCCTGATAAGACAGGACAGATCAGACACAGTCTGAGGTCAACGAGATCAAGTAAAGCAAAGAAAGAGTTGATGCTTTCAGAGCAATGTGAATATGCAAGACTTCAGATTTAGAGTCCAATGAGATCTAAAACAGGGATGATGCACAGATTTATTGCATAAAAGCTATTTGGAAAATGTTTTTTTTTTTTTTTTATGGGTGCTTTTAACTGAAGTGCCACAGACTATCATGAGTGCATCCATTTTTAGCATAGATGGCCTGGAGAGAGACCCTAATCCTAGCACTGTCCCTGCCTCGCTCCACCCACTGGGCGAGACAGGCCTGCATCAAATTACACACAAATCATTGTAATACAGTGAGAGAATGGGGGGGCTCAGACAAAAAGGACAGCCAGCTAGATCCATTTATAAGAAAACACAAATCCAACGTCTACAGACATGCTGCCTTTCAAAGCAGATTATAATTCCCGGATATTAACATCACTCAGGTAGCCTGACTGTCTGACATAAGGATTTAAGGCTTAAAAGGTCCTGAAGACCTATTTTCCCAATCGGCTTCATATTATGAGTAACAGGGTCTTATGTGAGCTTAAAATTTCCTGCCAAAGTTGGAACAGTTTTGGTGGTTTCATATGATAGATTTCGATGCAAGGACTCTCATAGTAAATGTTTGTGCACCAATGGGAGTTCAACGGCATTCAAATCCAAATCCGATGGCAGTTGTGGGTTGTTTGCTGATGTTATCAGGCCACTGCCAATTGAATCTGATTAAAACCACACCTATACAGTCTTAATAAAAGCAGATTAGCTGCGTTTTGGAGTGTTAAACTCTAAATAAATAATACCAATAAATGATTTTTTACCTTTTACCTGTGTGGTTGCTTATTTACTCATGATTATTTAATGCTGAAGAGAAATCTTTAGAAATTTGAAATCCGATTTTCAGGGGCATTAACAGAAGGGCTGTACACCTATGACCTGAAAACTACAGCTACACAGATAAAATTTCACATCTTTAATTTTGTATCATTTGGTTGAGAAAAATCGAAAGCATTTCATACCTTCCCAAAAATCAAGAATCTGTCCACCAATAACCTTTACAAATCTTGAACTGCGTCTGTTATTCACTATTATCTCATAAGCATCCGTATGTGTAATTGAATTATACAAATCAAGACCAGTACCAGGTCCAGGACTGTTTAAAAGATTTGAAAAGCTCTACAGTTCAAGCTCAGTATAAAACGACCTTTTGGAAATGATTTTGAGACTAACTTGTAGGTCTTGTGGAGTTCCATGACCTTCTCCTCGAGCTCTTTGGTCTGGTTGGGTGCGAAGCGCAGCTCGCTGATGTAGTCGCTGCCCAGTTCCTCGGGGTCGTAGTCTCCCAGTTCAGACTGCACCGTGTAGGAGCCCAGCACCGTGTGGGTGGCAAAGGAGCAGGGCAGGCGACCCGAAACCACATCATCTCTTAGCTGCAGGCACAGGTAGTACCTGCGAGAGGGAGTAGAGACAGAGTAACAAAACAGTAAAATAATTTTGTCCGGATGCTCTTATGTGTCTTTGAAAGCCTTTTGAGGGTTTTTTAAAAATATATTTTTATTTACATAATAACACACATTTTCTGGCACCAAAATCATAGTCCACCTATAAGAAGCACCAATGAACAGTGACACACTTTAAAACATTTAAGACAGGAACGTCCACCACCACCACCAGTCACATAACAGTCATTCTAAATGAACTGCTAACTCACCTTGTGATATCCTCCGTCAGCTGGGAGGGGTCTGGAGGGTAAAACTTTACGTTGAAAGCAAAGTTCCAGGGACCAGCTGAGACATAGAAAGAAAATTAAATGATCAAAAAGCAGCATTTCTTTCAGCTGAATGCACCTCGTTTGGGACAATTAGGCAAATCTGGAAAAAATACTTGACTGGCTTCATTAGGATACGGGACTTACTCCTAATCTGCTTCTTCAGCTCCTTGGAGGGGTCCAGCCAATTCTGCAGCAGACAACCACAGATGAAAAGCATTAATCACCAGTCTGCGAGCATATTACTGACAACCAGAGTTCCTGAAGTAGGACATCTTCACTGTCTAAGGACATTAAATAAATGAATCAGACATCGTCAATCGCAAAGATGCTCAGCATGTTTAGCAGAGTCATCTTGTAAATTTCTCAAAGACACTGACACTAAAACTTTCCAAAAGCCCTTTATGTTACTAAATTTCAGTGCCATTTTGAGGATTTTACTTTAGTTTAGTGTACATTTCTAGGTCATTCCTAACAGGCCAATTAAGATGATTATCAGCAGAGTATACTGTCGATTACCTTCTGGTTCTCTACATCTCTGTATGTGATTCCAAAGTAGTCTCTCTCCAGTAGATTGAGGTGATCACACACTTTATCAAAGAGCACCTGTCCCTTGGATCGTTTCTGTGAAAGGGAGGGGGGAAAAAACAACAACACAAAAACAAAACAGGTATTCAATGCAGAGTCATTTGACAATACACTGAAAGCAGTATGCATTGCTCCATCTTGTGTCACCACCTAAAATTGAATCGGGATGTTATTTTGCATGAGAAAAAAAGTGTTTTACAGATATGTCTACTCCTTTTTTTGTTTTTGTTGATTTTTCATATGGAGG
Organism: Xiphias gladius; assembly: GCF_016859285.1. Lineage (NCBI taxonomy): Eukaryota > Metazoa > Chordata > Actinopteri > Istiophoriformes > Xiphiidae > Xiphias > Xiphias gladius. The sequence continues at coordinate 21,617,993 of NC_053413.1, read as the reverse complement.
ATAAGGATCAAGGATTGTTAAATAATAAAAACACTTTCAAGAATGGACTGTGTGCTTTTGCGGAACAAATGTTTCGGGTGGTAAGATTTGTGCATCCAAACTATTTTCAACAATTAAAAAAAAAAAACAACAAAAACAAAACGAAAACATTTACATAAAAAAAGTAAAGACAACACAAGAAAACATAACAGGCTGTTGAATTTGCTAATGCAATATTCTCCTATCTGGAGTCAATTAAATGAAAATTTAATTCTAAACTCATTTTTGCAGAGCAGTAATGTGATTTTTTTCATTACAATAACAACATGATGATGAGCAGCGGCTAACCCTCAGGGTACCAGAGCAGTGTTCGACCGACCGGGCCACGCTGAATCAATTCCTTATATATAAACACAATATGGTATAAACACACTTTCTTAAGCTCGAGGTGAACATTCAGCCATATGAAGGCTCGGCACCGGTCGATTGCACATCGCTAGCAGAGTGCCGGATGTCATCGGCTGGAGCTCAGTCTCCTCCGCGACGTCACGGACTCATTTGGCCAGCTCACATAGGATGTTTTAAGACCCGAGTTGCAACAAACCGGAAAGAGCCACAGCCAGCTCATCACATCTGGACACGCTGAAGGCCACCGCCACATTCTATCAGCAGGAGTCATGACACGCCAATGCATCTGTCAGATTCCCATATTCCACGACATGACGGCCCACGTGGATGTAAACACACACATCTGGCAGGTTTGCAACACAAACAGCGCGGTATATTTGTACGAGTATCCGCGCACTTACTGGAAGCGTATAAACATCCTCTTTACGAGAAAAAAATCCGGGGCATGTGTGTGATTTTAACAGAGCCATGAAGCAGCTGGTGGCAGAGAGTTAATCCCGCCAGAGCATCTCAGAGGGAATTAGCACAGTCATGTCAGACTACCGCTGCCTTGCTGTGACAAGTGGCTTCTCAGTGCAACACTTAACCCTGGCTTTACTGACACATGCAGGACAGATTGCGATCCGAAAACCCCTCTTTAGGCTTAGTCACATGGCTGTCTGAGAGATATGGCTACGGTAAGTGTAGTAAATATGTTAGGAGTGCAACAGATGCAGCTGACTGATCTGGCGTGTACTCTGCCTTCACCGGGCTTGTTAAGGAGAATGAAAACAGCAGGAAAGGAAAGGAAGGAGGGAAATTTGATCGCAAAGTGCAGAAGAATCAGACATGGGAGACTCATGATTTACATCACCAAACAATGTATTCAAAGGTCGGTCTACAACTAACCACTATTTTCATTATTGATCAATTGAAAAAAAAAAAAAAAAGAATCTGCAGATTAATCACTTGGTCTATAAAATGGTGAAAAATGCCTTTCACATTTTCCCAGAGCATTTGTTAATTTAATTTGACGTCATGTTTTGTCCATCAAAAAATCCAAAACCCAAAGAATTTAGTTTACAATGACATAAAACAGAAAACCAGCAAGTCCTCACATTGGAGAATCTGCAGAAACAGAGAATCTTTGGCATTTTTGCTTAAAAAAAACCCCCCAAAAACTTCAACGATTACCAGATTATCAAAATAGTTGCGGATTATGCAACTAATTGTTGAAGCTCTAATTAAAAGACAACAATTAGCATGCAGTTTAGAGGCTGGATAAAGATGTGCATCTAAATTAAAAGGGATTTTCAAAAATGTGCCAAAGATTTATAACAACAACACAGTGAGACGGGGGAGTTTCCCCCCTCCACTGAGACCATAACCATAACACCCTCTGAAGTGAAGCGGAGGAGGTTCAGCAGAAAATGAAATGAAACGATTAGTGCAGACATTTTTCCCAGAGGAGAAAATTGAGTTGATATGGAAAACCACAAGGTCATGGAGATAAAAAATGTCAAATCCTGACATTCTAGACCAGTTTCAAACGGGACTGGGAGGAGGATCAGGATTCCTTGGCAATTATCTGAGGATCCTCTGACCTCAATCGTATCACTGTGTCAAACACCATAAGTTCACCTACCGTAGCTTCTGCTGCGATTCAACCTAGGTGTTAGGACACTTTCATACAGATTATTATCATCATTTTTTTTCTTAAAGTTTCAGGCAACTATTATGACTGGTCATGCCTGAGCCTTACTGGTTGCTATGACAACTCCTCTGGGGATCGGGCAACTAACCAGCTGTTTGATTTGATGCCTGTTGCTTTTTATTGTGATGGATGTTTTTTTTTTTTTTTTTTAATGACTCCCTTTGAGTCCGTATTAGTACCTATTGTATGATATACACCCATGAAGACACTGTTGGTCTGATTAGGCGTATTGTCCAACTACCAGCATCACCCAGGTATGACTCATGCCCAGCGCATCCCCACTGAATCAATTAGCACAGCCTGAGTTTGCATTATCGCGCTTTGAAAAGGCGGCCGATTCTGTCACGACCGCGTGAAGAAGCGGATCAGACTGCCATTCAGATGCGGTTGTGTAACTGATAACACAAAGGCTCGCTGGAGTGTCCTTAGAACGCCTGCAACTGGCAGTAAGTTGTTGTTTTTTTTGCACAAAATCAGTTAAATCTATAAAATAAATGGATCAGAAACTTTTTTGATAATCAAATAACCATTAAAGTAATTTTTCAAACAAATGTGACAAAGTTACAGGTTCCAGCTTCACGAATGCGAGTGATTTCAGGTTTTCATCGTCTTCTGAGAGAGTAAACCGAATAGGTTTGGGTTTTGGAAAAATGGGCATTTCTCGCAACGTTCTCACTATGTTACAGACCAAATGGTTCGTCAGTAAAATAACTGGTAGATTAATCAATAATGAAAGTAACTGTTAGCGGCAGCCCTAAATTATATAAAAGAGAAGCAGCTGGAAACAGCAAATGTTTTTCATTTCTGCCTGATAAATGACTTAAAAAATTAATTATTGCTGACAATGAGCCCCCAGCATCAGCCTAATAAAGAAATGATATAATTGTAAATGTGTGTGAGATGCTTTATGATAAGATGTGGAACACATAACTCAGTGATTCCGGTTTATATGCACATCCCCTCTAAGGAACTCTAATCCAGGGTTAGCCTGGTGTCAGTGTTGGGACACGATGAAGTGGGGTGAGACCCAGGTAGCCCTGGCAGGGGGGCCAGAACTGGAGATCGCAGGATAGTAAACAGATGGGACATGGTGATTTAATACTCTATTAGACACAAATGCACACTGTAAATGGCGATGTTTACAGTTCTTCAGTGTGTTTTTGTAAGAGCCGCACATTACCAGGGGGTTAGTCAGACTTATTATATAAAAGGATAAATCCCTTTGGGATGTATCATCTTGCTTTCAAGGGGGTCCCAACAGATTAAATGATAATTCGGAAGGTTGTTGTGGATCAAGTAAAAGCTCAACTGTGGTCTATATAATGTAATCTTATGTAGCTTAAACTCCATATACCCGCAGGATAATTAATCAATCATTTACCATCTTTTTTTCTGAGGAGAAAATCTAACTCCTTGATGAAGAATACGCATTCTTGTGTTTTTCACCTGACCATATTTTATAACGTAGGCCCAAGAGAACACTAATAACTCATATTTATTCGCTGTCTGGTGTTATCCCATCTATTAAAAAGGTGGATGGTACCAATTTTACACATCATAAGGGGTACTAGTTGGAAAATGAAATAAAACCCCTGGTGTTGTACGGGTTCTCTCAGTTTTGACTTGAAGAAAAGTTTTAGTTTTAAAAAAAAAGTTACTGTGTGTGGAGTTTAAAAAGGACCAGGCAGAGAGGGTCTAACGAAAGACAACTAGATTGCATTATGGGAAGGGTAGGATCCAGTGTCTTCGGAGCTTTACCCACATTAGGGACTAAAAGTCGTGGATGTATTGGCTTTTGCTGCGTTCAGTTTGACGGTTCCTTTAAAAGTCTGTCTCTTGAAAGCCTTGGCCACAGTGGGACATCACGTAATCAAGCCAATGCGCAGAGTCAATGACACCGATTCCCTCCAACAAATGCTCCCATTTCACGGTCAGAGCCCCTCACCTCACCGCCACCAAAACAGTCGGCTAATCCCTCTGTCCAAACCCCTGGTGGGGAGGAATCTGCTCAAGGGAGACTTCAGGAGAAGGGTCTGGGTTCTTGCCTTCAGCTCGCACACATATTTTGGGAAAAAGTACAAAAGTCGAAAGTCTCGTAACTTTGAGAAACGGCCAACTTCATACTGCTAAAAACGTCAGGGTGAAATGTCAGATAGGTTCACTGGTCAGATTTATTCCTGAATTCATAACAATCTAAGAAAGAAAGACTGTTTGAAGGCCGAAAACAGCTATTACGCTGTGGAGCTCCTACACTTATAATTACAACAAAACGACATTTTCCTTGACTGTGGGCTCTACTTTGATTAGCGGTGTTATTTGTGAATAATTGAAATGTAAGAGCTAAAGATAATCAGAATAATTGTACCAGTCAAAGCTACATAGTGCTGCACGGGGGGGGGGGGGCCTTAAACAGCAATGTGCCACAATAAAAATGGAAATGTACAGTGAAATCCACCTAAACCACACAAGACTCAGGATATGGAACTGTCAAAATATCACAGCTTTATTCTGGCTGCCATTCTATAGTAATGAAACTAAATCTGTCAATTAAATTTAAAACATTTAATTTGTTAACTTGTGCACTTTTGCTACATTATCCAGGCCAGAAAATAATGAATCCATTCAAAAACCTCACCCTACTCTCTCCTTCCAACCCATCATGATTAACAACCAGCTCATGCTCTACTTCTTCTCCTCACCAAACATCCCACCTCCATATTTAATTTTTCCACATTATGATAAAAGCCACACCGCTGGGATGGCAAGCTTCACATTTACAACACAAAGACACATGTTTTTCACTGATGGTTGGTTCTCCTTTCCTCATAGGGTTTATTTCTGGATAGTGGATGAGCTTTGAAGTGAGAACTTAACATTTAAGAACCGTTATATAAATTTTTTTTTCTCTAAAGACTACACAGAGAAGCAGCTTTGGAGGAAAAACAAATCCCCAAAAGCAATTTGACACAATGCAAATGTAAATGCACAGCAAAATCCATGAAATCCCCACTTCTAAGAAGGATTGCCAAAATAGCACATTTTTATTCTATTTATTTACAGCAGGCCGAGTATTACAACACTGATACACAGAGAAATTCAGGCACGAACCTTCCTTATAAGAAAGTCTTTGTGGGACACATTTTTGTATTTAAATATCAATGCAGAAATTGAAGTTGCTGTCCTCTATGGACCATAATTTTAAAGTTTGGGAACCCACGTGTTGCATTATTTGTTTATTGAAATGAAGAAAAACTTTCCCATGAACCCTGTCCCTTCCTTTTTCTGCTAAGAAAAGGGCGTATGGTTTTACTTTGCATACACAGAGCCATGTTGAATAAAACAGCAAATATCATATAGGCCTCCAGCTTAAGTAAGCTACAGCGCAACAGAACCCAAAATAGTGAAAACTAAAGTAAGGTGCACTACTTTCAAACTTGAAAACATTTTTAACTGAGTTTGTAAGCTTATGATGATGCCCTATACACGTCACATCTGTAACAATGTGTAATCTGTACCGTCTCTATTTATAGAGTCTAATTGTTTTTATTTAACAAACGATCCTATATTGGACCATTGAGAAAAAACTACTTATGAAAACGTTTTCACTTATAATCAGTACATTAACTCAAGAACACATGTTCTAAATAGAACTGCTTAAAAAACATAAGGAAATTTCAGTCTCGGTCTAATTACAGCCATTATAAACTGATATAACTCATGTGCTGCAAGTGTCATTAGTACTGCTCCATTGCTTCAAGGCAAATTAATTTCGAACAACTACCTACAGTGAAAAGCACTTGTATATCATTTCAAACTGAAACAGCACCTATTAACCTTTAACAAATCCAATCGCAGCGCTTTTGGCTCTAAACTGTTAACTTGTGGGTTACATCTCTTTCAGATTAATGTGCCGTGAAACAACGTGGTAAAAATGACCCAGTAGTGAAAAAAAAAAAAAAAAGCAGCTGGAGCCTTACGTTATGTGAAAATGGGCGTTCAGCTTAAAAGCTACACGCAACACCTTTAAAATCTACCCTCGCTCTTCTGATGCAGTAAAACCAAAAGAGCTTTAACGAATCACACGGTGCCCACTTCCACTGCCCCTCTCACCTCCACACTGAGCGTGTAGTCGGAGCCGTCCAGCAGGGTGACTTTACACTGCATCATCTTCACCTTCTTCACTCCTCTCAAAGGAGACCTGGACAGGCGACTGGTGGACGACCTGTGAGAGAACTGGTCGTCTTCCTGCTGCTCCTGAGAGAACGGAACAAGGTAATAACTAATCAGTTTTACTGGGTGAACTAAGGCATCCTGATCAAGAATTCAATGCTTTCGAGGCCGAATTTGTTCAGAGACCAGAAATGAAAAATACCTCCTGTGCACCATTTCCTTACCTAACTGCCTCAGACTTCCCCTAATGTCCGTTACTTAGTGTAGCTGTCTTTGACAAAACCAGCAGTTCGGTCACATGTTCAAACCCTAAAAATAAAGACCAGGACCCTGAGTGAATGTAATCAGGTCCCACTGAGAAGACCTAGAGGTGTACCGCCATTTTGTCTTAAACCGAGAAAATCCAATTTTCCACTTCGTTGAAAACTAAGCCTTCCTGACCGAAAAAGAAGCCTCTGTGTCTGAGACATTTTTTCCTTCTTACTTTCACACAAAGTGGATTTTAATGGCCCTTTTCAGTCCTATATTGAAAATTTCTTTTTCTATTTTTCTTCAGGCTATATCCATCACAATGTTCCCACAGTATCGACTGTAGCTTGTGTGGACCAGTTCTCCCTGTGGACCCATTCAGATGTAATCACAGAAGAAAATTATGATCTCTTTTAGAGAGCATGAGATTTAAAGTGAGAGCATAATTTGGATTTGATTTACTTAGAATTTCCGAGAAATACCAAAAGGATGAATTTCAAGCATTTATGGAAGATTTATCGACTATAGAGACACGCACCACAGATGTATGAAAGTAGAGAAGCTGTAAACAGTGGCCACTTCATTCATATGTGAACCCTCACAGCAAAGACTGACAGTGCCGTGACTTCACTCAGGCATGTTCCTGCCGACTCACACAGCTCCGACAATAGCGGAGCATAATCCACCACCCTGAGTGTGACATGACGAGGCCTGTACCATCAGGATAAATGGATTTTAAGGGATGCTGGCAGCAAACAAACTATACATTTAAAAAAAAAAAAAAAAAAAAAAAAAATTCTAGCAATGCCAGTGGCAGTGCCTTCGGGATTGCAATGTCGGTGTGTCACCATGGTCCAGACTGAAATATCTCAACAGCTATTGGATAGGTTCCAAAGAAATTTGTACAGATGCTTGTGATCCCCCAATGATTAATTGTTATAATTTTGATGCCCTGACCATCTAACACCATCATCAGGTCAAATTTTCTATTTGTCCAATAATTCCATTTAACAAACTATTGACATTCCCATCAACCTCAGATGTACCTTGTGTTAAGTGCTGATTAGCAAATTTTATCACGCTAACATGCCAAACTAAGGTGGTGAATAAGTTAAACATAATACCTGCTTGACATCCACATGTTAGCATGTGCATTGAGAGCATGTTAGCACGCCGATGTGCAGAAGTACAGCCTCACAGAGCTGCTAGCACAGTCTTGTTTTTTGGAAAACTACATATCAAATATGTATCCAGGAAAAACATGAGCTCTCCGTCACATTCATGGGAAAAAAATCCCTAAAATCAAACATTGTCAGTGGTGGTCTGATGCAACTAAAAACATTACTCAGATAGGGACCTCTGTATACACAGTGTGACAAAAACTCAGATGTTCACCAATTTCTATCATCTCAAGTACAGTATATGCATCATCGTCTGGCCCAGCCCAAGTTATGCAAGTGTAGCTTTGACATTAAAACATTAATGTTATGATTTCGCCTCGCCTGGGACATAATGAATCTATCCCATCACCTCGCCTTCTGCTGCTCTCTCGTAACAGCCCACTGCGATTCACGTGTAAAAACTCACGCGCTATTTCTTCTCTTCATTGAACACCCAATTTCAATACTTCATTTTCCCACATCATGCTATAAGCCACACTTCTAGGTCGTTGGGGTCGTGAGCCTGAGCTCGCTCAAATTGCAGTTACATGCTCACACACAAGGCAGATCATAAGAAGGCGAGACTGTCTCAAGAACAACTATGCTTTTCTTAACACTTCCACATCTGGCTGTTGTGACTTTGAACTTTTGACCTGTTAATACCGGTTTCTTGTGACAGACATCTACAAGTTTAAAATTAATCCCGTGTTGCAGTCAGATACAACCATCAGCTACATGCCTACAACGTCACGTAAAAAGCATAAATGATAAGACAGGACATGTCAGAGCTAACCCCTACACTGATGCACTCTGAAAACGTACATACACCGAACATCAGTCAAACCTCTTACAACCTAATTTTCATTCGGATTTTGAAAATGTTCTCGGCTACTTAAGATATACCCATCGCCAGATCAATTTTGGCTCGATGAAAAACAAAAATGTAAATGGGTTTCAAAATCTTGTGCAATGAATAAACATGTCCTAGAACTAAATTGGGTTGTTTTTAAGCTTGTGCACGTGGGGTTCTTTAAAGCAACACACCAGAAGGATGCTCCAGTCTTGAGTGCTGCAGGTAATTCAAGTGATTTGTTTGGGATAAAGTAGTGCCCTTGAGCTATATCAGTAACAAATTTGTGATTGCAAAAGGCTGCCCATACTGAAGACCAAATCTGTATTCATGCACAGCTGGCCAACAATGTTTTCCTTTCAAGTAGTAAATTAGGGAATAAGCAGGCATCTGTCTGAGACTGTAGTTTAAAATAATTGGAAATTCAATCTACAGATCGATTAGATCATGAGCCCAGGAGGTTGTTTGGGCCAAAATATGCAGACAAGCACTTCTGTTGTTCAGATAACCTCAGAGGCTACCTGACCTGTTGGCCTATATAACATGGAAAAGCCACAGGCTAAACTTTTATTCATAACAGAGACGAAAAAAACTGGTCTGAAACACTGGGTTTTCCACTGTTTTATACCAGAATATAAAAATACCTATTTGGTCCACAAGCCCATTGGTGGATCATGTTTTTTGTTCATCAAATTTAACAGCAAATAATCATCACATCATTGCTGCTGTTTATGGGCCAACTTGATGGAAATTATAAGATCAACTATCTTGCAAAAAAAAAGACATTTACAACCTTGCTTTCCAAACAGGGTGACTCAACTAGATTAATTTAGAGATGACCGTTGCTCTAAAAAAAAAAAAAAAAAATGTTTGTTTTGGGGATTTTTTTTTTTTTTTGACATGCAAGAAGTTTTTTATAGAAAGCCGCCTTCAGGGATCAGCAGAGTCAACCACACCAGGCGGTCCCACAACAATCAAACTTTACTGACATTTGGTAATTTCGGTTCATTTCTTTGCCCTAAACCAGAGATCTCAAATCCTCAACCACTAAAAGCCATGAGGTTTTACTTTCCACCAACTTCAGTAGCTCAGTTTGTTCTTCATTTCCCACAGCTGTGTGAAGTTGTGCTAATCAGTACAATCAATCTGATGTAAAGCTGGCAATGAAAACATGCACATTTTGTCAGTGGTTTCTAAATCTGCATTTTCACCCCATTTCCAAAATAAAAGCTCAGAGCACTGATAAGGACAAGTTTATTTGTCAACGGATGCATTTGATGCAGGGCCGTAACTGCCACTGAGGAAAGTGAGGCCACGTCGTCAGTATTTTTTTCCTCCTATGATCATTTCTATTTTTCATACAAAGACAAAATTCGTTCTGGAGAGGGATGAATGGTGTGTATTGTTTTTGTTTTTAACTTGTTTTTACTGTTTTCTCAACTTATCTTATTAACATTGTAAACTATGGAAAGGCATGGTGGATATTATGGTGGATGATACTTCATTACACTCCAGATGTTCATGACAACTGGCTGGATATTTTGTAGGCGCAGTTAAGACAGAAAGGAAGGGGGTGAATGTGGTTGTGAAAAGGCTGACCTGTTCTTTCCTGGCCGGGGTGCTGTGTCCGGCAGCGGCTGGAAGCTGCTCCGGCTGGTTCTGAGGCAGGGTGGGTTCGGCTGCTTCCTGGCTGGGCTGGGCTGCCGCTTTAGTATTCCCCTTCTCCGTCTCCTTGTTCTCCTGCGGCTGCTTTGCCTCCGAGTCTGCGCCTGATTCAGTTGTCATGGTAAACCACGCTGGAGTGGAGAAAAGAGGAGGATAAAGAGGAAACGTAGATGAGTCAGCTGACTTGTTACGAATCGCTCTGCTGTTACTTTTCAGCTCTATTTAATGAATAGCTCCTGTCTGATGCAAAAGCAGAGATGTGGATATTGTTTGACAGCAGAATAAAAACTGAAATTAAGGTAAGTGGCTTGGGTGCACTCTAGTCCCTTATTCAAAAATCTCAGTGGTGTCAGCAGCTGATAATGGAAAGTGCTTGGACTGTTGGTGCTCTGACGTCCACAAATTCTACAATATGTGTTTTTGCGCATACACTCGGGGGATGGATTCAACTGGTTCAGAACAATTTCATCTAACGCTGGGATTGATTTCGTTACAGGTTAATCTGTCGATTATATTCTTGATTAATCGTTTGGTAAAATGTCAGAAAATAGAAATAAATTTACATTACAGTTCCCATAAACCCAAGGGGGATGACTTGCTTTTTCCAACCAACGGTCCAAAACTCAAAGATATTCAGTTTGCAATTATATAAAACAGTCAAAGTAGTTTCTGGTGAATTTTCTGCATATCAGTCAATCGAAAAATGGACTAATTGTTGCAGCTCTAGTCTCACCCTCTGTTAAAAGCATCTACATATCTAGGGGGATTCAGTCAGCCCTTTAAAAACTGCTACTGAAACTATTAGCTGATTGATCCATTAATTGGATTAGACCAGTTAGATGCTTAAGAGGAAATGAACCGACAAAATTTAATAATTCATTATTAGTTTTAAGTAATTTTTCAAATGAAAATGCAAAACAGCTGTACATGACAGCTTCTCTAATATGAAGATATGTAGCTTTTTTTGTATCTCGTAACAATAAAAACTGAATCCTTTTGTTACTTTAAATCTTATAGACTAACAATTTAGGGCTGCAACTAATGATTATTTTTCAGTCTTGATTAATCTGCTGGTTATTTTTTGATTAACTGATTAATGATTTAGTCAATAAAATATTAGAAAATTGTGAAAAATGTCCATTACTATTTCCAAGGTGATGTCTTCAAATGTCTTGCTTTGCCTGACCAACTGTCTAAAACCCAAATATATTTAAAAAATTCTAGCAAATCCTCTCGCTCGAGGAACCAGAAAATATTCATCATTTTGCTTTAAAAAACTAGCTAAACAAGATTAATCATTGATGAAAAATAATCAGTATAGCATGTCCCTCAATATCTTTCATAGTCCCCCAGTTCCTCTGCACGGTATTTACACACAGGCCTTCACAGTATCTGAACGGCACCAGTATGCGTCTTTCATAGCATGACCTTCTCCCTCTGAATAGCAGCATACCAGCACCAACAGATCCAGTCCCAGGAGCCTAAAACTGGGTAATGAGGGGAAACATTTAATGGCCAGTTGTGCCTAACAAAGATGACAGGCAGGACAGATCACACTGGGGGCCCCGTGCTACGCGTACCCACAGGCTTTGACATTGGATTGTGGGGTTTGGAGGGTGTGTGTGCAGGACAGCACACTGGGCCTCTGCTGAGAGTCCGGGGTGTGTAGTACAGATGCCTGCCATTCTGCTGTTGGCTTACTTCTCCCTGAGCTCTATTTATAGGGCCGTGTTTACTCCGGGGGTGGGATGACTCAGGGGAGGGTCTGACTTCCAGCCGTGGCTGTGGACAGCAGCCTCTGGATCAACAAAGCCAACACTGTGGGCTGAGGTGATCCCCAAACTTCGAACATGCTGATGAACCACAAAAAACCACAATGGAGAGCTGCGGATCTAACAAACGAAGGGTAGCAAGACAAAAAGGGAAAACACCAGGTATTTATTATCTGTAAATGCTAAAAGCTTTTTGGAGGGGGGTCAACATATTTTACAATTTGTAATAGAAATATGTCTCAGTCAGAAAAGAGACTGAAGCTTTTTCGAGGACTACATGTGGCCGACATGCCTCACTCCTTTTGTCCCACTGTGAACAACACTGGCAGCCACATAGCTGGACTATTAACAGCTGGAGTCCATGCCCTCAATCGTGCCTCCGTCTTGGTTTGTTCATCTTGCACCCTTTGACAGACGCAACACTTCAAAATACTTTGATCTGAATGGAGTTTTGTTGTCTGATAAAACCCCACAGGTATTTATACTTGGCAAACAGAAAAACCCTCTCGATTCGATATCCTAAAGGAATTACCACTTATTGTAATGCAGAATGATACTGTTCTTAAGTAGGGAAGTGCTTTTTGAATGCCAAAAGGGTAATTCATCTTTGCTAATGAGCACAGGGTTTGAATCACCATGGAATTACTTTAAAAAAAAGGATTACAATAGAAAAGCCGAATCAAGCTTTGCCAAGTACCAAGAAACAAAAAAAAAAAAAAAAAAAAAGTCAGAACAGCGAGTTGTTAGTTTTTAAATGGATCAAAATGATGTTGATTCAAAACCGCAGTAAATCTGGACTCAGGAATTAGTCAAAACAGTTGGGAGTCTTGATGTTTTTTCAGCATTTCTTTCCTTCCTGTCAAAGAAATCAGGAGCGTGGGTTTGAAGCAACAAGGGCCACTGAGCGCAAAATGCTGATCAAACTCTTTCGAATAGCCAACTTCAGTAATTTCAGGTGCCATAAAAAGGCTATAAAGATATACCGAATGTAGATTACAGGCCGGAGTACCAGCAATGTGAATGGCGTGATGCAGTCACAAGATCCGAACTCCAACCCTGGCTTTTAAAAAGAACACGTTTTCCAAGCGAAGATAAGCAGTTTGTAAAAAAACACCCACACTGAACTGCTGAATTCAACCAGAATCCTCTCAAAACCTCTAGGCTGTTACTTTTTTCCCGTCATGTGTGGCAGAGTTGAGGAGCGGCTCAGTAATCAGCTGACAGATGATGGCTGCACAGCTAACCTTTGCTTCTCTTAACCCCCCTCTTAAACAGGAACTATGGTAGGAGGGGAAGAAAGGAACATCTTAGCACCATAGAAATTGAGGAAGAATACGTTCAGTCACTGGTGACAGGCACTCTTCACGGGGTTACACAACAGCCAACACAGTAGCCTTGTGTGTGACCCTCACCATGGACTGGCACATACATTATGCATTCAGAAAGCTGTATTCAAAACTCATTTAGTGCCTTGGATTACTCCTCGTATACAGGGGGCGGCTGATGATTGCACCAATACAACTTTATCATATTGAGCATAGGATTCCAATAAAAAGACTTACAACGTCTTTGTAATCTAATCATCTGTGATACTTTCAAATAAATAAAAAGGTGCTTTGCTGCTCTACTGCTGATCAATCTTGCGTGACGGAGATTCAATCTCTTGGGTCAGGACAGCTTTTACATTTGCTTTCATAAACGGCCAGTGTTTGGTACGTTTTTAACCAGGAAAATTCTCAGGCATAAAGGAAATAGGAAATACGGTTCGACAGCATTTGATCAAATCCAAATGTAGTTGAATCCCTTAGTGAATTCTACAAGGTTTACATTTCAGCATTTGCAGTAAACTAAAGGCTAAAAAAAAAAAAAAAGGCAACTCATAGATGTCTGGTCACCTTTTGCTGGCAGACAAGGCAGAAACACTACAGGTTTTAGTAGCGGCCTAATTAATGTCCAACGTAAACAACACAAGCTGCTGCCAATGTTTTCTGTTTCTCTTTGCTGATATAAAGAAAAAAAAAAAAAAAAAAAGAGTGAGGTTAATTAAAAGGTTAATAAGAGATCCGTTAGCGTCTGACCTTAATGAATCTGGGCATGCCGTTGACCAGGAACCAGACCCAAAATGGAACCGCTTATTGAAACTCATCGCCACGGGGAAGTTATGCATTTGTTTCTTCCATTAGTACATTTTAGGAAATAATAAAAGAACAACTCATAAAAGAAACTCAAATCAATACAAAAATCAATCAATAGAAACTGATATTCTCAGTAATGGGACTTCTAAACAGTGACAAGCATAAACCATCTATCTACTTGTGTTCCTCAAGAAACAAACCTTCCTCTGCAGAACAATGATATCATTAATACTACACACCCACTTCTTCTTTCCAATACAAATCTAAACTAACCCACAGTTTATCAAACTCACTGTTCTGCCGCTGGACTAACTAAGTAAATCACATTCAGGCGTAATGCAGAGACAGCCCATTGCAGTGGCTGTTCATGTCCATGCTAAAAGCTCAGCAGAGGCTTATCAGTATGTGACCACATTACAAAATTGACAACTGACACTAAATGCCGCGGTGCTGCCCCATGGATGCGATTCTCGATTTTAAGGTCCATTTGTGATTGTAATGCACACTGTTGGAAAGTGGCCTGTGCACATGGTCACTCTCTCTCACACACACACACACACACACACACACACACACGGACACCCACGGACACACACAGGGACACAAGGGAGGATGAAGGACTGCCATCTGTGCTGAGTGCCATTAGCCAGAGTGCACCACAGCTGGGCCCATCCCTTCCACCCCTGCCCCCACACCCATAACCCCCCTGGGGGCTTATGGAGATTACATGGAGGGGAATGGCTGGCGCTTTTTGACACGTAAAGGGCCCATCCCGAGCGGGCCTGCCGTATATGATGCGACCCCTTCTACATGGCTGCAGGGCCGACAGCTGCCACACAGAAAACCCAGCTACTGTAACAGGATACCATGTGGCTGGTCTTGGCCACTCAAATCAGACACCTCTGCTGAGGGGTTACAGATCCCCAAAGTGTTTTCAACTGTGCTGACTTCAAAACAACAACAACAAAAAAAACAAACTTATTGATACGTTCTTTTTCATGAATGTGATGTCATGTCATCTCATACGCAAACACTGCCCTGCAGTATTTGTGGCTTTGCATTTACAGTAGACTTAAGGCATTCAATGAATACTGTTAATTGCAGTAACTTATAATAGACGCAAGATTGTATCCAGCTCTGCATGCATAGAGTGCCACCACTAGTGGTTAGAAGATGTACCATCACAATAACAGAATTTAGTGTTACTTTTGAGAGGACACATTTTTTGAATAAAAGGCTTGATTTTGTAAAAGTGAAGTGATTAGTCAATAAGTCTATTTAATCAGCAACAGTTGTAACATCGAACCATCGTTGTCGAAATCGTCATTATTTTCATGGTTCCAGCTTCTCCGATGTGAGGATTTGCTTATTTTCTTCGGTTTTGGACTGCGGGTCTAAGAAAACAGGACTTACATAAGCATAAATAATCTCCAGATTCACTGGTAATGAAAATAATCTTTAGTTGCGGCCCTAGAATAAAGTAAACCTTCAACACTTCCATCAGACACGCTTTCCAATTCCATCCCCAAAGAGCCCAGAGTTGAACAGATAAATAAAAGACAGACTGGAATGGACCGAGCTAAAACTTAGCAGAAGCAATGGCTCACCACTGGCATGTGTTTACCTGATTGTCAGTCCACCTAAACTGTTGTAAACATGCAACACAAGGAACCAATTGTTTATCTGACTCTAGTCAGAGTTTCTCGCTTTTTTTTTTTTTTTTTTTTAAGCGAGAAAAACGTAACAAATGACCGACATTAGATTTGACATCAGGCATCAGCAAAATGTTTTACAATAACATGTCACAGCTCAGCATAGTTCGTCCTGCCCTTAACAATTCAAACATCCCACATCTGTTTTCTAAATCAGTGAGTTCAGCCAGAACATTCTCCAGCTCTGGTAGCACACAAACCAAGTATGGAGACAGTTCTAGCGTTTACTATTGCATATAGAGTCAACAAAAGATGTTTAACCACGCAGGGATGTAGTTTAGGGTGTTGTTGAGCTGCATTTCATTATATTGACAGGGGTTTCTATTATTTTGCCCGCCCCATTTATACCAGGGGGTGTGTAATGGGCTAAATAACAGAAATATATCTCTGTGTATCACGCAACAGAGTTCGACAGCACGACAAAACACAGTTTCAACAAAAACTGAACACTGAAACCTTCACGAAGGTAGGGTTTATGGGAATTCCATGAAAACAGTATCACCAAAGCTTAGACCCCTATGGACCCAACTGGACTAGACACGTCACAAGTCAACAGCAGAATTTGGGGAAGGCAGACCTGGTCGACATGAAGGTGGCTCCAAGCAGGGAGCATTTTTGCCGAGGAGGCCATATATCCTGTCAGCTTGCTGCGTTTACATTCTTAGCGTTGCTGTCTCTAGCGATGAGGCATGCAGGGACACGACACACAGGCCAGCTAACGTATTGTCTCTTAGGGCCGAGGCTGGTTTCCTTGAGTGCCAAGCACAAACTTCAAGAATGTGGCTGACAGGCAACCCGATTCCTTACATACGTTTGCTGGTGTCAGCGCTCAATCCAGCTGCGCTGCTCCTTTCACAAAAGGGAAAATCCCCTATTAATGTAAAAGATTAGAACCAAATCTCGGTGGCTCGATGAAGAGTTAATAACGTCTTATACAGCAACTGCGACTGGCCAGTAGGGATTAAGCATTTTCGTGAGATTAGCTATAGGTAATCAGTAAATCAACTGTAACTTGATTAAACATATCTTAATGTCGAGAGGTGCTGTCAACGGCTTCCGTGACCCAGACTCATTTAACACGCCGGCAGCAGTGCCGAGACACCCCCCTTTTGACGTTTTTTTGGAGTGAGCCTCGCCCATCTCACCAATCAGACAAGGCCAAAGTCGAGGGTGGGAGTCGGCAGCTGCCAATCAGTGTGTAAACGAGCTTCCGGTTCTACTACTCCTCTCGGTTTCAAGCTAGTATTAGCTGCTGGAAGGGGGTCACTATGGCTGACTCGCAGGCTGGCAAGCTCCCCCGATTCCTCCATCAGCTGAGACAGTGAACACAGAAAGGATGCAGGCGAAGGGTTGGGCAGCGCAGGGAGAGGGAGGGATGGGGGGGGGGGCAGAGAGGTTTGCTTCCGAATCTCTTGCTAGCGCTAGCTTGACTTCCACAATTTGCATACTGTGGCTTTAAAGTGAACCTTTTGGGTTGCTGGGCTCGGCTGGGAGAGGTCTTCACTGTACTTGTCTTTTGAAGCTGGTTTGAGGTCTGCCAATTGGGAAATAGTCTATCCGAGCCCCATAACATAATTTATATACACACACATATATATTGTGTCTCTGCAGTGCTCAACAGAAAGTTCACGCTGAACTAATCATATATTTCGGGTGTTTCCTTATCTACATCAAGGCTCCGCAGACAGAGGGTGTCATATTATAGGTTATGATTTTGTGGTATAAAAATAGAGCATGTAAAGCTACAGTATTTCTTCACATTTTAGGTGTGGCTAATAGATCTTCCTCATAAGTATTAAAAGATAAACAGTTTTTTTTTGTTGCTTTTTTTTGTAATGGTAGGACAGACAGACAGACCATCTGCATAGTCCAACACACTCTGCACAGGTTGAAGGCAGCTCAGGTGGCACTCAAAAAAAGGGTGCACCTCCCGCTGAATGAACCACGAAGCCCCCCCCCCCGCTAACAAGGCCCCGCGGTGCCGCCGCTGCCTCTCAGCTGACCGCGCACCTTAAGTCGACTGTCGGGCCAGAACCCGGGCCGCTGCGAGCCGGGCCCACGCGGATGTGAGGATGCTAAAAAAGAGGATCCGGACCGTGTCCTCCAGCCACCTGACCACGCCCACCGCACTGCAGATCAAAAAAAAAAAAAAACAAAAACCCTAAAGTATGCCGCCTTGAGATCCGACAATGTCACGATTTCTCGGATCCACGAATTGGCCTCAGATGTTACCGTGTCCGCCGGTGACTCGGCGCCGTCCTTCGCCGATGTAAAAGCGCTGGATTACAAAAGGTCTGAGAAGCCTCTCCGTGGTGTCGTTTCACCCATTTTCCCCACTTTTTTTTTTGCCTCGAAACTGGAGCACGTTAGCCCACCGCTCCCTGGAGCGGCGTGTTTTTCCCCTCTCCGAAACAAGCTTCGGCTGTTAAGCTGCAAAACAACCACCGCTGCAGGCAGCAGCATCCGGAGAAAACAAACAAACAAACAAACCAACAGACAAACAAACAGACAAACAAACAAACCAACCAACCGACCGACCGACAGAAAAACAACGTATCGCTACGGCGTTACGCACCGAAAGGCTACAATACAAAACCCACAGCGGGATTCACCGGGTTGACCGCAGTTAGCCACGTCCACTTTTCCGTCGGACTGAATACAGCAGAAGTGTGTTACTGTTGTATATTTATTTATTTAAAAAAAAAAAATGTTAATTATCTGTCATCGGCCGCGGGTGCTGTGGTCCGATCAGGCGAGTATAGCATGGGAGGAAATAAAAAAATAAAAAATAAAAAAAACACAGGGAATTGTAACGCAAGCAGATTCCTACTTCCTAGAGCAAGCCTCGGTGTTAGAACAAGGGAGAGAAAAGCAGCAGAAAGAGGTTTATTACCGGGTAAAACCGTCTCCGTTCGGCTGGTTATGCGAGTCGCATTCGTAGTGGGCTTCTGTTTCCTGACAGCGGTGCTACTCTGGTGCAGTTCCCCTCTCCGCCAGCCTATCAAACTCCACTATGCAGCTGAGAGTAGAATTGTGGGATATCAGGACAGCCGGGGTATTATTTTAGCACCCCCCCCCAGCCCCCCATCACTTATATACACACACACACACACACACACACACACACACACGCATACACACATACATACATACACACACAGAGAGACATAGCATGGCAATTAATGGCACGAGGTTTGTTTTACTGAGAAAGGGCAGTGTGAGTAATCTCTATTTATAGGAAATGTGATTAAATAAAACTGAATCTGTGGTGGAATGTGACAAAGTACATTTACCACAGGTCTGTACTCTAGTTAAAAAAAAAACAACAACACACTTTTACTTCACTTTGAGTACCTCCAATTTATGCTGCTTTGTATGAATGAATGAATGAATGAATGAATGAATGATCTTTATATTATTATGTCAAGCTATGCACCAAGACACCTCAATAGCTGAAATGATGAGTAGATGAATCAATTACTCCATCGACAAATAATTGACAAATATTTGAATAACCGATTAGTTCTTAAAGTCATTTTTCAAGAAAAAAATAAACATTCTCTGGTTCCAGCTCCTCATCTGTGAGGTTTTGACTCCTCTTCTTCATCCTGTATGTGACAGTTAACTAAATATCCTCAGGTTTTGGACAAAGTTTACTTGGACAACACATGCAATTTGGTGGCATCACCACATTTTATAGACGAAACGATTTAGGGGGGGGGGGCAGATCCAGAATGCCGCCTCTAAATCCAAACGTAACCAATTTGTGTAATTTTCAGTCACATTTTCGGACCGTTACTGTCGACAAAAAAGGTCATAAATCACCAAAAGCATTTTCAGTATCATAGCAGAGAAATCTGTATAAATACTAACAAAAAAGAAAGTCTTGGATTCTTTCCACGCTTTTGAGACAAGCTCAGCAAACTCAAAAACACCCCAAAAGTAAACAACCATTCCAATGTTTGATTTTCTGCTAACCAGAATATTTCAGAATAATTTCACGGAAAATTGACGACTCATGTTTAATCATCACAGGACAATGCAAAAGAAACTTGGACTCACTTTCCCCTTGACCCAAATCAGCCAGTCAGAACATTCTGTTCTGACGTGGAATAGCAGTTTCTGAAACAGCTGAACTTTTCACTTCACTTCATCTGACAGCTTGTAGCCGCTTTGCGGATGAAGATTTTTTACCTATAAAACCTGTGGACTGCGGACTCTTACTCCACCATTTTTCGTTGACCTACTGCTCCTCTTGCTGAAGTGAGGGATTTGAATACCACTTCCACCAGTGAAGTGCATACGGTACAAAAACACCTGAACTGCTGCCACTGAATCTCAAAAAAAAAAAAAACAGACTTCTCAAAGACTTCCTGGCTGTATGCACCCAGTCCAGAGCACTTTATGACATTCTCCGATATTGGAAAATCATCATCAAGGACATATTAAAAACAAGTCAGGAGTAAGCACACTGATGTACACGAAAACCTCCTGCCCTCCTCTCGTTACGTCTATGTTTGTGTGTGCACAAATACAGACATAAAAGCAAGTTTTTAATTAGTGTCTGGGTATTTCCCTCTAGGGATTTGTGGGTTCCCCCCGCCTCCCAGTGGGAACTTGACCCAACTCGGTCACCCGTTTGACTTTTATTTCACCTAATTGCTTTCATGCTCAAGTAAAACCCCTCATGCCAACACTTAGTCTACACTATGCCAATATAAAAAAAAAACAAAACAAAACAAAAAAAACACACATTTATGCACATTACGTCCTCAGAGAATTTTCTGACGCCGTGGTACGTGAATTCCCTAAATAGTGACAGAGACATGGCGGGCATGCTTTGCAGATAGTAGAGGGTGGATGTAATAACACACACAGTGCAGCTCTTATGTGCAGCAGCCTGACAGCTGGCTCCTCATTCAGCGTCTAGCTAATTCCAGCAGCGCTCATAAAAACGAGCTCAGTGACAACAACACTGAATGTTTTACGTTAAAGACACATAATTCACATTGCAATTCGAGGCGATTCAGCTACTTAACGTGCCAGTTTAAATTCCTAAACGCCAACCTCACAAGCCACCGGCAATAAAGGCGAGAGGGGTTTAGAGCCACAGTAGCCCGACAATAGGTGTAACCAAATATTCCTGTAACCTTCAATGGTGGGGGGGGAGAAATAATAGAGGAAGGCTGTCAAAAGGATACTTCTTTCAGAGCGATCTCAGACACTGTAATAGCTTATTGAGCCATCATCCTGAGCCTTAACGTGATACCTCGCCTAACCAGAAGAAGTCAAAGCGTGTGTTTCTACGTCGGTGACTGTTCCACACTTGGTAACTTTGATGATTCAGTGTTGTGTGGCATTTGAGTAATTTCACAAACTGTAATTCTTTCATTTCTCCAGAGTTAGGTCCTTTCACTTCCCCCTTAATATTTCTTGTTTTTAAAGCCGGAGCATTTTTGTAATGATAAACCTCGCTTAGAGTCCCCCCCCCCAAAAAAAAAAAAAAAAGTCATGTACATCACCACAATGACGCTTCTCTGCGAAGAGATACTGCACAAAACGAAGTAACTACTAACCGGGATGTCTGTTCTCTGCTCAGCCAAAACCATAGTTCTCGACATTTATTGCAGGTGGAGTCTGGCACAGAATTGTCATGACTCGACTGATCGTCTCAGACGTTGCTCATCAGGGCCTGTCTGGCCAGTGGGTGGTGTCTGTGCGCCAGTAATGCAGTAAATAATTTTAAATAGGAACTGAAAGGTTACATACTAGCTTGTCTCCAGGAGAAATATCATTTCTGACATCCCTGCATTGTTAAAAATGGCAAACTACAATGGAGCTAAGATTTATGTTTCCTCTTTTTTTTTTTTTTTTTTTAAATTAGATGTAATTTTGTCACTTCTGCAGACCTCAATTTCAGGACAATTTTATCTTAAAAGCATGTTTCAAGAAGCTTTACTGTACAAATGTCCAGTACCTGATTCTAATAAATACTGACACAGTAACGGCGTAGTGCATAGACAAAAGACAAGGAAAGAAAACAAAAGCAGAAGACAAAAAGCAGCATACAGCGCTAACAGGTCTACCTTAGCCAGCCTTTAAAGAGTCCAGCGCATTTGATACCATTAATCCTTATCCCCATTTGAAAATAAGAACTAACTCCCAAGAGAACCTCATTAAGAAAGCCGGTGCACTCGCAATTCAGAGAGTCCAGCCAGACTCAAATTTTGGGCTGCACACAGATGTTCACACAGATGTTCACACAGATGTTCACACAGGGTCCACACCGTCCACCACCCACTCGGGCAGATGACGAAATTTACGTCACGCGGACCCACACAGACACTTGCGGGGCGTGTGGACGCGGAAACCACGAATTGGCCTTGAGGTGGCTCTTTCCTTTAAAGCGGCATCATTTTTGACCACTAGGGGGCCAGAAGCTCCACAAACAAACTCTTGGCAAATAGGCCAATTACACAGCAGATATTTTGACTGCCAAAGCAGGTAGAGCACAGGTGGCATTAATAATGGTGGCCGTTTTAAGTTAAAAAAAGAACACAGGCATCTGCTGGGAGACCTTTTTGTCCACCCGTTAAATTTATGTCTAATATTCGCCAGTGTTTTATGCCTGCCTGGTTTCGTGAGAAAAAGATTTCACTCTTTTGGTTTGCCTACTCTCCAACTTCCAACAGTCCCTTATGTCATTAAACTCTAGCGCATTTTGCTCTGGTGTGCGGTCGGCTCATGAGGCCTCCTTCTGCTTGCATTTTTATATTTCGATGGCACTGTTTAGATTTTCTCAGTCTGGAGAATCAACACTGTGAGCTAATAGCACATGAAGGCTGCTGCAAAGTGTGGATTTTCAGTGGTAACAAAGCCTTTCCAAAACCGAGAGATGGCAGATTCATGTTAACGAATGAAATCTTTAGCCATTATACGCAAAGACAGTATGAAAAGCAGGCTGAGGTTACTGTTTCAATTCTTTAAAAATAAATAAATAAATAAATTAAATCACAGTAAATTCCAAGAAAAATTATGTAGATTGGAAAAATACTTAAACACAACACTCGTCTACTTAGCATTTCAGCATAACCAACTGAATATGACGATCACAGCAGAAAAAAAAAATATTAAAGCATATTTCACCTCTGTTTTCAGTTCTTTTGATTAATGCGTAATATAAAACAGGCAGCACACTCCTCAGGGAGGGGGATGAGTGTTAAACTGCTGACCAGTTTTATTCTGTGGAATGCAAGTTAAAAAAAAAAAGCAATAACTTTGTTATCACATAACAATCTGTTTTTTATCCTTCTAAATACAATATGTTGATGATTACATCCTTTTTTGGAAAAATGCTCCATTGCAGAGGAAGTATTGTTTAGATCACAGTAGATCCCACTGTGCTTGACTAACAAATGATCTATGAGCTGTTTAGACGAAATGGAAAAACAGATTACTGATGCGTTAAGGAAATATTTGCAGAGCTAAACCATCAGGCCGAAACTTCTGTAGAGATATCTGTCACTCTGAGTTTATACTGTCCACGAGTTTTCACTCTCTGTGTGTCTAGTGACTAGCAGATAAGTGTGAGCGTGCAGATCTATGACTCCTCCGAGCCTCCAGAACAGCCCTTGGTCAGCAGAATGATTAATGCCACACAACACAGACAACATGTGATCTCTGGACTCTACTTGGCTAATGTGGCTGCTTAACTCTTCACTTTTTTCTGCTGTGCACAGACACTTACTTCCTGTGGAGCTCATCTCCGAAGAAGCCTGACCTTGAATTTCGTTAACCTCCAAATCCGCTGTCTTCGCTGAAAATTTTTTACAAGTATAACTGGGGAACATAAGGTTATGTTTTCCTTCTCACACAACATTACCTAGCACTACTGCCACTGCCTCTTTTATTTTACTTGACATAGAAAATTAAGTTGCAATAAAACTGATCTCCTGCTTACACAGCAATTTAGTGAATAAAGTTTTATTCAAACAAAAAAAATGAGTTCATTTCTGATCAGTATTTATTTTAAAAAGGTAATTTTGCCAGCCCGAGTTTCGTTGAAATTTTTCTCTCAAATTTTAATCAGCCAATCCCGAATGTGTATTTGCAAGTCTCTAAAATCAGTAACCTTATGAACCCCATTACAGCAACCCAACATCCAGTACTGCTGTCAGAACAGGCAAGCGGGCACTTCATCAATACATTACATTATATTACACTGAAGCATGTGTCTGAATATACATGGCAAAACATCCATGTGATCCCCCAAAAAAAAGAAAAAGTCCTGACAGCAATCCCTGCCACCCCCTGGGGTCTGGGGGGGGGGATAATTGTTGGTCTAAAAGGATCTCTGCCCAAACATAGAATCACATTTCCATTTTGTCTTCGGGCTTTTCACAAACAAAGACCCACCACAATCAGGGAATTTACAAGGCTCTTGTAACACTGGATGATGTGTTCTGCATTTATGGTAACCTATGTCATCCTGATATAAAATAATGTCTAATTAGAGCACATTCAGGCTGATGTTGCAATCTAAAACACTGAAGTCTTTACGGTTATTACTGTACGCTTATTGCAGTGAATTGGCTCCGACTCTCGTTTTGTACTTAATCTCTAACTAACCAAGGCTATTATTCCCTGCTGTCCAGCCCTACTCAGCTGTGAATGCCTTCACCCCCAAAAGGGCTGCGGGTCAGCAAGCATACATACCAAATTAGCGTCTGATTCTGACACCCCAAACTGGGCCAAAGTTCCCAAATCAACACCCTACCTTGAGCGCACCCGTATCACACGACATCTCCCGTTAGAAAGGTCGTTCTTTTCATCTTTGGCTCCCTTTTCATGCAAAGCCAAGGGTACAGAGATTAATGTGAAAAGAAATTTTAGCAAAATGGTGAGGACCACTCCCTTCTTGTTTTTTTTGCTCGCAGGAGGTACATCTTATCTCGAGGAATCGTAAATCCAGTCTGTATTTCTAACCTTTAGAAATTGGCAGGCTAAAGATCGTGCCCTTCAAGTGATTGCAGACAAGGGCAATTTAGAGAAAGGGAACGTGGTTGAAAAGAAAAACTGCAGCAGTATTTAGAATCACTCTTCACTTTCAGAGCTTTCTATGGATATCAATATTTCAGCTTAGAAGAACTATTTAAATAGCCTGACGTCCAAGAAGCCACGTATGAAGTGGCTGAGGCATCGACATTGCTTAATTGGTTTCATTTTTCGCTGCATAGTTCAAGATACTGGATCATGTCTCTTTTCTTTCTAAAACCAAATAGGACACAATACACTTTTAATTGGATCTTGTAAACCTAAAACAGGATACAACGATCCTTTCATTATGACATAGCGTGGCTAAAAATGAAATGTCCTTCATGTAATCCTTAAATCTGCTGTGTTTAGTTAGTTATTAATAATCAAAAAGTGAGGGGGACAGATGGTAGTTTGGACACACTTAAGTGTCCGCATGTTCATAGCAATACCCCGAGGAAATAAATTGGAAGCAGTGCAACAGAGTTTTTTTTTGGCAGCAAACGAAAGTTCCTGCACAACAGCACATTTAAAGGGTACTTCAAATAGAGCCCAGTTTGAGACTAACCCCGTCCCTTCACTATAAATACCCCGCGACTGTCAAGGTGCCGTCCCAGGAGCTGTAGCTTTATAAGGCAAACGCGGCCCCCGTACTGCTCTCAAGTGATCAGGCATCACTGGGAGATAACAGGACTCCCAACAAGCTTATCTCCCCACTCAACACGATTGAGTCATACGCGTTATCTCCTCCAGTCCCTGAAGGCCTTGGTGATCATAAGCAGCATGGCACTCACGTGTCGAGCTCCGCTCTCTTCAAACCGACGCCGAACTGTTGTGCACCTGAGGGCAACAAAAATCTACGTTGATGGTTTAGGTTCTTAACGTAAAAATAAGAAGTGACAGGCAGTCGCTGTGTGGCTGTATTCGAATGCATTCAAGTTCAAAAAATTCTCTCTAAGGCTGCAATTCTCGATTACTTTCATTATCAAAGAATCTACTGATTACATTATTATTACTTTATTATTCGTTTAACGGCTTGGTCTATCTTACAACTATCAAGGTAGTTGCTGATTATTTATCTGACAATCAATTTAGCTCTAATTATCTCCATTTAATCTAACGAAATAAATTAGTTCCATCCATTAGGATGCAAACATCTCAGAGAGAGAAATCAGGATGTTTGGTTGGGAATTTCACTTTGTGTCACGGGAGGTTTTACCTGGGTGGAATAACAGTATTGTTTAAAAAAAAAAAAAAACTATTACTGTACTGAGCTGGGACAATTCAGCCATTGATAAACCAATCAATCAAGAGAAAATTAATCAGCATATATTTCGATAATCAATATATACTTTCTTTTATTTTTGAGCACAAATATCACATTTTTACTTTCTCATATCTGAATATTTGACGCTTTTGTTTATCATTTTTGATAATATACTGAATATTTTGGGGTTTTGGACCGTTGGTTGGATAAAAACGACACGTGTGAATATGTAAACTTGGGTTTTGGTAAACTGGGATGGTAATTTCTCACTTTTTTCTGACATTTTACACAAAAAACAAATCGATTGATAAAACTGAGAGAATTATTTGCAGGTTAATAAATGTGGTTTAAACATTAAAAAAAAATATTAAGAAAATACTAAAATTTGAGAATATTTTGTCATTTTTTTGTTAAAAAGGCAGACATGATTAGCCAAGGAGTTCAAAAGAGTAATATTTTATTCCACTGGCAGTTCAATAAATGCGCCACCACCTTACATACAGTATGTGCACTGTGTGAAGGTTGTGGGTGTTAAGGAGTAACTCAACTCTTGGCTCAGGATTTTTATTTCAAATAATATCCAAAGATATTACTTCACTCCAACCTTTGTGTGTCTTATCACCAAATCATGATAATGACAGAGATACATATTGTTTCTTTTAACCTTTGACCCCTCATTTCTGACTCACTCACACACACACACACACACACACACACACACACACACACACACACACACACACACACACACACACACACACACACACGGCCCTTTCATACCCTTCATTTTGCCACACACAGCACAATGAGTCACAGCACCGGAGAGCAGCGGGTAAAGTAATGTCTTCTCCTGCAGGACAAAGGCAGTGCTATTGATTGTGAACTAAAAAAGACAGTAATATTGATTTAAATTCCTGAGATGAATAGTCAGAGATAGTCTTTATCACTGGTAATATTACATCAAAACAACAGTGGAAAAGTCTTCTGTGTAGCCCCAAGAGGCCTTAGATGTCTGCAGCAGGAGAAGCCACAATTGCGAACATGAATGACTCTTTCCTTGAGCCACAGAAATTAGATTTAATCTCGTTACGTCATCCTGTATGGGGTAAGGAAGTTAAAAAAAAAAAAAAACATGCAGGGCGATTTTCTTGGAGGGGATCATTTTCTCTTTCCGAGCAAAGATCACAGGGTTCACAAGAGGAGCTCTGCAGTAGGTCGCCAAAATTGGCCTTTAAATCCCAATACCTCAACCACTTCTTCAGACCCTATACCTGAGGAAACTTCAGTTTTTGTACATATGCCGCATTCCACCCAAGGTCAGAATTTGGAAATTCCCCACTGCTTGCCCGTAATTACAACCTTCTTCGGTTCCAGCGGCCCAGCTTGGAAAGACCGGGCCAGAAAACACGGTCGCCCACAAAATGTAAATGCACTTTCCCATGTCAGAGCTGCTATCATGGATTTTTCAGCGTATACGACAATGTTTCCTGGTTAGTCTGGAAGTGCAGCTCTCCATTTTGAATTTACAGTCATGAGATTATGACATTTGAACAGCTTTCTAGCGTATCCTGCCAGCTTATGTGCAGCGAGACATCATCTTGGAAACCTCTTGTTTGGAAATAATGCCAGAGTTTCCTGAATGGAATTCCGCTTTAAAAGACCCCTGCAAAGTTTTGGGTTTTTTTTCCCCTCTCCCTCTCATCCAGCTGCTTATAACAGTGACAGGATCTTACATGGAGGCCTTTTTTTTTTTTTTCCTGCCAAATTTAGAACGGTTCTGCTTTGGCCTGTAACGTCACCGTTTTAAGCCAAATATTTCTCTTGGGAGTTGGTAGAGACCAAAAAGGGAGTGAATATGGGACTTACATTTGCCAGGTGGCTAAAAAAAAAAAAAAAAAAACACCATTCCACACGAATGAGAAGGTCTCTCCCTAACTGCTGGATCAGTAAATAAGCAACGGGTTGCGAAAAAGTTTCTCATATCAACGTAGAAGTTGATGCTGGGTCAAGCGCTGAGTTCATAACTTTTTTTTTTTTTCCCCCCCGCTGCCCTCCAAGTGGCCCAAAAAAAATAATAAATAATAATAAATAAAATCAGTAATTAAAAGTTTAAGATTTGAAGTCAGGATTTGAAGGGAACAGCCCCTTAAAAAGGGTTTAAGGGGCTGTTCAGTTGTCAGTTGTACTGTTGCAGGAAGCCAATGTTTGACTTTGTTATAGAACGCAGCGTGCGAGCTTTGTTTTGTGGCTTTGTCAGGGTTTTGGCTACACTGGAGTACAGTTTCAAGGCGTAATCAAACACCTGTCTTTCCGGGAATCCACTGCCTTTGGCCACAGCTCCCAGTATAGACGACAGTAAATTATGTAAGACAGTTGTGGGACGACTCAACGCCACCTCCCCTGCATAACATGGTGTGACGTACGTCAAGCACGTTTTACATACAAAAGGGCCTCCTAAATGCAAGTCAGTCAGTCAGCGCCAGCAAAGTTCCCAGCTCAGGAACGCGTCAGATCGTCCATTCGTGAACAGCGTACGGAGAAAATCTGAAGGACTGAACACACCACCACCAGCCAATGAACAGGACAAGTCCCACGGACTTTGTCCCTCCTTATCTCCCTGGGCCTGTACATTCACCTTCATCACTCAACCTCATAAACCCCCGTAAAGCGACTCAACAGAAGGAACAGCCGTGTGGCAGTATGAAAAAAAAGCGACGCGCCATCTTGAAAATAATACGTGTCTAAAACACTCAATATCAAATAAGACTCCATTGCTGCCGCATGGGCCTCTAGGGCATTAGAGAACTGCTAAACTGACCAATGCCGTGAAGTGTTTCAGAATCCCCCTTAGTCCACATGTGCAGTGCAGAGTCCATGAAAGAGAGTATTAAAACAAAGAGCTGACCCTCCTTTGATTCATTCACATTTCTATTTTTGGGAGAATCTAAGCGGAAACACATGCTGCGAGAACTTCCCATTTCCGCACTGCCTGAATGTGCCCGGCGAACCTTTGATCAGGTGTGTGTGTGTGTGTGTGTGTGTGTGTGTGTGTGTGTGCGTGTGTGTGAGTGTGTGCGTGTGTGCGTATGAGTGTGGGCGTCGGGGGGAGCGAGCCGTTTTGCTTGCTCAGCAGTTATGAGAAGAGCTGAGTTAAGAAACAGCCAAAGAAAGATGCTGATAAAGAGTCCGCAGACATGTCACCGTGGCAGAACACAATCAGCACATTTAAAAAGGCCCCTCAGACCAAAGTGCTGTAGACAAACAGTCAGATAATGGTTTGGAAATATTCGAACTTTTAAAAACAGCTGCTGCACCAGCTTTTCGTACACTTCGGTATTTTGAAAATAAGGCAAAAAAAGCAAGAGCCGCGGTTCCTCTGTTAACCCCTGCTGACACGTTGGCTCTCTGTTCGACCCCAGCTGTCTACTCGCGTCTTTACCTGTCGTGTGTGTGTGTGTGTGTGTGTGTGTGTGTGAACTTTTTGCGCGTCACCACCCGCCGCCTTTGTGAACGAAGGCTTGTACTCACCGTGTATCACATTTCGGGTCGCCGGCGGTGCGTTGGTGCGTTGGGAGGCCCGGTGGTTGCGTCGGGGAGACAAAAATGAAAAAAATAAATAAATGAAACAACAGATGTTACTGAGCGGATACACATGGTGTCATATCGCGGCAGTGACCCGATGAGTCTGCCCGAGCTACGCAAAAAAATAAAAATAAAACACACACACTTAATTCACCGTCCCGAGTCGGACACCGCACAAAGAACTCACATTAACACGACAGGGGGGGACTTTACCTGACTCTTGTGGACGGAGACTGAGACTCCCTAAAACTCCAGCTGAGACCAGCGTGTGCGTGTGTGTGTGTGTGTGTGTGTGTGTGTGTGTATGTCACCGGGGGACCGGGAATCCCGACGTGGGGCTCGTCTGGCTCGGAAAGGATCAGACACCTGTAGGCGCCTGCTTAGGCAAACCTTCGCAGAGAGGGACCGTGCTAACCCCGCCCCCCTCGCCATGTACTCATAAACGGGCACGCCCACCGTAACCGAGACAACCGGCATCGTGCCAGCGCCACCTGGTGGTAGCTCGCGGGAAGACGGGCTGTGAGCTTTGTGTCACATGACCACTAGATGGCCATGTTTGATGCTTTTACGACGGGCCTGCAAACCAAGGACACTGTCCTCAAGAGGTGACTTTTTTTTTTTTTTTTTAATTGAACTTGTAGGTAGTGTTGGCGACATGTGCTGTGTGCTTTGTGTTTATTACTTAAATGAAACCATTGTGCAAAACCAGTGGCCGAAGAAGCATTCAGATCCTGCACGTACAGTGAACAAAAGTTGCGGTATTCCAGTACAGATTTACACCAATACCAAGATCTGCATTCATGTCACTCAAGTAAAAGCGTGTGGGTATTGTCTGCAAAATAAACCTTCAAAGTATGAAAAGTACACATCTTCATTATGCATCAGAATGATCCCTGTGAGTGTAATGTTATTATTGTGTTGGATTATTTTGATTTATATGCTATTTGGTAGTTTAACTCTATGAAAACCCATCATATTTTTAAGAAGATTATCACATACACTCAGTTGTCAGTATTTTTCGTTTTTGTTTTTTTCTCTTTTTTGCTATATCGAGCTCAAACTAATTCAGTCTAATACAACAGTTGTAAATTCCAGTGTGTGATGAAAACTGTTTTTTAAGGGGGCATTTAATTCAAGTTTGTGATGCTGTTGATTTGTATTGCATTACACTGACGAGTGTTTCTATTATTATTTGTTAACCCCATTTATATAAGTGAGGGTAGGCTAAATAATAGAAGAAGCTCTCTGCATTATGCAATACAAGTCAACAACAGCAAAAACTACTAATGTATTTTGTATGTAAAACCTTAACCTTCAAAAATAACCAGCAACTAGCTACAACTGTCAAATAAATAGTACGTAAAAGATAGCGATAGAGTAAAAAATACAATATTATCTTCTGAAATGTTGTTTAGTAAATGTACAAAGAAGTATAAAATAGAAATACTCAAATTACGCACAGTACTTGAGTAAATGTACTTGGTTACATTCCATCACTCCTGAGTTGTAACTACTCCAGCATTTGTAGCCACACTCGAAACCTCTCAAGGATCCCCGTGGGCTCCAGGGACCACATCCTGATGACCACTCCTTAAGGTACAAAAGCTATGCGGAAAGTGTTTTTCCGTTACAGCATGTACAAAGTAGCGCCATGTGGTGAAACGCGTACAACCGGGTGGCAGATCAAAAGAAAAACTCGAATGAACGAGCGGAAAAACGTATTCACATGCGTCCCTGAAGGTACCAGGAGTCGCTGAGTGGTTCGACGATTGTGAAAATGCTATCAATAGTGCGCTACAACCTTTGAACACCCGTGGGAGAATTTGGAGTGACGTATTTGGCAAACTCTTTCTCACCACCATCGTCAAAACACCAAATGAGGACATATTCTCTGGTGAAAAAAAAATGGTACTAGAGTTAAAGAGACTTGCAAAATCTTTGCCTAGGAGCAGTGAAGTTGTCCTAGAGGCTTGTGGTGGCCATACACTTTACAAAGACAGTTTATTTTGGTTTTTTTCTTTAATTTGTAGTCCTCTGCTCGTTTCCCTTTTTAACAGCAAAGCCAGTTAAAAAGAATGTTGCAAAGGTAACTTACAGGTTGCTGGTCTCGGCTCAGCTAGAGCAGATAATGCCACATCAATACCACTGCAGTCTTTTCCCGGTAATGAGGAGTGCTGCTAAAGTGCAGGAAAACAAAATCTATATCTGTAGGTTTGCCACACGCTTAATCACTCGTTGTCCTACTTGTTTTAGATTTTCGTCTTTTTTTTTTTTTTTTATTTCTCTTAATTGCTGGAAAAACTATTTGGAGGGCAAACAAACGATTTTGCCATCGCTGCATTTAATCTGATCCTCAATCAAGGACGTCTGTTAGACCCGTCGGGAGGTGTTACAGTCAAGTTTATTCAACCATGAAAGTCTCATATAAACAAGTGTGCACGTAGGGAAGACCTTGTCCTCAAGGCCCTGATCCTAAACCAAACGTCTACCTGAGATTCAGTTCAGTTCACCTATTCACACAACAATGTAGAGAAATAAATCTAGACTATTTATTTAGTTTTCTGTGGCATACGTTAAGGCTACAGTACAACATGTCTAACAGTAGTTCTCAGTGACGGTTTCGGCAATTTCTAGAAGCTACAATGTTTGCCATACTGTTATAAAAAGAAAAGTTAAAACTCGTCAGATTGGATTTCCTTTTCTTTCCTTTCTCTCTCTTTTGTTGTTGTTGGTTTTTTGTTTGTTTGTTTTTTTACAAATCTTTACTAAATCTTCTTACAAGTCTTTAGTATTGCTCTTGCTACATTGAAAAAAATAGAAAAATTACATCTGAATATTGAGCTGTGGATGTGGTATTTATAAAGAGCCTTGCTCTTGAGTGTTCATGGCTATGTTTTCAATAGTCCTTAGCTGCTTACTCTCCACACTTCCTCTCCTCTGTAGTGGCCGGCTTCACATCAGCAGTCGGAGAAGAGGGTACGGCGCAAAGAACAAGACATCAAAGAGTTTTTAGAGGCTCATCAGCAAAAAAAAAAAAAAAAAAAAAAAAAAGAGTCTAGTATTCTGCAGAGGTGCTGGGTGTCACCAGGTCATCCTCTCCCTGAGCTTCTTCCTCCGCTGCTGCTGCTGCTGCTGCTGCTGCTGCTGCGTCCGTTGCTACCTCCTGTTCGGTGGCCACCAAAGAAGCGACGGTGTCGGGGGCTTCGAAGGACTCGCCCCCCAGATCAGTCAGTTTGATGTAGCCCTTACTGTTGGAGCGCTCCAGGCGGGGGCAGCTGAAGCGCCTGGCTCTTTCGCCTTGACTGACCGCAGACACGGACAGGCTGCAGCGTCGTGCAGACCTGGGCTGATCCGTGAGGGAGTTGAGCGACAGCCGTGACCCCATCGCCCTGGCAACGGGGGATGGCGGAAACAGCTGGGTCCACTGTGGTTGAGGCTGAGCCTGTGGCGCCCCCTGTCGGTCAGCTGTGTCTGTGGACATGTCCTCACGGCTCCGACGGGGTGGCGGGGGGTATGTCATCGAAGCGTCCTTCTCCTCGGTGTACGTCTCGTCTGCCTGGCCGCTGCTGGCCTGTCCTTCCTCGCTCGTGTTTTCGGCAGCAGCCTCGATAACGACCCCTTCCCCTGAGTGCTCCTCTGCCTCCGCTCTGTCAGACTCCTCCACCTCACAGTTGTTCAGCTTGATCACGGGGAGGGTGAAAGCGTTCACAGAGGAGGTGACGATGGAGGTGGTCTCCCACTGTCGGGGCTGCGGCGCCTGCTTGCCGCTATTGCTGTAGTCTTTGTAGATGCTGTAGACGGTGTCCGTGAAGGTCTGGACATCTCTGGACCAGCTGCGAGGCCTGCTGGCTAAAGATGGGTGTCTAAACACCTCATCGCCGCCCAACTCGCCCTGGAAACCGAGTCCAGCGGAGGGCCAGGAGCTGCGAGCGAGCATCCCACTTGCGGGGAAGGAGCCCGACGGGCCCTCGGCACTCCTCGACTGAGTGTAGTTCACCAGACCGTTTAGAGGTGAGTACTCCTTTGACCGTATGCTGTGTAGATCTATCACAGTGGAGTAGATATCCCTCAGGTTGATGATTTTGGTTTTCTTGTCTCGGTTTTCGTGGAGGACTGCATTGGCGCAGATGAAGAGGAAAATGCCGATTCCCATCACCAGCGGCCCAAAGACTTTCAGATTGTCTGAGTACAGGTAATTATCCAGGAAGTCACAGAGGAGGCCACAGTGAGGGGAGGGGTCGGCGGCGCTGCTGTTAGCACGGCTCTGGTTGAATAAAGTTGTCTGGCCGGAGGGAGGCTTATTATGGGTCTGGTTTGAGGAAACAGGCGGACTTTTGGAGTAGCTCATCCTGTTGGTGTGGTACGCTCCAGTTCTGCGGCGCTCCTGGTACGCATGCTGGTTCTGGCTGGGCCAGTAGCCCAGTACGGCCATAGAAATCCCGACCATGAGAACCATAACCCCAACTGCAGCCACCAAACCAGCCGGGGAGCACAGATTGAGCTTCCCCTTCACCACCACCACGTCGTTCTTCTTCTTTTTTTTGGATTTCCGCTTCCTTTTGTTTTCCGCGCGGTTTTTAGAGCGGAGGGAATCCTGGCGCCTGTTCATGCGCAGCAGGCCGCCTGTGGCGATCATGGTGGCGATGGGACGGCGGGCTTGTCACTCAACCTTGGAGGGGCACAAGTCAGAGAGGAGAGAGCATTCGGTTAATGATGTGCGCGATAAGCAGAAGGTTGAGGCATATAGAAACAGCCGCGGAGTAAATATGTTCGTTTCGCTAAGAGATTACACATGTAATCCAGATTTACTATGCACAGCCTAGAAGGCTGGATTGCTGACCAGGCAAAGCCGCAACTGACCCCTTAGGGACCACAAAGGCCCCGGCTTCACTCTGTGACAATCACTTTGCTGTATTATGATTAATTTCAAGTTTTTCTTGGTGATATGCACCACTAAATCAGAATATAAACTGAAGTGTAAAGTTAAGGTGTAAAAATCTAGTTTTTAAGTCCGCCCCCCCAAATAAAACCTATTTCTTCAATAGGTTTCTTACTATGAGTGATGGAGTCTGACATGAAAACACGTTTCTGCAAAATTTAGAACAGTTTTGGTTGTTTCACATGGGGGATTTTTGTGTTTCTATTTTTCTCCGTGTTCTTCTTCCGACTGGGTTAAAAGTATTCAGGACACCACAAAAAATATGATCTCTGATACTTCTGGGCACATATCATGTTTTTTTTAACATTGATGTTGCTTTTTTTTTTTTTTTTTTTGTCATGAATATTTAATCTTATTGAGAAATACTTAAGATTTGAAGCTACATTTTCAGGGGCTTTAATGTTATTCCAGCGTAGGAATATTGGTTTGCTTCTATGGCACAACGGATTTGAAGAGAAGGGGAGGGGGGAATTAATAGGGGCCCATGGCTCATTTTTGCCCCAGGATCCACTTGTGGGTTAACCTGGGCCCTGCATAATCCTACAGGTAGAGCAAACACTGCTTCTTTGCACAGATCCAGCTATAGGCAGATGCGATATTAGTCATCAGATGGACACTAAACCAACAGATAATATCCATCTGCTGCTGCTGCTGAATCTATAAATACGATGATGTAACAAAGACAAATACCCAAGTTGACAGCAGAGAACAAGGAGTGCTATTCATCTATACTCAGCTGTGCCGGTGTGATATCAGCCTACGAAAACGTAATGTGTCCAGACAGCAGGCCAGCAGGCATGTTCTCTCCACCTCGCCCTTGCTTCCTTGCCCTCTCTCTCTTCCTGACTCTCCCGTCTCCCACCAATCTCCCCTACCGACACTCTCCCTCCCGCTTTCCGCCCAAATCCGTTTTCAACGTCAGCCAACGCAGCTGCGCTCCAGGATGACGGCGTCCTTACACACACGGGCCCCCTCACAAAAAGGCAGGTATGCGCTACTGGCCGCCTGTTTACGCACCAACACAGTCTCCGCCACGTAACACGTCTGCGTTCGGTTTTGGTTTCTCTGGTTCTGCGGCGCAGACCAGTCCACCGCTGCGTGATAGCGCAGGGCCGCGGTCCAAAAGGGCAATGAGGCCAGCAACCCCTTCTCACGATGACGGACGTCTGCTGATGGGTTTCAGCCGCGTGTGGTGAATAGCAATCAAAGGATAAGGCTGATTAATTAGACAGACTCTGGCTTGATTGTGCTGGGTGGCTGGGTATTTAATTTGACTAATCACGCTTAATTGTGTTTGCCTTAGGGTTTAAGGTTCATGAATAACTTACACCACAAATTCCTTTCAGAGCATCAATTCATAAGACATTTTCAAAGGTTGCCCTGGGTGTTGCTCTCCCAGCCTTCGCAGTCAAAATGATGATGATGAAGGCCCCTCGAAAAACCCCCCTTTTATGATCCAAGTTATTGCAAGCACTTCCCACGGAGAGCAGAACGCAGAGCCCTGCACCTGAGCTTCAGCAAACAACACACCGGTGCGCAGCTGCTGTTTATAGCCGCGTTCTCCGTGCACCACATCCAACAGGCACTCGAATGCCTCCCGGGTGGAGAGCAAGTCAACCCGCAACCAAAACTGGCAGAGCGTGGGCGGACTCCTCTCTGTGTGCTCGGGAGGAGAAGGGCAGCGGTAACGTGGACCAGGGAAGTGGGTGTGGACAAGTTGTGCCTCTGTCTGCGGTGCTGAACAGGAAGCCGGCGACTCGTCGGTTTGTCACCGCCTAAAAGGCTGCACGTCCGGCGGGATGGAGAGAGGGGGGGGCTTGTTATACGCTCAGTCCGTCCGAGCTGCGGGGGCGCATATTTTTTTTCGCGCAATGTTGCGTGAGTAATCGACTGTTGACATTACAGCGAATCTGTTTCCCTTCTGCTGGGGAGAAAAAAAAAGAGAAAAGAAAAAAAAAAAGCCCCTGAAGCAAATATGAGCTGCTGTGGAGCTGGAGGCGCCGTGAAAATGTCCAGAGCCACAGCGACGCATCTCGCTGTGAGACAAAGCCGAACACGGTACTCATTTTTTTTTTTTTTGGGGGGGGGGGCTCACAGACAGATGACAAACGTCCACACCTCGTCCACGGCCTTCCGACGAAAGCCCACGCTCTTCCCAACCACCACTACGACTCGAGAGCCGCGAGGTAATAATCGAACCGCTGCATCGACGAGTAAATGCCGGTCTCGGCGGCTCTGCGCGAGCCCACCAACTTATCAGAAACGAGTATCTAATGGCAACGTCACAGCCGTAAAAAAAAAAAAGAAAAAAGTTTAACTGGATAAAAACAGAGCTGCGTTTCAAATGTTGACATTTTCTCATCCTACTGCCATTTTTTTTTAACTTTATGTACGCGAGACGTCAGACGAAGCGAAATGTCTCCACCGAAGTCGATTACAAAAATCATCCTTCTTTAATGTCACGGCTCCAAAGTAAAAACGGACCGGAGTCCGTAGTGCTCCAGGTCCAACGCCTCCCTGACATCCAAACTCCTGTCCGTCGATTTATTCGAGGTTCAAAAAATAAATAAATAAATAATAATAATAAAAAAAAAAAAGGTACCCTCCAGCTGAACCAATCTGTCACAAAATTAACAGAGTTCTCGAACCTCGTTTCACTTCGACACCGGCTGTTTGGAGCCTGTGAGGAATCCGACGCGGCCGTTAAGCACAAAAGAAGCACGGATCTTCGGCCGGGGGGGAAAGGCGCGGGAGGAGCCGACGGTGGTGCCGATAAACACATGGAACGAAGGAACACCCCCCCCCCCCCACGCGAACCAGCGCGTCCCTTACCAGAAACGGTGGCTCGACCATCGAGCATCTTCGTCTGGGCGCCCTCCTCGCTCAGCCCTGCACGTCGCGCGGTTGCGCCACTTTCGGTGCCAAGGCTGGGAAGAAGTGTGTGTGTGTGTGTGTGTGTGTGTGGTTTACAGTTGAACGCGGATCCACAATAGACCGGCAGGGGCGGGCCAACTGCGTTTCCAACGGTGGTGGTTATTGGGCAACGTGAAAAACGGGAGCTGCTCAGGACATTCATCATACTGTGTGTTATACTCCAAACACTTCCAGATGCCCCCCCCCCCCCCAAATTTTCTTTCCTGTGTGGACACAAAAATCGGTAACAGCGCTGAACTACACTTGATTGTTTATTTTATAGAACCATGCCAGTTGTGTTTTTGCCATGTAGTCTGTTTTTTTTTTTGCACAGTGGCGTGGGAATTGTCATGCTAACAATGACAAACGGCAAGCATAAGATACCTATTGACATCTGCAAACCTATGATAAATAGTTTAAAAAATACATTGCAGGGGGGGAAAAAACGCCATGTTATGGGTTTCAAATTGCATATACTGTAGGTGAAGTCAGAGAAAGGCGAATTCAAATATACCGAATTCATCATCTCTTGCAACATGTCCATTCCTCTCCCTTCCTTACCCCCTCGGGTTACAGTTTTATAATTGCTTGTACGCTGCACCCCCATGTTTAACTAAATGAAACATGACAGAGTCCAGATGTGTTACAGTGATGCGAGACTGGAGACGGAGGCAGAAGCTGCACACTGGGCAGGAGGGAGCGTGAATAACAAAGCCTAATGCTGATGCTCCAGAGAGTTGACTGCGAATTTATGACCCAGAAATGTGTTTTGTTTATGGCATAAATTAGTGGAGGGAACAGGGGAAAACTCCAGTGTGCGTGCCGCAGTCGGCGTCAAAGTATACATAGGACATGGGAAATAATCCAGGGGGTTTTAAAGAGCTGTCTTTAATCCGTGGTGTTGACCGGCGCTGTGGAGGTCCGAGGGTCTGGAGCCGCTTTCAGCATAGCTCTAAGCTTGTGCAATATGGGAAGATGCAGTGACATACACCAGATGTTCCCGAGCTGCTGACGGAGGCTCATAGCGTCTCAGAACTCAGTCACTGCGAACAAATGTTCCCAGATACCCGAGAGAGAAAGACTGCAGCTATCATTACAGAACCACTGACTCAAACTCATCTTAACAGTCCGTAGAAGTAAATTCATGATGTTCATGTTTAACACTTAACTTGAATGTGCCCCTGCTGTTATTCCTGGAAGCCTTGCCAGCCTGTCCGAGTGTTCTTATACCCTCATCTCACTTATTTTAAGTAGCTATGGATAAGCAGCTCGGTGCCAAAAAAAAAAAACCCAAAGAATAATTTACTGTATGTTTTTTATCTTAGACTTCGTAAATATAAATGTGGAAATGAACTCTTCAGTTTTAGTGGCAGAATCCAACCAAAACCGCACCAGTCAACGCTGTTACCCACATTGACATCTGCACATGATTCCCCCAGTACTATCTCTTATTCAGGAGATTACTTCCCCCTCAAAAGCCCTTGATTCCAATCAGCAATCAGTCTGAGAGCACGCTCTCAGATTTACAATAACTATGCACTGACACATGTCCTACTGCATTTCAAACGAAGGCTGGCTTGACTTTTTCTACCCACGAAACAAGGTCTGGGATTCACCACGAGCTCCCTACAATGGATATTTCTCTGCAGCGGCTAATGTGCTCTGTGCAAACGACTTAATTCATCCTGCTTAATTAATTAAATATATTAAAGAGGGAGAAAAAAAAGATTAAATTCATTAGTCTTTACACAATGTAGGGCTATAGATAAATATTCAGGTTACTGGCTATCTGACAGTTGTGGGAAGTATGGTTTCCATGCGTGGACTGCAGCCACTTGCAGAAGCTGCAAAAAATTTTCATTATTTCTGCAAACTTTCTATCTCGTCCTAATTACCTTACCTCACGCAATTAATCATTTCTTATCAGGACACCCCCAAGTAATGAAACTGACCTAGAGCAAGTTGATGAATAAGGGGTTCGGTGGGTTTCCACTGTCAGAAAGAAAGAAAGAAGGGAATATTAAAAAGAGAAAAGAGGGGGATGAAAGACAGAAGACGAGAGACTAGAAGGATACTGAGCTTTAGTCATGTTACACTCTCCTAATTCCGGAGGTTTCATCTTTGGGAGGGGCATCCCCGTCTACTCTGCGGCAGTAATTTAATAATTCAGTTTATTCCTTAGTGATCATATCATTACTGTCACAGTTATTTAAGACATCCCTCTCACACGCAGCCCGCTGTGAATGATGTGTCTCCTGTACACAGTTCTATTCAAGCCCCGTCAGATCTGCTCCAATACCATCTTCTGATGCAGATCAAAAAATAGATCATCCCTCACACATCCAGGCATCCCAGGAGATGGTGCGCCACAGCAGGGCTCACATATACTCTGGTGTCAAAAATAGTTCCGGTGGATTCTCCTTCTGAAGTCTTTGTTGCTGCGTCTGCACAGCCACAGCACGGAAGAAGACATTCATGCCATTTAACTTTGTCCTCTAGCTTCGTTTACTCGTCAGACATTCTCTCTTTCAGTAACATGCCGATTAAGAGCTGCGAGATCTATCTGAAGCAGCATCAGGAGCTGCAGAGGGGGGGCGGGGGTCCAGTTCATTTCTTAAGCTCGGGCTCTAGCGGCTAATTGGGGATGTGGAAACTTGGAATATGGGCTCAGTGAGAGATCAACTCCCTCCAGGAAACGTTGCCATCATTACTGCCTTAGTTGCTGCGGGAGTCAGGGGGCTTCACAGTTGGAGAGATAAAAGCTGAGCTCCCTTCCCGAGGCCGCGGAAATGACACCACAGTAGCTGAGAGTGTTCTAGGCATTTGTGGGAGATGATGGGTCATCAATTATGCTGAAAACAACTGCTCTGAGTTGTTGAGGAGCGAGGAAGAATCTGCCCCCTGTCTGGTTAGACATGCAATCAGTGTTTAAAGTATAAGGCCGGTGTTATGTTATATTTTTCTTATATCTTTTTTCTAATCAGCAAATACCCAAGCCCAAGCCCGTTGGTAAATCTTCAAAAATGGGTCAAAAAAAGGAAAAGGGCCCAGTAATTTCCTCAAACAGCCGGGCACTGTAGTTTTTTAGCAAACATTACTCAAACAGGAGTAAATAGTGCGTTTGTTGAGGACAGTTTTCAGCTGCGGACTGATACACATTTCATGCTCTAGTGTGCATTCACACTCAAAGTAAACGACAGTGCCCATGTTCATGGGAACAGAGAAACATGTCACCCAGTGCAACGGTGAGGCTCAGTCATGTGTGTTTAATTTATATATATTTTTTTATAGTTCCATAGAGCTCAATTGAAATTTATGAACAGAGGAACAAGCATTTCACATTTCAGGCGATACTTGTCAGTAGGATCAATTAATGGCTGGTTTTGGTCTTTTAATAGGATTTTTTGATGATAAAAAAAAAAAAATAAAAAAAATTGAATTTTAACAGACTTATCCTGTAAGTATAATACCCCTTCTTTTTTTTTTTACACTGAATACATTTTATAACCTGATTATCCATTAAAATTCCCCAAAATTCCCAAAAGGGTCACACTATCAAGCTGCCGCATCCTTACACGTAAATCACTACAGATGCTATCCGCACACCAAACAGGGGCAAGAAGACATTGAACTTTTAAAACCCAAAGTATTCTTCTTCACCAAATCACAACGCAATTAATAATAATTAAACCCAAATGCATCAATCAGTCTGTTGACCTTCAGTTTTGGACTGAAGCAACAACATGTTCATTATCTCGCACAGTGGAAACTCAAGCAGTAGAAAGGAGAACCTCCTCATAAATCACACCAGAGTTTCCCACACTAACCATCATCTGCACCACTGTCTGCCAGGGACTGTAGGGAGACAGACCCTCTTTTGATGAATGACCACCAGGGTCCATCTGCAGTTCCTGCCCGTTGCTAATGAGATGCGTGACAGCGTAGAGACTGATACGGGTCATGGAGACATATGGGCATTTCTGCTCCATCTATTTCTATGTTGGGCAGCCGTGTGTCTCTGACATCACGTGGAGGCACTGGAAATGGAGTGAGACAACCCAGTTGTAGCAGGCAGAAGGACCGGTAGTCGGGTTACCGACGACGAAAGGATCAGGGGAGCGTGGGTGGGTGGAGGAGGGCGGGAGTGGAGAGCAGCAGGCGAACACTTGCTCCCAGCAGGTAGCTGGTTCCCACTGGTGACCTTATTTCATTTCCACGGTATAAGTGGCTGATGAATGGGCAACCAAGGACCCGAACTTGAATAGAGGCCAGCTCACATATCATCAGCTGGTACCACTAATGGGAATTCATGGGTAAAATATGGAGGTAATATGTTCATGTAATGGAAGATAGCCCCAGATAGGGAGCCCAGACAACTCTTGTAAGTTTGAACTGAGTTGTGCAAAAGTCTGCTAAAACAAAATGTAAAAACTTGTTCTTTCTTTTTCCCCCTCCTTCTCTGAATATGCTTATGAAGTGGATAATACACAGCGCTGAGCAGAGTGTGCATTACGATCCCTCGACATGAAAAACTCTGCAGGATCATGAATCCTGTAGGCTGAGCAGCTACAAAGAAGCTGTTTTTTCGCCGTTTGGCTTCACGGCCACATTTTGCAGCGCAGCGAGGCAGTTGCGCAATAAGGGTTTGATTCTCGGGGCTTGTGAGATGCAAGCCTCATGTGATCGCAGTGAGAAAGCCCTCTTTGATCTCCCATCCTAGATAATATAGGTCATCTCTTCAGGGAGAAGCAACAAAGACCAAATGAGACGGAAAATAACATTCAGCCCACCTCTGTGGCGCAATAAGCAAATATCCCCTCAGATGCAGCCACGCGGACTACAACAAATAGCCTCGCAGACCATTTTCATAGGGCCTTTGGCATTTTTAACAGCAACGATCCATCAGCTTTTGTGTTGCTGACAAGAGAAAGCGGAATTTCTGAAATGCGAAATATTGCATCTGTCATTTCCTACTCTGCTGCCTGTATGTGGAGCCTGTTCAGAGTGGGTATCCATGGCAACCGTTTTATAATGCCTCGCGAAACACCTTCGAAGAGGTTCCTTTTTATCTTGGCTGGAGGGCTGGGACAGAGGCAGCGGAGAATCAAGTCAGGGGGCAAAAGTGACGGCCCACGGGGTTGTACATCAAATAATTTTTCCGCTGACGCGTCTGCAAGCTGCCCCCTCAAAAGGTGTCAAAAAGCAGGAGATAAGGAAAAAAATTGAAAAAAAGCGCATCCTGAGAGACCAGAGGAAATATGATGACATAAGATATATGTCAGATTTTTTATAGCAATGCCAAATGTCCTGAAAAACCTCTTCTGGTTGCAGATTTAGTGATCCTCCTGCTGCTAACGCTTATTTTCTATATGAACATTTGTGGCTAATATGATTGCTACCACCACAGGAGATTCCGTGAGACATTCTGGCTCCGACTTTCACTTTACAGGAGCACGGTCTCCAGGTCCTGGTGGACGTGTTCAGTCATGTGGAATACAGCAGGCATGAGCATGATGGGAGGGGGGGGGGCGTACAGCCAGCTGGGTCTTCTGCAGGGGCAAGCAAAAGCCCATGTCAGGAGCCTACAGGACCAATCAGGGAAGAGCTCGGGCCACATCCATGCATGCTAATCAGCCCGCCGGAGGACCACGGGTTGAGGGCATCTGCAGGTGTTCATTGCCATGGATACAGCAGCAGGCATGCAATATTACCTGAGCAGGTAAGCCAAGTGGAAGGAATGTGGTGTTTTGGCATGGGCTCCACGAGGCTCCATGACCTTCAGTTACGTCACTGCTTCTCAGAACAGTCAAAGGCTGCAGAGTTAGGAAGCAGAGAGGTTGACATTTTTCGTATTTTTTGGATTGCCTGGTGAATGGAGGAATGCTGAACTGAGTACCAGCCATTGTTCTTGCACAACCAAGAAACAAGAACAGAGAGTCTTAAAAACATGTAGGCTATGGCGAAAGAAGTTGGTCATCATTTCAGCACAATACTACGAGTGGATTTTAGGCCAATGTGGCCAGTTTGTCTTTTTGTCACAGCTCCGCTTCTAGTTCTATTTTCAGTTGTGTGACACACATATGGTGTTACCTCAACTTTCTGTCAGGAAATTTGGGAGACTAGATGGTGTGATGGGAGACCAACGTGCAAACTCCCCAGAGTGTCACAT
The DNA here is from genome assembly GCF_016859285.1 of Xiphias gladius. NCBI lineage: Eukaryota > Metazoa > Chordata > Actinopteri > Istiophoriformes > Xiphiidae > Xiphias > Xiphias gladius. The sequence continues at coordinate 21,574,297 of NC_053413.1, read as the reverse complement.
TCTTTGGATAAGCCTGTTAATTGTGTTAAAAGGCTCCACTGAGTCACCGGAGCCAGTGACAAAAAAAACATCAGTAGATGATAGATAGATATAACTAGCGGGAGGGGAGACATAATTATATTATTTCGACTTTGGAGAGCAAAATACGCTGTAAATTTAACGGCGTGGACTCTCTCCAAAACTGATTTGTGCATTCGTCCGACAACACACTCTTTTTCATTGCATCTATTTAACACAGTCATCACTTCCTTCCATCACAACATTCCCAGTGGTGTAGCAACTGCTGGAAAACGTATTTTCGAATGAAAAGGGTTCCATCTTGGTGGTCGACCTAACACGACCACTTTTGACTGCTTTTATGGGGAGCATCTTTGAGGTCATTCATCTTTTCATATGCTAACGCTTTAATCAGCATTTCCCAATGAATTAAGCTTTCGCAGGGCTCAGATTCATGTGTGGTCAGGCAAATTAACCTTTACTGCTGGAAGGATAGTTGAAAATCCCAACTGTCCAAGTGTATTTAGGAGATACTCATTTTCCTTCTGCAAAATGAACGCCATGAACTGGGTATTGGCATATTATCGTGGGTGTATTTTTGATTAGCGATTGAGTTTCACGTGCAATTTCAAAATAAATTGACATTTTCAGACTCTATTTTGCCACGAACTATAAAGGGGCAATAGAATAAACACAGGAATCATAAAGAGTATGTTTAACTTTAACACATTGGCAGCAATATTGTCTAATAAATATTGATTATATGTTATCCTCTCTATCTCTGAGGTTCAGAAAAATGTCATACTTCTCGCTGATACACAACCTGCTCTGTCTTCTATATTAAAAGGTGACATGAAAAGAAAACAACGGTCAGGAAGAAACGCAAAGCAAAGCAGAGAGAGGAAATGTTTTGATCAAAGAGCAATGAAAGCAAAAGTTACAGCATATAGGACATTTTATTCCATACAATGTGCTTCACACTGAAGAAAAAACATTATAGTAAAAGAATGTTTTCAGTCTGCTTTTAAACCATTTTTAACCCACATGAATTGTTTGTAGTGGGGAGAGCTGTAGGGAAGAGGGCAACAAGCTGCACACAAAACACTTACATATTATCACCTTAAAAAATTGATTTTAACATCCAGCACATACGGAGTACGATAAGTTTTTGTTTGGAGTTGTGTTTCTGGCCGGTTGATGAAAGTAAGTCCAATATTCACTCTTCCTCTAACCTTGCTGTTGGTCTGCAGCCACCACCTCCCGAGGAAAATTATCTGGCTCTTTAGTTGCTAAATTGCTCCCCTATGTTCACCGGCTAGTTGCTAACTTTGTCTATCTGCTGTTTGGGAGCATACGGTGCGTTTATCAGAGCTTTTGATGAAAACAGCTGCTGCTGCACCTTGAAGCAATGCTGATGAGAGACTGAACCAAAACAGCTCTGGGCTGTAAAACCAAAAGAAAGGCTTTGTAGAACCGAGGGAAGCTGAGTCAGGTAATAAATTCTCTGTAGGTCTTGTTATGACGAGTAACCCCTTTCAACGTACACATAGTCATTTGATCCACGGTTAATATAAAAATATTGATTATAGCCGCTTTAATATTGGAACACAGCTAATGCAATCTGGCAAAAATGTTACTGAAGATAGGACGACATGACCTAAGAGACACGTTAATATTCAATAAGCAGGATTGGGGGGGGGGGGGTTACTGTGGAGCAAAGCCATATAGAGCATTACAGACAGGAGGTAACATTTTAATTTTTAATATTAATATTAAACAGAAGTCCATGCAGAGACCTGGGAACAGGCGTGATGAGATGAAAATGGCTCTATTTATATTTGGACTCTGGCAGTGGGATTTTGAATGAACTGCACTTAGCCCACACCCTTCTTTTTTGACAAATGACAGTTTCGCCGCAGGCACCTGTGACAAGCTTCGCCCTTAAAAAACATTTTCACCCATGCCAGTGGCGTGGCTCCAGAGATGGCAATGTCAGTCTGTCAGTCGGTGCACCCCTTTGGTTCCGACTGAGATATATCCACCTATCCTTATCCATTTATCTACGGGACGGGTTGCCATGACATTTTGTACAGACATTCATGTATCTCAGAGGACGAATCCTAATGATTTGGCGATCCTCTGACTTTTTCTCCAGCACCACAATGTCGTTGATATTTGTGGTTTTGAGCTACACATTTCGACAACTATTGGATGGACTGTCATGACATTTAGTACAGACATTTGTGTGCCTCTCAGGATGAACTGCAATAAATTTTGTGATCCTGTAATTTTGCATATAGCGCCGTTATCAAGTCAAAGTTTTAATTTGTCCAGTACTTTGGTTTATGTCCAAATACTTGCAAAAGTAATGACATTCCCTTCCGTGTCAGCTTTACTTGGTGCAATTTATTGTCACTGAGCTCAAGTTAGCGTGCTGATGCTAGCTTTTACCTCAAAGCACTACTGTGCTTGAGTACAGCCACACAGAGCTGCGTAGCATGGCTGAAGACTCTTGTTTTGGATGATCAAAGTGTGTTTTTGTTAGGCTGGTGACGTGGCTGTGGCATGTAAGGCCAGAATCCACAATAACACCCAGATGTCTGACCTTTGAGAAAAACCCCATTATCATATTTCCTTTTTGTCACAGCGCTGGTAATTATAGTAAATACTGTGCACTGCCAAAAAAAAAACTTCCTAACATTATGAGTGAAGGCTGCAGAACATGTCGTGCGAAATCACTCAGACCCACTGTACACTGTACTGTTATCACTTTCTGCTGCTGGGGAGAGCATGGAGTGGGAGATAGAAAAATGAGGAGGCGAGGGAAACGTTACAACAAAGCAGGGTGTACATTGGCCAAAGACCAAACTGTCGAGCTAGAGCGCCTACTCATCACTTTCCTCTGTCTCTGAAACACACTGAGAGCAGCGGAGTGAGGCAGGACAGTGACTGATTGACTCCATTGTTTTAACTACATTATCGACACAGGCGGGGCCGGCAGAGCCTAGCGGTTGCTTATGTGCTCTGACTTTGCTTAATGTAAACACACATACCGTCCGTCTTGTGCATTGTCAGCGCTTCACCATAACAATGGATGTTCTGTATATAAAAATCAATAAACAGCGGGAGACCTACACATCGTGCTGACGGAATATGGTCTGGTTAGCTGTCACAGAAAAACCATCAGTTTGTACTCGCCATGGTTTTAGCTAGTCACCGGAAATATAAAGTATACTCTTTAATGCTGTTTTTCATTAGTTTGTGACATTTTTGTATAATATCAGATCCTTATTTTCTTTACTTAACTGCTTTATATTTTAGTTTGTGCAGTTTATTTGAACCCCTAAAACTCTGAAACTGTGTTTAAATTTGTTATTGATATATTATTTTTCCTGCAGGATCGTCATGATTGCACCGATGGGGTCATGGGGAAATTCAGACACTCAGCAATCAGGAAAACAGCTGGAATTGTTTCAGGAACTGTACGGTAACTGAAATGTTCCACAGGTATCTTTGTTCAGCCTGATTTGACAGCATCCCTGACATCTGGCGAATTTTTTCAGCGGCAAATTTATGCAGCGAGTCCGTTCCCTTTTACAGGTAATCTCAACGACGCTCCACTGAATTGAAGTGTGACTGAAATTAGGTCACTGTCATTTTCCTGCGTCTATTAAGGAAAGGAACACACTCAGTCAACAAGCCAGTTTAAAAAAAAGCTGTGGCGCATTCAAATAATGAGCCGTTGCTGTTGCCGGGTGCCAAGAAAAGCCATTATACAACTGCCAAAAGCCTCTACGTTTGACACAAGGCTGGATGGATCAGTGGATTCATACAGTTAACAGTAAATTGTAGCCCTTACATCAGCATCTTGTGACTCGGATTGCAATTCATCAAACCAGCAAAACACTTCCTACTCAATTGTCCAGTCTTGGTGATCAGTGCTGCCAGTATAGCTTTAATCTACTTGTTCCTAGCTAGAGGATATGATCCGTTCTGCTGCTGTGGTTCATCCACGGGTGACAGATTTGCCTGAAGACATTAAAGGGCTCCTTTCAGAAGGGGTTCCCGAAGGCAGCCCCCGCTCAGGAGCAGAGGAGTGTAACACTAACATCTGAAAAGAAATGCTTCAAGACAGAGTGGCCTAAGGACCAGCCGCCCTCCAAAGCCTGACTTGACAAGAGCAGATCGCTGACACATACATTTGATAGTAGGATACACAAGTTTTAGCCCTGCAGGTTCTAATGATGGGTGGATGTGGATGCAGGTGGAGATAAGATTGACAGCAAGGAAAGCATCGAGGAGTTTTCACAGATATGGTAAGAACTGCCCCCAGGGTCGATACATGCTTAAGCTGAAAGGGATGACTCGGATGACTTTCTTCTCTTGTGCGTTTCACTACTCTTAAGCCTCATTTTCAGAGAAAGCCAAAAATAGTAGAGCTTTTGAGGTTTTACTTTCTACGTCCGATGATGACAGGGGCAACCCTGACAAGGAAAACCTACTGTATCTCTCATTACCGTCAAAAGCAACAAGTCATACAAATAAAAAGAACAAGAACAAGTCATTTGTTTGCCCTCTAAAATAAAACATCTGCAAGTTTTCTGATCTGACACCAGTATGATAAAGGTCTGGTTAGGTTCAGGCACGAATACAACTTGGTTATGTTTCAGGAAAGATCGTGGTTTGGGTTCGAATAAGTACTTCTTTAAGGTTAGGGACATTTGTCATCATGGTTGCAATAATGACCAGGATCATGGTAAAAGAACCCAACGTCGACTGTCGGTAGGAAACGGGTAAAAAACAGCCATGTCCCATGTTAAGGACTGACATTTAGTTTATATCAAGCGGTTATCAACTGACCTCTGTACTGAACTTTGGTTCTCCCCTCTACTTTAGGTAAGTCTGTAGAACCAGAGACAGGAGTCCTAACAGAGGAAGGGTTCTCTCCATGATACAACCACACACTCTAGAGTCTGGTGCGTCTCAGGAGAATGAACATCGGCCTGCTTACCATACTTAAACTTCTAGCAAATATCTCCCACTGGAGGAAGTGGAGGAAAAAGTTCATCAACAGGGGAGTAAGACGTCCTCTGAGGATACAAATACGGTGCTCTCACGGCGCGAGGGCAACTCTATGCTGCCCGATTCTGCCGTGCAGTATAGAGCTGTCTTTCTTCCCTGGAAGGGTAAGCAGCAGCAGCAGTCAGTCTGGGAAGGGGTCAGAGGAGCCAAACACGAGTCACCAAGCTCAACCGCCTTGTCCTCACAGTGAGGTTACCAAATGGTGGGAGTGATGGATGTGGTCACGGCACTGCCATTATTTCACCAGCGGCAAAGCCAGGCGGCTCTCACAGTCTGGCTCTGGATCCACGGCAGAACGGGCAGCCGATAAAGACATTCAGGGCTGTTTGTACTAGTTGTGCAGCTGAATACTGGTGAATGACGTGATAGTTTCACCGCTGTTGTATACAGTCACAGTCTCCGTAAGGTTGCATAGGGTCATCTTGATTGGCTAGGTACATCAAAGTGATGAGATAAGGAGATGAATCACTACGCTTGCTAAAAAACACAACCTTCATCTAAAGGTGAACAGTTATGTAATGTACCTTGAATGCTTTGTCCATTACTAATGAAAACACAAAGCCTTGAAGTAATTTCTCTTCTACCAAGAAAAAAAAAAAAAACAGTGGGGAAAATTATAAACTATTTCCATTTAGTGGCTCATCCTTCTTTTTAGCTTTTGGGTAAACATTATTCTGGGAGGTCATCCAAATTGCAAAAATACATATTTTCACATTGCAAATGCAGGTAGTTTTAAGAGCTGCAGATTCAGGTGACTTCTCTGCACTTTCCTCACTACGAGTGACCCTTTTTACACTGTCACATTGTTTCCACATTGTCTTTTGATACAATGTTATGATAAAAATAGCTGCTTTAAAGCGGAACTTGGAAACGCTCGGCTGTCCTCACACACGAGTTGGTCCAGTACATCATGACTGCGAATGCCCTAGATGACCAACACGCGTCCACTCATTCTAATACAAAATGAGTCAGCTGGAGAGTCCACTCCGGGTTACCTTGTCACACACGTCTCCCTATCATCCACCATCTCTGTGTACCTCCTGATTAGCGCCCGATGAGCACACTGCACATCTAAAAGCAGCACCGCTCTAGATCTCAATATAGATACACCGTCTTGACATCTACCTTCTCCCCCTTCGGCTCCCTTTGTCTGCTCACCACGTTGCGAGCGCTGATCACAGGCAAGCTCGGCTCAATAAAATGCGTTGGAAGATAAAGGAACTGACTCCCTGCCATGCCAAATCTATCCGGAACGCTATTATGGTGCCATGGCAACAGATGAAGACATGCAGGCCTCTCTGGATGCGGGCACCGCTGGTTCACTCGTCTTCCCTGCTAGACAGACTGGCAGGAAAGCTCCACGGGGCTGCTATGGCAACAGACTGATCATATGCAGAGAGGGGCTGTCGGCTACCACGGCAACATGGGGGCCAAGTTGTCAGTTTCCCCCTGATTCGCGGGAAATTAGATTGACTTTGATGAGGACTTGACCTCGGTCACATTCCCAATGTCAGTTTGCATCTTGAGGATTTTTGACATGATGGAGATTGATGCTGCAACATCAGCGTACTGTATGCGTGTGCGTACGTTGTGGTTGGCGTGTTGCAACTCCAAAAATTGCAAAGTGGTGTAATATAACAACCATACACCGAACTAGGCTATCCACTTGTGGGTCGACGCTAAGCTTGCAACTTCTAAAATATGTAGTCTCAAACTGCTGAAATATGTATGCTACATCTGTGCCCAGAAACACTGTTTCTCCAGCCATCTCGCATCCACCCTCCAACCAAGACTACTACAGCGCCAGCAGACTCAGAGGGCTGACAATGCAATCATACAAACTGTCAGGGGGATAGGAACAATGTCAGCAGAGCAGAGACATCTTACTCTCTCCCGTCTCCCCTCCATCTGCATGAAAATGGAGAAAATATGAGATATGGATTTGCCTCAGATGTGAGAGCTCAGCAGGGGTGCTTTTTGTATGTTGAGCCGGTCCATTGATTGATCGCTCGCTTCCCCCCTTGGCAAACGCTCGATGGCAGGGCTGCGGCCGAGAGCAAATATGCTGAATTATTGGAAGTCGGCTCAAAACCGCTGCTGCGTCGTTCTCCAAAAGAACAACGAGGATATAGGGGTGACTAGAAGCTTCTAAAATGTTGGCAATCGCCGGCAAAACCTGGCATATTTTGAGATTTGGCTCGAGATTCGGATCATGTCAGTGGTAATTTACATTTTCACATGAAGACCTCTCTGTTTTAGTCAATCGAAGTATGCAGATGTGTGTGTGTGTGTGTGTGTGTGTGTGTGTGTGTGTGTGGGCGGGGGGGCGGACGCGGCTGCAGTGAAGAGCTGAAGACAGGGAGAGAGAAAGAGGGGAAAAAAAAGAGAATAATCCAGTCCCTGGAGATGGAAACAGGCTGTTGTGCTCCAGTTGCTTCGGCTACCCTTTGACCTGTGTGTGGATCTGTGTTGCATGCGTGCGCGCACGTGTGTAAGAGTCTGCAGTGGTGTGTGTGTGTGGGAGTGCTGCGGGGCCTGTTTGCCCGCAATTCAGCGAGCGTCTTGATTATGAGACAATACACCACTTAATCTTTCATCGGCAATTGAGTTAATTATTCATCGGTTTGTGCGTTACGTTGTTACATCGGGGCAGAGGAGACTGAGTGTGAGAAAATATTTTGCTTCGTGGCTTCACTGGGCAAATGCAGGGTGGAGAAATAGACCGACGTAGTCCTATAAAACCAAAGACATCTGACTATCCATCTGTCCGTCTGTGATTGACATGCAGAAGTGCTGAATCATTGGTGTCAATACAAACCTGACACACATGCTCTTGTCATCATCCTCACCATCATCAGGTCTTTCTGAAAATGAACACATTTTCTTAAATTTTCCACCACGAGTTCTCGAAATACTGAGTTTGGGGAAATAACATGTGAACGATCCGAACCGATTATGAGCCTGCAAGTGAGGATCAAAGGGAAACCGAGCCCGTAACAGAGTGAGAGTCCTCTCCGCAGGCTGCCGTTGACTTCAGCCGACACCGTGTGGCTTGAAGCGTTGCCCGCTCGACGCCGCCACCCTCTGGACATGTAAGGTAATGCCACAAAAGCAGTTCTCAAGGCCAACGCATCTGCAGCAGCAACCCTGCTCTTCTCATTTGCGGCTCATAAAAAATGTATTGCCAAGTGTAGTGCCTACCATTTTGGAAAATGTGAAACTTGATTCTTGCAAAATGATGCCTGGGCAAAGTTTCTTTGTAGAGATTTCACGTCTCTTTGTGGCTGTTTTCTCTTTGTTGTAGTTTTGAGTCTTTTTGGTTGTTGAATCAGTTTGTAGTTGTTTTGCATCTCTGTGTGGTGGTTTTGAGTCTCTTTTAGTCCTATCGGGTCTCTGTTTTTTTCTTTATTTTTTTCAGTCGTCTTGTTGTCTTGAGTATCCTCGCGGTCATTCGCTATCTCTTTGTGGTCTTTTTGAGTTTCTTTGGGGTTGTTTTGAGTCTCTTTGTAGACATTTTGCATCTTTGCATCTGTTTGTGGCCTATTAGAGTCTCTTTATAGTTATTTGAAATCCCTTTGATCATTTACAGACTTTTTGTTGTCATTTTGCATCTTGTTGTGGTCGTTTTGCACATACTCTTCTGCACAGATATTATGCTAAATACTACACTCTACACAAAATATGTCTGGTAGGCCCGTCTTCCATCCATGCAAACAGCACATCATTTATTTATATGATCATAGAAAATATTGTTCGGAAAATAAATTTGATGTACATTTTTTGTGTTTATGCCTCAAGCCGAGATGAATGACAGGTAGACTCTGAGACCAGTTAGCTAATGATCTTCTTTTTTCCCCTGGTTTTCCATTAATTTTTTCACTGTGAATGGTACAGATCCCTGTTGCTGATTGCAGTGGACATAAATTACTATAAAGCTCTATGCATGTGTTTGTGTGTCCATATGTTGTCCCTGTGCTTCCGGACTTTAACTCGGGGGACATCTGGTGTGGACGCTCCCTGCATCGCGACTCGCATCAAGCGTCAGCGGCAGGAGCAGCTCCCCGTCTCCTCCATATCTCCTTCCCTTCCACACTCCGACTCGTCAGCTCCCCATGTCTCCACGTGTGAACGGAGAAATAATTCACTAGCAGTCTTCCTTTGAAATACGAAGCCGTCCCCGGTGCCACAGCGCCTGTAGCTCTGACCAGATGGAACATTCTGCACAGGGAAAAGATGTGAACCTTCAGCTTCCTTGAGGCCTTGCGAAAGATTCCTTCCTCCTGTCCAACAGGGTCTTCAAGGCACTGCTACAGCCAGAAGAGACAAACTAGTGATTTGATCCAGTGAAAGTAAAATATCATATGTTTTAGGAATTGAGATGCTGTTGTTTCTCTTTTTGAATCTACAGTATGTAATGCAGGTAAACATGGAAATTGTGTAGGTAGCGAGTTGCTAATTAGCCGATTTAGTCCAAGGCTGTATATTTCCGGGCCTAATAACAGTAGAGCTGCCAAGAGATGCATAGAGTTTGCATAATACATGCTCAAGTATGACAAATATTATTTCAGAAGGGCAAAGTCAAGAGAGTGGCATATCACCAAACCGAAAACCATCATTTACTCATCTCTATTGGTTGAAAGCTCCAAGTCTGTTGGCCGCGTGTGGTCCAGAGTTGCACCTGGCTGTAACCCGCCTGACACTGGTCTCAGGTTGTACTCCACTGCAGGGAGGAAAAGCACTTCAACCAGCAAAAAATAAGATTTCATAATGCGCTAGTTTTCATCTCTTTCTTTGCAAAGAGTGGCCAGACTGACCCCACTGTTTCCATGTATCCACCAACTAATCAATACAGGTTACCGAAAATTTCTAAAGTCCCACTGTGCCGTGCTGATTAATAACAGCCACATGCTGAAACTGCTGACTGTCGGGACAGGATCGAGAAAGACAGTCAGCTTTTTGGAAATAGTCTAAATCTTGTGTGCAAGTGTGAGACAGGAGGTTTTGTTGGCTTGACTTTCTGGCAAGTAAAAAAAAAAATAAATAAAAATTCTGAAGTATCTGTTGGATTAACAGATCGGTGATCCTCTGCTCTCAACTGACGCTGAGGTGCCGTTAAGCAATACTTTCCAACATCTGTTTTTGCGCAAGCCCCCAGATGTGAATGTGCACGGCGGAAAGAACTGGCATTGTTCAGTTGGTGTCAGCGTTTCAAGCGTCACAAACTCAGGGTGCCAGTGCATATTCGCAGCCCGGCGGGACACACCTGCGTGCTTGGGTGAATGAGTAGTCCGCTCTGTGCCCACTTCTTCGACCGATGTGACCCTGACCAAGACACGCTGCAACCCTCAAACTCTGTCCAGTGGAGCAGGTCATCGGCCACGTGACCAGATTGCGGTTTCAACCGGGGACCTTCCGTCTGTGACTCTGTGCACCAGAGTAAGGCAAATATGATCAGCAGGCAAAGCTTTTGGTGTTATTCTGATCGGGGAGGGTGAGGGCACAATGTCTGATAAGATGGAGAAGGCCTCAGTCAAACCTAAAAGTTGTCTACTGAGATACCGGCATAACACCAGCACGAGGGGCCACAGTCAGGAAACGACCATGTCAAGCTTGGGTCCTGAATAGAACCTCAGTGGCATGGACCATCAAAAGTGTCAGAATTTGTTATAATCTATTCTGTATATCCTTCACTTTATGTGCAGAACTATTGAACCTCAACGCATTAAGTATGTGTGTTGACTGATTAAATGCGTGGTCAACAAAATTGTTTTCCCAATTCATCACTGATAGTCTTCCTGCTCATAATGAGGTCAGTACAAAGCGTAATGAGATGAACAGGTACCGAAATGGTCAAAAATGTGACACAGCTTTGACTAAATGAACATTTTAGAGCAAAGACTTATGGCTAATCTGCTCGGTCTTTGCAATAGGAAGACACTATCAGAGATTTTCATTATTTTTTTAATGCTGACATGATATTGCGATATTGCATGATATTGTTATCTGCTGGGTGGCAGTTAGTAACTGTGTCTCCGTCCCTGCTTGGGCTCCGGATATTATCAAACTTTTATTTAGACTCTCCAAACTGTGCAGGGGAAGACATTCGGCTATCAAAACATTCGACACGCTGTCCCACGTACCAGCGTCACGGAACTGAGTAATATTACATGTTATGTCACAAGTAATCCCTTCCTTTCAGCTTTTGCAGTGTGTGAGTTACTCCAGGAGGAAAAGTTCCTGAAAGGTACTCAGAGACACCACTAGGGGGGTGGGAAACCCCACATGAAACAGAGGTCTCAGCTCTGCACAGGGGTTCTAGAAATGCCAGCTTTTTACTGATACCAGCTTTGCCACGATTACATTTCGTTTCGAATGGAATAAAGTATTTTTTAATAAAAGTTTTCACAAGATACCGCTTCTGCCATTAGTATATATATATTTTCTGAAACATGACCTGTGGCAGCAGCCATCATACGAGCCCCTACCTGCAAACCCTGACTGACTTTGGAACGCCACTCTCAAGTTTGACTTCGTGCACAGAGAGCTACAGGTGTTTCCAAAGACGCAACGCTATTTTTGTTTTGTTTTCCTGAGGAGCTCCTGGAGTGGCCTAACCATTAATGCATGAGTGAATCCCTCCATTTCCTTTAACGCAATGCTTTGTAGGAGAATAGTGTTAATCAACAACACACCCAAAAATCCATTTAGTATGCAAATTGACGTCCTCATACTTATTTTTGTCACTTTTCCAGTGTGAGCAACCCAGATACTTAATCCTGCTTAGAAAAGCTATGCTGTACTGAGATGGGACACTGCTATTGTGTCTGAGCTGTTTTTATTATTATTATTGTTAATAATAATACTAATAATATTATCATCATCATTGTTGTAATGTTGTTATTCTCCCAAAACCACAGCACATAATGTCTTATCCACTTCAGAGCAGGCCTTTCTCCTTTCTACATTGAATTTGCTTATCAACCATCTGTGTGTGAGTCAAGTTTTTGTAACTGCGCTGCGAGAGCTTGACAAGCTTTTTAGAATCCAGCCTTTGTTTAAACTCTGAAAACGGCAAGCTCAGGTCTTCTCTGGCTGATCAGTCAGTGCGGAGTCTAAAAGTTTGGCGTCACCCTGGTTTGTTCGGCGCCTTTTAAATTACATAGTTTATAAGAAACCGAAATGTCGCTTTTGATCCCAACTTCTCAAAGTAATTAGACACTTAACATGTAAGATTTGGATTTGTAAAGATCTTTTTTGAAAAGAAGTGTACGGACAGGCCAAATGGAAAGAATGAAATATTCCTTCAAGGTTATAATGACTTTGAATCTTTTTTTTTTTTTTTTAATAACGGGAAAAACTTTCCTAATAAAGGAGGTATTCATTCCTGGGCTGCTGTAGTGGTTTGTATGACGTTATTACAGGTGTTCGCTTTATTGTGTCAACCCGCTGTAGGCGAGTAATCTAAGGCTTTTATGTGAGGAAGGTCGTTTGGCCAAAAAAAAAAAAAAAAAAAACAAAGGCACAGAAAAATCAAATTATCCCAAACCTGGTGAAATTACACAAGTTTGATATTACAATTTAAAAAGAATACTGTCATTTTTACTTTATTTGAAAAAAAAAAAATTAAATTTTAAATTTAAAAATAAAGGTAAACTGCAACCTTCAACTGCGGCCCTGCATTTATACTGTAGCGGTAAGTGGCCATATTACAGGATTTTGAATATTCCTTAGTTTATAAACATACAGTATATGATCTAAGATGTTACCTGAAAGCATTGTCAGAAAATAATTTGGTTGTGTCTCAAAGTGTGAAATACAAAAATACATACTTTGGCCTTACATCCACCAATATTATCACAATGAATCATTTGTCCCTCTCACTAAAATCTGCCCACCCACACAAATAATGCAGAATTGTAACTGCAAAGTCCCGAGTCAGACAGTTTACCTTTTCGAACTGGTGTTGCCATCCAATCATGGTCCAGCACCGAGACTTCTCTGTTTGTGAGGACTCAGATTTCAATTTCGTTCAACAAAAAAAAAATGCTTAAAACCAAAAACAAATCTATTGATATAACTAAAAAAAAAATCATCCTTGTAATCTTAAGACAGTGTAATTGAAGACAGGTACGTGAAAAGTGATAAAACTGCAGCACCCGTGAAAGCTGTAAATGTGGAAGTGCTTGTGTTTTTCCTCATCGCTCCAACAGATGTCCCCCTAATGTCATCTTTTCCAGCTCCACTCAGAAAAGAGGCAGAAATACATTATCCAATGTTTATATTGTAGGTACATTTATATAATGTTTTTTTTTTTTTTTTTTACAATGGAATTGATCTGTCATACAAGATGACCAAAAAAAACAAAAACAAAAACAAAACACACAATACAGTCAATAGACCAAACCAATAGAACATATGATTGTCACTTACTGCGAGTCACAAAAAAAGTACATACCGTGAATAAATAATCTACAGAAATATGTACAATATGCACAACAAGAATTCAATGGAAGTGCAAATAAAGCTTTGGACCCCTGTACAGGAAATAAGGTAAGCAGATGTAGACTGAGCCCAGCTGTCCCCCAACATACAGCAGTATGACGCTACAATTATCTAGAAGTCATACATTTACAGGACATTTAGTAACACATAGGCTTGGAACTCCTGCATTGAATGACTTTTAATAATGAGCTGAGCGGGAAAACAGAGAGGAAAAGGAAACACACTACGTTCTGTACAGCGCATCGCATTCCACGGAGAACTGGGGTGAATTTAATGCTCGTCGTCCGATGAGGATCAAGGCAGCAACCACGAGACCACAGGCGGCGGAGAGGGCGAGAGAGGGGGAGAGAGGGAAGGAGGGATCCAGAGAGGAGGCGACTCACTGCAGATGAACAAATAAGAAGTAAAAGAAGAATTCACTGTGCTCCCGCCGGCTTCCTCACCGACAGAAACGGGCTGTGATATCTAACACTGTACAACTCTGCTACCTTTCCCCATCTGGACCAGCTGCGGGACCAGAAGGATGAAACGTGCCGGTCAAAAGGGGCCCTCGCGCCTATGGGTTTTCGTGTGCGCCCGCCTCGCCCCCCCCCCCCCGTCGGGTCTGGCGAGACACACGCACTTAGCACAAATGCACACATGTGGAGCTGCAGTCGCCCGTAGCGTCCCGAACCTCAAGTCCCCCTTTAGGGTTGGGTTTTTCGGTAGCCCCGAGCTACCCAGAGTTCAAGTACTCCAGTGCCACTTCATAGCAGAACTTGTACTGGTCCTAGAAGAGATGAGATGAGAGAGAAAGACACATCAGAGAAAACGAAGGGAGCAGCGGGTCCCCCGTGAACCTCCTCTTTCCGCGCCAGAGCGCAGTCGGGCCTGAGGTTGGCTGCATGGCGATTCGGTTAAACACGTATTACTTCAGGAATATGAGTCACGTGGACCGAGATACTGGTCCCAGAACTACGTTCGGACAGGGGACACCTCCTCGGCACACGTGGGTTTTTAGTAGTGCGTATTCCCACGTTAGCGAAGTTACACGCGATCAAATCCAAACAACACGTTCGCGTGGCAGCGAAGCTGGGGGCTTTTGTGGGGCCCCCGGGTTGGCTGTCTGCTTTGCGCGTTGTCTTTTCTCTCCAGACTTGGAGACGTATAGTGTGGTTGAAACAATCTTAAAAAAAAAAAGAAGCAAATTATGAAAACTTGCAGATAGATTTTATTTAAAAAAAAAAATCCTCTTTTTGTTTTCTAACGGCTTTATTGGACAGAGTATAGAAGAAAGCTGACAGGAAACGAGCGGAGGGACGAGGAGATAATTGAAATTCAACAACGGACTTGAAAGACTTCGAAACTGTGGTCCTCCAGAACACCCGGCAGATAGCTTCTAATTATATTTTCAGTCGAGTTTACACACAAAAAGCGCAACAAATTTTTGTTTCATTATCAATAATAAGTTACACAATACGGAGGGGAATCGAACCCTCGAGTCACACGGAATACCCCTTGCGTGAAGCGGTGTGGTTCCCCCTTGAAACAACCACTTGGTGCTCTGAGGAAGTTACAAACAAACCCTGGCAATGTTTTACAGATTCTTTACTTTGAGACGAGACAAGCCTCGCAAAAGGGGGGGGGGGGTCCTCACCAGCAGGTCCACCATGTTGGGTTTATTGTTCCTCAGTGTCTTGACGGCGTGGAACACATCCACGGAGCGCTGGTGCTGGAGCATCTCGCACACGATGCTGATGGCGCAGAAAGTCCCACTGCGCCCGCCGCCATTCCTGAGGGGGTTGCGACAGAAGAGCCAAGCCTTTAGAAAGTCAAATACAGTTTAAGCGGAGTTCAACTAGGTTCTAGTCCGACAACGGAAAAAGTTCGGGGTCCGACAGCAACGCCCACAGTGCGCCGGGCGGCTTCGAGAGCTTTATTTTTGATGCAGTAACGCTCCGCGGTCGGTAGGTGGAGATGTTTCATTTTTGTTAGCGGCCAAGCGCCGACTGAGCCTCCACCGGCACCGGCACCGGGGGGGTTTACTTACAGACAGTGGACCACAGTGCGTCCCTCGCCCCCGTCGTACTCCTCCTGCCACTTGTCCACCTGTCGAATCAGCTTGAGGAAGGAGCGTTTGGACATGGGCGTGTCCCGGTACATGGGCCAGCCCAAGAACTGGAACTGCTGCACCATCCGGTAGCCGTCCTGAGGCTGGAGGGGAAGGGACACGCAGGTTTTAACGCAGGTTAACACACGTTAACACAGACACACACACACACACACACAGGGACCGGGGGTGGGGGGTATTGATCGCGGCCGTGCGGAGATGCAACCGGACTGTACGGATGCGGGGCTAAGCGAAGCCTCTATGGTGGCTCGCGGGACGAGAGATGGACAAGGGGGCACGGAGAGTCACCGGAGAGGTGAACGGGCGCAGTCGCTGCCGGGGACAGACAGTTATCAAAGACACGGACCCCCTCGGTCACACTCGGACACACGGACCGGCGGCGCGCGTCCCCGACAACGTGCGAGTAGACTGTATCGCACTCGACGCGCTGGCGGTGGTGCCCCTGCCGGCCGGAGGAAGCAACAGCAAGCTAACGCGAGGAGTGATTATCGGGCCGCTGGGGTAAGGGGAGCTTAACGCAGGTGAGTGCAGGTGAAGCCGGCGCGGGTCAGGACCCTGGCCGTACAGTGACGTGTGGTAGGCTCAAGGTTAAAGGGTCAGTTCACCGAAATTACAAAAAAAAAAAAAAGTACCTGTAGTGGTACAGGACCAATGTGGCGGATAGTGTTTGGTTTTATTTGCCCCAGCTTTTTTGGGTTTGATCTTTTCCCCCTAAACAAATGCATGACCCTACTGTGTCGCCGTACCCGTGCCGCATTGTAGATCCGAAATATTCTGCTGATGATGTCCTCCTCCAGGTCGGCGGAGACGAACTCCACCTGGATAGGTCCGTGGCGGTGGACTCCGTTTTCTGGCCAGTACTGTGGGCACAACTAAACAAAATAGGCACGTACACACACGTAGACACACACACGCACACACACACACGCACATACATTTGCACACAGATAAATGCAGGTACATCAGCACACACACAGACCAAAAGCACACAAGAAAAACAGAGAAAATGGAAGATGATTCATTAGTTTTGGAATCCAAGCTATACTGACTGAAGACAGTGGCACTGCTTTCAACTCCTTAGACGTAGACGTTAAAGAGGTTCATGTGATTGCAAATTTAAGGGATGCTGAGGTACAAGAGGTGGACCGAAGTAAGGTGAACTAATTCAATGTGAAGTGCTTTCTTTTTAAAATGTGATGAATCGCTTCTTCACTGGAGAACATTCAGACAAAACCTGGAATATACTGTATTTTTGACAGACCAAAAACTAAGCACGGCACTTTAAGTATGTTGTTCAACGACTCAAGCAGAAATTCTTCAGAAACCTTGGCTAATTGTTCATATCTCGTCAGAAAAAACAAAACCCCAAAAAAGATTCTTTTCGTAAAAGTTGGGGGGGGTTGTGTTTTTTTTTTTTTTTTAAACTTATTTTTGAGGCTGAGAGAAAATTGTCTCTATGAGGAAAAACATAATAAAAGTAAGTTGATTAAAAACAACATTTTTTGATAAGAGATGAATAATTTAAGTCATTGTTCCCAGTCCGCACATCCAGATGAACACCAGTACTCATCAATGCCACCACTCACGTTCCAAATGTGTTCATTTGAACTAGATGTAATTTTAATACTACTAACAATATAAAAGTGGATATTGTTAGAATAGATTTTGCATATAGTTAAACTGTCAACGTTTACGTCGGTTTGGTCAAGTTTGCATTCGTATCACTAGCGGCAGAAGCCAGACATGTCAACCATTAACCACTACTTTTAGCCGTCCATAACCGCTAGCTAAAAATATGCTGTTTCAGCTTTTTAACAGTTGAAACAGTGAGTTAAAAGTTAAACATACTTTTTATCTGCTACTTTTATCTATTTATCTCTCTCTCTCTCACCGTTTCTGACAAACAGTTGAAATAGCTAGTTGAAAGTAACGGATAAACTTTAACTGCTTCTTTTCGCTAACTTTCAACTGTTTATCCAGTGCTTTTAGCTAACTATTTCAACAATCCATTATTTGTAAATAAGCTAACTATTTCAACCTTGTATGTATTAGCTTATTCATCATTTGTCCAAACCTATCTGTTTCAACAACCTATCTGTTTCAACAAATTCAACTATTTATCCACTACTTTAAGCTAGCCATTTCAACTGCTATTTCATTAGCTATCTATTTTAACCGTTTAGCAAATTACTTTTAGCTGTTTCACAATTTATCCATTACTTTTACAAAACAGTTTGAATTATTTATTCATTACTTTTCTCATTGCTCATTTACTTCTCTGTTTGCTTCCTAATTAGTTTCCACACACTGTCGTTTGCAACCTGTGGTGTTTTCATGTTTCAGCTGACACATTAATATGTGGACATATAAGCCACAGCCGCTCTGCAGTCCTTCAATGTACCGCCTGGCAACTGCAGTACCCCTGGTAAGGAATCACTGAATTTGAATGAAGTAATTTATTAAGAGAAATACCCTTGCAAAGATATAGTTTCAGCTTTTGAAATGTGACAAAATGTGTTTTACACTATTTAAATTCAATACTTTTGATTTTTGAAGTGTCGGATGGACCACGTGGGCTCTAGGTAATTTGTGTTGAGTATTTTTTTTTTACCAGTTTTTTCTTTACATAGTATATAAATGGTAAATTATTTGAAAATACAATCAGTGGATTAATGTAAAATAAAAACAATTGATTTTTGTAACCCTGATTAAAAGAAGTAAGAAGCAGTTGTGTTGAAAAGTACAGAGGGAGAAACAAACTCCGGAGACAGCCTCGTAAGAGCAGCAAAATCTCCCCTATTTCCGCTCCTCAGGACAGAAAGCCCAGTTAAGAACACGCACCTGCAGAGCACACCGCCAGCCTCATAGCACTAAATCAGACTTGTGGAAGTGTACACACACAGATTGGCAGATTCTGCACCGACACACACATGCCCGCATGCAGAGTCACACAGTCATGAACAAACAAAGGAAAAAAGAGAGACCACCTGAGAAGACGGAAAACAACAGGCCTGCGTACACGCATACAGATGGACAAACAAATATATGCTCACTTTCTTACTCTAACACAGGATAAAAACACAAACACATATATAGTCTGTGTGGCAGCTAAGGCACACCTCTCTAGCTTCTTTTGAGAGCGCGTCAAAACCTGACAAATTCAAAAGATGCAAAAACAAAGATGCTGATGGAGAGGATAGTACACATCCACCTCCCTTGCCTCCATCTACGCCTCCTCGCCTTCCTCCCATCCCACCTGTGCTGTGTCCTTGGCTGGCTGACTGGCTGGCTACAGTGAGAATATTGAATGAAAAGCCTTTTCTTGCCAGCCAGCCAGCCAGCCAGCCAGCCAGCCAGCCAGCCAGCCAGCCAGTCACCTGGGGAAAGGGGATTTGGAGGGGGAGAGCAGGCTGGCTTCAGGCTTTGATCCCTGGTTGTTATGACAGAGCCTCAGGCTGAGAAATCTGGAGAGTCTCTTCTGCAGGCCTGTTTTCTCCATCTACCCGCGCTTTCATGGCAAGTCGTCTTCCACTCTGCCGCATATACCTCATCTGTACTCACATATATATATGTGTTTGCCAGTGCAGATACATCCTTGGGTTCATTCTTGATAAAAAACAAAAAAACAATCTTTCTCTGAATCCAGTTCCCACGCTGTTTGTGTGACTTTATTAGATACAGACCTCTAATGAAAGAACTGCTTCATGTGTCATCTGTTTGTGAGCGCACTTGCAATATCCCTTGAGGATTATTTTGTTTATTGTTTGTGTGTGAATGTTTGTGCACATGTATCAGGTCGGGTTTACCTGGGCTGGGTCAACATCGTTGAGCATTACTATGGAAGTGCAGTGGTAGTCCAGCACCAGTCTCCAGAAGTCCTTTACTGTGTTTGGCAACGGGTGCTGGGTCACTATGAAAGCAGAAGGCTGCTTGTAACTCTGGAGGAAAGGGAGCAAAATAGAGACAAAAGTGGAAGAACACGTTAAAAACCTATCACTGAAAACATCTAATGCATATTATACAGTATGTAAGCTGATAATTTACCAAAAATAAACCTATAACCATTTCTAAAATGACCTCCATCTTTTGACCTGCTTCTCACCGAGTGTTGTTTTCTAATGGAAATTCCATGTCTAGAGGGATTATATTAGGATGCTGCACTTTTAATGTGGTTTCTGGCTCCCCAAGAAAGCCTATGTTAACTGAGAGCATCCCGCACCTAAAAGGTCACCTGCTCAATCAGGCAAGAGCCAAAAAGTCCATCACTGAACACATTCCTTGTCAAGGTGTTCTTTGTTAGGTCCGCCCTTTCAAGCGATAAATAAATTTATCACTTGAAAATAGCTATACATTGCATTTTCTGTTGTCTTGTTGTGCATTTTAGTTATTGTGACATGTAACTGCTCCATCACAATTTTAATGTGACCGCAAGACAGAGGTGTTTTTGAGTAATTTTTTGGCAAGTATGTCAGAGCAATTCAAGTCAAGTCTCGGGTACGGTAAGTCCTTGAGAGCATTGAGGGAAGTCTTCCAGGTCTGAATGCTGACCACTGAAATGACAAAAATGTGCTCGGGAAAAATGAAAATTTTAAAATCTACGGTTCTATGAAAACTACGTGATATGATCAGAAGCTCCAAAACACCTACTAAATGGACCTTGAGGTGAGTTTGTTTTGTCAGCGCCTGTTACCAAGGTCGAGAATAAACCTTCACCAGGTAAAAACCTGAGTTTTAATATAATAATAATGATAAGTCCGGGTCAAATGTCAAGCCTGACTCCGCTACACGGTCACTGTACATATTCTTTCCATTTAGTGTTCATTTTTAAATACTCTTCTTGCACATTGTTCAAGACCTGTTGTCCGTACAACACATTTTAATTAAAAAAGTTTTTTGGGTTTGTTTATGTCTTCTCTGTTATGGATGGATGGCTAGAAGGGGGGGGGGGGGGGGAGGACTGCCTCACTATCATGTGAACAGTCTTGTGATGCTCGCCACTTTACACTTCACATTTCACTGTACATCCTGTGGTGTGCCGGTGTGCATGTGAGAACTAAAAGTCACTGAATCGTTGAACTTATGGTAAAGTCTTAAGGTGAAAGTTCTGCCTTATGATATTCAATCAGTGGTCACCTTATTGGTTACACCTGTAAAACCTAATGCAATAGTATTAATTTAACTATATGTTTATTATTGAGGTTGTAGAAGAATCCAAATCATGCTCCTTTAATTGACTCTGCATATGAATGCCAGCAAACAGGCTTAATATCTGAATTGTTCTTTTCTGTGTTTGACTCTTACATCCATGAGCGCAGCGTTGATGTAATTGGAGCTCTCCCCATCAATGGTGATCAGGAAGGGGAGGCAGCGGTCTGGAGGCAGGACGTCCATGCAGCGGTTCTTCTCGTGGTTCCTGGGCAGCAGGGCGATGCTGCAGTCCTCCACCCGCAGCGTGGGTGTCACCATATTCAGAGTCTGTCAGGTTGAAGCACAATTATACACTGTCATACCGACACAGGGAAGGTAGGCACTTGGGTCTTGAGTGTACTAATTATCTCCCAATATGGCAATTAACAATGCAATTCTTTAATCAGTTACGTTAGCAATAGCTCTGACTCCCCCGATGCGTCTGTGATGAAACCTAGGGGGATGATGCATCTCTAATAACACTGATTGGTCCGAGGAGGGGTGCTACTATTACCGATTAAAGTGATATATTTACTACTGATTGGCCCAGGGGGGGGACTGTGCCATTCATCAAGAGACAACGTGCTTAATGTTGTTTTGAACTGATCCTGCACCTGAGATAATACTTTATTAGGGATTTGTGTACACAGTTTTTTTAATGTCCTATTACATCCAAGTCTCCTTACCCTGAACTCCTCCTTAATGGGGCTGGAGTTGGTCTGCGGGTCCAGGCGGTTCATGTCGTAGTAGACGGAGCGGAGTTGACTGGCAGGTATAGTGGTGTCGCCACACAGACATGCCTCCAAAATGGCATCGTGGATGAAGACATACTGCTCCTGCAAAAAACAGCATCCTCATTGCGCATCTATCAGACTTCCGATAGATTCTTTTTGTTTTTAACAGTAGCAGCAGAAATACATAAGCCAGTGTGCCTCTGCATTTCGCTAGAAGAACTCAATGACCTTTCCGCAACCTTACCATGATTATTCTTTGCCCCAAGGCAGTTTCTGTGACTAACATTTGTCATTGTCTATGTTCAAAGGTTACATTACATATTTTTGCATTTTTTGGTACATAGCTGATTTAATTTTCGTATAAAAATCAGAAATCCATGACATTTTAAAAACCTTAAAATATTTAAAGGGCCTGAACGAAGGTATTTTTATCAAATTCCTTTACTTTTTCAGGTTTTTTCATGACCCTATCAAATCCTGGTGACTGTAGCAAGGTTGAGATTTCATGCATTGTTTGGGCATGAACAAGGCTGATGTCTTAACAACAGATACAAACCCCCCTGTCCTTAACTAGTTATGGGAAGTTTGAAGCCGAGCCTCCGAGGCTTGCACCGAAGTACGTAGGAGCGTGCTAGATGAAGCCCTGCTACGAGGATTGTATGGTTTTGCAGAAAACCTATACCTATGACAAACTAGACCTTGCATTGCATGGGACACGTTTTGAGTGCCAGTTTACGGATAGAAGCGTGCTAAACACCAGAACACAGAGTTTGTACTGTGCTGAGCTTAGCTGAGTATTTGTTATTATTGTTATTATTATCACAAGCATTGTCAGTGCCATGTGAGAGACGGTTTTCCAAGGCCGGGGAGGTCAGTAAGAGGTAAGGAGAGCCAGGCACAGTGAAGAAAGTTGTGTTTTTAATAAAAATGTACCCTCCTTTTTCTCCCCGACTTGCACTGCACTGCTCAGTGTAGTCCCCCTAAGCGCTGAATCCCTAAACGAATGTCATCCAGTCATTCATCTGTATTAACCAGCCTTTATAATTATGTTTAATGAGTAATGAGTCAATGACATAATGAAAACCACAGTTGTAATTGAAAAGATAGCAGGTCTATAGTGTTCTTTATACTAAAAGTCTCATGAATGCTTTCGCTCCTACACATTAACTTCAGCAGTAGATGTCGCTAGTGAATACTTTTGAATTAAGCTTCGATTAATGGACCTTTTGGCGAACAAATGGGCCGGAAAGCCTCACTGCTTCAGGAAGCCCATTTGGCCACCACTGTCCTTAACGTCATGCAGAGCGAAACAGGAAGTCGCGACACATTTCCTCCTCCTCACATCAGTCAGTCAAGCAGGCGACGTGGTGACACAGCTCGAGGCTTGATGTAAATCTCTTCTGAAGTGACATTTTCAGCTGACACTCCCCCGTCACTTCGGACAAAAATCCGCACACATGCACAGGGGTCACTGATTTACAGATTTACAGATAAACGTGTTGCCATTCGTTAATTCTGGTGCAGCGTGTGAAATGTTGACCCAAGAGTTTTTGACTATCGCGGGCCGGGTCAGTAGGTCAGTGGCGATAGGCGCTCAAACCAGAAACCACAGACTGATGGATCTTATCTGAGGTCATTAACTACAAACAACAATAGGGTTTTTCTTTTCCGCGGACAGATTAAACCACGTCAGAGAGTTGGTGTCTGGCCACAGGCTGAGGAGCCGTGCCAACGAGCCTGAACACCTGCGAGGGAAAACACACGCATACACACACTTTGAAGGTCAGTGAACTTGAGGAGAGTGACTCAGGGTGAACAACATTTGGTCTCCAGTTACTCAAATCCCAATTCGGACGTCAGAGATGAAACATTTGCCCATTAAGTCCAATGATGCTTGTGATTTAAAGGGAATTACGGTGAAATGATGCATTCAGCGAGACTATGGACGCCTCCAGATGGCCGGTGATCAGAAAAGTGTAAAGTCCATCCGTATTCCACACTGGCATAAAGCTGGAGGATGAGCCAGGGATGTTTTCAGCCATCAATATAAATGTGAACCAATATGATCAGTATGAATGCTGTCAGTTACAAGCCTCTAAACCCTTTTATTATAGCATGTATTGCCAAGTGCGTGTGCTTAGCACCCTGGGAAATAGTTGTGATCATTAGAAAATGTCAAAGGTGGCACGAACGACGACTCTAGCCATAACTACATCTGCCGTAAATGTAAACACCATTCACATGTATACGAAGCAGGCTAAAACAAGCACTGAGCAGCACTTGCTCTGCAGTCATCGGGCAGAGGTTAATTAATATTTTAATTGTTTAGTTACATAATGAAATGTATTCTCACCGTTTGAAATATGCGAGACTGGAACTGGTACTTGAAAGTGACTGACAGTAATAACCTTTACCTACTGAACCACGTACGCTCCAGAAAATAATGACTAATAAATGACAGGCAATCATTTATTTTTCCTAAAAAGTAAATTTTTTGGTAAAAGTGCTCCTTTCCTTGTTATTAATTCTAAGCATTTGTTTTGGAGCACCAGAGAAGTGGGGCTTATGCTAATAATTACTTCCAGATACTAGTTAATCCACCTTTGATGGCAACAGTCTGTCAAGCTGCATCCCCACTCTTCCATATTTTACTGAGAAGTGTCTGTGGACAGGCCCAGCCACGCTGATGCCAGTGAGGGACCAGATTTGCCGTACCTCGGTCTGGACCATGTTGACCCTCCGTGAGCGCAGCTCCCTCACACAGTTGTAAATGTCTACCACACCCTCTCGCTCCGCCATGTCCAGCATGATGTCGATGACGATGAAGCAGCCTGTCCGGCCGGCCCCAGCGCTGAGGACAAACACACACATTTTAAGCTTCAGAGTAAGAAACCTAAGGTCTGACATTCTACGTACTGTAAGTTTTTTAAGAGTTATGTTTTTCATAGCGTTATTCATATGATTGTGACGAGTAAAGGTTTTTACACTTTTTTTTTTGCCTCTTTTGTGATTAATAGCCACATTTTAAAGGGTTGGTTCACAAAAAACAGTTTCTAACGTACCTCTAGTGGTGTCTGATTATGAAGTTTTGGTTTTTCTATGCCTTGAATTTAAAGTGACTATGCAACTTTTGAAAGGAGAAATATCATATTCTTCTCTTACAAATAAAATGATCAACTCATGAGTAATTCACAAATTCTACATCTGCAACCTCACTTGGTCTGGTAGCATTGAAGGTATGAGCGCCTCTGAGATTTCTGCCTCTGCTTACATAGGGGAAGTGAATTTTGTGAACGGAGTTAATAGAAATGACAAATTCTAATAAAAAAAATTCAACAACATCACGCCTTTCCAGAAACATTGTTCCTGGTACTCATGACAACACACATATTTTGCAGTCAACACTTTTGTTAGGGACTATTTCTCTTGTAAAAAATTCTGAGCAAAACTGTTCTCAGACATGGATCTCAAAACAAACACTGTCTGCACGGTCCGATACCAGTAGAAGTAAGCGACACTCATGTCGGAAGAAATAGTGTTCTCCGTTGTGTTCTGTAGGTTTATTAATTTACATTCTGGTTTGCCTCTAAAATATTGGCTATGATAAACAGTTTTGCAGAGGTTTAGTCTTCAGGATGCAGAGTACTGCTGGTTTTCAATCTACAGACTAAATAAAACCCTGCTAAGTACTGAGAGTGGTCAATTCCAGTGCACACCAACCTGCAGTGAACCACCATGGGCCCAGCATTGGTCAGGGTCTTGGACTTGACCCTCCTAATAAACCCCAGCAGGCCCGTGGCGTGGTAGGGCACACCGTGGTCCGGCCAGCCCGTGAAGTGAAACTGTCGAATCTCCCGGATCTCATGAGCCCCTCTCTGAGGAACAGAGCCGTCATGTGACACAGACAAAGGCACAGCAGAAGTTGGCGGGGATGTGGTGAGTAGACATGACACAGTGTAAAGCAAATACAGAGTTGGACTGAATACCAACACACACTTCCTGGACAAAGTCAAGGAGGCATTTGAACCAAGTTTGTATTATCTTACAGCAAACGTGGCCTTATCTCTATACCTATTGTAGCACTACTCAGTCATGCCTGATCCATCCAGGGACACAGGATTATATGTTACATCTATTACCTGAGCACTGTGGATTTAAATATATAAAGAGCAGTTCCTGAAGTTTTAGAAAGTTGGAATTTAAGTTTATTCTGCGGGTGGAATCATTGCTTGTTGCCTTGGGAAATAACAAGTTGCAGTATAAGATTTAAAATGTCATTGTAACCTAAATTGCTAACTGTTTGTTCTCCTCATTAATTAACCACTATTTAAAGTTAAAAACTGGGAACCTAGTGGATAGAGAGGGTTCCACTGGGAAAACTTTCAGTACAGAAAGTGTAGAGTATGTACTATCCTTCCTTTGCAACAGTGTTGGGGCTAATGTGCTACTTGGAAATGCATTAGGTTACTCTGATTACATAGTCTGTTTCTGTTTATATCCTCCTAGAATTACTTACTTTTCATAATACTATATTTCATTTTGTTCTGGGGGCAAAGGTTTTTGTCTGTCAAAAATTTGAACAATCCTGGTGAAAACGGTTACAATCTATGTGTTGCTTGTAGCCCATTCATCCGAGTGTTGTCTATGGTGTGGGAACTGCATGCATTGCTGCTGACCAAAAAAAAAAAAAAAAATCAAAATGCCAGAACCAATCAGATCCAACAAATAGTGGATTAAAAATGTGAATAGGTTTTTGTTACATAAAAAGCTGAGAAAACCGACAATCCTCCAACATTTTGTCAAGGACCATGCTAGGTGTTTCTGGCTGAAAAAAGTGATATGGGAACAACACACTTGGCAGCATAAGACAAAATGTTATGAACTTGATGAGTTGTTTTTAATAAAGTGTATATCTGAAACAGAACTAAGTCATTTTTAATCAAGTGACATTAGAAGATGACCCTTCTCCTGGACCACTTTGCAACTTCTCTCAAGGTCCTTGTGAGCCAAGCACATAACCCATAACTTCTTCAGCTGAGCTTTTTTCAACCGGCCAAAGGTTGAGGTCTAGTACTGAGCATCTCCTAGCTGTGTGAGAGTGCACGAGGCTGATGATGGAAAAGTGTGAATGCTGTTCAAAATCTCTCAGTTAAAAGTGTAAAAAGTGTACCTTCTCTACAGCAAATGTCCTGATGACGTACTCTGACAACAGCTCAGTCTCTATGAGCGTCACCTTGATGTCGCGGTAGATCTCGGTGTCGTCGGGCCAGTACTTACAGCACTTCACCTGAGAGTGACAAAAGCAAGTGTTTTATAACCCTATACGCACACATACTGTATGCTAACTGCAACGCATTTACATTCACAGTGCTCCCTTGCACTGCACACAGTCATACAAATGATTTGAATATCTGCAAGTTGCTAGACCATCATTTTTTCCTATAAAGATAATTGTCACATAACGTTACCTCCCATTTACCACCTGATATTTCAGTTTCTGAAGCGTTTCTTTCAAGTTAAAATGAGATTCGCTTCGTATTAGTTTTGGCCCCGGTCAAGGATCTGCTGTAAATGGGAATCTTATGTATCGATGGAGAGCTCATTCTCACATTATTGCTTTTTCATTCTCACATCGATAATGTGAAAATGAGCGTAAAGGTAGACAGTCAGGAAACCTGGGACAAAGCAGAATAGGAACAGAGGGGGTGTCAGGTTTCTCCACCTTAAAAATTTTGACTACCGGTGCAGAGAATTAGGACAAAATATTAAAAAAAATAGTGTACTACAATTGGATGAGAGAGATATAATGACAATCCAATAATGATATGAAGTAATAAACCCTTAGCTGCTTAAAACAGATTTCCCAGCAGAAATCTAAAAACACCCCACTGAAAATATTTCTTGTATTAGGTATCGTAAGAGTGCAAAATTACCCCTCTCCCCCTTCCCCCGTTCAATTAAACTGTTGATACTGAGGGAGTAAGGCTGGTAATAGAAACTGAGATCATGGAGGTATATCAGAGGATGATAATTTTTGATGAGGGATAAATGCAACATCAGCCACAACTAGATTCAATTTTCATTTCTGGAGTCTATGCGCTGATTAGGAATGAAATGAGATTTTGGTTTGTGGAGTGACATAGACAGAGGGGGACTTTCAGGTCCCTTTCTCTGACACCCCTGATGACTAATCCCCGATGACAATCACAAATCCACCGTCCGCTTCCAGCCAGATTGAATTAGGCAAAAGCCATTACCTTATTAGATCACTCTAAATCAGACGCCTGGTTTGGGGGGGAATTAGCCTTTAGGCTGAATTATGCCGGCGTATACACAGATGTTCTTCTGTGTGGGCACACTTATGAGAATGTGACTGTGTGTACACAGCTCTTGAACTCACTTGCTCATATGGATAAAGTGTATGGAAAAGAAGCACACGTAGCAGCACCTCATCACACACACATCAACACGCTACCTGCCGAACCCAGTCTACCATACATCAAAGTGTGCCGAGCGCCGCCCCTGTGCGTGAAACCAGCAAGACAGAGTCTGTGTGTGCGTGTCTGTGTGTGTGTGTGTGTGTGTGTGTGTGCCAGGATTTCCCAGGGTTCATCAGCAACTGTGCCGAACAGATGGCCCACTGTGATATGGCGGAGTGATTTTATGGGGCCCTCTGTGGAGCCACCACCACTGTGACCAACTGTGCCTACCGCCCGCCATTGGACAAGGATCATATAACAGACGGTTTGGGGGACGGGGGCCCGCCGAGGACGGCACCGCAGCTAAGCAGGTGTGGAGAAGGTGTGGGGCGGAGCGGGCCGGGCTCAGCTATGTAGAGAAACGGCCTAATGAGGTACCTAGAGATGGGCCCATGAATCATTATCAGCTCTGCTACATTTAAGCGCCACCAAAAAAATGCACATCAGCAAAATCAACGTGTGCCTCTGTTTAAAGGGCTTTCGGTGTGAATGTGTTTAAAATTCTTGGCGAAAATCCCCTGGCAGTCAAAGCATTACACTGTATGTTAAGACCTTCAATTTCTCTTGATTATAACCTAACCAAGAGGAACTACAGTGAGAGTTAAGTGGAACAAATTAGGACTGAGGTAGGGCTGTGGGATTTTTTTCTTCCTGGAGATTGGCCACATGCTGTAGCAAGCAAAAAAAAAAAAAGAAAGAGAGAAAGTCCAGGCTCTACCATTAGTTTGATCATTATGAACCGTCCACACCACTCAATAACGGCCCCCCTTTGTCCAATGAGGACAACATTAAGAGATGGTTCTGCACGGAGGAGCCTGGTAGGAGCTGGTGGCCACGGCAGGGTATAATCTCCTGTTATAGAGCCACTCAGATGAAACAGCAGTCAGTCGCCTGGATGCCTCTCTGGTAATGAAGGCCATCAATCAGTTTCTTCTCACTTCTCACTGATCAGATGGAAAAAGAGCTGGCGGCACGCGAGACCCACGTCTCACTAAACCAGCACGCACACGCGCACATGCGCACACAAACATCTGGACACGGATGTTCACAGCGACACATGCACTAAAAAAAGGATGGCTCTCTTTGCCTTGAGATACAATCAGACAGACAGTCAACTGGGGGCAAGGTAATCTTATTTGAGATCTGCGGTTATAGTGAACATGCACTTAATACCCACCCTGCCCACTTCCACCAGGTTGGTCACCATGACGATAGCTGCCGTGTTCTCCTGCCAGACCATCCTCCAGAAGTCAAAGACAGTCTCCTGCATGGGGCCTTTAAGAGACACAGAGAGAGAGAGAGAGAGAGGGAATGGCATTTTACTGACAAAAAGAGAAGCGCGTATTCAGACTTCTCTTGATGAAAACTGTTCATCAAGCGAAACTGTCAGGAGAATATATAGCTGCTTGTCATAAAGCCAGACGTGGTTTCCTTTCCATTTAACACCTGCGCCCCTCTGGAGGGGGGTCCACATACATTAAAACCAAAGGACTTTGGTTGGCCATTAGACCCTTGTAATGAATTTGGACACAAAGACTTGAGGATTCATTACATACTTGGACTGCTGGACAACTCTGAAGGCAGGGAGACAACACATGCATATTTAAGGGCTCAGCTGTTTATTGGTTCATACACTGGCTCAGTCCGGGGGACGGAGCTTGACCTTCCTTACTTAGCCGGGGAGAGGAGAATTTTGTCAGAACTCCTCTCTATCGTGGTCATCGTCTCCAACCCTCTCTACACAGTGCACTGGTTAGCCAGAGGATCACGTTCAGCCAGAGACTCAGAATGACTACGTGCTCCACTGAACACCACAGGAGGTCCTTGCTTCCTGTGGCAATCCAGTTATGCAGTTCCTCCTCATTCTGCACACGTCCGTCAGTACTCTGCCGTTCAACTACTGTTAATTTACTGTTGACCCACATTACACTTTTCATTCAGTTTACCTTTGCACAATACATTAATTTACTGTTTAAATTACTATTAATCTACTTTCCACATTTCCATTTTTGCACTTTTGTCCATAATTGTGATTCTACCTCGCACATTACTTTTCACTTTTTGCACATTTGCATTTGTACATGTTTCTTTACTATTTTTTAGTAGTTTTTATAGTGGTTGTCACTTTTTAACTTATTTACTTCCTCTGTCCTAACTGAGTTTTGGGTAACTGTAAAAAAGCAATTTCCCTGCGAGGAATCATTAAAGTTTTTCTGATTCTGATGCTAATACTCTACCATGCATCACACAGTACCTGGATTATTCATTTATTTTTTAACAGGAAGTTATTTTTGAAAATGAACAACAATGACTGAGAAGAGAAGAATCTAATCAATCAATACCATCGATCAATAAATAATAAATATGGACCTGGGGTACTGTCATGTTAAAATATGAGGGCGCCTTCAAAGGGCCACAAAGCCCTATTTTCCTTAGTTGGAACTAAGGCGCCCAGCCCAAATAAAAAAACCAAAACAAAAACAGCTCCAGACTAAAAGTACACAAAAGTATGTGGACAAGGGCGTCCACATACTTTTATCTACTTTTAGTGTATATTGCATGTCAGTTTATATCACACGTAACTCTTAATAGTACTAAGAGTTTGTGAAAATTTTTGCTTAACACCAGGTTCCCGCGGGCAAAACGTGTGTGTTAAAAGATTCATTTTAAATACTGTAATACACAATACTAATTGTCCATCAGCCTTTTTCTCATTCTCTCACTATATGTACTTATGATTTTTATAAGTAACCGTATCTGTCTGATTCAATGTAATAGTCATCACTACATTTTTCTTAATCTACTTTACTCTATGTACACACCAATAAAGCTCATTTCACTGTTTTCAGACAGATATATGTCTGTGAAGATTCCCAGTCATCCAGGTCATGGTATTCTGCAAGTGCTATGCGAAGGCAGCTTCAAGCAAGTCCAGTTGCCTCTGCATGGAACTTACAGAAATGCAGTTTATAGCGCATTTCCCCCTCCATTTTCACTCCTCGGATCGAGCACTGAAAAACATGTCAAGTCAGATTTATTTATAGTGCTATCTACAAAAGATTCATCACAAACTGCTCACTCTACAGCTGAAAGCTTAAATGCAGATGAAAACAAGAGTGCGCAAAATTAATCACTAATTTGAGGATGAGGCTAAAGCCCATGCCTCTCTTCTTCTCTGCGTGTGTGTGTGTGTGTGTGTGTGTGTGTGTGTGTGTGTGTGTGTGGTGAAGCTCAAAGTAATTACCAGTACACCTCATCTGTTCAACACCAACCTTTCCCCAGAACCGGACCCAAACGTGTCTGGTGAACATCAAAATAAATGAGCAGACAGCCATTCAATGCCGCCAATATTTAGAACTTCACTGAGCAATAATTGTGGATTGATAGGAATTTAATTATTATTCTGGTTAATTAAAATTATTAGTTTTAATCAAGCACCAAGTCAGAAAAAAATTACTTCTGACAAATTAATTAGTAAATGCAAATATCGGCAGTTGTGCATTCTCCTGCGCTGGCCCAGATTACCTGGAGACATGACAAATTATGCAGACACACACGGAGTCACAGGGTAAGACACAACATGGCACAGACACAAAGTAGTGTTTTTCTTAAATAACCTTTAGAGAGCTGTTAAAAAAAGGGTCCTGTCGAAAAAAGTCACTTTTATTGGTTACACTGTTTTTGCATGCCAACAACTGTTCTTTATATTTTGTCGGCTTCTTAGTTTTCATGTCCAATTCAATACTGACATCTATCATTTAATAAGTGTGTCACTCACTCACAAGGTTTCCATATTTCCAGTACAGAATATTTCAAGAATTTTTTGGGGCGTTTCTGTTTCTATGCGATAGTGGACGGTTGTGAGGTGGCAGCAAACCCTGCTAAAATCGAACCAGCCGTGTTGAGATCACAGTATTTGTTATGCGCCTTTACCACTAAGCCCCCGTTGTAAATACAACTCACTGCGGAATATTACTGCTTCCTTACTACTTGAGAAGGGCAGAGTGCCTCACAGTGCCTTCGCTCATTCAAACACTGACTGCGGCAGCAGCCATACAAGGCAATGGCCTGGCCATCAGGAACAATACGGGGTTCGCTGTCTTACCCAAGGACATTTTGGGATTATTTGCCTTGAAAGCTTTGTTTAGAAAAATACCATTATAAAGGATATCAAATCAAAAGAAACATCTATCGAGAGCTATGTCCAGTCTAAGTCCTTTTCATTCCGGATAAACTTAAGAGGTAGATGAGCTAAATATCAAAACAACGACTTATTTTGGTTTGAGAAATGAAGCACTGAGGTTGCCTCGTATTAGCTGATCGGCATCAGCTGGTTGATACATGCTTCGCGATCCCTGGCTCAATTCGGCTGCACGGCTGGTCGTGCAGGTGTACAGCGCGGACATTATAACCTGACACATCACTGTAAACTGTGCGGATACAGTGCGCTCATGCCAGCACCGTTTGCTGCCCCCCCTCCCCAGTAACTTGAAAAGTTATAGGAAAAGCCAGTAGACAGCAGTTGCAGCGGCCTCTGCATCCTTTTTTATTATGTTACTGTTTGTGCTCTTTATTGGCTTATGTCTTCTGAAACAACCTAATTTCCCTCAGGGCATCAGCAAAGTGTCATCCACATTTTATTCACTTGATTGATCAAGCCATGTTTGCTTTCTGTGGTGCATAAACAGTTCTTAACAGCCTCATGTGACATAGTTTAAATCGCTTCTATTTTTCACAAACTCTGCAATGAAATTTAGAAGACCTTTGGCTGTAAAAACATTTCAAAATGAACCATCATCTCTACAATCATGTTTCTGCTGCCAGCCTGTTCATGAATCTCTCTCTTTGGAAAACAAGAACATTTTGCAGAGTATAATAACTGCATTTTTGAAAGACAGAGAAATGAACCTCCGCTGACTCCTTTCCTTCTCAACTGGATATCTAAAAAATTTGGAACAAAGTTCCTCGGTATCTTTTATCTTCTTTTTCCCTCACTTCCTCTGCTTTGCATGTTGTGGTGCGTCTTGATTTTAATTGTAGGATCTCAATCTCCAATTCCAGTCACTTCCATTCTCTCCAATAACTACCCAACCTGATTGAACCGCCCACTCAGCCACCTCCTACACTTGTCCCCGAGGGAGGATACGCACCGCCGAGAAGTTTGGGAGAGGGAGAATGAGAAGCAGGACAGCTGGTGTGTAGGACTTCAGTAACACAATAACACTTGCCATTATATGGTAAATCATCCAATGGGAGACTCCTGCCAAGCTTCAGCCAGCCAGTTTGTATTTCCATACGTAAGCAGAGATGAAGAATAGGTGAGGAGGTGGTCCTGGGCAGCACTTAACTTGATGACACTCAAAAGGAAGTGAGTATGGCTCTTGATGAATACGTGGCTAAGAACTAAGGGATCTCAAACACAAACAGTTTGATAGCTTTCATGTTGAAGTGGTGGAGAGCCTCTGGAGTTCAGCTTAACTTTTATTGACAGGGGGAAGTTGGAGTCTTCTAAGGCCCATTGTTTTTGGTTTTTAACCAATCTCCACTGAAAAATAGCTCAATATTAAATCCGTTTGGAATCGACTTTTTCACAGATTTCATGTCTCCCTGAATCCAAATTTGACGTGTCCCCTGGTGCAAGTTGACACTGATCGCCGCAGTTAACGGGTAGTAAATAGGATTCTTTTGTGATATTTACATCTCAGAAGATGCCTCAGATAATAGAAAGTGAAGAGAAAAATTGCAACAAAGCATGAGTAGTATGTTGTAAAACAATAGCATTGGTTGTTTGTACAAACTCTTGAAACGACATAAGTTTTCCTGACAAGCTCTTGTGCTCTATAGTATAATGTTGTAATAGCACCACAACAGTTCTCATTGTGGACATAAGGGCAGATGGTTGGGCAAACAAAGTGTGTTACTTTGACGTGGGAGACCGCTGTTCACATCAAGTCTCCTGCCAACAGTCAACACTGATTTCTTCTAACTGTGTTGATGATCCTTTCCTTATCCAAGTAGTTTTAGCTTAACTGTAGAGGTGGCAAATCAGAAAAATGGTTATACGAATCATTTTCAAAGGAAAAGTACTAACAAACAATGTCATCCTGAAGATAGGGGTGCCACATGAGAAAAGGCTCATCTAGGACAAACCTTTAAACTACAGACTGCAAACTGCAAACGGCATTTTTAAAGTTCACTTTTCATGTTGATTTTTGTATAAGTGATTTTTAAAGTCTGACTTACACCAGATTACTTTTTAAAATAATCAAAATAAACACCAATACAGAACACCGGTATTCCTTGATTTTTTTTCTTTAGAAAAAGTAAAACAGAAAATACTGAGTTCAAAATGCTTACAAGAGATGTTGATACACAAATCAAAGATTTAAAACCTGCTTCAAACAAAGTCGTTAGTTATCTTTATAAAGAGCCTCGCTTAGTGACTGCTTACAGTGTCAAAGACTTAAGCCGCAGGTTACTGGAGAAATTGGTTTTAGAGCTCACTCGAGGAGCCACAAGGTGAGGGCAGTGTTTCTAGTACGGCGCGCATGGCGCCTAGTTGGATAAGTTTGGAGGAGGCACTTCACAGAGGAAGAACGCCAGCAGCAGCTTCGCTTCCAGCTGTCAGAGAGCTAATGCTGCTGCAGCCGACGATGTGTTTTGGGACCAGGCCTGTTCCTCCTTTAACAGCAAGGAGTGTGACAGCTGTAGAAATCCCCCAGCCAGGTACGCCGCAAAACTCCTGATGAACGAGTGTGCAAACACACTCACAGACAAACATGGGCTACGTTCCCCTCTTGCCCATTAATATTACATGCACCAGACTTTGGAATAATGTACACTCACTTATCATTGATTTGCTCTCTCTCTCTTTCTATCTGCCACCCCCTCACAACCCGCTGGGATTTGAGATGTTAACCTGTAAATAATAAAACTTTGGCGCTGCTGGTGACATTTGCTGCATGTCAAGGAGGGGAGGGAAGAGCAGAGAAGACTGGAGAGGAAAGCTCGATGAAATTGAACCCTTTCCTGCATCGTGAATATTTTCCACATCACCAGGACGATTCAGGGACTTATCAGAACTGTTCGTTCCCTGGCTTCCGTGTAATTCACAGTCTCCACCAGGAAGCTTAAGCCCGATCGGTATTTAAATGATCCGCAGAACATAAAACGGACAGAGGCAAAGCGGCTAACTGAGAGGGCTGCGCCACATCCATGCACCCAATCTGCTAAGTAGGTGAGCTGCTGCTGGCGTTGGTGAATTACTGAGAGACAGTTGTTGTGTTGCTGCAGCAAAAAAGTCCTGGATGGGAGAATGACCTACATAATGACGGCTTTTATGGAGTGACAGCTGTTCTACCTGCCATTGTCACCTTAAGAGAGCAAATGTACTCGTGAATAAACCCCAAACTAATGAGTGTCATTGTAGTTTATAGCATGAGAGAACGGGGACAAAGTTATCCCGCACGTCTGCCATATTAAGCACACCCTAAACCACCTCCACTATCAATTTATGACAAAGATTTTTTAGCTTATCCAGCACTATTGTGGGCCTCATCATTTTCTGAGCTACTGCTGGTCCCGGAGGACTTGAGTGGAAGTGTCACTCACTGAAAGACTTAGCTGGGGGGAGAGAACAGACTACTTCCTCATTTCCAGCAACTGTGCCAATGCCCAGGTGCTCTTTTCAGGTGCTACAGTATGCAGTTTGTCTGACTGAAAGAGACAGGTCTGTGTCTGGCTTTCCTATCATCTCTGGCTGCTCTTTGCCTCAGTTTCGGCAGACTGAGCCTTCCTTCCTGTCAGTCTGCCGGAGCTGATGATGAATTATAAAAGGGCCTGCTCTCCCAGAGAATACAGATGTTTCCCCCCACACACACACACACGCGCGCACACACACACGCACGCGCGCACACACACACGCGCGCACACACTCTTCCGTGCTGGATGGCTCTACACAGTGAAAAGCCTTATCGTGCTTGCGATACAGTCAATAGAAAAATGAGGACTTATTATGCAAGCTCAATGAGAAAGTAGGGGCTAATTAACTCGAATGGAAACACGTTTGGCTTTTTGAGAATTTCATGCTCAAAAAGGGGGCCTCCGTTTGCAATATTTCTTTCACTGCTGATCTCCATATGCATATTTTTAAATGAAATGCTCTTAATGACTATAGGAGAGTTCTAGAAGTCACAGTAATCCCGTTGAAATCCTTCCAGAGGTGAATGTGCCTGTAAAGGCGGCTTGTTTTTGTGAGCTGAAGCCCAGCAGAGGAGCGTCGGCATTTGACAGACAGCTCAGCTTTCGAGAGTGTGACTCAGTGGTCAGTATATACCAGGTGCTCTGCATGCAGGCGGATAGACAGAGTGAACGTCTGCTGCCTGATTGGTATGCCATCTCTTTCTGAAGTAAGAGCAAACAGAGGGTTGTTTTAATTGAGACACTGAGGAAGAGAGGCAATGCACTAATAAACAGGTAATTATGCAATTCCCAGCTCCGCCAAAGCAGATTGTGAATCCATTAAGGCCTTTTCGCAAAAACGCCCCCCCTCCAACGATTTTTTTTCTAAAGTGGTACGCAAAAGCCCCATGCATGCAGCCTTGTTTTGGGGGGAAGAGAGGCTCTCGACGCAAAATTCATAACAATTAACCATCAATCAGACTTAACCTCTGGGGTCATGGTAAGTGCTCCTCATCCTGCAAATCTGCTGGCCAGATTAACAGAGTGACAAAATGTGCCTGTACATGTCAGCTAATCCATTTATTTATTCAGCTTTCCCCCAGACTACCTGATAAATCGCTCCCACACCACCGATGGAAGGAAAGAGGAAAGAGAGAGAGAGAGAGAGAAAGTGTGCTGCTCTGCTTGATCAGAGGTGCACAAGCGTGTGTTTGTCGGTGTGTGTGCGTGTGTGTGTGTGTGTGTGTGTGCGTGCTGAGCGGCAACAGATTCCCCGAACACACACTTGACTGAGCATCAAAGAGTAGTTTGCAAGAGCGTATGTAAACAACGATGGGGATGTTCAGAGAGATATTTGTGAACACCTGCACAGATCCATCCCCCCTAACAGACAGTCTTAAATTCTCACCGCCCACACATTCCTACCCAGAGTGCCTTGCAATTTTTAGAAAGTTTTATTCTTACCTTGAGTTGCAATATAGTGATTTGGCCTGTGGTAGCCCTGAAAACAGAAAGAAAAAAGGTGGGAGAATATGAGAGTCACCTCACTTTCCTCTTACTCGTAAAAGAGCAGATGTCATGAGGCCATTTCTCTTAGAAAACACACACCGACCTTGATATTTAGTCTGTTTTCTGACGATGCAAACTCAGTTTATTTCTACACAAACAAACAAAGCACTTTATGTGACTGAACCGAACAGTTTTAAACTGTATGGAAGCCCAATTAACAGCTGCTGCCGTTTCGGATGCCCCCTCTTTCCACAGCACAAATGAACTCTTAGAGCACTGCCGCTCCACCTTTAGAGGCATTGTTTGAGAAATTTGTGTACTAGTCAAGAAATATTGTGCATAGTCAGGCTGCCAGATGTTTGCTGGCCACTGTACACCCATACAGTTCTTTGTTTCAATATCTGTCTGAGTGAAGAAAATGCACAACTAAAAGCTGATGGCGGATACCGGATGC
This sequence comes from Xiphias gladius, assembly GCF_016859285.1. Lineage (NCBI taxonomy): Eukaryota > Metazoa > Chordata > Actinopteri > Istiophoriformes > Xiphiidae > Xiphias > Xiphias gladius. The sequence goes on along the minus strand of NC_053413.1, from coordinate 21,536,563 downwards.
ATAAACACTCTCCATCACACACTCTATATGCAGCACACCTCTGGAGTGAGCAGCCCAAGTGTTGATAATCCCCAAGATACAACTAACAGCACTGATCTTCACAACAGGCCCCTAGTCTCACGGATTACTCTAATCCCTTCAAGTTTTTATTTGTCCAATTCCTTGTCTTCTCTCCGGAGATATGAGGCAGGAAACAAAACATTAGGACTTAAAGGCTCTTCCCCAGCCCTGCCTCCTCTTGATTGTCCCCCTCCTCTCCCCACCCCCATCCACCCCTGCTGCTCTGCTTATCTCACTCATATTCAATTTAACTTGGACTGTGATTAACGCTCCTCCAATGAAGGGAGAAAGACACAAAGGATATTTTCCTCACTCCCTCTCTCTCATCCACCGGGCTCCTTCAGCTATTCAGCTGTCCTCCATTTTTAATGACTTCTTTATCTCTGGACTGAGGAGGAGATTTGTTTGTGCTTTCATGTATGTTCTGTCAAGTAAAGTGGAGGCCCAGTACGGCATCGGATTAGAGGGGGAGAGACAGAAAGGAAGGAAGGGCCCTGACAGTGACTGTCAGGTGAGTAGAGCTTACTATAAATGGACTTGCAGCTTTTTATAAGCATGTTACGTTAGGTACATAAGTGTGTGTTTCTTCAACACAAAGACATAAATGCAGAAATGTCAATGTTGAAACTATTAATTGAACAGGCTTTGTTTCCAGGGATGTGTAAATTACTAATGAGGAATTAAATATGTGTTCTGTTCTTTGTATTTTGCTGCATTGCTTATTACAATGATCATTTACATTCATTCTTTCCAGTAACAGTGGGATGTTGAATGTCTAAAATATGCAGCATGAAGTGTTTTTGCCTGTGGGCATGAATTTGTTCAGCCTGAATATCATTAGACAGCCCACTTTTGCAAATCTGGGGTGCAAACCCAGATATCACCTGGGAAAATGCATTTACATACTACTTATTTGCTTTGCCAAATACACGTAGACGAAAATAAAGAGTAAGCGCTGTCTTCATCATCTTCACTGGCAATGTTTCTTTTCCAACCCAGAAAGCGACGTCCTTATGCTGTACTGCATATACAGTAAATCACAGGGAAGGGTAAGGCCAGATTTCTAACAAGGCAAAGGGAGTAACTGCCCTGGCCCCAGACATCTAGGGCAGATTTGAGTGTCAGTCGTTTTGTGGTAAGTTTAATTTATTGCAATAAGCATAACAAGCACATCAACAACTGAAATTATACAGGCCTTAACGTGGGTCCTGCTTCATTGGCTATATTGTTTCCCCATCTTGAATAGCAGTGGTTCCCAAGATAAATCTTAGGATCAATTAAAGGCATAAGATAAATATAGATGTATATTTTTCTGTTACACTCGCATTTCTGTTTAATCTAATTTGTGGTTTTTCCTTCACATAGAACAATCTGAGAGGGACAAATCTATCATGGGTTGAACTGCTCAAATCTCATGTTAACTCCAGGCCGCCACCCCCCCCGCCTCAATTAAATTGGGTTTAACCAAATAAACATAAGCAGTCGGTCAGTAGGGTCCCATTGATCATTTTTTGCCCAGGGACCCATGCTGGATTAATCCAGCCAGAGGATGGATGGCTGGTCGTACAAAGCGCAGCACCGAGGTTTGAGTCCCGTGTAGGAGCATTTGGTTATGGTTAGAAAAAGATCATGGTTTTGGTTAAATATTGAAAAACTCAACACATCCAATCTGATGCCCTAAATCTGTGTGGACTTTTACAATATTTAACCGAGACCAACCTTAACCGAGTGCTTTAAATTGCCGAAACAAAACCATAAAAAATGTTAAACTAAAGTTGCCAGGACTCGCTATTGTAAACAAACACAAATAAAATGCGTTTCCTTGTTACGTTGATAAAAGATGTAATCTGGGTGGTTTTCCGTTATCGCCGAAGCGCATCTGCTGATGCAAATTACCTGTAAATGAACACGTACATTTCGGAGAAGGGGTTGGGTGAACCTGAGTTACTTGATTTCTGTGCACGCTTGCAATTTTAATCGCACCACTGCATTACTTCAGCATATAGTACACAACCCCGGCAAACGTTTTTGTGCCCCATGCGGGCACAAATATAACTCTGCAGACAGCAGGCCATTACGATATGTTTCCTTGCCTCCTAAATGCTTATGAAAATACTCAATCAGCTGTGGAGAAGAGAAACATACCCGACTGGCTTTGCTTACTCATACATGACTCAAAATAATCGGCAGTGTAATAGAGTACAATAACAAACACTGTGGGAAATGTTCTACACATAAGAGTTTATTGGGCAGGACAAGCTTTTAGATGGGTTAAAAAGCTTTCTGAAGAGCAAAAACATCATTACCCATCTGCCTGCATTTTCTACTAAGCACTTTTCCAATGAAGCTGGCAGAGCAGTGGAAATCCTTTTCAATCAGGGCCCTTTTTAATATGCGTATATTCTTATCTTAAAAGGGGGCCCTCTCTATTGTGAGAGTCTTCTCCGCAGCATCTCTATTCGCAGCATAATGGACCATAAACCGAATAGTAGGAGAGGTAAATAATTTAAGCCCCCCGCATTTTCTGTGGCACACCTTGCATTATGAATTTATGTTTGAAGGCATAACAAGAGATTACAAATTACCACATTAGAGGGGCGGGGGAAGTGAGGATGGGAGACGGAGGGAGAGTTGTCTCCTGAGCAGAAAACCGCTAAGGGAGGCAGGTACATCGCCAGCCCATTACACATGGAGCGGAAGCGTATGCTCAAAGAGACCAATGAGCTGCTGTGACTGGTCACATCCTGCTACTAGCACTGCTATTAACAGCAAATCAGGGTGGACCAGAAGGTTCTATATTGAGCTAAGTGAGTTAGATCTGTTTTCGAATGGTGGCATGTCTCACGCCACGTTTTAATGACTTTAGTTACTGTAAAGGTTTGCTAAGTCATTTAAGTGCATGTAAAAGCTGTGCAGCAAGTACTCTCCTGTGGTAAGAAGTCTACCTAAACCTCTGTACAGGAAAAAAACTGTTGCATCTAATTTGATTCACGATTCTACTGAGGAGGTTTTCCAGTGTGGGAGAAGTTGGGTGCCGAGTAAAGATGTGAAGCAGAGTGATGCCGCTACAGCTCTGCCATTGTTCCATTCTGCCCTAACCAGAAAAATGACAACATGAGGTGTTTGTTCAGATGCTTAAAATGGCCGATGTTAACATTTTTCTCACCAGAAACCCGTTAAGATGATGTGAACAATGACTGGGCCCCCACGGCAGTAGTGTCACTTTGTTATTGTGCAGCAAAACATCTTAGGAAGGAGATGGGGGAGATGGGGGATGCATAGTCTGGGTCCCATTTACGACCAGCAGTTACTACTGGTTTCTTTAAACCATGGGTTTGAAGAATCATAGAGGTAGAAGGTCAGAGCAAGCTCATATTGTAACAGTAAAATGAGAAACTAACAATTTTGACTTGTCCTATCCGTATATTTGTTTCTAACTGTGATGGCCAAGGCAACACGTTGTGCTCTCTTTGTGTATCTTGTATTATTGTTTCAGTTTTATCCACCATTATAACGTCACTAATTGAGCCTCCTTGAAACTTCTCCCCTTTTTGTTCTCATTTTTGGTTCTCAATATTTGTTCATGATGTTGATCAAAGCAAAATCCAAAACTATAAAATCAGTTTCCCCTGCGCGTTGGTTTGCCTTCTCTCTCACCCAGCACTGTCAGCCTCTGATCTTTATTTCTCTTAATAAAATCCAATGAATAGCGTGATGCAGCAGCCCTCTAATCTAAGGCAATATGTATGTGTACGAGAGTGATGGGCAGACGGCAGGGGATGTTTGGTCCCTGAGGCTCCCCGCGACGGCGGCACCAGCGCCCTCTCTCTCCCTGAGAGGAAGCGCAGTGACCTTTGCATTGGTGGCGCTGGCTGGTGTGTATACTTACATCAACATAATTTGCATTAATGTAATCGGAGCTCTGTTCCCCCTCCAGGGCCTGCAGCCTGACACGGGAGTGATCATCTGGAAGAGAGGCAGAGAGGAAGAAGCCAGCATTGAATTAATCATATTAACGAGGGCATCAGGAAAAAGAAAAGGGGGAGAGGGACAGAGAGACAGACAGTAAAACACAGGAACAAAGAGAGAAAGTGATGATGGACGACTGGAGGAATGACCAGACTGGCATTGCACTTTGGCAAAAAATGTAAAAGTGGAGCTGTAGAAATGCAACATGGCTGATGGAGGGCTGCTGTCATGTGACTAAGCGTGTATAACAAAGACAATTATGCTGCTGTCAGTTCGAAACCTTGATGACTTGGACCAAATGAAATTAAGACCGAAAAGTTAATAATTAAAATTGTACTATTGGACGTAATTGACCACAGAAGCCCGCTTAACGGAAAACTTTATAAACTTTAAACTAATGGTTAGTAATGTCAGTATGTGAGCATAATGCAAATGCATTATAATAAACCACAACACATTTACTTTGAATATGGACATAAACTGATGGTCAGATGAATTTGTGAATTAAGAAACTTGCAGACGTAACTGCTCAAGCCCGCACACATATTCAACTCCAAACTAACATATCGATCTGTATTCTAAAGTTATGCACTATACCTTTAAAGCCAATGAGTAATGACACAATCAACAAAAATTGACCTTCAAGGTTTTACAATGACAGCGGTGACTAAAGTTGAAGAAGGGTTAAAATGACATTTCAAATCAGCATTAATTGGCAAATTTGCATCGCAGCTCAGCTCCAGTTTGGATAAGTAATATGGATTAATTGTGAAATCAAATTTTACATTTTTATAAACACTGCTGAGGCTACAGGTTATGTGCCATATGCTGCACAGCTTATTTCTCATAACTGCAAAGACACTGCAGGAAGATGAATATAGAAGTAGATTGGAAAGGTCAAAGCTGCTCTTGTTGGCTGATAATAAAACTTTGTTTGAGCATCCTATAGTTATCCAGAATCACAAGACTGGCCAATAAATCAGCCAGAAGAACGGGAGCTGCACACAAAAATTCATGAGCGCTGAAGAGATGCTTTGTACACACATGCAATAATATTCCCATATCGGTTCTTCATGCGGTTCTCATCCTTCTTGGCGGAGTCCCATGGTGCTGACTGTCCTTCAAAAAAGCTCTGAAAAGAGAAAAAACAGAGAACAGAGAGGGGGGAGATGAAATGTGGTGTCATGTGTGAGCACTTTAAAAGATAGCCAGACTAAAGAACACACGCTTCCTCTTTCAGCTCTAAAAAAAAAAAAAAAAACATGAAGGGAACATTGCAACAGAAAGGAAGACAGAGAGAGATATATTCACATCATTATTAGACATGAAACACAGGGAGGATGGTGGATCCCGGGAAGCTGTGTCAAACAGCGAGTGCCATTAGGGCAGAGGCGGCGGTGGAGTCACACTCAAACCTCTCCCCCCTGCCCCGCTCTGCCGGGCGGAGCCACCGCGGCGACTGTCTGTCCTCCTCATCTGAAGCAGTCAATCAGCTCGTCATAGGGAAAAATAAAGCCAGCTCGTCGTCTGCAGATCAAAACTGTTCCGCTCAGATTACGCTCATGAAATATTTATCATCTCTCGCTGGGGAGATTTCCATTCTGATGGCACACTAGGCACAATTAAGCCAAATTATGAAAATACATCTCCACTGCCAGTCCACCGCTGTTCAGCAGGGGCGGGTGGGGTTGGCTCCAAGCTGACTAATCTGGACAAAAAACATGTCATTGTTCTGGCTTTTTTGATAGTCAGCTAACGCACATTTGAAAAGTCGGCCTATACTTCAGAATGCAGGCTATTTGCAAATGCAGATCAGAGAGCATTTACTGAATGTTCAAAAGATTGTTTCGAGAGCTCTTTTCGTGAGGTTAGCCAGTCTGAGAGAGCTGGATGCACTGTCTTCAATCATCACTGTTCTAGGACTTGATGGTTTCATTCATCTCAGCGCGATGGCAGGCAGCAGGCCATTTGTCTAGCAAATAAAGGCCTTTCAGACACCACACAAGGACATATTCCTGTACTAAGTCCTAAGGATTAGTGATTTAGCTGAGAAACAGCTTTAATATGCTAAAAATACGTCCCATCCTTCCACTGAAGATGGAAGCATGTCTCGGAGATAGATTATACAGTGTAAGCCTCTCCTCCTGTGGCAGTATGTCTTGAGTAAATGAACATGCCAATGCCATGCTGGCACTCTGAAGGATACAGGTCTAATATTAAGCATCTGAAGACAAATCATTTTCAAGCCGAAGGACGTTACCAGGCAACTTTGTAATTGTCCTCTCTGAAACTGAGTGACCCTGCTCGTCTCAGACGCTATAGTCTCATTTCTCCAACTGCTTGAATCCTAAATTCAGAGAAAAAAAAACAACTAATTATCGTGATACGGTAGTTTGTGTCCGAATAGATAAAAATTAAGGATTTAAATCTAAAGGCTATACAACCACACTGGGAATAATTAGCTACCTGAAATTCACCATACAGTGATAGAAAAACAACCAATGGCTCCACATTTAAAAACAATTTTGTAGCACAGGTCTGTGATGTCTTTTACTTAAGTGCATCTGCAGGTAGTTTTTCACCATCCTCAAATTATCCCCCTTGGCCCAGATCCAACTTAGTATGCTTTTAATTACAGGCTTTACTCCAGCCCCAGCACAGTTTGTCAGCACTGCAGTTTCTTTGTCCGTGACCACTTATTCTAACTGTAAAGCTCATAACTTTCTTTGCATTGAACCTGTACGGGAAAACCTACGTAAGGCGACGGCAGAGTACCTGACACACACACACAAACACACACACACACCGTGGCAAAGTAAATAAATAAGTAAGTGAATAAGTAACACAAAGAAGCAGAATTGTTTGGTGAATTGCTTCTGAATTGATTAATCATTTGCTGTGTGAGAATAGGAGACTCATTCAAACGGGCTAGTGTTCATTTTTGGAGCCTAAAGAATTTCAGGATTCTCGCAGTAGGCCAGACGCAACACATTACCCCTCACATAAAAACAAGCTGAAAGTGAAACACAATGACAACAACAACATTTTTGATGCAGTTGAAAGTTGTTTTCTGCTTCCTGTTTGCTCACTCAAACTGTGTGTCAGCGTGCAAAAGAATTTAGACATGCAAAACATTTTGTTTTACTTTATATCAAACACGGCTTTTTAAAGCTTCTGCAAAGTATACATCACGAGTTTGCAAACTGTGGATTGTCTTTTTCATGGTTTTCGAAGGACCAATCATATCATCTATTTGGTAGTCCAAATTTTACATGAACTTTGGTACTTGATTGGTTTGGCTATGCGATAATGGAACACACTAAACCATTTATTGACCCACACCTTAATTTTTAATTAACAACTGTAGTATAGTAACAGAAAGCTCTGGTTTGAGTCATTATTATTATCTCCCAAAGGGAGAACATTTCATAGTGACATTCTCAATACTTGATATGACAAAGGTTAAAAAGAAAAATGTCAGTGATTCACACATTTCATCATCTGTACACTGTCAAATAGTTTGGTATCTTTGCAAAGCTTCTGTTGGTAAATGCCCTTTTCAGGTGAGATCATATATGTGAGATGTTTTAAATCCGACAGGGCCTTAAAAACAGCCAACAAGCACCATCAATCTGTCGGGTTTGCGATATCATCTACAAGTCGAAAAAAAAAACTCACAAATAACCAAAAGTATTGGCTTACCTCGTTTATCTGATCCAAAGTTAACGTACAGAATAACAAGAAGCATGGGTCAGAGAGAGATATAGTACAGTGTAAGTCAACAGGTTTAGAGGTGCACTAGGCTCCAATCTTATCATCAAAAATAAACGGTTAAAAAGGGCATTAACCTTTGGACAGATTGATGTAGAGAAGACAGCAGCGGAACACAACATACAAATGAATCGCTCTAGCCAAGAGAGAATGAGCTCCGTTACACACTTTAGGCATCCCACAGGCCTTTTTTTTTTTTTTTTTGCAACAGGCTGCGGACAGCTAGGTAACGGCACGCTAAGGGGACGGGGGCCAATCGTTCGTTGTGGCGTTGCTTCTTCTTGACTTGATTCTTATGCGTTCGTGCAATGCTGGCCACGTGAGCACAAAACACCTTTATCCATAATGGATTAGGCCTGGAGGGCAGCCCAAAGCACTCCAGCCCTTCAATGATCCGATGCTGCAGGTAGCAATGGGAGGCTGCATTATTAAATTCCGCAGTCATGAGGGGGAAGTGGGGAGTTAATTACTGATAAATCTGGCCCACACATAGTAGAACTAAGCATGGAGGGGTTTGAAGAGCGGGAAACGAAAGCAAGAAAGGATTGTGGGAGGTGTAGATAAGTAAGTTACAGAAAAAGACATGAAGCCAGAGAGAAACAGGAGAGCGCATACGAGGTAAAGGACTAAAGCTGAGAGGACGGAGAAAGATCTGATGCAAATTAAAAAGAGTGAAGATTAAGATGAAGATGTGGAAAAGGATGTAAGTATTAAAAAGTAGCAATACTATCAGTGAAAAGGGCCAGTGTGATGTGAGATCGACTGAAGTGATACAGATTAGACATTTAAAATGAAGGACTTAAAAAGTAGAGCTTGAAGCCTCTCTGTTGCAACCTGGCATCAGGGTGAGATGAGGCTACCTGGTGTGGTGCTGGGGGACGGCAGGGAGGCTGGAGTGCCGCCAAGCCCTGCCAGCCTCCCACACTAATGAGAGGAAATGAGAGTGATGCTCTTCTGGGGAAAAATCTTTTGTTTTGGTGTCAGCAAGAGGCATGGTGTCAGATTACGGGCGCTGTTTTGTGACAACAGTCTTAAGAGAGCAGCAGGCTGCCATCGCCGGTGCCTAATCAGACCCGATTCAGATAATGGAGGGGACCTGGGTTAACACATACCTAGCTGTTCCTCACACCTTTTTGTGGTGGTGGGGGGGCGCGTTAGGACAACAGCATTTGACACAAACACACACACGCGCGCGCGCTTGCACACGCGAATATGCACAGTCGCTGCAAACAACATGGAACAGATGAACAACAAAATGAATCACACCATAAACACACTGAGACGGGGTACATTAACAATTTATCATAAAAGTGCATCTGGGGAGAAACAAAACAGTTCTGCTGTGCAGTGCAAAACTGAAAGAGAGACAGACAGAAAGAGAAAGAGACAGATACAGAGTAAGAAACATAAATGCAGCCCAGTATTAGACCAATAAACATCTCCGCTCGAGAATCTCCATGGACATGTTACGAGTCTATTACCGGGCTTTATTTGTGTTTGTAACCTTTATGGTGGGGGGTGACAACCGGGTCGCGTCCTACCTCGTACTCCTCCTTGAAGCCGTAGCCCTCGGCACACTTCATCTGGGTGATGTGCTGCAGGAGGTCTGCGACGCGGATCGCCGGGTGCAGCTGACCCGTCTGGTACGGCACATCGACCGGCTCCCGCTTCCTAAGAGAGTGAGTGTGGGACTGCACCAGGCTGCTGGTGTCGCTGCCCATGTTCTGGCCCTCATCTGCGGGACACAAACACAGGAAAAGGCCATGGGAAGGTCAGGATGGAGAGGCAGGAGCTAACCTAGCCTGACTTATTAGTAGATTGTTATAAGAGACATATGGGTGACATAATGCTTGAAGCAGTAAATGTCAGTGGTATTTTATGAGTTTATCGTCGTACGCAAGTTCTCTGGGCGATGTCAATCTTCTACCAGTTCATATCTCACTTACAACTTTTCCCATTAACAGATGGTACATTATCTCATTTACTGTTAAGCATTATGTCACCACCCTCCAGATTGACAAACAAACCTTAGCTAGTAATCTGTTTGTTATGGATGGTCATAACAACACAACATCATTGAGTAATAGGATGAGTCATGTGGTGGGAAGGTTCAGGTCCATCTGTCTCAGTGTGTGGCTGGAAAGTATTTGATATCCTAGGCCTACTGTACTGTACAACAGCCTATAGCCATTAAAGTACAATGCCCTTCACATAAAGCACTTACATTACGAGCATTTGATATGGCTACTGTCAGAATATAATGCACCAGTGGCCCTCAACTGCGAGAGACAGTATAGAGCGTTCGTAAAAGTCCACATGAATATGCTGTAAAAACAACAAGTTTACTTTTTTTCACTGGTAGTACAGTACGCTGGTTTGGGCTGCAGCTCATATTGCGAGTCAGACTCCATTCTAGCTTTTTCATACTGTAATCCAGTCAGTGGCAGACATGAGGCACAGATGCTGTGGGGAGCCAGCGGATGATGGAGGGTGTCCAGAAACATGGAGGAGGAGGATGTGAGGGGGTGCGGTGGGCCACAGTGAGCATGTTGCAGCAGGCACCGTCGGAAGCATCACACAGACACAGCGTGGATTCAACCCCTGCCACCCGTTCTTCCCCGAAAAATGAAAAAAGATTAAAAAAAAAAAAAAAAAAAAATCAAACCTAAAAAGAAAGAAAAAAAAAAACAACCCAGGAGGGAAGCGGAGATGGGAGGAGAATGCATGGGGTGATGCTGCCATGGGGCACCGTACGTACTTTGACCATGCTAAGCTAATGGTGGCTTGGTGGCACGGTACGGAGGGTGGTGAAATGCTAACATGTCCACTGGTCATGCAATAAATGTCATGTCATAATGTCCATGTCAGAAGCAGCCTCTCACTGTCGACTTGCTTTCTGAGTAAACACCACCTCCTTCCCCCAACCCAGGGCCCACTTGGGAAAACTTACCATTAATGGGCACTTTTTAGATAGCAGATACATAAGAGGTTACGTATGTAAAGAGAAAGAGAGGAGAAGAGAGAGGAGAGAGGGGATAAGCAACAATACAGCATGAGAACCTGTTACAGTAGAGTGTTTTTAGAGCTACGCTATAGGGCAAGATCACATGCCTTCTCAGCCCAAACTGCCTAGGAAGAAAGCCTAGTCAAGGGGGGATGTTGAGTGGATAGATGGGGCAATTTCAACAGTGCAAAGACAAAAGTAAAAGAACAAAAACAAGGAAGTCATGGATTTCAGGGGAGAAAATAATGGTGAAATACTGGTCGTCTTTGGAACAATAAGTAATAGTTTCGGATCTCTAACTTGCACATTCTAATGACGCCAATTACTTTTCGAGTATTCCGACATTTTGAATTTCTCTCTCTAATTGCTATAATTATATTCGCATGTGCTAGTGGTGACACCTGTATTTATACCATTTTTTTTTGGGTTGTTTTAAAGGCGTGTGCGATGAAATCAAAAACATTACCAATCCTTTATGATCTAATCAGTTTTGATCATTAACCTCAACTGATGAGACAATGCTGTGACTGAATGTGTCACAACTGAGAGCATGTAACCTTTACTGGCTGCCGTAATTTCATGTTAATTGTTTCATGCTTCATTAAATGTGGAACTAACATAAGCAGCTGTCACAGCGGCGATGATGAAAGACGCTGCTTCCAGTTACACTAATGTGAAAAAATTATGCCCTAACTGTAAGTTGCGTACTTAAAAATGCAGTTATGCTGCTAGTGGTGAAGCTGGAGTAGAGTTGCTTATTGCGTCTTTCTTCTTGGCCTTGAGTATTAAATTATTGCAGTTCTAGTGCCCCACTTAGTAGCTACATTATGTGCTCCGCTGGTAGAAAAGCATCTGCTCAAATAAGATGCTGCATTTTCAACAAAGGCCAGTAATAATTAACCGAGGAACAAAATGCTTTTTTATAATTCTATTTTATTACTGAACGGGATGAGTAAACACTGGCAAAACAAAAACAAAAACAAGTAGGTCACTAGCAGTTAGCCAAAGGCAGGGGGAGCAACATTAAAAAGAATAATAGAAAAGGTTGTTGTTTTGGAGGGAGGGAGGGGAGTTAACTGCGTAGTGAGGAGAGAGGGGAGGGAGGGGAGGGCAGCACAGCTAATTCTAGACTTTCCAAGTTCAGACCGAACGCAACCCGTTTTTGTAATTTTTGGTAAGGGGGGCTAAGAGAGACCGTTTTGCCGTCTCCCTCTCACATTGATTTCTGTTTGTGTCTCAGTGCAGCTGCTATGGCTTCAGCGCACTGCAGCCGCGGCGCTGGGGCGAACTGCACCCCCACCCACCCCCCCCGTGCCCCCCTTAGACACTCCCCCACATCCAGTCCACATGTCTGTCCATGCATATGAGAGGTCAAACACGTATGTGACATCACACGCACGACACGCAATGCGGATGGGATGGAGTGAAGCCAGCCTCAGCCCAGGAGAGCCCCCTCGTTTGACGGGGAAGGGAGAGGGAGAGGGGAGGAAGGAGGGAGAGGGGGCGAGGAGGAGGAAAGGGGGAGAAGCAGCAGGCAAGTATGAAGGTGAGGAAGCCATTTTTAGTAGAAAAGCCAACAAAACCAAAAATGGAAAAGAAAAAAAAAAGTCTGTGCTTTTTTGTCCTCACAGTCAAGTCTTCAAACAGCCATCTTATGAATGCAATGTACTGCAATTTTCTTTAACATTGAATTAAGAATAAATAATCAACAGCAATGGGAAAAGAGAATGTGTCTCACCTAAGATAGCGGTTGGCACAAAGGGATCTGCTCATACCCCCACAACAAGTGCAGAAGTTGGAGGAGGAAAGAGAGTTGCAGTAAATAAAAGAAGCCAAAATAAGTCCGCAAAAAAACAACAGTAGCAAAAACATTTACACTTTCTTGGGTTCTTGCCAAGCTGCATGACAATAAAAGCTATCATTTTTTCCAGAAAAAGCTAATTATACAGCAAGTTAAGTTGATTATAAATCTGGCTGCCCTTTACCCCATCTAATCAATGAGCTGTGATCTGATGACATGAGACATACATTTATGGATATTATTTGGAGAAATTGAAGTTATAATTGAACAGCTAAATTCTATCTTGGCAAAATGATATAAAACACACTCTGTTATAATCAGAGATGTAGCAGGGTGTAAAACCATCCAAAGTCAATTTATCTACCTTCTCATTTGTGAAATTGTCTAATTTTTAAAGCACATATAAACCCTATTAGGTAAATTCATACCACACATTACAGCCCTAGTCTGTAATTTACATTAAAAAAAGAAGTATCACAAAGAACATAAAACTAATTAATACTTGTTTGAAAATACGGCCTCTTATTAGTTTATCCTCCTACTTTTGCAGGTTTCATGATGACTGAATTTCACACCTTCCGGTTTCACTCAATATCACTGTTTATATTGCGAGCGCTTCTTTGTTGACACACAGGATAAGCGTGAGGAAATACAGTGTATGTTTACCTGGATAGTAGGAGTTGGTGGGGATGGAAGTACTGAGAGTGTTGGCTTTAGGCAACGTGAAGGAAGAGGGTGACGATCCAGCTACAGATGGAAAGAAGATCAAAACACTAGGCGTCAATAGTCTAGTACTGCTTAGTAGCGGAGGAGGCATTCAGATTCTTTTACTTTAAGTAAAATAGCAATACCACTGTATAAAAATACACCATTCATTCCTGCTTTCAAAATTACACAAAGGATCACGTCCCCCTAATTACAAGAAAAAAATGTTTACTCACTCACCCTAGGGTGAATGCACAGACAAAAATCCATTCACCTCCACTCTACGGTGGTGGCAGCTGAAATCTCAAAACCTTGAGCAAATTAAATACAATGCAATATAAGACAATGCTAGAGGTTGGTGCATTGTGGTTTGGGTGAATGGACCCTTCAAATGAAAGTACAAAAGTATTACGAGCTAAATTTACTCAGCCCTCTGGAATCCAGGTGCATTTGGTTTCAATTTTGCCGACTTTCTGTGCATTTATTGTTGTCTCACCCTACATGCATGGTATCTATTGAAAGTCTATTTATGTAAATTTCTAAAAATATAAATAATTAGTCACTTGCTTTAAAAAATGTCAGCAAGCGGAATGGGACTACAAGCAAGAAACAACAAGCATATTTCCATGAGGTACAGTGTTTTGTTTTTGTGATAAAACCATTTAAATGTATGTGTGTGACGTGCTAAAAAATAGTGCGTCAGTAGCAAAGCAGAGAGTGGTCATGAAGTTGGCAAAATGATTCTGTTTTGTTAGTGTTACTGCAGGAAGTATCTAATGTTTGCTAACATTAACTAGCATAAACAAGACAAGGTAAGACTGTAGCGGCAAAACTCCTGTGTGTATTGAACCGAGCAAGAGTGTGTTAAATTGCCTATAAATATAACTTGTATAATTGAAATTTTCAATTGTAAGAAGAAGTTTGTGTTGTCTCGCTTTAGAGTAGGACTGCAACTGCCCATTTTTTTTCATCATCAATTGATCTTACTGTCCTGATTATTTGAATAATAATTTGAACCATAAAATGTCAAATTTTCGAGAGTCCAAGTTGACATATTCGAATATGTTGTTTTGTTACCCAATTAAGTTTAATATCATACAAAAATAAGAAAAACTGCAAATATTAAAATCTGGAAATAGTACATTTTTGGCATTTTTGCTTAACAATGACAATTAACCAACTAATCATTTAAGATCTACTTTAAAATATCAAAAGTACAAGAGTACTCATTAGACAGCAGAACGATCCCTGTCAGGGTTGTATTGTATATTAATGAATTATTATTACTGCCTAACCACTACTACTGACTAACTACTTTACATACCGTTGGGTCTTTTAATTGATAAATATACAACATATTTCACACAATAATAATATGATCTATATGTTAAATTTTCATCTGCAAAGTAACTGGTAACTATAGCTGTCAAACTAATTTGGTACAGTAAAAAGTACAACAGTATGAAGTAGTATAAAACAGAAGCGTTAAAGTAAATTTTGATTACCCAAAAGCTAAGTATTTGAGTACATTTCCTGATTCTGCTATTGCGTTACCAGAGCAGGGCAGTTTTAATATGGACTATGGAGTAAATGTCCATTTTTCCATTTGGCAACCTGGTCTGTCACCTGGTTCCACAACAAAATAAGGACTTCTCGAGCGCCATCAAGAGAGCCAACTGTCGCTAACAGGGTTTGGGTTATGAGTGCACCATGTTCAGGTCTATCATCTGCCAGCCATGATGTTTTGAGGCAAAATGAAACTATTGACAGTCACTTAAGGTCATGGAGAGGGTGAGAGATTTTAGAGTACAGTATTGAAGACATAACACTGGCAGGCAGAGTATGAAGTAATGCATTTAAATCATTTACGCTGGCAGACAGATTTGAACATCCACACCAACAGACAGTTAATCAAGGTCAGAGCATCTTTGGGGCTCATCCCCTGCAGGGGCGCGGAGACAGGAGCTGCTGTGGAGTTTTAATCTGATGGTTTTGCCTTGGATTATACCAGGTCAAGCCCTGGGTGCAGACTTAGCTGAGCTGTCCATCAACAAAGTATTAAGTTTAACCTGGGACGGAGAAAATTAATAGGTTATCGCCCCAGAGCACATCTAGTATCTGTTGTGTGTTTACTCCGTGATTTGGAAACAGAACGGGGGCTGAGTTTAGGACCTCATGACAGACTTCTCATAGTGCTCATGTTTACTGATAAGCTTTGAGGTCAAGTCTGGGATTTCAAGATGCCTTGATTATTGATCAAAATACCAGACTCCCCTCAGGCTATTCACAATCGTTTACACAACTATTACCACAGCTGAGCAACTATATTGCAGGAATCAGCAATGGAATCCTAGAAGTGAATTATTAAAATTGCTGATTTAAGTTTAGTTTTAGCTAATTTAACAAAATTACTTACAGAAACTGAAGAAATTTAAAAAGAGAATATGTAAAAAAGGCAGAACAAACCCTTGAGGGCTTGTGAAGAAGGAGGAATCTTCCGTTGAAGAAAAAATTAAACAATCTTTCTCCAAATCATATCAAAGAGTTTTCTGTCAAATGAAAGTAAATTCTGTTCAAATGTTTTGATTTGAAAAAGCCATTTTCCTACTGACTGCCACTAAAACTGGTAACAACGGGTTTTCAAAAGCTACACAATTACTGTCAAATAATTTGCATGGACTGAATAAAGACACGGTAAGAACAAGGCAAAAACAGAAAAACAAAGGGACATTAGGACAGTTCTTCATTAAAAATCCATTTTCAAACCTAATTTATGCAACTGGTTGTGGTAAGTGATAAAAAAGGAAAAAAAAAACCCCACCTTTATCATGGTAATTAAAAAAAAAAAGATTTGATACCCTTTGTTCTGAAAATGTAGATATTTTGTGTTTGGGAAAGTCAAAACAATTTTGATTCCTTGACACATATGTTCACTCTGCAAATGAAAATTTAAAGCCAGGACTCAGGTTTTTTTTTCCTGAAGATGTTCCGAAATCCACAGTTTACTGGAAGAAGACCAAGACTCACATTTTCAGGTTGTCCCAGTGCAAATACTTCCTGCGCAGTCAAGTTTGATTTCTTTTTCACCTGACCAAACCAAATAAATTGCTTCCAACCTGCTCGGTGTGTGTGTGACTGTAAAAAGGCAGGCAGGCTAACGCTGACCCATCTTACCTCGGCCGTTGAGAGTGAGGGTACACTCGCTGCGGCCATTGAGTGTGAGCGCACACTCGCTGCGGGTGTTCAGCGTGTGGTTGTGTGTGTCCATGAAGGAGAGTGCCTCGTCACAGTTGGTGCCTTGCTCCGTGTAGCTCTTGTCCATGGAGTTGACCATCACTGTCATTTCCTGGCGGGTGCTGTTCAGTGTCTCCTTACGCTTCTTGGCCAATTTCCTTGATATGGGAGGGGGGGGGGTATAAAAACAAACAAACAAAAACAACAATGACTGAGCTTGAAATGATCCGATATCATATTGGTAGCGATGACTCATAGATGTAATGAGATGGCTGAGCTAATGTGCCCCGGGTTGTGGTCATATTAGGCTTTATTAGGCTCCAGATGGTTTTTCAAGCAATGAACTATAAATCCTTGAGAATGTGGAAAGGTGCGACACCCTAACCCAAATACATCAGTGACCCTGATGATATAGTATTTGGGGACGGAAGGATTCGAGTTGTGAACGGCGAACTGAAACAGTCAACCTACTTTTATTGACCTACTCTGAGTTGATGTGCTGCAGCCTACAGGCAATCTATCCCTAATCAAACACCATTAAAGCAGCGTGTACGGAGTAAACACACAAACGCAAACATACACACGCACAAGTTCTCACACACACACACACACACACACATACATGCATATACAGATGCCATCAGGAGACTGATTCTTACGTGACAAAGCAGCTGCAATGTTCACATCTCACCCGTCCTGGCTTCATTCACTGACTCATGATGAAATACAGAATCAGATGTGAGATTTCACTACATGTATGAGGCCCTGCACAATCAAGCCCCCACATAGATTCATTTACTAGCAACTCCTTACTCTTTAAATAGGGCTCTAAGATCTCGTGACCAGGGCTTGTCGTCCGTACTACTGGTCAAAAAGACAGAACTAAGGGTGATGAGTGTTTGCCGTTGGGACCCCAGGCTCTCAAACAGTGCCCGAAAACATTCTTGTACAGACAATCCTTCCACTGATGTTGTGTGTTGCTGTGTTGTCTTAGTGTGTTATATGCTGGTTTTCAGTCATACTTGTGCAATGGCTCCATGGATGGAATTGTTTGTCAGTAGCCCCTGGCTGAAAAATATCAACGCAAATAATATACTGGATTGTTTGCAATGTAATTTTATACAGAGATTCATGGTCCCCAGAAGATGAATTCTAATGACTTTGTCGATTCCTCGACTTTTCATCAAGTCAAAAATGTAATTTTTCCAGTTGTCTGATTTGTGACCAATTTCACAGACATTCACTTTTTGTTTAGTGCTACCATGCTAACACCCTAAACTAAGATGGTGACCATGGTAAACACCTGCCAAACATCAGCATGTAACATTGTCATTGAGAGCAATAGCATTTATCTCAAAACACTGCTAGCATGGCTGAAGACCCGTTATTATTAGACCAAGGAAGGCATTAGGTGCAGTGATGTTTTTGTCCGACTTCTGCATTCAAAAATCTACATACTGCAAAAGAGAACTTTAAATTTTTGAAACTCTTGTTTTGGACAGTGGACCAGTTTCCTTCTCCGCTAACTCTGCTCAAGTGTCCTAAGCAAGGCTCTGAATCCCTGAAGGCGTGCCGTTCTGAGGCTAACCCTCACCTCCGACCTCCTAGAGGAAGGTGTCACTCACATAAGAGAATTTCCCCATGGCGATAAATAATGCAGCACATTGTCAATCTGAGAAGTTAACCCCCCTATAGTTCCAAAGAACCTGCACTACAGAAAAATGGCAAACAGCTTGAGCGGGAACATACTGTAGCTATAGCGGTATCTGATGCCCGACACTTCTCTATAGCTGGAGGGGAGCAAGCGGTGTAAAAATTAACTATGGCAGCCCTCACACTGATCCTCGCACTTTGTTACTCTCTGTGTGACCCCTCTGCCTATTTGAATTGCAGTCACTCTCACGGACAACTGCTGTCTAATGACGCACTCCTGCTGCTTTGTTTTCGCAAAGCTCCTCTATTTATTCAATTCTTTTGCTGTCTTGTGCCATATGGCAACAGGCCCCCGCTGCCTTCAAGCAGTCATTTGCTCTGAAGGCCGCGACGTGAGGCTAATAGTGGATCCGTTCTTCAGAAAGGAAAGTGACAAAGTAGTGACATTTTTATCTGCAGGACCCACTTTTTGTCTTTAATCTGCAATTATACTCGGGAACGAAATGGCAATCTTGTCCTTTTTTTTCCCCCTTTTTTAGCTTCATATTGTAATAAGAAGGAATGAAGAGGGGAGGCGTTGGTGTATGTACCCCAGGCAATATTAAGACTGATTCGGCACTGTTGGAACTCATGGGGAAGACTGTTTAGAACCACTACATTCGAGGTTTTAATACTGTATCACTGTTCTTATTTCTGCATCTGCTGAGACTTGGATTTCAGCTTTCCTGGCCCGTGTAACAGTTGAAGTGGGAGCACTGGGGATAAACGAAGCTGCACAGACACCAGTGCCAAAGTGAGGAAAGCACCGGCCATACTGGGATGTTTGCTAGGCACAGTGGGTGTTAGATGAAGATTAATTGGCATGCTATTCTCTCCTCATTTGTACGAAGAGAAAATTTAATGATAGATAACTATATTACAGGGTCTGATGTGCTGAGAGAGATGGTACAGGGAAGCGAACAGTAGAATGTTTGTGCGTGTTGATGAATGTGAGCATTTATCATATCCCCTGATGGCTAGCGTGAAGCTGCACATGGAAAAATCCCAACAAAAAATTAGAAGTACTGATTGCTTGCAGGCATGCCCGACCATAAAATTTCTCCCAACAGCACTGAATATGCATATAAAGGGGACAAAACAGACAGATGGCAGAGATGTCTGTAGAAGTAAAGACTGAGCAAACATGCCAGGTAACTATAACCGGCAACTCTCATTAGAGAGATTGTCTCGATTCAGTACATGACAGGCCTGGCGTATCCAGGATCTAAGCGAGCAGAGCTCCTAACTCCACGAGTTCAGCTACAACAAAAAAGGAAGCTGCTCAGATTGTACGTCTGTGTGTGTTTGCCAGAATGTCTGTTCTGTGGGAGGTTGACGCTGCTGCAAGTTCTAAAACAAGAGCTTCAGAACCTCATGCTCAGCATGGTGGGCCTCGTTTTCAGCACCGGAGCAGCCTAAACCTTGTGACATTGGGACAAAGAAGGCTTCATTAGAGGATCCAAACACATCTGCGGTGTTTGTGTGTGTGTGTGTGTGTGCGCGTGTTAGATGACTGACA
The DNA here is from genome assembly GCF_016859285.1 of Xiphias gladius. Classification (NCBI taxonomy): domain Eukaryota; kingdom Metazoa; phylum Chordata; class Actinopteri; order Istiophoriformes; family Xiphiidae; genus Xiphias; species Xiphias gladius. The sequence goes on along the minus strand of NC_053413.1, from coordinate 21,516,808 downwards.
CCCAGCTGGGAGGGGCAACAGAAGCGTCTTTGATTAACCCAGTGGGGGCATTTCAGTAGTTGTTTGCACTCTGTCTCATTTCAAACTTGTCTCCATCTTTAACACATTCTTCCACGGGGTTGTCTGTACATTCATTATTTATCCATTTACCTACTTTAGAAGCCAAAGCAGCAGAAAAACTGAAAGAAACTATTTTGTCGATGCAGATTCTATTCAGTGATGCACAATACTGTTTATCTGCTAACTTCATTGCTTCATTGATTCTGTAAACGTTTTTTTAAACAAAAAATATATCGAAGAGCGTCCTACATTATTCTTTTCATTTTTTTTGTCTTATCTATCCAAAAACTATTTGTGCTAAAAAAAAAAAAATAAAAAAAAACAGCAGCAACATGAGCAGCTTTGGTTGTGCACGCTGGGGCGATTTAGTATTAGGACTGAAGGAGTTCAACTGAAAAGTTTCTAGATTAAATTTACTGTATAAAATACGTGTATAAATTTAAAACTAAGTATGAAATATATGAAGTAGCGCACTGTAGGGCGTTTCATTTATTTGGGATTTTGAAGTGACAGTGATTATATTCTCTCATATTGTAGTAATCTATAAGTACCATTTTGTTTGGTGTAATGCTTCTGAAATTCTGAACTGACGGTGTTACAAGAATACGCATGAATCTCTTTTTGCTCTCTGGTCACCGTATTCCAAAATTATAGTTAGGTTACTTAAGGTCTATTATTGTATTTATCGATCACTACACAACATTAAATTTTTAAACCCATATAGCTGTACAGTATACATCATTTCTCAACTTTTCTTGTGAGGTTATATTTTCACAAATTTGTATTAACATGATTTTTCTTCTATTGTAATGGGGCTGTATGTGTACAGTACCAAACTGTTATAGACTGATGTTTTGTAAGTGACATCTATCTAAAATGTATCTATTTAAACTCCATTATTCCGTGCATGAAATCCCGTCGCCCTGCTCGAGCTGCTCTTCCTCCTTGCCCTTCTTCATCAACATGCAGAGCTCGTACCTGCAAAAAATCTGCAAGGCTTGTACCAATTAATGTGATTCTTGCTGCATGTTCGGCTTGTAATGTTTAATCAAGGTGTTTGCCCTGAGCACATTTTGTTATACATGGTACATTTAGTAGGCCTCCCATTCTGACACTGAGTGCAATAGAGGTGATTATGAGAAGTAAGATTTCTAAAGAATGCCGATGATGATTTATATCTCTCTATGTCTTTGTGTTTCCTTGCTCAACAACAGATGAAGCTATTTATATATTAAAAGTAAATAAAAAATACTAACAGTGGCTGACTCTATTTAGGCTTTTCTCAGTTTCTCTTACTGATATAACACCGCAGAGGCAGCGCCAGGCGTGCAGGTGTGTTTACCACTTGGGTAACTCAATAAAATGTACACTCATCATACCTTTAGGGATTTATGATATAGGTGACCACCTGTCAGATGGAAATGGAACACATCACTCCTGAATAGTGTTGGAGCAAATGTTTTTTTTTTTTTTTTTTGAAATCGTGTTTCTGGCTACTTGAACAAATGTAAATCTATTGCTCACTATCCTTTTAGCTCTGTTTTGGTCTCCACCAACTCCTGAGCAAAGTAACTGGCTCTTTAGTTAAATTCTCCATAATGTTCACCAGCTAGTTTCTAAATTTGTACGTCTGCTGTTTGGTGCTGGGCGGGTAGCGTACAGTGGGGGCCTCAAAGGTTTTAGGTATATGAAAACAGCTACTTTGTGTGACCGAAAAGAGCGGTGACAATGAACCAGGACATTCAAGTTGTGGGCCATAAAACCAAAACGATCGGCCTAAAATTGAACTTGAAATTGAAGACATCACTACAAGCAACCCCTTTTGCATTTGACATTGTAATTTAATCCATCACTAATTTAAAAATATTAATAATGCAATTTTGAATGAAGAAATTAATAAATTTAAATTACATTGCAACTTGTGTAGTTTTTATGTAGACGTATCTGAAACAAAGCTAATGGTCTTTTGTAAAAGGCCGACATTTGTTTGATACAAGAAAAAGATAAATGTCTAGATTGATTTCACTTGCAGCTTCAAGTGTCTATTCATAGAGCAGCTAAGGTAAAACCACAATTTTTCTTTATCCTGTAGTGTAATTAATGTAATCCAAATATGTCAAAATGGCATCTGTTTCTAATTAAATTAGAAACTGTCTTTAGCTATAGTGTGGACATTGAGTTTATTATGTTAAGGATTTCCATCAAGAGATTAGTCTAATGTTATGTTACATGATACAGAAAGCACTTGGGTTAATTATACAGAAGAAATCTAGTCAGTCACATCACATACCTGAGGTTTGGGGACCACTTGGCAAGCCTGATAAATCAGTCAGAAAGTGTTACAGTTCGTGTGTTTCTACCTAGCATGCCTGCTGCTTGATGGATGAATCCAACTCTCACGGGAATAAAGACCCAATCGCAACACTTGCCCTATGCCAATTGATCTCCCTCTTGTCCCCCGCAGCAGCAAGCACAGCAGCCGGTATGGCCACCTGATTAAAGAACGGTCACACATGTAACTGCATCCCTAATAATCACACTGACTGATGCTGTGTTGCGTGCTAGCCCCCGCAGCCAAATCTGGAAATATACCTAAAGTGCATATTTTGGCGATTGCAGGATGTTCTCATGCCTTTAAAAGACTTTGATGAATGCATGAGAGCATTAATAGGGTTCATCAATCATAGAGGTGTTGTAATCTCGTGGCTGGCAACAAGGCTGTCGTCAGAACTGCAGATGAACACTTCAGAGAACACTCCAGAGGAGAGCTTCTTAAGAGTGCAGTCTATAATTAACTTGACATTATGAAGTTTGGATACATGCAACATTTTAATCATATCTGCTTATAAGCTGAGGTTAGACACCTAGAAAGTAGTAACAGAAGGGGGGAAGAGGAGTGAACATCTATGGTGAGATGCAACTTTTTCAGTTTCTTCCTTAACACTTCAAGGTAAATCAAGGTACTTCCCAGTTTGCTAATATACTTTTATGCCTCTTTCACTTGCATTGCACCGTAGCTCTGCCCACGTTAGACACCCGAGACAGATACAAGGAGAAGATTGTAGGAAGGGGGATTGTTTTATTGAATGGGGCCTCCTTGCTCTCCTAAGCATAAGTTTGAAAGTAAATTACTCATGATGCAAAGCAGTTCCACCTCTTAATGGCCTTGTAGAAAAATTCTTTTGGTTTTACTTGGCGATGCAGGCCTAGTGTTGAACACCCTGACGCATTTGGCTGAAAAGTTATTAAACTTTTATTTTATTAATTTACTCCAACAAAACATGACAAAAGTGCAAATGAGATTATTCATATTATTTATACTGCCCCTGTAATTAAACAATTTACGTGCAGTGTGCCCGATGAATCCATACAACTACAATAAACAGCTACGGTGGAGGACTGCGTGAATAAGAATCAAATCATCTTAAAATTGTTTTCATGTGAATTCTACCTTTTGAAATAATGTATTACTCCACTCACCATTCATAAATATATAAACGAATAAGCATCTTGCATGAAACTGTTAAGGGGCTGTTGCAGTTTAGATTTTCCATCACCGTTGGACAGGAGTGAGAGTCACTTGTTGCAGTGATCCTACGACTCAAATGATATTAAAAGAAATCTGGGAAAAATCACTTTTTTGTCATCTATCTGTTCAACCCTAATTTACTCTGGTTGTATTTATTCCCACATTCCCTAAGTGTGTTTATTATCCATTACTATTTGCTGCTGTCATGGCACATTTCCACATGGGGATCATTAATCCCTCATCTTATCTAACTGTATTTTATGTTGTTATCTTGTCAGCTTTAGAACAGCCCTCCGGTTCCCTTCTTTTTAAATCTTAACAGTAAACCCACAATTCATTTTGACACACGAGACTGTAGGAAAACATGGACGCAGTGATATTGAGCCTGCGGTTTGGCTTTGCACCTCAAAACCTTCCTGTCAATTGTTTGGAGCCAGAATATCCGACCTGAAATCCTGTCAATCAAAGCAAACATGCCTCCAGACAAACCGTCATCAAGACTTAATGTCCTTTTAATGGAAGAGTAGAACACATACAAAATATATAATTAGCTATTGAATCCCTAACTTTATGTGGGAAATAATTAAGTGACTTGTATGCAGTAAATTAGGGTCTTTCATTCCATTTTGGAGCCTGCTTTTAGCAGCTGCTAGAAGAGCTATCGTACATCTTAAAGCATTTCTGTTGTGGTTGGTTTTGTACAACTGCAAGCACACTGGCATTAAGCCAAAAAAAGCAACACACACACACACACACACACACGCACACAATTAATAATTAAAATAACAAAAAACACAAAAGCCATATTTTGATTGTTTCACTGACAGCCTCGTCTTTTCCTGCTTAGCTCGGCCAATGTGTGTTCACAGCTTTGATTACACCACTCCCCTAAGTCGTCAGGCTTTCCATTCAAGACAGCTGTGATCTAACATGAGTGACACACTGGGTATTCAGAGTAGTATTATCTCCAGGTGTATTCTGAGATGTTCTTTGATGCGAGGCAGCCTCCATTCTCTCCTCTGATCACAGCCATCTCAGAACAGATTAGTTGGCTTCCATCACAAAGACTGTACAGAGGGAGCCTATGAGCTACAGCAGAGAAGGCAGAGCTGCAGAATAAGCTTCTTTACCATTCGCAGGTGTGATGTGGAATTGTCTGTTATATTAACAGCCAATCAAGCAGCGCCGCGGCGATTGTTTTATGATGTTGGAGACAACTAAATAGAAAGGAGCCTAGTCTGCGATCACATTAGCTTGCTCGGTATGTGATGCAAACGTCTTGTCGGCTAAAGACACAACTCCACCATCACCATAGAATCAATGGGATGGACGTGCAATAACCCAAAAAACATGCTTTGGAAAATAAAATTTTTTTTTTTAAAAACCAGGAAAAAAAGCATGAGAGCTAAGATGGCTTGATGTCATAGTGAGAGGATGGAGTAGGGGTAGAGAAAAACTAGAAATTATCGCATGCATACGGAGCCAAACTGATAAGGTCAACATGTTAGCTCATGCTTAAATTTTGGGTGTAATACCTATAAATGTGGTCAATTCTGCAGAGTTATTGACTTCATCTTTGACATTTGCAGAGTGTATATTAAGTGTACAAAATGTGAAATATTTACCTCATTGAGGTTCAGGGCACAACTAAAGCATAGATGCGCTGTGATAGGCATTTCAAAAAAATCCAGCTTTGACAAGTCAACAGAGTTGAAATCATTGGAGGCGAATGAAAAATTCACACTCAGTAAAAATGTAGTAGCTTCTGCATTGATTTTTTTTTTCTTTCACAACACGAGTTTGGCAGCCGTACAATCATTAAGGCAGTTTAGGTCGTTATTTGATTAAAAAAAACCCCGTAAAAGTCTAGCAGAAATTAAGTCTGCAATAACATCTCAGCGGCAGGTTTATTTTCGTGGGGGTGTAGCTGCGTCTGTCTAGTTTCGTCAGAAGTCGTGCCAATGTGACATACAGCATGATGTGCTCGTCGTGTGGAGATGCATTGGAGTGGCGTCCTCCCTTCCTCCGACAGAGATTACAGTCGGGCCTCTGTAATAGCTCTGGGCAGGAGGAGAATGACATGGCCCTTTGCATGCATGGGAAACAGCGTGTGAGTGAGAAGCATGGCACTAACATTACACAAAGTGGTTACTTACAGGTAGTAAGTGTAGGAGTGATAGGTTCTTCTGCCGAGTGGGGTGGTGGTAGGATTTAAGCAGTGGAGGAGGGGAGGGGATGGAATGAAAAGGAAAGAAAAAGTAAAAATATATTAATGTTTGAAAAAAGAGTAGAAATGAACAAAATCAGATATGGTGGCATACGTGGAGGTAAACTAGTGATCGTGAGGGCAAAGGTGATCGCTTGGAGTCATGTCATGCTTTGCGAGTGGGGGCCTCGGTACAGTGCAGTACAAAAACTCTAATTAAATTGATATTGAGCTAGTCTACACCGTGAGATTGCACGTCAGAGGCAACCAGGCTGTCACTAAAGCCCCCTGTTATGAACACATAATTTTATTCACCTATAAAAATTACCATATCTGACCTCCAAGGCTGAAACTTAATGAGTGGTTTGAATGTCTAAACACAACTCTGATTCCCTGTTGGTAACAGTAAATTACACAAAATTCAACCAATGAAGTCATCTCCATCTCTGGTTTGATTAAGGCTAATTGAAAACAATTCCATTACTGTGGGCTGATTTTCACACCCACCCACTGATCGCTGTGCTACGCAGACAGGCCCTGCCGTAGAAAATGAAGAATCTTATATTACTGTCAAAAATAAACACGGAACATAGTGATTCTATTAGTACAAAACTATGCCTTCCCACTCAGCTACATCTTCTTCATCTACTGTACTGACATTTACTCGTTAATTCATTACAGGCAATCTAAAATTAAAAAGGAGAAAGTACAGTAAAGTACAGCTAACGCACACTAAGTTTTAGTTGGAATTTTTTTTTTTTCCTAGCGCTTGACAATCAAGATATTAAACGAAACCAACTATTCCCGTCCAATGAAACCTCTGCAGAAACTGACGCTGTATTATTTCAAGCCTTGGTGTGGACAAAAGGGGGTTGATATTTGCCGAGCTTTAGCTCCTCTGATTGCTGGGATATGTACAGAGGACCTCTCTCCAGTATGGGGTCCAGGGCTAATGTAAACTTAGCCTTCAGCACTGCGGTCATCCTCTTTCATTTTGAGCCTTTCATCATATTTTCTTTCTTATCTCCTCCCTGTTTCATTCCATACCACAGGCCTCAAAAACACTTTTCCCATTCCCATTTGAATGTCACTGGAGCACTGCGCATTTGTTTGAGGGTGCCGTGGAAAGGGATTAATTTTTCATGGCACACTGTATCTCATGGCTGTAAACAGCCTTAATGGGGCGTATCAACATAATCAAATTAATTATTTACTACGGTGCTGACAATACTACTGTTTGAGGGAGGAACATACAAAATGATAAAACAGAAACTGCTTATTTGGGAGCACTCTGCAACTAAGTTCAACCTCTTCCAAAAAAAGTGAATTAGTATTTCAACGAGTAAGAAAACAGCTCACCTTTTCTTCATGAGGAGTATGACTCCTAAGAAGATGATAACAAAGAGCAGGATGCCAGCGATGACCCCTGCAATCTTCACCGTGTGGTCAGTTTGTTTCTCGGGCTCCACCGCATCAGGTTTGTGAGTGGCTGCTCCTGAAAAACATCACAACGCAAAAAGATCAAACAAAGAAAGTGTAATCAATTGAGCAGAGTGGGAATCGAGACTAATGACTATTTGCTATTGTTCTACATGAACCGAAGAGCAGAAAAGATCTATATTTTCAGTATTTCCTCTTATTGATTTGACCGTGTGGTGGACTGAGGTTTACAAATCAATACACTTATATTCCATGGCATTCTGTGGACCATAAATATCAATACACATCTATTGGCTCAGAGTAATGTTTACTCTGAAAGTAAGATACTCCCTATTGTCCTGAAGACTCCACCTTTAGCTCTGTCCTTAGTGGGCATCAGCGCTCTGTGGATCAAGCTGCACCGGGAGAGATAAGTGCGCACCATCTTTACCCTTGGTTAATCATGTTTGGGGCAAATGGTTGCTGGGCTGTAGAAAAATGTAGGATGCAGGACGGGAAAGATAATACCCAAGAAGATAAAAAAGCCTGAAATAACCAAAACATTAAATATCAGCTCGGAGAGGAGATAGCCAACAACGAGAGACACAAAGGGAGAGGGAGAGGGGGGAAAAAAAGCAGCTTGTTTTAACAGCATATGCTCCTTGGGAAGTGATAAGAAGCACTGTGAGGAAGACAATGTTACTGGAATCACAACCGTCCTCCTGAACACCACCATTATTCCTTGTCACTGGGGGTAAATTTAGAATGATAAATTGTGATGCCAGACAAATCTGTTAGACCGGGCTTCCTTCACTCCTCAGCTTTGCCATTTTCTCGTCCTATCAAAAAGGTAAATATCCCTCCCAGGCTGGTTGTGACATATTTCTCATGCTCTGGTGTGTTGTTATTGTTGTTAACAGCCATTTCCTTTATTTAGATATCAGTTTTTAAGGCAGAGTGTTGGAGGATTTCAAGACAGGTGACACATTAGCAATCATGTCTGGACTGATGGAGCTGATTTTGTCCCAATATACTGTTATACGGGCTAATCTTACAGAAAAGCTGTCGGTGACAGATCAGTATTTGAGCGGCGAGAGCTGTATGTTTGCTGCCACCAGTCAATATTCTTCCTCTCTAGCCTAAGAGAACTTGAGATTCACACACAACAAGTAGAAACTGAGCAGAATTTCAATAGTTAGATGCCAGACTCCGGAAAACTCTCCAGATCCTCACAGTGAGCATTTCAGCACCCTTTTGTGTCTTCAGACTTTTGTCACAACTGCAGCAACCAACACCAACCAACACTTAATCTCCCAGAAATAATGAGAAATATTCATGAAAGGGGATTAACTCCTGTCAGAAATCTCCAACACTGACACATTAAATGACAATCGCACCTCAAACAGGTCTTTCATGTCCAGTAATTCTGAGAGGATGAAGGTAGGAGACAATGTCTGCAAGTCTTTGATTTAATGTCACTGATTCTATGCACATAGCAAGACAATAAACAAAACCACACGCATGCAATATTCCACTTGTTTGAGGGAATCGTCAGTATGGCTGCCACATTAAACACGTAGTGGGTAAAACCATGTTTAGGACAGAATAACTGAGCTAGTCAGAGAATGTACAGAAAGCTACGGGTCTGACCTGTTAGCTGGTTGTCACCGGCCGCTGGGGCTATACGGATGTAGGGGGTTGTGAGCTGAGTCACGAGTATGGCGGCTGAGTATAGTCAGTGGATCCAGCATGGCATGCAGTAGAGACAGAGAGAGAGAGAGAGAGACAGAGAGAGGGAGAGAGAGAGAAAGAGGCCACACTGAAGCTGAAAACGGCCATACCAACAGCTCCCATCATCATGCAACATTGAGGCAGAAAAAGACACCCATTACAGTATTAGAAAGTTCTTCACATTTTGTTTCATCAAGTCACACACAAGTTGATATGTCCGTGAGCCCAGTGTAGTGCATAAAAAAATGTGTCCCTTCAGGTGGTAAATTGCTCCTATGATCCTTCCACTTCTAGAGTGTGCTATTTGACTTCAGCCTATTGAGTCATGAAGATGGATATATCTGTAACTCCACAACAAATCCATAGCGGAGCTGCATGCAAACTCCACAATATACAGGATTGTTGGGGCATGTGACAGGACCTCCCACGGCTCAGAACAGAATGTGACTAGGGCTCCCTCTGGCCTAATCAATTCTGCTCCCGGATCAATGGCGCTTAGACTTCACCACCCCTAATGTGTGGAGCAGGACGTACAGGCCGAATGGCTAAGTACCTACAGACCTCTGTGGGTGCACAAGCTGCCTTCCGGCCATGGAAAAACACGCTCTTGATCAATCTATTGACCGAATTCATGTGAAGCCCATATCACGAAGTGGACCCACACCTGTTTCCACTGTGTTATTTAATGAAGAGTGAGACTGAGATATGACTGTCTCTCTCATGACTCTCATTCAAAAACATGCTAATTTTGTTAGTTCTGAGAAATCAAACCCAAGTGATGTTAGGAGCTAAATGTGAACAAACATCCTCATTCACACAGTCTGATCTAGTCCTACCTTTGGTGGCGACTCGAACACAGTCGATTTTGGTCTCCTGTGCAAACAGATAAATTAAAAGGAGGAAAGGGGGAGAGAAGGAAAGAAAAGGAAGAGGATCAGAGATTATTATGACCCGCATGCACAGACGTGAGACACACTGAAAGACACACTTATGGGAGCCACAACAACCATCTAAGAATCCATGGTTACAACGAAACAGCTCGACCAGTTCCATGCTGTCCCCTATCATCTGTTGAGCTCAATGACTGTGACACAAAACGCAGTTAGGCGAGAGGCTCCATAGCACAGATTAGTGGTGCTGAGCTGCTGATTTGTCAGCCAACAGTGATCTGTCGACAGCCCGCGGCTCAAGGTGGTCAGCCACTGTGGAAAAACCAGAGCCCTGTGACAAGCGACACTAACCCAGCATGCGGGGCTCCAAAGTGACACATAAGGGAGCCTTTCTGAATATGTAGTGAGGTTTCAGCTCTGACAACAGCCTTCAACAACATTAAAAAAAAAAAAAAAAAAAAAAACACTTCTCTTGCTTTTGTCAGAGAAGTTTATTGTCAACAATGATGTAGTGAACAGGAAAAAGGACACAGACAGGAACAGGGAGGCAATGAGTAATACAACACAAAAGACATGAGTGCTGTGTCCCCGTGTTTGACCCAGCCAAGCTGTCCAATGAGCAATGAGCACACATGGGAGAGACAGCATTTTGAGACCATGAGAGGCACAATGAAGAGACAAAAGGAGCAGGAAAAACAACAACATTCATGTGATCCCGGGTGCATGTGCGTTCCCATTACTGCAGCTTTTAAGCCGTCAGATGGTCCTTCTGTTAAAGGCAGCATTACAAGACGTCATATTAGATTTTTAGTTGAAAAAAAGGGTTTAAAAAAAAAAAACCAAGGTATGGATGGCACTCACCTTCTCTAAGTGCTAATTTTGTTTGAAAGGCCCAAACAAATCACTCCGTCATTAGACATTAATTAAAGCGTGAAGTTCTATCCACTGACAGAGTTGGCCTAATGAAAGAGAGTGCATTTGGCCACTGTAAATGAAATCACTGAATATAAAAATAATGTGAGAAATGTCTCTATCACAGAGATGGAGCCTTTGTTGTGTCAACAAGGGACTCCTTCATTTTGTTGGTTCAAGGAAGAGCATGACAGACAAATTCATACCACTCACTGATTTGCCGCGGAAAGTTTGTGACCGCCAATGCTTCACTCTCAAGAGCAAACTCGCTAATTGCATTCAGCCCTGCCTCACACGTTATTTCTATTGCCTCCTTGAAGACGTGCTGGTGTTTCTCAAGGAGGCTGTTTGTGGTGATTCTCATTCAGGATCACAATCGGCGGGGCTCTCGAAGTCGCCGCTGAGCTGTCTTGCTGCGGCTCTGTGGAGGGAGGGCCCCCGCCAAGTGCCACTTGACGACAGAGGCTGCGACCTGTACGATCGGTAACCCCGTTGTTGTTGTCTGCCTCCCACACTTAACTACCGCCGGGACAACTGCCTCTCTTAAATGCTGTTGATCAAAGGCTTGTCTGGCATTTGGCATCAAGCTCCATTGGAAAAGGCAGGAGAGCAGGGCCACGGTAATGTAGGGAAAGAACATGTCACCGCATAGAGCTCTGCATTCCAAGCTTGACCCTGCTGTCGCCTATTAAGAGTCCAGACAGTGCTGTTGGTACACCCCACCAGAGTAATGAGACATCCATCAGAGGCCACATGCGATTGCGCTGCTGCTGCATGCATGTGTCTGCCTGTGTGCTCAGTCACTGTGTAGAGTCAGGAAGTTCTGTACTCAGTCCCCTCAGTCTCGCTCAGTCACCTTGTTGATAAAATCTGTCGGCTTTCGCTGTCATTAAACCCCAACCTAATGTTGAACACCATTTCATGTACGCTTTAAAGGCCAAGTGCATACATTTTAAAAGAAGACGCATGCTTTGACAATGAAGTACGTTACAGTAAGTCAAATAAATGCAGTTACTCCTCCACATTTGTTCGACAGTAGAGGTTTAATAAAGTACAATATTTCTCTATGAAATTTAGTTGAGCAGATGTATGGAGTAACATAAAATGGAAAATACTAAAGCAAAGCATAAGAATCTCAAACTTGTACTCAAGTACAACGTTTGGTAAACCACTGGTTGTAAAGCGAAAGGAAACTGGCCAGATTTTCAAAAATGTTGGAGCCACGACGAAGTGCAACAGACTGAAGTTATATGTATAAAATAAAACTTGAGAAACACCCACCCCGTTAGCTGTGCTGACAGCCTGGTAATAGATGCTGTAGCTCTTCTGGGGCAGCAGAGGGGCATTCCAGTAGCCATTGTAAGTCTTGTTGTCCCCCACAGTGAAGGGCTGGGGCGAGTGAATGCCGGCAGCGGGGAACTGAGCAGTAAAGTAGTACTGGGAGTTTAGGAGCGTGGCATTCTGGAAGTGAATGGGAACTGGGTAGCAGCGCAGGATTTCTGCTGTGCCCCGAGCTCTGCGTGGACGCTCCTCCTCCACCACCACTTGGTACGCACTGCAAAAACAAGACATAAACAGAGTTAACAGGCTCCAATGGGCCAAACAGGTACTCGCAGAATTCAGCTGCCAATGCCGGCAGTTTTCTGTTTTGCCAGTTACCAAGTGTAAAAGTGGCTTCTTTATGAAGGGGCACAGAAATGCATATTGCAAAGCGTGTTCCAAATGTCAGGGTACACCAGGGCTCAAGAAACTATTCTTTATTTAGATGTGAAATAGAAGTTAAAAAGTTTAAAGTTAAAAGTTTTAAATATAAGTACTATGATATAATGAGTGAGCATGTGTATGTCCTCCCATATACATGAGACGTTTTGGTTTATACAAGTTAGAAAACAAGCTGCAAGCTAGGGTCGATTATCTCAAGTTATCTAAAGTTATAGGAAGAATAGGGAGGCGAAACTTTTACCAATAATATCACATGACTTTGTTGGTAAAAGAACTGTATAAAATGATATACTGTGTTGTACATTTCAACAACTGTGGTCATAAACAACTTATCTTACTTAAATTAACAAATGAAAAATGTACTCTTTTAAATCTAAGTAACAGGATAGACTCAAAAATACAGTGCAAGAGAAATGAGCAGTGACACAGGACATGGCCTGACGTTATTTGCTTTTTCATTATTCAACAACTGAAAAGGTTAACGGCTCTTTCCATTTCCTCTCCATCCAAGCCTTGTGTTGATTTAGATCAAAACTGCAGCCCTCTGTCTCTCTGACAGAGATGACATTGTCTCTGAGCCGGCCACTTAGCTCGAGGGGGAGACTGACTGTCTTATAGACATTCATGTTAGTATGCATCTCGCATGCACCTGTTAAATCTATTAAGTCGCTGAGTGACAAAGAGTCTGTTTACAGCTGCCACGGAGAATAACCAGCCATGATTGGGGACTAGTGTTCCATTTCCAAAAGAGTCGAGCAAACAACAAGTTATTATCACAGAAGATGGAGCTAAGTTGCACTGCTCAGTGAATGAATGTATGAATAAATGTGTGAATGAATGAATACTATGATATGACACGTTCTGGTTCTCTAGTTTTGGAGAGCTGATTTCTGATTTTAGCACTATTTTTTTTTTCCCCATAATCGGATGATATGTTTAAAAATGAAAAAAAAAAAAAAAAAAAAAAAATCATGAATAAATAATTTGCACATCGTTGAAGCAAATCTTTATTTAAAAGTTACCCTGCAGCGTTTTCACATTTACATTTACACATTTGGCAGATACTTTTATCCAAAGCAACTTACAAGTCAGGGACAACACTCAAGCTTCATTACAGCAGGAGACCTTGGAGTATGGCGTTACCAAATAAGATAATTAATCAATCATGCACGTGAGCATTGCTCTCTTCATGAATTTGTGCTCTTGAAATGGTTGCCCATTTCTAGTCTGTTTTGCAAACAACCATTTCAGTCATAGTGAAGCATTCATATTCATCTAATAAATCATATAAATGTACCATGCCATATAAAAATGACAATGGGCAGGATGTGGAGCTTGGATGACCCTGAACATTTTCTCGTAGCCCACATTATTAGAACAAGTAAAAAAAAAAAAATCTTTGTCTGAAAAAGTATTCACTGTATTGGCTGCACTCTTAAGCTGTATTGTGGCAATACAAACAGCCCTGAAGATGATCAATTGTTCCCCGCGGTTGGTTCTGGATGATTAAGTGTCCCCTTGTGTGTACAGCATATGCTCCTTAACCTTACAGTTTATCATAAGGTGCTTGCAGCGTCATTAGAAAATCCCCCTTTGCTCCTGGTGGGTGTGTCCCAATTCTCAGTGCTCTCCTGTTTAGTGCTGGGTTGGGAGGTGATGAAATATTTAATCCTGCAGAGAGTCGGCTGCAGAAATCAGCCTTTAATTACTGTTCCCTACTGAGAGCAGGGGTCAAAGGTCGGGCGGAGATGCTACACGGGAGCCACTTAAGGGGCTGCAGAGCCGCAGTGAAATGAGTGACGAGGCAGTGTGGAGGCCTCGGCCGAAACACTGTAGATCTGATGTCAGCTAGGGTAGCATGATACGCTATTAAAAATGATAACTGCCGTCAATCATATTACAGTACTCATCAGGTTTGATGGATCAACAATAACTCATGTTTCATGATAAGAAATACTGACAATAGATATATTTTTATTCTACAGCTGAAAAATCTGTTATGTCTTGCATTATGGCCAAAATAAACTACAGTATGACTCTCAATGATTTTGTTTTCACTTCGCCGCAGAAATGTACACTCGCTCACATCTTGGCCGTATTGGTAATTTATATTCAAAATCAATCTGCAGATAGTGAAATAAAAACAAAAGCTGGCTGCTTATGATATGATGATGTGGCTGTGCCATGACTTAATGATAGACACAGTATGAATGGGACTGGTTTCCTTTCCTCAGGCAAAATACCAAGTGCCAAAGGCTATGAGGCTCTAAGGGTAAGACGTCTTGTAATATGGAAATCTAAACCATTGCTGCACTTCTACAGAATATTCAATGCAGCGAGAAAGTCAAACTTACTCACAATAAATTTCCAATTTAAAAAAAACGTTTCTTTCAAGTTCGTGCATGATATAGACAATAATGCCTACTTTACTGGTTTCACTTAAAGTATTTTTCAGCAGTAAGTTGCTGTATGAGAAAAAGCACCCTTCCTTGGGGTTTGAAAAATACTCCATTTTCACTCCCTTCCAACCGCTTAGAAAATGTAAAAGTGACTCATGATTTTAATGTTGGCGATTTGACAAAGATTTCTTTTTTTCTTGTAATTACTGCTGTCATGTTAATGTGCCTTTGAGCAGCTGACACCTTGTCACCTCATGCCGAGTTCACAATTTACAGTATGAGTCATTCTGACAGACCAAGAATCATTTAGTCATATATTCTTGATTTAATATGACATCAATGAGTAATGAAAAAACAACAAACAACAGATGAACAACAATTGCTTGATAGCAAGAAAAAAAATCCTTTATAGCTGGTGTTTCATTTGATCTGATACCGGCCAGAGAATTGTATACTGATACTTGCATTCATATTGTTGATGATTATCCAGTGGCGGAAGAACTATTCAGTTCACTTACTAAAGCCAAAATAGCAATACCACAGTGTAAAAGCACTCCATGAAAAGTAAAAGTCATGCTTTCAAAATGTTACTTGAGGAAAAGAACAAAAGAATTAGCAACGAAAAAGTATAAAAAGTACAAGGCCTCATGCAGAATAGGCGCTGTCAGTGTCAGTATTTGAGTAAATGTACTTAGTTACTTTCCACCACTGTATTTTTCTGTATTTTTCCAAAAATATGCCCAATAAAACCTGTTTGTGATGCTGTAAGCAAATAATGAACTGGTCAGGTAAACATTAGCTTCTAGTCCTGGTAACAGCCAAATAAACCAACACAATCGTGCGGATAACAGATTAGAAGAAGACGTGCGGAGAGAAAACCCCACAGCTCACACCACACGCCTCTGTGAAAGTTGTGTAATTGTTTTGAATTTCAAAACGGCTGAAACCCCTTAACTTCTCTCCCTGAGCAGAAGATGGAAAGACAAGGACAGAAAGAGGAACGAAGGGATATGCTGCACGGGAAGAATGGTATAAGCTGTTAAAAGTGGTCTGCTAGAGGGGCCGCCGGGGCAGACCTGTATTCCTGCAGTAGTGCTGCAACCTGAGCTGACACCAATTAGGCCTCCTCCAGCCTTGCTGCCCAATAGATTTCAGCTCTGCCGCCATGCGACGCCAACCAATTATGGTGGATTGACTCGTAATCGACTGGATTGTGACCTGAAACTCAGATTTATTTTTCACGTGGACTGATAAGCGGAGGACTCCGGGCTGTTTGAGCAGATGAGGGAAGGGGTATGGGAAGCATTTCAATCACTGTCTCTCTCTCCAATGCTAATCGGTTGGCTCTATATGCCTATATGTCTGATTTAAGAGTGGTTGTAAGTAACACACTTCTCCTGACCCAGCATCCTTCCTCCTCGCATCTACCTTCTTACTCTTTATATTTCCCTGGTGTCCGTAAAGCTATAAAGCAAACAAATTAGAAGGTGCCATAGATTACATTTGCCATTAAATCGTAAAAAGCATTGAGTTTTGTCACGTTTAGGCACAGCTATTAGTGTTTGCTATGCCGTGATCAAAGAAAGTTAGTGCTTATTTTAGAACTGTAGAAAATCACTTAACTGATTTCAGGCCATGGTTGAGAAAAGATAATCTGATGCTACAGGGTAGAAACTACACTGGAACTCAGTTTCCTCAATATCCAGGGCTGGAACTGCTGTATTTGATAGCTTTTTCTGTTTATGTACGTGTGTGAGCTTGCTCAAGGCAAAGGTTATGGCAGGAAAAGAGAGAAGGACTGATTCAGTGGTTTGAATGATAAGGAAAGCATCTCAAATCATTTATTTCTGCAGAAGCATGTAAACATGTATTTTGATGCTACGGAGTGAGGAGGCGTATTCTGGCCCTGACGAGGGGCCATTGCAAACATTAGTTTAACACGACATGACTGATAGACAGTTCACTAATCCTCTTAAAGAAACAGTGTCCCCTCTGGTAAAAACTGTTCCCGGGGACGCGTGTTGTCCCTAGAGATTAGAAGCCAAATCCAAGCTGGAAATGTTATACTGATTAGCAATTACACAAATATGAAAAACTGACTGCCTCCCTCAGCAGTGACAACGTCTGCCCAGATCTATCTAAAATATGATTTGACTTCAGCATGACTGCAGGATGCTAAAGTGAAACGGACATTTGTCATCTGTTATGGCTTGCTTCTCTTATGAACCGGCACTATCGTGTCATCTTCCAGTGCGCTCCCCTTCCTGTATTACAGCAAAACATCTGCTGTTTGAAACTCAAATGTCTGGAGCTCTATTACCTCCCAAACCCAATCAGCGTGCAAGATTGCCTTATCAAATCAAGCTTCATGATGCTCTGCTCTGTAGTGCTGTAGATCAGTGTTCTCCCTTGTCAAATCTCTATTTCATAGGGGCTTTAAAACTGATTTCATAAAGTATTCCATTTCAAAATGAGCTACCCTCCACTCCAGAATAGTGATGGCTACTCTTGCAATGTGAGCGGTTGCACAGGCTTTCATCTAACTGTAGAAATTTAAGTCCTTGGTTGACAAAATGCAAACTCTTCAATAGATTCACTTGCTCAGCTACGTTTCAAAGTTTCTGACTTCAGGGACTCTCTCCAGTCCTCCGGGTCATGAACAATTTGGAATACATCTCTTTATATTTGCCTGAACTGAGAATGTCACTTAGTCATGCATCTCAACACTTTAACCCAAAAAAAGATTAGAGATGTGGCTGCTTTGGAAATTCAGATGACAAAAATTTATCATTGTTGGTCAAACGGCAGACCCCGACAGGCCACCTCGCTCAGCTCCTCTGAATGGGTGCTACTTTATAGTCACCTCAAAATTTCAAAGGCATCGCGTGCCACTTGAGTCGGAGCTGGAGAACACCTCCAAAAGCCTGCCACACTGCGGGTTGGGCCTGCATCACAATCCCTCCCGTTTGCCTCCCCTTCGCCACCTCCTTTCCTTTGTAAATCCGAATTTTTTGAGACATCGGGCACACACATGAAGGCAGTACCACTGGCCTTTATGTCCTGTGAGACTTAAGAGAAGAGAGGAGGCGGGAAAAGAAATGTGTACCTGAAAACCTTCAAAGTTTAGATACGGTGAGGCGCCGCTGTGATCAAAGGATGCCACAATTAGTTGTGAGGTGCAGTTTTGCCATGTACTGAACTCCACTGATGAATGTGATTAATTTTTATAATGGAGTGACTTGAGAGACTCATTAAACATATAGGTTCTTTAAAACTAAGTGTCTGTATCAAAACACACTATTTTCTCTTAATTTACCAAGCACTCAGTCCATCCCCGTCTAAAGAACGGATTATGCTGTAAAGCACTAGTACAAGGTTATGTCTCAGCTCAGTCAAACAGAATGAAGTGGGTCTCAAGCTAAAGTTTATATCTCCAAAGACAGATCTATTTCATCTGCTCCTGAGGTGAGCGCGCTTTCCAACGATAAACAAAAGAGGAGACCTGCATGCTAATTAATGGATGCGCCGATTCACGACACCCTGTTAATTATAATTAGGGGTTTATAATTAGCCCACTGAAAGAATGGCAGCCTGAGTAAGGCCTTTTGAATTGTACCTGCGAGAAGATTAAGAACCGATCACTCTGTCTTTCTTGCTCAGGCCTCTCCCGTTTGGCGCTGGGGCATTAATCTGGGCAGCGGCACATATAGTAAACATGAGCTGACAAGCCTGACTAAAGATCTCCAGTCTGTAATCTTTAAAGGACTCAGATGAGTTGATAGTGTAAAATTGAGTTTTACAGCAAGCACAAGTGTTTATCACTCTATCAACTCAGATGAATTGATAGTGTAAAATTGAGTTTTACAGCTGGCACAAGTTTTTATCACTCCTCATATGAAGAAGTTAACCCGTTCTCTCAGGGTCCCGGTGGCTGAAAGCACAAGCTGTCGGGGGCCAAGAACATAAACTGGTAATAACGCGACTCATAAAATAGACCTTTTGTAAATATTGGAATGGCCGACGTAGTAGGCACTGCAAACTCCCACTGATGGCCTAGAAACGGATTTAAAAAAGCATCCTAAGTACGATGACAGTTCTTTTTACCTGCAACCGTGAAGCTACTCTATTAGGGAGTAACATAAACAAATCCCAGTGGATGTCCAAACTAACAGTAGGAGCCGCAATAGCTGCTCTTATGGACATGAGGGGGACGCCCTCTCTGGCTTCCCAGTGAGGGCTACTTCTTGCTTGGCTTGGCACCCCAGCCAAGCACAAAGTGCCTTAAGCTGGGGACTGCTTGTCAAATACTTTTTTATAAAGACAGAAATTCAAAGGAGTGTTTTGACATTGTGGGATATATGTTAATATGCTGTTCTGCAGAGAGCTAAGCATCAATACCAAAATAATATCAATCATCAATACCAAACTACTCTCTGTGCATTCAACATGAAGCTAAATCCAGCCTACGAAACTACAAATAATTAATTAAAATGTTATATCGCATTGATGTTGACAGGTAGATTTATTTATTTTATTTTTTTTACATTTGGACAGAGCTGGGCTAGCTGTTTCCCCCTGCTTCTAGCCTTTATGTTAAGCTAAGTGAATCGTCTCATGGTCATAGCTTCATATTTAATGCAAACATATGAGTGTGGTATGAATCTTCACATCTAACTCTTGTCAAGAAAGCAAATAAGCATATTTCCAAAAATGCAAAACTATTCCTTTAATGTGTAGAAATTTATTCTCCAACACGTTCCAATGTGAACCAGTTTTGGAAGGCATCATGAAGCAGAAGTTTAAGAGTTTAAGATAAGCTTAAATTATCAAGAAAATTAAGTACTTTTTTCTTTACATTACATTATATTATATATAATATATTATACACATTACATATATACATACACATACATATACATGTATATATGAAGGCAAGGAAGAAAACCAATCCTGCTTACTTAAAAACTATGAATGCTGCTGAACTGAACAGTGGTATAGCTAAACAACTAATCCTGACCAACAAAAATATGATCAAACCAGCAGAATTCCTGCCAGAAGCCCACGTTGGCCTTAAGTAAACCAAAATGATGACTTTTGCCCAACAACTTGGCATTTAAACAGAGCAGCTGTAATGCCTCCCTAATAACGACTAATAAATGCAGCATCAAGCAGGCAGAATTCCTCCGTTCCCCCTGAAGCCCGTAGTGGCTCGCGGTGGGCAGCCCACTACATAAAAGACATGTGAAGGCAAGAGATCCTGAAGCAAGCCTTGGTTGCACACGGGCTTTGTTCTCATCTTCAAAAGGTTACGCTTCTTTTTCACAAGATCAAAATCCACAAACAACCAAAGCTCTGAAAATTAGATACGTACGGTAAGGTACTGAATTCCCTGGTAACTTTCCTTCACGGTGGGGTATTGATAAACACATGCTCTTTGATAATATTTTGTTGCTGATGGTGGTTCCTGGTCTTTTAATGTACGGTTCTGTTGTTTTTAGTCTGTGCTGGGTGTGTGTGCGTCCTTAACCGGAAAGCCTACCTCACTGGTGCACCTCTGCTCTGGGCAGGCTTCAGCAGTACAGTGACTGTGCTGTCTGTTTGGTTCAGAGAGGTCTCCTGGTCATATGCCGGCATGGAGGGAGCTAAGCAGAAAACCAAACACAGAGGGATTTCACAATACTACACAGCAAAGTTAACACGGTTCGGTTTTGGTCGTTTCATCATTGTTCTTGCCATATGAGTCATCCGGCTGGGCAATAAACAGAAAAAAAGCTAATCTAGTTTTCTCACTTTTACACTGAGCACTTTTTATAGCAACATAATTTAATCATTAAGTATGGCATTAAAAAAGGAGTGATACATCAGCTGCTATCACAAAACTATTCACAGTATCTGGCTAGATTTACACAAACCCCAAGCTTGGTCAGTGATAAAGGACATGAGGTATTTGAGCTCATATATTAGTAGATGAGGCAGTGTAGTTTTTGTTGGTTCATTTCATGTCTTGGTCAGCACACGGATAGGATTTACCCTTTCGACCAAAAAAAAAAAAAGATATCAGTCAAGTATCTAACCTTGGTTGACTTACAAGCACATTACATTCAGTGTATGAAAATTGGTACACTACTTATTCAACATCATCCACGCATTAACTGATCATGCTGTTGACTCTGCTGACCTGAAATCTTGGTGGTGAACTGGGTGATGACAGGGGGACCGTAGCCCTTGGCTGTGCTAGCACGCAGGGTGAAGGAGTAAGTAGAGCCCGGGTAGAGGCCTGTGAACATGTGGGTGGTCTCGTTGCCCATCTTCACTACCTTTCCACTCTGGTTGGAGAGGTCCAACTCAGGGTCAAAGGAGCTCACTGCCTTGTAGGAGATCTAGGAAGGAAAGAAATTAATATTCGGATTGTGGCCTCTGGTACTCCGCGTTTAGCTCTCTTCAGCTGGAGAAGGTTTGTATTCATACAATGAAAATAGTATAATATATATATATATATATTATATACATATATATAACAATAATATTTTTCATAGAGCATTTTTCAAAACCTAAACTACTAAGTGCTTCACACGAGGCGGCAAATTGAAATTGAAAAATGAAAACATTGGAATAAAATATAAAATCATTAGATCTTGGTTTAAAGATAGAAAAAGTCCGCAGCCACTTGAAGCATGAGGCATTGCATGTTAATTTATTAACATTTGACAAAAATTATAACCTTTTCCCCACCTTTCATTGAGGAAAAAAACATTGTTGTCTAAACAACACACTGGACGTGACAAGTCTTTGGTGTCAAAGTCCTGTACTTTATACATCCACCATCCACCCTGACTACCTCCCTACGATGCCCGTGCGGAACAAGGACGTAGCACTTTGTTCCCCGCAAAATACCTTCTCACCAAATATAATCCTGGAAGCAGTTACATTTCCCTCAAACTGTAATTGGCCAAAAGAAACTGTGGTATATAAACTTAATTTCTAGTAGACAGGGCTGCAGTATCTCTATCCCGGCTGTACTACGCAGTAGAGGCAAATGCCACAAAGCAATATTTAAAATGTCATTTGTTGAAAAAAAAAGGAGCTCTCCCTCTTTGTGTGAGGTTTTGACTTTAATTCAACAAGGCATTTCCAAAATGAGTGAGGTACAAAAAGGCTGCGTAGTGGGACTGTCTAATAGCAGGGGTTAGACCCATCTGTAAAAGCAGAGGCACACATTTTTCAGCCGAAGCTGACGCAAGCTTGCGGTTTCAAGGAGAGAGGAGATACTCTTAATGTATTCCTTCTCCATTAATAAACACAAGGAGCTCTGGAGGGAAGCATTAAGGTGAGTGTTTTTACTAATATCCATTTTGAATAACTCCAAAGTCCCACTTTAAGAAAATACCTCTGCCTGTAAAGGAAAACCTCCATTATAATTCCAATTAAGGAACACAAAAGGAGTTTGGAGTACTGCATAATTTGTGTCCATCAAGTTTTGAAATGCTTCAAGGCCTCCTCATTTTGTCTTTGTCTGTGAAATGAGTCTGTGATGCCAAATCCTATATCATAACATTTCGGGGAGAGGAATTTGAAATGACTTGTCAACACTGGGCACATGGACAGGCTTTTACGATCAGAATGGAACTGACGGGAAAAATAATTGAGAATATTTGAGCACATTAACTGGGGCTTACTTGTAACTATTACTCAAACGGATATATTGGGCTTTTTAAATCACATTGGTTTACATTTTTCTGTAAATGTCAACTTCATGAAGTGTTCATAAAATATAAATGCCTGTATAATCCCCAGCACCTTTACCCGCGATATAATGAAGAATGCAAAATAACTGTTGATGAAAGAAGCTGTATATTCTTTTTCCTGTCATAAAATAAGGAGAGCACAGTGGAACAGAAAAGCCAAGTAAACTCTGTTCAACATTTTTATTTGCAGAAGAGTTTAACCTTCTTTGGCAGACCTACAGTGAATATTAATAATCTAAATTCGAGTGATTTGAAAAGGCTTTTATAAGAATAGCTGCTTTTAGGAGAAATAAGTATTACCTGATACTACTTTTGCAATTTAATTTTTATAATACTGGCTATTTCCCCCAAAAAATAAAAAATAAAAAATAAATAAAATAATGGCATGAACAGCTTTATTTGATAAAAAACAAATGCTACTTCAGAATTAATTTGTATTGCTAAATATGGCTGATGAACACAAAATAAATGGAAAATCTGCTGTATACCTTTAAAACCTCTGGCTCATGTCTGTCTGAAAGGCTGTCAATTAAACGGTATTCACAGAGTTTGGTCAAAAAGGAATGAGGCTGAAATCTCTTTGATATCAGGCCTTGTCAGACGGATTTCACTTTGAGTCCTTTGATAATGTCAATTTAAAGAGAGGTCCTGACTTACGAGAAGTAACTTCTGGGGAATACCACCGGGATACATCGTGAGTTACTTTCTCAGACCAGAGAGTCAGACTGTAGCGGTGTGAGGAGGAGACACCTGGAGCAAGCTGTCGGCTCGCTAGTTTTTCCCTCATCTGTCACCCTGTTTAAGACAGGGTGACGTGAATAAATGACTTATTGCTTATTTTAACTAGACACATTAGTATATTGTTAGGGCTTTCTAGGCAGAGACAAAGAGAAGTAAATGCTGCTGCATATGAATATAATACCCTGCAGTGGTTATTTTATAAAGTGAAACACATTTACCTCAGCATAAATATAAGTTAACCCGACAAAAGCGGCAACACAAACCAAGCCATTTGCTCTGAATGGTTTTACTTGTACCATGAAATTTTAAAAAGATAAACAACTAAAACATGTTGCTCTAAAAGTGATTAAGTGTGTGCTAAACCTACCATTTTTATGAACACTGTTTTCCTGCACTCTAAGTGCCATACAGCTGTGCACAGGACACAATACTGCACTACACACACATGAATAAACAGGACGGTATTACGATTCTGATTTTAGGACCCCTGCTTTGATTGAATTGTCTCCGTGCCACAGAGAGAATATCTATTTCATATTTCATTTATCTCAGTCACCTGATGACATGGCAGCAGATAGAGCAACGTATTGCATTGCTTTTAGTATTCAATCTTCTCCCTTGTATGAGAAACAGCGCTGTCAATGATTGCTAACCTAGTCAAAATACCAAGCAAGAGCAAACAGTGACAAGAGGGAAAATCAACAGAGGAGAATCAATCTGTGGGAAAGGCTGGAGGATTACTTCCACCTTAAGCTGGTTAAGATCAATGTGTATATATATCGTGGGTGTGTGTGTGGAGACTCTTTCTATTATTCAAGACTCAATGCAGCTCCTGGACAAGGCTGGCAGGGGTTGTTTGGAGCCGTATGTCAACATTTGCTTGGTGCTGAATCGTGATATGTGTTCGAGGTGTGTTTCAGAGATTGTGTTTCTTTTAGAGGTCGCCCATGTGTCAAAGGACAGAAGGTGACAGCAGCTTGCAGCGGATTCTTTCCTAGTCAAACAATGAACAACGGTGAGCCACACTTGGGTCGCATTTCATAAAGGAGGCTAAAAAAAAGCTGAGCTTATTGTGAAAACCCTGGCTCAAGTGAACCGAAAAAACTGATTAAGGTCTGACCTGTCCCACAAATATAACTTAGAGCTAAGTTGATCGGTCTAATTAAAGCCTGGTTTAAACAGGCAAGATGATTGCACTGCATGAAAGCACAGAGCTGTGACATTATGAACAGATTACAGAGCAATGATTCAAATTCAGAAGATACTGAAACATGATACTGATGATGTTTATGGCCACAGGTCCGTAAATACGCAGCATTCATTAATACAGAGTAACAAGACTACAGCCATGCTAGGCGCTCCTTGAGGCTCTACTCAGGCACAGCGGTACTTTGAGCTAAATGCTAAAACTTGCATGCTAACATTGTCACAGTAACAATGTTAACATGCTGATGTTTAGCAGGTATATTGTTGACCAGGTTCACCGTCTTAGTTTAGCATGTTAGCATGCTAACGGTTGCTAATTAGCAGAAAACACGAAGTACAGCTGAGGCTGATGGGGAGGTCATTAGCATTTAGTCATAAACCAGAGAACCGGACAGTACAATTTTGACCATGATGAGGTTGCTGGAGGAAAGTTATCCCAATTCATCCTGAGGGAGACGTGAAAGTTGTGGAACAGCCGGCTGGGACCACAGCCATCCCTAGAACTATAGAGCACGACTAAAAATATTATAGCAAAAAAGGGAAAACCCCTTCTATAACAAAGATAATATGAAGTTCTGACAATCCTTTGTGGAGCAACAAGGAGCACAGACTGTCATAATAACTGATTATCCCCGACCTCCTGAATTCTTCTGTCTGCTCAGTTTGTTCATTTTATAATCTTTCCAAGTTAGATTCAAGTCCAGTCAATAAATTGTTTTTCTATCTTCCTCAGGGGTGCTAAAAGTAAGCTAACATGTCCAGGTTGAAATGTAAACATACACTTTAACCTTCTTACGAATCTACCAATGTAATTTACTTGTATATCAAGATGATTTATTCTATGATATACAGTATATTTTATGTTTAAGGGGCTGCACAGGAAGAGCTTTGCAGGAATCGCTGTATTTTAGCTTGGTGGGAAGACTGTAACACTTGTTAAGCCTGAGGTGAACTCAACCCTGAAAACTATCTTGGACTAGGTCCAGGTTGATCTGACAGAATATGTTTCTGTAGTATCTTAGTTCAACCATATGTAAATACAGTACTGGAGTGAGTCTGGTTTAATTTACAATCTCATTTTACGATACCCCTATGTTGCGTGGGCTGTCCAAAAACTAGCAGATTCAAAAATTCCCGAGACTTAGCTCGAGAAAACAAAGTGATACACACGATAAAAAAAAAAAATCTATTTGAACATTTTTATGGCAGTTTTATACACCATGCCCATCACAGTTGTGGAAAAAAGGAGTCAAAGAAATGCATACAATCCACTGAGAGACGGAGGAGTAACAAAACAGCTTTATGTTGGAAGTAAGTCTGTTTACCAATGGTAAGGGTGATCAATATGCCTAACATTATGCTAACCCTGGTGCTTGTGTACCTCGTACTGAGTGATGATCCCGTAGGTCTGCGCTGGTTCTCTCCACTTCAGGATGATCTTCTCCTCATAGGCACTGCCCTGAATGGAATCCAGAGGGACAGCGCCTGGCACTGTGGGAAATGATCACACACACATTTGCTTCTCAAAAAGCTGGAGGCAGAGTGGTAACTTTCCAGGTAGAAATAAGTTTAGAAAAAGTCTAAACAGTAGGATTTCCTTGATACATATTGTTTTGATATTTTTTTTCCATCCGCTGTTTGTTAAGTTAAAATGTTGTCAGTAACAGGTGGATGAAAGCCATTTCTACTTAGAAACATTTGTCTTTATGCCTCTGTGCCGGCAAAAGCCGTGGCCAGAGGTATCGTGCTTTTTGGGTTGCCCGTCCGACCTAACAAAAAATATTTTCGGCCATATCATGAATTCGTATGCCAACTATGACAAAATTTCACACAAATGTCTAATAGGATAAAATGATGAAGTATAAAATTTTTATTATCCAAAAGGTCAAAGGTTAACTTCATTGTGACATCATAATGTTCGGCATATAAAGTTAATACCTTTTTTTTTTATTTATTCAAAGTCTTCAATACATATGAAATATATAGGTCTGGACAGACATGGTTGTAGACTACAACTTGACCGGTTGGCGGAGGCATACAACTGCGAGGCGGTAATTCTAATTCTATCTTTCTATTATGTTTTACCCAGCCCAGCACCTCGTGCTGATGTGTATAAATCAATCAATAAAAGAGCTTTTCAAGGACCTACAGTACACAATGACCGTGAGCCAAAGTCAAACACATCTTAATAGGAATCTGTGAAATTATTTAAAGCCATTGTTGCTAAAGAAACACGCCATGAAACATGTTTTACAGCAAAACTGAACACTTTTTTAACACAGATCAAAATTTGTTACAAAGATGAACTAGTAACCGCATGGGAATAATGGGAATCTTAATCTTTCCACAATGTTTACTTGTTCTGAGATACTGCCAAATAGATCTAGTCCTTTAACCCCTCATGCGAATTGCTTTCATTCTGTAAGTGAAACAGAATGATGTGGAGGTCTTTTTTTTTTTTTTTTTTCCAAGAGTTATCTTCAAGAATGCAACTACAGCTACACCCTGTCTATACACTTTTTCCCATGGGACCCTAAACACACAGATCCACAGACACACACACAGAAATACACTGCAGTCAGATAGTGAGAAACAGTTGCCACTTTCAAGTTTCCAACCAGAGATATCTGAGCCAGACATGACAAGACTCTCTTTTCGTCAGCTGAGCTTGTTTGTTATCTGGCGGCCGGGATTCCTTGAGACTTCTATAGAGTTCATTTCCTGTGTCTGCTGAGGCAACACAGAAGATCTTTCATCTTTGAAGGAGGTGAATACAACACAGCGGCCTGCTGTGTGACTTCTGTGCTCTACTGAAAAATATTTGGAAAATCCCAAACTTGCCCTTAGTGCAAGCTATTTATGATCAGGTGAGAATTATCCACCCAGATCTAAATGTTACAACTTTAATTTAAAAAATGAGTTTTTCTACTGTTTGAGAGTCTCCAAAAATAAGGCAAAAATGGTAAAAGAGGCACTTTTGGAAACAATCAAACAAAATGAAAAGTGAGCTTTTTTTTTATAGGCTCTTTGTTAATTGCTCATTTGATTTTGATGGCTTGATATTATCAACACTACATTATTACAAATCATTGATACATATTTCTATGAGCTTGATATCACCCTTTTGAATTCTAGTTTACACTTTATTTTAACCCCAAAATAAAAAAACCCACATTATAATGGGGATGTAATTAAATATAAATGCATTTGTCAAGTGTTCATTTGTTCAAGTGTTTGTGAAGGCTTTTCCATCATTGAATATTTTCAATAATGTAGTTTTAGTTTGGTTATTTGAATGTTGGGTTGAGTGGTTGTGTTTAACTTTTTTAATTAATTAGCTCTCCATACTTTTAAAAATATCAAATTTAAGATCACTGTACCTATACCTTGCGTCATATATCCAAGAGCTGTACACTTACCATCCTCATCAGTCTGAACTTCAAGCTCCATGCTCTCCTTGACCCCCTCTAGATTGCGCAGCACCAGCTTGACACTGAGGTTGGTGAAGGGCGTCAAGTTGTGGATGGTGTGCTGAGGATCGCGGCTCTGGACGTCATAACACACCTCCTCCCGGGTCTCCTCCTTGCCAGCCACCCTGAAGCGGTATTGGACGGTCAGGTTGTAGCTGTAGCAACGGGTCACATTGTAGCCCAGAGGCTCCCAGCGCACCGTCACCTGCTTGGATTGGATGTCCACCACTTCCAGCCTTCGTGGGCCGTGCATGGGCTCTGGTGGGATGGAAGGAGATAGGAGTGTGAGCATACCTCAAGATAATCCATTAGGCCATATGAAACGGCAGGTAGTACAAGACAGTTTCAATAAAAGCAAGCAAATTACTAAGGTCTATACCAGGGCACAGATAAAGCAGTGTTCCTTTGGGTCAAAAAAATCTACCACCAGATTTTTCATAACACTGGAGACCAGGTCAATACTTTTATTCGTGTTTAAATACTTTTTCCCCTGTTTGGAGTTCATATTTCCAGAAAATATTTTAAAATTTCAAAGCCCCAGCCTGATACTGAGCATTGCCACATCCCATCACCGTTGCTAACGCGGTCTTACAGCAGCTGCACACACCAAGACACCACAGGTCTGTTGGTGGGTACTCTCAGCAGGAGGTGTATCATCCCTTCAGAGCGTGCCATTCCTCTGCTCCTTCTACCTTGTCCTCTGCTTTTCCTCTCTCTTTTCCATATCGCCCAGTAGCGGTCACCTATTAGCACCACACTGATAGAGAGTCAACCAGCCTGTCAGTCCAGGCAGGACACAACCCCCACTGCCATCCTATCACCTCTAATCACATACATTGTGTCTTGCCTTTTCTCTTCTACTCTCTTCATTTTCTCACTCTCCTCCCTTCTACCTTCCCTCCCTCCATCTACTTTGCTCTCTGTTCCCCTTCTCTATTTCCTCTCTCTGTCCATCTCTTTTTCTGTGGCTCCTCCATTTCTATTTCCCTCGCTCTCTCTCTTTCTCCTCGTCTCCTCTCTCTGCTTTCCCTCTCTATTTTCCCCTCTTGCTCTCTCTCGCCTTCTCCTTTCCTACAGGAGGAAAGCAGCCCATGCACAAGGTAATGGGATCAATTTCCATTCCAGGTTAAATTCGCAGTCCATTTCTCTGGAACTTAACACTTTA
Source organism: Xiphias gladius (assembly GCF_016859285.1). Taxonomy (NCBI): domain Eukaryota; kingdom Metazoa; phylum Chordata; class Actinopteri; order Istiophoriformes; family Xiphiidae; genus Xiphias; species Xiphias gladius. The sequence continues at coordinate 21,487,613 of NC_053413.1, read as the reverse complement.
CCACCTATTAGGAAGAGCCAGGGCTCAATTTCCCCATTCCCCAGGAGACACAGTCCAGCAATTCAGAGGCAGCCACGGCAGCCATGTTTAACATTCTGGAAGTGCATGGGGAGACTGGACTTGGGTTCCAACATGCTGTTCATTTCTACAAACTGTGCAAAAGACATGACAAACAGGCGCAAATCTGAAAAAAAAGACTGTTGGCAACCTCTAATGTGATGCCCCTCAATTCATTTTTTTCATGTTCCTATGACCAGTGGACACCTACTGAAATATAAGGGCCAAATGATCAAGATTTATTGAGAATCCTGTCAAATTAACTTACACGAATATGAGATAAAATTCTTTGTGGTGCTACAGAAATGCTACAAGACAGAAATTAATGGTTTTCAGGAAATTAGGTCATGACGTGACATGACAGAAGCTTGTACACATTAGGAAGGATAATGTGAGAAGAAAAACAGCAAGAGAAAAAAAGGCTCCTGCTAGTTGAATGAAAGATGGAACACTAAGATTTCACAAGGAGAAACAACGGATGCAATCTCTCCTGCGCTTTCATAGAGCAGATGAAATAGCCCTAGAAGGGCCTGAAAGAGGCAGAGGAAGAGCTATTTAAGACAGATGGGGGCAGGGACAGCAAAGTGTAGCTTACAGTACATGAAAAATACACTATATGTCCGGAAAATGGAAAAACATCTTTCCTAAAGGAAAAAAATGGCAATTAGCTTCTGTTCAAGAAGGATTTGTCACTATAGGTCTATGGAATGTGCAACAAACCACCAAAATCCTTGACAGAGTATTCATTACAATCAGCTTTTACAAAAATTTAAACAATAGCTGAAGAAAATATGTTTTTTCAATGACCTAGAGGTTATAAAGACCTGGTGGATAAACAACACATGGATAAATGTAATAATTCACAAAGTAGTCCTCTATTTTAACCAAGTTTAATCAGACCAAAAAAAGAGATTCTAACACAGAACAGCAGAGAATTGGCAAAGGAAAACAGGCCTTTTCAAATCAGTAGCAATGTTGGGAAAGCCATCCAGAAAATAGAAGTTTAAACCCCTTTATTTGCGGAACTATCTTTTGGCCGCACTCAGTAGGCAACGGTTACACTAAAAGCACAGAGAATTGTAGGGTGGCCAGGCAAAGAAATCAAATTACACCAGATGCTCTCAAAGTGACAAATGCACCAAAGTGTGAATCTCAAGCAGACGCGCACGAGCAGCTAGGAGGGAAGTCTCATTTCTGGAGCATTCGAGGAGATCTTCACACTCACATCTTTGTGGAGCATCACAGATCCACGGACCTGCAGGTCCACTGCACCCTAATTCTGGCCAATGGAGAGATGCCAACAAGAATGGGTAGCACTTGTGGACAGTGCCAATTGAATTCAATAAGAATTCATATTTAAATTTAAATGTGTCTTTCACTGGCATGTGGTGAGAACGTTAGACATATTTTTGCTAGTATACCTACAGTAATAGTATGAGTACATAAAGGAATATCAGCTATTTAGTAAACAGCTTTCATGACTATTATTTAGCCTCTCCCTAGAGTTTTGTTGAGAAAAGGCTAATTGTTTGTTGCCCCATTGGCTCCCTGTGGTTCAAATGCCAGCTGTCTGAGGGAGGCAGTAAAATGTGAGGATCTGTGGCGGATGCGCAATCACAACTTGTACCCCATGACTCAGAATGACATCATCTGTTTGCATGAAAAACAAGGTGCCTCATCCATTTCAGACACTTGTCATGGTTGACTTTGAAGAGGAAAGAGAAAAAGAAAAAAAAGCCCTGCACCATGCTCCCCCACTTTATCTGAAATGAACTGGTTGTGCTGAATGGCCGATATCCTTTAAAAATCCTTCCGCGCATAGATGGAGGGTATGCAGCCATTTTCATATCGGACCATAGGCTGGCCCATGAATGACAGCTGATGAGATGAGCCTATTACCCCGGTCTACTGTGACTGCTAGTTATGTTCTATTGACCGAGCAGTAAGAGGCTCAGTATCAAGAGCACAAGCCCAAATCACAACGAGGAATTACAGGGCTATCTCTTGAAAATCCATGCCATTTGTTTTTTACAATTCTCACAAGCTATCACGCACTGAGGGCGACATTGGGGTGAAAGTACTGAAAATATGACTCTAATATCTCTCCAGTATGGCAGATATTTCTAGTGGAATAGAGTTATAATAATGGCTATGAAAGCATCCCTTGGAGCAGGAAATTACTGAGGTCTATCTTACGCCAGGGCGCACAAAAATGAGCTCCAGTGAGAGCCAGATTGGTATTCCAAGCAGTGGACAAATTATCACCTGCCCCACACTCGCCGATGTAATTGAATAATTTGAATTTGACATTTACATTGAACTATTAGTGATTTTTTGTCATTACAGCATGACATTTAAATAATGTTTTTAGAAATTATCAGCACATTGTTGCCTCTTGTTAATTTGAATGGGCCCTGCATGCATGCCACTGCAGCTGAAGTGATAAGATGATTTCCCAAAACATGAAACAAAAACAACAAATAACCGCATATTGCAGCCGTCTGTCCTAGAGGGGGCTTCAAATGCTGCACTTAGCCCCTGGGTAGAGCGAGACATTAGTCCTGGATGAAAGGCAACAAATTGGGCATGTCCGCACCACAGCCACTTTGCTTTGAGACAAGTGTGTTGCATGTATGTGTATATAAGAGGGACAATTTGTGTTTTCTAGCGTGTTTGCGGTGTTTTGCTAGTAAAGGAGTGTCCATACGCGTGCACAGCAGCACGTCTGGTTCAGCAGCATCTCACTGGCTATATGTACAGAAGAACGATTTATTTATCAGATCTTCCTCAGGCTTCGCAGCGTACGAGTCCTTCGGAAAGCCGGGGTCTTTATCAGATCCACATCGAATAAGAGCAGAAAAGCCTGGTGCTGGCATAGACTTCCATCTCCCTGCTCAGCAAACAAAACCAGGATTGTGGGGTGGGTGGTGGGGGGGGGGGGACTACTTCCCCAATGATTAGAAACCTCCAGCAAGTCAATGTGTCTCCTGAGCCCATTCGCTATCTCATCAGGATGAAACGGCACTCAGGTTGAGAAGAAGGAAGAGGGAGCCTTGTTGTTTGGAGATGAAAGAAGAGAAATGCCTGGACTTTCACAGGATGGCATGTAGACTGCCGGATTCCTTGCTGGACAATGTCAGCCAGAGCTTGTCACACAGGCGCCTTTTTCGAATACAGTACTGCAACAACACAGCAACGGCCAAGATTAAATCCTGGTCGGAGGCCTGTTTTCATCTAAAGTGTTCCATTCTAGGCAGTGAGGCCTGGGATTGCCGTCAGTTATCTCTTCATTGCTGTGTGTTTTTCACTCTGTTCTGTTTGAGCTGGGCGGGCTGGGAGGAGAGCGCATTTGTTTCCCTCTTTCTATTACATCTCAGTGATAGCACTGAGGCCATTGAGGTAATGACATGGGTTTTACACTTAGGAAATCATTTTCATATCCCGCAGAAGCAAGCTGTAATGATAGCTTTTGATAACCGACAATCAAAGCCCCATCACCCTCCTAGAGTGCTCCTCTTTGCAATGCTCCAGAGGAAGAGAAAGAGAGGTGGGAGGGGGTTAACAGGGAGAGGTGGAGGGAGTCATGTGTGGGTGAGTGGTGGTGGTGGTGGGGGGGGGTCGAAGAAAGAGCGATGAGACACAAGAGGGGGAGGGTGGAAGTGCCAAAGTTTTTGTTGCCATCAAATGTAACATGTCAAACCAGGCCACAGGGGTTGACGTGTGTACACATGATATAATTGATAGCACTTAAAATGCACTGTACATGGACCTCTTGTGTTCCAGCATCACCCTTTTAACCCATTACAAAGTCAGAGACAAATGCCCACAGGCTCAGCACACACAGACACACAGGCACTTTGCCCATACACCTTGGAGGTGTGGATAATCACAAGGATTTATTGAATGGTGGTGGTCATCCTCACTCCATCAAGTCGTTCTTTATAGGCCTCGTGATAAATGGGACTGCCATGATGGCGGAGGATGAGGGGCGGAGGGCCCTACAATGTGCAGGATCGAATTGAAGCCAAAGAATGAGCCCCAGTGCTGGACCAGGCTGGGCTGCCACCTTGTCCGATGAACCCCCTGAAGCTGTAGGGGTGGAGATGAATGGGTGGAATTCCTTCCTTCTCACAGCACCGAATAGGAAAGTAGAGTGAAAGCGTAAGAGTGAAAGTAAGGCACACTTGAGTGCCTATTTTGCTTCATCTCTAAATGGGTTTATGAACATCTATGCTCAGAGGAGATGGGGGAAATGTTTATTAATCTAAAGAATAACAGCAGATTACAGCAGTAATACTGTTTGTGTTTTCCCGTTTGACTGATTTGTGACACTGAGAATAAGGGGTGCAGTTTTTTACAGAAAACAGGCAAAACGGGGCATCATGGCGGCCTAGGGGTTTAAGGTGGTGTCCATGTATCTGGTTTGAGTCCGGCTGGGGATCTTTATTGCATTTCTTGCCCCTGTCAGATGTAAATATCCAATAAAGGAAAGAGTATCTGCCCAAATATATACTTACTAAAATGTGCTGGATCCGGTGGTAGAGGTTAATACACACTAACTTTAGTAGGTACTGCTTTCTGCCTTTGTATGACAGCATGGAAGCACATCACTCACCAGGAATTCATGCACTAGCATGCCTGATAATCTAAATATATTGTATATTTGCATGGAATCAGTAATTTCATGAATTAATAATGGTTACTTACTTCTAAAATGTTTTGTAATATACTAGGCATTGAAGTAGTTTAAAGCCCACTAAAGCTATGCTAAATTCTACAGTTTATTCATGAGATGAAATAAGTACTATGCTGCAGAGAACAGTTGTGAAGCACTTGAGGTGATATTGCCATCGCTAAAGACTTTTTTACAAGAAGCAAATAACCTCTTTTCACTCCGCTTCAAATACCAAGCACCTGCAATTGCAAGTCATAAAACGTTGCACTTGTTTGTTGCAGCATCAAAAAAAAAAATCTAAAAAAAAATGGAAAAGGAATTATTAAATCAATAAATAACAGGGTATAAAATGTCAGTAGGTAGTCTTTGCTATCACCGACCATTTAAAGCGATTAATAGAAGAAACCTAGTCAGTGTATCTCAAGGGCAAAAGGTGAAGGGAAGTCTACTGACCAGATGAAAACAAATGGGCAGCCAGTTGATGGGAAGAGCAGAGCCAGGGGAAGTGGAACTGGTTAAATCAATCTTTCATTTTGTTTCCACCAATATGCTGTGTGGTGATTGGGGTCAGAGTGGCAGGTAGAATGACCCCTTCATCCTCCATCTGTCTTAACACATATACATGCCCACACACCCATCTCTACTGTCAGACCAGGCTTTGTCTTTTATGTTCGGGCTCTTGGGGAAGATGCCTGTAGTTAGGGCTTACAAACGGGAAAAACACAAGCCCTCATTTACCGATGAGGACGCAATCTCTACAGGAGCAGTGGGAGGCTACCAAGGTGATTCTTCAACTTCAACTCTCCCCAGATGGCCCGTGTGGTATTGTCATTTGTTGCCAAAAAGCTGCATGTGTCACATTCAACTCAGGGTGTTACCTAGAGTGTAAATCAAAGTGAAGCGCTTGACTTTGTGAAATGGTTGTTGTATTTCCTGAGCCACCTACTTAGGAGATATATGAGATCTAACATCTAGCTATCTAGGTGGGGGAATACAGGGAATCAATCGCAGTCTTCCTGACATTCCTGTCCTTTAGCTGAGGAGGAGATGCAGAAATGTTCTTGAGTTAGAGTTATACAACCCGACTGAATGAGTGCTTCCTGGATGCCTAGCGAGGGGAATGGGACATCTATAATTCAGCAAAAGGATGGAGAAAATCTGTGACAAAAATTACAGCAGATATACCATGAATAATTAATCATGGAGAATAGAAACATTTAAAGACCTTGAGAAGTATTTCAGTTCAAATTTAAAAAACAGCAGAAAAAAAGGATCTTGCCAAGCCTGACTAAACTACCGCTATTTATCATTCTCTTGGGGATTAAGAGTTGAGGATACAAACAACCTTAGTGATAACTGTTTGTGAGGAGCTGAAGAGGCAGCTCTAGAATAACAAGAGACTAAGTTTATGAGGATGTCACCAGAGTATTGTTTGTGCACATCTGTTCTCAGAGTCTCAATTCCTTCATGTTTAGGGAATAGATAGATGGAGTGATGGAGATGTGGGAAATAATAATAATGAAACAGCTATAAATGTAGAGTCTCTCTTACTCACTCCATCTTCTTCCTTTCCAACAGCACTTGTTTGAAGTCGTGTCCTTGAAAAGAACACAATTTGCCTTTTGCGGAGCCAACATCATTAGAACACAATTCGCCATTCTACTTCCAGTTCCCTGTGATAAAAAGACTTTTATTGTGGTCCTCCTATAACCTTCCCTGCACACCACAAACTCAATCTACCCTGTTTTCTCTGACTGACAATAGAACACAAATTCAATGGGCCACAAACCAAGGCTTTTCATTTGCTTCACCACGAGCAATATATAAATCCTATAGGTCACATGACTGTCAGCCATTGTGGGTGACAAACAGGACCAATGTTATCTGAGATGGTGAGGTGAAGAGGTGAAGTTCTATTCATGCCTCGAGGCAACAATAAAATTAATTAAGACACATCAGACCTAGCAAACAATTTCCTTTCCTTTTAGACCCAGAGAGACAGATCAGTTCAATCTCAGCCCATCATAAAGGGTTAGACCTAACTGAGGCAATTTGCCCTGTAGAAGCCATAAAGGGGGAAAAAAAAAAAAACTGTCATAGCTGAAAGATCATCATTCTTCCCATTGTTAACAAAATGTTAAGGCTTGGTGAGATAAGAATTAGAGAGGCAAAATACCATATACTGACACACGTCATGCGCCCGTAAAATAATGTAAACTGATGGAGCTTACCTGGTTAGCGGGGCTAACAATTTCTGTCCTATTTCTGTCCTTCGATGCAGCTATGCGGCATCCTTCCTACTTTACTTCTTTTATTAACTCTACTGTTTCAGCATATATACACCACAATATCACTGATCAATTCTTTCTGAATGAAAGTTCAATCACACCCTTGGCCTTCACAACATCTGTACACTGGAGAGTCTCGTTATTTTGTAAATTCATTAAAGTGAAATTTGACGTGAATTTAACAGAGCCGGTCAGAGCTTGCACCAAAACCAGACACAAGTTCTTCAAAGTGAAAAAGAATAGATTGCAAACTTTATGCAAGTGGTACCGAGCCCTAACTGTTCTTAAGTGAGGTCCTTTTTCCTGTCTATCAAAGTGAAAGATTTCTTGACAAATTAAGAATACATTGGAAAAAGGGCCTTTATACCGCAGATTGTACTTTTCCAAGCCCTCTTTGACAGCTGAACAATGGCAAAAAAAAAGGAAAGACATTAAGTTACGTAAATCAGTCTTATTATTCATTACTTTGTAAGGTTTTAAAAGAAAAGATGATGAAAGAAAATATAAATTTTTTAGTAAATGGCATCAAAAGACAGTTAACTATACAGCTTATATAATCTTTATTATGTGCATGATGCTCATGTATCAGCGTAACATTTTTTCTAGTGTTTGTGTGTGATTTACACATTTTTCAAGGTCTGGCACTAATGGTATTCTTCAGATAAAATTTCTACGGATAATACACATCTACACAGGAGCAACGCTTTTTATAATATAGTTAATGTATCTTGTTCTTTTTAGAATAATGCACCATGACTGCACTCCTCAGTCCTTATGCAATTCAACCCATATGTATTTGTTCAAGTGCCACTATGTGGAGAAGAATGCTTTAAACGATAATTTTAGCCATGGTGACTATCACACCTTTTTTCCAAAGCTACCCTAAATATTTGGAATTTAGTCTGACACAGACCAGAAAACGATACTCATACAAAGAGATTCTAGCCACAAAAGTACAGCTGAGTGCTCAAAACAAACCCACGACCAGGAGAAAATAATCAAATACGAGCAAGTACCTTTTATTTGTCGAGTACATAATTCAAAAATGTAATAAGAAATAGGACTTTCCATGTGGTCATTTTATATAAACTATTTATTCATTGAAGTTACAGAAAATGTGCTACATTGTGATGTGTATCGTTATCTGGGTATGAAATGACCTAGAGTATATTGTAATATGAGATTCTGATCATATCACACAGCCCTAATATTGACTACATAGTGTACAGTCAAAAAAAAATGATATTAATGCGGAGAAAATGAACAAATTTTTCTGATAATTCAAGTGTAGAGGAATATCTACAATGGGAAGGGACATACTGAAAATTGGGTTTAACATTCACTATAGCAATATTCACACTTGTCCCTAAAGGTGTTATGTCCGTGCACCAATGTCACTGAGACAAATGATTGTACTTGGTAAATAAAGTCAATCTACCACCACTACCTTTTCCATGTTGCCAGACACTGGTGTCGTTGTTATATGCATCAAAACAGACCTGGTCTTTCTCAAATTAACCAGGAGGCTAAATGCAAATAACCAACCTTGGTGTCGATGAACATAATTGCACAGTTCCTCCCAACTTGTCCACTGTTATAAACAACTGTTTAAATGAGGGCTGATCCCTGATTAACGCTGATTCCCTTGTGTTTAATAGCACTCGGTGCAACAGTAAAGTAAAACCAAACAGATGAGACTACTCCCACGTGGTACAGGCTGCAGATGGAGACAACTTATAAACGGAGATGTGGAGTTGGCAGAGGCTGGAGTCTGAGCAGGTGTTTGGACCCAGCATGGACGTCATGTACTGCCATTTGTAAAGCGCCTGAAAGCCAGTGGGACAGCAAAGGCCATAGGGTAGAGATGAGGCACACAGGACAGCCTGCTCTTCTACCATGGAAACTAGTACGAAATTATCTCTGCTGCATCACAAACAAGTGCAGTGTGGAAAAATATCATGTACAGACCTTACTCTGACTCCGTCAACTTCAAATGACTTTAAAACAAACAGAGTTGATTGATTTAGACATTGTGCAAGTGACAAAAGTATCCGTCATCCCCGGATGTGGGCTGAATAGACAACTTTGAGAATACCTGTTCTATTGGAGTAAAAAAATGCTCCAAATATGTGCCTTAGATAGAGCGTTGCTGCGCCAAAACCACATTCAATTGGTCTATGATTGTTTTAATCCAAGCAGATTAAAATGTGAAGATTGAAAAGCTCCAACAAATACTTTTCCACACAGATCTGAAGTACAACTCAGTCCTCTAGAGAGGAGTAGTTGTTTAAGGTTTTCCTATCTGCCTTCCTAGTGTGGGCTGGAAATGGTTTCTCTGTGTGAGATGGACTCTCAGTAGTGTTGCTGAAATGCAGTGCACCCTGCTGCGATCCTAGGGCACTACCTGATAATACAGTGTCTTCCTTCAAGTAGCACTTACCAAGCGTGGAGGACTCTGAAGTGGTAAACAACTTCATACAGTCACAAATTTCACATTGAAGGGGAACGCAGTTACCGAATGATTTTCTCTTTTAGCTCAAAAATGTTTGGCAAGTAATTTTGGTCAGTAAGAAAAGAGGCAAATAACAAATTGTAACAAGTTGAGAAATTCAACATCGACACTCCAACGACGTGAGGATATGCAAAAGCAAAATGTTGTTTGAATCATTCTGCAAACCCTTGAATCCCACAAATAACCCCCGAAAGCAATCACAGAGCCTTGGATAAGACATTCTTTTGATGTTCACTAGGAAAGTAATGAAAGTACTGCATGGGGAAGAAAACGTTTCAAGGCTACCCCTTTCTTCCTCATGCTTCTGAATTGAATTGCTGGCGTCCTTGCATTATATTCCCCATTTTACACATTTTACAGAAGATTGAATTAAAACATCCTTTGTCATCAGAAACATTGCTCAGTTTACGAGGTGACCAAGGCATGGCTATGAATAATTATGTGAGAGACAGGGCTCTAAAGTGGCCACAGATTTTCATTAGCGCCTCCAGACAGCAGTGCAGGGAGAGGGGGAGCGAGTCTCCGGGCCTGTCTGTATCAACAGTGATGTATCACACAGCCCTGTGAGACTTAACCGTTCAATTAGGAGCTCTGCTGAGGCCCAGCCTGACAGTGGGAAAGACCAGCAGAGAGCCTGACAAGATCAAGAGCTACCTCCTCAAACACACTTCAGGAGCCAGGGCCATCAATCTCCCCAACTGTGACCGGCAGGGTGGCCAAGGGGCAGGACCCCTACAGAGGCTGGGCCCGGCTCAGAAGGCTGCACAAGTAGGGCCATTCATCCCTATCAGCCAGACTAAAAATGAATAAGCTCGTGACCTTCATAGTGAGAAGAGGGGGTTACACCCTGGGCAGGCAGGGGAGAAAAATCTCATTTTCATAAGTATTTCTCTGGACAGCAAACAGCATTAGCATGGGAAACTGCTGAGGCTAGGTTTGTTTTGTTCCCCAAGTTGGCATCCAAATACAGCATGGGAATTTAGCTGGTTAATGTTGTGAAAAGGGCAATTTGTACAATATCATCAGGCATTCTCAAAGTGTTTATGTACATGTTTGAGTTTGAATGCCCACAGTACAACAGCAAAATAATAATCCAAATTTAAGGTGGCACTCTTCTTCACATGATATCAATCTGCGTTGCTGTAGATTAGGAAGCTTGCCGGGCATTTCGAATGAAAATTAGCCATGTGGCGGGGCAGCTTTCAGCTCTGCGCATGTTGCTAACTATAAATCATTTCAATTACTGTGACACACAGCTGTTCCAAATAGCAAGAGAAGTTAAGAGTTAACCTTGTTATTTTTACATTGGTTCAGGTTTTATCTGTTTTTCTGTTACATGTAATGCTTAAAAGTATGCATAGCTCTAATTGTTCCAGGTGTTGCTGTAGAATACATTACTTAGAAAAAAGACAATTTTTGTCCATGTGTCAACAATCTTAATGAAGATCTATAGATGGAAACAATGGAAGCATAGAGGGCTTTGTCTACTATAGAAAAATAATTACCTAAGTAAACTGGCAATGATATATGTCGGGCAGTTGCAAGCTGCAGTTATTTGCATCACATGTAATGAGGCTTTAGAGAAAACACAATGGAGCTTTACCAACAATGGAGCCCAGATGGCTATTAATTGTATACAGGGGGTTGATTTGAAAAATAGGAGTCTTTTTGAAATGTTTTTTTTTTTTGTAAAAGAAAATTAGGAGTGGTGCAAACTCAAATACAACAAGCCAACGGCAATAGTAATAAAATAATTTTTAAAATGCTGAATGAATAGCCTGCTTGAACTGCTTTGACCTCTCTTTCCATGTGATTGTTCTAAATTTCAGTATCTCTGTCTCTATTAAAGTTGGGTATTTTGTTCTCTGTTGTATCAGTCATTGTTGCACATAGGAACTGTGCAACGTGCTGACGACGTGTAAGTGAATCTCGTTTTTCAGCTGTTAGCTCTGGTAGCTTTAACAGAGATGTGATCTTTATTTCTAGATGCAAAGCACCTGATGACACTACATTGTAGCTCACTTACATATTCATTCATTCACGTCGAATAAGACGGGGGATTCAGTTAGGCCGATTATACACGTGCCAACCCAGTGGTATGTCAATGTTGCAAACTGCAGGTAAAGTAAACACTGCATTTTTAACAGTTGCGCTACCTGCAGGAAATTGTTATTAAAATTGGAGCATTTTCCTCTTCCATAGCAGCCGTTTTTTCTTTGTATTTTTCAGATGCATTATTTACGTGTCCTTTTTGTTTTCAATTATATCTAATAGAGGCTTCCTCTACAGTCATGGCATTTCCTTTTTTTTTTTTTTTAGAAAAGGCAGAATAAACTTTGCATAACTTTAGATGCTTTTCAGAGTACAAGGTTTCTGTGCTTTCAAGTGTAGCTCCAACTTAAAAAGACACTTCTCTCCTCACAGTACATTTCACTTTTGAATATGAATGGATGAATTTCAAGTTGTAGTTCACTTAGAAAGCTGGGAGAAAATCTGTTTGTGATATTTAAGTTTGTTCTAGATTCTGTATTTATTTATATTACACAACATTCACAACCACTAAAACATAATGTATGAACTGATTTTTAAGCCTGTTCATGTGACTCTATAAAACTGCATAATGTATCATTCCCCTAAAATCCCAGTGGTGCTCTTTAAGTAATGGTTTTTTGGCCTCACCAGCACATTTGGTCCTGGCCCTCAGTGGGGGTCCTGGTGCTCCTGTGCCTCCCTCCAGAGGTCTGGTCAGCAGAACACTGATCTCATATTCTGTGTCTGGGTCCAGGTGGCCAATCTTGTGTGTGGTCTTGTCTACGGGCTGCAGGTCATACATGGTGCCAGACACTGTGCGGTACTCCACCTCTCTGTCGATAATTGGGCCGTCCCCATTGATGGAGTTGGCGTTCAACTGGATCCAAAGATAGGTGGCACCAACAGCAGTCAGCTGGGGTGGTGCAATAGGCACCGGGGGCTCTAGGGAAACAAAAAGTTTTTGATGGATGTTAGATAACCACACTATAATGGTGAAATGGTGGAAAGTCTTCACAATACAGAAAACAATTTGTATCTTTAATTTGTGTAAAAAGCACCGACATTCTCACGAAATAACTGTAGATAAATGCTCATACCAACCAAAATGATGCAATCAATTTGTTCTTTTAAACAATCAACCACATCAAAGTCCTCTTGCAGAACACAAGGAGTATCTTCATGTTTTCTAATCAACAAGGTATTTACGGAGACAATCAATAGTTCCAGCTTGGTGAATGGAATATCTTATGATTGGTAGTACACTGAGTCATGTAATCACGCACATTTTGAAAGTGACGGCAACTTCTAACAGAGGTATAAATGAAGTCACAGAGACCTTGGCAAATGCTGCTTCCATTGAATACGTATTGATTTCAATTAGAGGCCTTCTATGGAAAACCCTCTGGTAACTGACAGCGACTGTAATAGTCATCTCTCTATTCTGAATGAGGAGCTGGGTTAATCTCTCAACTCAGGACAGTTGTGGAATTTAGTAATTGTATTTAAAACTAAAAAGAACTGGTGGGAAAGCCTAAAACATACATTGTCTACTATACCATAGTGGACGATGTAGTCTCCTACGATAGGTAGATAGATAGATAGAGAGAAGGACAAACAGACAGACATTCCTTCCTCAGAAAGTAGAGTCTGCTCATCCCCCAATTACTTTCGTTGCCATGTGTGGATATTGTAACAACCAATTAACCATTTGTGGCAGTGAATGGTTTACAAATATGCTCAGTATGAATGTTCTGTCTGACTTGATGAAAAACTTAATCCAGGCAGCACTGATATTTGCTCAAAACACAACTGCTAATACAAAATAGCTGCATATATATGTCTGTGGAGATTCTCAGTCATCCAGGTCACTGACTAGTGTGGTGATCCTGGCATAGTAGTCCGCTGTGTTTAGGACCACTGTGCACCATCCTTTATCAGCCGGTAGGGTGGTCGTGTTTTGGTCCTTTCTCAATTACATCACAGCCTGCCTTTCCCGGATTGTGAGGTTGGAATGGGGTCTTTCTCTGATTGGGTAAGTTCCCAGTCTGACAGGTTCCCCTCCCATCTATCATATGTTTCATCCTGTGTGGAATTATCTTTCTTTTGCCTCCAGGTAAGTTCTTACTTTTAGTTATTTTCTATGTTTAGTTAAGTTGTTTTTTCCTAGTGTTGCTGGCTCGTGACGAAGGTTTGGAATTTCTGTGTCTGTCTTCCCTTGCTCTTGGGGTCTTGAGATAGTTGTGCCTTCTCAATGATATCAGTGACTTTCTCCAAGACTGCACTGGGCATATGAGATGTCAATTTCTGGAGTAAACCGTCAGCCTTTTCCTTCAAAACCTTCAGCGGTGAAATGGGCCTGTCTCAGTCTCTCATTCAGTAGCTGGTTCTGCACCTCCTCTAGGATCATTTCAGCGCTGTGACCTTTCACCGTGAAACCTAGACGTAGGCCATTTGGTATGAGTCTGTGTTTTCGGCATCTCAGGTTGAATCATAGGTGGTTTGTGTTGTCTGCACTTTTCCTGGCTGTCCTTTCATGCCCCCGTACCATTCTGAGGGTGTTCATCCCAAAATGCATAGCAAGATGTCTATGGAGATTCTCACTCATCTGGGTCATGGGTATCAAAAAAGGGAATCAAGTGCAATTGGACTTGGTTGTAAATACTTGAACTGCTTCTTCTTGGACGACATATAAATGGTATTTTGTAAGATAAAGTTTGTGTGTGTATGCTCTGTACCTGTTGCTGGTTTTGGATGTGCAAGTTCCACTTCCTTTGGAGGAACAAAATCATTCTATGTACACTAAACTAACTGATCTGAAGTGCAGTTAAAGAGACCTGTTCAACACTGATGGAAGAAGTATTCAGATCCTTTACTTAGGTAAAAGTATCAATATCACAGTGTACACATACTCCATTATAAGTACGTTCTGCATTAAAAAAAATAGTACTCAAGTAAAAGTATGTATTATCAATATTATAAGCTTGTAAAAGTACTCAATGCAGAAAAATTGCCCCTGTAAGTGTTATACTATTATATGTGAGAATTTAAGATATATATTACTTATATATTAACATGTAAGCAGTATTTCCATCTTTTAGCTTGCTGAGGTGAAAGCTAATTCTGACTATTTTATATACTGCTAGGTTGCTATGCATCATACCCTATAAGCCCATTATATTTAAAACTTTATTTTTTAAAGTAATTGGTAACTATGGCTTTAGAGGAGTACAATGCTTCCCAATGTTTCCCTCTAAGCTGAAGTGCAGTAGAAGTGAGAACAGTACTTGAGTAAATGTACTTAGTTACATTCCACTACTGCTGTTAAAAAGCACGGGAAGAATAGACAGTGAGTAAAATTTTAAGGCAAATAATTGCACTTGCTCAGATTCAAAATTTCCCCCCCCTCCACATTATTGTCACAATATTTTAATATATATTGTTAGATGGCAACTGAGAAATTTTATTTTAATATCAAACTCCTAGTACTTGCACACTCGATAGGGCCAACAGTGTGGGGGTGGCATCATCTGTGTAGCAAGCTTTGTGTCAACCAGACTCATTGTAAAAGTGTTTTGCAGTGTTTATAAATAAGAGACATTTCTGCTGGTTCTACTTTACAAATATTTAATGAAAGTAGGGTTCTTTTTTCCCTCCGAAATGAAAAGCATAACAATAGGAATTAATCTGTTTCTGGGCCCTTTTAACCTTTAGTGTGTCTGTTTGGATTTTTCTGAAAAACATTTTCAAGTTCTTCTTCTTCAGTACAAGTTTGTCTCTTTCAGACAAATGTGGTGTTCAATGACATCCTTGAGGCTGACCCTTTTTTTCTGTTATGTCACTAATATTTGTCCAATCTTCCTTCAACTTTGTGCCATTTCTGCTTCTTAGGCTTCTCGACATGTCATACAAGTAATTTCAACTGTGGGACTTTTCAGAATTGCATTATTATATAACCTGGTAAGGGGACAATGCAGTAACACTTGAGAGGGTGCCAATGGAAACTTCTGTAGTCTGTATCAATGGTTTTTATACTGTTGTGTTCACCGTTTTCAATCCACCTTTTACAAAAATGCATATAAAAGGGACACAATGACTTTACGAACATGCAAAGTCTCCATTCAGTATTTAAGTAACACAAAGATTTTTACTCTTTTATTCATTCCATTTTCTGTTTTGTTCCTTTATATAGGGACAACAAAACAAGTCCTCCTCCACTATCTCACCTAGATGTCTTACGCACTTCAAAAGCTGTCTCCTGGCGCAACCAAAAACTTGCCACTGCCAACAAAGAGCTATGACCCACAGCTAAAGCACTGCTCAGGAATCTACTCTTGTCACGTACTACAATAGTTACACGTCCCAGAGGCAACGGTGAGTAGCTCTAATGAGCACACACATGTAACAGAATAATGCCATTAGTCGCTTGGCTGCTTCTCATGGAGTTGTCATGGAGAGGGAGAAGTCTCCAGGCACATTAGTTGCAGGCCAAGGTGTCCTACAGAGAATTGGAGGCTCTCCCTCAGCAGATGGTTACCCTATGGTGACCTCCGTTGCAGGTCCCTAAACTCCCACTAATCCAAGCTTCCAGTGTTGCTGTCAAACATCACCTAAAGCGAACCAGCTAATCAAGCATGTCTCCTGGACTTACATGCAGTAAACAAGTCTGTGTGTTGGAGCCAGACAGGAGAATGAGGTGATCCAAAATCTGGGCTCAACCACAGGCTTGTTTTGATGGTCTTTTATGGTCTGTTGTTATGTCTTAAAAGGGGTTTAACTGAGTTACATGGCAATATGCTCAGATTCATTTAAACAACAGAAAACAGCACAGGCTCACACTGTTATACCATCCCTCATAGTATAGTGCTGTATCAAAAAAGACTGATACTGTAATGGTGTTTGGCATTTGTAATATTTTAAAACTTAAAGGGAGACTAAAATGTATAAGATTGGTTTCCCTATGTTGGTTTTGGAAAACAGATAACACAGGTTTTCTTGTAGTTCTTGGCTTTTAAGCTTTAATTTTTTCTCTCGAGAAAAGCAGATGGCATGTACGATTAAAGGACCGGATGTAATTTATTTCATTGCATAAAAGTATCTTTACTCATTAAATAAACAAATTAAAACTAAGAACTTTGTAAAACTACTTCCAAATTCAAGTGAGAAATCTGAATAAAATAACTATCACTATCGATGAAAAATACAGTCCTACTTCCACATTTGCCAATAGACTCATTTAATGATAACACCTTGTGATTCACAGGACCAAATGGCATTCTAGCTGCTGACTGAATCATGACTGTTTCACAAGGTGACAAACTTGGCAACACAAAATTCCAGCAACTCCAATCAACTAAAGTTACGATTCTGCATCCTATGATTTTTCTGGTTTCATCTGGTATCATCTTATATGATTACCTGTGACACCATCAGACAGCAGGATCCAAATGTCCAAGGTATCAAGCAGGAGCTCTGCAGTCACCCAGTCAATCTTTATTCTCTACAGAGAACATGCTTGCTTTTTACGCACTGCCGTGCATGGATGCCAGCCACTGCTGCCATCGTACTTTTGCTGTCATCACTTGAGACCATTTCCGCAAAAACACGACTAAGAAGCATGATGTATTATAGCAATAAGCATTTCGTTTAACTTTGAAAAGTTACTGCTTCACAAAAGCAACAGCAGGTTATGGTGATGAAATTATTCCTTTAGGTGCAGTAATCCTCTGTTCAACAGCCATAGCAGACAGATTACTAGTGTGAAATACACTCAAGGGCTGGAACACTTTAGGATATTAACAACTCAGTTCGAAACGTTTAAGCCTCACGGGGCACCTTCGCAGCGGCGGGGCCCTGGAAAGGACACTGCACTGAGCTCCGTGCTGGCTGGAGTTGGGTGACGGCACGAAGGCGGCCATACGCGGGGGTCAGCGAGCAGCTGTTGTCATGATGTTGACCGGGCAGGCCAACAGTCGGGCGACAGCTGCGTCCACCTCTACCGCAGCACCTGCCCGCCAGCCAGAACGCAATCACACAAAAGCTCGCTCATCCACATGCAATGGCACAAACACACACACACACTGGCATGTACATGGACCCATTAGCAAATGACAAAGACATACTAAGTAGAAGACGAAGAAGAACATACTCAGCAACTAATAACTGTTGCAGCAACTGCATCTTCAAATAAGTTTCTATTTTTTAATATCAATTAATTAATAGTGAAACATGCTCATCAAAACTTGCCGAAACCGAAGGTGGGGACTTGACATTGCTTGTTTTGTCAAACCAAACACAATAATATAAACACAGGGGAAAAGAGCATATCCTCTCATTTGACAAGCTGTAACCAGGTAATATTTGGCATGTTTTTCCAGTGAAATGATGAATCAGTTCTCAAAATTGTCATGTAATTTTCTTTCCACTGACTAATCGATTAATCAACTAATCGTTTCAGCTCGACAAAATATACAATAAAAATCACGTACATTTGCAGACACACACACACACACACACACACACACACACACACACACACACCTTGCCACTCATTTGCTACCAGCACACAGAGAGCAATAATAAGAGCTGCCACTCTGCTCTGTTGTTAGATTAGTTAGACCTGACTGTTTATAAATCCTGCTTTCATTTGCCCGTTACAACTACTGAGCCTCTCTTGTTAAGATGCAAGAGGTCCTCATTATGTTGTGCACTCATCTAATTGGGCTGCTGTGAGTAAAGAATTGATCTGCTCCTGATAGGGGAAGAGGTTGCCACAGGAAAATGACGAGCTCGACTGGCCAGCCTTCGATTTTTGGTGGCTTTTCTCATTAGTGCTGACATGGCCGCGCTTCGGCAGCCTTGCGTTGGTAGCATGGCCCAGCATACTATGTTGGAACTGAGCGAATGCTTTGTGGGATCCAGGTGATTCTACCCAGTCCAAGAAAAGAGCCAGCACTTGGACAGGGAGTAATTATCCCCCTTTCAGAACCACTGGCTGCACTACAGGAGAGCCCATCACAGGGGGGTTACGGGAAAGGGGCTGCACTGGGCCAATCCGTATAGCGCTCAGGAAATGAATGCAGTGCACTTCCACATAGGCACATAAATCTGACTGAATACTGGCATGAAAGCAGAAGTGATTATCTGGGATAATCAAGCATTCACTCTCCTCATGTTGAAGAAAAAAGGCAGTGTATGGTAATGAGGGGTGGGGGAAGAGCCGGTGTGTGACTGTAGCAGGCTCATAATCCACAGAATCGCTCCATGGTCACTCCTCCAAAAACGAGTCACGGATGTGGTGAATACACATTTAAGGAGGATTTACGACTAAGATACAATGGTAGGAGAGTTAAGCTGTTGTTTTATGACTGGTACGATAAGAGGAGATATCAGCTTTTTTATGTGCGACACTTACAACCGTGAAAACGCCTCTTTTCATCCTTTGATGAGTTAGTTTATGTTCGAGTCATTGAGGTGTGAAATCTCTGCTGAATTTAAAGTGGGCTGCATTACAAGATTCAATAAATTGTTAAATCTAGAAAATTACTGTATTTTAAATATTTATGTCAAAAGCACTTTATACTTAACTGGTTTGACTTGTGTAAAAATATACCTAGTAGCACATTGAGAGCAGTGATTAGCAAAAATGTTGCCGTCTAGTGAGCATGTGTAAGTGTAAATACGGATGTGCGAGTGATTGTGGTACTGAATTTATGCACGAGTGGGGTTTAGAATGCCTCCAGTGTGTCAGTAAATTCTCTTTGAGTATACCACTGAAACCCACTGATACACTCGGGTAGAGAGACTTTATCTCCCTCTTCACTCTGCTGTGTCTGGGCCCGGCCATTCTCGAATGATTGACAGACCTCGATCTGGACAGCCAGGATTAAACCTATCAATCACCTAAAGCTTGGAGACAAAAAAAAAAAAAAAAAAAAAAAAAAAGGAAGGGAAAAAAACGGGGCAGTAAATTCAATTGAGACCACAGGGAGAAAATTGAGGTGAAGAAATATAGAAGGCCATTACCAGGCTATAGGGCTGTAGGAAAGTGAGGCCTTGCAGGATTTAGTTTCAGACGACTCCATAAATTCATATCAGATGACTGCAGGAGTGAAATATCAGTGAGGTTACTGTAAACCCTGGTGCCTCTTGCCTTTGTGATCTTTTTGGCTGAATTGTGCTCAGTCAAGGACAGCCTTTACAGGGGAAGTATTAAAGTCCCCTGGTTGATATATCAACATAAAAAGCTAGTATTTTTAGTATCGCCTTAGAGGACAGTTTCATCCATGAACATGCAACATTTCCTGTTTATTTCCTGTTGACTTTGCCGTGTGCATGGAGGTCATGTGGATGGAAAACATCCCTGCCGTCTGTGCTGTGTTCATTCATACAGGTTGTGTGTGTGTGTGTTTTATTCTGCTCTGGGACCAATACTTACGTTTTATGGTTAGCTCCCCGTAATTGGACACTCCGACCCCTTTGTCTGAGTGGACGATACAGCGGTAGCGACCCGAGTCACCCTTGGTTGTGTTCTCCACATCGAAAGTGCCTATGAAGCGCCGGTTGTTCCATGGTTTAGTGGCTTTCATCGGGGCCTCCCGTCCACCGATGCCCTGTTCGTGGCCGAGACAAACACACAAGTGAGCCCCCAAAATGGAAAGGTTTAATAAGCAAAGTGGCCTGACCTTGTGTGTTTCAGAGGCTCCGGTTGAGTGTATTCGTCTGTTCCTGTGCGAGTTTGTTTCTGTCCTATCATTCTCATCGGTGGCTGATAGTAGGAACGCATTTATCACACAGGGATGCAGGCACACACGTACCCACACGCACAAACACGCAGTGGGCTCTCCCCAGCTGTCACCCCTCACAGCAGGCAGATGGGGGACATTTGTTAATTAGAAATATTTCTTCATTACTGTCATCGGGGGACTTCACTTAATGTTTGTTTTCCAGTTCCTGTGCTAATGAGGACGTGTTTGTTAAAATGATGGAGTACCTGGCAGAGGACCTTTACCCAGCGTCATGCTCCCACTGATCACATGTGTGACAGTGTGCTTAGCAGCAGAGCCGGCAGGGTTATGTCTGCCAGATGCACTACCTTGGCTTCTCGGAACAAGGTCAATTCAAGACTGCTGCGCAGCTCAGTTGCGCCTGATATAGTACACAGTATCCACAGAGCCAACATCTATATAGGTTAAGACCATACTGCGGTGATCTGAAACAACGGTAATCCCCTGCCTCCCAGACGCAGAGCCCCCTTGGAAGTGCAGTGAGCTGGTGAAATCTCAAATACAAACGCACGCTAAAGCAATGTGTGAATGTTTTAGCTTGAATTTGTAAAACTATTCATCCAGTGAATTACAAGGCCTACTTGTGTTTCCTCAGAATAACTTTTGGAAGTGGTGTTGAGACTGGCAAGCAGGCATCAGCTTTGATTCCTAAATTAGGATAATTGTTTCCATTCTTTAAAGTAAGTTTGATACATGACAGGGTACCATGAGATAAGAAGATCAAAAGCAAATTCGTATGATTTATTAGTCTCGCTTTACTGGTAATAGAGCATGTAGCATACATAACTCATTTAATATACCTTGCACACCAATTTAGAATTGTGCTTATACAATTTAATTGGACATTTGTGAGCCAATCAGAAATAAGTACCGTCCATTGCTGTGGTATAAATGTCTACACATGGTCCAATGTAATTAGGGTTAAACGTGTTTTATATAATAATGAGCTCTTGATTTCTCTTCTTTTTTTAAGCTACCCTTTCCAGTTTACCCAGTCATTTGGATCTAAATAGTGTTATTTCTCAAACAAGCAATATTATCTCAGGGTCAGCAGTATCATAGGTTATTTTGCGATTTTGATGGGTTATATTAACTGATACTTTGTTTAACATGGTTTTGCTTTTTGGACGGTTGTTACCATCGGTCCTAATTTCACTAAAATGTTGATTTAGCAACCCTCCGCAGTCACTTTGATCTTATGTGTTTAACATCATTGACTGGAGAACTTGCCACGTTAAAGAAAGACACAGGCCTGCAGGCCTCATAGACCTGATGGCACAACAACAGTAGCACTACTTACTCTAGATCTGAAGATTACATATTCAGAGGTCTGTTCAGTCTGACAAATTGATTTCCAAAGGGCCCAGTTCTGAGGTTGATTCAACACCAATGTAGGGTTTAAGGAAAAGGATAAAAAAAAAAAGGCTCTCACCTGAAGCCAGAGGCGGAAGTTGTCCCTTTTGCGTCCGTTGACGGTGCAGTGAAAGGAGGCAGTCTGTCCAGCGTTCACCTCCACTCCCTTTATGGTCAGGAAGTGAGGTGTGTTCACTAAGAAAAAGCGCAAATATTTATCAGGCAGTGGCCAAGAAGTTGAATGACGTTGCATGCTGAGATGCAGAGTTCACCTTCCCAAAAATGAATGAAAGAATGAATCACCAGATCTGGGTACTAGAATGGCCACTGACCCTACTGCATCAGGACTGTGCCAATTTATCCTGCTGTGTCCACGAATTTCACTGTTACCCATTTCATAACTCTTGTGCCAAGATTTGGATGTGAAATTGGAGAACTGAGAACTGAGAGAAGTAGCTTTGAATGGATACTGCTCTTTATTTCACTGTGCAATGCCCCTCAGTGCCGAAGGCCAGCCTCACTTTGTTCGGAACATTTCAACTAAATCTTTAAAATGAGACACCAAAGGCCGAACTTGCACCTACCAAAGACCTATTTTCTGCTGTCTCTTAATGGCAAGCTTTAATTGATTGAGCGGATCTTTCAAAAAGCATTATTCTCTTTCCAACTGTGCTCATTATCTGTGTGCTCACTGACTAGGATAGTGCATAGAAAGTAACTTATGTAGAACATTTTTGATTAGTACCGCTATTCTGCATAGAAAAATAGGGCAATTCAGTGGAGCGACCTTGATTCAAAACATAACCAAATCTCTAAAGACTTGGCAAAAGCTAATTCTATCACTTTCATCACCACTAGGTATACCTCCTTCATAACTTTTTCCTGTCAATCCATCCAAGGCCAAAAGAGACAAATCTATTTTCCTCATTGCTAATGTCTTCTTTAATGATGGATGGAGAGGCAAACCACCCAGTGGCATTATAACACCTTTGTGCTAAATATTCCGCATGGTCATATAAATAGAAAATTAATTGGCTGCGTTCCACCGAGGAGTTGCTCCGATCACTTTGCTTATCACTCAAAGAAACCCAATTACCACTGAGTGGGTTATTGATCCACTCACACTTTTACACATTTAAACATTGATCATGTCACAAGGCCTCATTGATTTACTCAAATACATTTATATGCAACACCTATCGCTTTATAAATCCATCTTATTGACATAACATTTGTAGGAATTCAGCTGCTTTCAAATGGTTTCCATGTCATTAGCACCTAACAATTGGAGCTTGATACTTAAGCTATGAGGGCTAGAGTAAAGTATAAATCAATTGATGAAAACCCATGTGGTATTGATTTACACTTGGACTGTAGAGTGTGAAAACCTCTTAGTATAAATGTAAGGAGTGCCGTATGGACTAACGTGACTCTCGGCACTCAAAAGCATAGACTTGAGGAATCCTGAAGAGCCCTCATGCTTGTACTCCCACAGCAGCAGCCTATTCCAAAAGCCGAAGCAGAAAAATCCTAAATATGCTAGTGATTACATGCTCATTAGCTCTGCAGTGCACTCTGAAGTGCTTGTACTTCTATTCAGCAAGGGTAGCAAAACTCTGAACATCTGAGAGATGAGATGCTTTGCTGAATATCCTTAAGGGAGGAGAGAAATAATGGAATCCAAACACAAGCAGTGGCATACTGTATGGTGGTATTTGTTTTTCATCCTCTTTTTTGCACTATTTCTCCCGTCTCTCAAAGGAGAGATTTAACACAGCCACTCCAACATTATATCCTGAGCACAATTCAGTGTGTCAACTGTATGCTCATAAATTTCCAGAGAGCTGGGAGGAGGGAGGTTTACACTTTGGATTGACTATAGCATACTCTTTGAAGGCCATTTGTTTGACTGGGAGGCCTTGACTAGAACAACGATGCAGGTATTTGGGAGAGTGTCATGGAAAGGACAATGACTGTTTGATGATATTCTTTTATGGTGAAGGGAAAAAGGACTTACTGCACTGGTGGCCCTGGACCACGACGTCTCTGATGGCCAGCAAGCCGCGCTGCCCCGAGGTTATGGCTTCAAACACAATCTGAGGAGGAGAGAGGGGAGTCATAACACCAGTGATAAATGGGCCCATGTCTTCAAATGGCACTTGAGTGAGGCTGCCCCTGTGCACAGAGAAGTCCAGCTCCTGCTAATGCGATCTGCGATCTTAGCTGAGCTACAGCTGGTCAAACAGCTGCGGGCCACTGACATTATTTCCACAATATGTCACAGTTGATAGGTGTTATGACATGCAAGTGTTAAATTAAGTTTGAGCCTTGAGACGATTAGCACAGAGTCTGTGACAAGCACGTGGTGTATGGAAGGTGAAACACCTAACACATTGAGTAATGTTTAAAAGAGTCACTTCACCTGAATTCGAAAAAGCATATTTTCTCACAGTTATTTGATGTGATTTGTGCAGGTTTTGCGATATGTGTTACTGAGAGCCTTCATCCCATTGCAATGGTGGAAAATGGAATTTTGTCTGTGCAGTGAATAATGACATAAATACTCAACAGTAACGTCTCTTTCCGCATCGGTGCCCAGGACTGGGTTGCTTCAGTTATTTGTACAAATCAGTCACTTTGTTTCAAGTTTGTGTGCAATGTCCTTCCTGCATTTTTAATAAGCACTACCTCCTTTCATACTAGTGATTGACTCAGTTCGGTTGCGTCATAAAACTTATTCAATGTTTCATCTGACTGAAGTAATGTGTCTGTAGTGCCATTAAATTAAAAACTATTTACTAGGTAAACAGGGAGTCACTGTAGCATCACAACCTGTAACATAACCTTGAGATACTACGGTTTTAGGAGGCCAAACAATAAATTAAATCCCCCAGCCAATCATTTGTAAGCATAAGTACTGCCTGGTTTTATTTATATATGCAAACATGGAGAGATACGTATTTTTTAGGGTCAGTATAATTTATTTACAGTGAGGCGGAAAAAGCTGATTACACTAACTTAACCAATGCAATTTGGCCATTTAGTCTAATATTATTGACATAAGTATATGAAATGTAATTCAAAATCTTTTCAGTTTACACCATTATTAAACAGCATTTTAAATCAAGTGTCAGGTCAGGTCAGATGTGTTGATCATGTTCCATTATTTAATTTACTGTCAGTCTAAGAAGGTCATACGTGAGAGAACTAATGTTATCTATGTAGCAATTAAACCTGACTGTAAGAGCAATTTTGTGTGGTTGCAAACTGTTTAATTTAGTGATGCATAAATCTCCACTTTGTAAAGACATTATATTTTAAGATTAAAGTTAGGAACAGCTGGTGCCAGTGGCTCCTGGTTGCTTTAAATTTTTGACCGGCAATACTTTTTATTAAGGAAATAATCCCTATAAAACTGTCGATGGGTAGAAATCTCATAAGTGAAAACCTCATAACCTTTAAAAAAAAAAAAAAAAAAAAAACTATCTGCATGGTTGGATGCCACTAGAGGTAAGTGTGCACATATGCTTTTTCTCATAATGTGAGTGAACTAACCCTTTAATGCATATTTAAAAAGCTATTTTTTCCATGAGAAGGGACTGCTGTTGCATCTCACAGTTGCCCAGCGTCTAGTGTTACTTGATTCATATGTTTGTTGCCCTCTCTTACAACAGAAAACCTGAAATCAAGTACAACTGTGTTGTGTAGGACTAACATGATCCTATTTTAGGGGATAAGTTCTCCTGCAAAACAAATGGTCCTAAGCTCTGACAGAGGGCGTGTCCCGGCAGAATGTCAGTTATGTCCTCCATGGTCTGCAGTGGGATAAAAAGGGAAACAGAACGCCCGTCCCTTCCCAAACCCAGGGTGTGGTGCAGAGACAGATTACACCATACACACTAGAGCCACACATTTTTTGCATGCCATTATCCCCTAAATATAAGCCTGTATCTTCCAGTGAATGGTACATATTAATGGATATGTTCCGTATATGGTGTCACCCAGAAACTTATGTCCCGCCAGCTGTAGTTGAGCTGCGCACACATAAATCTGAGATTCGTTTTGCTAGGAATGTGGAGGCAGAGATAGTTACCATTGTCATCTGGGAGGCAGGATGCCTTCAGATAAGGCTGTCTAATTATAAATTTCTTTTTTTGTCTCATGAAATATGAAAGTGAATGTCTTGGGTGCCAATTATGGCCTCATTACAGGCTAATTTAAAGGAAATTAAAAGGCCAACCACTCTATATATCGCCACCAGACAAATGAACTGGCCCCCACTCTCTAATTGAAATCCTTTGTTTGTGCAACAGACATCAGTCAGCCTGCCTAATAGCTGTGATATAATTGATTCCAACATCAATGATAGTGCAGCGCATAATTGGGCCTGACCCACAGAGTGAAAATATTCACATGGGACGAAAGCTGTTGATGTCACGGCAAAGTTCACCATTCTCATTTGTCAGGGACAGACAGTGAATCCAACATTCAATGTCTACATCACCACACTGGCTAGCCCTAAGGGACTTGGCTAAGTACTACATTACAGCAGGATTGATTAACTTTGCCATAGGCTCTACTGTATTGAAATCAAGATAGATTAGGACATTAGGGTTTTTCTTTCTCAGTGCTGCACTGCTGCGTATCACGAAAAATAATGGGTTTTCATCTCTCACACTAAGTACACATTCTGAATAGTATGTGCAGGACATATATAGATTGTGCCCTACATTTACTGAAAATTGTAGTGTTTTACACAAATGTTCAGCAGTTTTGGAAAGGAATGACAACCTCAATTAAAAGTTTTAGGGTTGACCTGACAGAGGAGTAATTATCAAAGGCTGAAAGGCTCATGATGACTAAAAGCCTTACCGGTAATTAAAAAATAATTTCCAAGTATCAGGTGGCTTCCCTTTGACAATTGCGTAGGTAACTATGCAATTAAAGCTACCTATAATTAGTGCCATGTTGTTAATTAGTAACAATTTCAAGCATTAGTCTCTCTTTTCTTGACTGAGAGTGGTGCTAGAATCATTAGCATGCTCGGATTTACCCTAGTTGTAAGTTTGGGTCTGGAACAATTACAAACGGAGACAGACGTTCCGCTGGGGCTTGAAATGCAACAGATGCTGGGAGTTTCCCTGAACACACTGGAAAGCATAACATATCATTTTGGGTCTGAACGAGATTTACTGAAACACTGCACGAACAGCATGTCAGAAATGTTCAATAGTATTGAACTTCACTTAGCCTTTAAAAGCAACACGCCGTATGTTTAAGAGTGCAGAATTGTTTGTCTAACTGAAGCTGTAGTTGAAGTCAATATGTCTGGACTTCAAAGAAATTCTGATCAAAAGGTTTAATTTTTCTATTTCAAAAGAGCCAGTGACTGTTAGAGCATAGATTTGTTGTCTGCATTTCATTTCAACCACAAATGTCTGCATGTAGGATTGATCCAAACATAACATGCTGTGCCTCTACTACAGGCAAACTCCTTGCATCTGTAAGTGTCTTGACGCAAACTGAAAATATTTGACCAGACTGGCTTTGCATCATTATGTTACACAAGGGTCACCACACTGTCAACAGTGAGCACTGACTATTAGTGGTAGATGCAGCTAATTTTGTTCTTCAAGTGTTCCCTTCCCGCTCTTCTGTCTTTGTTTTGTCCGTGTGCCTCTCATTAAACTTCCTACCCATCATTCAGGAGTGAGAAGCTCAGCGGTGTGCCTTGTTAACTAAGTCATCAGGGTGGCTATGATGAGTAGGCAGGAGGACACCCCTCAGCTCCACTGTGGACCAGCTCTGCCAGGCCATAATGAAATAATTCACCAAGGGACCATCTCCCGTTGGGAGGTTAAGGGGTTGCTCTGCATCAATTAACATTTGGTGGACTCGTGGAACAAGCCCCGGGAAGACTAATAGCCAGGCAAGTGTGAAATCACCCTGACCTGGCCAGCAGTCATGTGCATTGGTAAGTGAAAATGAGTTTTCAGGATTGGAAAAAGAGAAGCAGCTCAGATGGAAGGGAGAGAGAACAGATTACCATGGATACCGAAGTAGCCCCAGAAATCGAGATTATTGATTTCTGGTGTTTGGAATGGGCTATTGTGAGATTGTTTGGACCTTCTCAAATGATGAATTTGTCTTCTTCCATCCAGTGAACAGGCTTTAATGACTTTGGCTTAATTATATAGGGTTGCTTACAATGAGTTTTGTGATGAGACATTATGCAAAAGAGAGCTGGATTCAAAACACATTTCCTCACCTGGTAGAAGTTGGGCCAGTACGTGCTGATTGCCAGCTCTACCTGTGCCCAGGAGCGAGTAGCTGGACCTGACACGTTCCAAACAGGCATCCCGATGGGACTGTTGTTTTCTTTGATATAGACATTTAGGTGTCCCGGGTGGGTGTTTTCCCTGCCTCCTATATAGTAGTTGAAGATAACGCAGTGAGTGTCGTTCTCCTTTAAATGGGGTGTCAGCAGTGAGGCCTTCTGCCCTGCAAAGCGTCCTGAAGTGTTCACCATCATGAAGGCTGAACCTGCAACATAGAGAAGAGTTTTAAATCACGAGCTGAGCAGGCTTAAACAAACCACCAGATCAAACAGTGTCAGGTAAAGTGATATTCTTCGTGAAAAGTCCTGCAATAGTCTATAATCAGGCAGTGACCTACATACAACTGCAAACCAAGCTACTGTATCTAGCATGATGGTCTGGTAAAATAAAGTACAAAAAGTACTTGGAAATATTATTTCTAAGGAGTTGAAATATTGGTGATGTATTATTACCAGGAAGAGGTTTTAGCCAATGTCGGTCAGTCAGTTGGATGACTAGTCCACCACTTTGGTCCGCACCGAAATAAATATTTGTAAAAAACATTCATGGTTCCCAGATCATGTATCCTATTGACTTGGGTGATCCTTTGACTTTTCACTTATGACCATCTCAAGGTCAAAACGTAATTTGGCCCATACTCTGGCTTAAAAAAATAATGACATTCTCGTTAACCTTATCTGTACTTTGTGTTTAGCACTAATTAGCAAATGTTAGCGGGCTAACATGCTAAAACAAAATGGCAAATATCATTAACATTTTTATCTGCTTATACACTGGCATGTTAGCATCGTTATTGTGCGCATGTTAGCATGTTAGCATGTAACGCAAAGTACACCCTGTGCCTAAATGCGGCCTCAAAGAGCCACTAGCATGGCTGTAGACTTGTTATTTCACATGCACACTAAACATTCACTAAGCATACAATTGCATTCTATGACAAGCCTAAAAACACATGCCTTTCATGCCTTTCCCTATTTATGTGCAACAATACGCCACTGCCCTACTCCTGTAGAATAAAAAACATTTTTTCACAGTTGCTCCCTGGTTTGGCGCATCCTGGCCACCACACCATGACTGTGACTGTGACTCCTGTCTGTATGGCACGGTCGATGCGTGCCTTCGGTCCAACGCGAAGTTTCTGACACCTGCGTTTGACACCCACGTTGGCAGCGTTGCACTTTACACTCCCTGATTTTCAATTTGGGTCTCAAATCACAGTATTTCTCCAAACTCACCGTTTATGTTTTGAAACTCAAACATGGACTGTACTGAGTTTCAAAAGCATCAACAGTAAATTAGGCTCAAATCACAAAATGATGTAATACATCTTTAAAATAAGACACCAAAGACTAAGTCTGAGAACTAAAATACTGTTCTCTCATAAGTTACGTAAGACTTGCAAAAACTCTGTAGTACATTTGGTAGAATAATGATGGCTATTTTTATTACTGAATTTGATTCTGTTGGATCTGTTGGTTTTTAGAGGCAAGTCGTTATTAATAGAGCAGAGAGATATCCCAGACAAGAATCACATTATTACCAGCAATGAGGTCCTGAGGTTCAACATTAAATAAATAAAATGCATAATCTTGTAAGAGTATGCAGAAAGCAGGTAACTCACTGTGCTGAGACTTTTGCTATCAGCGCTGAGAATTGTAGCATGTGACCCCTTTGGATCGATGGAAGCTCTCTACTCATTATCGTTCTTCAAAATATGAGTACAGAGAAAGACTAATCCCAAAAATGCTGGATGTTTGAGAAGAGTGTTTTTTTTTTTTTCCTAAATGATTGAGAGAAGGTAAATGATGAGAAATCAATAGGTTCAAATCTATTTGCCAAGCAAGCCCCATTTAGATTTTATCCCTTTGGTTCAATATTAAAGGTTAATCTAATTCTCTCCTGTCTTGCCAATAAAACACAAGTGAGAATTATTATATTGGCAAACTTTCAAGGAGACACAGAACACATTCTATTTGTCATCATCCTATTTAGCTTGGGTTCATAATCATAACAGCATTTTAGACACAGCCAAGACACTCAGTTTACGTTGAAACACATTTTTTTTTTGAAGTGCGGTAATGATTGCGAGGCACATTTTGCTTAGAGGTGAGACAAACAACCTGCAAGTAAAAAGCTCTGCTCTCCTGCATGTGAGGCACAGCTGAACTGCAGAGGATTTGAATCTTTGTCATTAGATTTCAGATCCGGCGATTCATTCAGATATGTTGTTAAAAAGGCTAAATAAGATCAACTACATCAGCAGGCTTGGTCCCCGAGTGTGTCAGACAAACAGCCTCTCACAAAACCCTATTTGTTCCATCAATGACTCGAGCTTGCCCACTTGTCTTGTTGTGCTGCACTTGTAATGCTCACCAATTCCATCTGTCTCCAGCTTCAGATAACGAGGGGGGGGGGGGTTCTGTCATGTTTGCACAATGAAACAGGAGGAGAGGGAGCGGAGGAGGAGGAGGAGGAGGAGGAGAAGAAGGAGCAGTGAGTTGTGATGACACTGAGTCAGCCCCCCCTGGCTTTGTTTGCCAGGTACGAGTAAGTTCTTGTTTGAAAAGGATCGTAACATGTTTTGGATCATGTGATCATCATCTCTCATGAGAGACTGTGTTGTATTATGAACTTATAAAACCGTCCCACACGTAAGGGAAGGCAAACCAGTTAAACCATGCAATACTGCGGTGAAACTATGCACGTGATGATACCCATTCATTTCTTTTCACAACTGGAATACAGAATATGTGGACTCTGATGTTTGGGCCAGCTCAGTAGTTTAATCCGTAGTGACCAGATTTACTATTTTATTTGAGTGTCTGATTTCTGTGTGTGTAAATGCATCCATTATACAGCGCCCTCAAAATTTCCAGTGGAATTAAAAAAGTGGCGTACATGGCACGTACAGTGCTTAGGCTAACAAACCCGCGACGCAATGCTACGCATTTTTCCAGATGCAAAAAGCCCCGGTGTGCGACCCTACAGCTGACAGTGATGATGCAAAATGATGATGATAAGTAAGTGGCTCGATGTACTGCTCACTGCTGAGTTAGTGCTGGGTGTGTATTATAGGGTGAGGAGTGAATGAGTGAATGAGGGAAGTTGTTTCGGACACAGCCATGGTCTCTGCGGCTTTCTCAGTGGATGGAGCTTGCTCGGGTTGTCTTGGAGATATCTCAATTGTCATCACATGGCCCGAGTGTGGGACTTCGGAACTACGGGGCTGTCTCCATGACAACTGGGCCCTTGCAACGTTCCATCGCCATCACATGATGACAACAGAGATATCGCCATGACAGCAGAGCAAACGCGATCCGCCGGGGAAGACTGAGATGCAGAAATAGTCCAGAAATAAATAAATACATCATCTGAAAAAACAGATTTGAGTTATATATAATGTAAATAAGAATTTTGATAGTTTGTGTGACTATATTTTTTTCAAATCATGTGTGGCTCTTTTGTGTGTTTTCACTAGCAGGATTTTAGCCTCACTGTAACAATGTGAGCATTAAAGTTTGAGTGTTGTCATACAAGGCCATTCATAACATCTCCCTGTGTTTACTGTAATAACAGGCACCTTTTCAGGTTGTGATTAGCTATTTATGATTGTGGCTTTTCCATCTTATGGATTTTCCTGCACAGTATGATCACTCTGTGATGATTCACTATTGTGAACAGCAACTTCTGCCGTTCTCCCTGTTCTCTTTAATGTATTACTCACCCTCAGTTGGTCTCTAATTTAAGGGCTGAGGCTAAATACTTCTGAGGCTATGAGGGAAGTTGTGTAATGTACATGTAGAAGAGCAGGGGATGAGTTGACTTTGAGACACACGTTTGTCCAACCTCAATCAGGGTGTTTTTAATAACATTCAGCCATCTGCTCAGGTGCCCAGCACTGTTTTGTTTTTTTGTTTGAAACATCAGCAACCCTTGGTGTGATGCGAACCAGCGCTGATAATCAGTTGATGAATTGTTCAGTTGGAGCTGGAGTTACAAAGACTAAGATGCCGGCACCACTGCTTTTCACTATGATTAAAACAGGCTGTTTACTATTCATTTCAAACAGCCACGTTGTGACAGTGTTGCACGGGAGATTTATGCACAGCACTGCTCTTTGTTGGTAATTAGAGATGAAAATATCAGATCCCTCAAGTAGCATTTGTACATTTTTACTACCATGTTAATGAAACATTATTGCAAGTGGCTGTTAGTATTTAAGTGCAATTACTTGATAGAAATACATGTAAATATCATTTCTACCTACTCTCAGGCAGGCTGCAGAACTGTGGCAATGAGGCTGTGAAATTCTTGTCACCAAATTTGAATCCTTCAAATCGTCTGGATTCGGGTCAGTGAACCCAAACGCAACAGGGGAAAAAAAGTCTTTACTCTCCTCAATACTGACCACTATACTGTATTACTGTACTGTATTTCGAGTGACAGCGTGCCGCCTCATCGTGCTGCTATTGTCACTTTCTAACAAAAGACGACAGGGGAACACTGATTGTGATTCAGTTTCTATGCTCTTTGAGCCTAATGACCACATACTGTGCAGGACCTGCTGCACCATGACAAACTAATTAGCCAGCGAGACTAAGAGCAAATTATAATGACACTATGTTAGTGCTGTGCTAATGTGCTAGTGATGCACAAGGGTGTTTTCTCTCTCTCTTCCTCTCTCTCTATCTCTTGTGCCTTAACAATGGTGTGTTCAAGACCAATTAAAAATAGAGATCTCTAAGCACACTCAAGGCCTGTCTCTGCAACTCCATAAAGGCCAGGCCCATTGTCAAAGGTATTCAGAGGAACAGGGTTATTATTATTCCAATGTAGGCAAACTTCACCTTAAATTACAGTGATGGCTGAACATGGAGAACATGGAACTGGTATAAAAAATGAATTACTTAAAAGATAAAGTGTTCTTGTTGCAGATGCTACATTCAGGAGATGCCGCTGAAACAGAAATGTGTGATTTTCATTATATATAGATATATTTTAGACATTATTAACAAGGACACTGTGTACGAATAAGTGCTGATGCTATGCAAAAAAAATATTCAAAATACACTGATTATCAAACAATTTGTTGGCAGAGGCCACAATTGGAAAGGTGCTTACAGGTATTGGGGAGTACTAGTGCATAATGTATGGGGAAAAAAATAAAGCATAATTTCATGGTAAAAAGCCTTTTGTAGCTCCAGAAGTGCAAAGTTTGATAAATTGCCTCAAATAATTTCACCTGAGTCAGCGTCAGGTGGGGCCGAAGAGCACACGTTTGAAAATGAAAAGAATCTGGGCATGTGGAGTTGGGAAGAAGTGCCAAATCTCTGTAGCCCACTCCTCACCTCGCCTACATTAGCCACTACTAGCATAACACACCTGAATCTATGACTTAACTGTCAGCTGCCGAATTTCATCTAGGGTAATGCAGAAGCCCGGTTTTGACAGGGAAGAGGAATGGGTCGAAATTAAAAAGACAGTATCTCTTGATTCTGCCGCATCGGTTTTGATACTTTTTTTTTTTTTAAACTGTCCATTGCGAGACCAACAATGTGATGGGAGTGCAATGCTAAATTTGTGGAGTAATCTTAAGAAAGAACATCCAAAACTTTACTAATCCTCTGCTAAAAACACATTAAATTAATGTGGTATTTCCTCTGAAAGTCTATCTAAGAAGACACGCAATAAACAAACCTGAACCATCATAAATCTGCAGCTTTGCAAGACGACTATCTGGTCAGCATCAATCTAACAAGTGCTTCCTACTAGGATAAAGTCTTTTCCAGAAAGTGCGAATCCACAAACGTTCGGGTTCAGCTGGAAATTAACTAACCCAAAATAACAGCCTTAGTGGTTTAACGGTATTATGAGGCATTCAGAGAGAACCATGGACATACTCCAGGGAAGGGCTTCCATCAGGTTAATCCTTTACCCTGTGAGGTCACTCACACTGACAGAGCAGCTGGGAGTTGGTCAGATCTTGTGTCAGTCCATATGGGAAGAAAAGTTCCTTCAGCTAAGACAGGAAGCCGATGACAAACTGGTGGTGACTAAATACAATTGCATGTTTTTCTTAGCACCTAATCATTCAATAAAACAACTTTTTGGTGGCCACCAGAACGCTGGTGTTTCTATGGAAGCAGTGGAAACTTTTACATTAAAGCCTATTTATCTGAGCATACCTACTCTGACATTATCCTGAGGAGACAGGCAATGGGGAATGATCCATAATCCTTTGAAAGACTAAAAAAATCTTATATGACACAAAATTCCTGCTTTTAGGAAACAATCAAGCTTAATTTAGATGGGACACCTTTTCAGGATTCCAACAATGTGACAATACCACATTCTAATTTTATCATTCTTTGCAATAAAGTCCCATGTCTTTAGAGTCTGTCTTTTTTTTTTTTTTTTTTACAATCATTGTAGAAAGCGGGAGGAGGTTTAGGGTTGGTAGAGAAGTAGACAGAGACCTGAGACAAATGTCAGATGAATCAATTAACCTTTTTCTGTTGAATTCCTACTTCCTTGTTTGACTGAAGGAATGAAAAACTCTGATGACACTACTAAAAATGCTATCGGGCTTCCAATGTGTAAATATGATTTTCTTTAAGGCATATGGCTCTACAGAAACACCAACGTAACCAAATAAAATGCAATCAACAGTGGGGATACATGTAGAGGACTTAAGGCAGAGTAAGGCATGATGTAGCAAAACAACCCAAGCTGGTGAAGTGGCTACATTTATACATATTCTCTTCACCTCGGTTCCTTTTCTTAAAAAGTTAGGAAAGTCTTAATGGGAATACAGTCTGATATAATCTAGTTCATGCAAGTAGGGTACTGTCTAATCCTAGGCATCAAAGTCTATAGGTTGAATGTATTTAGATTAATTATGAGCTGAGTAATGCACTGAGCAGAGGATATAATTTGCAATAATGACTAGCGCTCCTTATTTGTCCTCCGTTCAGGTCCTGAACTCTGAAAATCATTATGTGAGGGAAATCAGAATGAAGGGGCGCTCTTTAAACCCAAACCCTCCAGGTCTCATTTGCTAATAAAATTCACAGAGGTCACTACTGCAGAAAAGCACGGCTGCTGCTTTGGAAATGTCAATGAAGACAGGGCTATTCTCACTGTCTGCCACCAATCAAAAACGCTCTCGCTGTGAGGGTTAGGCTGTTAATGTGAACATCCCTGGCCTCCGCTCAATTTCCCAGAACTTTCCTGCGTGTCCTTTGAAACATGAAAGGGGTCTGGTGAAATAACACCGAATAAGTTTGGGCTCCCCATATGAAGGACCTGGCAGTTTTTCTATGACAGTGTCAAACAGATTCACCTAAAACCATTCATCATGCACAAGGCGTCTCAGCCCTGTCATTTCAGTCAGGTGGAACAACTGACCCCTATTATGTTCCCTGGCAGCATCCTTTGTTGCTGTGTGTCAATCAAGAGCAATTCTTAATGGCTTAATATGTCATTTTAATATGCAGTACGCACTATTGGCGCTCAGTTGCAATAAATGGGTCATATAATGGCCCATTTGCCTGATACAAACCCATTACACAACAGAGTTTTCCACGCGAGTCACCTAGCTGCATCATTAGCCCTAATTGTACATACCATGCACACTAATGGTAAAAGATACAGTATACAAATATGTCCTCCATGACAGTACAGTATGCTGTCATAATCCTGTTTACTCGGGCCATGGTATATTTCTGGAGCCCACAAACACGCTAAATTGAAAATTACAGTCCCTCATGCCCAGGAATTAATTCACGAATTGATCAGACATAGTAATTTGCTGTTCCGTTTCGTCCCCTAATCATATAATGGGGTTTCTCCTTAACCTCACAACCTTGCCAACACCGGGCAAGGTGCGATTTTCACACAAACTTGTGAATGGCTCAAAAGCAATTATCTTATTTTCGCAACACGGTGCCCCTCCCTGCTCAACAGCAAATCCCATCTTTTGTTGATGTGATTTAAATTCTGATTAAATTTCTTACGTCCTTCAGTGAGTTTGAGTTCGGCGGGTGTTCCCTCCTCTCATATTTTAAGTGGCTAGCCTTCGCCTCTTTCATTTGAACAGCACGTACAATGGCCGTACACAACACTGGTTGTCCAGGTAAGGCGGAGGAGCTTTGTCAATTCATTACCCCCTGATTGAAATGGTCAAAAAGGTGAACAGTTTGCCTTTTAAAATGATCCATCTTATCCACATGCAGCAGCCACGGTCTAAGAAAGGCACCCGTCTGGGTTCGGGAGTGAGGTGCATTTGCATGAATGCATTATGAACCTGACAAAAAAGAACCAGAAGGGAGGTGATCACTGTTACGCTATGAAGAACCTCATTCTGCCAATCCTTCACTATTGTTTAGGTGTCATTATCGACTGAGGGCGCGCTATCAAAACAAAGACCCTGTGCAACAGTGAGACAAAAACATTCAATTTCTCTCGTGCAACATATTTAGAGCAGACATTAAGAATAAAACAATAAGTAATTTAGCCTGAGCTGCATTTGCTATTGTACTTTGCATAATACAAAAACCCTAATTAATCTCAGTTAGAGGACCTTCCTTCTCCTCCTCTTGCCATTACTCCCCAGAGCAGGTCTCAGAGGAGAGCCAGGGAGCAGCAGCCTACAGCTGGCAACATCCATGACACCATCAGAGAAGAGGCAGCCTCTGCACCAGCTGGGGCTCACTAAAAACAGCTTCCTTCCTAATGGCCTTCGGGCACCCCCCGCAACACCACACTGCAGACTTCCCCAGCTAGTCAGTTTCATCCATTCTTCTCAGAGACTACACCACATTAAGGAACTTAAAACAGCAGAGAGTAGGGTGGAAACTAGAGGAATCGATTTTTAGGGACATGATGTGTGTGGTAATTTTCTCATCAAATAATATGCAATTAAAGCCAACATCTGATTCTGACAGAAGTGCATCCGGCTCCATTCTCCAAGGCTGAATAAGTGTTGTCCTGGCTGAGATGGTTTTATCATCATTGTCCAGGACAGATGAGGCTTGTTGGTAATAAAAGGACTGATAGTGACAGTTCTGCCGGGGGTTACTTCCAGTTGGCTTGGGAGAGGGAACACACTGGGGAGTGCCCAAGCAGACATGCAGATCCTCAGAACTGGGCTGAGCCACCCTGAAGGAGCAAGAGCAGGCAATCAGAGCTGAACAGAGGCATGAACAAGGCCACTCTCTGTCCAGACGTAGCAATTAGGTAGGGAGCGGATCATCATCAAGAACCAAGAGTTTTAGGTGCTGCTCATCTCCACTGCATGTGACCACAGGGCTTGTTTTCCCTGTTGCGTTTCATTTCAATTCTCCCTTTTGGTACTTTTTTATTTACATGTTAGGATGGTATCAGGCCAGTTTGGTCTTTGGTTGCAATATGAGCTTTGCAGGATGGCGAGTCAAACGTCAAAATCTGCTCAAGGCCTCTCATGAGTGCATTTTCTACACTTACCACACTGAAACAGCATCTTAATTCAGGATGTCTCCTATTGAGTTCAAAAAGCCTTTGATACAATTTCGTGTGCAGCTTTCAAGCCTAAATGCTTTTAACGTCTAATAAAATAAAAAAAATATTATTGCATAATGAACTTAACATTTTCTTTTTAAAGACTTAATGTCTAATCCTGTGTGTATCATTATCAACTTCTGACATGTATGTTTTTCTAATCACAAATACTGGAATTTTAACCCTTGACAGACAAGAACATCAATGCAGGACAATTTCGTAAATTGTTTTTTACATCCAGTGCCAGCACCCTTTAAGATTCTAGTTTTCTACAATATCTGCGCACGGCAGTTACAATATGGCTATGGTTGGGAAAGATGGTGGTTGTGGCAATAAGCGGCGAGGGATGGCTAGGGTTAGACAGCTAGCGCACTTGGTTAAAGTTAGGGAAAGATCATGGTTATGGTTTATAAAAAGCCAATTACAGAAATTACAGAAAGCGAACTCAGAAAAGTCAGACGTGTTGCACACGCTTATTTTTCACTTTGCTACATAAAGAGCTCATTACTTCCAGCACCGGCACTGACCGTTGAAATGGATGTAAAACATAGGATGCAGAACTGTCCAATATTGATCTAATTCTTAACGATAGTGGGCTGGGAGTTTACATAAGAACTAGATGTTTAAACCTCTAGAAGATTTTTTGATTTGATGTGAAAACGCAGCCAAGTTTTAATCATCAATTTAATATTCATTCAAATTAAAACTCACAATGACATTAAGAAAATTCCTACTGCGTTTGGACAGATACTGTCCACAACCTATTTTTAAGATGTTTGAGGTAGTAATGCCTGCCGTTTGGAGCCTACGTCTGTTCCATTTCCAGCCTGGTACAGCGGGTAGGACAACAGTCTGCTCTGTGAGTATGATAAGGTCGTTTTCTGAAGATTGATAAGTACAGTTTGAGAGTCAGACAGCAATCAAAGGTGAGACAGCTCTTCCGCCAGTGTGGCTTTCACCTAAATACATTTCTACCCATCAACGCCCTCTCCAGTAGCCCTAAAACAATTTCAGCCGTAAAGCACTCTACATTTCAAACCCCTTTCAATGCGGTCAAAGAGGAGAGATTACAATTTCACGTGGCAGGCTGAGTGCTCACACTGAGAAACGGAGATAGAGCTGCAACCTGTTAATTACGCACATTTCAAGACGCACAGGTAGAAAACAAGCCTATCTGAAGTGTACTCAGACTAGGAAGCACAATCAGGGACACCTCTTAACCAGACATGGGATTTTAATCAGATATGTTAAATTTAGACCATGTGCGACATGTTAATTTGTAGGTCAAGGCTTTTCCAGATTTCGCTATAACCTTTGCCCAGCCTCCTTGTGTCCCGACATTAATCAGTTGCAATGGAAAAAGTAGACACTTCCCCCTCCATGGAAAGTAATTTCTCCTGGGCGGTTCAACACGCATCATCCTGATGTACACACAAACAGGTCTGGGCGCTTGCTGCCTGAAATTAGTGAGAGCCTGCTAATTAATTCCCCCTCTCTACTGGGGGGTGGGGGGGGCCCAGTGCAATCTATCTGTGATGCAGCCTTTGTGAGATTAGGCGTCAGATAGAGGAGGAAAACAATATCCATTAGTTTGCAACGCTACCTTTGTTATAACATGAAAAAAAAAAAAAAAAAAAGTCATTCCATTAGTCTAATTCCTTAGGTGCCTTCTGCTCAGTGGTGGTGATATCTCTGCATTTCAAATCAAATGAAAAGCGATCAATGGAACATTAAAGAGACAAATCGTGTGTGACAGACAAAAAAATGCAGGGCAAGCATTTTAATGAATTTCAATATGTGGCTGACGGAAAGACTTCTTTAATTAAAATTGGATCTGAGTATTTTGATATCAAATGTTTCTTTTGTCTGAGTTCTTGTGACTTTCCAAAAGATCCTGTGCAGTAGATACTCATATGGAAACATCCTACATTAATATCAAAAAAAAAAAAAAAAAAATAGTTTTGGAACTCTAGAGAAGAATGTAGAAATATTGTTTTCTCCTTAACGGATATGGTTGCAAGATTAAATAGTAATACATAAAGATATAAGCTGTAATCAGTATTTATTAGTCTCTATCACTAAAGTTGTTTTCACGAAGCCTTACGGTATATTCTAATTATACTCAAAGCCTAATTAGAAAATTGTCCTCTGTAAGCACCTACATCATCAGACTGAACTGGCCATTCGCAGACAAATGTCATTCCATGGAAAAAAAAAAAAAAACAGATAAAAATACGTCATAAAAATGATCTGTGAGATTAGTTGCATGTCTGGAATATTTATAATCATTGTGCATATAGCTTGCCTAATAGAACCAAGTAACAGTTACTATTTTCAAGGATACTCTTATTAATGGCGGACGTCATGGGTGACTCGTCTTCTCCCATGTACTTTAGTTTGATCTGTTTTTTCAAGTTTCCCCTTTTTTGGCCAAAAAATTAATTTGAGCTGAAATGAATAAGCACATGCAAATGGAGTTGTATGAAATCAAATTTTGAGAATTTAGAAGTGCCACTGCTAATCTGATATATTTTTCTTCACCGGACTCAATACCGTTTTGACAAATGGGCTCTACCTCTTTAGAAAATATTCCTTTATGTAAAAAGAGTCTTTGTTCAGGGCGGAATAGCGCTTCATACAGCAAACAGGCTATGTCAAATGTGCAGACTCCGCCGTCCTTACCTGAGGGCATCCATAGATCTGGTGAGGGTTTCTCTTTAGTATTGGCCTGCTCCCAGTCAAGGTCATCGTCTCTGCCTTGGCTGTACCCACATGCTGCCAGAGGCTTCTCAAAGTTACAATCGCCTGTGACAAAAGGAAGAAATTTATATGGTTATACAGTTTTTCCATTAACTTGCTGCTCAAATGAATGAATAAATTAAATTCTCCTCTTTTTTTTTCCCAGCAGTATTCATAACGCAATATGCCAGACAATGAGATGCATTTAAGTGAGACAGAGTGAAGGATTACTGTAGTAGACGCGGCACAACATACATTACCATCATTAGCAACAAGGCAGTCCAATTTCACAATGACAAGTATGAAGTGTCTAAACTCCATCATCGTTAGGCATTATGTTCCCAAACTGCACCACCATCGGGGATAAAATGATTTATTTTCCTTGCCGGCCACAGAACTTTGCTGTTCATGCGCCCTTACTCCACAGAGCCAGTCTAATCCTTTTTACAAGCTGCTTGCAAAATGACAGCGAGCAACCATTAAGGCCAGGCTTCAACCAGGCTTGACGTGTGATCGATTAATACAAATACTCCCCTTTATTCCTCGCACCTTAAAGGCCACACAGAGAATGTGAGAGTTGAGCTTTTTTTTTCCCCTCCAAAGTGCTTTTCAATCAACTCATAAATCTACCGAAAAAAAAAAAAAAAAAAAAGCATGTCAGAAAAATATGTGGCTGGAAAGGAATTCATAAAGAGTAAAAACATAAAATGTAATGGTGGCTTTTACACTATGGGAGGTCGTTTTCAAAGGAGGCAGGTGACTTAGAGAGGAAATCGTCAAAATGGCTTAACGCTTCAAATACATGATTACACCAATTTTTTTTTTTTGTTGATAAGATGTGCAGCGTGTTGCCCTGCCCCTTGCCAGATATGAATCCAAATTGTGAATCTGAAAATGTTTGCTCGCACATTGCTAATAAATTTCTAAACACAGATGACATAGCCTACAGATTTTATTGCCTCCGGGATTGTCCTTTGATCCAGGCCAAAACCAATATATCTCATCTCTTACAAGTTCCCTGTGACATTCTGCTGCATAAAGGCTACGAGCTGGGGTTTTTGTTTTCCCATTTATCTCTCTGTTGACATTTACAGTACAAGTGCAAATGAGTGGCCAAACGAGGAGTACACAAGATAATTAATATCCAGCTCCATAGGGCAGCTGCTAATGATGTATTTGCTGCTTTGTCTGATTTGGAGGGGGGGCGCGCAAACAGACAAAGCAGCAAGAGGGACATAGAAAAATGGAGTTATTGCCAAAGTATCACAGGTAAAAAGGTTGGGGAATTGTTGAGAGCTTGTCCAGAAATTCACTGCCTCCTATGGCTAACAAATCACCAAGGCAACTTGTTAGCGGTATTTACCTGTATGTCAGGTAGCCAGGTTAAATGTTAAGTATGAGATATTTGAGAGATGGTAACAAGTGAGAGTGAACGGAGCCAAAAAACCAGAGACAGACAGATGTAATTCTTAGGAGTTAGCACATCAAACCAGAATCACTGACTTGAAATGAACAAGTAGACACACGGGAGTTCAGAGATCTCTGTTTAAGCTAATGCTAGATACGTAGTGAGGTAGGCAGTTGTTTCGCCAATATGTTGGCCAGAACACAAGTGACAGGCTACGAGCTAACTGCGGTGAGTTAGTTTTGGAGTATGACTACCTAATAGCGTACAGAAACTGCCTGATGTCGCTTTAACTGAATCCCCATACCTCTGTGAACCGTGAATTTTCCATTCAACTGCCGTAACAGCGGTCATAATTTACAAGCTACTCTGCATACATTAAATGGTGGTACACAAACCGCTAAGCTAAGTGTGTTGAAGTTATTCTCAGCCTGCTAGTCATAAATTTGAAAAACGCCTGAAACTATTTAACACGCAATGGGCTTTTGTCACAGTAGAAAAAGCACAGTTATAAATAATAAAATTAATGATGGTGGTCATGGCTTACTGGGACAATTTAATAGAATAGAGCCATCGTTTATGTTATTAGTCAAACCTGTGCGTTTGCTACTATTACTAGCCAAAATGTCCGCTATGGTGTTGTCGCTGCCACACTCTTATAATTTATTACATTATTATTTCAGATGGCTCTTTATCTGTTTTCTACTTCTTCATGCAGTTTCTTGTACTGTTGTAACATGAATTTCAATAAAATTGTATATTTACTTTATTAAATCAATAGAAAAAAACTGATGTAAGTTTTAAATCTCATATTGTACTTGTATTTACTTTACATGTCCTGATTATAGTATACTTCATGCAATACTACTATTTCTGTTACAAATTTGTTGTCATTTTAGGTTATTGTTATCTCGATTGTTTCATTAAACTTTAACTATTATATCTAATGATATGTCTTTGTAGTCATTTTGTGTTGCTTTGTAGTCTGTGTCTTTTAACTGAGCTCTAGAAATATTAAAACTTCCCTGCAAAGTTTTTTTTTTGGTAATTCTGGTTGTTTGGAGTGGTGAGATGTGCATTTATTGAAGTACTGTACTTAAGTACAGTTTTGAGATACTTACACAGCACTATTTGAGTAATTTCACTTGCTGCTTTATACTTCTGCTCCACTACATTTCAGACTCAAATTTTACTGCATTTTTTTTACTCCACTACATCTATTGCAGAGTTTTAGTTATTGGTTACTTTTTTATTTGTATTAATAATCTAAATCTGCAAGCAACAGATAAATTAGGATGCACTTTTAAAGATTAAGCTACCCAGCAGTATATAAAGTAGTTGGGCACACCTTTATCAGATGCAACATTATAGCGATCCTTACACCCTAGTGCATCAATAATTATAAACCAATTATATAATAAATATGATTCTGAAATGTCCTAATCTGCATAGTAAGTACATTTTTCTTTGGTACTTTGAGTGTATTTTTATGCTAATACTAATGCAGTTTTACTTAAGTAAAATTTTGAATGCATGGCTTTTATTTTGTGTATTTTTACACTGTAGTATTGCTACTTTTAGTTAAGTAATATATCTGAGTACCTTGAAGCTATTATCTTCATTTAATTCTTGATATTCAGAGCCATGAACATATGCACAATCTTTAATTGTTTACATTTGCAAATGTAAAATAAAGATTCTTACATGTATAAATGGGATAACATTAACCTCACAAAATGTTTATCTCCACATACGATAGTTTTTCCCTCCAATCTATAATGCTAAGCTCATTAGCATTTCTTTAACAGCTGTTAACTGCCACTGCATAATTGGGTGCGAGTTCATCAATTTTTTGGAGGAAGCTGAACGATGGATCCACCCACTGCATAGCAGCATAATATACAGCCTGCACAACCAGTAATGTTAACTATTGATTAAATGTGAAGCAGCAGTAACAGGTGGCCGAAAACCTATTCCCAAGACTAGCTGAGAATCTGGGGTGAGGAGATCTGAATAAGAAATCCTCTTTACTCAGCACCAACTTGCCCTTAAGCAAGGCTCTTAACGCCCAGCGGTTCAGTTGGAGCTGTTCAGGGGCCACCAGTGGGAAGCTGTGGTTGTCCTCCACCCCCCCGGAGTGACTGTGTGGAACTCTAGGCATATGAAGGGGTTGCTGAAAAGGAGCTTGTACTTCATGCTCATTCAGCTTCTCCTGCAGCGTCACAGGGGCTGGCTCTGTTCCATCAATATTTCGACTCAATAGTTCCAAGATCCTTCGCCCCGTGCCACCCACCTTCCTCTCACAGCATGGTGGAGCTCAAACAAACTCAAAGAGGTGGCTTTTATTGGTGTTTGATATTTAAATCGATGGAGGAGCGAAATGGATTCTGAGTCAGTGGGTGATGGGAGAATTTTGAACGCTGAAGCAGAAAAAAGCCATCAAAAAGAATATTCAAAAAGCAGGGCTCATTTCTTGTTTAATTTTGAGAGGTTTAATTTTTTTACATGTCAACTCTGTGTTTAATAATAAATCAGGAAAATGAGAGGGGTGAGGTCTCAATTTAAAACTTCATATCCTTCAAAGACATCATTAACAGATCCTTTCTATTAATGGTTCTCTTGTTGCTGAGTTGACTTGAATAAAATACAAGACATTAAGAAAAAACACCAGTTTAAGTACATTTTCAGATGAAAGCAGTAAGCAGTTAGACAAAAAATACATTATACATATAACATAA
The DNA here is from genome assembly GCF_016859285.1 of Xiphias gladius. Taxonomy (NCBI): domain Eukaryota; kingdom Metazoa; phylum Chordata; class Actinopteri; order Istiophoriformes; family Xiphiidae; genus Xiphias; species Xiphias gladius. The sequence continues at coordinate 21,443,157 of NC_053413.1, read as the reverse complement.
ATAACAAATATGTTGTTTGCCTACAGTTTGATGCACTCCTTCAAAGCAAGGACCAAGACTGCAGTCTGACTTTTTAGCGGTATGTAATGCCAGAAGTCCATACAATGACAATTAAAGGACTTTACTTTTAGCAAAGTAATAACAAATCCAATACTAAATAAGACTGTATAGTGATACCAAACCGTATTACATTGTGCCGTCTCTTGGTAACTATGTTTTCTATGGATCTGATGTAGGAAAACAGTAGGTGGGACAAACCCATACGTCTTTTTCATTGACGGTACTGAAGTACCATCCACTTTCATTGCTTTAGTTGAACTATTCTGACCGTTACGACAGGGTAACAGGGTGTGAACAAGCAATAAATCGATTTGCATTGCTTTGATTGTCACACAAGGATATTTGCATCAGACTTCAGTATTGGAAAATTCTCCAATAATGCGGGCGACCTGTTATTGATCTGCTATGTTCTGTCCTGAGGTAAACATTCAAGCATCTCGTTTTAGAGAAATTACATGGCATCATAAGCTTTCTCAAATGTGTTACTTCAGCGTCGTGCGTGCGTGCCATAAAACAAAACCAAAATGTATCACCGATCGCATGTTGCATGTCATCAATACAAACGGCTGCTTCTGAATCAAGAGGCTGTAGACGTGCATGCAGATGAACGCATCAATCAATAGCATCATAACAGTCCTCCTCTCTGTAGGAGGTTTATATCACTGCCAGTGTGTGGCACAACCCCCATATAATCAGCTCCGACAGCTGCTGAAATAGATACCCCAACGAGAGGCTGCCAACACTCTGAAGGAGATTTAACTTTCAATAAAAGCTTCTATGAGGTGTGGGTAGTCTGGGAGTACAGATGCATGTGCTCCACCCTGTCAACATTCCCCTTTCAAGAGAAGCAGTCAGCTTGAAGCTGAAAAGGTGGCCCCAGATATGTCATGAAACAATTTATTCCTGAGTGAGAACACACAATAGTCTTTATATTCTCACGCAGAGTGCATTTCAAAGAAATCTATCCATCCTTTCCTGGACTGAGCCAGAGGCCAGAATCAATACCTCAGCCCCTCAATGCTGGAGCCAATTTCTCCTAAAGATTTTCGAGTCAGACTTAAAAGGCCTTTTGTTATTGCACCTGTAACGAGAGTAAACTTTAGGCATTAGTAGTTGTGTGTTTGGAAGTTTGGTACTGTAATAGAGTTCTATGCACATAGTGCTCTCTCTGAATACCAGCGAGTGAGTGTGGGAGGCATTGTGAGGGTGGAATTTGAATACTGTAAAGGTGGATATGCACAATATGACATTATATGATACTGGTATTTTGAACATTTTCATAAACACCTATTTGGTGAGGTTGTGGATGAAATTGCTTTCTGTCCTTTTGCAGCATTTTTGCTTGTTTCCTAATTTTGCTGCTTTTATTACACAGGTTTTAAAGAAAATACGGTTGTTAAACACCTACTTCAGGAATGCTGACCTGATACCAACAGTTGTTTCAGGTCCTTGACTTTGTGAATAATTTTTTTTAAGTGAATAGTTCAAGATATTAGGAAATACACTCGTGTTCTTGCAGAGAGTTAGATGAGAAAACCCACTCTCAGATGCCACTCTCACATCTGTCTGTTCAATATGAAGCTCGAGCCAGCAGCTTAGCTTATCATGAAGACTGGAAACAGGGACAAACAGCCAGCCTGGCTCATTTTCAAGGTAACAGATCCACCTACCAGCACCTTTAACACTCACTAATTAACACATTATATCTTGTTTGTGTGTCACTCATCTATCTCCTGGCAAGAAATTGGATTTCACAAAATGTTGAAATAGTCAGTCAAGCTTTTTGTTGTTGTTTTTTTTGTCCACTTTACTCTTGTTTTACATGAAAAAAAGTTTCTAGGCAGACCATGAACTCAGGACTGTGGAAGTACAGAGCATGGTTGGTACCTACCCCACAAGAGTACCTGTACAATGATTACAAGGTACTACATAATTATTGGTCATGTTCTACCCAGTAATTGTAGGAGAGTTACATATGCCGTGTTACAAAGCAAGCAAATGAACAAAAGTACCATTAGTGTGGTGTGTACTGTAGCTTCTATGGCATCAGATAGAATATCCTCCCAGGGATGAAACTGAGCCTTTTTCCAGCATCACCACTGCTTCAGTCCCAGTGGCAGATATCATTGCTGCAAGACCTCCTTAGCCCCTCTGCCAACGCTGCAATTACCAGCCCTCCAACCTGTTCTGTCTGGCTAGGAAATCGCAGGTCTGCTCTTCGCCCCAATCTGTCTCCATGTCCACACTTGTTAGAACAAACATCTTGTCCGTCGGTGTCCCCGCAGACTGAAACCACAAGGCAATCTTGGGTAATTTAAAACCAATGTCGACTATCTCCCTCCACCACGGCCAGTTTAGAGCTTCAGAATCCTGCAGCTAAGCCCCTTAGGGACTGATAGGCCTTTTCACTCTGGCCCTATTTCACTTATCTATTGGCAGGTCCTGCCAAGTCCCATCTCTGTACCGAATTGCATGTATATACAGTATACTATCCATTTGGGGACTTTGAACTGTGGGAAGGGATTTAGACAATCAATCTCAATATCATTATCAATCACGTCTTGCTGTTCACCACATTGATTCCAGGCGAAATAAAGAAGTTGGAGAGGAGATTTCCACCGATAATCTCCTTGGCTGAGCCGTGCACTTATCAGCAACATTTTGCAAAACAAAACCGACAAACCACATCTAGCATGACGGAACAAAATCAGGGCAAAAAAAGAAAATCACATTTTTAAGTTAAGATGGTGGAATATGCCTGATGATGTATGAAGCTATGCGTATTTTGTAAATATCACTTGGGCACTATGTTTAGCTCAAAAGCCTCTCATTATAAAAACCTCTCTGCCTTTCCATTTTTTTGTCTTGTCAACCAAATACTAACTTGATGAATGTGCTTTACATCAGGAGTACAACATAGTTCCTGATCAAATCCACCCTTGTGCATGGTTAGACATACATCGCAGATGACAGGCAGCCTTCTCCTTAGATATGCTAAATTTTGACAGATAATTTTCAAGCTCTGTATGCCAGCACGGGGCTTGATGTTCTCTTCCACCGTGCCTGTCAAGAACTTCCAGTAAACGACTTCAAATCCATCTCCGATTCTGTATAACCTGCCAGGCACCAATTAAGATGAATGTGGAATCTAACTCTGAGACGTGGAAGATACTTATTTTCATTTTTCTCTAAGTAATAAAAATGAGAACTACAGCTCTGTCTGCATAGAAGTATCCTATGGTGATAACACCAAACATTATTTAAATTTTCCTCTTAGTGGAGGTCCATTTTGAATCATTTGCCAAAATCTTTCAGTGAGCTCAAGGTCAAATTGTATAGTTAAAAGGCTAATTACACTAACGAAAAAAAAAAAAAAAAACAACAACTGGAGCTCCCAAATGTTGAAGATCAGATTTAATCAATTTTGGTAGACTGAGGACGACCACCTGCTGTGCTCTGTGTTTAGTTTGCAGAGAGGTGGCTTAGGTGCGTCCTGACTCCGACTTGACAGCAACAAGACTGGTTAACAATGGCTTTTCCTCCAAATGTTCCCAGCATCTTCATTCTCGTCTCTATCCACAGAGAGAGCTACCGTCTGTCTCTCAGTGTCTTTCAGAGAGAGAGAGAGAGAGAGAAAATAAGGTTGTTTCCTATTCGGCTTAGTGACTGTTGATACATTGAATAGCAGAGCGAAATAGGCTTGTTTGGCTTCCCATTTTCCTGTGTTCAATGTGCTCCCAGAAATGATATGGTGACTGAGCATAAAAGGCGCTCCATTAAAATCGCTGTTTATTTGTTGCACAACTTAAAACTGCACCGAGGGGGAGATGCTTTTTGATCAGTGAGGTGAGGAAAAGCTGTGAAAAACGCTGAGACTTTACTTGTCAAATATGTTGAATGAAAAACAAAGAAGTGTCCCGCTGTGTCTGAATGCCCTGCCCTGCGTTGTTGATGTGTATCATGTACAGCAGAATCAACTCATGAAGCTTGTTTAAAGGGGAATTAACCCTCTGCATTGGTTCACAACATGGTTTTAGCTCAATACTGTTAGGCTGGAAATTAAAACTTCCTCCATCGTGGTTTTACATTTGATCCAGGTGCGATGGGCCACTGGCCTAAGTTTCAATCAATGAAAGACAGTAATAGATAAGAGACAACCCCCTGGTTTCCAGTCGGAAATGGATCCACACATGGACTGGGAGGCCTCTGGCAGAGAAAAAGGTATAAAGGGCCCAGCCCGGTGCTAAATCCCCACTGGCTCACTCCAACAGAAAACAACATCCCTATCCCACAGTGGATGACCCTTCAAACTGAACCCCTTCAATCCTCTCAAAATCTGCTAAGTCAACAAACCTTTGAATTCCGCCTGAAGAGTGTAACAAAGAAGGGATGACATGATAATGTCAGTACCAGTAGCCCCCCCCCCCCACCACACACACACACACACACACACACACACACACACATACACAAACACCCCCCAACATTCCCCTCTCCACCCCACCCCCCACCATGTTCATTCTGAGTTTCCCAGAGTCTAATTTGTCAAACATGCGAGTAACAATCCCAGAAATTAGCCCAAAGGGAGATTTCCTCCAGAGGAGAAAATGATTATGTTTGATCAGAGAATAAACACGAACATTAACATGCTTTGTTGGTTTTCCAGAACTGGAACAAATGCTTGTTTTTATGTGTGGAGGAGGGAATATTTCAAGGTTGAATGTCAAAGAATTAGTGAATCACTAAAGTTAATTAGAAAATGTTGAAGAATAGAAGAAAGTTTGAATCAATCCCTCTTGAGAAGGACAGAAAATCTAGGCCACAAGGCAAAGCTTGCGCATTCAGGCAGAATTATCAGCTTGATGAAATATCATTACTTTGCTTTTGTGTCGTGACATATCGTCAATCACATATGCAGTGTGTTTAATCCCTCGCCACACACGGCCGTGTCGATCTCGGCAAGTATGACCAACACCTGGTCAGACAGAGCACAGGCGGAGGGTGAATCCCAGCCCAGGTGAAAGGTCACCGTGTGGATCTGAGCGTTGCCTTGACAGGTGTGGCTGAGGAGGTTTCAGTCCCAGCAGGAGCTTTTTCAAAGTGCCGTCTTAGGGTCCTCACCTGCACACTTCAAACACATTCAGAGCCTTTGTTTCTCTGCTGAAGCCACATAAATCAGAACCTGAAAGAAAAATCCCGTGGCCAGGCTAAATCCTTCTGGGTCAGAGGGAGCCGGTGTGGAAGGCTTGAGGCATATGAGACCTGTTTTCAAATCTACTGCGTGTGCTCTTGTTGTGCTTGGCAACAGGAGCGTCTGCCGACTGGTCAGTGTGAATCTCAAAATAAATGGGAGGGATCCTTTCTTACTGTGTTTAACTACAGCTTCAGTTCTTAAAGCCATGACATTTCAGGACAATGCAGATAATTATACCAATAAAGATCACCAGCAGCATTTACCATGACATTTCTCTCCTACATAAAGCAGCTAACAATATCGTCCACATGATTTTGTCCCTGTAGCCTGGAGTCATTTCTCTAACTGACATTACAGTCCATTTCCACTGTGTCAAAATGCTGCCCAGTATATCAGCACTTTGGCTGTTGGGCAGTGAACTATCTGCTGGTTCTAGCTCTAGTTCTTCTCTATTTACTGTACAGACACGAGAGTGGTATGGATCTTGTCATCCAACTCTCACCCACAACTTCATCTGAATTTTTTAAAATAGAATACAGTCTGGAGATAGTAGTTGCTTTTTACTGCTAGTTAACATTGATTTTCCAGTCTATTACTGTCTATTTAAAATATATATATATATAAAAAAAATTGAGAATAATATTACCCGGGTATCTGCATTTCTTGAAAAGTCTTAAAAAACATCCATCCTGCTACTTATCCAGGTCCAAGTTGCTTTCATTTAATTTATTTCATCTTTAGGAATCATTGTTCTGCTGGGAAGCACTGAAAATGTGATAATTGTAGTCCATAATGTCCCTTTCTTTCATACTTTGCTCGGGGTTTTGGTGAAAACAGGTATTAAATTGCATTCTATGTCGTAAAAAAAATGGTCTTAAGAAGTCTTAAATTTAACTCAGTGAACTCTGCAGAAACCCCCATTACTCATATTGAATAATAGTAATAATTACATTACTCACAATAGTACTAAAGAAGAAAACATCAATTAGCTTAAATGAGACAAATAAATGAAAACATCTACACTGTATCAGTCTTTGCAGCTAACCCACTTTTAATATTATAATATTGCGTGTACACGTCACCTTTAAGCAGTGAGTGACAGAATACCATAAGACAAATGAGACTTTTCAGCTGGTTTGTTATCAGTTCAGACAGTAAAGTGGTATGAATAAGTCAAGGAAACAAAGGAATTCCCTGAGTCTCATTAATATTATTAATTTTTAAATCCAATTATTGTGCGACAGCTTCTGACCTATTTTCTGATTTAAGTGTCCTATCAAAACCTTACACATCACAGAGTGGAGAGGAACCTTTACGGTTTTAGATGGTTCTCAAGCTCCTGCAGGGTGCGCTCCTTTGGGAGACTGTGTGTTTCCAATCTCAGCCGCCTTTTGTCGTGTCCCCTGCAGGAGAATATCACAATCCCGCTTCTCTAAAATCCAGATGAATTATCGCAGGTATTAGTGCGAGGCAGACAAACTTCCAAGGCACAGCACCTCTCTGATCTCTCATTACACTGCAGGTTTTTTCATTAACCGTGTGACAAACGTCCGTATAAAGTCATAGTGCAAGCACATTCTAGCCAGACAGAAGAAGGAATTTACTCTGGAGGATGACCAGTTTGAATAGAAGTCAGGCCACTGAAAAGAGTGAATGTGCAGATTGAAGCAAAAATAGTCTGATAGGTTCAGTGTAATAATAAAGAATCTGTTTTCAGAGTGTCAGATATGAATAGCAGAGAAGGAGCTCTACTCTCAATGTAAATGAAAAAAAGGGCAATGATTTGTTTGGCTCATTCTTGACGACGGCATTTATGGTCTTGTTGGCTTCGTATCCTAGACAGCTACAAACTTTATGGCTAATATAAAATCACCTTGGATGACTGTACTGTATACTGAGTATGATTAGTTACAAATGTAATAAAACTTGTTTAAACGCATCTTTCATTTATTTTTTCGGCAGAGTGTCCATCACATAGCAATGTTTAAAAAGAACAACGGTAGTATAATACACACGATATTACACAAACTTTTATCGTATGAGAGTTTGAAAACAGTGGTATTTAAATAAATTAATCAGAAATATGGCAATATTTTATAATACATATATCATCAGCAACATTTTTTTGTCCTCTCCACTTTAGAGCTTCATGAATGTTAGGATTTCCCACTTATCTCTCATTTAAATTGTATACTCTCGTTTTTGTCCAATTTATTGAAAGTCTTTATATCCACATCTGTTGGCTGGACAAAACAAGACACTGAAGACATTGCTCTGGAAAGTAGTGATAGACATTTTTAACTCTTTTCTGATGTTGTACAGACAAAATGCTTGACTTATTAATCGGAAAAAATAATTAACATTAATTAATGGCGAAAGTAATTGCTGGCTGCGGCAATTATTTTAAAATGTGTTCTGTGTCCACTCAAAGACACTAACCTTTATCATCAACTTAGAACACAGGAATAAACATGTATTCCCTCAAAAGGTCATGCATACATGCAACAACATATCTCTAAATATGTGCCCACACAACCATGTCAGTCAGTAACCATAAAAGACTTTGTTGAAAAGGTCAAATCAGTCGGATTCACTACAGGAACACTGAACTAAAAATGGATGTGGTAATATTTCATTTTAAAGTGTCAAGTGCATATAAAAGGTGATGCCTTGAGTACTGTAATCACAAAAACTGCTTCCCTTCAAGTCTTAGTCGTGGCCAATGGAAATACTTAACAGGCAAGCGCTGAAGAATGGAAAAGTCTAAAAGGAACATAATTTACATTCCTTAAAATAGTCTAATGACATGTATTCAAGTGCTAATTCATGGTGCAACTGGGTAAACCAATAAATGAAGCTTAAACTCTAAAACTAACAGTCAAGCAAATAAGAGACTTAAAAACAGATGCAATGTGCGCTTTCTTCCTCTGGGTCTGGTCAGCGCATGTGCTACTGCATTTTGAATGATCTGTCATTTATCTAAAGCTTTCTCAGCTCAGCAAAACTTGGTCGGTAAGTGATACAGCCAGTATCTGTTTTGTAATTATAAGTCAATAGACATATTTCTGTGACATTAACATTCCCTCAGTTTAATGTGGCAAGGTGAGCAGAGTTTCTAGTCAACGCAACATGAGTACTGACTGGCTCTGTGAATAAATACACTGTGGGACTCAGTATCCATATTTACATACTATATTTACTATATATGCTGCACATAGGTGAGTAGCTGTGAATTTAAAAAGTTGCAGAATAAAAGATGTGTTAGTCATCAGTCACTTTATATTCTCTAAGCGTGAAATGTCACTTGTGTAATTTAGTGAATGCACTGTCATTTTCCAAAACAGTACGTGAATCTCTCACCAAACCTAGGCATTGTGAAATATACTACAATAGTTTCAATAAAAAGTTGTTGTGGCCAACTTTTATTTGCAGTATCTGGAGGCCAATCACTCATAAAATCAGTGACATCTGTCAATTTGTCTATCTGATCCCACCGGTCTTTCTTAAAAGTGTCATCATCTGAATGACCGCAAAGATCATGACACTCATAATACTCTTACATTTGAGGAAAATGTCCGATGCAGTCAAACATCACTTTGAGATGTCTGCTCTGCTTGACCATCCCACAGGCCTTTTGGCCTATATTGGTTTGGCCAGAAGACCTAAATCAATCATGAAACAAGGAGAGCTGCCAAAGCGTTCTTTCACACCCCAACAATGCAGCACTCACTGCCATGTTCAGGCTGTTTTGACATGGTCTCAGAAATGTCACAGGCATCAACGGGGACAGCATGCAAATGCTGTGGGGCGAGTGGCTGTCATGAATTTGAGCTTGAGAAGATCAAAAAAGGATGAGACAGAGGAGGGTAAAGATAAGAGATGATAAAATACTTAATGACAATTGGAACAAAGAAACTATTACATTGTCTTAATAACTCGTTTCTGGCAAAAGCAATAAAAACCAGAAAAGTTTCATTTTATATGAAATCAGCTACATATTCTTCTTTCTCTGTAGAGTTCCAACACCAGGTTCAGTCAAGTTTACATCAAATGCTGCTAATAGTGAAAGAAATTATCCCTTTGATGGAATTTCACTGTAGCACAGATCAATAAATTGAACTAAACCACAAAACACACAAAAGTACCTCCAGGCAATGTGAGATTAGTGAGGGAGTGGGAGAGAGAGAGAGGGAGAGGGGGATAGATGGGGGATAAAGATGGGGAAAGGGGTGGGGGGCGGGAGGGTCGCTCAATCTCACCAAAAGCTGCCAGCTTCAGGACTACTGAATAATCGACCACAACCACAGGGCATCATCTTCAATGCCGATACCAAGAAGCACAAAATGGGCCCTAACAAAAGCACCAAATTTTCCTCATATATGCATGAATGTGAATATACTAGTAGGATACTAGACAGACAGCCAGACAGACAGAAAGATACAGGGGATATACAGATTGCTCCATAACTTAACTTGAACAGTGACACAATTTTCATAATTTTGCCTCTGTACACAACCTCAATCAATCTGAAACGAAGCCATCAAGATGTGATTGAAGTGTAGACTTTCAGCTTTAATTCAAGGGGTTTAACAAAAATATCACATTAACCATTTAGGAATTGCAACCATTTTTATACAGTCCCTCGTTTTCAGAGGGCTCAAGAGTAATTGGACAAACCAACATAATTATAAATGTAAGGATTATTTCAAATACTTGGAAAAAACTTCTTTGCAGTCAAAGACTGACTGAAGTCTAGAACCCATGGAAATCACCAAATGCTGAGTTTCCTCCCTTGAGATGCTTTGCCAGACCTTTACTTCGGCCACGTTCAGTTGCTGCTTGATTATGGGTCTCTCTGCCCTCAGTTTTGTCTTCAGGAAGTGAAAAGCATACTCAGTTTGGTTGAGGTCAGTGCACTGACTTGGCCATTGAAGTATATTCCATTTCTTTGCGTTGAGAAGCTCTTGGGTTGCTTTCATAGTATGTTTCGGGTCATTATCCATCTGTACTGTGAAGCACCAGCCTATCGGTTTTGCAGCATTTGGCTGAATCTGAGCAGATAATACAATTCAGAAATGATCCTGCTGCTTCTATTAGCAGTCACATCATCAATAAACACAAGTGACCCAGTTCCATTGGCAGTCATACATGCCCATGCCATAACACTGCCTCCACCATGTTTGACAGGTAATGTGGTATGTTTTGGCTCATGAGCCGTTCCTTTCCCTCCCCATACTCTTCTATTCCCATCATTCTGGTGGAAGTTGATCTTGCTTTCATCTGTCCAAAGAATCTTGTTCCAGAACAGGACAGGCTTTTTGAGATGTTTTCTGACAAAGTCTAATCTGGCCTTTCTGTTCTTGAGTAGTACCAATGGTTTGCACCTTGCTGTAAACCCTCTGTATTTACATTCATAAAGGTGTCTCTTGTTTGTAGACTTTGACAATGTTACGCCTACCTCCTCAAGAGTGTTCTTGACATTGCTAGATGTTGTGAAGGGTTTTTTCTTCACCAAAGGAAGAATTATGTGATCATCCACTTTAGCTGTCTTCCGGGCCTTTTGGTGTTGCTGAGTTTGCCAGTGCATTACTTCTTTTTAAGAACATACCAAATTATTGATTTGACAACTCCTAAAGATTCAGCCATTTGTCTGATAATGTTGCCTAATGGGAGTCTCCTTCGTTTGCTTCTGAAAATGAGGGACTATGTATGAAAATGGCTGTAATTCCTAAACAGTTAATTCAAAATTTTTATGAAACCCCTTGAATCAAAGCTGAAAGTCTACACTTCGATCACATGTTGATGGATTTGTTACAGATTTACTGGTGTATAGGTTAAAAAATTACGAAAATTGTGTCACTGTCAAAATACTTATGGAGGTAACTGTATAGACAGAGAGATAGAAGCAGGTGACAAATTAAAAGAAAAAAGACTGAATAAATGAGTGGAAAAAAACAATATGAATGAAAAATGCTTCCATACGATGCATGAGGGGTCAGTGAATGGTTTGATGGGTTTAAAAACAAAGTCAATCATACGCTGTGGCATTCACAGTCGCCAGACCTTGACCCAGCTAACCACCTATGGGAGATTTTGGACCAAGACAGCACTCTCTACCACCATATATTTTCTTGTGTTATTCATTCCTTCAGTAGAGTTCAAGAGTTTTATGCGAAGGAGCACTGAAGGTGTGCTTGGAGGCTCATGGTAGCCTGACACCAGTCCCTGTTTGTGTCTCTCATGTACAGTATTACTATTACAATCAAGTGTCACAGAGCCAAGGATCAGATTGTCCAAAAAAAATAAAATAATGTTAATTACCTGGTAATCTTTAAAAATCCTGGAAAATCAGATTCTTATTTCTGTGACTAGAGAGTAAAAATAAAACATGAGAGGCACAAACTGGGGCTAGGCCAAACACCTTACTAAAAACCGTCATGCTGGTTTTTCCTTCAATTTGCCACCCATCTGTAGATCAGCACTCATCATCTGTCCCTTGCTTTTATTCGATTTCATGTAATTTGGAAGTTGTCCACTTCAATTTGTCTTTCTCATAGGCTGGTACAGCAAGTCACACACACAGGAAAAACAAAATAGTGTACAGCATTAGAAGGTACAGATGGTACTTCTGTACCTGTATGTTTTATAGGTAGGTAGCAGTGATGGTAATCATCAGATAGCCTGAGTAAAGAGAGAGATATAAAAAAAAGGCTGTATATTTCTGTATACAGCTGTGAGGAAATGTTATTTTAACAATGAGCTTGGTCTCTTCAGACGGAGATACGAAGAAAACCAGAAGTTATTTCCTACTCATGACTACTGAGAGTAAATAGGAAGCTTTTTGGTTTAACCTTGTTGTAGCCCACATCCATATGGCAAAACAAATCTGACAGAGTACATGGTGTGATTACACAAAATATGGTCAGCTAGTTGATGTAAGTCCAACAGTTGATGTTTGGGGAGGGGGGCATCTGAATCTGCATTTCCAGCAATTAAAACTGCGCTTATTCCAAATATAAACATGGATTCTATGAAGCACAAACTTCGGAAACTTTTAACTAAGACTCAGGCACTTGGGATAAACCATATGCATACACAAACAAACAATGCACAAAACACAAACTCATCCAACAGATTGAGCGTTGGCAAACTTCCCACAGCTTCTACATGACAAATCTGAATAAGATGATAACTGGCGCCTGAAAGTTCAGCTGTATTTTCAAAAAGATTTGTGCATAAATGCATTATCCATCCTGAGTATAAAATTAACGAGCTGTGCCTCATTTTGACATTCACAAGCTTTCATTTTCTAATGATTAAGGTGCAAAGTTGCAAAGTAAGTGTTAAATTTAGCACTTTATCCTTTTTGTGGATTGTGCCTCCAGCTTCGGCTCTTAAGAAATTAAATGTGTGAAACTTTTCAAGGGGCATCTTCCATTTCACACACACATTTCATTAACCTGTAGTTCATTCATTATTGCTATGGGTGTGGAGGAAAGTAGCAGCCCCAGATATAATTGCGTTATTGGGGGTTGTAGGGCTGTGGCTAATTACTGGGTGAGAACACAACATAGGCACTTAGACACCAGTCTGATGGAACAAACCACAATGGTTTGTGACAAGAGCTGTCCTCCCTGGATTTTCAGGAGAAGAGATGATAGCACAGTAATTCATGACTCATTACAGAATCACATCATCTCCGTAGCATGGAAGATGACACAGGGACACTGAAATAAGTTGACAAGTTTACTACAACTCAACTGGAAGACCAGATCTGACAGCAAACAACTAAAACAGGAGGATCATTTTACAGGAAGTCAAAATTTAGAACCATTTTATTTACCAGGTACAAGAAACGTAACGTTACGTTATGCTATGAGGGGAGTAAACTGGCTGTGAGCCATAGAGCCACTAAGATCTTGTTTTAGTTAATCCGTTTACAGGAGCCTTTGATGCCCTGAAACTGGGTCTCGTGATTGCCAGAATAACCCAGTAAACCCGTAGCCTCCTGTCCACAGGTAGAACAGTTTACCAGCAACACAACTATAGTCAAGTCAAGTCACTTTTAATTTTCTAACCTAAAATCACAAGTTGGTCTCAAATGCTTTACAATCAGTGCAGCATACAACAGCCTTTTCCCTTACACCTACAATTCAGTTAAGGAAAAAAACCAAAACATGAGAGACAGATGTAGAATATTATGGAATAAAGGAATTAAGATGCTACATAAATAAAAAGTAAAGCATGATATACACAGCAGGTAGGATTTAGTATATTTGGTAGTATAATTAAGACAGAATCTATGGCCATGCTAGCAGCTATGTAAGGCTGTACTGAGCTAAATGCTAATGTCAGCTAGCCAATGTCTACATGCCAATTTCTAGCATCTATAATAACTATTGTCACCATCTTACTTTAGTGTATTTGGTCATTAACCAAAGTATTGGACAAACTGAAATTTTGACCTGATGATGGTGCTAGATGAAACGTTGAGGGATCATCAGCACTTTTTACAATTCATCCTGAGGGGAACATGAATGTCTGTATCAAAGTTCATGGCAATTCATCCAGTACTTGTTGGGATATTTCATTTAAATCCACAAATATCAACCTCATGCCGCTAGACAAAAAGGCTGGGGTCACCAAAGCCAGAAGGATTCATCCTCTTGGTATCATGGATGTCTGTACAACATTTTATGACAATCCACCCAGCAGTTGTTGAAATATTTAACCCCGACCAAAGTGGTGTACTGACCAGCCAACAGACTCAACATTAACAGTCATAGAATAAAAAATGTAATAGAATATAATAATAATAGAAATATAAGAAGTATGAAAAAGTCTGGCTGATAACTACGTTGTCCATTAAACTGCCTCCTATACAGGGTGGAAAAGACCGAAATGTCACCAGCAACCACTTTTCTCTTAACTCTTAGAATTGGAGCATAACCAGGTAATTCCAACCAAGTTATAAAGCTATATGTGTAGTGTTGAAACAAAACCAGATTACCCAAGTAATTGGGTTCTCTGTGCTTTTAAATGTAGTCTCTGACATCTTACAGAGTATTATGTAGCATAGTGACACACCTGTTATAGGGCCAACACAACCCCAAATTCAGCACAAAGGGAGAATGCAAGGCATTCAAACACAAGGAGCCTTAATATCCCCATACACACATAGTCCCTGTTGATCAACTTTAGCGTTCAGTAAGGTACTGAATAAAAGCCCAATGTGTAGGTTAGAGTATAAGAATAATATTTACTCCAATTGCATTTTGTCTAAACTGTGGTTAGGAGTCTTTAAATTAGTCTCAGTTCCTTTCAGCCCATTCATGTAAAAACAGAAGTAAGTCGCCTGACACGACCACCGCTTATCCCACAAGTCAGAGAAAGTTGAGGCATTGTCACCTGGCCCCCCTTATCTTCTGGCCAACACAATGTCTGACTCATTGCAGCTCTGAAACGCCACATTTGCAGCTCATGAAAAGCGCTTTGGACAAGACATCCACAGCAGCATATTTCTGCACAATCAAAGCTTTACAAAGGAAGAAAAGGAGCGCACAGACGCTGGAGAGTTATCCTCATGAATCTCTGGCAGGATGTTTTTTCCTTATCCCCCTACCGACAGCTTGTCTGATTCTTATAAAATCCATCCGTCACTCATGCAGGTTTGTCTTTCATTGAATTGGCAGGAGATATCTTCTCCTATCATTGACCTTGAGAAACAAACAGTGTTTTCGACTCTTCATAAATTTCAAGAGTGAAGTATTCAACTTTAGGCAAATCTTTATTTTTTTTTAGCACAAAGCAGAAATAAATGGAAAATGAAAAGTCAATCGGCCTTTTTCTGAAAACCTGTCTGCAAAGCTCATCAGCCCCAAAGATTCTGGTGTTGAGAAGCCAAGCTAGACTCCGAGGCTGACTAGTTTATTTTCTCTCTGCCATTTTTATCTCTCCGTTCACATGCTGTTCAGTGTCCATTTATCCGTGGTGAGGGCTTCTCCTTGGCAGGAACGATCACTTTCAACAACAGTCCCTGCGTATCAGTGCAACGTGTCACATCGTTCCAGTGACAACTAACGACTACCAATGTATCTGGGCAGGCTGCCAGTGCGCTGGGTTAGGAACAGCCGGGGTGGGTGGAGAAGATGGTGGAGGTGGGGGCCGCACGCTCCAAGGAGACAGAGGTTTAGCTCACCAGTGGCAGCATCAAAACCTCACATCACATCCCTTCAGTCAACAAAGTCCCTTACACATCATGTGCCGAGAGATGAAATCAATCTGCTTTGAGAGGCTGACTCTGATACTGTATGTCTGGAGGCCAACTGAGACAGGAGTCACAGAGTCCAATAACACGACTGGGAGGGGGGGGTCATCTGATTCATCCACCAGTCAAGCCCTCTTTTCCTCTCCTTCCTTCTCCTCATTTGCATTCCCAAGGTCAGAAGGGTCGCCAAAACTTTATTTTGCATATATATTTTTTGGCATTAAGATTAAGAGTAAAACACACTATCCCCATAAATAAACACTAATTGGTAGTTAATTTTCTTCTTGCCTGGATGATCCATTGCCTCTGGGCTAGTATGAATTATTCATCCAAGTGGCAAAACAGCTTTATGTAGAAACCTACAAGGCACCGCATTCATTATGCTATCATGCCGAGTAATTCCAGGCACTGACGGCTGGTATTAGAATAATATGCATATTGGGTATTCTTTTTTTTTCCCGGGGCATTGGCAGGCAGTAATAGCGTTTCCGTTGGCAGGGACTGAGAGGGATGCAACACCCCTCATGGCTGACAAAACCCCCTTGTTTTGACAGAGGATTGAGCGAGGGGGTGAATGAGTGTTTCAGCTCTGCCTTCATGGAGAGAGGATTAAGCTGTGTGGTCGTGCTGCCGGGTGGTGCAGGGAGTCCGTAGGATATGTTATCATGTCAATCCTCCCTCCCCGTGGTACCACAAATCTGTACTGTCCCCATGACTCCAAAAGAATCACCTGGCCTGGCTGCGGGGAGCTCATCAGGCTCACCGTTCTCCCTTGGGAGCAAGGCTGCATCACACTTTCCTCAGTATCCCAAGTCTGGCTGACTGCAGTAGGACAATTTAAAGACATACAGTTAGGTACATAAGTATTTGGACAGTGACACAATTTTTTGCCTCTGTACACCACCACAATGGATTTGATGAATGGATTTCAAGATATGATTGAAATGTAGACTTTCAGCTTTAATTCAAAGGGGTTTAACAAAATTATCTCAATAACCATTTAGGAATTACAACCATTTTTAATACAGAGTCCGTCTTTTTCCAGAGGCTCCAAAGTAATTGGACAATTGACTGACAATCAGTTTCATGGCCAGGTGTGGCCTGTTCCCTTGTTATTTCCTGACGGATTAAACAGATAAAAGGTCTGAAGTTGATTTCAAGTGTTGAATTTTCATTTGGTAGCTGTACATGGGAACTCTCAATATGTCGTCCAAAGAGGTGTGGAGGCAAATGAAGGAGGCCATTATTAGGCTGAAAAAACAGAGGAAACCTATCAGACAGATGGCTGAATCTTTAGGAGGGGTCAAATCAATAATTTGGTACGTTCTTAAAAAGAAGGAATCCACTGGCGAGCTGAACAACACCAAAAGGCCCGGAAGACCACCGAAGACAGCTAAAGTGGATGATCACAGAATTCTTTCTTTGGTGAAGAAAAAACTCTTCTAACCAGGTCAAGAACACTAATGGAGGCAGGCATATCATTGTAAATAAAGAGGGTTTACCACAAGGTGCAAACCATTGGTGCCACTCAAGAACCGAAAGGCCAGATTAGACTGTCAGAAAACATCTCAAAAAGCCTGTCCTGTTCTGGAACAAGATTCATTGGACAGATGATACCAAGATCAACTTGTACCAGAATGATGGGAAGAGAAGAGCATGGAGAAGGAAAGGAACGGCTCATGAGCCAAAGCATACCACATCATCCGTCAAACATGGTGGAGGCAGTGTTATGTCATGGGCATGTATGGCTGCCAATGGAACTGGGTCACTTGTGTTTATTACCTCCGCCAAGGAGGTTATGTAATCACCCGTGTCTGCTTGTTTGTTTGTTTGTCAGCAGGATTACACAAAAAATTTTGGAAAAAAAATTTTTTTTTTGGCCAGATCCGGATCATTTACTATGAATTTGAATTTTTTCCTCTGAAGTCTGGTGTATGTTTTTTGACATTGGCCTTGATGATGTGACTTGATTGAAGTAGCAGGATGAATTCTTAAGTGTATATGGCTATACTATCTGCTCAGTTTTGCAGCACTGGGCTGCAAAACCGACAGTGCTTCACAGTACAGATGGATAATGACCCAAAACATACTGTGAAAGCAACCCAAGAGCTTCTCAAGGCAAAGAAATGGAATATACTTCAATCGCCAAGTCAGTGCACTGACCTCAACCAAACTGAGTATGCTTTTCACTTCCTGAAGACAAAACTGAGGGCAGAGAGACCCATAAACAAGCAGCAACTGAACGTGGCTGAAGTAAAGGTCTGGCAAAGCATCTCAAGGGAGGAAACTCAGCATTTGGTGATTTCCTTGGGTTCTAGACTTCAGTTAGTCATTGACTGCAAAGAAGTTTCATCCAAGTATTTGAAATAATCCTTGTATTTATAATTATGTTGGTTTTTCCAATGACTTATAAGCCTCTGAAATGAGCGACTGTATAAAAATGGTTGTAATTCCTAAAGGGTTAATGTGGTATTTTAGTTAAACCCCTTGAATTAAAGCTGAAAGTCTACACTTCAATCACATCTTGATGGCTTTGTTTCAGATCCATTGTGGGTGTGCACAGAGGCAAACATTACCCAAATTGTGTCACTGTCCAAATACTTATATGCCTATCTGTATATACTATCAGGCTACAGGTTCTGTTTGTGCTCAGGAAATAGCTTTCCCTCCCCGCTATCACATCTAGATCCCTGTGTTTTTCCTGTACACAAGTTTACAGCGACAGCAGCAGAGCGGGGGTGATGACTAGGACGAGAGATGGTAAAACAGAACTGTCAGTTCAGAGAAGGGTGAGACTGTTAAATGGCAGCAGGCGCCTGGCTGAGGTATCCGTCTTCCCAAGTGTTCCCTGTCTCCTCAGATTGGTCTCTGCTCCGGAGATACCTTGCCTCCGGAGGTCCGTGCCATATCCTCAGGCTATGGAAACAACATCGTGAGGAGAACACGCAGGGAACACGGGTGGGCTACAGCTGGTTTCCTCTGCCATGTTGACATCACAGGCTGGACTAAAAATCTTCCTAGTAAGCACTGATTTGGTGATTTGTAGGTCAAAAATACACAGAGAAGTGTAGTTTTTAGTTTTAAGTGTAGCTAAATTTGGTTAAGAAGTTCAAGTTCAATGATTATTTTTCCGCATGTAGTTAGGACCTGGACCTATTTCCCACTAAAATATCCTTAAATACTTTTGAAACCATACTGAGCCTTGGCATTTAAAAAAAAAAAAACTCACTTCTCAACCAAAGACAGCCTATAAAGCTTTGGAAAAAGCTAGTAGGTGAAAATTCTGAAAGTTCAGAATTTTTTCTCAATGTAACGTGTCCAAAATCAAGAACGAATTTTCATACTCAAACAGAGCCTGGTTTTGACTTAGACACATTTTGACCTGAATGTTTTTTATGGAGATTTGCCTTATCCGAATCAGGTCAAAGGACAAAAGTTAAAATAAACCCTATTCACAGAACAACAAGCTTATTGAGGTGGGAAACTTGATTACTGTAAAGTTCCCACCTCAAGTATAGCAGTTTGCAGTGAGTACAAAAAATACGGAACAATTGCTCCCTGTTTGTCATTCCGTGGTATCACTTTTTGAGATGTCCGGCCAATGTGTCATTGTTTTACCGGCACCAAAAACCACTTGGCCAGTCCAGACCTCAGACTGAGAAACGATGAAATGAGATCCGTCTAATATGGCGTGCAGGTCTGGAGGAATTATCTGTATTTCAAGAGTTTTCCTCATTATACTGAGTATCAGACTGCCAGATATTAGGGGGCATTAACATCATACATGTCAGCTGGGGTGGAATTCAGCCTGTCTCTGGACCCAAACTGGGAGCTGTTTAACATGACATTCATTTCAAAAAATTATTCAACCCAGGGCTAGGTCAGGTGATTGACTCTGCCTTGTATCCAATTTGCTGTCAGACTCTAATCTAAAGCAAGTTGTAACTATATCCTCTGATTATATCCGAGAACAGTGCTTTTCAGTATTTTTGATTCAAGAACACATAGTGAAGGACGAGCTTTTACAGCTAGGAAAATGTTCCTGGAAAATCTAGCCTGCAACACAGCTGCTGTTGACTTTTCCTATGAGAGCAATGCTGTAGATATATTAAACATGTTAAGCAAATTTCTACATATTCCCAAGTAAATTGAAAAGATGTTTAAAAACTTATTAACGGGCAAAGGATAATATCCCTCCTGGAATTAGGGATTGACAGAATTGGAGCAACTCAGGCAAAACATTAATTAAGCAAAGGGTTTGAATCTACCACCACTGCAGCCAGCGGATCGTCTGGTTGGTCCAACATCATCACAGGAGTCCATGATGCAGGCCTAATGCACACATCTAAAATGTCAATGCATATCTTCAAGACGATTATATATTGCGTACATTTTAAGAAACATCAGCAACGCAAGACCAGACTATTCAGACAACTCAATTTTTACACTCTGAGATCAAATCTTACAAGCCATGACCCAACATCACAAACTGCTGGAGTACAATAGTATCTTAAATTGTGATGGAATCTAGAAAGAGTGTTATCATTAATCCAGAGGCAGAAACCAAAGGTGAATTTTCAGGCTAAATGTCAGCTCCTCCCACAGGACGATAGGCCTCTATGCCTCACCACTTTCACCGCTCTATAGTGTGTGTGCAAGTGTATTAGTGTGAGATAAGGTGCGCACAACCGAGGGCGTCCTATTTAATTTCTGAAAATAGTACCCTTTACAACTGTCCAAGATGAACTCCCACCTCGCCAAGCTACTTACAATGATTAGAATGAAATTTCTAAAATTGTCTTCTTCCACAATTATAGATAATAGTCCAATGAGCACACAAAACAATGTGACCCCCTATGCTGACCCTCTTTGTGGCAGGGAAATTGCCTCTAATAACATGCTGTAGCACAGACGCATTAAAAAGATTTCTCTTACAGCTTTGCCAATTGACACATCCTCAGAAAAATTCACCACTGTAGCAGAGAATAGCAAGAGCACATTATTGCTTACAGCAATAATCTTGCATCACTGATTCTAAATCACAATGTAGTACCTTGATGCAATATGACAACTACACATAATTTTGAATAGAATCTGGAGGATGAAATAACCTAATCTTTATAGGATGGAGTTGAAGGGAGAGTGTTTAAGAGATGTGCACTGCTGGGGTTGCAGCAGCACACTTGGGCATATGAAATTAGGAGGCCAGCAATCAAAGTAAAATACGTAATTATCTTGGATAAAATGAATGTGCATGAATGCATTAACAAAAATTAATAAGACTAATCCTAATCTATCTTTTTTGAGTCAGGCGCCCCTGGAAAGCTGGACAATCTTTGGGGATTTCTTCAATTAAAAATGTGACACTAAAGCTCAGACCTGGTTATTATAAATCTCACCCCACCTTCATTTCATCTCCCAGCGTAAATCATATGTTTTTCTGTTGTCACTGCTGAGGCAGGCACTAATTATAACTCACACATAATCTTTTATGTAAATGTTTTTGCCTGCTTTGATCTCCCCATGTAGTCGAGGACAGCAAGATCACAGACTTGGGCTAGATCTGTCACTTGAGTCAGAAGGAGAGAAGTGGAGTGGAAGGAAATGTGATTTGTTGTGATGTTTGTCAGCCCATGAGCAAAGAGGATGTTTGATCAGGTCATTACACGTAGGGTCTAAAACAACCTGGTCAAACCACCCGGATCTTTCATCCCGATCTTCTGGGACAAACAAGCTTAGCCTCAGATGTGAACCAGTGAAGATGGAGGATAGACAGAGATTCAAACACCTTTTAGTCTCAGGATTAATCTTTCCTAAGCTGCTGTGCAATCACTTCTTTACACAGTTCTTTAACTTAATGAAATGCTGGCTAAACAGTATGTTAGAGTAAGTCGCTCTTCATAATGAACTTTTAAATGGCTGATATAATTCTGCTTTTCAATGACAGATGATGATTGATGATAGAAATAAATGGGGCAAGTAGCGGCCATCAGTATCAGAGACCAGCTGAGCAACACAACTCGTACTGTACCTCATTTGCTATTACTCCAACATAACATGAGAGCAGGCCCCTGTGGTCCTTTCTGAGGCATAAACACAAGGGGAGCATGACAGATAGAGGCCGGCTGTACGTTACTCCTCCTACCAACAGAGAAAGGTCAGCTCTGACACTCCGGAAGGAGCCCTCAAGCTCTGGTGGACAGAGGGAAGGCAAACTGGCTTTCTGTGACTCAGAATGCTCAGACAGCAAAGCCCAGTGCAAGGCAGGAAGAACTACCGACAACCTCACCCAAGCTTGGAGGGGTGTTTAACCAAATTGCTGAAGAAACATATTTACTCACCTGCAACTAGTGGCATCTAACTGTGCAGAGAACATTAGTTCTATCTGCCCAGGTTTTGAGATAAAACCCCGGCCAATAAAACCTACACTTTCTGCATGGCTACATACTAGACTCGTTGTGAGAAAATATGCTTTTTATATTATTTGGGCAAAAAGACTTTTTAATGCAAGCGCATGCAGCTTGCTAAGGTGGCCTGTGTGGCAAACAAGTGAGAATTAATGGTTAATGCTATAGGTAATGCTAATGGCAAATGTTAAAATGTAATTATTGCACAAGTATGGAAGACTCATAAAGTCAGTGAACGTAATCAGTTTGCTAACATTAGTCATCATACGCTTCTGGTCATACCAACCAACATGCAGCACAAGACCCTTGTTTTACCACTGTAATGTGAATAGGGCTTAAGGGTGCATATTGCATATGGTTTTAACTTTTTCTTCATAGGAAGCAGAATGTGTTATTTCAGCTTTCAAAAGTAGCCTGACGTTAAGGCCTACTGACTTTTCTTATAAGCACTACTCCATTTGGTTCTTTTACTTTAATACATGCCAATCCATGATAAAACCAACCACCATGAAGAAAAGTGACAAAGGTTCATCACAGTCAAACCTGACTCTTTGAAAGTTAGAGCAAAAGAGAAGGACTTGACAAGGCATAATGAAAAGGAGAAGATTGAAAAGGAAAACTCTGCTGAGTAGAAAATGTGGTTACCGGGGCTATCTTTGGTCAACCAGCAGGGAGTTCTGCATTTTCAGGATTGTGATAAGAAAAGTGTAAGTGTTCCCTCCTTCTGAGTGTTCTACAAATGAACATGACGGGCTTAATTCACTGGTGTGAGGGCCGGATACGCTGTCCTCTCCTTTCGTCCTGCCAGTCTGGTTGCTGCCTTTCTCATTCCCTCGCGCCACGGTGTCACCAATTAGCCAGGGCCCAGGTTTCATTAAGGCATCGGCGCTGCTGCCTGCCGCCTTCTGTCACATCCCTGATAATAAGCCTGAGATTGGTCCGCTACCTGACACACAGGGATGAGGCGGAACACACAGTGCGCACACACATACACGACACATGATTCCAACTCTGGCAACACACATCCGAGAACACACTTGTGGAAAGCGGCCACTGTGATAAAAACACACACTATAAACACTGTCCACATGTTTATGTGCACAAACGCCTACACACTCACGCATGCTTCGACGCAGTCGTTCTGTCAGTGCTTGAGCATCTTTTGTTCAGATAATTATAGAAATGGAGGCTGAATGATGAAATGTAGAATGACAGGAACAGGGGAAGAAATTTCAGCGTGTTGATCTCAAATGAAAGTCATGGCAGCTATGCCATTATCATGCATAAAACAATTACATTATAAAAAAATATGACTACAAAATCCAAAAGGGAGAAGATCAGCCTGGAGTTAAACAGTAGCAGTGTGTGCAATATTTGAAATTTTTATTACTAGTACCAATATGACACTTGCATTTTGGTAATAATAACTAGATGCTGTACACAAGTACCTGAACAAGAGTTTAACCAAATAACCTAAACTAAATCTAAGAATTGAAATGTTGGGGGTTAAAATTCATATTCGACCTTTGAAAAAGCAGCTTAGAAATCTGACAACGTGGTCCATTTAGTAGCCGTTTTGGAGCTTTCGATCGTTTCGCGTGGACCTCAACCGACATTTTTAACCAATATGGACGGGAAGTCCATAAAGGGCAGAGAAAAATTTAAAATATGAATATCTATAATTCCATCACAACTTGGAATATTTAAATCAGGGGCTATATGGTCAAAGAATAAGTAAACAAGATTATGAATCTGAGCAGACATTCATTACCAGCTTTTTTTATTTCCAATATTCAGTGTCACATTACAGTCGGTACCAAAAAAAACTATCAGGGTGCGATGCCCAGCCTAATTATGCTCAAACTTTTCTCAGTATTTCTGAGTCCAGTCACACAGCAGCCTACTGTAGACTGATCTATACTTCCTCTGTAGATTTCTGTCCCCACAGCACAGCATTCCATCCACAGCAATGCTATTCTAAGAGTTTGGAGAAAGCACAGCTGGGGTGATGCTGGGGTGACGTTTTCCCCAGGGAAAGGTACCTGTGGGCTGAAGGGGGAGATTTTCAGACACACAGGTGCCGTTGAATTTTAGTCTTATGGCAAGAAGTCTGGGCTCACAGGAGTGAATTATTCATCCTCTGAACCCAGCCTGCGTGCTGCCTCTCCAGGCCCCTGCAATCCTGATCTGCGCTGTTTGATGCTGTTGCATCTTCTCAGCAACTAAATGAGGCTGTGGAGCTGCTCCAGAGAAGAGCCACATTGGCCCTTCCAAGGGAGGACGGGGTGTTATATGGAAAATTCACTGATACCAACACTTAGTTTTGCTCACATTTATGTGTTCAGTAAAGTTTTTCCTAGTGTTTTCTCTAAAGACACTACAGTGTATGTCAGTCTCAAGTAATAAAAATTAAAAATATAAAGTGGGCATACTACAAGGCTAATATATATGAAAAATATTTAAAAATTTCTACCATTTCTGACTACAGACAATAAATGCTTTAACAGAGTCATGAATCTGACAAGGACCTTATACCTGTTGGGTATAAGACCTGACGCTGAAATGATTCACTTTCAGGTTCATTTTTGCTTCAACAAATGTGACTAGATTGAAATACGTGCTCAGAAAACAGTGCCAGCTATCAAAGGGAACGCAAGCAATTTGATAAATTTTTCTAATATACACCTAAGTAACAAAATAAATGGGAAATAAGGGACATATTGATTTTTTTTAATTACTGTTAAAAGGTCAACTAGTTTTAATGTGTTTTAATCTGACACGAAACTTCAAGATCTCACTCAGACTAAAAAAAAAAAAAAAACCCGCTAGCATAAAATGTGTCATCTAATGGAAATAATGTGCTGAACTGCAGCTGTAAATCCTCAATTCAAAATAAAACAGGTCTCGAAATGGCTTTATATATCTACTGATAAAATCCGATATCAAAGCTACTTAACAAGTACATAATAGCTCATGTTTGTGCAGTTGGAAAGACCACAGAAACAATGACTCTGCTAGTCCACCTGTTGGCAAGTGAATGAACAAAATTGGAAGAAATGGCTAATTAAAATTAGAAATACACTGGCCAACACCAAGACAAGCCATAGAAAATCAAGTAGAAAATGTAAGGATTATTTATGTTTAGTTGTCAAAGGCTCTCTTTTGCCCTGCTTTCTTTCTGTTTCTTTTGGTGTATTTTAGCTAGCAAGGTGCTAACCAGCAGCTAGCAGGCTTTCTTCTTTGAAAAAGGCTACTAATTCTAACCATGTACAACAATTTGTCGGAGGAGATCTGATCCCTGGCGTCATTGCCTCAGGGTTCGGCGGAATAAATGATCCTGTCGTCACTACAAAATCTTTAGTCAACACGCTGGCTCTTTGATTATGTACACAAGCCGGACAGGCAGCTGAAACCACAGAAGGCGCGATACCGGTAACTAGATTATTTGGACTACTTGTAAATCAGGGCCATTCATCCCTAGACATCATATGACAAATGTGCAGTCACGCTCACTTAAACAGTGTCCATCCATCATAATGGATCGGCTAATTGGTTTCACTTGAGTGAAGTAACTTGCTGGCTAGCTAGCAAGCTAACATTAACTCCGTCCATCCGATGTCGGACTGATAAACTATCAATGGAAGTTGAAATGCTTTTCTTTCAATCCAATTTGTGTAAAAAGCTGAAATGCATTTAAATGAGGTATTAGATACTCCTACATATTTT
The DNA here is from genome assembly GCF_016859285.1 of Xiphias gladius. Classification (NCBI taxonomy): domain Eukaryota; kingdom Metazoa; phylum Chordata; class Actinopteri; order Istiophoriformes; family Xiphiidae; genus Xiphias; species Xiphias gladius. Next base: position 21,417,503 of record NC_053413.1, on the reverse strand, counting down.
TTATTTTCATGATAAGATTGTCATAGCGGAGACCGGTCAAAGAGAGAAAGAGAGAGGAAGAGCCCAATGTGTCCAGGAAAGGATTAGCATTATATCCCTGTGCTGTTCGACAAACAAAAACTGAGCTGATCACATTCAAACAATGTAGGCCTAATTACCAATGAGATAAATGTTCTTTGGTGATTACAGTGGAACCTAAAGGCTCAATTTAACAACAACAACACAAACCTAACATAATTATAGTGTCACAATATGGTATAATTTAATAAATATATTAATGTATAAAAAACAATTTGCTTACATTCATGTACTATTTGAGACATTTCTATAATTATAATCCAAAGCAAAGCTAATTACGCTACTGTTTTCCAATTTTTGCCCTCCACATGTCTTAAAATGCACATATTTAGATTAGGGAAATAAAATTTTAAAAAGCTCAGATTTTGAACCTTGGTATATCTAAAACCCTGTGTACAGCCAAGACTTTGATTTGGTTGAACAAACCTATGTTATGACAAAACAGGGAAACTGAAAAATACATAGATTTCATGTGAATTCAGCTGCTCAGGATTTTTTCTTTTCCCTGCCTCATTTTATGAATGTCTCTACAGCCTACCTTCAGCGGGGTTCCCATCATAAATAATGCCCCATTTAGATATCTGGGAATGGCAATGGGGAAATTCTTGGTTAGCTTTGGGACTTGCTCAAAGACTTAGTGGAACAGGGAAGGGATATGTTTGCATTTTAGTCAAACCTTCGCTTAAGCTGTGGATAAAGATACATGCTACAGAAAAATACTCACATCGGGTTGAAAGCCTTTTAGTTGTAGCTCTCCAGGCTAGTGTGTGCAGAAAGACGATTGGACAGACTGCTTTAAAACTTAAAATCCAATAAAGTAAGGTTGTTTCACTTTAATATGATAGTTTGTAAGAAAAATAAACATGTCAAGTTAATTCTATTCTATCTTATTTAAATCAAGTGCCATTTGTCATGATATGTGAAGCTGAGGCGGTGGGACTGCTGATAACGTTGTTGAAAAAAAAACAAGTGGTGCTAGAGGCTTTCCACATTAATTACTCCGTCTTTTGCCCTGATACCAATAAGTCTCTGAGACATCACATCCAACTGAATTTATCCTCCCGGCGGGCAGCGTACGATCATTACAATCAACTTGTCAGATTTTCACCGGTTTGTTTATTCAGATGTGCCTTATTCCAAAAACGTGTTTTCAACTTTGTTTCCGTTTGCAATGCCGAGCTGCACCCACACTTTTAATGACTCCTGTGCCCTGTAATTTCTTTGGCGTGGCAAACTGTGATTACAGGGTGGGAGTCAAGCTTCAAGCCAAGCATCATCTTTTCTGGATATTGTTTTGTGTTTGCTCTGTCTTTAACACGGGCCCTGCAGCTGTGTCTCAATAGCAGTTTCGATGAAGCAGTGTTTAACACCATCGTGATTTGGTACAGCACTTTGCTGCATTTTCAGCCCAGGGCAACTGATTTTCAATGCACTGTTTGCTCAGGCACGTTGGCAAATTAAACAAGGAATGTGTTAGGAACCGAGGGGACATCTGTGGTGCTGACTGATTGTCCCTGTTATGGGATAGTCCAGAAGTTAGCCAGGTTGTCCCCAGAAAAGCTACTAATGCACATTACTCATTTCAGATTTCAACGAGTTAACAGACAAGGGAGTAACATGAGTGAGAATATAATTTATGTTGTGATAAGAGGTTTACCACTTGGTTAAAAACTAAAATTGTGATTGACAGTAAAGGAAAACACTACTCTACCATCTGATATTTCAATTCCCACAAGCTACTTTGATTTTAAGGGCATAAAGGGATCTTTCATATTATCATCCTCATTTTCCGAATGTTGAGAAAGAGACAACAATACATCTTTTCTCCAGTATCATTCCCACCCTCGTGTTCTTCCCGATTCCCTCTGCTTCTGAAAGCATGGACGGCCCCCTCTGGCTCCGATAGCTCCGGGGTGACCGCCCTGTGTTGTGCGGAGCATACAGTAATATCATTAAACCTCCCCCTGAGGAATCAGTCACGCGGAGGTTTGAGGTTAGGGCCAATACAAAAGAGACCCATTTGAAAAGGAGCCAATCCCAGCCGGAGGAGGTCAGAGGGCTGTTTACAGAACAAAAGTCTTATCGGCTGTATGCTTCCCCGAGGAGTCTCCACCAAAAACAGATAACAGCCTGCAAATAGGCGCCAGAGTGTGACCGATAGGAGTATAATCAGGTACATTCTGCTTTGGGAGGAAGAACTGGAGGATAAGGGTGGATAATAGTGTACTCGACCGTTAGTGGCGAGATCATATGCTACAGGAATACAGCTGTATTAAAAACATATAGTAGGTAAATAAAAGCTGAAAGTTGCTACATGTCCCCGTTTAAAGGCTACAGAAATGTATATGATAGTTCATTTTGTTTCTTTTTCACTTCCTGATAACCATTATTCAACAACACCACTGAGGCCTAATTCATCCTCAGGGATCGCTTCATTATTGAATAGTTAAATGGTCAATAGGTTCAGCCAAGGCAGCTTTTAGCACAAGGGCAAATAGACAGCGTAAAAGCCAATGCAAATAACTGGCACTCAAACAGGGCCTAATGCATTAATGACTGGATGACGTGCGCTAATGTGACGGCAACAGATTCAGACTGACAGTAATGGAGAATTTTGCCCCCGGTTATACTCATAAGGCCCGGATTGGGGGGAGGGGGAGGGGGAGGAGGGATATACACCTGTCTACTGCCTGAGCCTCGACAGAAGCCTAATAAATAACGGGAGACAAGGTGAAACAGCAGTAGCAACCCCCACCCTCCCTCCACTACCTACACTACCACAAGTTGTGTGAGGAGCAGCAGCCTACGCTGACAGCTTTTTGGCATGAAACTGAGTCTCCTCTAAGTTAGCAAGTGCACTTGTCCCATGAAGGAGGCGACTTGAGTTATTCATGAAATTACAGAAGAAAACTTTAAGCCTTGTCAACTATGCGACTCCAACGTCAAAGCAGGGGCGCAAGTTTTATTTGACAGCTTTGAAATTAAGCTTCAGGCTTCGGGTCATGGCTTTATGCTCACCTGAACCAAATATCAAACCGTGCTCTATCAGAATCAATCTCAGTTCACATAATAACCCCTGGGTTGTAGGCAACAATGCCGAATAGAAGGCAGCTGATTGAACAGGAGGTTCTGGAGAGACGTGAGACACGTGCCAGGGTCGGAGTCAATCCAATCTGAGTGTAAAACTATCTGTGTGTCACTGATACAGATATAATTCTCAATCTAGCAGGGGTGAAGAATTTTAAATAAAAGAGAAAATGTTATTTTGAAAATAACCCGAGTATAAGTGAGCTGATATCCACCCTGGTATGCAGAGAGGAGGCCTAACAATCAATTGAGCAGACACACTGATGTCCTGATTTAAACTGCTTCGCTTACTCCTCCCTCATTCCCCTCCTCCTCCTCGTCACCATTAATAACAATTGAGACCCTTGGAGCATTAATTAGTGAAGTTTTCCTGTGTGCCTGGACTCTCTCTGAGCCACCTACAACGGGTGCAGACTTCTGTAAACATGATCCACTGCATAGTAAGTTGTTGTTTTTCTACTGAGGAATTTTTTTTGTTTTTGTTTTTTTAGACATGGTGAGGAGATCACAGAATTGTTCAAGCATGCCTTACACACACACACACACACACAGACTCTCTCTCTCTCTCTCTCTCTCTCTCTCTCACACAAACACTCTCCTCTCTGTCTCTCACTCTCTCTTCATTAGGCAGCCCCTGTGCCGGCCTGTGCGCGATTCATTAGCTTTTATCCTCTTCATTTGAAGAAGGAGCTGTGTATAATTAGAGCATCTCTGTTTGTCCAGCATCCTTCAAACAGTCACATCTCAAGGCCAATTATCATTCCGTCGCAGAGCTCCCAGATAACATAGCCACATCAGCCGCCTCGAGAATGAACTTCAAACCATTACTGCCTCTCAAGAATGTAAATAAAATCACTTGCAAATCAACAGCTAATGATTGAATGTGGAGTGGCACTCCAGGGATATGAAGATGATGAACCATATTGGTAGACTTTGCGTTCCAAGATTTTACTCGCATTCTTTTGGTGGAAAGTGCCCATGATAGGCCAACACTTAACCAATTTCCATACTTGTGCAGTCCAGTCCCGGAGTACTCGGGACAGTAACATGTTTGTTATTGCGTTGGGTCTATACTTCAACTTCATAGTCATTGTTTCGTGACAACGTGCTTTCAACTTTAATGTGAGCTTTAATTTTGAGATTTAACTTCACAACCGTTCTGGTTGAATTGTATAGTAAATATAGCTATTTTGAACAAAGTCCCTGAATTTTAGGAAAATGCCGAAGGACAATGATCCTAAGAATTCAGTCAAAACAACCAAAGAGCTTTTTATGGTCAAACAGTGGAATGTTCATGACCAGCCAGGTCAGTCATCTGACTCAGTCCAAATTATCATGCGTTTCACTCGCTGAAGACCAAACTGAAGGCAAAAAAAACCCAAAAAAACAAGCAAGAAGTGAAGAAAGCTGAAGTACAGGGAAGATACCAAAAACAGATCCATTACACCTGGTACTTTTATATAGACATCTCACCAGAAATTGACATTATTCCCTCATGCATTGCAATTACAAGAAAATCTTCAAGCGCACCTTACCAAATTTGCTACATGCAAAACTAATGCAGTGCTCGGCCTCTGCATTCATTTTGTATTTGGATGATTAAGTATGATCATCTCTTTAAAGTTCATGTTAACTAAACCAAATACGTCCTGTGCCCTAAAATTGGAGGCTGTGTATTTAAATAGCTACAGTTGCTATGCTGTTCATATTAAGTGGATTTAAACACACGTATATTAAAGTTGAGAGCCAAGACTTTTACCTCATAGTTACTGTTTGATTTTAGATCTAATGTGCTGGAGTATGGAGCCAACAAAACAAAAAGGCATCATTGTGCAAATACAGACTGCACTTTCTTTCACCTCCTTAAGACTAACTATAATACTGCTTTTATTAATTTTTAGTTTGTTGTCACAGCAGTTCAATATAATTTACAACGTGACACAAACTCATTAACAAGGTGCAGAAACAAAAGAAAACGACTCATTTCTGAAGAAATCATACTGATCATTGATGAAAACACACACTTTTTACAAAATCTCATGTCTTGTGTAGATAGAGATGTGTAACTAAGTGGCACCATCACCCAACAAACTGGACAGCATGCCGTTTCAACTGTTAGTAAACGTTAATAGCATCTACATCTTGTTTAGTAAAAGCCACAATATGACATATCCATGATACCACTCACTGCACTAGTTGTGTTACTTGCTTAAAACGTCCTCTTGTGATTGCTCGTGCCCTGCTCTGCATCATCAATCCGTGATGTTGAGGCTGTCTCAGGAGTTATTTTGTGGTGACATGTTACTTCTTTTGGTGCTTCAATATTGCCTTGAACGCCCTAATCTTCTCCCTCAGATCCTAGAAGCCCTTGTGGCAACTTCCAGCAAACAGATGCTGACTTTTCCCATAGAAACACAGCTGAACAATGTGTCGAGCTGTGTATCCTTTACTCAGAACACAACATGTTTTGTTATTCTGTTATAAGTCTAATAAGGATAGCAAAATGTTAGATAACTCTCTCTTATATGAAGGTTTTCTCCCATTTCCTTTCTCCTGGTATGACTCTTACGTCTACAGTGGCATGAAAACGTTTGGGCACCCCTGGTCAAAATTTCTGTTAATATGAATTGGGAGTAAATGTTGACCTGATTTCCAAAAGGCATGAAGTTAAAGATCACACATTTCTTTAATATTTTAACCAAGGCTACTTTTTTATTTCCATCTTTTACAGTTTCAAAATAACAAAAAAGGAAAAGGGCCCAAAACAGAAGTTTGGTCAGCACTTAGTAACACCCTGTTTGGCAAGTATAACAGCTTGTAAATGCTTTTTGCAGCAGCTAATGGTCTTTCAGTTCTTGTTTGAAGGATTTTCAACCATCCATCCTTACAAAAAGGCTTCTAGTTCTGATTCTTGGGCCGTCTTGCATGCACAGCTCCTTTGAGGTCTATCCACAGATTTTCGGTGTTTAGGTCAGGACTGCAAGGGCCATGGCAAAACCTACAAGCTTGCGCCTCTTGAGGTGGTCCACTGTGGATTTTGAGATGTGTTTCGGATCATAATCCTGGTGTAGAAGCCATCCTCTTTGCATCTTCAGCTTTTTTACAGAAGGTGTGATGTTTGCTCCCAGAATTCGCTGGTATTTAACTGAATCCATCTTCCCTCCACCACAGTCGATCCAACCCCGTGCTTAACAGTTGGAGAGGTGTTCTCTTCATGAAACTCTGCACCTTTTTTTCTCCAAACATACTTTTGCTCATTGCTGCCAAAAAGTTCTATTTTAGTTTCATCAGTCGACAGGACTTGTTTTAGGCTTGTTTCTATATTCCTCTGCAAACTTCTGACGCTGAATTCTGCAATGAGGACGAAGCAAAGGTTTTTCTTCTGATGACTCTTCCATGAAGGTCAAAGTTTTCATGGTCTTCCAGACCTCAACTTGACCTCTAGCGCTCCTGTTAACTGTCATTTCTTAATTACATTACAATGAAGAAAGAGCTATCTGAAAACACTTTGCTACCTTCTTCTAGCCTTCTCCTGCTTTGTGGGCATCAGTTATTTTAATTTTCAGAGCGCCAGGCAGTAGCATAGAGGAACCCATGGCTGCTGATTGTTGGCACAAGGTTTGAGGAGTCAGAGTATAGAAAGCTTTGAAGTTTGTATCACTTGCCCTTTCTATTGATGACTGTGAACAAGCCACTGGCCTTAACAAGCTAATTAAGGTCTGAAACCTTAGTTATCTGAGGGCTCAAATCTCTTGGGCTGCCCAAACTTTTGTATGGTGCCCCTTCCTTTTTTTCCCCACTCTAAAACTGTTCAAAACAAAAAAAAATACACTAATCTTGCTTGAAATGTTGAAAAGAATGTTTTATCTTTAACTTTATGCCTTTTGGAGATCAGTTCATCTTCTGCTCACTTAATTATTCACACCAACAGAAATTTTGACCAGGGGTGCCCAAACTTTTTCATGCCACTGTAGAAACAAGATCTTGATCTTTAATTCTGAGATACTGCCAATTCAGATAGCAGATTTTATTTTGAAATGTGGTTGGCCTAGAAATAGCTTGACGTGTTTGTTATTTGATGTAAAACTAAAATGCACAGATGGTGACATTACACAGGCCAGATACTATGTAAAATGGGTAACTGAAGTCCTTTACCAAGACATGTTAGAAATCAGACAGCAGGGATTTTATTTATCATATGTAGAAGTATGTTAGACCTCTCTGCTGGTGAAAAATGGATAGTGCTACTGTGAGTCTTGTCACTTCAAATGAATGGTCTATGTCTATACAGCAGCACTTAATGTTAGCAGGTTCTTAGATTTATGTGTTTAAAGTGACACCCCCCCACCCACCCCCGCACATCTACCAGCCATGATCAGTCTTAAGACAGCTTTGCTGATAAACTCAGCGGAACCTTTTCTAGGAAGTCACACGTGTACCCGCAGCGTTTGAACAGCCACTGTAAATCCATGTGTTACCACCGCCTTCATTATCATCATAATAAAAAAAAGTGTCTGAGAGGCGAAGTTACAGAAGAATGTAGACACCTCACTTTCTTCTTTGTACTATCATCAATCACCATGGAGCTTTTCTTTCTCCTACAACATTGGCTGAAGCCATCGTATTAAAAAAAAAATAAAAAAAATCACATGCATATTTAATTTCATTCTCCACTGACTCACACAAAAGAAACTGCCACCCTTCAGGACACCTTTCGGAAAAGTCTCTATTAAATCTGAGTCAGCTGGGAGCGGAAAAAAGGAAAAAAAAGAAACATTTCATGAGTGAAAAACCATCTAAATTATTGCGAGACTTCAAATGAAGCACCCAATGCGTTGTTTTACTCCTTAGCCACAGCTTGGATGGCAATCAGGGTCGGTCAACCAGGACGCTATCAGCAGCAGTCACTTTGCAATGACAAACTACAGCCCTACACTCCAAGCATGGGCATTATTCTCAACACACGCCTCACCCCTATCAGAAAACAAGGCAGGTTTTATGGTTGCTGGAAAAGGTGGTAAACATAACAAAGCGCGCAGATCCCTGGAATTTGTGCTTGGTCAAAAGACAGTATAGATATCAAAGGCCAGGCATTCTACCAAAAAAACAAAAAAAAACAAAGCTGTTCTCGTAATATAGAAAATAGAAGCACTGGCTATATACAAAATGAGTGATGAGAGCATCCAGTGAGCATTTTGAATGCAATAAGGGGAGGGACACAAGAAGTTCACAAAGGAAGGAGATGAAACTGATATAGTGCGATCCTGATTATGGAGTCGGTTTTGTTTTTTGAATGCGTAAATTAAAAGACTTCCAAACGACTGCTCTCTGTGATCAAATTGAGGCTGCACAGTCACAAGGTGCTAATGCCGCGCACCGGAGTAGACCGGTACTCTGGTTACCTCAGTGATCTAATTATCACATGAGCTGTTAGCACACACTCTCCATAACAAATGTCTCGAGCCGCATGCACGGGGCTCATATTTAGCCCCTACCTCTCCATCCATGTGTGGCTAATCCGTCACCTAGCCTGAGAGAGTAAAACACATCCAATTGATTTCTTCCTGGTTTACATATTTACACACACACTCACGCAATTAGGAGCACATTTATTGACAGTTTTGGCACCACTGGGAGCCTTGCAGTGCAGCCCACTCCGATAAATCTCCCATTCCTGGGGCTGCCGGCGGGCAAGACAGATAAACCTCGAACAAAAATGGACTGGGAATACTTCGAGCTTCGGGGTAAGAGAGTTCTCAGTCACAAAAATTGACCGCTGGCATTCAGACTAGCAGATAAACACTATTTATTCATCATAAAATGTTTAAATTCATCTGCAGGTCTCTGAATAAGTCAGATCCCCTCTGTAAAAAAAAAAAAAGAAAAACATCCCTGATAGGAACAGGACCAGTTTGGAGAAGGTAGGTACACAAACAAAATAAAATTTTTATTTTTTTTTTCTTTGCAGCCAAGTTATTTTGTTGCCTCGAGAGCTGCAATCAAAACCGCAATTCTGTCACAGCCACAGACTCACAGAGTTTCCAAAGTGCATCTAAATTCTGATCTATGAGTCTGACTTGTGGTCCTCCACTCTGAGCAGCTTAACTCTGTCATCTGGGCACCGTGCTATGCGTGTGCCATGCCGCCCCCAACAGGCTCTCGGAGAAACGCATCGGCTGTCCCACAGCACCACAACCGCACAACTTCAGCACCCAGGCCACCTCCCCAGAGCCAGGAGCAGCACATGAGATCAAACATTCACACATGGAGCAAGTCTGTTCCATGTTTTTATGATTTTTCTTTTTTTCCTCTTTTTGTAAGTGCAGCTCTAATTGCATGGGCAGTATGGATCCACCTTTAGACTGGACATTCATTGTCTATACATTGATTGGCACGAATATAGGCTAATGTGCCCTTTTCCTCATTTAAACACCATCGTCGGGACAGCAGAAACGACCCCTTCTGGGGCTAAATTAGACTCTGGACGTTAAGTCCCCCCGGGCCATCTACAGCCATTAACCACTGAAAGGTGAAAGTCTGCACTATGATGTGAGTCATTCCAATAAGTCAAATCACTATCTGGTACTAATCCCGGGACTTTTCCTCTCTCTCTCTCTCTCTCTCTCCACAAAGCTTTCGGGCAGACTTGCGACCAATGGAGTTGCCCGCGTCTACGAATAGCGTTCGTTTCAGCGGGAGAGCTGTTGCGTTTGTGTCTGCGTGGGGAGGTTCGGACCGACAGCCCCTGTCGAGCGGTGAAACAAACAAATCCATCAAACCGGGGGGGGGGGGGTACTACGACAAAGCAAACACTAGTGCATATGTTCTAAGCTGGGGTCAGAGTGCGCGCCGGGGAAACAGCTCCGTTCAGAGCAACGACAGGACTGACTGGCTGGCTGACTGACTGACTGACTTCTTACCAGTTCATTTCACCTGGGACAGGAACTGCAGTCATGACCCTTCTACAAAAGTGTATTTTACGAGCTATTCACTCTTTTAGACTAGAGGGCACCTGTGGTAACCGACGGGGGGGGATTTAAAATGGGTGTGTGACATACGGGATGGAATATTATGTACAGAAGTCGTTGTCGTTTTTGCACTTCAGCTAAAAACACCAAGAACGGCGGGGTCAGGCCGGGCATCACACTGCGAGCCGAGGCTATCTCGAGGTCGACTTCGGTGAGCGGGACGTTACAAGTGAGGTTCGAGCGGAGTTCGCGGCGGGATAACGGCAGCGGGTCTCGCTCGGCTTACCACCCCGCCGCGTACAACCGACGGCGCCCGGCGACGCCGGGTGCGTGGATCTCTTGAGGCTAATCACATTAGACGGCAACTTATCAAGATCAAGTTAGACGCGAGCAACTCAACTCCTTCAACTTGCGGTCGGAGAAAAAAGAAACAAAAAAAACAAAAAAACGGCGGCGCCGCTGCTCCGGAGCCCCGCCGCGCAGCACCTGCCCCGCCGCGCGACGCGGCTCCCAAGGTGAAGGCGCGAGCTGCGACGATGAGCGCCGGGGTCGCGGGCGCAAAAAAAAACAAACAACTGTGACATCGGGCTCGCTGTCGAGCAAACGTGGGCAAAATTGCTTTTCGGAACTTTGTCTGCGAAAAATGCGGCGGCTCGCGGGAACCAGCGTGGCTTTGCGCGCCGCCACGTCCGCCCCGCGTTTACACCAGAAACGCCGGTTTTAAAAAGCCGTAGAAAAATTGCGACGAAACTGTCGGGAGAAAATAGCGGGCAAACTGAGTTTGAGTGCCCCTCGCCAATCCACTTCGTTCCCCGGCTGCGGCATGAAACAGCACTGCGCGTATGCTCGGGACGTGCACACATCTCCAGGTAATCCTCCTTACCTTTAAAAACTTCCCCTCGGGCGGACAGCAGCAGGGTGATTGCGGCAAACAAGCAATTGATAACTTTATCCATGTCGACAGCGCCGTCGTAGCGTCAGCCCCCGGGCCGCGGGGTTAACTGGCAACTCTTCTTTTCTTTACGGCAACTTGAATCCTACCTATACTTTCAGGAGTGTTATATCTAAAGTCTTCGCCCTGCCCTCCGTCCCTTGGCGTGCTGTCTGGGAGGAGGAGGAGGAGGTGGTGGTGGTGGTGGAGGGGAGGGGGGGGCTGGGGGGGAGGGGGGGGGCTGGGGGATGAGCGGACACTGTCGCCGAGCCGGCTGCTCCTTGCCGGCTTGCTCCACACTGGGAGGAGGAATGCGTGAGTGGGTCCCCGGTTCCTGAATTGCGCCCGGATTGAGTGGGTCCGGCAGCTCCGGGAGAGCAGCGGCTGCGTGGGCGCCGTCTGGCCGGTAGAGGGCAGGTGTGAGCCCCCCCCCCCCGCCTGCGAGCGAGAGGACAGGCGGCGGTCTGCCTCTGACTGGGACTCCGCAGGCGTTTAAGTGGACCGGCTGTGGAGACTGACATTGGCTCAGGTCAAATAGTACAGTTTTAAAAAAAAAAAAAAAAGATCCGTGGGCTGGTCACACAGCGTTAATTTAAGGTGGTGAATTCATTACTCAGTCACTGATATTGTGATTGTGACCCCCGGTTTGTGATTATCATAAACTAATTTCTGATATTTATATTTGAATCTGTATTTTGCTCTCTAAATTCTCTTTTGTTGGCTTTACTTCCTCACTGTTTGGGCTCCCACAGACTGTTGCATGCGTAAAAATAATACCTGCAAAATTCTTTACAGATCATTTTTTTTCTTTCCTCCTGACTTTATTAAAACCAAACGTGTAGAAAGGCATTGAACTTTTAAGCTCTCCCCTCTGCTAATGGCTCAGCCTGGGCATCTGCCGAAGGTGACACAATACTGAAATGACCATAAAGTAACGTTAGTGCAACACATAAAGAAATATTTAATGTTTTATATGCTATATGAGATATGCACGAGGAAATATATATCAATTTTGGTTGCCATTTGCAAACTAAAAAATACGCAGTATGTTATTCTACATGGTGACATTACTAATGCCGGAGGTCAGATATAGCTCCCAAACCGAACGGGCTCCAAAACAGAACATCTCCCGGACTTATTTGAGATTTGGGAGGCTAGTGCTGCGTAAAAACGTACTGTCAACACCAGTCCAGAAATAGAACAGTCACTGCATTGAACCATGTTTTACAACTGGGGTCTTTAGAGCCCAAAACAGATCATGCCATTTTCTGTGGCCGGCTCCTGAAAGCTCCTCAGTTCAAAATCAATATAATATTCATAAGCAATATTAAGTATGTTTCTTGTGCTGTTAAAGAGGGCCGTAGGGTTAGGACCCAGTGTTCACACCGCTGTGCTCATATTTATGATTAGACTGGAAGACAGGAACCTATGGTCTGCCTTTTTTTTTTTTTTTTTTTTTAAATCAGTTAGTTTAATTAAAAAATAAATAAATAAAAGTGTTACCTCTAACTGGTGATCATCCAATCACTACTATGAATGCGGTATTGTCAAAACCATAGTAAAATCTAAGAATAAACATTAATTTCAATTTTCTAATCTTCTATGATACGAACTGTGGTGATATTGTTCTCTCAACATAAATTTGAACTTCTCAGGCCTAGTCTTTCCTAAAATATACTGTTCACCACTGAGTTCACGTCATTTAAGGAAGTTTGACATTTTGGGGATTACACTTACTCACTTTGGAAAGAGCCAGGCTAGCTGATTTATGAACTTAAAATGAACTTTAAACTTAAAATCTTGGCCAGCTGGATTCCTAATCACAGCTCACCCGGTGTCCCCTTCTCTGATGAAGTTCACACACTGACCTGACATTAGAGGGAAACCTGCTCCGACATTCAAGGGGACCTCGTCGGGCGACGTGGCAAAACAGGACCGCATCTCCACAGACATTTTTTTTTCCCGCTTCCATGAATCAGTGGCGATGCTTTACTTTAACACGTGCAAATATTTGTTCAAAATTAGTCTTATCCGAGACAGCAAGTGCAAACAACACCGGGGTTTTGTAACGGCAATATCAAACACAGGGATGGAGAAGCAACTAATGACAAAGTCAGCCAATGTCATTCCCTCATTGTTTTTGCCTGCATAAACACACATGGCGATTTCACTTGTACCAGCAGTTTTCACAGCTAATTAAAATGCAGCCAGATTGACACGAGTCAAAATTTGCTTTCAAAATGACCTCCTGCTGTCAAGGATATGCGACGCCAGTTGTTGTTTTTCTACATAATTACACCAAACAATGGCTGAGGCTTTTCGTACAAGCCCCACACGTCTCTTTGTGGTCCTTAGGTATTGTCTTGGCTTCGGAAGTTATGTTGCCAGGAATGCACGAACACCAGTCTGAGCGAAGCTGTCAGGGGAATTGGTGAAAAAGTTACTCCTACGACTGGATCGGAGGAGTGAATGGATAACATCATTGTCTGCGCTCCCGAATGTAGAGAAAGAGAGAGAGTGAGTGTGTTTGTGAGTGTTTGACTGAGGGGGTGTCCATAAACGCAGTCCTAAGTCCGGTTCAGTCAATAAATCAGATCCACCAGTGGTTCCAACCACCACTTTTAGCTAACCTTTTATCCATTTTTCTATCTAGACTTCATGCACCTTCCATCCCAAAATGTAGGGTTCAGGTGATAAAGCTCACTCAATATATGTTTTTTTTTTTTAAATAAAATCATAATTTCTATTTTGTCAAATAAGTTTAGCTACTATCTCTCCCCAAGTAACCCCTGATAGCTGCTGGTTAGGAATCACTACAGCGATAGCAAAAACAAGGCCATTACTGGAAATACACTGTTGACCTCACACTTTTATTTATTTATTTATTTTTAAACCCAGTAACGTTACACAAGCTTACTCTCCATCACCCTCTCAAAGCAAGACACAGAAAAGCTTTGACATTACACTGATTGGATGGGAAAGACCAGAGCGGCATCAAAAGATCCCATATTTAGGCCACAAAGGTTATGACAGTGGCCCAGCCTTTCAGTGACTCACGGCTGCTGATTTCTGAACAACATCCTGAGCTACTGAAGTGGTGATATTGACATTTCATCGTGGAGAGCTGCCAACCAGCAGCGGGGAAAAGAACCTCCAGCACGTCTATACTCCTTCATATTTCTCCCCGCAGGGACGGTCTAAATCAGTTAAACACGAGAACGATGAGATAAATAACACTTTGTAGTGACTGACATAAGTGGCAGTGTAAGGCTGTTTGTCAATAAATGCCAGTCACCTCACCCTATGTGAGGAGTTTTCCGTGTGACTGAATGAATGACACAAATTAAACTGCAGCACAAAGAAAGACTTAAGTCTCTCATGCGGCTGCCAGACAACAGTGATTTTGTCATTTAATTCCATTGTGATTATCCTGTGCCTTGATTGTCACGAGCTCAATACGAGATTGATTAGCTGTCCCTCATTAGGGGAAGTCGCTCACTGCTAGTGATGCTAAACTGTTTTCAAAGCTTTGGTTTATAAATGCATAATACCTTTGAATGAAGAGCACGGGTGCCAATCTGCCTTCAACCAGTTGTTATATCTTGCACAGGGATTCGTTATAAAGCAAAGTTATCGGCGCACACAGCAATTAAATAAGATCAGCAAATCCAACAAAGCCTGGTAACTGCAGTCGTGTTGATCCCTGGTGCACAGCTGACCACCCGTGAGTGAGCAATGCTCACTGCAATGAGGTTGACTGCTACACAGCAAACTACCACTTTAATTGTCATAGATGTTAAATTGTGTTTTACTTGACTGTACACAAGAGACTGTTACACATTTCATAACCGGACCCCAAACATCACTTTAGTTTTTCAATTACAAATAAGTTTTAATCTATTAGTTACTTCAGTTGCTCATGGAAAATCTGTGTGTGTGTATATATATATATATATATATAGACATATCTAGATATATAGATGAATAAAATAGTGTTTATTTCATTTTAAACAAGCGATACAAGTAGACAAAGTCATTGTATACTGTAGTATCACTAGAATAGCAACATCACCACAGAACACTAATAAAGTGAATTCAGGTCATCTGACTCACATTGAAGCAATATCATTATAGGTGCTTCATTTGACAACATGTCCCATGATCACAATCTAGGACAAAGACTTATTCAGGAGGGCTTCATCTATCATGAATGCATGGGTTGTGTGGGTGTGTGTGTGTGTGTGTGTGTGTGTGTGTGTGTGTGTGTGTGTGTGCCTGTGTGTGTGTGTGAGTGAGAGAGTGGTGGGTGGGGGTGTTATTGGATAGCTCAGCATTTACTTTGACTAATGTAGTAACAGGTACATACCAACAGAGGTCACTTTTTTGTCTTTTCTACAGCACATTCAATTTCCACTGTGACTGGTTAAAAATGTACACGACCTTCCTAAAGGGGGTTAGATACAATTATGGCTCGTTAATAGTCAAGCACCCAAGTTGAAACAAAAACTCTGTTTTATTCACAGAGACAAACTAGTGATAACAGAAATTAGGCAAGCTTAACCGCTTGTTGGTCAGGCTCGTGGTTTTTCAGCAAAGATTCCCACTTTATCACACTTTTAAAGCTTTTTACATTTCGCTTCAACCACTACAGTTCAAATTAGTTAACTGTAAAAATAATTATTTAGGCAAATCATAGCATCAGTTAAAGGTTCTACATTATGACTATTTTCATTAATTGTTTGTCTTCTTTTGCTTCTTTTTTATGTACGGTATTTGTGGTGCTGCAGTAAGTGCAGGTCTGAATTGGCAATAACTACATATATGTAACAAAATAATCCAAACTCAAAGGTCCACTTACAAGCTTTCTCAGCCTTAATTACATATAAGTTTTTCTTTAAGTTATTTCAATTTGTTCCACAGTTGTCCACATTAACTCTGTTTATTCTGAGGCAAAAAAAAAAAAAAAAAAATCTCGATTATCATGCATTGTAAGTTTTTTTTTTCCCATAACTCTTCAAATTGCTGGTATTACAACACCCAGCAACCTCAGAGGAGCTGCCACCGAGCAGCCCTGCTCTGATCTGTTGGAGTGGAACAACATTTAATCAGAGTCTAAGTCCCTGTTATGTTTTATGTTTTTGCAGATCTTAAGCCACCCTCCACCGTTCTTTCCACTGACTTTACCCACCTGATCCCGATGCCCTGAATGCAACAACGAGAGTGGTGATCTGTAGCTGAACTTAGCCCTATGCTCCCTCACTGCCACAGGCCAAACCAGTACTCAGCACCCCAAATGTAGACCTGTGAATTTTTGTGTGAGTTGAGTGACCTGTCCTGACCCCTTTACTGTGGATTAACAAACGTTTAGACATGACACAGCAGTTACGACTTCTTTATTTATATCCAAACTTTTATATTACATTTTTAAAAAATGGAAAATCGATCTGTCAGGCAGAAGATATCCTGTAATATTAATACTACGTAATGTTAATCTGTCTTGATTCATAACATCTTTGTCAGTGAGTTTGTGGTAACAGGGGATTCAGAGCATGACTACACATGTTAGGGGTCAGATTTGTGCCAGCATCCCATTATGACACACTCTTTTAGACACACACACAGAAGAAAAACAGTGGTAGTCCCTCACGTGGGTCTGAGGTAGTTATAGAGGGCGCTGAGTCCTCCTTGCAGCACCTCCTGAATAGGCTTGAGGAGGGGGTTGTGGATAATATGAAGTCCTTTATCCAGTGGGTGGCGGGCCAACCTCCCGAGCCGGCTCAGTAGATACATTTCCACCGGTACACTTTGCAAGTCATTGAAGTCAACATTGAGGAGTTCTAAAGACTCAAGAAAACACAGTGTCTTGGGCAGTGTGTGGATACTGTTTCCCTCCACGATGAGGATCTTCAGGTTAACCAAGTCCTGGATCTGGTCTGCAATGGTCTCCAGACGGTTGCAGGCCAGGTGAAGGAATACCAGACCCTTCATGCTGTAGACACAGGTGGGGATGTGAGCGATGCGGTTGTGGCTAAGGTTGAGTTTGGTCAGACTGTGCATGGCTGCCAAGCTGCCAGGGAGGCCTGTGATCTGGTTGTTGGCCAGACTGAGCACCTCCAGGCAGGTGCAGGAGCCCAGCTCCTCAGGGACCTCGCTCAGGCGGTTGCGACAAGCAAAGAGCACACGCAGCTTCTTCAGGACACCAATCTCAGGTGGGAGGCTGGACAGGTTGTTGCCCCAAAGGTTGAGGATAACAAGATTGTCCAGAGCACCCAGGGCAGGGGGCAGAGAGCAGAGGCAGTTCATGGACAAGTTTAGCTTCTGAAGCTCTCTAAGTTCCCAAAGCTCAGCTGGGATCTCATCAAGCCCCCGCATGGCTAGACTCAGAGTGCTGTAGCCAAAGTGCACCGTGGTGTGTCTGCGGATCCTCTCAGCAGCCGAGGACAGGCTTGGCTGGTCGTCTCTCAAAGCACTCCTCTTCCTTTGACTCATACTCACCTCATTCAACTCCTTGTTGGAAAAACTGCGAGATTGCTTACCACCCATCGCCCTCACAGTACTGTTGATCCTACCACCTATAACAAGATGTCAGCGTGCGATTAGCTGAAACACCAGCACTTGGAGCATTGAGAGAAATGGTAAGGATAATGGCTGCTGTTTGATTTCCAGGGTTCTTGAACAAGCCACATAGAACATGGTTAGTTCTAGTGGCACTGTGGTGTCTGGCTGTTGTAGAACTCCTGATGTTTGGCAGCAGTTACACTGAATCCTGGCTTGGTTTTTCTGACTTGAGTTGCAGGGTGCTGTAACTGAGCAGCAGTTGCTCTCCCAGACCAACTGCCTGACTTACTGGATTTCATTCCCCAGCTGGTCCTGTCACTTTTCAAGTCCACAGATAGCACTATGCTCCCCACCCACTACAGGAGGGGAGGACTGGGGATAGGATGCTGTGTGAGCTCAATCAGTTGAGGTCACTTCCATGATCTCATAGCCTAACACGTAGAAATACAATGGTGCTCACAAAAGCTGTCACACGTATATGGTATATAACCATGTTTATTTTGTTATCTACACCTGCTATCTTATATATTATATTTGGGATTTAAAATGATTCAGATATCCAAAATATCATCTCTTCTCACTTTCTCATGTCAGCCCCTGCGCCTTTGTGCATGTCACCCTTGTCTCAACTAAAATATGGCACCAACCTGGCATCTGTGAAAACACTGAATCATCTCTCAAAAAAGCAACAGTTCTTAGAGGAATTAGTGAAACCTTGTGCACAGACATGCGCTAGCTTTATCTCAAGTGCAAAAGGACATGGAACATCCCAGTACGTTCCTAGAAAAACTCTTCTGCTATACAAAATGTCCTTCATGTGGCCCAGAGGGGTGAAGCTCTCTTTATGTAAAAGAATATACTGTAGTGCATTTACATTTTTGACTGTCTTTCCCCCCCAGCAACATACACACTGAGGCAAAAAGTTCTTAAAGCTTTTCCCCTAAAGAGTTCTTTAACTTTCTCTCTAGCACTCCTCACTCCTCAAAGCTATTTGTTCCACTTCCCTTTACTTTGATTTGTGTGAATAATTTCTATGTCTGCCTAATCAGTTCAGAGTTGTAGGGCAGTGCAGCTATCCCAACATGCATTTGGTGAGACACAGTCTATCACTCTATCACAGGGCCATACACACAAACACATTCACATCTAAGGGCGATTTAGAGATTACCTTTCCAGTTGTGGAATGTATCCAAGTACATTTACTCAGGTGTTGTACTTAAGTGCAAATTTGAGGTACTTCTACTTTAGACGAGTATCTCCATGTCATGGTCCTTAATACTTGTACTCCATTACAATTCAGAGCCAGATATTGTACTTTGTACTCCTCTACATTTATATGACAGTTTTAGGTACTTAACAGATTGAGATTTTACAGTCAAAACATAAAATTAAACTACCCAACAACATATAAAATTAAAATGAGCTCCAACTGTAACAGTAAAATGTTACTTACACATGATTGCATTGGTTATAATAAACTAATAATACTCCCACAGAAGCCATTTTCCTGCATTATGAGAGCTTTTCCTTTTTATACTTTCAGTAGATTTTCTTAATACTTCTGTTTTACTTGAGTGATACATTCAGTACAGGACGTTTACTAGTAACAGATATTGCAGTGTTGCTACTTTTACTTGAAGTGGATGTAATTTATATTTTTATAAAACCAATGTATCAATGATAATGTGAAAGCATGTGTCAATGTGAAAGGCATTGCTCGTAGTGATAACCACAACTTTACTGTTTTGGTTCACTCGCACCGCTCTCATAGCATAATTTTTAACCACAACAGGAGGCTGTTTTTAGCAAAAAAGAGCTAAAACCCTACTGTACACTACTTGCTTAGAACCAGACACACAGACAAAGTTAGTGAATAGGTGGTGTATAGAGTGTAGCATTTAGCAGCTAAAGAGTAAAATATTTCCATCAGGAGGTAGAGACCAAAAACAGAGCTAAAAGAGAATTTTGGCCTTACATTCACCAAGTAGCCAGACACATGAATCCGATAATGTGACTCTGATGATAATGTTCCTCTGTAACTGCTGGATTTTTATATAATCAACTGTTTGCAAACAAGTTCATCATATAAACTTAAAAGGTGATAATATGTCAATGATGTGTCCATAACTTGTTTCCACCGCACCAAGTGTCCAAAAAAAAAAATCCTGTCACAGGGGGAAAATGTCAGAAACCTCACGAGAAGCAGCAGAGGAGAGATACTTCTTTCAGGATGGATAAACATTCGACAGGTGTTGAAAGTACGGCATGTACACTGCACAACCCATATTGATCATTTTTAGGTCCAATTTTTGTCCTGTTCGGTTTTTTGATCCAAATATAACACTTAATTTCAACCTTGTTAACATTGCAGTCCCATCTGTAGTGTCTATTCTCATTTTTTCCCTTTCATTTAGTAGTATATCTATCTATCTGTCTGTCTGTCTGTCTGTCTATCTATCTATCACCCCCATCCCATTTATCATCTATTTATAAGCAGTATCTTTGTGTTTATAACACATTATAATGTAGTATAAAAACATTTTAATTGTTTCTGTAACTTAAGTGTTATTGTACAGTACTCTTAACCATTAAAACTTCTCCTATGAAGACATATTTAATACAAGTACATCTGTGTTGTATTATTTTGTCATTAATTATCTGTTTATATATCATCATACAGCTATGGATCACAGGAGGAGTTCAAGTTGTTTACATATAGACCAATTAACACTTAAAAATACCTTGTATCTACTATACCTTGTATCACAATAATTTATAATCTACTATAAATTATTGTGTGTTATAAAACACGTATTAGATTTTTATAAACTGCTTATAAATGCTGTATAGTTTGGGTTAAAACAAAGTGTAACCTTGTTCTCCAAAATTTGTAAAACACTATGTAGGTAAAATTGTCATTTTGTCTAATAAGGACAGAAATGGACTTATCTCTAAAAATAAACATTTTTTTCAATTAATATTTATTTTGTGGCATCACTTATTTCCAATAGGTGTCACTCAAATGATTATAAATGATTTTTGCCACAGGAGAGGTCTGCATTTATGAGCTGTGAACACATTATAAAAACATTAGGGGTGTAAATGGGTCCTTGGACTTGATCCAATTTCCTTGACAGCCTTACAGAGACCAGGACCAGGACTTAGAGTGGCCTTAGTCATCATTCTTCTCCCAGTCCAGTAATCAAAGTACTTGGATGACAGTTAGCAGTGATATCCAACTCAGGGGACTCAGTGGCTCTGCTCTGAGCATGGCTACATCAGCACTTATGACAGGTTGAATCATGTGTTTGCTGAATTGGACACTGGAGATAGGGCTACTGGGGTGCATTGCCCATTCAGGCAGCTGCTTGTGCAGCATGTCTCATCTGGACATTTTCTAGTAAATGTTAATACCTTCATATCACAGTAACTTTGTGTAGAAACTGGTATTTGGCTGACCGGTACATTTCTTGTGTGTGCGCTTGCAGTGAAGCATTTCATCACAAAGTCTTTATGCAGCCCTCAGTTTTAGATGGAGATCTGTGCCACTGATCTTGTGTATGTGTGTGCCACAGCTAATTTCACAAACAGCAGGACTGCAATATCCTGCCATCCTCTATTTACATGAAAAATGATACCTCAGCTGTAACCGTCGAAGCATTCCCCCCATATCCAAACAAATCCCCAGGAGTGGCAACACAAGGCTGGGAACACATGCTTTCAAAATATGCAGAAAAACCATGGCTTCATATGCATATCCCTCATAATGGGTTAACTGTAGCATTGCAAGACCTGGATAACACCGTGATGGAGGCAGGGGCTGGGATAGAAGCTCGATAGACAGGTGGTTGAATGGACAGAGGGAATAATGCTCATTTCTGTGACAGAGGGATCTCATCCTGACATACTTCCCCAAAACAGACCACTGTCTAACACTTCGTTATAACCTTGTGAGGCATGAATCCTCGTTAAACGCTCTTGTTTTTTATCCTCTGCATGTTTTGTTTTTTTTCCAGATCGGTCCTCCTTTCTATCAGAGGAACAAATGTGTGGAAGCAGTTTGAGATTAAAATTACAAGAAAATGGGCTCTACCATTCCTCTTGCATTCGCACAACACCTCAATACAGAGTCCCATTAGCACCAAATGAGGATGAGTTATTCACTCTGAGAACAGTTACACCCTCCAGTCTTCAGGGTGACAAAAATGATCTCATTTCAGAAAGCTCATCTAGTTATGTGGCACAATAATGACTCTGGATGAGCTACCTTTAGAGACTCAGGTTTAAGATATATACCATTATTACTTGTTCATTACTGTGGAGGCTTCTGGCATTGACAGATGATATATGGCCTTGCAGCCACAGAATCTGCTGTAGGTGTCTCTGTCCTGTTGAAATGTAAGGAGTACCTGCCAAGACCTGAGGCTCTTTAGAGTCTATATTGCAGACACATTACTCCCTGAAACCAGCAGTCTTATTGAAGAATATGTTCCCTCTTTAGACAGAATACAAAACAAGACCAGGTATGGGAGACAAGAAATATGCATTTTGCAAGGCTATTGAGTATTCCAGACAAAATTAGCACCATGAAATGGGAGAGAGCTTGTGAACAGGGGTGGGTGGCCCGCCAGCTGAGCTTCTAATCGTCTATTATTCAGCAGGTGCAGATGCGAACAGTCACACCACTGGACACTTTCCATTTGTGCATGCACAAGTCCCCCCCCCCCCCAAAAAAAAAAAAAAAACTAGTGGAGTCTGTGGAAGTGGCCATGCATTTCTATCAAAAATTGAGTATATGTCACACATTTAAATTGCCATCGGGATACTGGCTGTAACACTGCTCTGCCCAAACCTCCAGGTGACACAAAGGATCTACTCAGCAATGGAAATTAGCAAGGGAGGAAATTTTGAGGGAGTATCCAACAAGTCCCCTCGGAGGCTGAATACTAGGCCAAGAACATTTCATTTCAATGTTTCAAATGTTAATTTATTTACCAGATTGGACACACTGAGGTTGCCCCAGGCCGGTTGTGCAAATTGTCAACAATTGAAATGACTGTATAGCAAGGCAATTTTCGCATATTCAAGACTATTTTGAAGACAAATCGGTGCTAAAAGAACACAAACACAAACTCAAACATTCTACATCTTCTTAGAATATTTTTCACTTTATCAACTCTAAGTGAAGCACCTCTGCTGACTATCTTGTAATCTACTAATCTGTTTCCCCAGGCCACACACCAGGTATCTGTAGTTAGATCTGTAGTGAAGCAACCAGATTCATCTTGAGATAAACCGGGACAACATGATTAGTAGATAATAAAGGCACCCAGGGGAGAGCACTATCCGGGATAACTCCACCACATAAAGATACCATTTGTAATGATGGCTGGAATCAACGGGGAAGTGCAGTGAGCAAAGCTAACTTGGCTCCAAAGTGACCAAATCAGTCCCGGCATTGCTGATGCAGCAGATGGGGAGTACAAACCAATTGTGGCTGTGACAACAACAAGCAGGGTGATAAAGTACCACTGAGCAGCCTATCTGGGTCTCACCTGCTCACAGCGACTGCTACAGGCTACTGAGTGCTAAACAATACAGTTGTACAGTGAGCACTGATGTAGAGTAAACATGAGATAAACTGTCAGTGCTTTGGGATGGCAATGAGATTGACTGATATATCTGGAGTCCAGACTCTGATCTAGTCACTCCCCATAACCTCAGCAGACTCTCTTGACTAATAATAATGAACTTCTCCTCCAAAGCTGCATTAGATACAGAGCCTGACGCAATCTAATGTGCGTGGGCCAGGAACCAGCCACTGTTCCACTGCTAGGCACCTCAGACCAATATGATTAGCCTACTCATATTCCCCCACTAGTTAAATCAACAGCAAGAACTCATCATACAAATGCAAATAACACCCAAAAGAAAAATTGGGTCAGCCATTACAAGAAAGTAAGTGACAGTTTATATTAATTTAAATACTGCACATACAGAACATAGATGGCAACAGTATAGGAGCAGATATTAGCATCCAGAAGACATCAAGACATTGCCCACAAGTAGATCTGAGAGAGACTAATTCAACAGCCAACAGTGATGTCAGCCTGATAGTTCCAAGCATTTAAACAAAGACTGAACAGAACCAAGACATCTACCCAACATATGCATGTTAGCACATGTAGCAAACACTTACATTACCTTGTCGAAGTGCAGCCGTGATCCACAGAACATCAATTCAGCGAGTGAAGCCTTGAAGGTTCTTACGGTGAGCTTCTTAGCTAACAGTTGCCTTTTAACACATCCAGCAGACATCGGGCAACATTAGCTTTCATCAGAGTGGTGTGTGTGTCCAATATTCACTCTTCTTCTAGCTGAATAAAAACTCCTGTGGGAAATATCTGGCTCCTGGCTCCTTAGCTGCTAAATGTTCCACTATGTTCACAAACTAGCTGCTAACTTTGCCAGTAGTTTTATCAATGATATTTGCTGATAACAGCTACCTGCTGTCTGGAAAAAACACTGATGAGAACAGTGAGACTTAACTGGACCCTTGCACATTACATATACTCAAATGTTGTCAAAATCCACCACCAAAATAAGAACTTAACCATTACTGAAACATCAAAACGATCGTACAGGAAATAAAAGTTGTTCACTGTTGAACCATCAAACATGGCAAACACACATGTTTATGTACACAGTCCAAAATCTGAAGGATGAGGCATCCACCATGAGGCCAGCCAGGTTCTTTGTTCAGAGAGAGTGAGCCAACTGAGCTAGCTTCCTATATTGACTCTGTGGGTGGAGCCACAGGAACCAGTAGGCCAGGTGAGGTGACACATTTGACTTGGAGGGAAATCCTCATGATATTAGTGTTGTACCATGAGGTCCCAGGTCTTCATCCTGGATCTTTTTGAGGGCAACCAGCACATTACGCACATTTTTCCCTTTATCAGTATCTCTGCCACTGTGACATGGCCATCTGAGCTTGGGAGAAATTTCTGAACCTTCCTTACTGGCCACTAGGCACGAGGGAGATGGGGTTCAAAATCATAACAACTGCATTCAGGGTGACGTTTGGGTTATCCACTTTACATTTTTGTTGAGGTTGAAGAGTAGGTAGATAATGTTTAATGAAACCTACCAAGAATTGATCAGAGATCACTTGACTGTGACACCATCTGCTTGTACCCAGCAGGTCAGGACGAGCATATACAGCCTGAGGAAGAGCTGCCTCAAGCCGCCCCATGAGGAGAAGATTGAGAGTAACTGGCTAAGGGTTAGCTATTTCAGATGATAGGTATCCAGGGGGTTTTTAGTTTAGGATTTCTTCCATCTAAGTTAACACAGTTCTCAAAACCTTCTCAGTGTCAGTTTGATTGCCCAAGATTAGACATATTGTAGACTTGGTTGTTATCGCCTCCCTTTCATCAGGTTTCCCCAAAGTGAGGGGCATGTGGGGGGATCCTTACGAAGCGGACTCTATACCTTGCTAGCTGTTCTTGAAGGGCGGGGCCCAGTTGATCAAAGGCTTCCTGCAACTCTCTGTCTCTTCCAATGAAGTAAGTATCATGGTCACATATGATCTCAAAGGGGGTTTCACACTGAGCTACAAAGCGACAAAAAGACATAAGGAAACTATCTGTGTCCAGACTGGGTAGCAGATCTATATGGATGCAGCGTGAGGTAAGACATTTGAACTTACTTAAATAAGGAAAGGGCCGAAACAGTCCATCCATTGTGGAACTAGACAGGAGGTTTGAATAAGCGCAGGTGAGAGGGAGGTAAGTCATTGGGTCAGTCGGTTTGCCTTCCATTTCTTGCATTCCTCAATGCTTGTCTCCCAAGCAAGATCCAGTAGTTCCTCTTGAGGCTTGACAACTTGTAACTTGTTGTCATAATCCTTAATCAGGAGTTGAGTGATGTAGTTTTTTTGGATCCAGGATTAGAGGATTGATATTGTATGTTGTCTTACTTTATTATTTTTTCTTAGATATCATTTAGAACAACTACCTATTAAAACAATGGACTGGAAATCCTGTGGCATCGCTTATCTGTCCTAACAGATTTTCCATTGAGTTGACTGTTGCTGGAGCCAGATTATCAAAGGAGAATATAATTCAGCCTAAAGATATTCATCCTAAAAATCTATAATAAAGGAACAATAGTTAGCAAATTAGCAGTGCAGAAGCAGGACAGCAGAGCAAAAGAGAGGAAGTAGTTCTGCTAGTTTGAACAGGCAGCCTTATTGCAAAGGGTGTGTTGGATATTTATTATGTGAGTTGTCTGCTTGAACTAGTCCTTGGTGGTATGCCAGGTGTGGTGGAGAAACTTATATTAAAAAGTTCTCATTGTGACCACAAGTGACGGTGCAAAAGTTCCAGGGCTGATGATTTTTATGTCCATGCCACCAGAACTAGAGACAATAGGATCTGACAAGCTCTTTTCTAGAAATTAGGATGCTTGCCAGACCATCGCTGCCAGCAAACCATAAATGTTTCATGTGGTGCTGATATGGTAATCATTGGATCCCTACAATGACACCTTGTGAGAGTTGGATAACGATGGCTGTCTTTCAGGCCTGTGTGACTCTGGACACGGTCCAACAACTGAGGCACAGCCTGAGGTGTGAATCTGCCAGTTAAAAAGGCCACGTTGCATCCAATAGATAGGTAAAAGTCACAGAGATTAACAAAATAAAGGTGTCCTCCACGCATCACGCAGATATACAGACTGATGAAAGATACCACACAAATGCATTCCTCTGAGTTAAATATGCTTTCCGTTTCATGAGGTTTGTGAGTGGGTCCAGGTGCCCGTTGGTGGCACAGACCCAGCTGGAGGATGTGGCTGACTCGCTCCACTGGCATTCAGGCTGGCATACTAACAGAGCCAGGGGTGCTTTCACAGTGAGTTGAAAGAGGCTGGCGCTGGTGCCACACACCCAGGGCTCAGAGACACAGGCTCCAGCTGCATGTCCACTAGCTTGCATATAGCTAAAGGAATTAGGGACTGAAAGTGAATTTTCAACCTGCAACATGGTTCGTGGCAGGAATATTGATCTCGTGACATTAACAATCACGCACAACACCACCGCCTTAATCACATCTATGACCCGTTGCACACGGGACTGTCTGAGATTGATTGTTGGGGTGAAAAAAGAAATTTTCCAATCACAAGGGATGAAGCAATAAAAGGCTAACATGTCTAAAAGAGCTTAATGTATTATTTCTCTGAGGCTTGTGTAAGCCTTTTATTAAAGTGAAACAATCTTGTCAGACACCTGTTGTTCTTGTTCTTTATTGTTGGCCTATGTGAGCACACTGTAATCCCTGGCTAGAACATGGCTGTATTACCAGTGTGACCTATTCTTGGTCATCGTAATTTCCCAAGAGCATGTATGAGTGCGTGTGTTTGTGTGTGTTTTAAGTGTGTGTTTGTGTGCGTGACAAAGAGAGACGGACTAAGAGAGGGAGAGGCAGGGAAAGTGACAGTGTCCATGCACATGAGTGTACTCGTGTCTGCGTGTATCCAGTGATCGCAGGCCCCTTCAGCCATTTCAGTCAAGCTTTTTTTTTTTTTTTTTCTGACACCCAATGTCACGCAGAACAAGTCGCCTATTGCTGACGCCAGAGATTTCTTGTCTCCAGTGGTGAGAAGTGTATGCGGAGGCAAATCAGTTGGGTCTTACTGAGGGGGAGATGGACATTTCTTTGTTCAAGTAGTAATGGCCCTGGATGTGACAGTGAGGCAGGGGTTTTTATTGGTCACAGGGCAGGAAAAGTGCACAACCTCGGGCCAGTGGGCTATCATTGAGAGCGTATTTAATTATTTCAAGAGTTTTGCTGCCAAAACTCTCTAAACTGGCATTTCGGCTGTGGGAAAAATATCAAAATTTCAGCAGATTTAAGACCACTGTCTAGAAAAAGGCAGTTTCACAGACCACGTCACTTGTGTTTGTGAAGCACTAAGAAATGACTGACATACATATGTAACATTAGAGTTGAAAAGCGAAGAGGACTCCCATCATCTGACCACCTTCACCACGCCTGCCTCGAATTCCAGAGTCTGCCTATGAGCCTAACCCACTAATTGTGGCTTTAGTTCCTATAGTATTGTTGCATGCCTGTGGCTTGGTTGAAGGCTTCGGTTATATTAAGACCTGGGTATTTTAACATCTATAATGGAGCACGCTATCAGCTCAGATAATCGAGGATGCGTGTAGTCAGATTTATGTGTGAGGTTGTTGAGGCTACAGCGTTTATGGGTTCTGAGAGAGCATTATTATAATAATTATCGTCTTATTGTAACGCACAGCTGGAGAAATAGTGCTTCATGCATTTCTGAGTCCGAACGGAAAACAAGAGATGGAGGTAAACAGTAATTAGAAGGTGATGTTCATATGGGAATATACAGCATGATAGTTATTTGAACACTTACCGATGGGCCTCTGGTGCTGGAAGTGGGGCCTGTGTGAGATATATAAATGGTGTTATGGTGACATCTACTGGCCAGTGTTAAAGTAAGTGAAGGAGGCTGTTTCTACCGTTGAAAAGGCTGTTAATACCAAGGTACTTAAGTGCAAGTGATTTTACTATAGAGGGCAGTAGCCAGGATTATATAAATTCCAGCAACATAGAGTAAGAAATCTCTGACTAGCCATTAAAAAAGTCTGCGATTACTCCTTCATTCTATTCATTTATTGAACTGTTCAGTTGTATATTAATTATCTACATAAATGATAATTAAGATGATATTTCAAGGCCTCCCTCACGCATCGAATTGCAGTAGAAGTATTTTAAATTTATTCATAGTTTATATTAACATTTTTGAGGAGTATAAAGATGGGCGAATTTAAAGACACTTAGTCTAAACGATATCAGAATTGGCAATCGAAGTCTACCATGTGCAATTTGTGTTGAATTATGGAATCTAAACTGCTCCTCAGACTGTTAAAACCATCAGGATTTCCGGAGGCAACACCGAGAACCTGACCTCTCTGTCCTCGGTTCAACTGTGTTGTGGATTTATTGTGCGTGTCTGTGGTTGTCTCGCAGAGGAATTTAAAAGTGAGCATCACCGTACTGACTAGGAGCTCCGGCAGAGCAAGTATTCAGATCCTTTACTTTAGTAACAGTAGCAATACCAAGGTGTAAAAAAAAAAAAATGCTTCACTGCAAGCGAAAGTCCTGCCTTCAGAACTGCCCTTAAGCAAAAGAACAGCACTTTTACCAGCAATTGTAGTTCAGAGTAGTCAAAGTAAAAATACACATTATATGTTGCATACTGGCTCCTTTCTTTCAGCCACTATATAACCAGTATCATGCATAATATTTTTACGCCTAATTATATTGTGTCTTCCGTAATTCAGATTTACTACACTATGTCTGTATATTTCAGAAATGACGACGTCCTCCTCAGTCAGGCCAGCATCCCTGCTCCCTGACCCAAGAGATGTGAATGACATTTTGCGCCCGGCCACCCAGCACGTCATAATACCCATGGCAGCCAATCGTATTTCAGAAACTGTGCACCGTGGCCGGACGAGCAGCTGCCGCGTCCAATCGGAGTTTAGCGACGGCCGTCGGTGCCCGCCTTCGCCCAGCGTGCGACCAATCAATACGCAGCATCAATTACTAATTCATTACCTCGCGAAGGGGAGTGACGCAGTTATTGTAGATCTGTAGATACTCCATGCTTTTTTTCACATGACCTGAAATAACATTTTTTATTTCAAGCCGTGGACGTAAAATTCCTCAATAACACAGGAAACGAGAGGGGTTCCCGCTGTCATCCGGCGGGGGGGGGGCCTGTATGTCGAATCTCTGCGCCCCTTGAATTTGGATGCCATTCCGGTTGGAGGTTGCGGTGGACCCCGAGGACTAGATGCGATAACCAGGACGAGATATGCCGCAGCCGAAGTCACGAAAAATCGCCATCCTCGGGTACAGATCCGTAGGTGAGTTCCGACCCGGCGAGATGTGGAGGGGAAATGACGCCCGCGGGGCCTCGGACGCGAGGCCGGGGATAGATTTCAGCGGCCTTTCGGGTCAATTTGAGTCCATTGTGAGGGCGGCTTACGCCTCCTGGACTAGACTTAAATTGTAGGAAGTAGGATCCATCACGCAGCATCTCAAGAGTGGGCGAACGAGCGCCACCAGGTGAGACGTGGCCTTGTGGTCGCTAGCACACGGGGGCCTCGCACGGCGGATATTTTACGCTAACTCGCCCTCTTGCCGATGCGCATCTGTCCATGACCCCAGCCCCCCCGGGCTGCGCGGGTCAGTGCCCGCTCGCCTTGTCGGATCCGAGACCCGAGGACCGGAAGGATGGTTCAGGGTGGCGAGATGGCACACACGCGTAGCGCCGCGACCGGAGGCCCAGCCAGCCATGCCAGCACTAACAGAAAACAAACAAAACAAAAAAACATGTAATATTCCCATGGAGACTTGCAACGTGTTTACTGTTGCCTCCTCCATAGAGAGTTGCTGCACTTTAACCTCTGTACGATTTGTAAACATCTCCCACGGTATCACTATAGGGTTTCGTGTGGTGTATGTTGTCACCTGAAGTTTTAGCTTTCCTGGTATTCAAATAGTATTTCTGTCCATCTAATATTGAAAACGTCTGAAGCTTTGAACGTTTTGTCTCTCTTCCCTGCATCTGGTGGGCCCCTGTTTCTAATGATGACCTGTTTTTTTGTTGTTGTTTTTTTTTTTTTTGCAGGAAAGTCCTCTTTGACAATTCAGTTTGTGGAAGGCCAGTTCGTCGACTCCTATGACCCCACAATAGAAAACAGTAAGTGGGGATCTAGTGGAGTGCTACACCTTCAACACACGAACAGGGTCTCCCCCCGGGGAACTGTTCGAGAGGAGGTGCTGAGCAACCCAGACCCTGTGCGTCTCATCTGTTACCCTCGGACCGACTGTGACATGCACTCCGTTCAC
The DNA here is from genome assembly GCF_016859285.1 of Xiphias gladius. Classification (NCBI taxonomy): domain Eukaryota; kingdom Metazoa; phylum Chordata; class Actinopteri; order Istiophoriformes; family Xiphiidae; genus Xiphias; species Xiphias gladius. The sequence continues at coordinate 21,386,928 of NC_053413.1, read as the reverse complement.
AAGGGCACACCTAGCTAGAACTAATGCAGTCCGGTAATAGAGCCTCCCTTCGTGAAGGTTACATGGTACAGCTTTGTTGAGCTGCGTCGTGTATTGTGTTATACCGGGGTGTCACCATTATTTAGCCCACACTCATTGATATAAATGGGATGGACAAAGTCGTAGAAGCAGCTGCCAGTATAACGCAACACAGTTAAACAGCACCACAAACTAAATCTTACAAAATGTATTAATTAATTAATAATAGTTGCATATTATTTTTCTTTCAGTCAGCAAATCGGTTAGTCGAGAAACTGTTTCGTCCCCTCATCTCTTTGTTGTCCTCGTATGTGAGGCACGCTCCGTAATATCCTTAGACACTTCCGCCATTCATCGGTTATTCATGTGTGATGACATGTTTGATTATCAAGCTGTTGGTCAAAGCCCGACAACATTGTTATACATAGTCAACTCAAGTAAATGTTATTCATATTGCCCCAAAACGCTTAAAGAAAAAAAGAAAAAAAAAAAAGCAAGAATTGGAAGTATGATTGAAATCAATATATTGATTGATGTTTGACCTAAAAAAAAAAACTTCTCATCAGAAGGTCCACTTACTTGGTGGTTCCAGAGCTTTCAGCTACATCTTGTGACCGTCCTCAGTGGATGGGGTTGCTCAGTCTTCTCGGTTGCCATGGAGCTGGTTTAGTTGTCATCACATGACCTAAGTATGGCATTTCGGTCACATGATAACAAGTGGTTGTATATCATGATATTCACTCGGAGTTTTTCATGCAACATACAGTATATGGCCGCGACTGACGATTATTAACGGCTAATCTGCTTATTATTTTCTCGATTAATCGATTAATTGTTTGATCTAGAAAATGTCAGAAAATAGTGAAAAATATCTGTCACATTTTTTTCAGATTCCTCTGTGATTTTATCATGTTTCTTATTTTGTCTGACCAGTGGGGTCCAAAACTCAGATTTGCTCACAGCAAATTCTCACATTTAAGAAGGTGGAACTAAAAAAATATTTAGGAGTTTTGCTTAAAGATGACTTAAACAATTCATCAGTTATCAAAATAGATGGTGATTTATGCTGAGTAAATAATCAATAAGTCAGTGCAGCTCTAATAATATATATACATAATTCAATATGTATATCGTTACATATCATTACGTTAATCACATTGACCTTGATGATGAATGGATGTGATGTGTGATGCCAGACAATAATCTTCCTAATTTTTAATATTGTGCCTCATTTTGTTTTTTGTTTTTTTTAAAATAAATGTCGCACGTTATCGTTAATCTGAATTGTGCATCATGATAACTCTATTATTTGATTTCACTGAAAGATTATAATTTACAATGTCACTGAATTGTTAACCAGCAGGGTGCAATGTTCCCTCTAAACCAATGTGTCCAAACACTACACCAACTGATTTCTCCAGTTTCCACACTTTCAATCAAACTTTCTTTTGAAAAACTTTTCATAAATCCACTGGTATAATAGTTGGTCTAAATTAAACCCTGCTGACTCTCTGATTGGTATATGCCATGACATCCCCGGCTTAGATAGTGGCCTTGCTTGAAGGTACTTTAAAAGTACATTTTGCTGAAGGAGAGAACATGCAGTATTCCATCAACCTCCTAAACACACATATCCACAGACACTCTGGAGATTTGAGTCTGAACTTTTGCCTGCAGGCTGTTTCTCTTTTTTCCCAACATGTTTGCTCACATACCACCCTGCGTTTCTCGACTGTGTGGCCTGTATCTATAAATAATCCCTGGATGCCTAACATAAAGTGAAGTATCAGCATTATCAGCGAGATGCTGCAGGCAGTGCTATTCCTAAGTCCCGCTGTAGATAATATGACCCATCCCCAGGCAGTTATTGACATTCCTGTGCCGAATGAACTCAGTGGTCCCATGCAAACCAAAATGGATCCATAACTGGGTTGTGTCTTGTATGTCTCAAGATCTGCAGACGGAAAATGTTGAGAAATGAAGAGACAGTCGGCTATACAGTATATGACTCTTTCTTGCTCTATTTTTTCTTGTTGGCTGTGTTATTTTAAATGGAAACTTTGTCACTCTCCATCCATTAAAATGTTTAATTTGGAATTCCTATTGGTTAATTTCTGATTTGTCTTTTCTCTTAACTGCAGCGTTTACCAAAATGATCACGATAAATGGACAAGAGTACCATCTTCAGCTGGTAGACACAGCAGGGCAGGTATGACGCAGTGCGCTCTTTATTAGCCTGTCAGTGGTTTATTGATTTTTAAGTAAATATGTGTGCGTATAGTGATGTAATTTCATAGTTTGGTGTTAATTCTGCTTCATTAATTTGTCAGTATGAGGTCTGATATCTTCATCTTCAAACCTGTATCGCTGGATACTTATTTTTTCTTCTCTCTCTGTCTCCACAGGATGAGTACTCTATCTTCCCACAGACTTACTCCATAGATATCAACGGTTACATTCTGGTCTATTCAGTTACATCTAATAAAAGGTATACTTTTACATCCCCTTTGTGAAGACAAAACAAATATCTGTTACGTTCTGTATAATGAGTCGGACTGTGTAAAGTTCACGAATGCTGGACAAGAAACTTTCCCCTCATTTCTTCCAGCTTTGAAGTTGTACAAGTTATCCATGAAAAACTGTTGGACATGGTGGGAAAGGTTCAGTGAGTATCACCTGTTCTCCTTTTACTGCATAATGCGTTTCAAGACATATGTAATATATCATGCATGAATGACATCGTGCCGTTTACTTTCCCTCCAACGCAGAGTACCAATTATGCTTGTCGGAAACAAGAACGACCTACATATGGAGCGGTATGTCCTGACACACACTTCAATCGTGGATCGGGTCCACTATATACAGTAGGCATACACATGGGTCAAAGCACTTGTCAGGTTTAATCATCGTTTCTGTTCAGTTTCCTCGTAATTTCAGAGGCTCCCATTGGCAGAAATGAAGAATTCAGCATTTCTAACATATGAGACCAAAACAAAAATACAGAACAGATGTTAATATTTGGTTCAAAGAGGAGCCAAATAAAGGCGGCAGCCTTTTCACCAAGAGAGCCTGTTAAAACTTGTCGCTGTGTGTTTGTGTAGTCCTTCAAACACAGCATACCAAGGACCAGGTAGATTCTATCTACCTGGTTCTGTTAAAGGCAGATTTCCCAGGAAGTAAACTCTTTGGGTTTGTCAAAGTCGACTCTGCGGCCTTGCTGTGAAATATGAATGTCTTTTGCTGTCCATGTGATTGTTTTTCCTTTAGAGTGATCAGTTGTGAAGAGGGAAAAGCGTTAGCCGAATCCTGGAACGCTGCCTTCATGGAGTCCTCAGCTAAAGAGAACCAGGTAAGAGCCGAGGCTGTACAGATAATATCCACCAGCAAGTACTTTTGGATTTAATGGTTATCAACGACTATTGATCTATCTATTTGAAAAAATACCAATTTACAGTTACATTTTAGGCCAAAAAAGAATAGTAGTTATGCATATAGGGCAACACAATGGTTAGCACTGTCGCCCCACAGCAAGAAGGTTCGAACCTGGCCAGGTAGGGCCTTTCTGTGTGGAGTGTGCATGTTCTCTCTGAACTTGCGTGGGTTTCCTCCCACGGTCCAAAGACATTCAGGTCAGGTCGACTGGCTAACTCAATTGCCCTTAGGTGTGAATGTGACTGTGAATGGTTGCCTGATAGCTAAAGGATAAGCAGGTATAGATAATGGATGGATGGATGGATGGATGGATGGAATGATGGGTGGTTACTGAGACGCATTTGTTGATTGAATAGTGACAAATGTTTTGTGTGACTGGTATGACAAAGGCCTCAGTCTAATGTTAAGTTATCATCCTAAAGGTCGAACTCTGTCTATTTTGCTCACTTGTCATAGGGAGTAACTACACGGCCCGTGAAAACAGTTGTATAACGTCTTCTGTGGCTCTGAAGGGACTTTCCTAAAGTCTAAAAACAGTACCACGAGGAGACTTGGAGACTGCGAGTTCGGAACAGAAAATTTGAGGGCTTGGAGATTGAAAGGCATTTACCGGATATTAAGTTGCATTATGGGTGTAGGAAGTGTGGGATCCAACATTTTTATAGCTTGACCCAAACTAGGGACATAAGGTCAGGACATCTCTGCTTCCACTTTTGTCCATTCTTGTTGTCTCTCTATAAAAGTTGTTTCGTGCTGAATCCGCCTTAAATGGATTTTCACTTACTGCCAGTTAACTACAGGTGTTGCAAATCAACCAGAACTGAAATACTTGGTAAGGACTATAAATAAATTTAAAGCTGCCCTAATCTTTTTTTTTTTTTTTAGATTAACAATGGATCAGTTTATTCGCAGTTTATTCGTAGTGTGAAAGGTGTCACGCCCACAGAGAATTATCACCCACCTCTGCAGCTTGTCTCAGATCTGTGAAGTGTTTGCTGTTTTTCTTTTTAAGGCTGACAACGTTAAGTCTTTGGTTCCCTCACTGTGTCCAGCTGCAGTGGGCAGCCGTTTACAGTGAAAAGGCCCACTGTACGCTAGCTAGCTTCCCAGCACCACAAAGCACACAGGCCAAGTTCGTGACTAGTTCGTGACAAGTTCGTGACTCTTTAGCTGCTAAAAGCTCCAGTCGGGAGCTTTTAGCAGCTAAAGAGCCAGACATTACCTCAGGAGTTGGTGGAGAGCAAACCGTAGCTAAAGGGAGATAGTCTGCTCCACCTTTAAGTAAGCCACTATTTGCTGACAAGTTCTCCATATCAACTTAATAACAGGAAGATACTTAATGTCGGTGTTCTCTTTACAGCTTGCTTTGTTGACCCCAAGTGGCCAAAAGTGCAGCTTTAGCAATTTTTAGAAAGTTTATCCACCACAGCCTCCAAGATACAGCATACTGTAGCCACTGTTCTTTAGATATTATTCATTTTCTAGGGAGAGCTTAAAGTCTGGCCAACATAAGCTAATAATCATCATCAAACTTAAAACGTGCAAAAGAAGTCAGTTTTTTGAAACCCTCTCTCCATTTTCTGGTGAATGTGTTTCCCTCCACAATTAAGTTTCACGTTCAGGAAGTCGGCTAATCTGCCTCAAATCAAGTTAGGAAGCAGGATTGCTTGGCTGTGTGTAGGAGCACATAAAAACAATACCATCTCTGTTGTAACTAAAGCCGGAGAGGCTCCACTGGATGTAGTGCGTTTGCTGCTAGAAAATTCAAAGTGGTGTGACTGACGCATGTGACAGCATCTTGTGTGTGTGTGTGTGTGTGTGTGTGTGTTTGTCTCGTTTTTTCTCAGACGGCCGTGGAGGTTTTCCGGAGGATGATCCTGGAGGCAGAGAAGATGGACGGCAGCGTGCAGCCAGGAAAAACATCCTGCTCCATGATGTAGAGCCGCCCAATCAACACACAGGACACTGCACTGGGATATCCCGTTACTTGAAGGCTAGCTGCCAGTTCTCCTCCACCTCAGCTGACTGCACCCCCCAGGGTCCTAAATATCCAATACTGTCTATTTATGGCTCTGAGTCCACTGTTATTTATCAGTATTTCCTATTCCCTTTTGTCATCCTGGTTTTTTTTTTGTGTGTTTGATTTAAAAAAAAAAAAGAAAAAAAAAAAAGGATGAGTGGTGTTTCCCTTGTCTTATATTTCCCACAATCCACCCCTCCTCTATGTCTGTGCTCAGCACTGATGCAAAACACAGAACATCATATGGGTGTATCAGAAAAAAATGTTTTCCTGTGCTCAGTAATGATGACAACCGTAACTAAGACAGTAATGGCTTGATGCATCTTAGCTTCTCATTATACAGCTCATGGTTTACGAGCCCTTATCTGTTTAAATAACACAAGATAGGAGAAGAAGAAGAGAAATGTCATGTCTGCCATGCATACACTCTGAAAATGGTTAAGTAAACACAGACGTTTCTTCTGATACATCACCAGCTGTTTGGTCACTCCAACATACAGCTCTTTTTCTACTTCATCTCCACGCAGTACCCACATCTCTGTCCCTCAGTTTGTTTTCATAGCGGTTACCGTCAGCCAAAAGATCTGCATCCATTTTCTAATGTTGAAAATGTTGTACAAATGTTTTTGATTGTAATCATTAAAGCAAAAAGTGGTTATGTAAAGCAGGCCTGAGTGCGGATTATTCGCTTTGCTGATGATTGGGATTTTATTCACATGGAACTCAGGACAAGTTTATCTATTTAGAACTTGTCAAAGATAAATCAATGCGCTTTAGGGATAAAAAGAAAATAATAAATACAGTAAATGCGCAACTTTAAAAGTTTAAAATAACCAGAAAGGGTGCAAGATTCAACTGCAGGGAGGAATCTAATGATTCAGTGTTGCGCAAGAAAAAAACCAAACCACTTACTATAAGGAGAAACAGGAAAAACACAAAAAGGAAAACAGTTAAGTAGAAGGAACCACAAGGTAACATTAGTAAAAATGATCCACCAATAGTAGAAACCTGTTGTTTCTACTATTGGTGGTTGTTTTCTGTGAACATTCAGTAAAGTAACGGAGAATGAGCCTAATTTCTGTAGTTGCAGGTTACAGACAGCACGTCACAGCGGGAACAAAAACTAGCCAGATGTGAACCAGACGCTACACCACTAGCCTTTGAGCCTTCGCTTTGGCTGTTGGAATTCAAAATTCACTTAGCGTCTTAAAAACTGAACACCAGAACATCCAAGCAGTCCTCTAACATGTTGAGCTATTTAGTTAAGAACTGTTTCCTATTTCTTTGAGCTTTCTTCTGGGTGCCGTCCAAAGGAAAAGTTGGGACAAGCACTGGCAGATCAAGTGGCCAAGAGGTGGCCAAGAGGAGTAACGGGACCATTCAGACGTTGTGACGTTGTGGGTTTGATCCTCAGGCAACTGGTTGTACTTGGAAATGCCGCCCCCAGAAGAAAGCCTTGAAGGCTGGAACATACAGAGAAAGTGATGCTGGTGAGATTTCTCTGGGAGTCAGAGGACTGTTTGGTAGCTTTAGGGTTGTGGGTTTGATCCCCGTGAGATGCATTGAATTTTGAAGCTCGGTGGAGAGAGTAAAAACTTCTGAGAAATAGAGCTCAAGTGTTTCTGTTCAAACAGCTGGAGGCATGCGCTATATATAGTAAAATTAAACACATACATGCATATATACTGAGCCTCAGAGGGTTCAAACTCTCCCTCAAGTCTTCTGAAGGAGCACTTAACACAATGAAATACTTGGACTGACAACTGACCCATCTTTCCCAGAGCCTTTGAATATTTGATTTGAGTGCTGGACTTCGAGATTCACTGCAGAGCCTGACGATCGAATCCAAGACCTCAAAACTCCAGAGAAGTCCTCTTACTCCCTCTGCTATTGAACAGACACATTTAAGTTGGATTTCGAAGAGATTTCGACTATTTCCATCGGACACTGGTCTTTCATCTTGACTCCTATATCTTCTGGAAGTTTGTTCCAGCGCTTTCTAGAGTAACTAAATGCTGCCTCTGCCTGTTTTCTGATGATTTAGGAACAGTTGATGAACAGCCGATCAACAGAGACTGAGAGGTTCCATCATGTTAAAAGATAATCAGAGATGTATTTTGCTCTTACACTGATTAGAAATGTGTTGACAGAATTATTTTAAATCCTAATGAAAGCTCCTTGAGGGACTTTTTTTTGGAGACCTGAGAAATGACCATTACAATAAATCAGCCTGCTGGAAATAAGTCCATGAGTAAGATTTTGTAACTCCTGATCATTAATCCTCTGAATCCTGCTGTGTTTTTTAGGATCATGGCAAATTTTGATATTGACTCGATGTGGCTGTTTAAAAAGCCTGGAAAAGTCAAAGATTTTCAAACATAAGAATTAGCACAGGCACACGCTCTTTTTTCAAACTCCTTTATTTGTCAGGGTAATGGGTTTAAAGTGTTTATTTTATTAATATTTTTAAGTAGCTGCTTTGAATTCATTGTAGGTGCTCACATCGGGAAGCTGCCTGCAGCAGGGGAATGAATTCCTTGCTCTCAGGTACTCCAATTCATCGTAATGTTCTTGGATTTTTATATTGAATTTTAAAAGGTGTTGCACATGTCATCACTACAACACTTTATATCGATGTAGGCATTCATCTTCAGCATTTCGCAGTCGGAAAGAGCCATGCATTTCTGGTATTGGCCATCTGAGAAAGTGGAAAAAAAAATGAAAAAGTTGGCTTTAACAAAAGCCTTTTATTATTCAAGAAGCACCTCACTGTAGTAGAGACAATGTTTTCTCCAATTGTTGTACGATTCACAAACATTTGACAGTTTCAGTTATTTTACATTCAGGTGACGTTCTGCTGATCTTGACAGATACTGCTTAAGAAATTTTAAGTAAGTTACCGTCAAATCTTTCTTAAAATATACCAATGGCAGTTTTTCAAAAGTGAAAACAATTAACTTCATTCACCAGCTCTGCCCTTTGCCCTCTAATTTTGGTGCCATGGTCTGCACGCAAAAGTTTTTCTTCAGCAAACTACTCCCTTAACTAGGATTCAAAAATTATATTTATGCTTTACTGTAGTTTATGTACTGCCAGTTTTGAGTCTACGTATTTCTTACTGATTGGATATTCTGAGTGTTTTGAGAAACATACGTGGTGCTTTGAGGAACCGGGTGGCAGCACAGCCATCCTTCTCTGGATTACAAGTCTCTACAGTGAGCTCACAGGTTCCTCCGGCCTTTTTGGGGACACAGTGGTGGCAGTTCAGGGCTTCACCTGGGAACAATAACAGCAAGAAAACATTCCAGCCATTGTCCTTTTTTTTCTGGCCTCGGTGATTCTCATTCAGTTCTGTCAAAATGTGGCCATTTTTGTTCGTCCCAGGAATCTATCCTGTGCCAAACAGTGTTTGCAAGTTATTAAAGTTTGATTTAGTCTACTTAGATGTTAAAGGAAGAGGATAGAGACACATGGGATGATAAGACTCCTCCAGTCTGTTGCAAAGTGAAAAGAACTGTCTTTGAGTTCCTGACAGGTCGGCTGTGAGCGTGCTCCTGTGCAGTAAAAGAGAAAGCAGATCTCCCTGTTGCACAGCAGCGGAGGCTGTGTTTATTCAGTGGAGAGTCAGTGACATACTCACCAGCTGTAAACAGCAGGGCGACGGTTAAAGCCAAGACCAACAACTTCATTGTTTCGTTCAATAATGCAGCCTATGAGAGATAAAGCACGGATTTGATAACACAACATGTACTGCACTTTGAGTACTCCTGATTTCATGCCGTGTCTTCTATTGCATAGCGTTTTACTGTGAGGCATGACTGTGTAAAGTCTTTTTAGATGTGATTATCTTATAATTTTTAGGAAGTGATTTGAAATATATAGTCTTAACTAATTCTGAGCTCATGCACAGCGATACTGACATTTGGTAGCAAATATATGGGAAACATTTCTAGCTTATATTGATTTTAAACTGATTGCTATTGAACATATTTTTTAAAAAAAAGCACTGAAAAGGTTAAAGGCACAAAATAAGATAACTCGGCTAAGAGAGAAAACATTTTTTATGTGTACATACCTGGCTGATCTGTCTGCCTGGGTCTCCGCCAATGACTGCCAATGAGATGCATTCATCGACACCTCCTCTTTATATACCTGTTCATAATCTGTCCTGTCATGGTAACGTCCCACTAAGTGGCATACCTCTGTTAAGTCTATATACCTAGCACCTAGCTCGCCTTGGGTACAGTGTGTTCAGGGGTCACAGTTTCCCAATGCTCAGATTCCTGCATTATGCAAGAGCTGTCCTGCCTTTGTCCAGTACAATACGTCATTTATGAGGTTTTTTTTTTTTTTAAATATTAATGCACGCAAGTGTCACAGACTCAAATAAAGATTTCGATTAGTGTACCTCAGAGGATATTAGTCAAAGGTACAGTATGTTTTCTTTAGGTGGTTTAAGTCTGGCCCATATGCGGTGTAATACCTTTGGCTTAGTCTTATTTAACCAACATAAGCACCAGGCATGAATAGACTCAATAAATAAAAAGCACAGAGTCTGAGTTGACTTAAGTAGCACTTGAAATAAAACCAATTAAAGAGATAAAAGGCAGAAAGACTCACGAGCTGTCATACACTTTAAGTCAATGCCTCTAACTCTTAAACAGAGCTTAAACAGAGCTGCACAAAAGATTTAAATTCTTTGGCGCGGAAAAAATATTATCTCCATTCGGTTTGATTTAGGTTTCAATTCAAAACATATACAGAAAATTGATCCCTGAATGGCTGACTGAAAAATACATGTCAATGCTTTACAATAAAAAAAATAAAAAAAGAAGAATTTACTTTAAATCCAGAAGCCTCTTTCATAGAGTGTATATGTCCTCAAGTGTCATTCCTGCAAATAGTCTATTAAAAAGAAAAAAAACCCCACAAAAACCCCAAAGAGGCCAACTGATAAACAAATGGACTGGTATCTATTAAGATACACAGCAAAAGTCCATGTGATTTTTGAATCTTCACGTGAGACAAATGTTTTACACTACTCGTGGCTTTGAATGACTGCTTTAATATTGTGTAAATGCCAAACATTGTTGTACTTACTATTTGGTAAAAATCCACTTCAATATTTTCAAATTGGGTGTTTTGTCTCTGCTACTGTACATGGGGAGATGGAGCTACAGTACATGAAGAACAGGTTTCATCTGTTGCTGTATCTGGGAGTCTTGTCCCTGATTTTCGTTGTGTCAAGGTCTAAATTGATCCAGGGATCCTCTTTGGATCAGCAGCAGAGAAACAACGACAGAGAGGCATCCAAACAGAAAAGCTGGAGGGAAATCTGCTAGCTCGAAAGTAGTTCGGAATTGACCGGGACCACACCTCAATGTTTCCACATTTTCCCAGTTACTCTTTCAACTTGTCATAAGACAGATTTGTCATTGGGCAATTCGTGTCCTTTCACCTCTGCTTTAACTTTCCCTCTCTCTGTGTTTGTTTTGCTCCTCGTCTCCCCTCATCTGGACACAACCCAAATATTACTCTGCAGCCCCAACTCAGTGCAACATCACTCTCAAAGCCCAATCAAAGCAAAATCTCTCTCACTCTTTTGTTTCGCCGTCTACAGCCAAAGTCCAATATCAGCAGTGGTAAATGTAAGGGAAACTGTCCATGTGGCAAAATCTCTAAACCCCCCATTGTTGTGCTTTTGTTGCCTCGGCCTCGCGATACCACCACCCTCTCTCTTGGCCATATATATCTGGGTGTCCAAATTTTTCCACTCTTATACTGTGTGACTAGTTTGGAAGAGCTAACAGTGGAAAATGTCTCAGTACTCAGGAAAGGTGAGTACCACAACAAGGATGCAGCCACAGAGGGGGCTTTCCAAAACCTATGCAGGTGTTTCACAAACAAAAGTAAATCACAAAAGACAGTGATGTTGAGGACCGGTCCAACCTCAGATATTACACTTTACAGCGTTGAATGGCACTTTTGCAAGATATCTTTCTCATTATCTGCAGCTCGGTGTGGTCAGAAATAATCATTGTTGCAGCATAGAAGTGTCTGCTAGGAGAAAAAAATATATTTTAATCTTCACTGTTGTGGCAAAAAAAAAAAAAAAAACAGATCGTGTTCTATGAGGGAAAATGTTTCACTGGGAGGAAGCTGGAAATCTGCAGCGACTGCGACAACTTCCAGGACCGAGGCTTCATGAACAGGGTCAACTCTGTCCGAGTGGAGAGCGGCGCCTTCGTCTGCTTCGACCACCCAGACTTCAAGGGCCAACAGTACATTCTGGAGCACGGAGAGTACCCTGAGTTCCAGCGCTGGAATGCCCATAATGATCACATGGGCTCCTGCAGGCCAATCAGGATGGTAAGAGTGTGTGTGTGTGTGTGTGTGAGACCGAAAGGGACAGACAAATATTTGGTTGGTAAAAAAAAAAAAAAAGGAAAAAAGAAAAAGAGCATCCCAGGCTGGCATAGGCGTGGCCTCGTGTCTGCACGTCTGTTTTTGAGACAAATCAAAGTGAAAATAATTTTAATGATACATGAATTAGTCCTGAATTAGCAGCACAGAGGCATATTAGCAGCTTGCATGTATTTACAGACATAGACTGTGGACTATACATATCATCATACTTAACCTTTAGATTTCCATAAGTGCAGGAGTTTGTGCACACAATATAGTTCATGTCTCATCAAAGGGAAGGCCTTGGCTCTTTGCTGTGAGGTGAAGCCAAACACTGTTGCTATGACTCAGCGAGCTGGCATGTCATTATCCTCCCCAGCATGGAGAGCACTATAGGATGGAGCTGTTCGAGGGAGACAACTTCACTGGCCAGTGTGTGGAGCTGTGCGATGACTGTCCATTTCTGCAAGCACGAGGCCTGACCAAGAACTCTATCAACTCCATCAAGGTTTATGGAGATGGAGCGTACGTGTCTCCGCCGTTTAACCCGCTTGAAGCACACAAGCCTATTCACCATCTGCCAGACTACTCTGGTTCATTATGCTTCACTGATGAATTGCACTTTTTTTTTTTATCACTTATATGACCCAAATCACAAAAGGCATATTTTCTCACATGCCTCTTTTGGTATTTAACCATGCAGATAGTTTTAGTTCTATTTGATAAATTATTAATGAAATTAATGTTAATAAATTAATTAATTTTCTGCACGGTGCTCACAGAGATGAAAAAAAAAAAAAGATTATAAATGAATTTTTGCCTTTATTAGATAGGAGTAGAAAGCAGGCAGGACATGTGGGGAGAGGGAAGGGGGTGACATGCAACACAAGTCCCTAACCATACTCAAATCAGGGATGTTGTGATACATGGTCACCATCTTGAAACCCCCCAAATGAAAAACGGAGTTAAAAAACTTCACCCGCCACATCTCTTTGGGGAAATAGCGTCCTTGTTACTTTAGCCAGGTCGCTAAACACACTTGTCAGCAGTTTTAACGGGGGCTATTTCTCTGGTGAGAGACGCAGTGGTAGTCCCGCTGAAAACTGTTCACAGTGAGGAATGTAGATCATCGTTAGTAACACACTTTCACCTGCATTTGCTCAGATATACATGAATTTAAAGTAAACAGAAGCTTGTGCAGGAGAGGTAGGAAGCCGAACGCTTTTACAAAGACCACTCCTAGAAACTCAGGGCAAGATATACAGAATTACATTAAGGGGAAAAGTAAGAGAAAAGAAATCAACTGGGAATCTGTCTGTTGAATTCTTTTTGAATGCCATTTTTCAATGATTTTAGCAGCACAAACAAAATTCCATTCCCCTCTCATTGTGCTGGGGTGGGGTCAGAAATCTCAAAGTTCCGGTGCCCCGGTGTCCAAGGGGTGTATGGTGCTGATGAGTCACAATGCCCCTGGGCCCGATTCAGGCGGGGGACTCTTGTTGCACACCATTTTGCATTTCTCTCTCTCCACTCATTTCCTGTTATCTCTCCACTCTCCACACTTAAAAATAAAACACCCCCAAAACACACACATATATATATATATATATATATATATATATATATACATATATTTTTAAAGAAAAGTTTTCTATAAAAAATCTAAAAGGTGAATCAAAACTATCTGCATGACTACATGCCACAAAAGGTAAGTGAGAAAATGTGTCATTTAGGAAAATTGTTTGTAGTCATTAAACTTGCCCTTTCAACCATAAGCATCAACTTGAGATGTAAATAAGGCAACTCCGGTAGAATACTGTCAGAAATATGTCACAAAGTTTTTAGAAGTACCTAAAGCACTTTGAAAGTGCCTCATGTACAAATGTTGCCATATACATAAATTTGCCTTGCTCAGACTCTATTTATCCCGTCCTACACAAAATACTGCATAAAATAAATGCATTATTTTTGTTCATTCTTCCAAACAGCTGGGTGCTGTACGAGGAGCCTAACTACCGCGGCCGCATGTACATCGTGGAGAGAGGAAACTACTGCACCCACATGGAGTGGCAGGCAGAGAACCCCAACATCCAGTCTGTTCGCAGGGTGGCAAACTACTTTTAAAACCCTCTCACTGTCGCTGATAATGTGACTGCAGGGATGAGAACACCCGGTGAGGGAAAACACCGTAAATTAATAAAGGATGAAGAAAATGTTTGACATTGCTTGTTGTTTTATTTTTGTACTAAATTATTCAATGGCTGAAATAAAGTAGTGATCCTACAATATTTTCAATCTTATTTCCATTTTTTCTCCTCCAATTCTCACTCGGTGTAAAACTCCTAACTTAACCATTATACTTCACTGTAGAAGTGGCCGCAGGCTATGATTCAGGTAATTGGTTTTCTACTATACGACAAAACTACAAAACCATTAAGTGATGTGCTTTTCCATACACTAATGGATCCTTTATCAAGTGAAGTGAGGTATTCTGGATACCACTGAGCACAGAATGTCAGTTAGATATATGGGAGTTTTATTTATCCAGGAGGGAAATTAAAATGTTTTGATAGTAAAAAAAACAAACTCGTGGCCGGATAATCAGCGAAAAAAAATGCCGTAATCAAAACTCACAGAGACACAAAAAGCAGTCGCTCAGCCTTTTAACACACACACATCCCCCTCATACGAATGCATGTTTGGCAGTCAGCTGTGAACAACAGACACTGTGTATCCTCTCTACATATACACTGAATAAATCAAGAGTGTGAGAGAGAGATATTGCACAGGTTGAAGCAGTATCGGCACATGCCCCAGGGAGCTCTGCTACCACCTAGTGTCATTTATCTATTTTACTGTGAAGTCGTGAGGCTCACCCCCAAGGTTTTCAAAGTGATCACAATGAAGACTCTCAGCTGCGGTGACACAGACGCATAAAAATGTCTGAATGCTTTGGAAAACCCCAGAACAGAGGCTCCAATTTTGAATCACTCATTAATGAACCGATCTCTGTTTGGAGTTCGTCCACCTAAATTCAGTTTGTCCAACAATCTCAAACGCAGTTTTGCATCATGTCATGCACACGGCGTGTATGCATCGCGCGCTGACGCCGTGTACGACGCAGCACGCGGGGCGGGGACAGGCTGGCATATGTCGCATTTAGTCGCGTTGTGCAACGCCGTCAACACCGTAGTTTCACGTTTTTTAAGCACGCTCTCATTCGTCTGGGAATGTCACACCATGGTGGTGGCTGGTGGGCCTTTAATGAGCACTCATGTGCTTTCCCTTCCGACCGTCATGACAACAGAACATCTATCTTTACAAGGTTTCGCTCATGGCCTCTATTGAGTTACAGGGTCAATATAGGATAGCTTAATGAGGAAATACTTTGTCTTGAGTTACGCTCGACGGCACTAGTTTAACAGCGATTACCTATAGCTAACCTTATTCCTAGGCCATTTGCTGCATGAATTGGCTGGCTGTCACCACCACGCCATTAGTCTGGATGTCAAAGACAAGACAAGAGAGGGGCACCTGCGAGCGAGTCTTAATGGCATTTTAACAAGGTCACTGATGATCTTCTGTGACGATGGGATTTTGTTATTTTACACAAAGGACTTCAACTTTGAAAAAGCGTGTGCTAAATGCTGTGCAGCAAACTGCGTGCCAGGACGCTCTGTTGTTGTGGGCAACTGTTCCATTTCAGAGATCTAGTAAAACTTGCTCTAATGGAGGTAAGAACTTCTTAGGGGGAGAGGTTCTACAAGAGAAGCATACCAAAATTACACAGAGGAAAAGAACTTGGACCCTAACTCTTTCAGGAAAATACCTCTATAGGTGATCGTCTGTTGACTGGGAGACTAGCAGAGGGGGCAGGCTGCCCAGTCCTTTGATACAAGACACATCTTTTTATGCAATGTCATAGGTTATTTGGAAACAGACTATTAAAAAAAGAAAAAAGAAAAAAAAAAAAGAGTCATGTTTGGAAATGAAGGAAGATTAATGTCATTCATTTCCTGTTTTGTGATGGCAGTAAAAATGCTTTGCGACCCATTATGATCCACGCTTTGCTCCGTTTGGGTTTTAGCTGCTTGAGTTGTATTTCATATTTAACACTGTGCCGCGGTGAAATGAGTAATTAGAACGAATACATTTTAAATAGCATCTATTGTATCCTGTTACTCCAAATTAGGTCAGCTATTTTTAGCAACGCGACTTATGCATAAAAGATCATTCAGATAGAAAAAGGGGAAAAAAAAAAAAAACCAAAAGAATTGATCATGATCGTGGGGCTGTGAGAGATATTTATCACATTAACACTGACAAAAAAAAAAAGCTATACTATATTGCGTTAATACAGTAGGAGCTAATGCATTTAGATTTTGAATGTGTAAATTCTGGCTAACTGTGCTGGTATACTCTATAGAAAATGATACAATAGTAATAATAATGCTAATGATAATAATAATTACAATAATAATCATATATCATGTGTATGGCTGTATGTATAGCCTGCCTCACCGGACGGTTGACCTTATATCGTTTAATGTAGTTGTACTTTCGCAACTAAAATATTGCAACACGTTATTTCAAAAACAATTCGTATTATTATTATTGTTATTTTAAAAAAAAAAAGAGAGAGAGAAGTCAAACATGCTGCAGTCTTTTTCTACGTGTAACAGGTCAATCCAGTAGGAAATGGCCACAACCATCACTTAACACCTTGGGCTAAACGACATAAAACCGAAAAGTGAGACTGTAAAAAAAAACCAACTCTCGGGCGACAGAAAGCGCAAGTGCTCCATCCGCCGCCACCGGGACAGACGCGAACGCGGAGAGCACTCGGCTCTCCCCGGCACCTCGTATCGCCTTTGTCGGGGTCTCTACGCTTAAATTAATGTGATAATTGCCGATGCGAGGCTAACATAAAGTCGTGTGCCTGCGGTGTCGCGTTGAGGTCACTCGCTGGCTGCCTGAATTCCCCTCTTTGTGTTTACACATCCGGGTTTCCCTTTTTTTTTTTTTTTTTTTTTGCAGCCCATTCCCCATTTAGAAGCCATTTTGGACACAGATCAGTAACATGCATGTAAACCCCGACCGACCTCCCGACGCAGCGGTGCTATACTCTCCAAGTGAATAACCTTAAACAAAAAACAAAAAACAAAAAACCGGGCTTTCGTCTCGGGTGTTTTCGACGGCTTCCCGTTCGGCTTCTTTTTTTTTTTTTTTTCTTTTTTTTTTTGGGATCCCGTTTCCGAAGCGAAATGCTGCACCTATTCACGGACTAACAGCCCCGGCAGTCAATTAATCGTTCCCGTCTCCTCTCGCAACATTGTTGCACCGCCGTATTGACACGCGTTGTGGTGGCGGTGGCGGCGGCGGCGGCGGTGGTTAGACTGCTGGAGGGACCGAAGGCCCCGTGGTCGTTTTGATCCTGGACTGATGTTTTGGACGACCTGAGTTTTAATGTTCGCGACGGAAAGCGGGGGAAATCTCTGTCCTGTATTTAAAACGGAATATGTCTTTTTCATGGCTGACTTGTTCACTTCTTCTGGGAACTTTATGCGCAGGTAAGCTGCCATTGTTGGTTTAGAAATTGCAACAGTTTCTCTCTCTCTCTCTCTCTTTTTCCCCCCCACCGGAGTCGTTCATCCAGAAACGGACACTTTGTGTTTGTGTGTGTGTGTGTTTGTGTGTGTATGTGCGCGCGTGCCTGTAATTGTATGCTTTTGAAATTTCGACCCGCGAACGAGCTTTTGCGTTTTGTTAGTTGTTTAAACTTTGTCGGCGGTGGATGCCATCGTTCCGCGGTGGGCATTTTATTCCCTTCCACACAATCGCCCCTTTCTCTGTGTGTCCCTTAAACACACATACCGTCGAGAATTATTAAAGCGACAGCTGCCACTTTTTGTTTTTTTTCGTTTACTTAAAAAAAAAAGGGGGGGGGGCTTTGCACTGTCCATTAGATGCTCCGTTTGAGGGTGTGAAATAAAAAATAAAAATAAAACATTTGTCCAAATGTGAAACTGTTGCGTCCCCCCCCACCACCAGCACCCTCGCCTTCCTCAACAGTGGCAGGAATAGAAGGCAGCAGCTGCATCAACATCCTGAAACCTTATAGGCTACATCTGAAGTCTGCACTCTTGTTTTGTGGTTTCGGGGCTCGAACGAGAGCCGCACATTTCCTCCGTTTTTCTTTTTTTAAATAAATCATTGGCGTTTGATTTGAAGAGGCAGCGCATGGTCGTCTGTAGCCAGGTCTTTATCTTGCGTCGAGGTTACTGTTACACACACACTCCTCTGATACCAAAGCCTGTGACTTGGTACCACGTGAAATTGAGCATGAGGGATGTTTTTCTTTTGTTTGGCGTTTTCTTTTTTTTCCCCCCCTCTTGTCCCAGCGTTTGCAACTCATACGGGAGATTTTATTGCGTCTCAGACATTAATACCCATCTACCCCCAGTTTACAAAGACGAAATAGTTCTTTTGACAACAATAACATCCGCTTGCCCCCTCACGAAATGTTTTTTTCTAGCTCTTCCTCGAACTGTAATAAAAATTTCATTGAGGCACAGCTGTCTCCTCTGTGCCAAATAGCGCTGTGGCTAATGCCTTTATGGTTTATAGATTACGACTCCGGGTGTATAGTAAGCTGCTTCTCCAGAATTCAGGTTGTTGTGGTGTAAGCCTCAGTAAGTGACAGAGGGAGGGAGGAGGGGGTTGGGGGGTGGGTGGGGGGGGGGGTCGGTTAGGGAATGATCATGTAGTAAAAGTCCTCCCGCATCATGTGACCACAGATATCAGAAATGCCATCTCGGCTCAATGGAGCATTGAGCATCACTAGTGTGTGTGTGTGTGTGTGTGTGTGTGTGGGGGGGGTATTTGTCCTTACTACCTTTCCTCCCTTAATAGTGAGCATGATGTTTTGGTCAGTGCATATATCCCTGTGTGCCATAATGAAGTCCATTGTATGCTGCCGGACAACTAAATGCATAGATGTGTAAGTACAAAGTGTGCCTGTGAATGTGTGTGTGTGTGTGTGTGTGTGTGTGTGTAATGGGTTGGTGGGGGTAATACTGGGGGATGGGCAGCCTCCTATAGGCAGGGATTTAAAGAGACAGGCACTATTTTTGCTCTGAACAAAGATTAGGCACGAATGTCCATAAGATACTGTGACTGACACGTACGGCAGATACCTGCTTACCTGCTTTACTGTTCATCAAGAACACGTCTCCTACATGTTGCTTGAGTGCGTCCAACATTAAATCCCCTGGGAGGAATAATAAAACCCTTTCCTAGAAGGAATGCAAGATTGGGAGACTGACAGCTATTGTTACATTTCAGCTTGGTTTCCCCTTAAAGAAAGGTGGTCTTATCTGTCCCTCCAGATTTGGCATGCTACTTCTGCAGAAGTAGCATGCCGATATGTCTGGCGTTTCTATACCACAGCAGGGCAGGTCATTGTTCTCCTGTTGTTAATTAAACTCTGTCATTTGCCTCTTTTTTCTTTTCTTTTTTTTCTTTTCTTTTTTTAACTTGTTACTCTCTGAATGATTTTTTCAGCGAAGGGTATTATGCTGAACTACTATGCATTAACAATTTCGTAGCCCAGAGGAACTCCCTTTTTACTACAGAGAGCTCCCAAACCCGGCCACGTGCCAGAGCGATGCTAGAGGCTCCGCTTAGAGGTGATTCTTCGTAGCACGGCCCGGACAGGGCACCATATGCCCGTGCTTCCGCCAGTGAGTTTTCAATTCATTACGCTGCGAGCTGACCGAGGCCTTCTGTCCAATCTCAGGGTACAGTCTGGGTGAAGCTGAGACCCGGGAGTGTGTGTACTACAATGATAACTGGCGTACGGAGAGGACCAACCAGAGCGGCTTCGAGCGCTGTGAGGGGGAGAAGGACAAGCGACTGCACTGTTACGCCTCCTGGCTCAACTCCTCAGGGACCATCAAGCTGGTGAAGAAGGGCTGCTGGCTGGATGACTTCAACTGCTATGACAGGTCGGGTCACCGAGTGAGGTCATCGCCGCCGTGCATTTGGGTTTATATTTTAGGTATCTGGCTCATGCCCAGAGTGACTGGCGGCGAGTACAACAGCCCCAGTACCCACATGTAGCTCAGTGCATCTTTATTTCTGCGACCTTGGGCCTTTTCAGGGACAGAAATAGCCGATCTAATGCAGAAACAGTTTGTCAATAAGCCAATCAACTGAAAAAATGGTAAACATTTGTTGGTTGCATGTCCTCAAATATGACAGTTAGCTCGTCTTCTCTTGTGCACATTTTTTCCACGGTAAATTGAATATCTTTGAGATTTGGCCCTGGTGGTCATATTAAAAGTTGTCGTATCACGCTCTGGGAACATTTTTGAAGGTCAGTTTTCCCTTTCTTTTCTGACATTTCACAGTGTAAACATATTGATTAATATGGGAGATCATCAGTGGCATCTCTAAAAACATCCCAGCTTTACAAAAAAAAAAAATGGCACAAAACAAAGAGATGCAGGATAAGTTACAGAGTGACTGTGTCCATTTGCATATTGATTGCTTTTTAAAAAAAAAAAATGATTTTCAGTTCTTTATCTCCAACGTTATTCTCAATACACATAATATACTGTAAAAAGACACGGCACTTAATACACACTGCACGTGAAGCTAAGAAGAGAATGATAAAGGGCTGCAGCTAATGATTATTGTCATCATCAATTAAGCTATAAAATGTCAAAAAAATTATAAAAACTCAAAAATGCCCAGTGCAGTTTTCCTGAGCCCAAGGTAAACTATTTCAGTTGCTCATTTTTACGATCAACTAAACCTCACAGATAGAAAACAGGAGGTGATACCAACACATGTGTACCCTTTTTTTGCTTGTGAAGTGACTCAAAACATTAATGGATCATCAAAATAGCTATTGATTAATTATTTGTTGCTCAATTAATCAAAGAATTGTTTGTTTGATCTCATGTATAAAGGCAAACGTAGACTAGAAGGCATGCGGCTTACTGTGCCCACACAAGCAAGCATCTGTACACACACAGAATGCACAACAGGGTATACTGAATGTAAATTATTTAATATGTTATACAATACAAACTGTAAGGCCAGCCAAACAGGTTGAGGGTAGGCTGAAGTAATTTCAAAGTGAAGCCCCCAATCGTGATATAGAAGCATTGATAGAATCAGTCTCTATTAGATGGGGGACGTGATTTCCACAAGTATGGATTTAGTTCGGGAAAATGCTCTGCAAGCAGCACCGCTCCCCTTTATTCTTTCTGGAAAGAACCGCATAGTCTGCCAGAGCAGAGTTGTGTGGCACAATCAAACTGTCTAGTCTTTAATATTCAAGCCACAGCATTTTAGAAAAAGCTGGAGACCTTTGCTGGCTCACGAACGCACGAACTGGATAAAAGAGAATTTCAGTAATTGCTCCTAGTTGACACAGCTGTGTGTGTAGGGGGTCTTTTTGTAATACTTGGCAGCCTTTCTGGTGCTAAATGTAAAACTAGTTGTGAGATTGACCTGCCGTCGCTGAGTAATTCAAGATCAAGACTGGAGCTGTTGAATAGCAGTTGATGACAACTGTTTTGAGCGCAACAGTGGCTATTCGAGGATGATTAAATCAAAGCAGGTTTTTAAAAGGCTTTGCTAGAATGGGACGCATACAAATTGTGGGTTTAGACGCAGCTGCAAATATGTTGACAGTTTCCAGCGAAATTACTTTGGCGTGAAGTGCTGTTTGCAGTAATTACAACCACAGAGGGAATATAATCAGACCTGGAAAGGTAAATTTGCTCCAGTGTCACAAAGATGTGTTGTGGTATTAAAAAGCTGAGATCTGCAGTTATGTGTATATAGTGTTAGAAATCCCGTGGTTCCCCTGAATTTGGAACATTTGCTGCCTTGATAAGATCAAGATTAATAAAATAATATATTCTCAATAAAAAAATAAAAAAATAAAAAAATAAGATTTTGATCACTCAAGTACCCTACAAAATTTAGTCTTTGTGGGCTCATACATTGCCAGGGGAAACGCCACCAAGGGTTAATGACAGTCCAGACAAAAAATAGAACAAATATTACTTTGTCATTAAATAGTTTATGCGCAGCAGAAGGTCGAGCCTCTCACCTGCCCTTCAACTTAAAGTCTAGATCATGAAATGCTATGTTGGTTTTACTGTCATGATATTTTGGCCCTACTGTTAATTACTAAAAACAGTTTGACACGTATCTTGTTTCGACATTTGGTTATCTGAGCAGTAATGGTAGTGTGTGTGTGTGTGTGTGTGTCATCTGCTGTTTTAGGCAAGAGTGTGTTTCCATGGAGGAAAACCCTCAGGTCTTCTTCTGCTGCTGCGAGGGCAACTACTGCAATGAACGATTCACCCACCTTCCCGACCTGATTGGCAGTGGAAACCGAGGTAAGCGGCAAATTAATTCCACATACAGTACCGGCAAAAAATGGGTCTTTACTTTTCCCCTCCGATTAGTGGGAGTTGAACTTAGCCTTGCATCTAGTGTTAAAAAAAACATCACGATGGTGATTTTATGACTCCTTTTACACAGACTTTGAATTGTTTTCGTTTAAATGTTACTAATTTATCCCTTGTTACCTTTTGTGTCTACAAGAGCCACAGTCGAAAATTGTTTTAAAATCCTTGCAATTTGTCTCACCGACATTGTAATGTCTTGCAGTTGAAATGGGAGACTAAAACTAAGGCATTCACTTTTTTTTTTGTGTGCGCGATACCGCAGAATTCAGCATCTTTATTTGCACAGTCCAGCACTGATCTTCAGCTGACCAGAAGGGGACAAAAAGCGAATGATTTTGCAAGACTGTCACTTTCCTGTCCGCTGTATTTCTACAGACCCTAATCATTTTTTCCGTCAAGGATCAAGGTTGGACAGTAGATAAAATGTTACCTTGCTCTTTTAAAATCAGGTCTCAGTCTGCGAGGGACATTTGTGACGCCGATAATAACTTACACGCCATAAATCTGACATGCTGTAATTATTCTGTGCCTCCTTGACAGTGAAAATCCGGCCTCCACCCCGGGTGCCGTCCCTGCTCAATGTGCTGGTGTACTCCCTGTTGCCTCTCTGTGTGCTGTCCCTGGCCCTTGTTCTGGCCTTGTGGATGTACCGCCACCGCAAGCCTCCCTATGGCCACGTAGACCTTAGCGAGGTGAGACACGCCATACTCAGCTCTGACTCTCATCTAAAGCAGTAATCGGTGATATCTGTGAGATCATTCTTTCACTGCAAGATTTTTGCTTTTAATTTTCCGCCGATTAAGTGGGAGTTTCCTCTCTGCTCGTCAACCCTGTTGGCTGCTTCCGTTAATGCTACCGAGTTCTTGAGTTATATTCATGTAATATTTTGTAGTAAGGGATGCCAAAGTGTCACATCTTTTGAGATAAATTTGGAAGAAGAATGAGGCATGTTTTCCCTTGTCTGTTGTTCAGGATCCAGGACCCACTCCTCCATCCCCCTTGGTGGGTCTGAAACCTCTGCAGTTGCTGGAAATCAAAGCTAGGGGGCGCTTTGGTTGTGTTTGGAAGGCCCAGTTGATGAGCGAATATGTTGCTGTAAAGATCTTCCCTGTTCAGGTACGACAGTAATAATAATTCAAGGCATTTGTGTAATTTTTTTTATCTTGTCGAATACTGTTTTGTAGCCCCAGTTTGTGCCTGTGCTAAGCATGTGATTTTCAGAAAAAACATATGTCCTGTGATCTATAAAAAACCCAGAAAGTTGTTAATTAACACTTGCTGCTGCTCTGAAGGCATTCCCAGATACCTTAAAGACTCTTCTAACCATCTGGATGACGAGATAGTCCGTCTGTTGCGCGATAGAAAGGATTTTCAACCTGTTTCTCAAGTTGTGACCGTATTTCCTAATCCAGTTAGCCAATGATGACATATGTCCTTACTGTTTCTTGTAAAACAAGCAAAAGTGGTATTTTGTATGAAATTATAAAATACTGGAAACAGTATATACCATTATAACTGATATTTGTTATTTTGATTCATGTTAATTTTTCTGTGTGTGTGTGTATAAAATAAAGATAGATTTATATATATATATATATATAAAGATAGAGATAGATAGAGATAGATATAGATAGAGATAGATAGATATAGAGATATATAGATATATAGAGAGATATAGAGATATAGATAGATTTATCTATAGAGATAGATAGAACTAGATATACATAGATATATATATTATCTATATATCTCTATATCAATATCTATATCTGTGTTAATAATATAAAATTTTGGGTCACCATCCTTGTTAAGAAAAAGAGGTGCAACTTGGAGAATTGGTTAAAAATCTTTTAGACATACACCAGAGGGACTATTTTTCATTTAGATGGTTAAGAGTCTTTGAGGATTCCAGAAATACCTTTATAACTTCTGGGTTTTGTCATTGATTGCCAGGTACATATTTTTTGGAAAAAAGGATGATCACTTAAATGTAAAGTTAACATAGAAGAGGCACAAAACTGAGGCTACCTGCTTTGTGTGGCATAAAGAAAGGACCCCGTTACTTTCAAAATTGCTTGTATAAATGATGAAGACCTTAAACATAACTCTCTGGTTTCTGTGTGTTTCCATAGGATAAGCAGTCTTGGCAAAATGAGCGGGACATTTTTGTGACTCCGGGGATGCGACATGAAAACATCTTGCGTTACATAGCTGCAGAAAAACACGGAACCAACCTGGAGACGGAGCTGTGGCTCATCACAGAGTTTCATGAGAGGGTGAGAGCACGTCTACTCTTATACACCCATATATACCCACATATAAATTTGTGGCGAGGTATAAGACTTCTAAGTTGATTAGAATTGCTTTCCAATATTGGCAGAGGCCTTTATTTACCTCAGCAATGGACCCTCGCAGCTTTTATTAAAGATAGGATTTTATTACTTATGGCAGGTTTGCAGGAGCCAATATGCCTCAGAGAGATAAAACTGTGTTGCTTAGATTCATACAGTTTATTTATAACCAGGTAGTGTAAAAATAATACAGACATTTATGTCAATTACTACTAGTAATGAAAATAGCAGTAATAACACCTCACTTCTACCAGAACATTCTGTTCATTGGTCTTGTCTTAAACAGTACATGCTATAACCACAAATGTAGCATTACATTTGTGCACTGACTTTTAAGGTTTCTCCTCATCCTACCTTTTTCTCCATGTCAGTGTCACACAAACATATTTACAGATAATTGTGTTAGTTCCATGGGTGCATGTGTCGCCTCTGTTCGGTTAAACGCTTCCATTTTCCAGACCGCACTATCCAGCTGGCAAATGGAACTGGAACATAAAGCAAAAATAATCTATTCCTGCTCCTTTGTGCATCAAACAACAGTTCTCAGGGTCATGGTTGGCTAACTCCCTGTACTCTGACTAACAGCAAAGCTTCTAAGAAATGGATTAAAAATTAGATTCTTGTGCAGTTGTTAATCCTCGTTCCTGAATCTTTTGTGTGTTTGTGTGTGCACAGGGCTCACTGACAGACCACCTGAAGGGTAACACTGTGACCTGGAGTGAACTGTGTCACATAGCAGAGACCATGTCCCGCGGCTTGGCCTACCTCCATGAGGACATTCCCAGCTACAAGGGAGAGGGGCCAAAACCCACTATTGCACACAGGTAGGAGAAACACAAACTGTTTCTGGCTTCCCTGAATCTTGCACTCAAATACACTGAAACAACACTACACTTCAGTAGTTTTACCCTGGAAAGTCATGGACTAATTGGTGTGACTTAACGTCTCTGTAATTAAAACACTGTAACGTCTCTCTAAAAATTATTTTTCCCAGGGACTTCAAGAGTAAGAATGTGATGCTTCGAGATGATTTAACTGCAGTCATTGGAGACTTTGGGCTCGCTGTACGATTTGAACCAGGAAAACCTCCAGGAGATACTCATGGCCAGGTGTGAAATAAGTTCACTATGGTTTTGATTTCTGCATCACCACTCTGATGCATGTCCAAGTATCTGTCCCTTTGTTTTTGCTGATACATGCACAAAGGCTTTATACGGTTTTTGCAGTTTAAAGGTTCTGGCCATCTGTGTCAAATAGCTTAAAAAACCCCACTGTGATTCAAGATAAAACATGAAAAAAATTAAGCGTCAGTGTTCATACAGTAAGTATGAGTAATGAATAAAGCACATAGAGGCTGTTCCCTATTATAGGGGTTGAAGAGAGGAATGGAGTTACAGAATTATCATGAAAATAATTCAAAACTGTTTTTCTCAGGAAACAGGGTAACAGGATAAGTTTGGAGGCCGCTGCCTTAAATAGAGCCAGTTTTCCCAGCAGCCAGTCTGGATGCTGTTTGATACCAAAGCATTGTTTCACATTGCTTTAACTGGCTCATGGTTACATATGTCAAATGCCCAGGGGTCATAAGGTAGCAGGTTTCAAATCAGGTAAAAGCCACAAACTTGATCTAGGTATTAAAAAGGTATTTCTCAAAAAATGTTGCCAACTAACATGACTACATTTGCTGGGTTCCCATTTTTTCCATTATTTACTCATTATATATATATATAAAAAAAAAAACATGTACCCATCATATTAGGTTGATATCATTAAGTGCCCTCTAGAAAATATATTCATGCACACACTCAAATCCATTGTCCTGCCAGGTGGGTACGAGGCGTTACATGGCTCCGGAGGTGCTGGAGGGAGCCATCAACTTCCAGCGAGACTCCTTCTTGAGGATAGACATGTACGCTATGGGCTTGGTGCTGTGGGAGCTGGTGTCCCGCTGCGCAGAGACTGACGGTGAGTCAAACAGTGCAGGAATGCTGCTTTATCCTCAAATAATAGGTCATTGTGCTTCAGGCTGACCTAATAAACAGAGGAAAAGTTTTAGTTTTGTCTCATCCTGGTTAAATGTGTAATGTGGGTAAAGTAACTGATTTAATACAGAACTAGTTTGATTCAAATATTGCACTGTTGACTTGACTCGATCCCTGGGTAGTGCTTTTCATCCTGTGGCCCTACTGTCTCTCCTCAGGAACAGTTGGCGAGTACATGCTGCCGTTCGAGGATGAAATAGGCCAACATCCCTCCCTAGAGGATCTGCAGGATGTGGTCGTGCACAAGAAGATGCGTCCAGTCATCAAGGAGTGCTGGCTCAAACATCCTGTGAGTAACGGTGGAAGAATAGCTCCTGCAGTCTCAACAGTAGGACCAGGATGCCAGGCATCCTTTTTTCCAGTGAATACAGCTTGATCTTTTGGGGTCATAGTTCCGTGAATCAGTTATGCTTTTGTTGTTTCTGAAACTTGCTCGGTTATGTCTACAACTTTAGGCCCTGTTAAATTGATCTTTAGTTCAATTCAATTCAGCTATCTATATAGTGCCAAATCATAACATGCATCGTCTCAGGGCGCTTTATAGAGTAAGGTCAAGGCTTAACAGTATTATAGAGATAAACCAAAAAGTTCCCACCATGGAAAAAGCACTTGGTGACAGTGGAGAGGAAGAACTCCCTTTTAACAGGAAGAAACCTCTGACAGAACCGGACTCGGGGTGGGCGGCCATCTGCCTAGACCGATGGAGGAGAGGCGAAGAGAGAGAGACTAGGAACAGCTGTGTATACTGTTGTATTCAAGCACTGTCAGACTGGTTGTTATAATGCTGTTAATAACATGGACACGTATAGGTGTAATAATCTTATTAACAATAACAGCAGCAGTGAAAGCAGTTCCAATTAATAATAATGATGACGATGAGTGTTAAGTATTAGTGGCAGATCTGAATCCTGCAGCTCCAGAGTCGGAGAAACCTGGAGGATGAGGTCAGAGAGGAAAAGCACAAACTATGGGAGACAGAAGACAAAAAGTTAATGACAGGCCATTAGAGTGATAGAAGTGCGTCGATGGAGAGAGAGAGAAGAGAGAAGTGCTCAGTGCACCAGGGGAGTTCCCCCAGCAGCCTTGGCCTATAGCAACATAATTAAGGGATGGTTCAGGGCTCACCTGAGCAAGCCCTAACTATAAGCTTTATCAAAGAGGAAAGTTTTAAGCGTAATCTTAAACGTAGAGAGGACGTCTGCCTCCCGAACCCACACTGTCTGATAACTGAAGGCTCTGCCTCCCATTCTACTCTTGGATACTCTAGGAACCACACATAAGCCTGCATTTTGAGAGCTAAGTGTTCTATTGGGATAATAGGATACTATGAGGTCTTTAAGATATGATGGAGCTTGGTCATCAAGGTCTTTTTACATAAGGAGAAGGCTTTTGAATTCTATTCTGGATTTTACAGGGAGCCTATGCAGAGAATCTTATACGGGAGATCTCTTTTTCTAGTTCCTGTCAGTATTGCGCTGCAGCAGTCTGGATCAGCTGGAGGCTTTTCACAGAGTTATTGGGACATCCTGATAATAAGGAGTCCAGTCTAGAAGTAACAAAGACATGGACTAGTTTTTCGGCATCCTTTTGAGACAGGATGTTTCTAATTTTCACAATATTGTGCAGGGTTAAGAAGGCTGTCCAATAGACTTGTTTCATGTGTGAGGCAAAGGGCTTGTCCCGGTGAAAAATGACTCCAAGGTTTCTAACAGTAGAACTTGAGGCCAAGGTAATGCCATCCAAAGTAACTATATGATTCATTAATGTTTTCTGAGGTGTTTTGGGCAAAGTACAATAACCTCAGTTTTGTCTGAATTTAGAAGTAAAAATGTACAAGCCATCAAGGCCTTTACGTCTTTTGGGTGTCATCTGCATAGCAGTGGAAATTTATGTGGTGCTTCCTGGTAATGTTGCCAAGAAGAAGCATATGTAGGTAGGAAAAGTATCGGTCCTAGTACAGAACCTGGTGGAACTCCATGACTAACTTATGTGTGAATGGAAAAGTCATTGTTAACATAAAACAAACTGGAATCAATCTGATAAATATGATTTATAGCATCTTAGTGCAGTTCCTTTTAATCCCAATGACATGTTCCCAGAGTCTGTGATTAAAATCTTGTGATCGATTAATCTTTACTTAATGTTAAGGTCCAAACGTATGCACAAAGTGAACTGCCTTTTAATTAGATAAGAATTCAGAACTACAAACTTACTCTCCTGTAATTTCTGGTTTGTGACTACAGGGTTTGAACCAGATGTGCGAGACCATCGAGGAATGCTGGGACCACGACGCAGAGGCACGATTGTCGGCTGGCTGCGTGGAAGAGCGCATCGGCCAAATCGCCAGGATGATCAGCAGCACTACCTCAGACATCCCTGTCTCCATTGTGACGTCTCTCACCAACGAGGACCTACCTCCCAAAGAGTCCAGCACCTGAACGGGTGACACCATCCTTCACCTGAGCTCCTGACTTTTTATTTTTCAAACCCAAATTCAGCGGATCTCCGTGAATATTTAAAAACATCAAAAACAACTAGCAACTTGAATGCAGCTGCTATTTTTTCCCAATACTGGTATTTTTTTTTTCTGTTTTTAATGTTTCAATTCAGTGTTTAAAGTCAGATCTTACTAACACATCCATCTGCTGTAGTTTTGAAGTAGTAATAAGCTATGTGATGGGCACATCTGATAACACCCATGTGTCAAATCTTAAACGTTTTCATTACCTCATGTATTTCTTTTGTGTTAGACTATTTTTTATTACCTCATGAGTTGTTATTTTGTTTTTGTTGGTCATGATTGTCTGTGGCCAAATTAAATGAATCTTTGCTCCAAACCTCGGACGACGTGCTGCACACCTTGGAGGAATCATTTTGAGACTGTTAGACAAAATATATTCATCTTCCTCAGGGGTCACAAGCTTCTCGATGAATTTTTTTTATTTTTTTTTTTTTTTATTTTCTTTAAATCGAGTGTGCTCCCTTATTTTAAACCTGAGAATGCCTCAGAATGGAGAAAAAAAAAAAAAAAAAAAAAAATCGGAGCACAGCTGTTTCATCGTAAGGGAGGGAGCTTAAATGGAAGCTGAACAGTTGTTTTGAACTTTTTGAAGATTTGGGACAAGCATCTTGTCCCCGGGGAACTACCTCTCAGGTATTCAGTAGGCTTCTTCGGAACATTTCCTCTAATTTTGAGAGCCAAGCTATCCAGCTAGCTATCATGGACATATTCCTGGATTTAAAATTTTTTTTTTTTTTTTTTAAATTGTAGAAATTCAGAATTACTCCCTTGCCAGTGCTAGGGGCATTGACGGATGCTGTCTGGAGTTGCAATGTTACACATTCTTGATTTTAAGTCTGTGTGTGTGTGAGTGTGTGTGTGTGTGTGTGTGTGAGTGTTAGAGAGAGAGAGAGAGGAATTTGAAGACTACATGATATGAGATGGATAGAGATTGTTTTTAAAGTAAGAATCAAGGACAGGTAGTTGGGGTTTATCCATGCGAGGGCCATACTTGAGTAAGCAACATGTCTGTTTTTAATTTTCATGTGTGTTTGTTCAGTAGACTCAGTCGGACACAAGTCCCCAGATACCTCAGTCACTGTACGTCATGCGAGGAGAGCTCAATGGTTGCCTTTGTCTCAAATGCAATGCCATAGTTGTACCATAACATGAATACCATACATTGAATGTCTGTTATGCTGCTGTGACTATTCCAGGATACTCAAGGATTTGTAGATGTACATGTATTCTTTGTTAATATAGCGCTAACGTGATAACTATCCATGATATTATATGAGGCTAATATTCTGTTTTTGTGTTTTTTGACAGAGTAAGCCCTCAGCTGCTTACTCTTCCAGACTGACCTCAGATATTCTGACAAGTACCTCAGGCTTTTTCTACATGTATATCAAGTTGTGTTATGTATTTTATTGTGTTTTAGTAGTTGAGATATTTTATCGCCGGTTGGGCCTCTTTGTCTGTGGAGATTTTTTTTTTTTTTTTTTTTAAATAGAGCCTGACCAGTTGTCACGGTGTTAATGCTGTACAAACCTAAAAGAAGAGTGGCAGATTCTTGTAAATAGACGTGCACACACAGTTGTGGAGTACTGATCTGTTTTATAAAAAAAATAATAATATCAGGGCGTCACAGTTCTCATTTCACAGAAACAGAAAGGGATTTCTTAGTTCCACCTCTACATATTTAAAATTCATTTGGACAACTAGCCCTGTGATGAGATATACATATATCTATATATCGAGATATATATCAATCTGTATATCTATAAAGATATCTATATATATCTATCTATATAGATATAGATAGATATAAATATCTATATATTGATATAAATATCTATATATTGATATATAGATATATAGATCCATATATAGATATAAAATCTCATATTTTTCAAGAATGGTGGTTGTTGCTGATTTCTATGAATAATGGTATCAGTTCCTCTGGATCTGAAGCTGTGTAGGTAGCATTGCATCAGAAAGCTTAGTGAATATCATCAAAAAAAAAAACAAAAAAAAACAAAACAAACAAAGAATCCTAATGGTTTGGGGCGGGTGGCTTCTGTGATTGGCCACTTGTTTGAACAGTATTACCTCAATATTAACCCACTGATGTGATGTTCTGACCTGTTCAGTGTTTCGCCACGTTGGAGGACACACAGGCTCATCTGTTGTGCTTTGATTAGTGCTGTGGAAAGATGGTGATTTTTGACAGTGGTCTGTAACGCTTGCTCCTGTGCAGTTTTCGTGAAGAACGTGCGGAACAAAAACATTAATCAGTACAGAGCAATGTTTTTAGTGTTTGGAATTCATCGACGTGTCTATAACCACATGATTGATTGATTTTGATAATGCAGCCCCATTAGGAGTCATGTAAACGGTGGCATGTGCGTGGTCCAAAGGTCCAGCAATATTTATTATACAGCAATAGTCATTTGAATATCATAGTTCAACTCATTAAACTCTCAGCTGTGACTTAGCAGTTTTCCTCTGCGGATCAATTTAGTACAATCTCATCGCACCTGGATCATGTTCTGATGAGGACACGTGTGACAGTGTCCTGATAGAAAAATGCTGTGGGTTGAACTTTTGTGTGTGAGCTGAACATGACCCAGGTGCTTTCACGTATTGTGCCAGAAAAACAAACGATCGAGTGGGAAAATCTGCCGTGATCGGTAGTAACCTCCAAACTGTCTTACACCCAGCTATTCTGAACAGAAAAACCAGTTACCTCATGCAGTACCTTGTTAGTGACACTAACACGGAGTCAGTCTCATCTTCCAAAAAAAAAAAGAAAAGAAAAATATCAATTATCGTGTATATATTGACAAATGTAAAGGGTTTCTTCCTTTTCATGTGTGAATCCTCTGAAAGCAAAGCCTTTTTTTGATTTACAGTCAATATATTGTTCATTTCTTGTAGTGCGAATGGATGTTGGACTGAATCGTGTGACCTTCCCTGTTTATGTGAATTGTGTGCGTGAGTGCGTGCGTGTGTGCGTGCGCATGTGTGGGGGGTATGATGGTGGGTTTCACTAAAACAGTATGAATGGTAACTTTATCTGTGAGTTTAAATGCTTAGAAATATAAACTAGATGAGAATAAATCCATCTTTTTGTATATTAAAATAAAGACGAACACTGATTAACCATGAAAGTGGAATTTTTTAATTTATTTTTTTTCTTTTTCAGTTCACATCTGTTCTTACGTGTCAAATCACCTCAACATGAAAACAAGTTGCAAACGATAAAACCAAGAAGGTGGCGGGTATTTTGTTGAAGCACCTGAAAGTACAAAAGAACAAATTGTGTGAGACACAAAGTGTTTTATAGTTTTTTTTGTTTGCTTATTTTTTAAATAAAATTTCCATAAATGCACTTTGCTTTTGTTCTGTATAAAATAATGTACAGTATACTGTATATCCACCATCCCCAAACTGCACTTGGCAGGAT
Source organism: Xiphias gladius (assembly GCF_016859285.1). Lineage (NCBI taxonomy): Eukaryota > Metazoa > Chordata > Actinopteri > Istiophoriformes > Xiphiidae > Xiphias > Xiphias gladius. The sequence continues at coordinate 21,354,198 of NC_053413.1, read as the reverse complement.
CTGTAACATACTGTAACATAGGGCTCTGTGGCTATATTTGTACACTAGGTGGCAACAGTGGCATCAGCAGTTTGGTTTTATTTATTATTTTTTATAATACCTATTGATTAAAAACTGGAAAAGAACCAGAGATGGGCTAATGATCCATTTTTCTTGACCAGTAAATTAAAGATATAGTCAAGCACATTTTTTTTCTATCCTAGTCACATTAAAACTTTAATTATTCCTTTAATGATGTGTTTCTCTTTAATGATGATTATATTATAATATATTATATTTTAATTTATTAATTCCATAACACAAACAGAACAGGTGTGCAAGAAGCATTATAAAATGAAATTTTCAAAGATATAGTGATTCTATTACTACTATCACTACTACTACCACCACTACTACTACTACAAGTAATGATGATAATAGATTTACAAAATCTAATAATAACAGAAGGGGGGGGGGGGGGCAAAGGTACAAACGTTTAATCAAAAGGCCAAATACACTAAACATTTCAGTTAAATTTCAGGGGCTCCTGGTGCCATTTTTTAAAAGCTATTTAACAGTAAACGGACTAAATAGAGGGATCTATTTCAGCTAAGAAATCAGGAATCCTTGGCATACCTTTCAGTGCTCTTTGTCTCAAAAGAATTCCACCGCTGGAACGAAAAATAGTGAAGGAAAATGTAGCCACCGTAGCCTATATTACAACACAAACGTAAGGTGTGGCCCATTTGTCACACGAATGTGACAGCTGGGATAGTGATGTTAAGGCCATATTTTATGTTTTTCTAAAAAAAAAACTAAAAAGTTTTTTTAAAAGTTCCTAGCACATTCAGAGGTCATCGGAACAATCTAGGTTCATTGGACGTGGTGCGATAATGTGATACTAGACCTCCTAAATGTTACAATCATAAAGAGCGTTTATTTTGAATATATAACATATATTCCATAAATATGTATTAAACCACCTCAGCCAGTTATTTCAAAACTCCCCTAGTTCGATTGAAGCTGTTTTCGATGTTTATTTTGAGACTAAGTTACAGTACCGAAACGTCCGCCAGCAACGGAAGGCATCACAGCTCCGTTCCGTCTGGCCAATCAAAACACGCCAGGGAGGTCATGTGACAAACCGACTAGTAAATTACAATTGACTTAAGAGTTGCCGATAGTCGGCTACTTCTCGATGTACAGTGACTCAAAGCGGACAACTCTCTGCCTTTGTTGGAGTTTGTTTTTTTTTTTTTTTTGCTAACAGAAATGCCGTTGGGTTTTTGCAGACGCCGTTAAGCAAAGTGTTGTTTGGATATCGAGGCCATTATGCCAGTAAACTGCCGAGCAGGTGAGTTTAAATAGCGTTTTTTTTTTTTGGCTGTGCCAGCAAAGCAGTTTATGACCCGGGTCGACTGTTTTTACCGGGGCAGCAGCATCACTTTTCATGGCAAACTGTTCGGGAAAAATAAAACGTTGAGGTCATTTAGTTTTCGTTGTTAAGAGTTTTATTATACACCTCCCGTGACTTTATTTCTTTTTGGTCTTGTCGATGTGTTTTTTTTTTCTTTTAGCATTTGGTTTTTATTGAGATGTATTGCAGTGTTTTGATGTATGACATCCCGTTGTTATACAAATATAGCGTTACGCTAAGTTAGCAAACCGCAAAGCGTTGTTCAACGTAACAACAATTTTCAGTAAAAAACGAAAATCGAAAACAAGATCAATCCTATCGTGACACTTTAGAGATCATTTGGAGACAATAGAGAAGTTCTATGGGAGTTTACAGTAATGCTTACTGTAAACTCAATAGTTAGTGTCAGACTAATTTAATTTCTATAAAAACCTAGATATGATATTAGCCACTGGTTTTAAGAGTTTGCTACACCCGTGTTAGCAGGTCTTTAACAATTCACTTATCACAATTACACACACCATCTTCAACCACCAATCCCTGTCTTTTCAGCCTTCCAGGGACGAGGGCTGTACTCCCAGTAACGGGTGGCAGCTGCATTGGCTGCCGGGATGCTACGGAAGAACAGCAACGGCGGTGGCGGTGGCACAAAGCACACCCAGGCTCAGCCACGGCACCTCTCCAAAGCCCACGCAGGATCTCTGTCAGCCGGATCCACCAAGACCTTGGATATGGGCCGCAGCTCCAAGAACCCCAACCCCCTGAGCAGCATGGGTCTGTCCTCTCAGCCGTTGGGGGCACCGGGAGTCGACCCGGAGTACGTGATGCAGCTGGTGAATGATGTGCGGTGGTTCGCTGATGTGCTGCTCAACCTCAAGGATGCTTTTCAGTGTAAAGGTGAGTCCGGGAGGAGCTGGAATGCGGGGGAGTTGTGGAGGGGCTCTGGGGGTCGGGGAAGTGGAACACAATGAAATGGCATACTAGAAGAAAGAAGATCCACCTTTGGATACTTGTTACCCATAATCATTGTTGCATGTTCAGTGCAATCTGTTGGGTTTTATTCTGATGAAGTCCTCTAATTGCACTTTTTTGTGAGCGTCTCTTTCCACCTGCCTACTTCTACTTGAGTTTGGATTTTTTTTTTTTTTTTTAGATATCCTAGAAAGACTTTCAGTAAACCTCAAATAGCTGTGGGGAATGTGTTGCCTTGAGGCGATGGTTGAGACAGCAATATCCATACATGATATGAGTATGAAAGTTTGACTATTCCAGTTGAGTATGTGCTTTACTTACAATCAAACATGCCTGTTAGTTGCACTACTTTCTGGTCCAAAGAGACATCTGTCTGTGGAGAACTTATCACTGTCTATTCTATCATGCATTTCTCCTTGTGTATTTGCTGACCACTTCTCTAGAAAGGAACCCTTGCTCTTTGAACTGAGGCAACGACACTAAAACCTAATGTTTACTAATGATGCCTTTAGATAGCTGAAATTCTCTGCTAGCAAATTCTATTGTAGATATACTGGGAATGTATTGACAAGAGGTCATGTTGTGTTTGTTTGACCAGTAGAGTACTAATGTGTAAACACACCTTGAGCTTTTTAAACAGGGTTACATTGAACATTTTTCTTGACTCATTGGAAGTATGAGTAGTAGTAGTAGTAGTATGACACCAACACTGCCATTGTTCTGCCTTGAACACAACATATAGATGCACTCATTGCACGATAAAATGCTTTGGATAAAATGTCCTGGAAGGGTCTGTGTGTTTTTTGTTATGTTACAGAAAACTAAAGCCCAAAATTGGCCATTGTGACAGAAAGCCAGAGCCACCTGTGGAGTGTCAGTTTATAGTGTGATAACGGCCTTAGTGCTAACATGTTGGAGCGCCTGCAGTGTTGTTAGTGTCTTAACAACTAAACCCAACCACACACCACTACAGACGAGTACACGAGTGGAGCAGACACAGGTCACTTACTTTCTCCCTGTTTTTCTCACTTGGTTTTGATGGTTTGGCACTTGTTAGCAGACATGCACAAACACTCTACCCACACAAATGCACACACAGAGTTAAACATGGCTCAATAGCAGCACAAACACCGATGACAACTTACTGTTTTATTGTGTGGGTGCAGCTACTGTGTTGTTTTTTTTCATTACCAATCAATCTGTGCATTACTTGTTTTGATTAACTGTTGATGTTATAAAATGTGTGAAAAGCAAGAATCTCAACTCCCCGGAGCCCGAAGTGACAAAATGAAATGTTTTGTCTGACCAACATTTCAAAACCCAAAGGTGCTCAATTTACTGATCGATTAATCAACTTATCATTTAAGTACTAATGTTATATGTTTATGTCCTGCATAATAGCCGTACATTCTATCTTGTGAGCCTCTGATTTTGGTTTTTAGTCTCTGTTTAGTCTATTGACTAAAGTAATTTCCTTCTCTGGAATTAATACAGTAAGACTGTCATTGTTAACATCTACTACTACTCCTACTGTACTGCTTAAGGACACATACCTACACACAAACACACAACTGGGGTCCAGCTGAAGGTCTGGCAGTGGGAGTCAGTTGTTTAGCCATTCCTCTGGCTGGAGGAGTGAGGCCGCTCCGAGTGAGCCTTGGCTTGCGTCACGCTGAGTGTTGTTCTGAGCCATCACAAAAACATTTGGGATATCTGCCTCCGCGTTTACAACGGCTCTTATTCAGCAGGTGTGGATGAAATCATACCAAATGACCCTATAATGTCATTCAGCTATCTGTCAGTTAGATTAGTGGTTTACTTTTGTTTTTCTTTTCTTCGAGACACTGAAACAAGCGATCTGGCGGAATAACTCTTCCAAGACACAGTTACTATAATGTGGTTTGCGGCCCAGTCAAAAGTAAACACTAGGTCATTTTCATTAGTAATTGGTAGAGTGGTGAAAGATGGCCACAATTTATGAAAATGTAGTCGTTATCAGTAGTCCTCCCAGCTTTAAACAAACACTGATCTGAGACTGCCAATAACACCAAACAATCAAGCAGGGAACGGACACCTTCATCATCTCTGAACTAGAGTTTGATTTAGAGACTGACAGTTTGGAGCTTTTTAGCAGGTGTTCTTAATTTTTTAAGGAGCTTCCAGTTTCCCATATACTTTACATCCTGAGTGTTGAGAGTGATCAGTCTGGCTCCTGTTTGCTGGTACTGGAACAATCCTGGCAGTTGTCTCTTAAAGACAGACACTTAATCATCACCTTAAAATGTTTTTCTTTAGCAGGGAGTTTTTTTTACGGACAGGTTCATGTGATTTTCATGTGCAAAGACACAGGTAATTATAGCCTTGTACAAAATATCCCAGTAACCTCAATGTTCTTGTCATTAAGTGTTTTCTTGATTTGGTTAAAAAACCAAAAACTTTGTGGCCCTTAATGAAATTCTACAAAATAGTGATTGATAATCATAATCTATCTCAATATGTCTACATGTTGTCCTGTGTGGTGTGTGGGTGTGTGTGTGTGTGTGTGTGTGTGTGTGTGTGTGTGTGTGTGTGTGTGTGTACTTCCATAAATGGAATGGATTAATGACTTGCTTGTTTTTGTCTGGGGGGTCACGGAGCTTACACACTTCAGAAAAAGCAACAGTCAAAGGTCCATTTTCTACTGATTTGAAGCAGACTATGTCTCTATTTTATATGTGGTAGTGGCACATTAGATGCACAAAAATAATAGTGAGCTCACCTGCTGGGGATTATCCATTACAGTTTTCTGCATAGTCCAAATGACTAACTTTAAAGGAATTTTTAAAGTGCCCATCAAAATACAAATTCAAAAGAATCAAACTTAACAAATGAGGAGTGCTTTTTTTTTTTTTTTGCAAAGTAATATTTAATTACATTATTTTTTCCAAAAATGGATGGTAGTCACAATGAGGTACATCAGACTTTTTGCTTAATTTTCATGAAAAAGCTTTTTACATCATTGAAACAGCATAATTGCACTTCCAATAATGTATTCACATCATCACAAGTGTTAATAGGGGTGTACACTGTCTTTCCTAAATGACTTTGCTAAAAGATGCATACGTACATGCACCATGTCTCTGCCTATAGTGTTTTGTTTGTGTGATTAACGGCATGTGTTAGACTTTTGCTTGAAAAGACCAACAGTGGGTCTCCATGTAGTTGAGGAAAGCTGCAGCACCAAGGTAGTGAGGGAAGTGGGGAGGAGGTTAGTGAGGCACACACCAGCTCTCATTTTGTTCTTTTCATATTTGGAAAGGTCTGTCACGGGAGTACTGTGTGAAACCAATATAATGCTTTTTTTTTTTCGCTGATAGGCATGCGCCCTGTTGAGATCTGGCAGGCTTATATTCTTATTGCAGAGAGAAAGATTTGACTCAGTGTGTCCCATGTAGCTTCTCATACAGAGAAAAATCTGCAGAGGGTTTAGCTTGGAAGACGATTATTGCTATTCTTGTTCCTCTCAACAGCATCTGCCAGTTTTTAGCTGGAGGCAGCACAATGCACGCAGCATGTTTGGTAGACAGAAACCCACAAGGGAACTCCATCAGTGATCGTAAGCCTGAGTGAAGTAGACCCACCACCTTCACACCCACAACTTTTGCACCTATAGATTGCCCAGGGTCAGATTGTGGTGTGGATTTACTCTTTCTCTCATAAGCATTCTTGCAAGAATTGTTGCCCAAAAACAGTCAAGCTGTCAAAGAATGTAACCCAAGAGAAGAATGTGAGGCTGAATGAGTTTTGACTGAGTAGATGACCTCTGTCCCCTTCTCCCTGTTGTCCTGAGCTGATCTTTGTCCACTTACACACACATTTGATCAATGAACCTTACCCTTTCACTGTTATGCATCATACTGAACTGAAAGAAAACGCATCATATCATGGTGTACCAAACCACTGTGGAAATTCTTGTGGGATCAGTATGTAAATATTGTTAACAGTAAAGTCAAATAATTTCTTAAATTGGAATATCTCCAATTTGCTCTTAACTCAAGTACAGTTTATAAAAAATAAATAAATAAATAAAAAAGTAGTAATAAAAATGTCAGGATATTTTCCTCATTCTGAAGTTTTCATTTGTGTCTGTATAGCAGAAAACAGCTTGGTTAATGGTTTTAATCATGATGAAAAAGGAGTCCTCTACACACAGCCGAGCTGCTGTCCCCCTCCCATCCCCCCACTCTCCTGCATACTCTGCATTCCTTTAGAACAAATGTTCACTTGTAGCTATAGTGCCTTCAATAGACTAATGGTAGGTGTGAGGCGTATTGACTATGAAAACTCTCCTAAAATTAATTCAGTTTAAGTCAAATCTGCAACTCTTGGACGATTATCTGCTCAAAGCTGTCTTTCATGTAGAAATTTCAGGCTAAAAAAGTGGAAAAAATATACCTGTTTCTATTGATTTCAAGGAAACTGTCTCAGGGGAACAGCTGCAGTACTTAAAACAGATTAGACGTGCCAGTATATTTTTATGAGTAAATACACTGACTGAACGGTCCTGGAGGGATCACAACCTGTGCGTAGTAATCATCGGAAGTATACAGGACAAAACTGTAACTTGGAAAAATTTGTTCTTTGACTATGAAGAGTCTTTTTACAAAATGCCACTTTTGCACAAGCTCATACACTAAGCACATGTCCTGTTACATCACCATTTCACATCTTTGTTTTGCTTTTATTTTGGTGACCACACAGGATTAAAACAACTGCAAATTTCCCCTCAAAATTTCAATTTTTTTCCAAAATGTGTTGAAATTTCCACATAGTTGCAAGTAGATCAGTAGCTTACCCTCATTATCAAGCCAAAAAAGTTTAGGAATGTGTGTGGAGAAATGTGAGGTTGAAGTTATGGATCACGCACAGGCCAACAGGCTGAACCACCCTGTTCAGCCCCGTTGGCCCAGGTTTTAACTTTACATGGCTTTTGCTGCGACAACAGATAGCAATCAGGACAATGACTGAAATTCTGTTTCCTTTTAAAATTTCTTTGGTCAAGAAAGACAGAGTAACTTAGTTCATCCTTTTAGCCACCGGTGGAAAAGAAAATTGAAATTGTACCAACCCTTTACAGTTCCACTTCTGGGTAGAACAAACATCTCACGGCACAGTTGCAGAGCAAGAGGTTGAAAGCTTATTTACTTAACGTATGGTGTGCACTGTACAGTTTGTTTGAGCACAGATAAACTCTGGAACGTTACCTACCATTATTCTACAGAATATGTTCCTCATACACTGTAGTGCTGTGAGAAGAAGCATTGAATGTTTGTAAATGAGGAGGAACATGTCTCACTGACTCACTGGTCCTTGTTTCACTGTGGCTTTTTTCAAGCGTTGGTGTCATCATGACACTCTGATAAGATCTGGCTGTACTCCAGTTAAAATGCATTGTTCAGTGTTTCACAGTACCAGTCTCTAGCTGTGTTGTTGTCAAAAGGGCTGACTCTTCTTGTTAAGTAGGATATGATAAAAATGCTCAACTGTTGGATTGTAGTCTTATAGTTTATCTCGATAATGATTTTAACAAAGTTGTTTATTCATGAACTTGTTTTCCTCTCTGCTCATTCGAGTTTGAATTGCAGTTGTATGAGACTTGGAAGTGTTAGATGCAGTTGTCAATTCAAAGAGACTGAATCTATGTCCTTTTGTTAAGGTTGGAATTACATTGCTTTTATCCTTATTTTGTATAATGAGGCCAAGTTTAAGGTTTTAACCAGTATTAAGTCCCAGTTTACTGGCCATAAAGGCCACCACTAACCGGTGCAAAATATATCCAGCATTAGGTACCACAAATATCTCCCCTGTCACACAAGCACCCCTGTGCCAACTGAAGTGGCCACTTGCGGGTGGTGCCTTCAATCGAGAGAAAAGCCAAATTCTAGCACATAATGGTTTAATGGCCTGCTGCTCTTATGCGAAAAGAAAGGAGAGATTTGTTGGGCAGTAACTTTCCCCTGTGATGCTGAAGGATGTTTTTGTGCAAGCTTGTGGTTGGGGTGTGTTTCCTGGGGTGGGATTTATGGTTACTGGCTCTGGATGTTTGTGTAGGAGATTGGTCATGGCGAGGGGTGGATTGGCCAGTGGAGCTCCTGCTAGCAGGGGGACGTTGCTTGCTGGCGATTGAGCAGACCACGGCATGCGCAGGAGGGGGCTGAGGCTAGTGATGATGTTTGTGAGTCAGACTGCTGTTTTTTGTAGAAAACCGAAAAACAGCTAATGTTATGTTTGCTCAGCTTTGAATTAATAGACAAAAAAAACCCAATCACGCCTGACCCAACAAATTCTTGGATGCTTGATTCACGTGTCTGAAAGAATTAGTCATTTATCTGGCCCAGCACAGTAGTCTCTAACGCACATTCCCATGCTGTATTAGGTGACATCATTAATTCGGGTAGGTGGCGATTAATTTGCAAAACCCTGTACTACCAACGTCTTGAGGTGAAGTCATCCACACATGTGCATGTCTGGGTACTAATGGAATTAAACAGGCAACAATAACAGCCCTTCTTTGTTCCAGATCACATTACAACTTTACATTCAGAGTAGAAACAATTGGCTGATTAATTGATTTCAGTCATTTTTCAGGCAAGAGTGCCACACCTTGTATGTTTCCAGGTTGTCAAAGGCGAGGTGAGGTTTTTCTGTTTTTCTTTTTCTTATATGTTAGTAAACTTAATACTTGTGGACAAAGCAAACAGTTGAACGTCAAATTATTTCAGATGTTTTATAAACCAATTGATTAATGGTAAAAATAATTGACAGATTGCAGCCCTAATTACAGTTTTCCAGTTTTGTAATTGGATAAAATAAGAAAAAAAGGTAGATTTGTTTTCAATGGTCCAAACCTCCATGATTTGGATTGGAATCTTTGAGTACTGGTTAATGTGTAGTGGCTTTTATTTCTATTTTTTTTCCCCGCTTTTCCTCATCTCATAGTGTAGCTCACACCTGATAGAGTGCATTGATTCAAGAGTGCGGTCTTGTTTTGCACCTACCCTACAGTCCCCCAAACATGTAATGAAGTGTTAAAGAATTAGCCTGACTGGGAAGCCCAGACCCCACAGAGTGTAGTTCACTAATAGGCCGAGAGCAGGTAGCTGTTTATGGAGTGCCTGCTGTTTACTGTCTGTGTGATGTCTGGGGCCCGCTCTGTCTCCAAACATGGCATGGGAAAGACAGAGAGGCACCCGGCATTGCAGCGATTGTTTGGACAGAGGGGGAAATTAGTGTTTGGAGATGGAATCCTGACCAAACAATTCCACCTGTCGCAGATCAGGTTGCGGGCAGCTCAGCAATGCAAGCAGAGTCTGTTACAGTGAGTATTTAATGTTTTCTGGCCTTGTGGTTTGTGATTGAAGAGACTTATGGTTAATCTAGTTTTAGCTTCTTTAGTGCACGTTTCTCTGTGGAAAGGACAAAAAGTGTCTGTTTCCATTTGGAGAACTTGGGGTGATGACTGAGTCTGCACAGAGAACAGTGCGTCACCATCTTGGAATGAGGTAGACGAATACACATCTAAAAGAAAATCTGAAAATCATCTGCCTCTGTGGGTGTAAATCCGTCACCCTCCCTCTTTCTAGCAAAGAGAAGGAGGGGGAGGGATGCTGATGGAGAAATGTGGCCTCCTTGGCCTTTCAGTGAAGCCCTGCGGCTGTTTCCCAAGCAGCACTGTGTCACCAGAGCTGCCGAGGCTTGTTTCATGTCGAGCAGATCGCGTGTCCAGACAGGCCAGTTGATTGCCTGTTGTTATCAGTGGGGGGAGCAGGGGCTGTAACCTCTGTCAGGCCACCTGAAGATTTGGATTAGATTGGTGCACTAGACACACAATAAGCTTTGTTAAGACACAATGGGAGCCCCCCTCCACACATAACAATTTAAGGGATGACATTAATTTAAAAGGCAAACGTTTGAGCTACTGTATTGTGTTAAAGTTGAGTCACTTAAACCTGCAATTTTTTGGCAAAGATATTGGTATTTGCAACACTTTCAGCATACAGTTTGACAGCAGAGGAATGAGTCATTCTGGATTACTTGTTTGAAAAGTTTCTGTTTCTGTTTCTGAAGTTTCTCAAGTCATTTTCCTGGGAAACCTCGTCATTGCTGGAATTTAAAATAAGGTAATTTGGTTTGAAAAAAGCACCACAATGCACTGTATTGCTTGAATTTTGATAATTGTAACGTTTTTTTTCTGTGGTTCTTTTTAATCTGTTGACAGCAGAAGGATAAAAGTTGAAATGATAATTGAATGAAAAGAACACAGGCAGCACACACTGTCTGGAGAAGCATCCTAGAAGCAGTACTGTACATTCATAAGCCTTTCAACCTTTTTGCTGTTGGTTTATTGTAGTTACAGTACATCATGGAACACCGATGGAAACATAAATAAAAGTTAAAATAAATTCATAGACCTTTAGACTGCTAGCCTGGTGACTTTTTTTTAATTGTAGCAAAGTTGTCCGTATAGTTAGAGCTCAATCCACTTACAATAATTGTATTTTTAGCACACAGCTGTCAGGAGTTGTGTATCGAAAAAGGGACTAGAACGAGAACTAGAACATGACGAGCATGACTGCCAGGCACATGGATCTGTTAAAACATCCCAGGTGAAACTTTCTTGTAGAGCTGACTAGTTAATTGACAGATAATTAATCAGCAACTTTTTTCCTAATTAATTGTTTAAATAATTTTTCAAGCAAAAATGCCAAGCATTTGACTGCTGCAGTGTCTGGAGCCATTTGAGCGGTAATAGTTAACTGAATATTTTTGGGGTTTTGGACTGTTGGCTAGTTTTACGTGTGGTTTCAGGCTTAGGAGTAAAATGCATACTGTTTTGACTCAAAAATTAAACTATTCAATTTAGCAAATTTGGTAATTTTTTTGTTATACTACTGTGTGTTGTTAGGTGGAAATCATCTTCCAGATCCATTTGTCATAGTCATTTTTTTTTTTTCCTAAAAGGGAGGGTGGTCTTGAACATGTAGAAAATAAATGAAGCAAACCGAGCGTGAAGTGTGGCTGGGAAACCAGCTCATCCCACCACTGTAAGGAAAGACAAGGCAGCATTGAGCTGCGTTGGCGTCGGCACGGGGTCTCCTTTTAAACAATATGGCCCAGCTCAATGCCTCTGCACTCTTATCTCTACCAAAACAATGGCATGGTCCCAGCAATCGCTAACAAATTTCCAGTCTGCTTTTTGATGCCATTGTTGTGGCAAAACCACTCACCACTGATTCTTACCAGCTTTCTCTCAGCGGTCTCACGCTGCACTGAGCACAGATCCTCTCACACAGTTCAAAGGGCAACACTGGTGGTGATCAGTATGATCTGTCACACAAAATTTGACCTTGTTTTGATAACTTTATTCCCACTTCTGATTGTTAAGTGGAATTCTTTTGTTTGAATTTTTTAATCTGGGTTTTCCGGAGACGGATTAACAGTGATCTGCGTAGCCTAATTGCACACAGACTGTGCTGACATACACATGCACAATCTGAAGGGTTAAGTCATGTGCACACTTGCATTTGCAAAAAAACAAAGGTAATCTACTTTTGTTTATATCTTTGAATAAAAAAAAGCAATTATTAAAGTCTACTTATTAGAAAATTGTAACATAGTCTCAGCTTTTTGATTAGAGGTTTTTTGCCCTGGACCTGAACCTGAGTCCTTGAAAATTCAAAATTCTGATTTTATGTCTTGATTCATTTATATTTTCCTTCATATTACAGCAGCAAAGTGCATGATTAGCCCAAAGAAGGAGAACTACCTTACATTAGAACTAGAACTAGAACAAGGATTTTTGAATATGTTTGACAGCTCTGCATAAAAATTACAGCCTCTATGAACTGTAAGTTTTTGCAGGAAATGAATACAGGATTTATAAAGCCTCTTTTCCGTAGCAGTTTGGAATTGTGGTGTAAAATGTTGGCAGAGCAGATGCAGGACGCTCTGCTGTCATTAGCGTGGCCATGGTCTTTGTTCAGAGAAGGTCACTGTCAGTGTGTATCTCGTTAATTAAAATTGCCGGCTGGTGTTTAATTTGTTTGTGGCTCTCAATTACAGTGTTTTAACTCTGACAGTGGTGTGACAGCTGGCAGTGGCTTGACAGTAAACAAAGCGCACAGCAAGTACCAATCCAAGAAAAAGATGCCCTTTTGGGCCTCAAATTTTGGTCCAGCAGATTGGTACAGGACATCCGTCTGTCTTTGTCGCCACAACATCACAGCCATTGTTTTATTTCCTCACAATTTGTATCCAGTTTGCTTATCTGCACAGATAACAGAAGTCTAATCAAATTCTTTTATTTTCAGAGGAAAGGGAAATGGATGATCCTAACCGACATTACTGCTGTGATTCCATTGTAGCACCTTCGGTCATACTCCACTTGCAAAGTGAAAATTCTCAGGTGTGCACCTCATGAAGGCAGGCTCTCATATGCTAATGGCCAACCCACACATTATTTTAAATAAGAAAATCTTCGAACGCCAGTAAGCTAACCAAAAATTCCTCAATGACCACAACTGAGGAGGAGAGTTAAAAGGAAGGGGAGGGTGCTAAATGAAGGCCCATTGTCAGTGTCGGCAGGGAGGGTGACTTCAAAGTGTATGTTGCAGGGTCAGGGACCTCTCGCCTTGGGGCAGGGGAGCAGGTGAGCCCCGTGCTCTAAAGGGCACTTTTTCTCTAATCCTGAAGGGTGGAAGCTCGGGACAAGGATTGTTTGGCTTTTGAGCAGCAAGATAGATGCTGTTATATTTGTGTTATGTAATTTTTGTATATTTGGAAAGGGTTTTCAAGAAACACCCTTCTTTGTCTTGTTAGTTTTGTTACCTTGTGACAAAACTAAATAGACTCTTGCTTAGAAACTATTTTAATGCCTATTTCTCCTTTGGTTAATGAAATAGTGTCACAGATGGCCTTGGCTTATGTGTAACTTGTGGATTATGTCTCTTCTACCACGTTTTACACGAGCCAATTCAATTAGTGCATGTGGGTGTGAATAAGAGAGGAGCAGAAAGGGTAACACACACACCCAGAATCTTATTTTCAGTCCCTCTGTATTTCCTTTTAAACGTTCCAATAAATTCAGTCTCTCATCTCACCCTACTGCCTGGTGGGATGGCCTTGATGAAAAACAGATGGCTTTTCTATTCCAGCTGGTGCCATTGCTTCTTCCAAAACAGTGAATTCGACATGAACTCACCTATTGTCTGTTGCCAACTTGCAGAGCCTCTGCTGATTAGCCTGCACCAGGCCCTGACCCAGACTGTCTTCCTGTTGACTGGAGAAAATTCATTGTCTCTATATTTGTATTTTTCATTCTTGTTGTCTTTTATTTTGCCCAAAGAGCTTAATTCTCCGTAAAACACACCACAACACTGTTTTGAACAGTGCTGCAGGGATTCACTAGAAAGAAATTCTTATAGAGGGCCTTTAAAGTTGTGAGGAAGAGTACATACGGGTAAGGAAAAAGTCTTGGTTAAATACATAAATAAGGGCAAATGGGGTACTACTCTTCACTTCTTTGCCTGGTTGTACAGGAAAAGCAAGCCTTTCACATAGATAGAATGTGATATGGTCAGAAAACTAAGGGGAGAGGAATAATCTGAAGTGTCGTCTTCTCAAAGCTCCCTGGTAACAGAGAGAAATCCTAGATCTGATTGCTGGGGGAGAAGTATGCCTGCATAATTGTTACCATGTGTGTTACGTTAGCCACCTCTAAAATTTAATTTCTTCATCTTTGACACAACTGCCTTTTTATTGGTATGCAGTTTACAAACTGTATCATACACACACTCAGACTCTGCACCACAGTTTTATTTATTCAGTGCTTAAGCAGTAAATAGTCAAATAAATAAATATGACATTTAGCTGTCTTTACACTCTACTAGGGACCAAGGACTCGGGGATGTTGACGGGCTCAGCGGCTGTTGGGTAGATAAAATCAGTGTACTTTCATGTGAAGTATGACGTTTGTCTGTTAAGATGGATTCTGACTCACATGTAACCACAAAAGCACAAAAGGCACATCATCCTGTGCCTATTCATCATCTTCACCTGTGTGGGAATGTTGTAACTGTGACAGTATAACATAATTTATAATACATGCTTCTTCCGTTGTACAGGGGTGTCACACTCTGCCTGGATGCATCAGAAAAAAAAGTTTCATCACAGTGGTTTCATGTAACTGAGTTTTTCCACTGTCTTTCAACCACAACTGTCTCTGTCTTCCACATTTTACCTGAAGGCCAAACCATGCACACTGATAAAACATAACTGAGCATGTACTGTTTTTTATTTACATTAAGGGGAATTTTCTAGATTAAAAGAAAGATGACAGCATAGTTTCATAGTTTCAAAATGACAATATTTGCCAAGTGATGTGTGTGGCAATGAAAAAAAATGAATGCCAAGAATTAATTTGATGCTGGCTAACCTCTGACTCGAAATGCGACAGTGGTGACTTTGACTAATAGATGTAAAATGCATGAGTGCAAACTGTCCATGGTAGTTGGCTTTCAGCGTTAATGACGTTTATGTTGGTCCTGTCATGTCTTGATACTTATGACTTAACCTGGGTGACATTCTCCTGCTTTTTCTCTTTTTGTCCAGAGAATCTGGAAGGTCTTCAGGAGGTGGTGCAGGAACGTTTGGCAGAGTTACTCCGTGTCCTCAAGGCGGTCATCGGCAAACACCAGACCTTAAACTCGGTGGATATCTTGGGAGCAGCCGGGACGGTCATTGCCAAAGTCAAAGGTAGGCAATCACTCACTAGCATGCATGGGCACACACAGACATGCAGGTAAAAACACACAAGCGCCCAGATGACGCTCAAATTTCTTGGCATGAAATCTCATTGGCGCATTACTGGTTCAGGCTAAGGGTCTACGTCAGTCTTTCAAACCAGTGTGGGACATACCTTGCAGGAATATTTTATCGATTTCGGCTCGGTTATAGTTCAGTTCGAGATTGGTTTCTAAAAGGTCATACGTGAGAGGTTGTTATTCCTCTCGCATCGGATCCATTTCCTATCCCCTGAATGAACACAAACAAAAGGAATCTAGACTCACAAGTTGATCTGCTAGAAATATGACCCACTTCAACGGTAATTCTTCACTTGACTTGCACACAAGAATCTCTACAACGGAGACTACATGGCTGTAATTTGCATTCCATATTTCTGCGACTGCAGAGGCCCCTTGGCAGGATGCTTGTCGGCCAAGCAAATCCACGTTTCTTCATTCTTTTCCCTGTGTCATGAGAGGAAGGTTGTTTCACCTGCCCCGTCTCAATACCTGAGTTGTGACCTACACCTTAAAAATGCATGTCTGCAATCTTTAGCCCATTGACTGGTGCTTTGACAATGTTGAGAATGCAAAAAGCAAACAAAGGAGATACAGGATTAGATCAGCCAAAGGAATTATTGACATGGTCGAGACCAACTTTAACAGCACAGACTGTAATGTCAGCAAGATTGAAAAATGACACTTGGCAAATTCTTACTAATAACTTAAGGTTTCTAACCTTTATACACATTTATATAGCAAATTGTCAAAACTGCATTTTCTATGAAATGCAGTTATACACCTACTTTAAACTAATGGGTTTCCTAAAATTCCTGAAATTTCTAAAGTACTAAAAAATTACTTTTTAATAGTACAAATGGTGATGCATATTAAACAGTTTCTTTGTCATGGTCATTGTAAAATTCAGTTTTTCTGCTGTTAGTTACATTCATTCAGTTACAGCTGGTTGCCATATGATTTTGAAGTGGGACAGTAATTCCAGGCTTCATGTTCACTCACATAAAAAAGATTCCAATGATTTTTTTTTTTTTGCATTGAGCTATACAGGTTTTAAAATTTGGAAAAGAGAACACTTGTATCCAGTCAGTACTCAGAATCAGCTGAGGTTAAGTTGAGGTATTCAAGTCGGTATTGAGATAGTAAAAGTTGGATCGCTGCTTTCCTAAATACAAAAAATCACAAAACTCAGTCAACTTCTTCCTCAATATTGTGGATATGAAGACATTATTACTTTTAGAAGAGTCAAGATATTTAGTATATTGCATCCTAAAATTGCCTGAAACTGTGCACAAACATCCAAACACAAATTAATGATTGTGCTACTCTACAGTATGACAGGGCAGTGTGCCATTGTTCCTATTCTAGAAGTAAAGCTCTGTCATTCAGTTCTGCAGTAAATACACTAGTTGTGTACGATATCCAGTTGAGAAATGGAAATTTGGGAATTTGCCTGTCCACAAGGGGGTGCCTTACATCACCTTACTCCCTGGCCGGACTGTCCTGAATGGCCAGTAGCTAACACAATACTGGCACAGCCAGAGAGCCAGAGAGGGCCTGAAAAGGAGACTGAAAGAGGAATGAATCAGCGAGACATCAGAGATGAAGACTCAAAGGTCTGGATGATAACAGGTCTTGTGCGCCTCTCTGTCTTCAGAGTGTGGTGTCTTTTCACTCATGTTGCTCTGTGATGCTTGGTCATGACACTTGGGGCATTTGGACAGCTGCCAGAATTCACTGGGAATAAATCCTCCTTCCTCCCTCCCTCTCCGAACACATGGTTTCCTAAGCAGTTTCAAATGCCATTTATATGTGGGTGTTATCCACTCAAGCTATTCTCTTTCTATTGTTTTTTTGATTTGACACTATACACACATTTTAAACCTGGAAATGTCAAGGAACATGTTCAGCTCCACTCAGCTGTATAATGCACAGGGTTTCATTCTAGACAGAGACAATTGTTTTTGTATCGCCGATCCTCCTTCTCTGTTTGTGTGTCATCAAAGATATAATCTTTGCAAAGCCTTTCATTGGCCCAAACCAGACCGAGACAAGGTCTCTTTCCTGGTCACATTTTTAGAGAGTCTTCATTTTCCCTTCTTTTTACTGAAAAACTGCAGGGCAATGCAGTAAAAGCGTCAACCTCCTCAACTTATTGAAATTCTTTCCCTACTCTCTGTCCCCTTTTATCTAGAGAAGAAGAGAGAAGAGTGTATTTGTTTACTGCAGTCAATCTTGTATGTGCATGCCAAAGATTTTTTTCTTTCTCTATGCAGATAAACATATTGTAGGTCCATTTTAACTGATCTAAGAAAAGCATGCTGTTCCATGGTAATGGAGATAATCTTTTTTTTTTTTTTAGTTTACCTTACTAATAAACCTATTATATTAGAGTAAACTTTTGTAATGGCCTGGCACATCAGAAAATTGTCAAATTGTCAGACATGCTTTATCACTCTCAAGGTATTTTTCGGGGGTTAATTGTCCCAGTTACAGGTCAACCACGAGAAAACAATGGCCCCTGTACTTGAATGATGCAGTTTCCATATTTCAAATGTGACAAGGGGGGTCAGAGCTCTGGAATCATTGTTGTGAGACCCACAGGATGTCCTGAGGAAGAAGTCAGCGCAGAGTTGTACGCTAGCATTCAGGGCCAGGGAGGCGCACAGCAGGGAGGCTCGCACCATTGCGTCCCTTCTCTTTTGGTGTCTTCCAAAAAAGTCTCCCTAGAACGTGGGGTTGAATCGCCAACCCAGGATGCCATGAACTTTCTGTACTTCTTCATAGGTTGGGAATTTACAATTACGCAGCCACCGCTGACATGGATTGATTTTGCTCTTATGAAAAGAAAATGGAAGCACAAAAGCTAGAAAGCCATCTCGAAACAGGAACTGTTGAGAGCTTTTTTCCCAGCAACTGATTCACATTATTGAGGTTTTCTGGTCCTGGTTACTAGGCAGCGGTGCAAGGTGACGGAGAGAAAAGGTAAGTCTTGTCGCAGCTGTTTGTAATGTTACATGTCACAGAACTCAAGCTGTGTGAGTGTTTCCTGTTGCGGGGCAGACAGGAAGTAGTCGGATTTCACTGCCTGTGTCTTGAGTTCCTCTGACTGCTTTCTGCAAATGTCCTCTTGCTGAGTAAACTGTTTCCTGAGAAGGAAAGCGCTGTTCACACATTTATGGAGATTTATCAAGCTTCGATGGCCTTACAGTTCTAAAATCGCTGGACGTCTTGCTGTCAATAGATCTCAAAGCAAAGAATGTGTACGATTGAGTGCCATTTTTGTGTTCGATCAACATGAAAGATGACCTATGGAATTATAACACCTTGGAACGAAGGAGAGAAAGTTTGGGATTGTTTCTGAATATCCCTTGAATATCCATCCTTGAAGATCATTGAAGCTGTTCCAGAGGACATTTTTGATTTGGTAGGAAGGCATATAGCCTGTACATGTCATTGCCTCAAACTACTTTTGCCCTAACAGCTGTGGTTTTCAAGCTGTTTTTATGCACTTTTCTCTAAAACCCTTGACCCTGTGTAACTGCCCAGGGTGTTTGGCTTTTGGTCTGTCATCGAGGGGGCATATAAATACGTCTTTGAAACAACTTTCGCCCTTGTAGAGGCAATAAACCACTCCCCACAGAAGCCAAACGGTTAAGTATGGTCTCAATTGATTATGATTGCAGCAAGAACAAAAAAAGACAATGCTATGGGGCAAACTCCATGCATTTTATAAATTTGTTGTTGGTTTCAAAGTTAAATTTAGCTTTTTGTTATATTTGCATGTCATTTATTTCATCTATTGTCCATGTGTTTTATATCTGTGGTTAAAACGTCATCGTCGACCAACATACAGGCGTAGTTGTGGAAAAACATCTGTTGAATGATTGACTATACATGAACTGTTCAGTAATACAGTTTTATTTTGGCTGACGCTCTTGTGCCTTTTATCACTCTCCACAGGCGTTAACATCAAGGAAGTGAACCCAGAAAACAAAAAAGCTATATTTGGGGAGATACACACATCCATTGACACTTTGGCTTTCACATTCGGCAATGTGTGAGTACAATGTTTGTTTGCCTTTTCAGCACCACTGGATTTTTATTACGGTTTTGTGTAACTGCCAAGAAAACCAACAGATGGGAGATTGTTGGTATAGTCAGACTTAATCTTTTGAGCCTATATCTATGTCTATATATGTCATTTCCTTTGTCTGAATAATCAGTTTGAATAACACTATATTTAAGAGTTACATGTCTGAAAGCCCCTCTTTACCGACTAGTTTGCAATTTTTGATGTTATTAAACTGTACGTCTGACACACATCTGCATCTAAACATCTACCCCTCAGAGTTTCTGACTTCCTTATGGGAGATGTGGACAGTGGCTCAGGGTTGGGGATCCCCCAGACCAGGAGAAGCAGGGTGAGACACCAGATTTCTTTTCCCAGCTTTAAGGCCAACCTCTTCTTTTTTTTTTTTTTTTTTTTTTCAAAGCTTTGTTTTGAAACATGACAGTTTTCAAAAGGGTACACCTAAAGCAGCAATTTCACCAAGACTCCATTCAAAAAAAAACAAAAAAAACCTCAGAGACTCTCTGTACTTAATTGGGGTGCTAAGAACCAAGCTGTTTCTGATGTCTGACTTTGATTGTATGTTTGCTGTTCCCTCCTTTTAATCTAAAAAGTCTTTTTCACAGTCTTATGACAACCTCTCTGTGGATCCTGAGGGATATGTTTCAGAGAAAAGTGACCTTGTGGGTAAGTGTTATTCACAGTTTGTCATTTACCTTTAGTAAAGTGGGTGTAAAATAAATACAGTCTGAAACATAATAGCTAGTGATGGCTGCTTTACTAAACATTTAATGGTTCTTATGTAGCCGGGGGCAGCTGAGTGTCAGTTTGTGAGTTAGCTGAGTGATTTAGGCTTAGGACTCTTGAATGCCTGAGGTAGACCCGCCCTAAACCTCTGCTTCCACCCCTGTTATTTCTGCTGCTTTTTTCATACTAGCGGCTCATTTTCTCCCTGTCCGTCCACATATCTGACATTCCTTTCCTGTTTAGCTGTAGTTCCGTCTGGGATGGGAAACACATGGGGTTGGTGTTTGAATCAGATGGTGAGCGGCTAGGAGAGGTGTATCACGGTTTAACCAATAAAAACAAAATAATGCTGTTGGACTATTTTAAAAGATACCCAGCACTCTCACATCCTTCTATACTGTCAACTTCAATTACCCCAATGTTTTTGTTTTCATTTACGGCCCGTACCAGTCTGTTGGAGTAGTAGACCTGAGAGGCATCAATCCAGTATGTGTCCATTTTATTGATACCATGTGTTTCGATTCACTTTGTTTTGATATGTGTGTCACCTCTGCCGGCTCCACAGGCCCAGAGGTGCCCTTGTCACGGGAGGAGGAAGTTGACTTGACCCTGCTGAAGAATGACAGTGGGGTGGAGTCTGCTCTACTCTACGCCAAGGCCTGGTCCAAGTACATCAAAGACCTTCTGGCCTGGTTGGAGAAAAGAGTGGCCATGGGTGAGACACTGAGACTATTGACAGTGCACTGGGCTACAAACAGAGGGTTACTGCATTAAGACACTATACTAGATATTACGAGAGAGGATATGATTATTGATAACTTCTGAACTGTAATCTTGTGGATAAAAATTCACACCATCTTCTGTTGGATTGCAAGTAAAATATAACAAACAGAGTTATCTGTAAATTTATTTAACCCAGCGCTGAAGCAGCGTTTTGTAAAAAGACCCCTGAGTCATTATAAACCTTGGATGAGTTTAGAGAACAGTTTGTGGGCACTTCCTTCCACCTTCTTATGTCATGGCAGTATAGTCTTCAAGAAGGAAAATTCATCTCAGTCAGGAATAAGGGATTCACTATTCTTAACCCAAAGGCAAACTTTATCAACATGCGGGAGAAGGCTTTTTCTCTGCACATCAAATCTGTTATATTCAGGAATATCTAAACAATTACAGAGAATTAATCAGCCATGACAAAACACCTGGAATTTCAAAGTCATCCTTATTGTTGATATGCTCTGCTTTTACTGGATATGCACATACTCAATATGCTAGGGTTAATGTATTCTTATGCTTTAGCTAATTATATCAACAAGCAAACTACTCTACGTAGCTTAACATGCCTGGAGAGGGCTACGGTTTGACCAGAATCCCACAGGTCCTGTTTATATACATTCTTTTGAGAATCTGTACTTGTTTTCAGTCTGCGTTAAAACTATTTACCTGTTTGCCTTGCTTCTTCGCTTTGTTCAGTGTAATATATCCTGTAATGTGTAATGTAATGGCCCTAATAAGTTCCTGTATCACGTGAAGCTCATGAATGTGAAATTTGTGTTGTGTGGGGCCATCACTGGGCACTTAAATAAAATCATATGCATGCTTTTATTTAAAAAAAAAATAGTTCATCATTAGTTGATTACAGACAAATAATTCCTTACCCTTTTGTACATTTTTTTTTTCTCTTTTAGATATTGAGTATGCTAAAAGTTATGCCAAAATGGCTGAGTCTGCAAAATCACTGGCCAGTCAACAGGTAACCAAAGAGCCATTTTTTTTTTTTAAAGAATATTGACTTCATTGGTAACGTATAATTCATATAGAATTGTCCCCCCCCCCATTTTTTCTTAAGACAAGTATGTAAGAGGAAATTCTAATTTTACTCATCAATTTCTTCACTTCCTTCATCCAAGGACTACATACCATTCAGTGATATCTACGTTTCGGCATTCAAAAAGGACATTGAATACAACCAGCTGCTTATTCAAACTGCAATGGCTTTTCAAACGAATAAATTCATACAGGTAAGAGTGATAAGAAGAACTAGAGAGTACTTGAGTCTTTTACTGTACTTTGCTCCTAACCAAGCCTCAAAACATCTATTGCTCACTTCATTTCAACATGTAAAACAATCTGGGAAAATACACTGTAGATATATAACACTCTTATAGTAAAAATCACAACTTCTTCCACGATGAAGCTTTATTCAAATCAGTAATTTATTTGCTATACTAGATGTGTCTTTCTTATTCCTAGCCCATTTTGTGTGTTCAGCCAAAGTCTTACGCCCACTCAAGACCTGTAGGGGTCTAGAGAAAAGTTTGGAGAAAGTTTGATTTGGTTTGGATTCGGAGTGGGTCTCCTGGTTTCCCTGAGAGCATTTAGTTGACAAGAAAATGCCATCTGATCAGGACGCAATGATCTGTAATATAGTTAACATTCACATCTTTTGTCTTTTGATTGAAGATTTTGAGAATTAACTTGATCAGAAAAAGACCCTTTTTGAAATACCTTTTGTAATTGTTGACCCTCACTCTGTTCTCAGCCTCTTGTGGCTCGTAAGAATGAACTGGACAAGCTGAGGAAAGACATCAAGGAGCAGTGGCAGAGGGAACGAAAGAAAATGGTATGTAAAGAGTCCCTGTATAGTTACAAACTATTAGATAGTTACTATCAGCTCAATAGCAATGCTAACAGTCCTCCTTTTTGTATAACAGACTAATCAGCATTCTGCAGTAAATGTTGTAATGTTTTTAGCCATCCAGGGGAATGTCAGATGCGTAAATGTCAGCACAGTAGAAATCATGCCATACAATCTGGCAAAAGCACAGAATCAATATTTAATCCGTGTCATCAGTGATGTATAAAAAAAATTCTTTTTGGATGGTAACAAGAAATAATAGATTTTTTTTTTCTGCTTAACTCTTTTCTCTAAGCAGCGTTAGTTTCATGGATTAATAATGTCATGATTTCATAATAGTCTTGCTGTTTAGAAACTTTTCAGTGTAACTGCACACCCTGGGTTGATCGGTTATAAAGGTGTGTCTGATTATATTTATGATAACTGTTGCACACTCGTATAACAATTTAATCACACGGGCTCATGTGGCGGATCTTTGTGGTTTTGGCAGCAAGAGGCAAATGCAACCTTGCGTAAAGCACGAGCGCTGAAGTCCCAGAGGAGAGAGGAGTACCAGAAAGCCCACTCATCTACCAACCGCTCCCAGGAGGAGCAGTCTAATAATACTGGTAACAAACAGCTGGAGAAGAAGAGGAGGTTGGAGGAGGAGGCTTTGCAGAAGGTAGGCGGGGAAGAAGACAACAGTGGGAAAATTATCAGTATCAGTGTCTGTCTTTATAGCAGTGCACTGCTATAAATAGTGCACTATTCTCTGTATCCATTGTTTTGGCCAGGCGGAGGAGGCTCAGGACCAGTACCAGAGCTGTATGGCTGACGCAGGCGTCAGGAGGATGGATCTGGCCAACACTAAGAGCACCATCCTCACACAGATCCGAGAGATGGTCTTCCAGTGTGACCTCACACTCAAAGCTGTGAGTAGACAGTACATAATATTGTTAGTCAGCTAACAACTCGATGAACTTAGAGAGGATATTGGATTTCCCAATAACATTTAGTAAAGGTGCAGTGCATCATACAGTTGTAAACAAATTAGTAGCCCCATAATCAGAAATTTTGACTTAAACTTGCTATCTCTTTCAATTTAATTGAAACATCTTTTACTACAAGGACTTACACTAAATCTATGTTTTTAATGTTTCCATATGTATTAAATGGTTTGTTAACAATACATAAAGCAGCCCTATATTTAATTTATGATAACTTAAGAAACAAAAATTGCAGATTTTTTATATATTTATATAAAAAATATATATTTATATAGAATGACATAACAAGCCATTGGGATCAGTATGTTTCTTTAAGTTGGGAGTGGGTAATCAAACAGAATTAAGTATAGACAATAAAACTCAGAAAACTGTAAACTACTGAAAGTTTGCACTGTTCTCAATTGTGTTTCTGTATTTATTTATCTGGTTTAAATGTCATTTTGTTTATATACTGAAAGGGAAGAATAGAAACTACAGAGCATACAAGAATGTTGTCTACCTCTTTTTTGGTTTCTATCATTTTACCCATTTGAAGTCACTTCAGTACTCATTTGCCAATTTTTTCATTCAGTCAGTGACTCATTAAGTCACTCACTCATTCAGCTTTTGATCTATCATTCTTCAGGTGACAGTGAACTGGTTTCAGATGCAGCAGGCGCAGAGTGTTTTGCTCCCTGCCCACTACCAGGCCCTGAGTGAGAGTGCCAAGTTGTACGAACCGGGCGAGTGCTATGCTGAGTTTGTTCGGAGCCTGCCCAAAAATCTGCCTAAAGAGCGCCTGCACTCTGACTCCATCTCCTCTGACAATACCAGGTACCAAAGACTGTGGGTTGGAACTGCTACACAAAACTTGAAATTAAAATCTACAAAGTCAGACTTAAGCTCCTCAGCTTTGTGCAAGTATATTGAAAGCTGCCTGCTACACTCCTGTATGACGGTTAACAGTAGTTAAAACAGTTGGATCACAGGGCAGGTTGTTGCAGATGCAGCCATTATATGAGACAGTCCGTGTTTTCCATGAGGTCATATATTTGTATTTGTTCAGCTGTACTGTGGGTTTAGGTCATCTTGGATTAAAATTCATTTTAAAGAAAATAGTCTTTCGAAATATCCTGAAGTCGCTCCCACCCATTTAGCATTTGTTTAGTTCTTCTTTCAGCAAAGGTAACAGTGAGTCAGAGTGGGAGGAAGCGAGAGAGGGAGAACCAAGGAGAGACAGAATGTGTGTTGAATTTGTTGCCCTTCCTGAGGAAATATCTGTGGCTCAGGCTGAATGCAGCAGGGGAGATTGTGAGCGTGAGAGTTTGGCTCTGGTTTAGAGCTGTCCCTAAGACTCTACTTAGATTGTCAAAGCAGTATCAGATTCGGCTTCCCACACACACAAACGCTCACTACCACGAAGAAAAGAAGCAATGATTTATAATTCAGTTTCTTTGTACGAAGTTAATGGTAAGATGAATGATGTCGCAGCTCTGTTGGCAGTGTTAGTTTGCGCATAACAAATCACTGTGAGCATTTTGGATTTTATGACTTTGATCAACATGTATTTACTACTAAGGAATTACAAAAACCTTGAGCGGTCTCAAGCGGAGCATAGGTTAGCCTGTAATGGACAGAAACAGAGAAGTAGCATTTTAACAATGGTATAATTAGGTGAGATAACTATAGCACAAAAGAGGTAATATGCCTATAATGCAATAATATACTGTGGTAACTACAGTACTACAGTATATTAGAGCACAGTATTACTATGGTAATACCGTAGTATATAGTTGTCAGATACAAATTTGGCTCAATAGATTAAAATATGTTGTCATTAATTGCTCATTCATTAGGTTTTGGTCCATTTCTAAGTAGATAAAATGCTTGTGGTCTTGGTATTAGGTGTTGGCAAAACAGATTACATGCTAGAAAATGAACGCCAAAAATCTCAGTGCCAGTGAAGTAATGGCTTAGTCACTAGTGGTAATCAACAATCCTGGCAAACCGCTGCAGATACACACTGTGTAATATAGTCATACTGAGATTTGGACAGTTGGGACGATAGAAATCTTGCTTAAAAGTAAAATTCATCACTTTTAACCTTAAATGCCGACTTTATTTCCCCAGGTTTGTGTTCAACAAAAGGTCAGTGGGCAGCACTCATTCCTCCCACGGCAACCTGTCGCAGGCATCTATCACCTCCTGTGATGTGTTGAGTGGAGACGAAGTGGACTGTCCCTTACACCAGCCAGCGAAGATCAGCGAGCTGAGGTCCAACAGCAGCACAGACATACAAGGTGCGTATTCAGATATACATGGGTTTTAGTTAAGGCACTCGTGACATGATCACAAGCCAAACAAGGAGAGCCTTTGTATTTGCAAGTGCTATGAAAATCAGCGGACTTTAGAGAAGCTGCCATTTCATACTTACTTTTACAAAATCAGTAATAAAGTAGATAACATATATGCATAAGCATATCAAATTCTGACAATCAGTAATTGATAAAATTGCACTTTTACAGACATGGGTAATTTTGATTTTGACATCTTAAAGTTATTCTTTCTGGGGGTCAGACCAGCCTGCAAAACTGCCTGTATCTTTATATGATCCTCTCAGGGACTTACCCTTTGATCTGATTCATGGAAATTGTCTCACGGCTACAGTCAAAACTGTTTGAGTTGTGTGTTTCTTACTCATCATAAGTCTGGAATATCTTTGTGACTGCTTGTCTCTGAAAATAACTGAAGCAACTGCTAAGAATATCACTAAGTGGGTAGCTGTCATATAGCTATATTTCTGTTGTTTCTCTGCCTGTGTGTGACTGCGGGTCTCTATTTCTTCTCGCAGCACTGAGAAGCCAGGCCCCGCTGAGAGCCTGGGCCTCCAACAGTCAGGGAAGCCAGGGCGGGATGTGCAGTGACTCGGAAAGTGCTGGAGGTAGCAGCGAGTCGAGGTCCATGGACTCCCCCACTGCCAGTCCAGGTATGAGGATTTTAGGACAAGCTTTTCTTGGTTTAAGAAATGTCTTGAAGGTGTTTGTTAATTGAAAGAGGGGGCGAGGACTCTACATTTGTGTAGGTGAAATTACTGTAAATTGGAAAAACACTCAAATCATATCAATTTAATAGACAAAAAAAAACAACGTAACTTCCTCAGTGTACACCAGACCCACAAAATACTCATCTCGTACTGCACTTCCCTCTACAACTGAAACTGCTTGCCACACTGTTTAAAGCTATAAACTATTCAACACTAAATTTAAACATTTAGAGCATCATAGCTTATCTGTTCTTGGTATTGCACTGCAGTGTTGTCCTTGTGCCAGTCTATGGTTAACTGTACATTAGTGCACTTTATAATTAGTCTCTTTAATTGGTTATGTGAAAATGAATCACTTTCCTTTATTTGTGCAGGTGACTTCAAACGACGGCTACCCAGGACTCCCTCTACTGGAACAATGTCTTCTGCTGATGACTTGGATGAGAGGGAGCCACCATCACCCTCAGACAATGGTTAGACATGTCTGTCTGCCTCTGTGTGTGTGTTTTTGTCTTTATGACGATGTGTTATGTGTGCTCACCTCCTCAGGAAGATGCATGCTAATGTATCGACCACTTTTGGGCTTGTATGTGCAGTAGCACAGCCAATCAGCAGTTCCACTTAAGTGGCAGAGAAGTTGAGGAAGGAAGAGAGCAATCGTGAGAGATCACTGCGCACCTTGAAAACACCTAGTGCTATTGTATGGATCTGACTCTGTGGTAGATTTCGCTTACATCAAATGTTTTTTCACTCGACAGAGCTGTACAGAAGTGGGTCATGTTAGTTTTGGCGTATAGCCTCAGCTTACACTTCCTGTATCTATGCTGAACTCTTCCAGTTAGTGTGTATGTTTATTTTCTCATCGTTAACTGAAGCAGCAGACCAGATCTTTTATTTGATCCAAATCTTTTCAAATTTCCATTAGAATTAACGTGTGTTACATACTAAAATAATAGCTTTAACTAACTAACTAACTATTTATGCCCTCTGGTATTCTCTACATAACCTTAAACCACTGTGTTTTATCTTAATTTTTCTTATCCGATATGGCTTTTTTCTATAATTGTGAATGAGTGTGTAGACAACTAGAAACTAGAAAAGGAAAAATACTCCAAGCTGCTGTTTGTGTAATGAGTTGAAATTTACAAGGCTTCATCACTTCTCTGATTCGCCTTAAAAAGTTTCAGTTTTTGTTGCTCTGAAGTAACGCTAGTCGCCCCACCGACAAGAATTCAGCACGAGGTCACCTGTCTATTCAGTTCCATCATCAGCTGTTCTGATTTTCAGGTCTGGCAGAGATGGTGACCGAGACGGCCAGTTCTCCTGGTCCTTTCCGAAATGCTCAGATGTCCAAAGCTGCTCAAACCCATAGGCTGAGAAAACTGCGAGCCCCATCTAAGTGCAGGGAGTGTGACAGTCTGGTTGTTTTCCATGGAGCTGAATGTGAAGAGGTACAATACATATGCTTTTTAATTGGTTGTAGAAATTACAATGTGTCCCATATTTATTTACAATTAACATTAGCAGACCATAAATCTTTTTCAGCCACTAATCTAAATATTTCTCAATCAACGCCTTGTCTCTGTATCCACTCCTTTACCAGTGCTCCCTGGCCTGCCATAAGAAGTGCCTAGAGACGCTTGCTATCCAGTGTGGCCATAAAAAGCTGCAAGGCAGACTACACCTGTTTGGTATCGACTTTGCCCAAGCAGCAAAAAACAGCCCAGATGGTATCCCCTTTATCATCAAGAAGTGCACGTCTGAGATTGAGAGTCGAGCCCTCAACATCAAGGTAAAGTCCGTTTTTATGTTGCATAGTGGAGTTGTTTATATTTATCACTTGATATCTTGATTTCTCTTGATTTCACTTGATATCAAATTTTTTCAAGTTATATAGGTTATTATTTTAACTTAAATACCATAGTTTGGGTTATGTATTGGATACGTCATGGCTGCAGAGTCTTGTCTGTGATTTTGCGTGATAGTAAAACTGTGCTGATCCATGTACCTGTTTTTGCTTACAGGGGATTTATCGTGTAAATGGTGCCAAATCACGTGTTGAGAAGCTCTGTCAGGCGTTTGAAAATGGGAAGGACCTGGTTGAGCTGTCTGACCTCTCACCTCATGACATTAGCAATGTCCTCAAACTCTACCTGAGACAGGTAGGTCTCAAATATTTACTGAGCACCTGGAAGTTTATTAAACATTACTGGGTAACTTATGTTGTAGTATAAATGGTTAGTTATTGTATTTTGGTATTGCACAAGTTAAATTTGTCATCATAAAATGGGACGTTTCAGCAAAGCAGTAAATCAAAGATGCTTTTACTGTTATTCCTTAATTTAATCTTAAACTTGGGACCTAGTTGGCGTCTTTTTGGTTTTGCTCTTATGTATTTATACTTATTTTAAATAATCATTTCATTCAGTATACATGCACTGGTAGCTTCTTGACACGTTTTCCAATGCTAAGAGCACAAAACACATCACTATTTCCCCTAAACAGTTACCAGAGCCATTGATCCTGTACCGATACTACAACGACTTCATCGGCTTATCCAAAGAGTGTCAGCGAGTCATAGTGGAGGAGGCTGATAAACCTCAGAACACCCAGACAGGAGAGAGAGGCGGTCCGAGCATACAGCTCAACAGAGTCATTTTCAAGATCCGAGATCTGCTCCGCCAGCTGCCCTCGGCCAACTACAGGACTCTGCGCTTCCTTATAGCACACCTGAACAGGTAAGGGCTCTAAACAAAGACCTACGGCTAGTCCATTGTATGGATTTCTGTCTTTTGCTCTCTGCACAATTACATTGAAAATGCCAACTTCCTCAAAGAACTCTAAGGTAAAAGCGCCACTTCCTCTGTGCTATAGGGAAGTTTCCAAAGATCATGCTCTATTCATTCTTATTTGCTTTCAAAACTGACACAAGCACATATATTTTTAAAATGAAAACTCTGTGCTTATGGTAGATATATAGTATCTTTATATTTTAATTTGATGATTTCCTAGCCATGAAATTACTGCTATAATTTGGAATTTTTATGAATGCGTACTTGCAGACTTTTAGGCTATCAAATGACAGAGAAGTGTTTGTGATTGTTATCAGCTTCTTGAGACAGGCTTCATTTTTGCAGACTCTTTCCACTGAAGGTAATTACGTAAAATGTTTACTCACATCTTGTCACAGGCAACGCTGACCAGCCACTTTTAAACTCTTACTCTTTACTACCACAGAGTGACAGAGCAGGTGGAAGAGAACAAGATGACGGCGAGTAACCTGGGCATTATCTTTGGCCCTACACTGGTGAAGCCACGGCAGACAGACGCAGAGGTGTCCCTGTCCTCCCTGGTGGATTACCCTTACCAGGCCCTGATGGTGGAGCTACTGGTGCGACACTTCCAAACGGTCTTTGACGTATCACCTCTCTCTGGCTACGACATCGCCACCACTGGCCAGGGGTCCCCCAAACTCACCCCTCAGGAGAAGGTGCAGCGGCTCAGCAGACACTCCACCTCCCTGATGGACATCAAAGAGGTGAGGATGGATTCAGGGTGTGGGTAATGCTGTTCTCATATTATATCTTACAGAATGTGAGTATGAGTATGAATGCTCTTAGGTTTTAAAAATAGGACATTCTCCTGTTTTGGCTGCTCTCACCTGCCTTTTTTGTGTTTATATGTGGAAGTAATTGTGTTTGATTAGTACACATTTATAAAATGAGGATGGTAAGTACACATAAACAGTTCTTGTCTTAGGTATCCATTTAATCCTCAATTTTTAAGAAAAATGAATTTAATTACATGGTTTTACTTTGACGTAATTAAAATTCACTTCCTTCACTTCCTTAACTACTTATCCTTACCTTAACTACTGATTGCCACATGATGCAGAGACAACTGTTTATTATGTCCCTCCAGAGTGCCAAAGCATACAAAAGATACTCATCGGTGATCCCCTCCGCACACATCCTGGATGAAGTGCAGGAGGTCCAGCCTGGAACAGACAGAACAGAGGTCTCGGCTCTGGACAGACTCAATGGGATCCAGACATCTAGTGGGGGAGAAGTCCAGAGGTCAACCTTAGTGTTTGGCCGTCCCAGCACCACCATCGCTTCTACTACCAATGTAGCACAAAAGGTCCAGCTACGCAGCCAGCGCCCCAGACACGTGTCTCGACCAATCAGCATGCCGCTGGAACGTCTGCCCACCCCCGCTCAGATCAGCGAGAGGAATAATCAAAACACTGCTGCTAATGTTGACACGACCTCTTCTGAGCGGGACACCGTGGCAGAAACTATACAGGAGACACCAGAGCCAGAGAGGGCACGCCAAAGTGGCTCATCCAGAGTAAGCACCTACTACATCACGCCTTTCATTGACACACAGACAATGCAGAGGAAAACATGGGACAGGAAGTACAAGCACTATGATGTGACACCCAGGACGGCTATGATTGTGGCCAACCTGCCATCTGCCAGCTCTGGAATGCAACCTATAAAGGCAACCGTGCCCGTTACTCTTAACCTAACTGTAACCACTGCCTCTGTGGTCTCGACCACTAATAGTTTGAGCACCATATTCTCCACCAACCCCCACACAGTGTCAGTCATGCCTTTCTGGACATCTAAAAGGGAAAATGACACAGATCATTCCGTCAGTGAATCTAGCAGCTCACCAAACCTTCCACTAACGCTCAGGGCACCGAGGACTCTGCAGCCTCCTCCCGGAACTTTCTACAAGCCCCCTGTTTCTGTTAATAGCAGAGCTAGGACGCTTCCAAACTGGACTACCACTGTTACCACCATCACCACCACCACCACCACCACCACCTCCTCACTCGCCCCCATCATCCCTGGCCAGGTAGTCACCCCATTCCCTGCCCTTACAAGCCCCCCAAAGACACAGCTCCAGGCGCAAGACTCCACTGACAGCGCCATTGACCCCGGGGTCTCGACCTCCGCCACCCTTTCACCTCCCCAGTCCCCACCCCCGAGCAGCCCTGACGACCTGAGCCCCAGTGAGACTAAACCTGTCTACCAAAGACTGCGACCTCGGCGGCTGCAGGAGCTCGAACACAGAGAGGCTCATTTTGTCTGAAGCCAAAAAACATTTTATATTTGTAAATATTACCGTATCTGTGCCACAGTGTATACTGGGGGAAACATTTTTATCTACAAGCTGAGAGTGGGAGAAAAAATGGGCCTGTGAAAATAAACCATGAAAGTGTTGTAAGTACTAATATATTCTATTTTACACATGGAAGTCATAGTTTCTACAGTGGTTGGTCTAAGCATTCAAAACAAGCAAATACAAAAAGAGTGGCACCAACTTGAATGTTTAGTGTCACGTTTTTAAATAACAAATATGTGAATCATCTATTTTTATGTCAGAGAAAACTTTAAAACCACAAAATGGATTTCTGTCTGTAAAGAATTGTAAATTTAACATTTTCCTTGTTCTGTTTTCCAAAATTATATTTTATTGTAAACACACACGCACTTAATATAGGGTTCAAATTATAATGTTTTCTTTAGTGTTAAAATGCTCTCAATTTGTATTTTATTCCACATGGAATGGATTGAAGTATTTTTAACATGAGGTTCTCAATTATAAAGAATTAAACATTTTAACCTTTTGAATTTTCCATTGTAGCCTGTGATTGGTACATTTTTTCTCAGTATGTAAGCCTTATGTATCTGTTTACGTTTTTTATATTCATTCATACATCCTGCATGTTTGTCACAGTAATTCTGTCCCATTTGCAATATTGTGACTATACAGAAGAAAAATGACTTGCAACAGTTCTTGCTGCAAATTAAAAAATGTAGTTTAAAGTGTTATTTCTGCCCCAGTTGAGTGTTTTTTAAGATCTCTCTGTTCGATGCTTCTGAGGAACAGAGTTATATTTTACCCTGCTGTTGTCTTTTGAAGCCTAATGGACATTTGTTAACATTGTTTGTGTTATTTATACTACCCAACAATTCCCTGTATCCCTGTTAAATTCCAGCCTATTGTATATTCCACCCATCCAATCAGATTATTAGCTTTATTTTGTTGTATTGGACACTGGGAGAAAGATACAGTGGAATGGTTTTAAATCCAGGGATGCAACTTGTGATTATTTTCAGTACTTATTTAACTGCCACTTATTTTCTCGATTAATCGTTTTAAGCCATAAAATGTCAGAACGTACTGAAAAAAGTTCATCAAAATCTCAGAGAGCACAAGAGAGCACAGGTCAAATTACTTGCTTTGTCTGTCCAACAGCCCGAAACTCAAAGATATTCAATTTGCAATGATGATATTGTTCGTAGGGATTTCCTAGGAAGTTTCCTGGTTAGAATGATGTCATTTGGTAATAATAATATGGAAAACCCAAGAAAACAATTATTATTCACTTACTTTTGTAACTTAACTTTGCAGTGACGTTGAATATTGTGCTTGTCTGTATACAGATTTTCACATTTTTGCACGTAAACTTCGCATGTAAATGACGTAGTTCATTTTAGGCAACTTCTTGGAAGTTATTAGGAAATAAATCAGAAATTACAGACCTGTAAAATGATGAGCCCCCGAATGGGGGGGGGGCATTCTCACATTGTTCAGAGTTGACTCAAACGATAAATCATCTATCTTAAGTAGTAGTGATCAACTAATCGTTTCAGCTCTATTCCAATGTTTGTCTGGTGCCTCGGAGAGCCACGGTTATATCTGAAACTTTTTTTTGACAGATTCCTCTGTAGACGCGTAGACATACTGTGAGTTCATTTGATGTGTATTATTTATGCTCTGTGTTACATTGCAGCCTACTGTGTATTTCAACCATGTCACCAATCAGATTTGTGCTGCTCAGCTCCCCGAACCACCAGGACTCTTTTGCATAGACTTAAGACCTGAATTCACCTCAGTATCAGAGTAAGCTGCGTCTGTTGAATGCATAGTTCACAGCGGGTTGCTGGTTGTGCTTCTGTCAAGGCCTCCCATTCTCCCAACCTAATGGCACATGTCACCTGTTCCACGTTGTCAAGCTGCTCAGAGCGATGACTCACTTCCGACGTGTGCGACACAAAACCCGCAGGAAACCCCCCCCAGTCTCTGAGTCTGATCAGCTCCTAGTATGTTACAAAATCAACGCTCGGGGTTTATTCTGTATGCGTTCAGCTGAAGATTTAGCTGCAGAGTGACCTTGCAGCTAAATCCTGCACCTGGACCACTCGACAAACGCATCGGCCGCTGTGTCCATCAGACCTGACCACCCCCCCACCACAGAACAGTCTTCCTCTTCCTCCACCGATCCTCTCGAGCAGACATCCCCCTTGTTCTGACTCAAAATGGATGACTGTCCTTTTCTGCCTGCCCATGTTGAGCTGGGAGATTAGAGCAATCAGATTAGGAGTGCTGCTGACCTGCAGGCTGAGGAGAGAGAGAGTGGGCAGCTAGGAGTCGTACGGAGCTCTTCTACCTTGCTTAATGTTTTCCATTACTTCAGCTTGTTTGTAAACCCCTTTCTCTAGATGTCGTTCAACTTTTATATCATTCCCTAAGAGGTAAGGATCAGAATTGACTGTTTTATTCCCGTTGTTGGCTAAATTAGATGTGCTGGAGGAGCTGACAGGTGTATGGTTGCTAATTACTCTTGTAGTTTTTTTTTTATAATGCCTGGATTCTGACATAATGTTATGATTTAAAAACAGATCCTGATGGATTGTTTTTTAAAATCTTTTCAAGAATCTTTTACTCCAAGGTACTTAAAACGGTTTTTTGATGAGACACGTTAGCTGCAAAATATTTACACGTCTCTGTCAGTCTTGCCTAAGTAGGGCCTTTCTTGTGAAATTACCTTGTTACTGTTTGATTGATAAAGTGATTTCAGAGAAGTCAGACACATAATAATAGCCTTTATTCCCCTGTTTTAGTCTCACAGTCTTTGCCCTATTGTTTTTCGAGACAAGTGTTTATGTCCCTACATCCTCAGTCTGGCAGTCTGCAGTAATCTATTGGACATGCCCCTTTGAACAAATTACTCTTCATGTCTGACGTGTTCTGAAGCCATCTGCACATAACCTGTAGATGTGATTGGCATTTGAGTTTGTTTTTCGTTTTCTTTTTTTCAGTATCTCCAAATTTAATTTGTCTTTTGGAATAAGTCTAAATGATAGAGTAGGTACAAATTGCATTTACCAATCAGGTTTGCAGTTTCATGTGTGTACATATACCAACGCATGTTTGTATGTTGTTAATAATGGTGTTCAACCATACATTTTAGTAGTTTTAATAATGTTGTACCAACCGTATACCCTCCTTTTGCCAGCGTGCCAACACAATGAACCTTAAAGCCACTAGTTGTTTTGGTTAACTTAAGCAGGATCTATGCTTTCCAAAAAGTGGTCAGTCCATGGTTGTAGTCAAGACCACTTTAAACAAATCCAGGCACAGTCAAGTTTGGGTAAAGGTCAGGTCAATACCAAGACCAGGACAAATTCAGTGCCTTTCAAGGCCAAGTGTTTTTCCTTCTGTGAAGATGATTGTCTCTAACAAGTTTTCAACCGATGAATAGAATGCTCTTTGCCATCCAACTTCTCTTCTGCTTCCCTCTACAAAGGATTTTGCAGAAGGATGTAGATGTTTGAGAACCTTTACACTGTACATTTTACAAAGCACAAGCATCACTCCTTTTGGAGACGGAAAATAAACGAAGGAATGAACAGCGCACCGTTTACAGTAAAATCTGTTTTTGAAAATGCTTTATAAAATCGTGAAAAAGTCAGAGTCCAATTTAAAATTGGTACAAAACCAACTCTACTCCCGGACAAGTTGTCTCAAAAGAAGACCCAAGTACTATAGTCCTGGGTCTTTCTGACTACAGGGCTCAGTAACATTATTTGATTTGTCGAGTGTCTACATAACTACTGTATGTCATGACTAACGGAGTTGTGTGTCTGTAGGTCTGTCTCAGTCTGATGACCCCCTCCAGGGGTTAAGCTGCAGAGCAATGAAGACAGGCTCTCAAATCCGCCTGTTACTGTGGAAAAACTGGACTCTCCGCAAGAGACAGAAGGTACGATCATTTACGTGAATGGGAAACACTATTCAGCATAGTGCAATCCAATCCAGTAACGCCACAAACTACAGCTGCCAACACCTCTCTCATAAAGTCGCAGAATAAACTGAACGTAGTAAGTTTCAGCTTGTAGGATTAATTCTAGGACTGATGCATTGGACTGTACAGGTGTTCCTGTTTTTCTGATATTTCACTGTGTATGTCTCGCACTTCTCCTTTTTCTGTCCAGATCCGCTTCCTAGTGGAGATCTTCTGGCCAGTGTTGTTATTCATTGGTCTGGTGTGGCTGAGGAAGGCCAATCCACTGTACCAACAACATGAATGTGAGAATAAAATTCCTGACTAACAGGCTACCTCAGCGGTCTCTTTATTATTTTGTCAAAATAGGTGTAGTGCCTCTTGTATCTGCTAGAGTTCTATTCATAGTAAGAACAGCGTATGTTAACCCTTTGGCAACACATCACGAGGCCTCACACGCCCGCCAATGTGCCGTCTGTTCCCTCAGGTCATTTCCCCAACAAGGCCATGCCCTCGGCAGGGATTCTGCCCTGGATCCAGGGCATCTTCTGCAACGCCAACAACCCCTGCTTCAGATATGCAACCAGGGGAGAGTCTCCAGGAGTTGTGTCCAACTATAACAACTCAGTGTAAGAATAATCATAGCACTCTTAAAGTAGCACTCGAACAACTTCCAGTGTGGCAGAAACCTCATGAAACTGTAATTGCTCGAAAAGTTAATTGCCGTTTACTTGTCTAAGTTCAAAAATGATTTGACATTTAAATCTTTAAAACTATTTAAAAGAAAAATACTTTTTCACATTTTGGTTAACAAAATTCTATATAATTTAAAATAGTTAATAAATAAGACTAAAGCAGTGGGTTCTTTTTTTTTTTTTTTTTTTCCAGATTGGCAAAGTTCTATGTTGATGTCCAGGAGCTTCTGCTCAATGACACAGAGGTCCAGCAGCTCGGCCGGCTTTGGCGTGAAATGTCGTCTTTCTCAAACTTCATGGACACGTTACGCAAAGACCCATCCGTGGTGTCAGGTAAAGGTAGAAGCGAGAAATGACTCCGACAGTGGCACTTCCCTCGGGAGTAAAACAGCTAGTTACATCCTTTTTTTCCCCCAACTCTCACATTAACCGTAGTACAGTTGAGACAAAAGCAAGCTCGTTATAATATTAATAATAATGATTATTACTATATTATTTTTATAGCATTTTTCAAGCAGGAGAATAAAGTGCTTCCCATTGCAGGAGAAAGTCTAAAAAGGCAATTAATAATTTTTAAACTTTCTTCTTAACCTTACTAGAGACATTGCCTACCGGATAATCACAGTGTTTACATCCTCTTTCTGTTGGTGCTTCATGGCCTCTGCCTTGTTTCTGTCAACACATCAGCTTTACTTTCTCTTTCGTTTTTGAAATTCTCTTTCTGCCTCTGTCCTAGCGTATCAGTTTTGTAAATTAATTTCTTCTCGTTTTAGTGTCTCAAAACCATTTGAGATGTTAGATGTCAGATTTTTAGTGTTGGATGTAAACTATTTAAGATGTGTAGTTGCTTCAGTGACAGCTGCACAAAGGTTATCCAGGATAAAGGTGCACTCTTCCACATACTCTCATTCTGATTAATCTCTCATATATTCACATGGTCATTCATATGCGCAGGATTATTCATGACTGGGCCTGAAGGCACACATGTGGAGGTTAGTCTTAATGTTACTTGAGATGAAATTAACTTTACCTGTTGGCAGGAATATGCGTACAAACAAGCTCTTCCTTTTGCGCACTGGACTTTCCCTGAACACCAAATCACTGCCAGTCTGTCTTGCTGTGAATCATTTCCTCTGAGCAGGTCCGGTGGTGGCCAGGTCAATATTGTCTTTAGTGGTTCTGACCTCTCTGTTTCTGATTTTCCACCTAGGCCGTGGGCTCAAGGTAGAAGACATTCTGAAGGATGATGAGGTTCTCACAGCCTTCCTGTTGCGAGATGCCGGCCTCCCGGACTCCATAGTCTACCAGCTCATCAACGCAGAAATAAAACTAGAACAGGTGCATTTGCAGCCTTAATCCTTAATTGATATTAGGTCATCTTAGGTTTTTCATTACTAATTCTTAAGCTATCTCCGGGGTGCATCTACATGTTGGGAAGCAGTATTACTAGAATTGTCTGAGGCCAATGCGGTAATACCACCCAATACTTTCATTGAGACATACCCCACTTTAAAAAAAAAAAAAGGATGAATACACACGCTTGTGTTTAAATATTGACCCTGAGTCCAACCACTAACCACTAACCAACCACTAACTACATGGCACCCTTCCCTTTCTCTTCCATGGTCTCTAGTTTGCCTTTGGTGTCCCAGACCTGCAGCTAAAAGACATTGCGTGCAGCCAGGCCTTGCTGGAGCGCTTCATCATCTTCCCGAGCCGCATGGGACTCCACGGGGTCCGCAACGCCATGTGTGCCCTCAGCCAGCAAAGGCTGCAGAGGATAGAGGATATCCTTTATGCTAATCTGGACTTCTTCAAGATCTTCAAACTGGTTAGTAGCTTGTTTGAAAGTACTTTCAGTACATTTTATCCAGTGAACCTCATTGCTTCCTTTTTTTAAGGGCCTATTGTTCCATTCCTCCTTGTCCTAAACCCTTGATTTTTTGCTTGGTTATGGTCACGGAAAATGAGAGACATTTTGCAAATGAGTTTTTTCACTGACATGCTGGTCATTATTTCCAACTCATTCTATGGGCTTCGCTTGTAGGAAAAATTGTGTCCCTCGTCCTGTCCTGACAGTGAAGGCCCTAGAAGCTGCCAGTCTTCCTGGTGATAGTTGCATTTGTTTATAGTAAATTTGCTAATGTCACAGAATTGACAGTTATCTGGCAATTACTTTATTGATGTCGAATGGCTGTTTATTTTAAACATATTGTTTCTGCCGGTTTAGCTAACCTTTTGGATTTATGTAGGATGTTGTTTTTCTAGTTGTAATGTAACAGTGTGGCATGCTTGCAGTCACTGGCTTTATTTGGGGCTTGGAATACACCTTGGGCTCTGTTTCAAACCATTTACACATTTTTACCAAACGCAAGAAACATGGAGGCAGTGAGAGAGAGAGAGAGAGCTTTTCTTTTTTTCTCTGAATGGCCCCGCAAGTCACCTTTTAATGAAAGAAAAGCCATTTTATTTGTTATTTATTTTAATGTATTTGTAAAATATATCAACTTTCAGAAGTAGATAAATCTCATCAAACTTTACAGAGGAAATAAAAGTATCATTAAAACAAAAGCAGATACATCGACAAACTGTACTTTAAACCTTTTTCCTCTCACACCCTCCATTTTCCTTACCATAGGTGGGCGCTGGGGTTCAAGCTGAGAGAGTCAGGTGATGGGCTCAGGGAACTGGCATGGCCTTATCCCTCTTGGCCTGTTTCTCTAATGGGCTTAGCGTGGCCGCGCCCACAGCCTGCGAGGTAGTCTGTAAGACATGACGCTGCGTCACGTATGAATGCAATGCCACCATGTACCAGTCTAAAGAGTTCAGACAGCGTAGCTGCCAGCACACCTGGTTATCTGGCTACTAGAAAACCTGACTGTAGGACTGAAATGGTGTGAGCGCCACAGGGTAACAGTGCCTTAAATTACATCTTTCTTGAAGATACTGTATATAGATCCAGAGAGTGACCATCTGAGAAGATGGAGTAGAGGTTTGGACGTGCCAACCATAATTAAATAGTACTGAAGGGTAAATGGCCTTTGACAGTTTTAGGAGTTACATTAAAGATGTACAGCCTTGATTGATTTAATGGATGTTGACTTGATGGAGCAATGACTATGATCAACCGAATCCACAGGTTTTTCATTTCATGAGCTTGGTTATTTATTTATTTCTCCTTTTTCTTCTTTTTTTCTTTCTCTTCTTTTTCTCGAGATTATTTTTTCTGCATTTTTCCCCTTCCTGCTTATCTTTTGCTGGGTTGCAGGTGGTTGGAACCTATATAATATCAAATGTCATGTAAAATGTGTTATATTGTAAGAAAGCAAAAAGCTTTATGGTGTAAGCAAGTGGAAATTAAATTGTGCAAGAAAGTATCTACAAGGCGAATTGCATTTGAACAGTACTTCAACAACTGACATGAGGGTTTGCTTGAGATAAGACTTAAAGTTGCCCCAAACCTGGCTTCAGATATTATATATTTCTCTATACCGTCAAATATCCATGACTAATTAATAAAAAACATCAAAATTAAAAAAAAAACAACAACTCTAGGTGTTCGCTTTTGATTAAAAGCTTAGTACCCAGAGCAGAAAATTGTATGTTGGTGTAGGATACCATCACCCATACTAAGTGGCTGATTAAGAAGACATGCTTTAAGGGCCCTTAAAGCAAATATATTCAGCATATGGACAAAATGGCTCTACAGTATAATGAGATCCAGCACAGCAGCCATGCAGTAACGCTACCATTCACCTAGATGTAGGATTGAACTCTAAGTGTTGAGGCTTGAATTGAGTTGTCATTCCACCTCTTAAGTTTACTGTGTAAATGTACATATTGGAAACATTTTCAGTAAAATATTGGAGACATGTGACAGACAAACAGTCAGTTTCACGAGCCATGAACCAGGCGTGTGTACTCCGAAGTCTTATTAGTACAGTAGCATCTTAGTGGTGATTTGTGCATGTAACCCATTCGCTCTGTTAAGTTTAAAGCCCATAACCACGGTGACCTCTGCCTTGTAACAACTTTCCGCCCCTCATTACGCTCCCTGACTCCCTTCTCCCATCAACCTCTCAACACCCTCCCTTCCCATTCCCTCGCTTTCTCTCTTTCCCCCCGCGCCGCACAGCCTCCCTCCTTCCTTCGTTCATTGAAATGCAGGCACGAGGAATGCGAGAGGAAGGATATCTCATGTGTGTGTTTGTCTTGGCGTTCGTGGTTTCCGTAGTCCTCAGCACTCTGCCCCGACCAATCGCTCGGTAACACCTACTGCTAATGGTTTCTCAAGAAGATAAAGTCACTGATGGAGGTTTAGAGGGAATAATGTTAGTGTGGATTACTCAATTTCAAGTTTGGTACAGGTTCAATAAAGCTACGCAGTTCCTTTATGAATACATGTTAGACGCAGATTGTGTGACAAAAAAAGGAAGGCAAAATAGATACAGTGTGATCAGGTGTTCCCTGGCAGGTTGCTGGTTTTAATAACTGTAAACTCTGCGAGGAGAAAGTGTGATAAGAATAGTTTCCTTTTCTTAATAGCAAACATTTCTGGAAGTTTCCAGTCATTTAAGGTTGTTGTTAAACCGGCTTTCTGCTAGAAGTGAATGTGTTTATCTGTCCAAGGTCATCACGGGACATGGCTTCAAAAAAGCGGCAGTGGTTTTAATACAAAAGAACAAAGAGCAAATTGTGTTTAATGTCTCATTTTATCTTCATCTTTAAAACACTGAATAAATATCGGTCACTTGACTGTTGCATCTTGTGACTTTGTCTCCCCAGATGCCTCAGGTTGTGGACACCAGCTCCCAGGGGATTGACTTGCACTTCTGGGGTCGGGTTCTTGAGGCCACGTCGGAGAAGATCCAACTTGTAAGTGCTCCAAAGTCCATCAGTCCCCTTCCACTCCTGCTCCTGCTCCTCTCCTCTTCTCCTCAGTCCTGCAGGATCAGAGGCCCCAGTATTTTTAGCCCCGCAGGAAGCTCACCTCTTCCGCTGCTCCCTGTCTGAGAATCGCTCACAGGGGAGGTTGAGTGATGGGCACAACAATGTGGGGTGGGTTGTGTGTGTTACAAACCTACATGTGTACTGTACAAGCGCTGATATGTCTCTGTAAGCTCACGACACATGTGTGTGTGAGTGTGCGAGTGTGCATTTGTGTATATGTTTTATAATCTCGAAATTACCTCCCCCAAGGAGGTTAAGGTTTTGCCTGTGTCTGTTTGTTTGTCAGCGGGATTACGCAAAACGTACTGAACCGATTTGAACCGAACTTGGCGAAGGGAAGGGGGCATGAGCCAGGGAAGAACCCATTACATTTTGGGGCAGATCTGGATCATTTACTATGAATTTGAATTTTTTTTTTTTCTCTGGTCCGGTGTATGTTGTTCGACATTGGCCTTAGCGGAGGTCTGCCCTCCACTGAGTGCCATCCTAGTTGTCCATGTGGGTATGTGTGCATGCATACGCACACAGATTGTCTCAGTTGGCATACGCAAGTAGAGATGTGCATGGGCCTTTATCACTTGATTTATTGAATGCATATCAAATACAAATCAGAATCAAATATAATGGAAATGAAATATAATCGAAGAGAATACAGTAGATATTGTGTAGAAATAGAACAGTATAGAATAGAACATCTATAAAAGAATAGAATAGAAGAGAATAGAACAGAGTAGAAACAGTAGAAATTGAAAAAAATACACAATAAAATTTAATAGAATATAGAGGAGACTATAGAAAATGATAGAATAAAGTAGAGTCTGAAGTGAAGGTGAAGAGAAAAAAAACATAACATGCCATACCATAATAAAATGAATAGAATAGAATATATATAGAGGAGAAATACAATATAACATAACATTATATATACATAATACAATAAAATGAAATGTATTGTAGTATGTTTAGTATATTAACACACTATAAACTGGCCTGTCTGAAGTGCATCTACCAGTTAATATAGTTATATTCTAATTCAGACAATGACACACTCACACACTCACACACACACACACACACACACACACACACACACACACACACACACACACACACACACACACACACACACACACACACACACACACACAGACAAAAGTAAATAGAATGACTGGGATTGTGTTGTGTGTTTCGGCACGTTCACACTATGTCCCAGGGGGAGTGTATCCCATCATCGTCTCAGCTGTGGGTGGGAGAGAGTAAGAGAGGGGTGGCGTGTGGAGAGAGGGACAGAGAGAGACATTCCTGTGAGGTGACACATCCTGTAGGTGGGACCATCGTATCACCGTGGTGACACAAAGGCGAGCCAAATGCTCTCATTACCCACCTCTCCGTCCTTTCAATTTATTGAGTGTGTTTGTGTGAAGTAATACATAAGAAAAGGGTGGGAAA
Source organism: Xiphias gladius (assembly GCF_016859285.1). Lineage (NCBI taxonomy): Eukaryota > Metazoa > Chordata > Actinopteri > Istiophoriformes > Xiphiidae > Xiphias > Xiphias gladius. The sequence continues at coordinate 21,311,353 of NC_053413.1, read as the reverse complement.
GGGAGTGAGAGTGAAAGACATCCAGGGGTGTGTTTAAGCATGTGTGTGTGTATGTGCATGCTGGCTTTAAGTGGGGGACATTGAAAAGGCATGAGTCATTTTCATCACTGATCTCTGAAACCAGGTTGATTATCAGCGTTGCAATTCAGCCTATATTTGAAACTGTAGGGGGGTTATGGAGCCATGCTAATAAATATGAAGGATTATGAATGAATATTCCTGGAAGAACTGAACTCCACCTAAAATCCGATCTCCTATAATATCATCAGATTTGAAACGGAAATTTCTTGGATTTGATTACATAATAGGTTGATTTCATTATTACCCGATTATATCTTTGGAGCACTGTGTTAATATCCCCCCTAACAAAACCAACTCAAACATGAAACTCAAGTTATTGGCAACCTCCTACGTATTTCTTTAGAACGGAAATGATACATACCAGTGAGATAAGCACTTTGATGAAGCTATTTTTGTTCTATCAATTGGAGGATATTTAGTCCCCCCTCCAACTATCCTCGTCATTGGTGGGGAGAGGCGTCCGTCCAACATGTTTGCTTATCTTTCAAACAATTGTATTCTAGCCACGGTTTACGCTATGAAATTTGCACGCTACGAATGAATATGAAGAACATAAATATCCCTGCCTTGTTTATAATTATCTGATAAAAGGTCAAATTGCTCAAAGCTAATGATTTACACTTCCCAGCAACACTCAGCGTTTAGTCATCCGGTTGGAGTCGGCATTGAATTTTGGCTCCGCTTGGGAACTCTGGGGAACAGATTTGAGGCAAAGAACATGAAAGCTAAGGTTGACAACTAGTCTGGGTACTTCTGAGGGTCTTGCATGTAGTGTAGTTGGTCTGGGTGTGTGCGCTGCATATTAGACTTAAGGCTCAAAAGAGGAGGGACTTCTTCTATGACAGGATTTAAATGACATGACATTTTAAATATCATATCGACACTTTCTGTCACTCTTTCTGCAGTATTTAGTTACTGTGTAACTAAGCCCATTCATCTTGTAAATCTGGAATTTACCAGGAACTATCTTAATTTAAAAAAGATCGGACTCAGATCTGAATCTTTTTTGAAAACGTACACAGTACAGTAAACGGTACACTTCAGTCCTCGTCCTTTTTGTGTCGAGGTTGTACTTCCCATGTTTTAAAAACTCAACATTCAAACTGTCCTATGTGTGTCACACGTAAATAAAAGGTAAAGGTAGCTGATAGGTTAGCGCAAACAGAAATGCACTACGTTTCTATGGACTGTCAGTGGAGGTATCTTAAATAGGTCTTAAAATTTTATCAAGTCATCCGGTATGTTGACAACTGAGAAAATCTTGTTCAACTGTCCCCCCATATCTCCTGTCCAGCTGATGGAGCAGGAGAGCTCTCAGGAGCTCCTGAAGGCGGTTTCCTCTCTGTTCCAAGCTGGGGGTCCTTCCTCCTTCACCCATCTTATGTCCAGCGTGTCCAGCCTCTTCTGTGGGTACCCAGAGGGAGGTGGCTCCAGGGTCCTGTCCTTCAACTGGTACGAGGACAACAACTACAAGGTGTTTCTTGGGGTCAATGGCACCAAGAACCACAACTATGTCTATGATGACACTGCCAGTAAGTGAGGGGATCTAAATGCTCTTTCAATGTTGTATACTATATAGTATATAGCGTAGACTAATCATCATTTTTTCATAGGGCCCAGATGTCGTGGATGAGAAATGATGACAAGGCAGAAATGATTTTTTTGAAAGCTCCTATCAGTGAAAATAATTAAACAAAAAGGAGAAAAGGGATTTTTCGAAAGATGTAATACTTTATTACATAATTTATTTAGTATTTGTTTTTTGTTTCTGGGCAGATCCAGGAGCTGTTTCCACTGCGATTGCATTTTGGCACAATAGTCTCCGACAACAGTAGAACAACAGCACAATCAAAAATCGAATTTATTATGTGTGTGACATCTCTGAGCACACTTTTTGTCACTATATATTCAAAACCCAGTTGGAATTAGTTTGCAGTATGAAACACAGCTGTGGTGTCCCAGATTGTCTTATAATAAATCAAAAGCTTTTCATACCTGACTGTTGCCTAATACTTTACTGTATATATCATACTTTACTTAATGATAAAGTAATATAGATTATCTGTAAATTAAACTGTGGAGGACATGAGGAAGTGTCTGTGTTCTCTGAATCATCTCTATGATAGTCCTTTGTCTTTCTTTTATTCCTTTTTTTTTTGTCTCTTCACTCTTTTTTTCGTTATGGACTATTTTCTTCTACCCTTAGCTCCCTTCTGCAACGCCCTCATGCAGACCCTGGAGTCCAACCCCGTCACAAAAATTGTGTGGAATTCAGTCAAGCCCCTGCTGATGGGAAAGATCCTGTACACCCCCGACTCCCCTGCCGTCCGCAAGATATTAAAGAGTGTAAGAGAGACCACCTCCAGCCCGACCCCTCACCTCTCTCTGTCCCTCCCACTCGCTCTCTGTCTCTCCACTCACTCTTTCTCTCCTTCTCCGTTTCTTTCGACACCCTCAGAATATGTTTATATGCGTCCAAACCCCCACCCCTCTTAGGAATGAGCTGACTACCAAAGCAAAAAAAGGGCCGTGTGAGGGAAGAGAAGGGGGGGGGGGGGGGGGGTTTAAAAAATAAATTGCAAGTGAGGGTGCAGCAATGGTAGGAAAAACAGAATCTCTTGCATTCGGTCACATCTCATTCATTGCTCCTCACACAAAACAGATCTCAGTTGGGTTTCACAGATCTCACCTAAGTCGTCTGACACCATTCTCATACAATAGAAAGCTCTACATTACTCATTATTCGTATTATTAGCAAAGAACAACTGAGCTATATGTTGCTTCTTTGTTGCTGGTACACTACTCTGAAAATATTTGTGAACTTTATATCAGTGTGCTTGAACTTTAAATTGTGTATATGTGTGGGCTTCGCTGTGTGTATCCAGGCCAACACAACCTTTGAGGAGCTGGAGAGGCTCCAGAACATGGCCAAGGCTTGGGAGGAGGTGGGACCTCAGCTCTGGGCTTTTTTCCACAACAGCGTCCAGATGAATATGATCAGGGTATGAGGCACACGTTCTACAGACACACAAACACAACTACTGCATGTTCTCATACCCAGAGGTACGGTCAAACTAATACACAATTTCATGCGTATCTGTTTCAATTTCAACAGAAAAGCAAAAGAGGAACAATCATCACTTTATATACAAAAAGAAATTCCAGCATCAGTATTTGGAAGTGAATTATAATGTACATATCCAATATGGCCTGAGTACAATAAGCTTAATTTCCAGGATGAACAAAATCTCAAGCAACCAGGCACAGGTGTGGGCTTGTGAATTCATCGTGACCCAGACTCGAGTCATAAGTTTAATGACTTTGATGCGACTTTACAAAATCAAAAAGGACTTGCAGCTCTGGCTTTAACAAGAATGACTTGTGACTTCACGTGACCTGAAAGCTGAGGTCCTAAAGCGATTTGACATGAAACGACTTCAGTGCCAGGACTTGAGAGCACGGCACCGGAGAAAAAACATATTTAGCTTTTGAACGTCGGGATTTAAGGGATTTTTATTCTTAGATTCTGACATGAAACACATAGATTTTGATGTGTTTACAGTAACAAGAAATTGTGTGTCTGTTTCCTTGTTTCAAAAAATTGCATGTTCTGAAATACAACCGTCTGATGACCCCTGATGAACAATGTGACAATATGAAAGGGGTCACTGCTACTACTACTACTGATAATGATATTAATAATAAAACAGTTAATGCACGTTTAAGGACATACCCCTAAATTTCTTTCCAATTTACAGCACTTAAACGGCACGTCTAATATATTTTTGCTGCATACAGTATCTGTACTTCTGTCTCCGACACCGCAGGACACCCTGAGAAACCCGACAGTGATGGACTTCATGGACAGCACTCTGGAGGACACTGACTTTACCACCAAAGACATTCTTAACTTCCTGTGCAATGGCCCTGAGGAACAGCGGGAGGCAGGAATGCCAAGCTTTGACTGGAGGAATATTTTTAACATCACTGACCAGATCATACGCATGTTCAACCAGTATGGAGAGGTAAGAAACCTGTCTCTCTCGCTATGCGTCACTCGGCTTTTCTTCTTTGCGCCGGTCACTATTTGCCAGATCTTGCGTATTCCCAGGACTATGGTTCCAGCCTTTTTGTCAGACCGGCTCTCAGTTCCCCAGACAGGAGCATCTGTCTTCAAGGTCTTCCCCCAGGAGAGTGCAGCCAGGCCCCCCTTTGAAACATAGCAGGCCACTTAGCACGGCTATAGTGCAGCTCTCCCGTCCAGCAGGCTGAAAGGGTGGGGAGAACAAGCCTGCTTGTCAGCCCCCTACTTTGCTCCCATTGTGGAGCCAGTGATAAAGTAGAGAGTAGGTGGGAATTACTCAACCCCCTATGAGCTCACTGCTGTTTTAGTGTATGGCCCTGCATTGAAACAAACCCTCGCGCCTGCGAAATAAAATAGGGCAAATCCCTCTATCCATCCTTCACCCCTTCCCTCTCTCCTCTCTCATCTGATTTAAAGGGGGGCAGGGGTTGCAGTTTTGGAGAGAGCCCTATCATTGCTGGCATCTCAGTCTTTCCTTTGTTTACAAGTTCAGCGCCAAGAGCCTTCAGTGCCCCACAAACATCCCAGGCGATTTAGCCAATTAGATATAGCTGTCTGTTAGCGTTGGGCCATAGGATTATTGCCGTAGTTAGCATTAGGGCGTCTCACTCTGTCAGGGCTATGTTTCTCACACCGAAATCCCATTGGAACATGTGTATCAGTGAGGACCTGTCTTCTCAGCCCATCTGTGAGTGAACATCATTGTGTTGTGAATGTATGGTCCCGTAAAGATGAATGGGAAGTGGTCTCTCGTCTTTCTTTGAGCACTCTCAGGGTATTATACAGTAATGTGAATGGAGACATTAGACACGGTGTACATAGAGGTGTGTGTGTGTGTGTGTGTGTGTGTGTGTGTGTGGGGGGGGTTAGAGACCAGTGTGTTTGTATGTATGTGTGTGTGTAGGGTGGGAGTTTCACATGGCTATTACACATGTTTCACAGGGAGAGAGAGAATGAGTGCATGTGAGAAAATGAAAGTGTGAGCGCCAACGTTGGAGTTGTGTGTGTTTAAATATGTGTGTGTGTGTGTACGTTTTTTCTGCATGTGCGTTTGCATTCACTTGCTTTCCTGCAAGTATATATACGTGTGTCTGTGTCTGTCGCTGCTGTATGAATATAGTAGCTCAGATTTTCCCATGACACCAGATCACTTCAGTGAAAGACATAATGAATGCAAATTCACAAAACTACCCACACTCTCCTGATAGGGTTGATAGGGTTGGGTGTCTGCATTTTTTCAGTGCGGGTGCCAATAAAGTAATATGAGTTTTATTACGGTCCACAAATGTTTTTTGAATTTTTTCTGTATTGTAATTTGAGGAATATAAACCCATTTCTTTCATTTAGCATTTTTAAATCGGTCAAAACCAGGTTTTCTTTTTAATAATGTTTCTGTATTAGGTCCGTATCTATCAGATCTTTGGCGCTTATTACTGTGCCAGTATTAGTGTACAAGTATTTCCTCTAGTATGCAGACATTGGGATAGTATGTGTTAAATGTAAAGGTTAATTTACTGTAATATGTACGTGTATTCTTGGTAATGCTTAATTGGTCACTGTGATGAATTGTGATCATAAAAACACAAGCAGTGTTACAAGAACCTTGGCTCAATAAAATGTAAATAGAAGTTGGCTAAAATGTATGATTTAGATTTAATTCAGGGAAAATCTGATCATAGAATAAGTAAACAATACTGGATGCTAGAGAAAACACTTGTCAGTTGTTTCTAAATAGAGCAAAGGCCCCGTGCACTCAATCCAATGAATAATTTAATTTGACTTAAACACACACTCATTTAGACACACACAAACTGTTACAGTAGCGTGCATTCATAAAAAACAAACAAACAAACACACATAAAAAAACAAAGCATACATAAAAAAACACAATCAAAATTTTATACATGTATTCTAAATGCTATAACCACATAACGTGTTCCCAGTTTCCCAATTCCTTTTGAAAACTAAAGCGTCAAACTCAAAGCCATCCTTTCTCCTCCTCTCTGACTGTAGTGCATCAGTCTGGATAAGTTTGTGGCCCACACAGATGAGTCCCAGATGATCCACCAGGCCTTGTACCTGCTGGAGGAGAACAAGTTTTGGGCTGGCGTGGTCTTCATGGACATGTACCCCTGGACCACAAGTGTACCGCCGCATGTCAAGTATAAGATCCGCATGGACATTGACGCAGTGGAGCGCACCAACAAGATCAAAGACAGGTCAGTAGGAGCTGATGTTTTGCTGCACGGATTGCCAGGCCGTTTTAGCTTGTGAGCCCTTCAAATGAAGCCGGTCCACTTGTTAGAAGTCGTCTCAAGTTGTGCGTGCCTCTGATTTGTGAGCATTTCCACCAAAGTAAGTTTTCTCCTTTCATTTGCGTTGATGTTTGAGACATGGAAAAGTTCACCAGTCATGTATTTCACATGAAAAAAAACGACATGTCCTTTCTTTTTTCCTATCCAGTTAATCGTGCTCTAACTCCTGAAATTTATCTCGCCAGCCCCCTGAATGGATCCCGATCCCCAATCCTTTAGGGCTGTAGCGTCCCAACTACTAATTGGCACAAAAAAAAAAAAAAAGGGTAAAAATGTTTTATTAGCAAAGACAAAAACTTTCTGGTACATTTCACGACAGCTGACTGGTATACATGCACACTGGGCATAACTAGGATCCAACCAGCAATGTCTAAGTACCAAACAGCCCTGACAACCTGCTGTTCTGACATTTTTTCATGTTGTTAGTGTCATATTAATTAGGCAATTTATATGGATTTGTCACATTCCTCAAAGGAGGAAAAGAAAGACCTCGCAGCTGGCCTGATTGTGTTTTCCACTTCTTGGTAGTTCTATATTAACTCAATACCTGCTCTTTCATCCTCCCTTGTGAGGCTCTTACATGCATTTTCCTCTCCCTTTGATCTCCCATTCATAAACGGACAGCATGTCAATAGCCCCCGGGGTGAACAAACACTTTTAGCTGTTTGCAGCACACCGACAGAGTGTAATGGACCCAGTGGGAGCCCTGCCTCTACACAGTTGAATAGGATTGTAAGAGGGCTTTGCCTCGGACTTATCCGCTTAAGTAAAAGCAATGTACATGTGGCGTATGTGCGGCTCTAGAGACTTTGGCTTCAGGATGTTTTGTTATTACAGTGTTTTGAACAGACAGCCACAAAAATGCTAAAATGATTCTGTTGTATAACCGCTTATGTGATGAACGATGTGGGGTACACATTTTAACGGCTACATCCTCAGGGCAGCGAAACCTTCCACACGACTCTTTCATTCACTCCCTGTGTCCTCCCCCAGGTACTGGGACCCCGGCCCCAGAGCAGACCCCGTGGAGGACCAGCGGTACATCTGGGGAGGCTTTGCCTACCTGCAGGACATGATTGAACATGGCATCATCAAGCTTCACACGGGCAACGACTGGCCTCTCGGGGTCTACGTCCAGCAGATGCCCTATCCATGTTATGTAGATGACCTGTGAGTAAACAGGTCCCTTAATGTAACTGCAGGTCATGCTTTATCCAAAACGGGTTAATGCTAATGTGAACGTATGCATTTTTTGAGCACGGGCGACCCAAATTGATCCCATGTTGAGGTAATGTTGCTGTTATGTAACATGATAGTGGTTAATTACAGTGACTGTAGAGGATATGAAAATATTTGCCATGATGCTTTTCATCAGATAACTAGAGAAAATATTTCTGCACACCTGAATGTGGGATGGGTTTGTCAGAGGGCATCCAAACCTAAATAACCATGAAAACTCCCTCACACTGTTTCTCTCTGTCTCACTGCTGGTTTATGTAATTTAAGGCAGGACACTGCAGGCGAAATGCCTCACCCTGGTCAATTTTGAGATTTTGGGCTATTTTGCTTCCATAAAATGTCTTCTGCTTCCAGAAAACGTCGAAAATACACATTTAGGTGTTTATTTTACTTCACTTACTCACTATTGCGTCTTTAGATTTCAGTTAAAGTACATATACTGAAGAGGCCATTTACTCAAAAGGATTTTTTTTCTTATACACTGAGCCAGAAAGCTCCACTTCAGTAGGACTTGCAAACATCAAACTTTTCAGTTTTATTCATATCCCTATTCTAAAGGTTTCGACAGAGGGCTGTTGACAGCACTTTTCAGATTTATGGGTTGATAAAAAGAGATAAACAAAATCCCTTCAGTAAAAACCTTTGGCTCTAATATGTCAACAAACTGAAACAAGAATTTTGGACCAAGCTCCATCCAATGTTCAGATTTTGTTCTGGAAATGCAGGCACATTAGCACTTGTTTAATTAGTTAATTCGTTATTTGCATATTTAAACACAAGATTTCAGAAAACTTGTAATAAAAAAATAGTTGTCTTAATTTCAGTAATCAACTGGAGTAGCTGTATGGTGATCTATTAGTTTTTTACCCTATTCACCTGTAGTGCCTTGCCATAATACAACATTTTGGTGTGAACAGTTTACATTAATCTAATTAAATAAATAAACCAGAAGTGACCAAGACTATGTGCAGGGGTTTTCCACTTACATTCAAGCCATGACGTTTTTTTCAAATCAGCTCCATTTGTTCCACTCTCCACTTGAATAGGCCAGAAATTCCTTTTTGCCCATTTCGTATTAGTTTGATGTGAAATTGAAAGGCCCCTGAATTCGGACTCAATCAATACTGTATATACTAATTTGTTTGTGTGAATATTGAGTTGGTTAAATACCCAGGGCACATTTGTGAACTTCTCTGAGAAATAATCGGTTAATGTTAAGCTACATTTTGTTTTTCAGCCACTGACTTAGTGATCAGCTGCCTGACTGCGTGATTGGTCGCCTGTGTGAGGGATTAGATTTGCATGTCATTCATTCAAAGTGCCAGCCCAGTCAGTGCATCCTCACAGAAATGAAGTCACCAGGCGAAAAAAAGTCTTATTAGGTTTTTTAGAGCTGAAATGAAAATCATTTTGAAGTCACTATACGCTGTATATTAACGCCGAGGATAACAGCAGCTTGGAATCAAAGACAGAATTTCTCCAGGGGTTAATGAGTTCTCCTAATCCAGTCACCCCTTCTCTCTCCTCCTCCAGCTTCATGATCACACTGAACCGCTGCTTCCCGATTTTCATGGTGCTGGCCTGGATCTACTCTGTGTCCATGACTGTGAAGAGCATTGTGCTGGAGAAAGAGCTGCGCCTCAAGGAGACCCTCAAAGCCATGGGGGTTGACAACGGTGTCATTTGGTGCACGTGGTTCATCGACAGCTTCATCCTGATGACCGCAAGCACGGCGCTGCTCACCTCCATCATCATGGTGAGAGATCAGGAGGAGTAGGATAGAGAAGGTGAAAGAAGGAGGCCATGTTGATAGTAACACTTGCAGGTTTAGAGGATTCATGTTTTGTAGTATGTAATGGTGCCCTCTTGTGGATTATTTCAAAAACTCTATTTATGAGGAGTCCTCATAGAGCCAGTGGCTGCAGTGGTTCTGTGTTTGTCTCTTGATATGTAAGTGAGAATCCTCTCATCACACACTATCTGTCATTTTTCCTCTCAGGGTGGGAAGGTGCTTAACTACAGTCACCCCATCCTCGTCTTCTTCTTCCTGCTGACTTTCACCGTCACCACCATCATGCAGTGTTTCCTGATGAGCGTGTTCTTCAACAACGCCAACCTAGCGGCTGCCTGCAGCGGCATCATCTACTTCACCCTCTACCTGCCTCACATCCTGTGCTTCGCCTGGCAGGACCGCATCACAAAAAACATGAAGTTGGCCGCCGTATGTCATTTTTTTGTGCTTCAAGACTTTTTCAAAAACAGGCAAACACACAGATACTGTTTCAACACAAGCTTTGCAAGTGTAGTGAGTATTTAAAGGACCAGTGTGTAGGATTTAGTGGCATCTATTGGTAGAAATGGGATATGATATTCATGATCATATTTTCATTAGTGTATAATCACCTGAGACTAAGAACCATTGTGTTTTCATTAGCTTAGAATGAGCCATTCATATCCACACTGGGAGCGGGTCCTCTTCCACAGAGTCCGCCGTGTTGCACCCCCACGTTTCTGAAGTAGCCCGGAATGGACAAGCCAAACACTGGCTCTAGAGAGGGCCTTTGGTTTTTTTTTGCGTTACGTGAACGTAGGTTCTCCTACACGCTTGGAAAGGGAGCAGGGGCGAGGGGTGGGGTACTCAGTTGGTTGCAATCTGCAACCTCAGCGCTCGGTGCCACTAGATTCCTACACACTGGTCCTTTAAATACAATTTCGTGTTTTTAAGGGAAGTAGAATGGTCGGCCATTCTACTTCCCATTCCAAACCTCATACTGGCAAAGACCTGCACCCTCCCACGCAGAAATGGCTGATCCAGGTTAGTATCACTGCCCTTGATATTTTAAATGCCCCTTACCTGTGCATGTTTATATTGAAGCACCCTGTGATTGGAAGGTTGTTGCTTCACTCAGAATGGCAAGTAAAACCTGAGATGGAGAAGTCGAAGACTAGTTGTACTGGAAAGGTCAATATAAAGTATATAATGAGTCAAGGCCCCAGAATTTTGAGCCTGTCTTGATAATGTTTAAGATATTTCGCCATCTCCTCTGCCAAGACGATAAAACCGTTAAGAGTAGATACACGTTACCCACAAAACCATTGTAGTAGATTGTCAGAGGAGAACTTTTCACGTGTGACAGATAAATCTTGACCAGATGTAACCAGGACAAGGCTCTACTATCTGTCTCCTCCAGATCCTGAGAAACCTGAACCAGAGAACATGGAGAAGGATGTTGAGAGCAGGGGCACACCAGAGACATACATCTGCAACGGCTCAGCCAGCCGGAAAACCTGCAAGCACCAAAGTAAGAGGGAACGACTGTTGAGAGAGAAGGAGCTGCTGAGACGACAACAGGAAACTCCAAATCAGGAGGAGTGTGAGGAGTCAAGGAGGGAAGGTGAGGACACAAATACAAAACTGTAGCCCAGGATTACCTGAAAGAAAGACTGAGTGGAGATTGACACCAAAGTGCATGTGGACGCTCTGAGGACATCTGGTGGACAGGCAGGCATGAGAGATGAGAGAACAGGGAACAATTGAGGGGCAAAACAAAGAAAAAGAAAAAGTGTGGCTGCGTCCATATCCATGATGAATACGAAGTGTAACCGACAAGTATTCCTATTAGGGACATTGGGAATTTGACGTTGCATGTGAAAGGTTACTGGACGCCATTTGTCAAACATGATAAAATCTTCGACATTTATGACATGTGATATTCCAGCTAGGTGAAATATCTTTAAATTGTTTGAATAAGAAATTTTTATGTGGTTTTTGAAACTTTCTATCACACCAATGGACATATCAGAAAACTATTAATTTCTTAATTTAAATTGACATTAAGACCGCAGCTATCTTGTTAGTTCCATTATATTATAATTAAGGGTGAGTGTTAATGGCTCTTTTTGTATTTGCTTTCCTATGCAGGTCAGTTGTTCTTTGAGCCCGACCCAGTGGGCCTGGTGATGGGAGTGCAGGTCCAGGACCTGGTAAAGGTGTTTGGTGGAAGCTCTCGTCCAGCGCTAAACTGTCTCAACATAAATTTCTACGAAGGCCAGATCACATCCTTCCTAGGACACAACGGGGCAGGAAAAACCACAACTATGTAAGCTGAAATCAAATTTCGGAAATTATGAATCCCATAAATTTTCTAAGTGCAAAGCAGGTAAACAGTATTGTTGCGTTTGTTTGAAGAGATCAGACTGAAACCATCTGAAAAGATGTTTTTTTCATTTGCATGGCTTTCACAGCAGAGTCTATGCTTTTGGAGAGCTCCCGGCAATAATATTTCCATTTGAACATGATTATCAGATCTTATTATACTCTTTTTAAATTGGCTATTTAGAAACCCCCCCCTTTCTTAGCCTCACGTTCAAACTGAACGTGGGTGGTGAATCGGAGATTTACCCACAGCTTGGCCATGCCTGTGTCATGGATCTGACACTGTTTTCCAGGTCCATCCTGACCGGCCTGTTCCCTCCTACATCTGGCACAGCCTACATTAATGGAAGAGACATCAGGACTGACATGGACGTCATCCGTTCCTCTATGGGCATGTGTCCTCAATACAACATGCTCTTCAAACAGTAAGTTACATTGGAGATGCTCAAATCAGCTCAGTGTGACTAAGTCAAAAAATCACTTGCACACAGTATTGCCGAACTTTTGGAAAAGAGAAGCTATGTATTTTGAAGGGACAAGAATTAGTTGTTGATTGTATTTTGTTTTTTAAAAGTTATTAATTGGACTTTGAAAGTTTGGAATGTATTCAGCTGTGATAAAGCGAGGAACAGACTTTGCAAGAATTAGTGCACACTTTTCAAAAATCTAAATCAGAGGCTTTGATGGCAGCTTAAAGTTGAGAGCCAGCGCCTTGAAGCATCCACACAGCGAAAAACAACTGTCAAAACAACAATTTTACACTCTCCCTCTTCAAGTGTCCTTATTACCGTTGCCCTGTTTTTGTTCTAGTCTCACGGTGGAAGAGCACATCCTGTTCTACTCACTGCTGAAGGGTCGGACTCAGGCGGAGGCAGAGAAGGAGGTCGAGGACATGCTGGTGGACCTAGGGCTGCCTCACAAGAGAGACGATGAGGCTCAGAACCTCTCAGGTCAACCACTTATTTCTATGTGTGTGTGTGTGTGTGCGCAAGAGACAGCGTGAGATGATTACATTAATGATTTCATATTTTTCATATATATTAATTTATTTATTATTCTACAGGCGGTATGCAGAGGAAACTGTCTGTTGCCATGGCGTTTGTTGGAGGGTCGAAGGTCGTGATCCTGGATGAGCCCACCTCAGGAGTTGACCCCTATTCCAGGAGATCTATTTGGGACCTCCTTCTGAAATACAGAAATGGTAAAAAAGTCGCAAAGTCACAAACGCACATTTTACCCCTTTAGCTCCATGCTCAGTCTGCCTTAATGCATATTTTAAACCTCCATGTACATAACTCACCCCATGGTCTGCTTTTTACTGTTACACTTAAGACAATGAAGACTGAAACCACATCTTTTGCAGCTCCTCACCCCTCCTGAGGCACTTGAATTAAGTAGCAAAATGATCAAGCGGAAAAATTCAGCTACACAGTTGCAACAAAAGCAAAAAATGTAGTCATAAAATCCACATTTTTTAGAATCTGTTGACAAAGGCCCTTGGAAGCTTTGGTTAACTGTATTTTTCGTCTGTTAGAATGAACTGAAATTTCCCTTTGATTCAGCAAAAGGGCTTTATCAAAAGTTTAACCCTTGTGCAGGCCGTACAGTGATTCTGTCCACCCATCACATGGACGAGGCCGACCTGCTGAGCGACCGCATCGCCATCATCTCCAAAGGACAGCTCCACTGTTGCGGGTCTCCCCTCTTCCTCAAGAACTGCTTTGGAGTGGGTTTCTATCTGACACTGGTGCGCCGCATGAAGGATCTGAGGAAGAAGGAGGTGAGCTTTGCCTTTTTCACAGCATCAACCAGCTGCAGTGTTTTCTTTCCCCTGTCTGTTCATTCTGCATCAGAAATTCCACCTGTTTCTAAAGTAGACACACAAAAGGGAACACTTGCTTTTCATCCACTGAGGAAAGGTTTGCTTTTCTGGCAGGATTTTTTTTGTTGCATTGTTAAAGGTGTGCTTGTCATCGCTGCTTCTATCAGAATGACTGCGACTGTGCCTCAGACTGCTCCTGTTCCTGCTCCATATGTACCGGATACAAAGATCAGTCTCAGAACCAATCCCAGCACCTAGACAGAGTTTTAGATGGTAAGTGTATACCGTACATTTCTTTTACTGTAACTGCATAATCATCGGCCACTCGCCCTCTGTTTGCATGCATGTGTTCTTTTGCACCTCTATATTACTGAGGACCAGCTTGAGATATAGAGCTTGTGAGCGAAATAGTTTTTGAAAAGGGAGGACATCTTGGATTGTCCTTCTTCAAAGGGCTGTTTTGGAGTTAAACTTGGTTTTTGGCTTAAGGTTGAAATTAGACGGAGGTTAAGGTTAGGCATTAGTCATCAGGATAATGGTTGGGGTTAGGCATGTAGTTATGATGGTTAAGGTTAGAGTTAAGTGACTAGAAAAATTTATGAAGGTTTACTTTACTTATTAATTAGTGAGAGTTTAACACTCAAAAACTTGCTTAATTAGGACTGTGTGGGTCTGGTTTTCTCTCATTTTACTGACATTGTGCTGGCAACACAAACAAGCAACCCCACAGCTGTCATAACATTTTGATTCAAATATCGCCGACTCCTGATTGGTGCACGGACGTATGTGTCTTAACCTTTTTCCAGTAGAGCGCCGTCCGCTTAAAACCAGAGAGGAGACGGCAGATGAAAATACTGAACTAGAGCTCGCCCACGTGAAATAATCAGTACCTTTTCAGCTTGGTCGGAAAATCATCTGCCGAACTGCTAATAGTAAGAAGTTTATTGAGAAAAGAGGTTTTTTTTAGGGCCTTTAAGTCAATGAGGGGTCAGCAGTGAAAATGTGTGTGTGTCACTTCCAGGAATGTGTATGTATCTGTGCGCGCTGGTTGGAGTTCGCGAGTGGCCCACTTATCTTAAGTTGTAGAATAGATGCAGAAACAAGACAGTATTTTTCCAATTTTATAATTTAGTGGTGATATTGATCCAGGAGCCTTTTCCTCCTACTTCTGCCTGAGGACACTCTACTTGAGATGCAAAGCCATGAATTTTTCCAAGCACAAATTACTCCTGCATTTCGGTATCTGAATAATTGCGTTTGTTTTTTTTTTTTTTTTTGGGGGGGGGGGGTTGCATAATAACCAGTTTCCCTGCCTTTGTCGTTGGTTTCTGCTATTTTGGGAACTTCTGTTATTCTCCGTCCTCTTCCCAGGGGATATAGACAGCATCACCGGCCTCATCCACCACCACGTCCCAGAAGCCAAACTGATTGAGATGATTGGACAGGAGTTGACCTACCTGCTCCCCAATAAAGGGTTCAAGCATCGGGCGTATGCCAGTCTGTTTAGGGAGCTGGAGGAGACTCTTGCTGATATAGGCCTCAGCAGCTTTGGCATCTCCGATACATCACTAGAGGAGGTACTTCCTGACGAACTTCAAACTGCAGTGGCTGAACAGTGAACGTACATTTACTGAAGTACTGTATTTAAGCATATTTTTGTAGGTAATCTACTTGAGAATTTCCACTTTATACTTTTTTTTCTCTTTTTTTTAGTCCACTACATTTATCTAACTGCTATGGTTACTAGTTACTCTTCTGATTAAGACTTTCACATAAAAAACAGGTGATAAACTTTTAAAATAAAATGCATTAATAAAGATCAAATCAGTGTCTTGCAAACTGTTCGGCTTGTGACCCCTACTGCATACATATCAGTACGAATCTTCAAGTTCAATAAAGGACAATGAAAAACCTGCATCTTATAACTTCTGAGCTTAAAGGATGAACTTATATTTAATGTGTGAAAAGTTATGAAAGTTAAAATCCGTTTTGGCTTTTTTGGGCTTTTTTTTCTTAGATATTCATAAAGGTCACTGCAGATGGAGAAGCAGCGAATAATGCCACCACTCCTGGTAAATACCGCCACTGATATTCTACATGGCCTTTTCCTGGAATTGAATTTCTGACCCATTGCCCTGTCTCTCTCTGACGTGTTGTTATCCATTTGTCTCACACCTGTTTTTTTTAATGCTGTTATTGTTGTGTATCCCCTAACGGACTTATGCAGCTGTCACTTGACCTGTAGCTACAGTACTTGTATAAACCTCACATGTGGTGTGGTGCATCATATGTCAGTTGTAACCCTGTTTGTGTGTGTGTGTGTGTTTTGTGTCTCACTTTTGTGTCGCACTCCCACCTCTAGAGCAGTGGATGTTGCAGCGGAGAAAAAACGACTTTAAATTTGGTGTAGAGGGAGGTGAAGGTCAGAGATTTGAGAGCCACTTGACAGAGCTCTGGCAATCTAGAGGCTTTTTTTCTCTCTTGTTGACTCTACCGGACCTGGATCAATCAGAAGGAATTTCGTCAATTAAATTTTAATTACTTCCTTTTTTCCAGGTGGGGTTTATCACAAGGGGACAGTTTGTATCTCATTATGTAAGGTATCCATAACGGATACAGTATTCCAATTAATAAAAACCCTCTCTGAGACTGTTTAAATGTTATGGCAATAATGAAGTTAAGTCTCAATCTATTGGCGCTCCAATGCAGCTCGAGTGATCCAGGTCTGGGAAGATGAACTTGTAGAGTAAACAAGAATGCAGGGAGCTTTCAGAAACGTTTTGCTGCTTCCATGCTTTTTTTCTTGCACAGCAATACTTCAGATTCCTACATTTACTTATTTATACTTCAGTCTTGCACAGAACAAAAATCAGAAGCCTCAGATGACTTTAGGTGTTCTGCTCAGTCAAATCTCAGCGGTAGGGCTGCTGCTGATCCCAGGCCTGCTTCTCCAGTTTGCTAAAACTGCCTCTCTTGCAAATTTTTTGTCCCCCCATAGATATTTTAAGGACATTACTTACTGTATGTTTTCTAATGGACCACAGAACATAATGGTGTGAATGGCACTACCCATGGTGCATCGGACAGCGGTGCAGGAAAGGGCTCCGTGCAGGTGAAAGGCGCCACTCTGATCCTGAAGCAGTTCCACGCGCTGCTGGTAAAGAGGTTTCACCACGCCACAAGAAGCAAGAAAGACTTCCTTGCACAGGTTCGTGCTGCTGACAGTTACTACTGGAAGTTTGGACTGATAGTAAACTTGGGAGCTGCGAATAGTGAAAAGTTCGTATCCACTGTGGAAGCAGATGAGTTGATATATTTACCAAAGACAAAACACATGAGTGCCAGAGGGTTTTTGTCAGAATAATGTGGAAATACAATGATGAAAACAAGTGAATATTTGACTAATTCTACTGTGTAATCCATAACAGGTGGAGAATATACAGTAATGCACAGGCATTCTTTTACATTTCTTAAAATTAATTTTTAACAGGCTTCCAGAGTGTTGTGACTGATTTATATCTGTGTGATTTCAGATCGTCCTCCCTGCCAGTTTCATCCTGATAGCTCTGATCTTCACCGTGATTGTCCCCCCGTTTGGAGAGTATCCCAGTCTGACATTGACACCCTGGATGTACGGTCAACAGTTCACCTTCATCAGGTAAGACCTCATGACAAACACTGTGAAATGGCAATTTGCCAGACCCCCTGCTAATTGATATTACTTTTTTTAAGTAGCTATAAATAGTTCGATGTACAGGACACTGACTTTAGATATGATGTCAGTTACATATCACATTAACACCGAGGTACCTGAGAGATTGACGGTGATAAGCTTGCTTATATTTCTTCAGTGTCTACAACCACATTTTCTCTTTTCTATTTAGTAATGAGCAACCATTTGACCCCAAAATGAAACACTTCAAAGAGCGTCTGTTAAACCAACCAGGCATGGGCACGCGCTGCATGCAAGGAGAACCGCTAGGGTGAGTATCACCACTATAGAAAAGGATTGGATTGGACAAGGGATAGGATTGGACAGAACAGGGTAGAAAAGGATGCGGTTATTACACGAGTGCATATTACTTCTATTGTTCAAAACAGGTGGTGAAGGCACCCTGGGCCATTATAAGATAATGAGGAAAAGCTGCTCTCAAACCTTGTCTTCAATGCCTGGAAAACATACCGTCAATTTGTTTTATACATCCATATTCTTTATTCATGCATTTACACTTCAGGCAGAAGGAAATGCAGAAGTCTGACCTGATAACACTCAACACATCAGTGAAATAACATTTAGATTTGTCGTGGGGAGAATTGTTTCGACAGTTCTCAATCATCAGACAGTATCGGGACCATATGATATGAGGTACAATGAATTTACAGGAGTTACCAGTGTAGAGAGACATAATACAGAGCAAGCATTTAGTTGTAGCAACACAAATGATAAAATACACACAAAAACACATATGTTTGTTTCTTGGATCGCATTTTTAATTCAGTAGGAGTGGACAGAGACAAAGCATGTAATAGATGATCCAAGGTCCAAATCATATACAGTATACCTAAGTGGATACATACGTATTGCCTCTAAAGGCTCATTGATTTTACCTTTTGCACTGGGATTTCTCCTCTCACTATCCTCCAGAATGCCCTGCAGCAACAGTACATCAGAGTGGGACTATCCTGATGTGTCCCCCGTGGTCAGCAACATCCTACTGAGTCCTGAGTGGAACTGGAGAAACCCCTCCCCCTCCTGCCAGTGCAGCACCAGTAAGAAGTTGACCATGATGCCCATCTGTCCTATCGGCGCGGGAGGCCTGCCCCCCCGCCAGCGGATCGAGGTCACGGGAGACACGATGCTGGATCTGACAGACAGGAACATCTCTGACTACCTGGTTAAAACCTACCCCAGTCTCATCAGAACCAGGCATGTTTACGTCTGCATTCAACTGATGAAACTTGGGACCATTACATGAGAAATACCAATGTGTTAAAACCATCAGTGGCTTAAAAACATACCTCAAACCAAATTAAAAACACAATTCTATCTCTCTGACGATGCTGCTGCAAACAATATCTTCTTCAAAGATTACAAAAATGCTTTAAACAAGCTACGATTGCTCTGTAAATCATTTTGCCTGACGACTTATTTAACCCATTTAAATACCTCTCTGCTTAGTCAAATTGTGATTTGCATTTCACAGTTTGAAGAGCAAATATTGGGTGAACGAGCAAAGGTAATAATTTGCACTTTATTGCTGTAAGTCTCTTTCCATACCTGTCGGTCCTAGTCTCCCTCTCCCTCCTATTCATTACGAGATTTTAAAGACAAATTGATGTGGATTAATGAGTGTAAGTCCTCTGTCTCTGTTGTCAGATATGGAGGTCTGTCAGTAGGAGGACAACTGCCCATCCTCGACGTGAGCCCCAAAGACATCCAGGATGTCTTCCATCAGCTGGGACAAATGCTCAACATCACAGGGGTAATTATTACCTCTGCCTAGGAGGTCCTGTTTTCTCCCGTGTCTGTTTATTTGTTTGTTTGTCAGCAGGATTAGGCAAAAAAGTGATGAAGTGATTTGCACTGAACTTCGTGGAGGGATGGGGCATGGGACAGGGAAGAACCCATTACAATTACGGGCATATCCGGATCATTTACTATGAATTTGTATTTTTTTCTATGAAATCTGGTGTATGTTTTTGTTTGACATTGGCCTTGGCGGAGTTCTGCACTCTACTGAGTGCCATTCTAGTAGCTTGGTTGTTCATTACTGACATGAGAGTACTGTCCATTAAGTCACTTTACAATGAATGTTGTCTTTCACAGGGTTACAATTCTGGACTTGCGCTGAGGGAGATTGGTCCTTTCTTACGATACATGGAAAGTGAATTCAATATAAAGGTAGGTGTGGGTTGTAACTAACCAGCGAGCGGCAGAAATTATGTGCAAAACGTTCCCTTGTCCGAGGTCTACCGCCGGTGCTTTGCTTTTACATTACAAACTTTTCACTTTACAAACTCTGTCATATCACAGGGACACTAACTGATGGCTTTAATAGCTTTGCTCCCCACATAAAGTAATGAAGGTTATATGTAAGGAAGGTCAGCTGGCAGCTCCATGTATTGTGGATCAAGACTGTAATTATCAAGTAAGAGGGCTGTGTAGATGTATTAAATTCACTCTGCTCTCTGCGGTCAGGTTTGGTATAATAATAAAGGCTGGCACGCCATGGTGGCCTTCATGAACGTGGCCAACAACGCCATCCTGCGGGCCTTCCTACCCCTAACCTCCAACCCTTTCGAGTTTGGCATCACCGCCATCAACCACCCTCTGAACCTCACCAAAGAGCAGCTTTCCGAAGTCACTGTGTGAGTGTCACTTTTATGCTTATTTGTTATTTATTTATTTGTTTTTATATTTCTTCGTACATTAAAAAAATCCCATTAATATAAAAGATGTGTATGCAAAGACATTAACGTACGATACATACAAACATTTTTACCTACTGATACCTCGATACACTGTACATGAAATTAAAGTAAACAAAAGCTTGTGCAGGAGAGGTAGGAAGCTAAAAAGCTTTTACAAAGACCTCTCCTAAAAACCCAAGGAAAGACAAACACTATTACACTAAATAAAAATAGAAAGCCGGTACACAGTAAAGAGAAAAGAAAAAGAAAGAAGAAGCAGGTGTGTGTTTGCATACCAGCCTTTTTGAAAATATTATGGCATTTTTAACATTTGGTATCCCCAGACCAGACTGCACAGTACTGACTTTATTGGCTTCTTCCTCCAGGTTGACCACCTCGGTAGACGCCGTAGTGGCGATCTGTGTTATTTTTGCCATGTCCTTCATCCCCGCCAGCTTCGTCCTCTACCTCATCCATGAGCGCGTCACCAAGGCCAAGCACCTGCAGTTTGTCAGTGGGGTCAACCCTACAGTTTACTGGGTGGCAAACTTCTT
Source organism: Xiphias gladius (assembly GCF_016859285.1). Lineage (NCBI taxonomy): Eukaryota > Metazoa > Chordata > Actinopteri > Istiophoriformes > Xiphiidae > Xiphias > Xiphias gladius. The sequence goes on along the minus strand of NC_053413.1, from coordinate 21,290,691 downwards.
CTGGGACATGGTGAGTCAGGAAGGGTTGGAATCGATATAAAAATCTACATCTAATTATACAGATTTCAGTTTTCAAATGATTATAGGCTTTAAAGTGTTAATTCACATGTCATATTAATAGATATACTCCACTTTTAAAGCAGATTGAAATTGTGGATCTGAGTGAATTTGTATCTTACATCTTGTTACTTTTGTATAATAGTTGATTTCTGTATTTATTATCTCATATGAATGCTGTTTTTCTCTCCTAGATTAACTACTCTCTCAGCACTGCAATGGTGGTTGGCATTTTCGTGGCTTTTGACAAAAAGTGTTACACATCACCGTCCAACCTGCCAGCACTAATTGCACTGCTTCTTCTGTACGGGTAAGGCTTTGCTTAGTAGTCACGTGGTTCTGTTTTGTTTTGCGCTTCGAAAACAAACGCAAAGTGGATATGGAAAGGAATCACAGGTGAGGTAATGATATTCTGTAAGCACCCAAAGGGTCTTATTAGGATGTCTCATCTCTAAAGAAAGTACAAATTTGTATCTGAATGAGACAAGAGGAACAGGATAACAAGCCAATTCACCGACAAAGAAATCCACAGAGAGAGAACAAAATGCATAAATGACATGAAAGGGAGGTGAAATAAACTAAAAAAAAAAAGACAGAAAATGAATGAAGACTCTGATGACTTGAACTTACATTGGAATATTTCTCTTCCCTCTGGCTGCTTTTCCTTATAGATGGTCAGTGACACCCATGATGTATCCCATGTCCTACATATTCAACATCCCAAGTACTGCGTACGTCTCTCTGTCCTGCATCAACCTGTTCATAGGCATCAACAGCAGCGCCATCACCTTCATCCTGGAGCTTTTTGACAACAATCGGGTATGGACATATAAATGCTAAAATATTGCAAGAAAAAACACAGCTAAGACGATTAATTTCTGTCAACATTAATTATAAGGTTCAGATCTTTCGCTGTACAAATGCTTATTTGAATATAGCTCTCACATTAGGTCTTGTATTTGGATGATCCGCTTTATTTCCAATACAGTTGCACCCACAACTAGGTTTCAACTTTTTCATAAAAATCAGATTACGTCTGGTGTGCGGTACCCTACGCAGTTCAGTGGTGTTGCAGCGCCGTGTTTGCTGGTGTACTGCTTCATCTGAGGAAAAATTCTAATCGGGGCAAATAGTATAACCGCTGGGTGCACTGATTAATAAATGGGGGCAGCAGAACAAGCCATAAACATAACACAGAGATATTATCACCTTATAAATGTTATTTTGGTGATCTTTTAGCAAATGGTTGCCTCTTTACACATCCAGCAGTCACAGAGCAGCATCAGCATTCATTTGGAATAATGTTTCTGATCACTTGGCAAATCTGTCCAACATTAACTCCAATATTTGCGATGGATTTAACAAAAGCTTATTTGCTGAAAACAGCTGCCTGCTGAATTTTGAGTGAACCAAAGTAGTAAATTTGTGGGCCGTAAAAAACTGAAACAAAGCTGAAAGACGTTTCGGTGCTCCGTAAAGCTGAGGGGAACTGTAGAGTCCGGTGATAATTATCTACAAATGACACGTTTCACCTTACACCGTCATTTTCCCATAATATTTTTTCCCATAATTTTAATATAAACAATGGATCAAACCACTATTTGTATTTGTACTTTTATTGGTCCCATTTCCAAATGAATGCTAATGTTGGTGCCTCTCTGCTGTATGTAAAAAAGGAAACTGTTTTGCTAAAACATTGTTGTTCAGTTGCACAAAAGTGGTCGTAAAATCAATTAATGTGGCTTTAAGCGTTATTATTTGCAGGACGCTTGACTCCTTTAATGGATCATACTGATTTGTTACGTCCTAGTAAATCCAGTAATTTTCAAGTTTTCAGTGCTGTCTCAAGTGCTGTGTGCCTTTTAGGGTACTAGAGGGAGAGATCAATGAACAACATCAAGTCAATGTTAACGCAGACTGGCAGGGGCAGAGCGACCAAATTGAGGTTTGGATTCAGGAAACCACTTGGTGTGTGGGAAGACAGTGTATGAGTCTGGTGTGCAAAGTCAATAGAACTTTTTCACAGCAGACATTTGGACTTGTAATTGAAGGAAAAGCACGGCTGTTACTCTTAACATCAACGGTGACTTCGTCCAGTTAAAGTGTACCAGGAGGTCACACCAGTGTAAAAGTGAGCCAGCATGAACAGTACCAGGACCTTGAAACTGAATCGACTAAATTGTTTATATTATTTTTTATGCTGTGACAAAGTCTCTTTCATGAAAAACGGCTCTTTGACGAAAACTAAACCACAACTTTATAGTAGCTTCGTGCACAGAGAGAAAATAATGTGGTGCAGCTGGGGAACAGACTGGCGATAAGATGAGTCACAGGTGCGCAGGGGAGGGGAACACACTGAGTTTACGTGTTGGACCGGTGAGGAATGGGAGGATCTGAGCATGTAAGACAGTGATGACAACTGCCAACAGTCACTCTGGCAAGTGTTTAAACAAACCTGGTACAGCTACTGCGTGGCATCTGTGTTTTTTTGTTTTCGTTTTTTTTTAATGGAAAAAAAAAAGGTAACAGAAGTAGGAGGAAAAAGGGCACAGATGCTGCTATCATTGTGACAGGTGACTTCCTGCTCTGTCAAAAAATGGAGACGCTTCCTCCCACCAGTCGGTTCTCTCCACCGTACATCTGTACTCCTCCCCCTGGCTCTCGTTGATGAATTTCACACCAGATGAGCCATGAGGAAACCACCGGAGGTGGTGTGACCCACGTTTTTGTTATGTTGACATTTCCAACAGCATAAACTTAATTTTTTTTCATTACTTGCAGTAAATCACAACTGCATGCATTCTTATGATTATTCAACTGAACAGTGATCACTGGACTAAAGGAGGTTCTGTTGCATTTTTTTCTCTATACATTACGTCTCTTCCTTTGCAAAATTACCAAAATTTAGGACACGGTAATGGATCTCTTATCAAACTAGTCGTTAAAATTGCAAAAAGCCCAAGTTATGCTCAATAGTGATGAACAGGAGGTGCAACTCAAATTGCTCAAACGTGACTGGTTGGTGGTTGTGTACACTTGACCGTAGCTCTGTTGACCCGGGTTCAATTACAAAAGCGTGCAAATTAGTTTTCTGCTTTACGTGAAGCTTGAGCAGGTTTTTAAAGTTAGATGATGAGTAAAAACCATAATTATAAAAGCCCAACTTTAACCACAAACCTACACATAATAACTTTAACAGAAGTTGTTTTAGTGTATTTAGTTGGTATTTTATAATGATGCAGTGATGTCCATTATTTGGCGCACTACTTCAGCAATGGGTCAGAAGTTTAATTTACTCCGAGATATTTCCTGCACAGCATCGAAAGGCCAAGTTTAGTCTGATGTTTATGTCAAAGTCTAGTATCAGTCCTGCTCTTCAGCGAAATGAATGTGTATCGTTGCTTTTCTGTTTCTAGTCTCTGCTGATGTTCAATGAGTGGCTGAAGAAAGGCCTGCTGGTGTTTCCTCACTTCTGCCTGGGGCGAGGACTGATAGACATGGCCATGAACCAGGCTGTTACTGACGTTTATGCCAGGTTTGGTAAGTACTGTGTACTTCTGCGTCATTTTAGTTGATGAAATTCCACGAGTTTCCCATCAGCATTTCATGATATACAGCATCATTTCCATCACTAAACATGTTTCACATAAATGTTTTGGTTAGGAGCCTTGTTTGGCTTTGCAGTAATTACTAAACACTGCATAAGCCATTTGAGTTATTGTTCAATTATCCCACTCTTTCCAGTGGGAAGAAAGGAAAAGTTTTACAATACGAACCTTTATTAATCAGAATTCTAGTCGTTTGTGACCAGCTACTCCTTAGTCATGTCAGATTTTGAGCGACAAACGACTCTGTAGTTAATATGAGTTATCCCTGTTCTCACTCACTATCCGGAAAAGTTCTGTTTGTTTAGCCTGTGAGATATATAAAATAAAATCATGCGGGGTTTTCTTTTTACTCACTGCACAAAGGGTTCGTTTTCAGTATAGACCTCGACCTCTGTTTCCAGGTGAAGAGTACACCGTGGACCCTTTCCGGTGGGACTTTGTAGGGAGAAACGTTGCTTTCATGGCGGTGGAGGGCTTTGTCTACTTTATTCTCAATCTTCTCATCCAGTACCGGTTCTTCTTGGACCACTGGTAAGGGACTGGCTTAACCCAGATCAGTATACAGATTTACATACACAGCATCCCAACCTCTCGCCAAGCTCTTAACGAAGCGCAGCTCCGCTGTACTGAATATTTTGCTGACAGATGATTTTCTCGTACCCTCCAGGTTATCAGACTACAAGCAGACTCCAACACTAGATGAAGATGATGATGTGGCAGCAGAGAGGCAGAGAATATATGATGGAGGGAGCAAGACAGACATCCTGCACATCAGGGACCTCTGTAAGGTAAAAATCACTGACTCGAACAGGTCTGTGACTACACATAACTTCATGTAATGCCAATTCTATATTTAATAGAAACTGTATGTAAAATACACTCCGTGGTTTCTTTTTGGCCATTCTGAAAACCCATTTAATTTTTTATCAATGTTTTAGTTCAGCTTTCATCCAGATTTATATGAAGATACAGTTAAATGAAATGTCATTCCCCCCGAGGTGCCAAGGAGCAAAAAGGAGGTTTGAATCAGAATATTCATGTGCACATCCACAAAACCTCGGTGGGATGGGTGCTGGATACAAATACAATCCCATATTAGAATTACAGCTCCCCTTTAATTCCATTATTTTATTGGCAATGTTTCGGCAAACCTCAGGTGTTTATATCTAAAAAGAAATAATAATAAAAAAAAAATACACACACACACACACACCAAAAAAGGAGGTCATAAGATGGACACAACAATACAGACAAAACAATGGGAAAATAACAAGTCGGCAAGTCCTTAACAAGCCTGACAGCACATAACGTAATAAATATTAATTCATAGAAATTATTATTATGATGAACTGTAGCATTAACAGCAAATGACAGCAGATAAAGAAAGGAAGGGAATACATGTATAATATGTAAATATATAAAAACACATATAATGCAAAAAAATTTACATGCTAAAGATGATATATAATATATATATGCAGATTAATCCTTTAAAAAAATAAACCAGCATATTGTTTATCACCGATAATAAACTTTTAAAGAGTACACAAATAAAGTGAGTCACTATGCTTCCCTGCCTTCTCTGCACAGACGTATGTGGGCAGGAAGAGGGCAGCTGTGGACCGGATTTGTGTTGGCGTCCCTGCAGGAGAGGTAAAGTCACTGAGTTCACTGAGAGCTACCAAATCCTCTGGCTTTTTTTTTTTTTTTTTTTTTTTTAATTTCCAGTACTCAAGTTTTTTCTTTTAGTAAAGTAAACCAGACACCTACAGATGCAGTTGATATGCAGTTATTGTCCTATACCATTAGCAGGCAGCATAATTAAGTATATTTACCTATGGTCTAATTTTGTCTGGGTGTGTCTATCTATGTTATATTTCCATTTTTCTTATACATGAAAGTATTAATAAAAATGTATGTACATTTCTAGTCATTTTTATGAAGCCAAACAGAATATTAGAGATTTGTAAGGTTATCAGTAGTCATTCTCTCAATAGTGAGTTTGTTTCAGTGCTTCACTTTCAGTATCTCAGCTGAATGTGTTTTTGTATTGAGAGCCTGATTGTCTTTTGTCCTGTTAGTGTTTTGGTCTCTTGGGAGTTAATGGAGCTGGAAAGACTACAACTTTCAAAATGCTGACTGGTGACTGTGACGTCAGCTCCGGGGAGGCTACTGTGGCTGGTTACAGGTACATAAACATCAGTCATTTCTGTCCCTGGACGATACAACACAAACCTTTTTCAGGGCTGGATTGGATGGTACTTATTTTTTTTTTAAAAAAACCATCTTTGCTTTTGGTTTATCCTGCACACAGTTCCAGATGGGTAACAACTGGAAACAGTCCAATGAGTAGGAAAAGTTTAAAGACCTAGAAGGTCATTTAAATATAATTTGCTGTCTGTGATTAAAACCCATGTGTTTCTCTAAATAGGGAAAAAAGGTAATGATCGACAATTAAGTTTTTAAAGCCCTAAACCAAATTCTGTCATGGAGCAGAGGGTTTGGTGCCAGTATTCTAATGAAAAAATATTTTCATGCCAACTTTTTAAAAGTTCCCAGTTTTACCCTCAGAATTCTTGTCAGAACACATGCATACATACAGTTATGCATTCATTAGTATTTGGACATTGACAAAAATTTTGTATTTTTGCTTCTGCAGACCACAATAGACTTGAAACGAAGCCATCGACATGTGATTGAAGTGTAGACGTTCAGCTTTAATTCAGGGGGTTTAACAAAAAATATCACATTAACTGTGTAAGAATTACAGCCATTTTCAGAGTCCCTTATTTTCAGAGGCCCGAAAGTAATTGGACAAACCAATATAATTATAAGGATTATTATTTATTACTTGGATGAAAATCCTTTGCAGTCAATGAGTGCCTGAAGTCTGGAACCCATGGAAATCACCAAATGCTGAGTTTCCTCCCTTGAGGAGGAGCTTTGCCAGGCCTTTGTTGCAGCTGCCTTCAGTTGCTGCTTGCCTACGGGTCTTTCTGCCCGAAGTTACCTGTATGTACAATATATATGACAAAAACAGATTTATCCATTAAATAAATAAATATAATTAAGAAGATTAAGTTGTCCTGTTTTATTTATTCAGATTTGACATAATTTTGACCATAGGAATCAGCATACTCTCAGTCCTAGATGACGTTTTAAATAATGTCATACAGTCTAACCATACTCGGAATTGATTGCTATTTGGTTATTCCTACAGTGTTATATGCTCTGTCAATGCAATGAATGGCAACTGCAGTGTGTCTTGTTTTGTAGCATCCTGACAGAGATTCTGGACGTGCACCAGAACATGGGCTACTGCCCTCAGTTTGATGCCATTGATGAGCTCCTTACTGGCAGGGAGCATCTCTACCTCTATGCTCGTCTCAGAGGGGTTCCCGAGTCAGAGATCCCCAGAGTGAGTAGGAAACCAGCCGCTTTACATCTTATATTGTCTAAGGGTGTCTCATTCTGCTACCCCAATGAAAATATTTGGCTAAGACGTAGACAGAGAGCTTATCTGTTTGGGCACCCCTGGTCCAAATTTCTGTCACTGTGAATAGCGAATAAAAGATTTATTGATTTCCAAAAGGCATCACAGCTTGTAAATGCTCTTTGTAGCAGCTAAGAGTCTTTCAGCCCATGTTTGGGGGATTGTCGCCAATTCCTCCTTACAAAAGGCTTTTAGTTCTGTGAGTGTCTTGGGACATCTTGCACAGCTCTTTTAAGGTCTATCCACAGATTTTCGATGTTTAGGTCGGGGGACTGTGAGGTCCATTGCAAAACCTCTTGAGGTGTGTTTAAGATCATTATCCTGTTGTAGAAGCCATCCTCTTTTCATCTTCAGCTTTTTTACAGACGGTGTGATGTTGGCTCCCAGAATTTGCTGGTATTTAATTCAATCCATTCTTCCCCTACCAGTGAAATGTTACCCGTGCCACTGGCTGCAGCACAAGCCCAAAGCACGATCGATCCAACCCCGTGCTTAACAGTTGGAGAGGTGTTCTTTTCATGAAACTCTGCACCCTTTTCTTTCAATCCAAACATACCTATGCTCATTTCGGCCAAAAAGTTCTATTTTAACTTCATCAGTCCATAGGACTTGTTTCCAAAAATCATCAGGCTTGTTTCGATATTCCTCTGCAAACTTCTGACGCCGAATTCTGTGGTGAGGATGCAGGAAAGGTTTTCTTCTGATGACTCTTCCATGAAGGTCAAATTTGTGCAGGTGTCGCTGCACAGTAGAAGAGTGCACCAACACTCCAGAGTCTGCTAGATCTTCATGAAGGTCTTTTGCAGTCAAACAGGGATTTGATCTGCCTTTCTAGCAATCGTACGAACAGTTCTCTCCGAAACTTGACCTCAACCGTTCTTGTTTACTGTCATTTCTTAATTACATTACCAACTGAGGGAAATGGGTACCGGAAAATTCTTTGCTATCCTTTTTTAGCCTTCTCCTGCTTTGTGGGCCTCAATTATTTTAATTTTCAGAGCGCTAGGCAGCTGCTTAGAGGGGGCCATGGCTGCTGATTGTCGGGACAAGGTTTAAAGAGTCAGTATTTGTAAAGCTTTGAAATTTGCATCAATTGGCCTTACCTAGCAATGCTCGTGAACATGCTAATGTTTGTTCTTTCCCTTTAATTTTGCAATAGCATTGTTATGGAGTACCCTCCAAACACATATCTTCTTTACCTGGTAGGTGGCTGAGTGGGGCATCCAGAAGCTGGGTCTGACAGAGTATGCTGGCTGCTGTGCAGGGACCTACAGTGGAGGCAACAAACGTAAACTCTCCACAGCTATTGCGATGATTGGCTGCCCCGCGCTGGTGCTGCTGGTGAGTTAGCCAATGACAAAGATCTCATCAGTCCATTATTTTGGTTTTGGGGTTTTAAGCAGGGATTTCTCAATAAAATGGTCTATGGATCCAGATGGGAAGCCATATGGGTTCAGTCAAGCCTGGCCCTCAAATGTTTCATACATTGGCAGGCAACAGCTGAGTTCTATTCAAATTGGCATAAATCTAAGGTCTATGCCATATGCTGATAGAGATAAGGATTTGGTCTCTCTCTCATATGGAATTATGTGCTCAGAGAGTCAAGTTTGCTGGTTGTTTGTGACTCTGTGTGTTTAGGACGAGCCAACGACAGGGATGGACCCGCACTCTCGACGCTTCCTGTGGAATGCCATCATGAGTGTCATTCAGGACGGCAGGGCCGTGGTGCTAACATCACACAGGTTCAGTATCTAATAATGAAATTAATTCACCGCACACATCTGCTGCGGCAGCTGACCAAACACAGTTAACTGTTCTGCCCAGAACTGTCGATGGAGTCATGACTAGATCGTTGTTTTTCTTGATTTTAATACAGAGGTCTGTGAAATTATAATTTATTGCTTATATGCATGAAATAACAGCTCTAAAAGATGGGATTATTGCTATTTTCCAACAGTATGGAGGAGTGTGAGGCCCTCTGCACTCGCCTGGCCATCATGGTTAATGGGACCTTCAAGTGTTTGGGTACCATCCAGCATCTCAAATACAAGTAAGAGGTTTTAGGTGTTTTAGCAGGCTTCTACAACGTTTAAATACTATTTTAATATTGGGAGTTAAAACCCTAAAAATAAGAGGGTATCTCAATAGTATGGGAGAGACAATTCATAATGCATCAAGATGTATGTTCCAAAAAGAGCTGACTTTTTGTGGGTACCCCTAATATATGAAGAAAGATACATTTTGACTTTGAAAATACTAATAATATGAAGTTGTACAACAGCTGCAGAGACTAAAAACACATCTACTGTATCATTGGTTAGAATTTTTGGTCCACAATGAAGTAACTGCCAGATATAATGGCACTTCCCAAGTAGTAAAATCTGTACATTTTAATATAAAGTATTGGAAAATGCACAATATATCCATAAAGATGTCTTAATTTTTATGTGCCGTTTCCCTTATCCAGATTTGGTGATGGCTACATAGTGACCATGAAAATCAAGGCAGCTAAAGTTGGCTTGTCCCCAGAACTGGAGCCTGTCGAGAGCTTCATGGAAAGCTGCTTCCCCGGCTGTGTTCAGCGGGAGAAGCACTACAACACACTGCAGTATGAGATTGCCTCCTCCTCCCTAGCCAGGATATTTCAGCTGGTGGTGGCCAATAAAGAGAGGCTCAGCATCGAAGACTACTCTGTTTCTCAGACAACACTGGACCAGGTACATCAGAGACTTCACTGTTTAATGAATGTAAGGGAATTATTCCTCATAACATTCGTGAAGGAACAATATTCAATCGCCTCCTGACAACTTATTAAACTACTACTACTATTAGATTAGATTCAATATGAAAATATATTTTTCTTCTCAGTAAGCAAAACTTTTTAATTTCTTCTTTTAAACATGACATTTTAAAAATAGCTCAAAGACTATGCTGGAAATAACTAAACTATGACTATCAATCCTGAGCAGATACATTTCGTTCCTTTTTGTGCAATAGGGGAGGGAAAAAAAGTGTTCTTATTGATCCTTTTATCGAGGTCAGTTTACTGAATCACTTTCTCCGTTGTTCAGGTGTTTGTCAACTTTGCCAAGCAACAGATGGGCGAGGACGAGGACGGTACGTTACACAGACGAACGGCAGGAGGAAGAAAAGACATCAAGATTGCGCCAGTCAAGAGGAAAACATGAAAAAGTCACCTGTAAATGTAGAGGGACAAATGTAGAGGTATTCCCTTCCGGGGCAGTAAGCTAACTTTCCGCCACTTTTTATATTTCTCTAGCCAAATTGCTTTGTTAATAGAGAGAGTTGAGCCTGGCTGGTTACCTGCCAAAGTCGCTGTTAGAACAGTTTATCGAAAACCAAGCATGTCTTATACACGACATGAAATTGTGTGTTCTTTTAAACAGCAGAAACTAATGCATAAAGAGAATTCAGCATCTGAAATATAAACATATATAAATATCAAAAATATATGTCTGCTTATATTGACTAATTTGTATAAATATGTACATATATGTGTGTGTAATTAATACTTAAACACCTTAGCAGTATTTTTGACAATGTCTACATTAACACACACACCTCAGTTTTATTTACCATGTTGAAGTGTCATTTAATGTTGGTTGTTTTGACTGTCTGAATGCAAAACATGTTTACTATTGCTTCCATCCTATTCAGTCATTTACTCCTGTATATTCAAGTATGTCTTTGCCTGCCGTGTTTCATACATTGCCATGTCATGTTGTTCCCCAGTCAGTACAAAATATCACAAAATGATCCTCTTAAATGATTCAATTTGAGAAAAATTATGTTTTAGATGAATGTAGCTATAAATAAAGAGGAATTCTATTTTGTATCTGGCCAAATAAACCTTAAACATGCTTTATACTTAATGTTCTGTGCAGTCTTGCCTAGCTGATTTGCACTGCATCATCAGACCCAAATAAAACAGTCAAAAGTTTCATAAAGTATATGTGAAGTGCATTATTTTTCATTAAATATTTCAGCCGTGCCTTGCTAAACTGAGTAAAGCCACTAGATTCTACTTTGGGTTAAAGGTTTTTAGCTCTGCTGACCTAAGAAAGCTACTGCAGGTCAGTAGAGTGGCTCAGAGACAGCTCTGTATTGAGGGTCAAGGCAACGCTGTGGCTTGGCGCAACCTGGATTTACCCGATACATAATCCAATTACTGTTCTTCTGCCACAAGTGATGGTGTCATTGCCTCAGGCCGCCAACTGGTCTGAAATTTCACTGGCTACCTCAAAGAAAGAGTGAGATGATGGCACTGTGCTATTCGTGCCTGCTAATGAATTCTCTGGTGTGGATCCGATGCTCTTCTCCTGCCCATATGGTCATCTGGATGAAGCTGATGAGCATGAATTGTGTCACTGTGGGAGGGCAAACAAGTCATACTGTAACAGGCTGTGAAATGTGACTTTGTATACTGCTGAATACTGAAAAGGGCTAATTTATAGCATGCTGAGGCAAGAAACCTGTTTTTACCTCTGCCAGGGAGGTTATGTTTTCACCCGTGTGGGCTTGTTTGTTGGTTTGTTAGAAGGATCACTACTGAACCGATTTGCACTGAACTTGGTGGAGGGAGGAAACTCGGGCCAGGGAAGACCTCATTAAATTTTGGGGCAGATCCGGATCATTTTTACTATGAATTTGAATTTTTCTCTCTGAAGTCTGGTGTATGTTGTTTGAGACTGGCCTTGGCAGAAGTCTGTGGTATACTGATCAACCCTCTAGTTGTCTCTGGTATCAGAACCAAAATCTATTTAACACACAAATTCCTATAAACAACATTATGGACGGTGGTGGAATGTAACTAGTTACGTTCACTCAAGTACTGTACTCGAGTACAAATGTGACGTACTTGTACCTTACTTTAGTATTTCCATTTTATTCTTCTCTAAAAAACACTTTAGTTTCTACTCCAGTAAATTTATGACAAATACAGCTATTTTACCAATCTGAAGGACCTACTCTATTAATCAATTAGTTGATTGGTCAATTAAAAAAAAAAAAAAAAATCAGCATCTTGTGATAACTGGTTAATAGTTTAAGTAATTTTTCATGCAAACATGACCAAAAGTTCATGGTTTCGGCCTCTCAAATGCGACAGTTTGCTGCTTTTTCTCACCTTAAATTACAGTAAACTGAATTATTTTTAGGTTTGGACTGTTAGTTGGACAAAAAAGAAAAAAAGAGACATTTCTAAGTGTCAGTTTGAGCTCTGGGTAATTGTGAGAAGTAATTGTGATATTTTGTTGAGTTTTACAAACCAAAAAATCAATTAGTTGAGAAAATAACAAGCACTTTCATCCATAATTACTTGCAGCTCCGTGAAAAAAGGTAAAAATTAGTTTCACCCTAACCAAGCTGCAAGGGTAAAATGCTTAAAAATGAATGCATGAGTAATTAATGATATACTATATAATAGTATATATATCATAAGATATAGTATAAACATGCTCATTCACGGGGGACATTTTATCCTTTAGAGAGAGACAGCCTAGCTAACACTGTCCCCCTGCTTCTAACCATTTTGCTAAACTAAGCTAATTACCACAAATAAGCATGTTTACCAAAATGTCAAACTATTCCTGTAAGAAAAAGTAGCAAAATGTCAGCATGTAAAAGACTTTCTTAAATTCCCGTAAAGCAGAAGACTATTCAGAGTGCCAATTACCGAAAGACGACAACAAGTTTAAATGTTGAGTGATTGCTGTTGCTGATACATTAGCATGAAAGCAGCATTTTACTGTTGTAGCTGGTTGAGGTGGTGCTAAGCTTCGTTTACCGACTTTATATTCTCTTAGTAGTTTACCCTGTGTTTTTTATGTAAATCTTTACCTGCAAATTAACTGGTATGCTGTCAAATAAATGTAATGGAGTAAAAAAAAAACCACAAAATTTCCCTCTGAACTGTAATGAAATGGAAATATAAAGTAGTATAAAAATGGATATAGCAATCAAGTCCTGCCATTCATCAGCGCACAGCTGTTACTCTCATTAAATCCTTTTCTGTGGCCTCATTTTTCTATGTGGCAAGACGTCAATCTACTGGAACTGTTGCAAAATTAGTGTCGATTTCAGACTCCTTGGCTCTTACTGTTTTAATTTGACACTTCTTCATCACGTCTTTCGGCTAAATGCCTGAAATTTTAATTTAACGCAGTTTAATGAAACATAGTCTGTGTTAAGAAAGACTAAAGTTGCAAGCGGAACAACAGCTACACAAGGAAAGTGAAGTGAATGTGACCTTTGAATATTATACATGCAAATATAAGAATAGTGATTAATTTACTGCTGGAGCCTATATAATTGAGACTTAAATAAGTGGAAAACTGCCTAACTCACATAACTTTTAGTAAACCAAGAGATGTGTTTCTTTTAAAACCGGCCTCATAAACTATAGCACTATAATACAGATTTTTGTCCAAAATATGAAACAAATATTATCATATAATGTGAAAGACAGATAATCCTTGTTTTCTGGCTTGTTATATATCAGGTACTGAAATACTGATGAAAGATTCCCTGGTCATACTCATCTGGTAGTGTGCACAGCGGGTGATATGACGGTTCTGAGAAGAAGAATATGAAGTATTTTTCTTTTAATATTGTGATAATATCAAAACTTTCAGTCCAGATGTTGCTTTCATAATCTAACTGACAGATATCCTTGCACAGAATTCTCTTCTTTCACAGAGGCCATATTGTCTAATGCAACCCGACTGCTGTAGTGCTTTGGGTAGTCAGACAAACCTCAGCACTACTGTTACAGTGTAGAGAGAAGAAACTGTTCATCCTAGAAAAAAAGAGCCGCGGGGACTTGACAGGACCAGTGGCTGCCAGCTTAATAAGGACTGCAGCCTTTGCTCGTCTTCAGAATCACCCTCTGTAGTACAGCACTCTCTCCTAATCACATACATACCGTATATTGATCCAAGGTTTCCTGCCCTGGATTAATACATAAAGTTAATTATGTGATAAACTGTGTTAATTACAAAATTCATTCTACATTGCAGTGATTCCAATATAAACTAGAATGGTACTCAGGGGAGTGCATACCTCCTCCAAGGCCAGTCTCAAACAACATACACCAGACTTCAGGGGGAAAAATTCAAATTCATAGTAAATAATCCGGATTAATGGGCTCCTCCCTGGGACATGCCCCATCCCTCCGCCAAGTTCGCAGCGAATCGGTTCAGTAGTTTTTGTTTGATCCCGCTGACAAATAAACCCACGAACAAACCAACAAACAGACACGGATGAAAACATGACTTCCTTGGCGGAGGTAATAAAACTGTCCTGAAGTTCAAAAGTCTGTCTGCCTTGATCTATACAGTATTCGGTGGCCTCCCATTAAAACGTTATAACGCTTGCATGTACAACACGTTGAATTTTCCTCCGTATCAAATGTGTGACATAAACATAACTGACATGACTTAATACCTGGTATTGATTTCTGCTTACGGTTAAGCATCAATAAATAATCAAGATACAAAGTCAAAATCAAGTACAAAGTCTTATCTGTCTCATACCAGGGCTGACTGATGATTGTAAAGTTATGTTTAAATCCAATTTTAGAATTGTAAAATCACTATGACATTAAGACTTGATGAAAATTAGAAGCGATGATCGGGTGCTCAGTCTGTAAAATTGTAGCTATGATAATGGTACAGGTCTTAATGGAAGCTGTAACGATAATAAATGTTCCATTATGGTCAATGATGTGAATTAGTCTTTTTCAGGAATCGAATAAATCAGAAAAATACTAGTTCAGCTTTTAACGCTGCTGTGAGGCAGGATGTGTGGGCTTCTTGGAGGCGGAATATGTCTGACTCTCGAGTTACAGCATTTAATGCTCTTTTCTAAGTCCTTTTTTTTTAGCTTGTGAGCCAGAGCTGTGGATTTTTTTCGTCATAAATTTAATTCGGGGCACGGCCGAAAGACGGACTCAGAAAAGGCTTTTTGGTGTATCTATGTAGAGAGCGGGGAAAAAAAAATAAACTCCTGGATGAGAGACAAAGTTGCTGTCCCATGTACGAGCCAAGAGGAGGACAGGCGTGTTAAGATTGGTGTGTGTTATATATTCTACTGTCTGTGCGAGAAAGTGAGAAAGAGAAGGACAAAGAACGAGAATGATAGAGAATTATATCTACAATAACAGGACAAGACCTTGAAACCTGTACATACGTTTTATAACCTTGGAATTATTTAAAGTTTGTTCATTCATTTCTGCAAAATTCAATTCTTTTCCCTCCTCTTATTATTCAATTGGATATCAATGGCTGGCCATCGGGGCTTACGAGGATGAAATGCAAGGTACTGTATACTGAGACTGGATTACAGAAAACAATTTTTAAGATTTCAGATTGTTCAAATCTGCCATAAAACAGGCCATATTTTATTGGTCGTATCCAAAAAAAATACTTTGATTTGTCCAATTGTATTGGTATTATTACTACATATATTGAGACAAATCCTCTCACTGAGCCATCTAAACCTTACGGGTCCGCAATGTTATAGAATCAGAGAGGTTAGAGAGGAACACGCCCATCAATAAAGTCAGCACTAAGCAAAAGCTCAGCTGTTTCCTAAACGACCCTCATCACGGTGTTTTCCCCGAGAAAGCTGGGATCATCAATCATTTGTTGGTAATCAATCAGTCACTTTGCTGACAAGGGCTGTAGTGTCCCGGTTCGACTGGGCGATTGGTTGGTCGATACGCACTCGTCCAACCAAATTCTCATCGGATGGACAGTCGTCAGTGCTACTTTCATAAGGAGAAAAGCCCTACATTGATAACTCAGTCACCTTTGTCGAAGTTTTTATGCGGTTTTGAAAATGTCTCTGTCCTGTTTGTGACCCGGAACCGACCAAATGAGGGCGGCAGGTTTATGAAAATACCCCAATAATGTCTGATGTCAACTAAATAAGGTACCTCTGCTGAGGCATCGCTCTGTGATCTACTCAGTTCTGTGCCCTGAACCTTCAGAACGTGTCTTTTGAAGTCTGAGCGATGTGTGGGCTCATATGAGGAATTGCTGAATGAGTGTGCTTTTAAAGTGCATCAGGACTGTGCAGCTTCCCGACTCGTACGTGTGTGCTCTTGTCTCCATTGAGGCTGCAGGAGCTGCCCTTGAGAAATCTTGAGCAAATATTTCTCCCTTCCCCTCTCTCACCCACACACCATATTATTCGTGCTGCATAAAATGTACTCGTGAAACCCCAAAAACATACAAATGAAATACGCTGCTGGCTCAAACCTTCATTGTGCGCACTTCAACACTCGTACCAGAGTCAATCAACAAGTGGAGAATAACTTATGTCCTTTGGGTGATTTGCGGTAAGTTGATCACAGAAAGAGCTTTGGAAAATATTATTTTGTGGATTAGTTACTTTCATTTCTTAAATCAGTGGTAACATATCTCTTACGATTGTGAACGCTTCTCGCCGTCGTCGTTGCGCACTGTACTGGCCACAACCCGAGACACTTGGTCATTTGCATTTAGAGTGCATACTATAGATTAAAAAAGAAATAAATAAAAAATACAGCCTCAAAATGAAGTCACTTGGGACTCAATGGAAGACGTTCTGCTGGTGGATTAGATTTGTGATGCAAAAAAGGAACAGTGAGAGAGAGTTTCTGGAGTTGCTATCTGTAAAGACATCTCAGTGTAACTTGAGAGTGAGCTGATACTGTTGGTCTGGGTGTGTGGGCTTGTGTGGACCTCGGGGACTACCATGAGCACGGTCTAATCAATAGTGGAGTTGGCTCATCATTAGTTCACCATTCTTTCACTCTTGCTGATGTGAATACCAACTTCCCGACTCTGTGCATTCGGAGTATCATTTACCACGGCGCATTGTCAACGTTTGCAATGTCAGATTCAGAAAAGACTCCGGTGCCGTCAGTTTAATGTCCTCCCAAGGTGTCTCATCAGTGCAGCCTGGTACACAGAAACTAAAAATCCTAAGACAGAATGCATTTGCATTTGCCATCAATCTCGAGCCAAGGTGCTGTCATGATATAGTGAGCCATTAGAGATATGACAAATACATTCATTATCTTCCTCACAGCACCTCAGCTCCACGCTGTTACTCCCTGAAGGGAGTGTGAATAACTTTGTTGTCGCCTCTAAAGGCAATGGTATTGACCCCAATGGTAATAGAGGAAAAGATGATTGAGAAAGATGGATCGACAAAACTCACCTTCAACTGCCTTTCTTGGCCTATTGGTTATGATTATGAAAAATGTCAGGAGAGAGTTGTTCTGCCTCGGCTACGGGCCACAAAAATAAAGAAGCTGTGATGACTTCTCTAATGGAAATCTCGAAACTTCTGTGTGCAGTGTGTCAGTTTGCACAGTATACTGTATGTGACACTGACTTGTGATCTAAGAACTTAGATCATTTTAATTCAGCTCTACTGTAGGTCTACAAAGTCGCCTGAGTTATTTGAAGGGGCTCTTCGATAAACTGAAAATTGACGCTTGTAACTTTACATTAACTCGTGTCTTGTTTACCAAACAACCTTAACTGAACTTGCATGTATGTAACAAGTCAAGATGTCATTGCAGATGATTCAGTCCGATATCTCTGGAAGCACCATCATGCGAATGGAAAAGCTGATGATTTAAAAAAAAAAAAAAAAAAAGATGGGATGCCACAGTCATGAAGAGCTATCTTCAGCGACAAGAAGAACAAGGAGTCCTGCAACAGATGGCCTGGCCCCCACAGAGCCCTGATCTCAACATCATGGATTCAGTCCGGGATTATTACATGAAGGGACAGAAGACACAGAGACAGTTTAAATCCACAGAAGAACTGTGACAAGTTCGCCAACATGCTGGCACAACCTACCTGCTAAGTACCTTGAAAAATTGTGTACTTACAGGGGAAGTTGTGCTGCTTTAAAAGGCAAAGGGAAGTCACATCAAATACAGATTTGATTTAGGTTTTTTCTCGTGGTGTTTTACTGCACTTTGTATGAAGTTAACTGATAAGCAAAAACTATTCATGGCTTTGTTTTGAAAGCACTTTATTTCTAGTGCCTAAATCTTTTGCACAGCACTGGATATTTCATTGCTTATTTATTCATATCATTGCCTACTTATTGATTTAATTTAGGGAGAGGTATTTATATTTTTCATTTAGTATATATTTATCTATTTAATTTCTTATTAATAAATGTCATCACATTAATTTATTTTACTATTAAATTAATTAATTGTCTAGGAATATAATTACAACCCATTTAATCTTGGACAGGCGTCTCCTATCTTTGCATCCATTTGTCCTCCCTCTATGTAGATGGAGAATTTTTTTCCCTACAGCCAGTCACGTTGCTTCAATTTTAACCATATTTGCAAAAAGCGCTAACCTCATCTTACATCATAAACAGACGCAATGACTTAGAGCCAGACGGCACACAATGGCCTGCTGCACAACACACACGCCACAGACTTTGATCAAACGCATTAGCTTTCCTGCTGAAGTTTCTTTCTTATCTAAATTTTAAAAATTAACACGTTTTGCACCTTCGCTTGTTGAATGAGCAACCAACTCAGTCTGCAGGCGTTCAGCTGCTCAACTGCAGCACAAAAAAACCAGCTTGTCAGTTTACCTGCAAATATCACGTAGGTCCGTTTTGATGCTGGTGTGGTCTCTAACCTTCAGTGGCACTGCCAATGGCTCGAAACCTATAGGTGCAAGTTTGTGAACTTTCCCTCTCACTCCCCAGCTGGTGTCAGGCCTACCAGTTGTTCCACAAGCGTGGAAATATGTTTTCTCCTCCTGTTTAGAATAAAACACTATTGCAAAAAAAACCCAAACTGATTTCAGGTGGACAAAGTACAAGGATGGGGAAATCATTTTATTCAACATTGTCTGGCGGTATCGTGTTCGAACTTTTCACAGTGCATCATTTTATACACATCTGTCAAATTCAACCTGACATATATGGTATTTTTGAAAACCCTGTTATCTCCACTAGAAGTTCTGCGAGTTTGCCTGCAAATCATGAGCTCGTAACGACGGATTCAGCCGGGAGATGCTCCATGTCAAGAGCTTGTACACACCGAAAACGGTAAATTAGCAAAGCAGTGTTAACAAAATAACTACCACACTGCCTTTTACTAGATATGAGGACAGTTAAATAAGAAGATGCAGGAGGTGAATAGCGGGAAGGATTGGAAGCAGGTGTAAAAAGCTAGCTGCTCTCTCCAAAGATCAGAAACCGACAGATTGTTGTGCTTCCATTCTGTTTGCGTATGGATCAAGTAGAAGTGATAGAAAGAGTTAATTAGTGATCTTTTGAGGTGCTAATTAGGTGGACTTTTTGAAGAGGGAGAGATTTTTGAGAGAGCGCTAAACTAGCGGCTGCCCCTTTCCTTCCAGTATTTATGCTAATCTAAGATGTAGCTCCATAGTGCGAAGAGAAAGCGAAAAAGCATTTCCCTAAGATTTCTAACTATTCCCTCAAGGCCTGCTCAACAAAACTCAAACAGCGAAGACAATCACACAAATACAAATGTACAGTACCTGTAAATACCTACACTGTACAATCAGTGTGAAAGCTCACTCAAAAGATGAGGGAGTGAAGGTTTTAAAAAGGTCTTGAGCATAAAAAAGTGCCACCAAGAATGCCTGCACAATCTGCTGTTTTCATGCAATTCTAAAAAAAAAAAAAAAACAGAAAGGGATCTTTTTGCTTGAGTGTAACTCAGTAAATTTTATGTATTGGTGTCTGTGTTCATTTAATTCATATTGTGCACAATAACTTTTTCATTTCATCGTTTTTGGATTTTAAAGAAAACTGACTTCTGTATAAAGTGAAAGTAGAGTGACCCCATCAAAATATGTGTGATTATACATATAAGTGTGTGTGTGTGTGTGTGTGTGTGTGTGCGCGTACCTCCCAGACAATGACCGTAAGTGATTTAATAAAAGTGCCATATTTCTTTTATTATGCTCTTTCTCTCGCAAACCTGGGGACTCTTTCCTTGAAAGAATAGATCCAATCTCTTTTTTACAATAAACACAACAAGGCCTTGCCAGTCCTTGGCAGAGATCAATCTCAGAGGCCTCAGCGGTGGAAAGTTAATCTGGAAGAGGGGCCTGCTCGCCTGTGCCCCCACGTGCTCGGCTGTCAGTCGCAGATCTCGGCGTGCACCTGCCCTGTCAGCTGCAAAAGGCAAATGTCCCGATCGTCCCTCCCCTGACCCGACAACCGTCGTCTCTTCATCACCTATCAACCCCATTAAAAATTCTTGAAAACCCGAAAGTGGCTCTGGTATGTGGCTTTGTCTCTGCTGTAGATTTTACGTTTAAGGCTTTTTTAACTGACACCCGCATCCTGAGCAACTTAAAGGATGTACTATAGAGTATGGAATGCACTGCCATTTACACAGACACACAAACACAAGCACACACACTATATATTGTTCATTGTCTAGATGACAACCATGCAATATATCAGGATGATCACTTGTGTCTGAAAAATAATGCACCAAGACGCTGTTGTATTCTTCAGCTCAAAGTACTGAAAGCAACAACAACTGGGCAGAACAACCAACAAGTGAACTATATTAAGTGACTTTATGTTTTAATGGGCACTGTCAAGTGTGAACAGAACGTCACACTGTAAATCTGGAGCCAAACTGAAACCAATAAAAAGGATGGATCCCTGTAACCTGAGTCAGTACAGAGTCAACAAGTCTGGGCTGTGACAGGTTTATTGAGCCCATTCATTCAGAGAGACGAACCCTTAGCTGCTGTGCACACAGATAAGGGCTGATGGCAGAGGAGTGCAGCCAAATACAGAAATGCAAAGCTGAGAACAAGTGACATTCAAAATTTACACAGTTGGCGCGGAGCAACGGCAAGAAGGACAAGAATCTCCCTCCATCTTTCTATCTATATGTACCCGCCTCTATCTATTTCTATCTACTGACAGAATCTGAGTTTCCAAGTAAGTTGTGGTCTTGCAAAAAAAAAAAAAAACTAAAATAAATTCAGAAGAAGTCTGTTTCCACCTCCTCGACTTTATCTCCCTTCGTGAAATATCTAAAAGCCTCAGATGATCATTCTCGCCTCAGGGTTCAGTAATTCGGCCTGGTGGACAGACCAGAGTTTACAGTAACTTTGATCACCCGTAACAGCTTGGGGGGATGTGACATTTCGGCTGCTCAATAGGTACATGTGTTTGTTTGTCAATAATTGCTGTTGGAGGAATTATAGAGCCATGTTGTGGAGAAGTAAAGGGAGGTGTTGGCAGAATGTACAGAAATGTTGTTGCTACTGTTTCTTTTGTAATGTTTGCTTCTCATTTGTTCAAGAAGTGTTTCTTCTTGTACCAAATATCTGAAATTTTAAAGACAGGCTAGTGAATTGATTCCCACTTTGGTGACTCATGCATGAAAAAGTTACGAATGATTTCATCTGTGAGGATATAACCGTCTCCAACTGTTATAATTCCATTAAAGTAAGGTCTGCGAAGAATTTTGGTGCCGACATTTTTCATCTAATCATTGTTTATACAAAGTGGATTGGCCCGAGGTGTTAGAAAACAGACAAAGCATTGCAATTTGAAAGCAGTATTTCCAGAGGTTGCTGTCAAGCATGCTCAGAGGAGACTGCTGGAATTAATGTTAGGACCGAACCACTGACAAACAGTATTTTGTAGATAATCAAGATAAGTAGCCCTTCCTGTTTTGAATTTAGGATTTCCAGAGCACTATCAGAGTAAAAGAAAACTGAACCCAAAATAAACAGACTGAAGCACAGAAAACCAGAGAACCGGAGAAAAACCTGAAAGCGAGACTACGCAACTTTTGAAAGAAGAAAGAAAATAGCTGTTGTTTTGCTAATGGAGATTTTTGCCAAATGTCACTCTGGGATCTTACCACTACAGCCTCGCTTGGCGTGGAACGACTAGTAGTTTAAGGAGACTATGTAGGCCAAAAAAACCTAGAAAACAAAACTTAACCTAGATGTTGCTGCTTAGCTGACAGTATTACGTAAGATGACTTCACCGATATGACTCTACTTGTGCTATTTCAGTGGCTTTACGACAAGAGTTAAACAAGCCATAGACACAGCTTACCTCACAACAACACAGGGTTGTTGTTTCATGGTTGTGGTCCCTTTCCACTTGCTCCCAGAGTGGGCGCTTAATGATGATGCCATTAAAGGAGCTGCCCCCAGAGGATCCTGGGAAATGAAGGAAAAACTTATCCCGTAATTGCCACTTGTGGTCAAAGTGGCAGTCGTTTACTTAGTGACACTTAAAAGGGAAAATGACAGATAGCAGGAACTAGTTAAACAAGCTGGACCAAAGAAATAATCAAGAAGCCATCTTTTATTCACACCGTCTTTGGTAGTGGCTCGGATAATTTACCACTTGACAGTTTCTGAACATGCATACACTGTAATTTCTATTACTAATTCTACCATGAATGTATTTGTACCTTTGAGCAATTCCACTTATCTGACCTAAGATCCTGAAAATGTGTATTTTCATGCCATTCTATTGGTTGGGAGCACTGAGATTCAACAATGTAGCTATGAACTGTTTCGGTTTTATAAGCAGTCAGGGGTTGTGGATTGGGTCCTAGCTAAACCAAAATCATTGAAATGTGGGGTCCCACAGGGAAGTGTTCTCAGCCCATAGTGCTTTTTAAAAAAAGACTCAAGCATTTAGCAGCTGTTATATATGTATGTATATATATATATATTTTATGAAAGGGATTTTGTGAAGTTTTTTTCTTCCAACTGAGGGTCAAAAGAAGAGGGTGTTGAAGTGGTTGTTATATATCAATGAAATTTAATTGACTTTAGAGTAAAATGGAATCTGCCCTCACATAAGTAGCTGCTCTTGTACAGTTCCACTCTGATCATTTGTACCTTTCCTGAAATAGCAACATCCCTATTACCTTCAGAAAAGAAGTTGCACATAGTGTAGTGCACATATCATAGTTAATTTTAAAACTGCCATTCGGGTCACATCTCGTTCCAGCTTTTATAATTGCAGTTTTTTGATTGTATCTAGTCTGCCGGATATTTGATAATGTTGTTTCAAGGTACCATACCTCGGTATGTTTAGAAATGCCATAACTAAGCCACAAGGGGGCGCACAACTAATTTGTTACCCTTAGGTTTGAGGGCTGCAAGAGGGATGTCTTCCTGTCCTAAGTGGTAGATATTTTTTAATGTTTGAGTGGCAAATTGCTGCATTAAATGAACCGCAAGAACTATTCTTTATGATATGAAGAACTTAGGACTAGTACATTACTTTTCAATCATTTGGGTTTGTGACTGAATTTTTACATTTACATTTTCATCATGTTTGAACAATTTATCAACTGAAACATTCAAATGTGAAAGATTTCTCCTTTACAAATAAAAGGTTGTCAACAAGAAAAAGGATGACTGCAGATGGAAATTTGTCTTTTGGCTAAATCTGACACATTTGCATCACATTGTTGCTAATTAATTTTTGTTTTCCTCGATAAATAAATGTATATAAAGTAAAGTAACGTACTATATATTTAGAAATTGCTACACTCTGTACCGATTCCAACTATTCATATATTCAACTCTGGTTAATGTTTTTAGTTTCTGTAGTTTGGTTCCTCTGGTAGAAGCAGACTCTTTACTCTTTACCTTTGCAAATTGTAAAGGCTGTGATAAATGTCTGGATTTTGGTAAAACCTTTAGTAGGAGTTTACTACTAAAAACAATATTGTAGTGAAGCAGAGATTCGTTTCATTCTCAGAGTGAAAACAACAATATCATTTGTTAAAGTACCACACCAGTCAGAGTATAATTTCCACTTTCACTCATCTGGGGACAAACCCAATTATAAAGTGTGACATGTAGAGGATTTTGTGGAGACAAAATCTTGTCTTCTCATAGTCCTGCTTCAAATTTAAAGTCTAAGTGTTCCCCTCCGCCAATAGCCGTTAACTTTAATGACTTCAATCATCGCAGTTGACTTGTTTTAGAGACATCAGTGTGCTGCTCTATCTTGAACTCAAACTGTTTTCCGCTGCCCCCGAACGTGCCTCGATTGCACAAGAAAACACCTGACACAATCGAGACTGAATTGATGTTTTCTTAAAGCAACTTCGCACAGGAACTGGAAAACTGCTTTTTAAAAGTACCATTGAACGTAATTTTCCCAGTTTGTTTGTCCGTGTTGCCTCCATTTTACATAAAAATTGTCACATCCGTCTTAAGGCGAAAATATTTCCCTGCTTTTTCCCACCTCTGTGTTTCCCCTGATTCCACGCCTGTCTTTTGTGGTTGTGTAAATCCAGCAATGAATGTTTGAATATGGTTTTAACACACAGAGATAAGGTGACACAACTTGGTCTCCCACTCTCAAAGGATTAGCTCTCAGCTGTCAGGAACGATTTGTAGCATCACATGCTATCATTTATAATCTGATGTATACTTAGTTTTCCAGCTAAAGCACGATAAAAAGATACTTCCCGTAGTGCCAAACATATGATTTCATTCTAATCCTTTCGCGTTGGCAAAGCTGAACTCACAGTTAAAGTCATCCACACTGCAGGTCAACAGATGTTAATGTTTATACTGTAATAATGATAAATACGGGCTCCCGGTGGATGGCATCAAATGGCCCACAGTAATTATATCTGGATGATGGGTTGGCTCGCAGCACAAAAGTTGCAGTGTGTGTGTTAGGTGCAGCCTCTGTTTCATTTCTGTCGACTGCCTCACATTCAGCAGTCTAAATTGGTCTGGGTTTATTTCCTGTATGGGTGTTTGTTAATATCAATAGCTGACAGGAAATAAATCTGAACCCCAAGCTGTTACCTAGCAACACAAATCCAATGATCTGGAACAAGATTTTCCTTAATGCTACCACCCGTTTTTATCGTTTTTTTTTAAGTTGCTAGCCTCCTATTTAAATGTTTAATCCATTTGTTCCGTTCGAGTGGACACCGACAACAAAAGGGGAAGTAAACAAATCCTGCTACCACATCCGCGACATGCTGTTTTGCGTTAGATGACAACTGGAGTACCACACCCATCCTATCTAACTGCACTGATTTGACAAGACTCCACGAGCAGTTTGATCTATGTTGATGTGTGCACTGCAGCCACTAATGCAAGAGGCTTCCTCATCCCGGTCCCCACTTGCTTTTTAGATTTTATTTATGCGACCCCTGAGGGGTTTTTATGCCTCCGCGGCGGCGGCAGCCGTGGCCGGGAGGCATTGTGTTATTCGGTTGTCCGTCTGTCCCATTTTTATGAACGTGATATCTCAGGAACACCTTGAGGGAATTTCTTCAAATTTGGCAGAGGTGTTCACTTGGGGAGAACTGAGTAAGTTTTGGTGGTCAAAGCTCAAAGGTCAAAGTCACTGCAACCTCATGTCCGTCCCATTCTTGTGAATGCGATATATATCAGGAACACCTGGAGGGAATTTCATTACATCTGGCGCAAGCGTCCTATTGGACTCAAGGATGAACTGATTAGAATTTGGGGGTCAAAGGTCAACGGTCAAGATCACTTTGACCTCACAAAACACGTTTTTGTACATAACTCAAGAATTCATACGCTAATAGTGACAAAATTTCACACAAATGTCTAAGGATAAAAGCGATGACATTTTATATCCAAAAAGTCAAAGGTCAACTTCACTCATATATTATATGAGTCCGGACAGACATGGATGTAAACTGCAACTTGACCGTTTGGCGGAAGCTTACAACCATGAGGAGATAATTGTAGTTATTTCTAAATCAATAATTGCTGGGGGTGTTATTACCTTTAATTCTTCCTGCATGCTGTCTGTCATGTTGCTGCTTATTCCATGCTGTTATGCTGTGTTTCTTCTGTAGAGATCATCAGCAATGGTAGCGATGGAGCCGAGTCAAACTGGATGACTTTTGATGAAATATTCAGTCAAATTATGTGCGATTCTTACAGAGATTTACCCAAAGTTATTGTTGTTAATGGAAAATTTCCAATATGTTATTATTTACAAATAGCATAGGTGGTGTGGATAGATGGTGTAGAAGTTGTTAAATTATTAAACAGTTTCTAAAACACACTGATATTCTTGGTACTTGCCTTTAAAGGAATAGTACAACATTTTGGGAAACATGCCTGTCAAGAGAAGATCGATGACACCCTCATATCTGTCTGGTAAACATGAAACTAAAGCCCGCCAACAGTTAGCTTAGCTTGGCGTGAAAACTGAAAACGGGGGGGAGAGCTAGTTTGCCTCTGTCTGAAGGTCTGCCTACCAGCACCTCTAGAGCTCACTCGTATTTCACGTGTTTGATCCGCACAAAAAGTTGTGGTTTAACAGGGGTTTACGTGGCGGACTATTGCTGAATGTCACCCCTCTGGGCTTGCAGACTGAGCCTTCGCGGACTTCAGTCGTGTGTGCCGTGACATGATCACTGTCGTCGCGTCAAGTCTGCAAGGACGGGAACCTACAAGGCTTTATAAGCCGCTGAAAGACAGGCCTATAAGCTACACACATTCAAATACAGAAATACGTGTAAATAAGTACCAAACGATGGCTAAATAAATTGGGTAGTACTCACATTGGAAGGCCATCTTTTGTTGCTTTTCAGCCATTTTTCTTATCTTAAATATTTGTCATTACATTGCATGGCTTTTATAGGCTATCATCACTTAAAGACTACAATAATAAGAAGCATTTTGATTACCTCTATAGCCTATAGTTCTACATGTTGAATATTTTTTGTGGCCTACACGATTCAAGTAAAGTTTTAATAAAGTAAATGTTTTACACACTCATAATAAGGTCTTTCTGTTCTTTAGTATGAAATTGGAAGAACTACAATGTCACGTTTGTATTGCAATGAATTGTGGCTAATTAAATCAGTGAAGATTGGACCCAGTGCCGACTCTCTGGAAGTCTGCAGAAAGTCTGCATGAGGCCCCCTTTTGGATTGGAGGAATTGTGGGTTTGGACAACCCTCAGCACTCGCAGACTTTCTGGGAATGCACCTGCAAAGTCTGCGAGTCTGTGAGTCAAGTGTCGTGAAGTCGAGACATTTGGAATTGACCAATTAAATAAAGAATTATTCAAACGCACTGATAATGCCATGCTACTTAATTAATATGTGGAAATGCTGAAAAAAGCCCTGATGAAGGTATCGTGATTAGTGTTCGGAGTTGTGGGTAGTTAAGCAAGGCGTTTTCCCACAAACTGTGAAGTTAAGAAAAGCATTAGTATATCATAGGTTATTATTACAACAACCAACAGGAAACATGTTTGTAGTAGGGACTGAACCAAGGGGAAAAAAAACAAACTAAAAAAATATATACATATATAAATCAAACCATAAAAACCATCATGGTTTATTTGGTCCTTTGATTATTACTAGTAGCAACCCGATGACATTATAGTGTTACAGCCTCACGGTGCATGGGCCTCGTTGCGCTGTTTCAAGTCTTGGCGCTGATTTTTCAAAAAAGATACTCTAAAAATATGATGTAGCTACAGTGTATTTTCTGGGAAAAATTGTGCTCCAGTTGTTGTGTGGTGAGTGGTGGCAGAGGACAGGTTAGGTCTGCTTATCAACCCTGGTTTAAAATGAAAAACATGGGGGTAACTATAAGACCCCCAAGTACATGGTGTTGTACTTAGCACTGCCTTGTAAACATGTGTTGGTGGACCCACATAAAAGGTGTCAGCGAGGGGGGGGTACAGGCACTTGAGAAAACCCAACTGAAGAAGGGTGGGTTGCACCAAAGCAACCACTTAAATGAAGAAGTAAAATGTGAGTGAACATGAGTGTGCTTCAATGAACCGAGCACACTAATAATAGAAAAACTTAAATGTTGGCCAGGGGCAAAGTTAGTGGGTTGGCAGGGTTTTGGTTCATAGCGCTGTTGTTTGAAGAAGCTAGGAAGTGGCACTGTTAGATGTTCAGTATAGGATTAATCTCCTACTGTACAGCTGTCATGCTGCACAAGACTGGAAGCAATTCAAAAACTCAATGCTTCACGACGCTGAAAGAAGCATATGAGTTGATACACGGGGAAGCGCTTAACCTCGGCGCTCCCCAGGGATCATTATCTCAGGGGATTCCTACTATGTTTGTGTGGCTGCTCCTCTGACCTTTGGGATGCTTCCTGTCTGGCTGAACTGCATTGATCTGACCTGGGCGAGGGTGTCGACACGGAGCCCGCCAGTTGGATATCAGTGTGTCCTTTAAGTGTGTGCGCATTCATACTTGTGTGTACTAGATAAGCGTGTAGTTTAGGAATGCTCATTGCGACACTGATACGTTACCTTGGGGCATGTGGCAGGGGAGGGCTGAAAAAGCCCTTTAAGGCTATCACACACACACACACACACACACGCACACACGCACACACACTGTCAAAATCACACCTCCTCGCCACAGAAAAAGCTCCCTAATGAGTCCACATGTCCACATTCACATGAGTCAACAGACCAGTGCTGCGAAAAGTGTGAATCTCAACAAGGTTAGTCTGTCTTAAGTCATAAAACTCTCTTTTTCTTTAAACTATCATCGTTAAACCATCATCATCCATTCATCAATGTAGTCTTTTTTTACATTAGTCAGTATCTTATTATAAGCAACATCACTTGGCACAAGTCATAGTTTACAATAGATTACAAGATTTATTTCAAGACTCACCACTACATTAAATAGCGTGGAAACGTTCACATTTTTACACTGTGAAAAGAGCTGTCTCCATCATTAACCTAGTATGCGTGCTTGGGTCAAATCTGGCTGCTTGTGAACTGCGTTTGCTTCATAATAAACTTCTACTCTGGGATTTCACTGGTTCTACACAATGCTATTTGAAAATCCAGTGAGTCCTTATCAGATTCCTCTCTTACTGATATCTTTGCCGTGTTTTGTTCACACACATTCCGTTTTCATCCATCTGAGTAAAGAGGTTAGTCATATGTTAACAGGCAGCCGATTAAAGGTGTAACTTTTTTGTAATGGTCCTGGTTTTAGTAAGAGGGATTTATTATCAGGTGTATGAGTTTTACACACATTTATGCCTCCTCTTACGCCTCATGATGGACAGGTTTTGTCTATCCTTATATTATAATACAAACACTTAATTGATCTCTGCAACAGCTTTCAGAATTATGTAACATCGAAATATATAAGAAAAATTGAATTTAATAATAATAATAATTATTATTATAATCGTGACAATTGAAGCAGTAGGTGTTGAGCAGGATCAGGGGGGCACTAGGTGGTTTGCAGTCACAGATCCAGACTCTGCAGCACCAGGGGCAAAAATACCTGCAGACAGCGACAGGAGGAGAGAGGAGAGAGACGAGGAAGCACAAAACTACGGGAGAGAGCAGAGGTCAGGTTAGTAACGAGCATTGATGGGATAGGACTGTGTACAGATGGCGCCGAAGAGGAGGAGAGAGGAGCTCGGTGAAAAATGGGAAGTCCCCCCTGCAGAGTAGGCCCATAGCAGCGTAACTTGGGGGTGGTTTAAGCCAAGCCCGAGCCAGCCATTTATCAAAGAGGAAGGTTTTAAGCCTACTCTTAAATGTGGGGAGGGTGTCCGCCTCCCGGACCCCAAACTGGAAGATGGTTCCACAGCGAATATCTTTTAATGTGATAAAAGCTCTGACAAAGAGTTTCTGCGACGTAAAATGGGTAAATTAGTGCAGGGAATGAGAAACTCACCTTGGCCTTTTAGAGGACACGGCGAAGTAACTCTTTTTTTGGCAGAAAAGCACTATTGCACTCACGTCTATGAGCTTAAAGTGACGTCACATTAAACTATAGAATTATATAGAATTTAATGTAATTCAATTCTATATAATTATATACTCATGTATAAGTATAAGCAGCGTTACATCACTTTGATACATTTCAGTGTTTCCTTTAGGTTGCAGAAGAGCGTCTTGAACAAAATAACCAATTTGTCATCCTGAGAACACAAATACATAGAACACTGCTTTAATTAAAACAATACTTTTATTTTGGTTACGTATAACTTCTTATTTACACAAACAAATGCTTATTAAAGATATCTACTGCTGTCTGTATAAATGGATCGTCACCATTACTATAGCTAGAGAGGAGAAGGACGGGATGTTGTGCAAATACAAAATACAGATATACGGTTACAGTAAAAATGCTATTAGGATAGCCAACATTCATGCACAAGAGCTGTCATCCTTGGGCTCACAGAACGTACTGCACCGAATAAGGCATACAAACTGTAGCTCAAGTTAGGAAAAAGCTAAAATCTCAAAGTACTGAGTTAAAGGCAACCAGATTCGCTGTTTGCTGAAGTACTTTGACTTAGTACTTGCAGATATCCTATGACCGGCATGATTGAGATTCTTCATAGACACAAAAAAGCCAAGTATGATAACTATACAAGTTCATTATGGTTCACCACATTTCTCATCGTCTTGTACAAGGTCAAGTGCAAACAACTTTTGGAAGGAAAAGTACAAAGATAAATTGAAAGCTAAGTGGAGGTAGTGAAAGGCAGGAATAAATTAGCAGATGATGATTAATAAATGGCAAGGCAGGAATGACAACAAAATGAACAATTAGTGAACACAGGCAAAATATGAATAAATTAGGGGGTATGAATAAATGCAGTACTGAATGCGAGAACCATTATTATTATGAAGACTTCATTTCAGAAAAGCTTTCATTTCAGAGAGAAAGGGAAACTGCATAAATTACCGGAAGTTCATTGTTCTGTATTTCTAAAAGTTGCTAAGTAAAAGTGCCATTATTTAGTCCAAAATGTGTTACCTGCAGTATGTTTCGTAATGCAGGGAATTTTTGTTTCAATTTGAGCTGTCATTTATTTGTATGGAGAAAGTGTCACATTCCCACATGGAGAATATCTCAACTAATGAACTCTTCATGTGAAAACAGGCAAAATAGCTAAATGTCAATAAATAAATTTGTATATAATGCAGAAAACTAATCAGGAAAATGAAATAAATTAACGAATAAATAAAATGAATCAGAACGTTCAGGTGAAACCATCCATTTTTTCATGATTTCCCTTCACGTGTACAGTATGTTCCTCCGCTTAAGCGTCGTCGTCAGTTTTAATGATGTGGAAAAGTGTAACATTGAACAGGACCTGGTGGCCGTTGTTCCAGCCATAGAGGGTACGGTCCCTGGCGTTGTAGTCCAACATAGACATGTGGAAATACTGGTTGTGAAAGGGAATGTCTGTATACTCGTAAGTGGAGGTTTTAGTGGAGTAAGCGTAGTACACCTTGGCACCAGTAAGGTGGGAGTTAGTGATGTAGAGTGTCCCACAGATCATAAAAGACTCGCCGGCGTTCCTCTTTGAGTATTCTGTGTTCCACGTGTTGAGGATTTGGAGCGTGTCGGGGTTCACCTGGCTGATGACGATATTCCCAGCGTTCTGGTTGGTCGCGTACACGGCCCACAGGCCCAGCTCGTCCGCCATCAGGTCGATGTCTGAGAAGCCTCCCCAGGTGTAGGGGTACACATTGTGGAAGCCCGCCGACTCCAGAGCCCTCTGTGTGACCACGCGACCCGTCTCGAAGCTGTACCTGACTATGATGTTGCTCTGCATCTTGTTGTAGTACAGGGAGCCATTGTACACCACATGGTTGGTTCCAGCCCATTTAAAAGGAAGGTTGTATGTTCTTGACTCGACTCCTGCCACAAAATCAGCAATGGATTTATACTCTTTTACTATCTTGTTGTTGGTGTAGCTGTCCATGTACCAGACCTGGGAAAGAATTAATACAAACAGACAATTATCCTGTGATTTTCAGTTACAAGGAACTCCAGGTGGTCGGTCCAAAGTAGATGTAAATTTACAAGAATCTATAAAATCTTTTCTCATTCAGTTAAAACAGCCTAATCACCTCTAAAATTTTAAAAAAAATCTGATCTATATGATAATTCGTGCATGAAAAAAGTCTGAGAAAAAGGGCATTCCCTAGCAAAGGCAGATGGCAGAACACAGCTGGACCACCAAAAGGGATATAAAAAGACCCAGCCAAACAATGATGGACTTTTATTCCCTTTTATTGGTAGTTAAAACTGGAACTGAGGGAAGTTAACTTTAATTACTCTTGGAAACAGGAAGAGACTGTTTAGATTAATAATCTCAGAATACAGCATCCAAGTGGGATGAATAAGGATTTAAGTATCTGAGCAGTTTCGCAGTTATTTAATTAAAAAGTTTTGGTTTCGGTTGGTGCTACAGAGCAGTGTTGTAGGCCTGGGGCCTGTACCACAAAGTGAGATTCGTGGGTTATTCAGACATCTTTGGGCTTACTCAGGTTTTCCAGTATCACAAAGCTGGCTCACTTTTAGGCAGGACAGATCACCATGGTGACCCATGCTGCACGGCTAACCTGCACTGGAGCAGAGGATCAGATCAAAACCTGTCACCAGCCTGACTACTTACCAATCAGACCACTGTAAACACGGATCTCATCATTCCTACAGGATCCTGACATGGACAAAAGAGTTAACACTAAGGTGGCGAGTAATAAAGAGCAATAGATATTCCTATGGATCAACAGAATCATTTTGCTGTTCTAGGCTTTTCATTTGTCACTCTGGTTTCTAAAACGAAACGTCTAACAGACGCAGCCAGAGTTTGCTACAAAATACAAAATGAGGGTTATAGTTGCTTTTTAATTGCACAAAGATTCTTCCATTCCTGTCAGGACTCCTGACAATGTTGATGCTTTTACATTCGTATTCCATCACTGCGGCTCAGAATAACATTGTGATGATAATTGGAAATAAAAACTATGTCCTCTGTTTTATTAGAAAAATAATTCACAGGCTGTTAAATATTTCTCGTAATTATAAATGCAACATTTCAGTCAGACAGAACTCATCAGACATTAACAAATTTTCTTTTGCTCTCCTCTCTGCTTTGGCAGGGGAAGTATTATCTGTAACTTTTTATGTGCATCACATATTCACAAGAGTTTGTTCATCACCAGACCAAAAAAACAAGCTCACTCTATATTAAAGACATATATAACTACAATTGCACTCGGTAGGGCGCATACCTCCAACAAGGCCAAACAATCCTACACGTCTGTCTAGATTTATATTCGAAAACCAAAAGGAAATTGGAAGTAGTCTGATAAAATAAATTATTTATTTGCCATAAAACATAGTGAGTCATAAATAGTAGACTGTGCATAACTTGAATTCAGCATTTTCTTCCACCAGATCTGGATTATTATCTGGATCTGTACCAAACTGTACACACTCATAGATCTCAACACATTTAATGTGTCGGATTTTTTACATCAGGATGCATAAATTCTTTCCCGAGAAAATTACAAAAATGTTGATAAATCCCCTATTTCGCAATGTTAGGGAAAGTGATAAAAACTTCCCGGAACTGCCCCTTGAACCAGATCCACACCAAAATTTGATGGGTTCTTCCCTGGTCTATGCCCCGTCTCTGCAGCAAGTTTGGTGCAAATCAGTTTAGTACTTCCTGCCCAATCCTGCTTAAAAAATAAATCAAACAAGCCAACAAACCAACAGACAAGGGTGGAGGCTTAACCTCCTTAGTGGAGGCAATAATTCCCTGAACTTATTTGTAGCCTTTACCTTATTTCAATATTTGGAAATTACTTCTAGTTATGTCATCATATTGTTTGCGGTTCACCCGGCGGAATATCACTTTCTGCTGTCGCTATGACCAAATTTACCCTCGGGTATCCCTGTCCCGTCTCATATCATATGAGCCCATTCGTGGTTCTGATGATGTCGCTTGTAATTAACAATCCCATCGTCACGTGAGCGCACTCGTGGTTGGATAGGTAAGCCCAGAGTTAACTGAGCCAGCTGAGAACCAGCTTCGTGACACTGGCTATCCGGGACGACAAATGTTAGGCTCGGTGAAGCTAAGTAAGCCCAAGTGAGCCAGACTAAGTTGAATGTGCTTCACGCTACAGGAACCAGGTCTCTGTTACGCTGGTATGTGTTTGTTTGTATATGTGTATGTTTGCGTAACCGGCAGACGGGGGACACAATACAAATTCCCACTCTGTTGCACCACACTGACGGACAGCTGGCGGAGGCAACGTGTTAGGACGCAAAGTGTCCGCGAACGTCAGGGAAGAAGATGGCCGCTTGTTCAGAGTTAGCTAGATAGCACACATGGATGTGAACAAAAGGAATTTTAAAAACATTCAAAAATATATTACAGAAAAGAAAATGTTCAAAGCAAATAGAAAAGTTGTGTGAAAAGCCTTAACTTAGTCAGGA
Source organism: Xiphias gladius (assembly GCF_016859285.1). NCBI lineage: Eukaryota > Metazoa > Chordata > Actinopteri > Istiophoriformes > Xiphiidae > Xiphias > Xiphias gladius. Next base: position 21,256,232 of record NC_053413.1, on the reverse strand, counting down.
ATAATTTCTGTGATACTATACCTGACTAAAAAAAAAAAGGCTTTTTCTTTTCTGTGACCAGTTTTTTTCAACTTCAAGAGCAACTTGTTCCTGAATTTTATTTCATATGAAACCAGCACTTAGCCTCTGCAGTATTTAAAAAAAAATGGCTTTGCAAATGCTTCAAGGGGAAGAAAATGTATTTAACAAGTTTGTGAGGGGTCAAGGATTTACACAGTTTAGTTTGCTGAGTGACGCTGTATGCACTGTAAACACAATGTGTTTCTTTACAAGAAAACTCCGCAGGGTAATGTTCCTCTCGTTTCTGCAACTCTATTCCGTGACTGTGTGTGTATTATTTTCGCTTTTTAAGTCACAATTTCTTTCTACTTTACTTTTACTTTGAAATTGTTTTAAAAGGTGCAGCATCATTCAAAGGCTGATCACGAAAGTGTGTAGTACACATTGGCAAACTGACAAAGTCCTAGACATCTTGCGCTGTATATATTGGCTTTTACGCATTCTGTAAAACACTATGACGGCGGCCCCGTGCCAAGTGATAAACAGAGTGCAGACTCTTCCAGTAAATTTGGTAAGTGTTGAGTTATTTTCCACATTCACGTACAAGAATCCGACCACCCAACTGCTTCACATACAAGTCATCACATCAGGTTTCACGTTTGAACTCAGCATCAAAATGTACAAAAAAGTTTTTACGGAGTATGGTGTTGTGATTCAACAACCCCCCCCCCCCAATACATAAAGAGAAGCACATTAACGGGGCTCACCCGGTTGTTTTTGGTAGACGCCTGCGGGTCGGTCATCCAGGCTCCAAATCTGGTCCCCGATGTTTTCACTGTCAGTGGCCCAGTGATCTTCATTAGCTTGCCACATGCTTTGAACACATCACACAGCTCCGGTCACATACAGCCCAAACTTCTTCCGCTCCACGAGATAAAATATACAGCCCATGTTATGATGTTGATACTGGAGTAAATGGAGTGCTTAAATCTGGCAGTGGCTTATTTCTCAATCAAAAAAATGTTTGGTTCTGGATGCTCTGTGTGCAGCATATGTGCGTTACCACATGCTCTCTCTGCTGTTATAAGAATACAGAGGACAACAAGAGAAACTGCCACGATTCAACAACTTTTAAAAACCCCCACTCTTGTGTCGAAGCTGGTGGAACATTTAACCTACATGGTTTAATATTTGAAGCACTTGAGCTGCAGTTGATTCATCTTGCCAGCCACTTTAATTTGTGCCAGATGACAGTAGGCTTGCACTTAAGCTTGCAAGTTCCCTATTAAGTATTTAAATGCTATTTTACCTAATCAATCAAAACTCAAGCACAATGAATGCTTAAGTCATCATCTCCAGCTCAGTCAGATTTCCAGCCGCAAACCATTAGCATTCACGTTTTAGCTATTTACGCTGACAGGCCCCATCAGTGTTGATGACATAGCAGTTGGCAAATTGGGGCTTTAGCTACGCAAACCTTTGTCAGAGGCAAAGCTGCTCTGGGTGCAGATCTTATTAGCCGAGTTCAATCTCAGCAGAGGAAGCAAAGAAACCCCAGCTTTTCAGTGCCCAACTGCGAATGGCAGAGTGGGAAACAGAAAGGTAATCAAAAAGAAAAAAACAAAAAACAAAGATATGAAATAAAGTTATCGATCGTGACTTTGTATAAGCCTGGGTTGCACTTTTTCAAGTTTCACGATGCTACCACCATTTACCTTGGAAACATTTTACTTGGTTCTGTAAATTGAGGTTTTTCTCAAAGCACCAACATTATTTCTGCCTCCAGTAGCAGATGTGCTTTGTCCCTCGCTCTGTATCTAAAATACTGGAAAAATGCTGGAAGCTTCACGAAATGCGCCTAAGATCCCTTTGCCATCAACTAATCTAGGGTCACCGTGCCCGGACGTGATTTTTCTGAAATGGACTTACTGAGTTTGTTCATGCAGGTGCGGAGCCGATTTTCCAGGTTCAGGACCCTCTGTTGCAGCTCCTCGTAGTCGTAGGCGCCCATCTCCTCCTGGATGCCCATCAACAAGCCAGACAGGTTTCTGATCTCCTCTTTGAACTGGGAGATGAGCTTGGCATCTGTCTTGTACTGCTCCAGGACAGGGATCAGCGGCTGCAGGGACTCCATCTTTCCCTTTAGCTCCTAGAAAACACCAGGAATGTACCGCTGCAAAAATACCTGTCCTAACAAATCTTTCAATCTGGCAAAAGAATTCAGTTTGTTTTCGATGCGGCAGTCTCAGGATGTTTTATGGTAATAGGGCCACCATTTTTAAGTTGTTTTCACTTATCTAGAAAATGACGTTTTTCTAACACTCAGTACCTAGAGATGGGTGGATCAATGCCAAATAAATGGCAGATACTCTGATACCTGCATCTTCTTATAGTAGTGGCTCAATACTTGATAAAAATAAACAACAGTCTTCCAACATTGTTTTGCACAAATGCAGACTATTTGTCCACTTCTTAATAATTGATTGTTATGAAAAATACTACTGCTTGAGGGAAAACGGCATTAACACTTACCATAATATTTACAGAAAAAAAAAAAAATCTATATCAAAAGTTTATCATGAGAAAGAGCAAACAGTGCTGCAACAAAAGAGGAAGAAGGAGGGAGAAGCTCTAGCACGAACAAAACAACTTTCACTGATGGATGATAATAGCGCTAACTATTATTGTAATTGCTCTTATTATTATTGTTATGTAAAGGCAATATCAATTATACCGTGTCAAATTTTGTGAAACCCTCTCTGCCCTGTGAAAATGCCTTCAAATTTCTTCACAGTGAAAAGAATCGGCACTACCTTTGTGTCAGATCCAAATCAAAATTGCTTAAAACTGCCAGTCACCTTCAGCTTTCATAGTTTATTTATTTTATTTATTTATTACAGTGGGGTTAAGAAGCAGAGTCAGTATCAGAATTAGGGTCTTTTTGATTCATATAACAGATGAATGCATGTGACAGAAAACTACCCTTACCGTAGCTACGGTGCTGTCGAGGAGCACATAAACTCACAAAGTTTCTAACTCGTGCAGCTGTTCTGCTTGGTAACCGCTGTAAAAAGTATTCCTGTCCTTTGTAAGCGCCAAACGAATGGATAATGAATAGACTTCATGTCATGATCGGGATGTGTGCTGTCGCTCTCACTGATAAGGAGTCTTTGGTGTCTGTGCTGGATACTGCCTTCACAGCCTGTCTAGATCTTCAGACAATCATTGTCCTTGGCTGAGCAGTGGTAGACCTGTATTTATCCTATCGGGGGTGAAAGTTTACCAGTGCAGATGCTTCGCGATCCTTTTCATGTTTAGAAGGGATTCTTTTATGTTTAAACCTGTGATGTTTCTCACAGGTTTAAACATAAAACTATATACCTGAAAGTTTTTGCTGGCGAGCGTCTTCCTGTCCGATTCGATCTGTCTGAACTTTGACCGCAGTCCTTTGATCTGGCTCTCCATTCTCATGATATACTGAAAGTCCCGCTGCGTCCGCAGGTTCAGCACCTCGATTGACTGCGACATGTTCTGCACCTTTTGAAAAGAATGAAACGGTGCTGCACTGATTTTTCCGTCCAGGACACACAGATTACAATGTCCTCCATGTTCAGCCACTCAGTAGCCTGCCATGCTCCGACACCCAAGGACTAAGTCGATATTTTGACCTGTAACATGATTGTCTTTTAACCATCCATGTGTGAGCTGAACAGAGCTTTGAATTAATTTTACATGGACGAACTGCCTGTTTTTTTTTTTTTTTTTTTTTTTTTTAATGTCATGGATAACTGTTGAACCTGCCGAATTTGATACCATATTTCGGAGTATATATTTACAATTAATAACGAAAGCTCACTAGGTCTGTGGGGTGTCTGAACAAGAGGAAATATGGTCCTTTCTCTCCTCTCTCTTTGGCTATAATTGTAACCAACCAACATTATTGGAGCACATCACCAGCAAAGTGGCACAACACTCGCACATTGTGTTCTGCATACTTTTCTGGCTCTGGTGGAGGGATGCTGAAATGGCCTCGCTGAAGCCCTGAGGCGGCTTAGTACATTAGTGTCAAAGGCCCCAGTGAATGACAGAGAACACCCTTTGGCACACAACATTAAAATGTAGGCTAGAGCAATGTGTCCTTATATGGCAAAATAATTGAGGAAAGTGACTCCAGCGCCGCGCTGTTCGTTTGTTTGCAGACAATGCATTAAATCACTACTGTCATGGTGGAAGAAAAAAGCTAACATTCTGAATTAAATTTCATGTTTCTACTTCGATTCACAACGTCGGCTGTTGTTCAGAGCTAATTTTATGAAATCAATTCAAGATGCAGGCTTTTATTTGAAAGAAAATCCATGTTGGCAGATGTGAAAAAAAAATTCTTGAAAATCCGAGGATAGTCCACTTTCTGACAGGAGTAACATTTCCAATTAAACGCGTAAAAGCCTGATAATACTCCCAACCCATTTTTAAGGTTGGGCCTTCAATGGTTTGTTGCAAAAAACGAGGGGCAGTCCAGTTCTGTTAAGGTGAGATGGAGAGCATTCTCATCTTCGCAAGCAGCCATTCAGCTGATGTCATCCATGTAATATATGCAGAAGTGGAAAATAGGGTTATGGACCTGGCTGTTGCAATCTCTCTGAGGATTAGGGCAACAAAGAAGCATGAGCAACGATAGAAATCGATGGGATATGTGTATATGAATTCAGGTGCGCCGGTTGCTTACAGTAAATGTGCCAGTGAGAGAGTGAGTGTGCGTGTGTGTGTGTGTGTGTGTGTGTGTGTGTGTGTGTGTACATGCGTGCGCGTTGCCACATCAACAGAAACGTGTGTGTGTGTGTGTGTGGCTGTGCGCGCTCACACCTTTTCCAGGAGCTGGCGGAGCTGTCTGCCTTTGGCATCTCTGGAACACAGATTCTGTTCAGGTGCCACCACTGTGCAGATACAACGCCCATCTGCATCCTGAGCTGAGCTGTACACCTGCCACCCCTCCTTTGGCCTGATGGTCTGCATACGGAAACACAGGCACGGTCGTAAATACGCAGCACACACATCCGCAGAGAGACACACAAAATAAATTAGACTCCGATGATATCGCTATCGTGAAATTGCAGCACACAGCTGTTATGGTTTTCTCATTTTTTCCTCATGGGTCGTCCATTCTTCCGCCTTATGTCCCCAAAGCTTTGACACCAACCAATTCCACTGATTTATAAAAAGCTTGGGCTATGAAAGAACAAAGTGCTTTTTCTGCAAGATATTCCTCCACTCACAGTATATGGTTTCCAGTGAATTTCCTCTTCACCAATAAATAGTCTTTCCTGGGCTTGATGAAGAACCTGAGTGTTAAAATGCCCCTGTTTCTCCTCACTAGGCCTCCCAGTGCCTTAACTGAAAGTCCTGCTGGAGGACACAGATAAACCTGATTTTTTGGGAGCTTTTCCCGTTCTCTATTACATTCAACGCGCTCCGCAGCTCTAGAGTATAAAGCCTGAATGACGTGAAGCTATGCGCCAGAAGCCAATGCAGCATATTCTAATGCAACACCATCAGACGCTATCAGAGTGTACACAGTAAAAACTAGTTTGGCTCCAAATATTGAGCGAGTGTCCTGAAGTGCCTTAAAAGTTGATACATATCAGACACACCAGCAGAATAAGTATTTGAACAATACTGCTGTTTACTGTCGGCCTCGGAAATTAACACAGGCCTCCAGCCAAATGCTGGCAACCTTTGACTGCAGACGGTAGATTTTGTCTGCGCTACTAGTCTCTTTGGCAGACAACCAACTACTTTTTTTGGATTTTGTTATCTGCGGGGAGAATAACATGTAAAACATGTGAACTTTGGCATCCTGCGGCCCTTGAGGCAGGTGGTGAGAGAAAACTGAAGTGCCCTGCTTCTAGTCGCGCATCCTGTCCTTCCCCCATCCAGCCTCACCTGTGAGCCTGGGCGAGTTTGCCGCGCGTTTGGAGTTGGCCGCGAGAGATCGCGTCCGCTCTGAGCAGGCAAAGTCGTCACGCCAGAGAAGAAGAGCAGGCTTTGACTCAGCATTTTCACCAACAGAGAGGCCGCTTTTTTGCAGGTAAAGCGTGAAGATATTAGTTTATATTTTCATATTGAGAATTAAGAATGAAATGGTCTCCTAAACCAGTAGTTGGAATTCTGCAAGACAAGAATTTGACTTACCTTATTACTACGTTGGCTTTTTAACAATTGCAATCTCCTTTTCCTTCCATATGTTATCTTGATGTCAATAAGTAAATAAACAAATAAAATACCTTCTCCGCTATCATCTCTCTTACTCTCTTGAGCTTGCTTTCTTCTCCACGGGACATCTCTCTTATGTTACCATTATCAGATCGTAAGAAAATTGTTTCAGGCATTATCAAAGCACCGCAGCCCTGATCTTTGTCCACCTTCCTATCGGCTGCTTGTAAAGTTTGTGGTCTACTTGTGACGGTACTTTTTGCCCTGATGCAAAGCCGGTCCCGATGTGATTATTTGATGACAGCCATGAAAGTAGAATATAATAATCTCCCCCTCAACTCCTCTGCCTAGTTTGCATTTCATGAGGAATAAAACCCCGGCGAAAAGCAGCAGAGGAAAAAAAAAAAAAGGGTCATGCTGAATTGTAATATCTGGTGGTCATGTTTCACTGTAGTAGTCGAGGAAATGATCAGGGAGACTAGATGGCTTGGTGCACCATGACTGTAGCCAAAATCAGCCTCTCTCTCATGGCATCAAAGCCGAACGGGATGAAAGAGGGAGCAAAAAAAAAAAACCTCCTCAACCCTTCTTCTCCTCACTTTGCTTTGAAAAAGCTCCTAAAAAAGAAGGCAGTTTCCCTAATCTGTTAAAACGGTCTTTCTCCTCTGTCTCTCGAGTGACGCACATCCTTTCCCCTCTTCTCACTTGCACATTTCGTCATATTAAAATGCATCTGTAGCTCAGCCAAGCCAGATGCACTCTCCAACTAGGCTTTTTTTTTTCTTTTCTTTTGTGGTGGTTGTTTTTTTGCGAGGAACTCTGCACAAAGAGTTCTTCTTTTATTGAATAATTCCGACAGCTTGCTGCTCTTTTGTTCGGGGCACTAATTTCCACTTTCTGACAGATCTGAATACGGTTTTGAGTGCTGACTTAGCCTGTAAGCACTTCGCCGGGTTTCGGAACAAACGAACAACATTGATCCGGCACATCACTTTCTTTCTGTGGGAAGGTGATACTATGAGAGGGCACTGCTTTGCAATGAGGACAATGGCAAAGGGCTTGCACTCCGCATGGGTGGGATGAACCTAATCGACCATTGTTCTGGTCCAAATGGCCCGGTGATCTGCAGGCTGCTCCTCCTAATTTGTGATAATGCTCCCAAATGCATTCCGGCGTCGGAAGCTCGCACCGGCAGGGCACGTTTGCCTTTAAAGCATTCCCTTTTAAAAGCAGAGAGGTGGCGTGAAAAAGAAAACTGGACCAGCAATGAACGGGTCATTTCAGTTGAAGTCAGTTTTACTGAATGCGAAAGGGAATTTGCCTTTATCAAGATGTTTACTGCTGCTTCTTCTCTCTAGGAGGGGATTTGGGTAATAACCCACAGCAGCAATGTTTTTTTTTGTTTCTTTTTCTTTTTTACAATGACTGAACTCTCCCTCAAAAGTGAGTTATATGCTTGGCAATACTCCAGGATCAATATGAGTGCAATGTGGTTTATGTAGGCAATAAACATGAGTGCTGTGAGGGTGCCTCTTCATCCACCACTACTTTAAATTAGGTATTTTATTTATTTTTTTTCTCAGAATATTTCTTTCCACATAATTACTGCCCGTCCCTGCTCGCACGGGTCCGTACATTGGCTACGGTGACAATGGCAAACAATCAGCCAAATAAGCAATAACGGCAGGAAACTGAAATGACTCATTCCTTGTGCGTTCAGTCTTTCACGAGCCGCCGCGCAACGCTCCACCCTGACTAATTACATCCCCGGTGACCTGAGCTTTGCAGTCGCTAGTATTACGCGGCAGACCGAGCTGATGTTGAAGTTAAGTCCGCGCCGTCGGAGAGAAATACAAAGGCGGCATCGGGCGAAACTCACCACCGAAGGGCAGTACCCGACCAGCAGCAGGAACAGCAGCGGGTTCAGCACCGCGGACAGCGACCACATTCTGCCGGCTGCAGCGCAGTGCTTGCGTCCTCCTCCTCCACCACCGCCGCCGCCGCCGCCGCCGCCTCCTCCTCCTCCTCCTCCGCCGCGACGGGAACAAATATTTTCACGCAAGTTTCTGCCCCTGGGCTCGCGCCACCACGTCCACTACGCGCCGGTGGAAAACCGCGGCTTCCCGGGAAGGAGGGGGCTGCATCCGTCCGCTCGTCCCCCAGTTACGCACGCCATGTGGGGCAGCGCGGGGCGGGGCGGGGTGGGGGGGGGGACACCTCGTCACTGCAAGCAGGAAAAAAAGTTTGCGGGCAGGCACGCAGCTAAAAACCCGAGCTGCGTTATAGACCGAGGGGAGCCTTCTTCACGGATGTGACATCACCCGGCTGCCGCTCTTGACTTTTGACGAATCCGGCTTGTAACGCGGTGACAAAAGTTGCCGCCGGCAGCGTTCGCTGGACAACAAGAAGGCAGAGGCGTCCGGTCAGAGCTGCCGCTGCCGCCGCCGCCGCCGCCGCTGCCGCGCTTTGTGTGCCTGGGTGCACGCGCAGAGAAAGAGAGAAAGCGCGCGAGGGGATACTCCGATAGCGGCTGATAGCTGACAGCGAAATAATATAACCTACGCTCAAATTTGTTTATTTGTTTATTTTTATTTAATTTTATTTATTTTAAGACTATGGGTGAACAAGATTTGGAAAAGAGGAGCGTTGTTTCGTTTTAGAGAATCACTTTTATGTTTTAATGCAAACTGTGAATGTTAAAGGGTAAATTCACCCATATTACAAAACTTTTTTTTTTTTTTTTTTTTAGTCCAGCTTACCTCTAGTGACATGTATGGAAGCCCATCTGTGCCAAGGTTAAAAAAAACAAAAACAGGGGAAAAGTTAGGAGAGGTGAGAAGATAAATAGTCCTTAAAATTATGAAAAACCGATGGGATAGTAAGTCAAACTTATGAGACTTACCAGAATTTGAATATCTATTGAAGTCCAACCCAAAGGGCAACAACTGAAGCTCCAATTGTTGGAGCAGCGTGAGGTGAATGGCAGTAAAATGTGTGATTGAACGCTCTGTAATGAACAACTTTGGGGACTGCTGCTGTTAGCCCACTAGCCATGCTAGCCCCTGCACGTTACGTTTCCACATTGAGCGAGTACATTTCGCCAGGCGGATTTTGATGTGACCGGACCGTGAAGGCCACACGCTTACACTTCTTTTACTTAAAGCAGTCACACAATGTAAATTGTAAACGTTGAAGCACAAAGCAAACACATTTTGTGTAAGTCCAATATTCACAATATTCACTCACTTTTAGTTCTGTTTTTGGTCACTATCCACTCCTGAGAGAAAATATCTGGCTCTTTAGCTGTTAGATGCATCACTATGTTCACCCACTAGTCTCTATCTGGGTCTGTCTGCTGTTTAGTGCTATGCAGGTAGTGTACCTTGTGGTTTTTAGAACTTTTTTGCTGAAAAGCTAAACGGCGAACTGAAACTTAGCTACAAAAGCTCTGTAAAACCAAGGGGAGCTGCAGATTCGGATGGTAATTCTGTGTAAGTTCGGGCAAAAAATTGGTTTATAGTTGCTTTAAAAACTCAAAATTCTGACTTAGTATCTCATACTTACCGTGAGCCCTTTTATTTTAGTCGTTTCTACCATTTTAATTTGTATTTCGATAGCAGCAGAAATCTCAGACTGATATCGTAAAACCTTTACAAACAAAATGAAAACTTACTGTATGGGTATATGCAACGTGTGGGAAGTAAAATAAAGTTCTTTTGTATATTGAGTGGACTGACTGTCTACTGATTTCCAAGACCAGAGGAATTTAAAATGTGTCACATTATTGAAACAAATGACACGAGGCTTTCTGTGGCGTTCCTCTCAGGCCAAAGCCATTAGTCACATACTTCCATATGACACTTCTTCGGTGCTTAGAATAACTGAGATGAGGTATTAAATAATGTGTGGAGTGCTCATGATGCATACAAATGGAGTTCACCATTTTAGGCAGGAGTAAGACACACAGCTGTTTGTTCAGCTTTTGCGCTCAAGCTGTTTTACCTCAGTTGAGATTTATACGAGACCACTGAAAATTTTTTGTCTGAACATAAAACTTCATACAGTTGCTGACTTGTGTTTAAAAAAAAAAAAAAAAAAAGTATTCAAGGCTGCTTTCATTCATTGGTCCTTGCCAGTGTTCCCACAGTTGTTCAAGAACATTTTCTGCAGCATTTTGAAGAAGTGTCTTTGGTAATATTACACAGCACAGGGGGGGGGGGGGCGTAGGATTAAAATATCAGTATCCTAAATTCATATTTCATGATAAAGAGATCACTCAGTTTATAAAAACACTGTCACTGCATCAACAAAGGATTAAGAGTCTTTGCAGAGAAAACAAAATGAGGGAATATCTTTATGAAGAACGGTGTTCATCCCTCCAGTAGGCTTCCAGGGACTTGTAGAATCAATGCTAAAGCACAGTGAAGCTGATCTGGCGACACATGGTGGCCCAACACCTTGCTGAGACACGTTATGTTGGTTTTTCCTTCACCCGTGTGTATGTGCCATGTCTGTGTATTAAGATTTGACAGAGTTATGAGTCAGAGAACAGGGAACAGATTTCGAAGCAAATTGCAGATATCAGGCGCCAATCGTCTCTGGTTACTGTCTCTAATGTGGCTGAAAAATTCTTCACCTACACAGCTCTTGACTTGGGCCTGAGCCATGGCTTCTCTACTTGGATTGCCATTCAGACCTTCCCCGTGGAGGCTGTTCACAGGCATCAGCAACAGCCAGAGCGTGTCCTTGACTGCGGGATTCACCTTAATCCTGGTGGGAAGCCATCCACTTTGGTATGCCAATCACTCCGTGTTTTTTTAAAGGAAAATGGACAAGTTGTCCTTTTTGTCTTTGTTTAGATAGTGGAAAAGAAAGCAAAGATACAAGGGGATGCAAAGCTCTGTCGGGCTAGGCCAGTTGGAGCACACGTGATTTCAGAGATTAGGTGGGTGGGGTGGTCAGTTTTTAAGCCTTTGCCGGGCGCTCCAGGCGATGTTAACGTAAGAGCAGCCAGTATTAATTGGAGGCCTGAGGACTAGGGGTGTCCCCAGGCCCTCTTTGGATCAGCAGCCAGCAGCGGTCAGCAGCAGGTAAGGGAGGAGTGATGGGTTGGGAATCGAAGCACGGTACCGTCGGAGAAGTGAAACAGTTTGAACAGGGAATACTTGAGCTCAAGAAGGGTCTTTGACAGGAGGAGACAGAAGTTTCTTGGCGCACTTGAACAAAGGGCTTTTAAAGCCATGACCTGCATTCCTGATGAGTTTCTGGCTTCTGCATGCTTTGTGGCTCATTCTGGTTCAAATTGGTTATGACATATGACGAGCCCAGGGTATATTTTTCAGTCCAAATACACTTTCAAAATTGCCACATGAATGTATTTACTGAAGTAGCAAAAAAAAAAAAAAATCAATAGACGACCAAAAAATATTAATGCTGTAAGGACAGCAGAATTATTGTCTGTAGAAATTCTGTCTTTCAGGAAAATGCCATTAGAATGAACAATCTTTCTACAAAAGAGGCACCAGTCAGTACAAGCTGTTTCTGATGTTCCTCTCCAAACAGCTGAAAATTACATTGTGTTGGCTATTTTAAACAAGTCATGTTTATCTTCCCTTATCCAGGAAAACAAGTGTACACTTGTTTTGTGGGTTTTTGTTTTGTTTTTGTTTTTTTTTGCTCTTCTTCTGCAGTTACAAACATTTACACCCATTACCTTTCCAGTACAAAAGACATGTCCTACTGTCACTAGGACAGTGTTGCTGAATCAGTTGGAGGGTAAATGCCTTGGTTAAGAGCAGCTTTAGCTGACCAGATTTTGGGATGGAGGGTGTCACATGTGGTACAGATGAAGCCCTTGGAGGCCAGTTTGGGATTTGGGATTTCGGGCCACTCAATTAGAATGACCTTATCCTGAAAATGGACTGTAAGAGTTAAATCTCAACACACTCATGGACACCCATAACAAAGGGAAATTGTTATCTCAATCCTGCTGGCAACTAAGAGAAAAAAATGTTAATTAATAAAAATGTTATTGTCATTCAACCTTATCTTGTCTTTCCCTTCTTTTTCTCCATCACACTGGTGATGTTGAAATGTTAATTACTAAATTGCATTTTTCTTCTCTATTCTTATCATTTTAATGCCTGTTAATTGACTGAAACGGACCAAAGAAAAGTACATGGAAAAGCCCCAGGGTAATGCTATATCTAATCTAGATAACTTTCTTCATTAGCGGCTATGCTAATTGACTTGTCAACGTAGCTGCCGGTAGGATTGGCCATGCACCCAACGTCCAGACAAATGCCAGCTTAGCTATTTTACTAAATTTCTGGATGTTACAAAAGGATTACGAAACACAGTCACCACTCCACATTTGATTGAATTTTGATTACATGTCTTATAACAGTATCACCTCGAGAAAACGTTTGCTAGCTAGCTGATTAAGCTAACGGTACGTCCGCCTTGAAACCATCCAAATTAAGGGGAATCGGAGACCGGAATCGTCCACTGCTTTAAATGCGACTGTCTCTTCATGGTAGTCCCCAGACTGAGTGGAAATGTTCCAGGGTGCTTTCTTTTCCTCTGGCCTCATTCAGGCTGTGAAAACAGTCCGGCCCTTCATGGCCCGGGAAAGGATTAAATGGGTATAGAAAATGTGTAAGAATATACTGTATGGAGAATTTAACACTTCCACAGAATAGACAAAAACAACAAACAAACAATCTTTTCTCCTTTCTTTGTAACCCGCCTCTCATCAGATGTGACTGTAGCCCACAGCATCCCTTGAGTTTTGACAGAATTGTTTGGGTTTTTTTTCCACCAAAGTGGGTGTCCCAGCAGATCGGCCGTGACGAGCTGGGTTTAGGCCTCGGTTTGGAATGGATAAGTTAAGAGTAAGCTCGCCAGCCCCTAGCCCCGGCGCCAGCCCTGTTCTACTTTCCTGGTTTGGATTCTGCAACCGTTTTCACCTTATAGCAAAACATGTTGTTCTGCCTTCAAAGACGAAAAAAAACAGGTGGCCCTGTATTAATCTAAACACGACGGGGAAAACAAAAAAGAAAGAGATGGCTTGCTAGCGGCCCAAGCGGAATTGTCAGGCACACAAACAGTAAGATTACTCACCACCATATGTGCTTTCCTTGACTGAACATGACAGCGTGCAGCCCTCAAGAAGTACACAGAGACTGCTTTTCTAACAGATGTAATGAATCATACAGCAGAATGAAAACAGTTTTGGACTTCGACAGCCAACACTAAACAGACCTCACGAAAGTCAGAATGTTTTTGCTGCGTGTGGGCTAAAAGCATTGCCCGAGACACGGCAGGTGAAATGAGGCTGAGACGGAGGTTTGTTAACGCGAGGATCGTTTACCGCTGAAGACAGAGATTTGTATGTGTTTTAAGCGCCGAGATCCCGACCACTGTGGGCTGCAGCGTGTCCCAGCTACAACCGAGCTGAAAGTGACATTCCAGTCCAGGTGAGCTGAAAACAGCTTGACCCAGGAAGTAAAGTCTAATTGTTTTCGAAGACGTGCGAAACGGCGGTTAACGGCTGCACTAAATGTCAGGACCACGGTTTAAAACTTTATGTATGTCTACATGACTCTTGTAAATAGCAGTCCTTTGCTACCAAATCACCTCTTGTGAAAAGGACAAGGGTATAACGATTTCTGCGCTGACATTAATATTTACTGGTGGGCAGGGGTATGTCGTTGCTTTTGACAGTGTAATAACAGCTCGTATAGAGTATAAAGTCTGCCATTACATGCTTGGCGTGGCGGTACCTGGCTAGACAGGAGGGGAGTGTCGAGTGACATGTTTAATCAAACAGTGGTCGGAGACATTTAGAGTTCTCCCCGGACAGAGAGCCATTTGTGTCGTCAGATTTGTGTCGTTATTGTCGATGTGTCAGAAAGTGCGAGTTGAAGTCAAAACCCTCTGCAGCTAGAAAAATAATTGGTTAGGAGAAAAAAATTAAAAAGGCTAGAGCTCCTTTTGAGTATTTTTGTACCAAATACAAACATGTAATGACGAGATCCATTTTATATTTGCCTCTTTATTTTGATGTAACCTTAAAGCTGTACCCGAAGCTTTTAAAGATAAAACCTTGCACGTATCTTATTGCTTTCACCACTGTCACATGAGAACATGCACATGAAACATTCCCGATATTTTGTTGGTACTGTTTTTGACGTGACGGAAAGTCAAATTTACTTTTCTGTTGCATCTGTTTTGTAAAATCTGATGGTTTGCAGGCTTCACTATCATAAACGCTGACAAAAGGACAAACGCAGTGGGAACAAAGATAATTGCATTTGCTGGGGACTCCTCAGTGGCATGGACAAATACTGTGTGCTTTTATTATGTCAACATTATGTGGATTGTGTGGTAAACTATACTGCCTATGATATATGTAAGCATTTCTTTTCACTGTAAAGCATGGGAATAAAGAAATCACATAAAACATCATGAAATGTACACATGCCATCTATACTGTATGTTCTTTATGTGGATAAATGTAGCTGAACTGAACTCTCTGTAATGACTCAGCATGTTTTTATATTATATATATATATATATCTATCTATCTATATATATCTCTATATCTATATCTATAGATCTATATATATATATAGATCTATATCTATAGATCTATATATATATCTATAGATATATATATAAACTGATTGGTGCTGTCTCAGAAAAGTGAAAGTTTTGGTTGTTGCTGTGCTTTGAGTTTAAGTAAATGTTCAGAGGGTCGCTCAAACTCACGGGTAGCAGGGAGTTTGAATGCAGCCACTCCAAACCCTTAACAGAATATCAACAATGCATGATAATTGGCCCGAAAAACTGTGTTTTGGAGGCAAGGGCAGCACTTTGGAGTCAGTTTGTCTGGCATGTGGTTTGACTGAATCCAGTGGTGCAATTAGGAGGCCTAATACAAGCCCGTTGAGTGTTGCTGTCATGCAGTGTTGGCACATTAGATATCAGAATACATGCATTGTATGTCCACCCTTCATCAAATCTTGGCTTAATACTAATATTAATTCATTTGCTATTAGGATAAAGGATAATCTGTAAGTGAATGCAAACCATTGCAATGTGCATTTGGCAAAGCACCAAAAATTTATTTCAGTTGTACATAGGTTGTAAACATACTGTAATTACACAGGTTCGAAAGCGGCTCTGAAGTCTATGCTATCATAGTTGTAAGCTAAGGAGGTGGAGATGCAAACAGATCTTGATCAAAATCAAATCTGAGTCAGAGAAAGAAATTGGAGGAGATCATAGCACTTGGGCTCAGCAGAATCAATCACATGAGCCCAAACACTTGGAACCACTAATCCTTCTAATCTTAAATTATCATGGCGAAGGAGGGTAATATGGATAAGGCAGCGCAGAATCACAAAAAGAGCCCTAATCATTTCTGTACTCAAATACCCAACAATACAGACATTCAACCCAACATTTTTCAGAATCCATTTTTAATATTTTTGAACGAACAATCCAAAGCAGTTGAAAACATTTTGTTCATTGTTACAAAGAAGAAAATCAACAGGGCTTTTTTCGAGAATTAAAAAAAAAACAAACAAACAAAAAAAAAAAAAAGCAACTGGACGAATTTAAGTACACAAAAATCTTTTTTTTTTGTAAGTTAGCCACCACAAAAAAGGTTCAAACCTGATTGTGTTATCAGGATATAAACATGGTTGAGGAGCCAAATATGTCCACATTGTTGAAAGAAAGTGAGGTATAACATCCAGGTGAGTAAAGTCTGTCTGGAAAAATAAGCCCTTTCTTACAATATTTATATTACTATCTCATCTTATTATGGCTTAATTTCCTTACGGGCATACCAACTGGTATGTCAGGAAAAAACACAAAATGCTTTTTGAGTTAAGTGTCGTGTTCCAGTTTGTTTGTTCTCATACAAGTCAAATAATGAAAGCTGTATTATTTACAAAAGGATGTTGTTATACTTACAAATTGGAGCTTTTGTCAAATTATGTCACGAATGACATAGTATTTCTCATCAAATTTGTTCTTAACATCAAATATATCTATAGGATTTATTTCTAATATAGTTAACCAAATATTTATTTGAACTTTAAGAGCTGGGGCACATGCAAGTTTTTAGAGTGGATTCGGAAAAGAACAATATTGTACAAAATAATAATAATAATTACAGTTTTATCAAAAAGCACTTTTTGTAGCACCTTGAGTGTTTTGTGATTCTGCACAAAAGCACCTCTGTGGTTGTATTCAGAGCAGCACCTGGAGCATCCAGAGAGGGAGCAAGGTGGGACGGGAAGGACAAGGGAGGATGGGGCTTGGGGTGAGTGGATCCTCTCTCTGTTGCTGAAAGTGCGCTGCTGTCCACCACGGCATCAAATGTCCTTTTCCTGATGTCACTCTCACTACTAAGTTAAAGTCATGTGATTCTGGCCCTACAAGGGCGAGGAGTAGTTTCCCCCTGGTCAGTGCTTTCATGACAGGGCCTGGGGACACTCTTCTTCTCCGGGTTCTGAGTGGATCTTCTCGGCAACAAAAGAAAACACAGGTTTTTGCTTCACGGGGAGAGAAGGTAAAGGTTTTCAGATATCAGCATGTGGGTGTTAATATGTACCCTCCGACCCTGTCCTTCAGCGGGGAGTAGAGGCGTGTCTAGCCGAGGAAACAGACGGGGCCGACCTCGAAGCCAAACCTCTGGTTGGAGTCCCCAAAGTCATTCAGCATGACGTCAATGATGGGCAACTGGTCGATACGGGGAGTGTTGATCTCCATCACCGTCCTTGAATAGCCCTGCTTCAGCTGCGAAAACAAAGGGCAAATGAGCGAACAAGTATTCAGTAAAGGGGTCCAAGTATGTTTCTTACACTGTTTTAGGGGAACAGGTTATCTAAGGACTTGAATGATAATCATTCAGAAAAGTACAGATTTATTTTTTTCATATTTTATATAAAAAGTGACCTTGAAAAAGCAGGTCCAGAAAACGGAGGGATTGATCTAGTGATTGTACACAATTTCTTATGTTTGTCCTCAAACAGTAGGGATCTGATTGTATTGTTATTACCCATTAGCGTTAAAGTGTTTAACAAGTATTTAATTTGATTGACGGAAAATTAATCAACAACAGTTCTGAAAATCTTTATGGTCATACATCAGACAAAAAATGCCAAATATTCTCCGTTTACAGGTTCTCAAATGTGAAGATTTGCTAATTTTCCTTTTTTTCATTATTTTCTAACATTTTACAGACCAAGCAATTAATCAGTTTAAATAATTTAAAGAAGATGTCTCTTTCTTTCCTCATTTGTTGTATAAGTGTTAGAAAAAAGTTCCAACTCCCGTTAAATTATCAAGCAGTATATACCATTTCACATTTCACTAGGGCTGCAACTAACAGATTTCATTAGTGATTAATATACTTATTAATTATTTTCTTGATTAATCACTTAATTATTTGATCAATAAAATGGGATAAAACTGGAAAAACTGCCCATCGCAGTTTCCCAAAGCCTAAGGCAACGTGACCTAGAGTCAAAAACTGAAAGATATTCCATTTAATATCATAAAAAACTAAGAGATCCAGCAACTATTCACATTTCCGAAGCTGGAACCGGTGAATGTTTAGCATTTTGGTTTAAAAAAAGAAAAAAAAGAAAAAGAAACAGAAATTTCAGCTGTACTTTCCACATTAATTACAAACCTTTCATACTGTAAAACAAAGAGGATCTGCCAGTGCAAAATGTCTATCCAAAATCAGATTACTACATTTGATCCCTTCTGTACTTGTATAAACATTGTTGTATGACATTTCCCCACAACTGTCTACATATTTGTGAGGATTAATGGGATTTCTTGGGATACAGGAAAAAGTTTAATTGCAAACTTAAAGTTAGAAAATGAGTTTTTACCGAGCAGCCATCCAACAGCGGCTTGATGAAGGGATTATTGTCGTAAGACATCTCCTCATCATTGGAGCCCAGGAAGCGCAGCGCCTTGTCATAGTTGTCAGCCTTGGCATCATACCAGGCCACAGACTGATGGCAAATGTAGGTGAAATTCTGCCGTGCCGAGGAGCTCAGCAGCTTCAGGAAGGTCACCTGCACTGTGTTGATGGTGTTTTCTGCCACGTCAACATAGTTCAACTGGGGACAGATAGATGGGGAGAAAGATTTAAAAAAAAAAAAAAAAAAAGGCAAAGGGGAGAGAAGACAAAAGATAGGGAAACAGAGGGTAAAGAAAGAACAGGATGCGTAAATAAAAGGATGCAGTGAGAGAAGGTTAAAAGAAAGGTCGGAGTGAAGGAAAGAGGAAATCAAAAAAAGAAGGATAAAAAGGGAGAGGGGAGGAGACGTATGGCAGAGGAAGTCAGGGCAGAGAGAGATTAGTGTTAAAGAGGGAAAAACTTATCTAAAATGGATGTAAACATCTACTTCTAGGTAAAAGAAGAAAATAGGAAGTTGTGGGGGTTGACTCACAATTTTGCCACGTTTAAATTCACTGAACCACGAGCCTGGAGACTCCTTAGGCCAGTTGGATATTCTAACCTACAAAGGAACAAACAAATAATTGAGTTTATGACGATTACTCTACAGAGCTTTTTAAACATTTTGGAGAATTCAGGGAGCAGATGTTTTGCCTTTTTTTCAAAAAGGTCAATTAAAAATATGGCAGATTCAAGTCTCTTTCAATTGCTATTACCATAAAATACCATTTGATTCAAGACTGGTACTGTAGCAATCAGATGTTACTGAGGAGATGCCTGTTACTTACTCCTGTGGATTTCTTATCTGGGTAGATGCACGTTTCTCCGCCTGCTGTGAAATTACAGAACACTTTGATGGAGTCTCCTATGCAGCCCTGGTTTGGATCGATCCAGTATTCACCTGAGGGAGAAACACAGTCATGAGACACAGATAAGGCAGTGGTGTGAAGCACAGCTTTGGCCTTTCAGAAAGTTTAGACTACTGCTTTTATTTAATGGTCACATCATCCATGACACGGTCGCTCAACCATCTCTAAATACAATTTATGTATTTCAGGTTTTCACTTGGGAGAATGTCAACAGGGAGGTTGTAAAATGTTATTTGTTTCTGCCAAGGCTCTAGCTCTGGTTTAGAGCTATTTAGCTGATTGACTAATTGATCAAAATACAATTAATCAGCAACTACTTTGATAATCAATGAATAGTTTAAGTAATTTTTCATGCAAAAATGCCAAACATTTGATGGTTACAGGTTTTTAAATGTGAAAATTGATCTCTTTTCTTGGTCTGACATTATAGTAAACTGAATATTTTGACAGGGAAGCTTGTATATAGCCTGAGAGGCACAAAAAAGTACTTCAAAATCACTTGCTGCTGCTTTCAAAGCTTAATTGCTGTGAGCTTCTGGAAACTGAAGGTGACTCAAATGAGTATATCAACATCTCTATCGACTCCTCTCTCACTCTGGATTTTGGCAGTTGGACAGTGAGAGTGTGTGTACATGTACTTCTCTCTTCGTGAGGACCAGTTTGAGTTATAGACCTTATGCACGTTTTTGTTTAATGTTAAGGTAAGGGGCTAGGGAATGCATTACGTCAATGAGTGTCCTCACAACTATGGGCTATGTAGGACTTATGTGGACAACTGCAGACCAAACTCTACTATTGCTGAATTCTGTCTCTACCATCATAGGACGTCTGCATCTTACCATCTGGGA
The DNA here is from genome assembly GCF_016859285.1 of Xiphias gladius. Lineage (NCBI taxonomy): Eukaryota > Metazoa > Chordata > Actinopteri > Istiophoriformes > Xiphiidae > Xiphias > Xiphias gladius. Next base: position 21,236,313 of record NC_053413.1, on the reverse strand, counting down.
AGTCAGGCTGGCTGAGGCGCAGGTCGTTGCAGGTCCTGGCAGGATTGTCTTGGGTGCCCATGGGGAACTTCATGCGCTCGATGTCCTGTTTGAGGTTGTTGAGGGATCCGAAGACATCCTCCATTCCCTCCATACCCACGCCGTCCATGCCGTAGTCTGCCAGTGCCTCATCTCCCTGCATCTCAGCCTGGCGCCTGGCCCTTCTGGCAGCATGCTGAAGGGGCAGCGGCTGGATGACGTCACCAGGTGGACCCTGAGGCGCAAAGGTAAAAGGTCAAGCAGATTATTTCTATTGAGTAAGTGTTTATGAAGGGATGGTTTTCTTAGTGCGAATGGTCTTTGTCAACCCCATGAGTTTTCCAGGATAGAAAAGTGTACATGGTCAGTGCTTGGTCTGCAACCAACAATTATTTTCATGATCAACTAATCTGCCAATTATTTTCTCAACTAATCAATTAATTGTTTAGTCAAAAATGTCATAAAATACTGAAAAATTTCCCAGATCCCCTGGGTGACATAATTCAGATTTTTTGTCCAAAATCCAAAGATATTCAATCTACAATGATATAAAGCAGAAAAAAGCAGCAACTTCATATTTCAGAAGCTCGAACCAGCAAATTTTTTTTTTTCTTGAAAAATTACATCAAATAGTTTTTGATTCATTTTCTGACGATTTACTTATCAATTCATTCGCTGATCTTTTCAGCTCTAGTGAGTACAGTATTTTCTAATCAATGTTGTTATCGCATATTTAGCGCATTCTTAGTGTATAATGTATATAACCTCAATGCCTCTTAAGTTTAAAGCCAATGAATAGGTAACTTACAGGGGGTCCAGGTGCTCCAATCAGTCCAGTGTCTCCCTTCTGACCAGCTGAACCCTGACAAAAAAAAAACAAAACACAAGATATCATTGACAAAATTATTAGGGAACCCATTCTTATCAGACACATATTGCCAGATGAATGGCATCAAAACACTGAAAAGGATGGAAACACGACTTACAGTTGATCCCTTGGATCCCTTCTGTCCTTGAGGGCCCTGTTGACAAAGCAGTATTAATAGATGATCAACCGCCGTGTAGCAGAGTGTGAAAATACATGTTTTTTTGGACAAGAAGTAGAACTTACAGGAATACCAGGGGGACCAGGAGGGCCGAGAGGACCTTGGAGACCACCAGTGCCCTTGTAACAGATGATAGATGACATCGATTAGGATGCAGCAAATGGGGGTCTCATTTAAGATATGGTACGTGACGGATGTATTTGTCCAAAATGTTTACAGTTTGTGCAGGGTGATAGGTAAAATAAACATATGTTTAATGCAAGTAACTGTGTTCTAGTATTATGCAGTACATAGGACAAAACTCTTCAAACATGTAAAGAGAACTCGTTTAAATTTAATATTTTATTTGTTTGTAAAACAATAATATTTTCATGTGGTCATTATATACTTTTTCCGAATGTTGAGAAACCCAGCCCTACTTACAGTTTTTCCATGACTACATATATCTTTACCATTGGTGGGCTTCTCTTTCCACTAACTCTAGGAAAGTCACACTTTACACACACATTTATGCAACTCTATCCCTTTATGCACTTCACAGTCTTATGGAGACAGCTAGGAACAAGCATTACTTTAAGAGAGCAGCTTTCCTGACACGGAGATTTACTTACAGAATCACCCTTGCCACCTGCAGTACCCTGAGATCCAGGCAGACCTCTGTCTCCCTTCTCTCCGGGCTCACCGGGGGGTCCGATCAGACCGATTAAACCTGGATGACCCTGGAGTAAGATGAAAAAGGGAATAAAGAACAAATAGTGAGACAAAAATAGCATTGAAATAAATTCAGACACCAAAGCGATATTTGTTCTAATTATGCATTTGACAAAGAGTAATTTTCATATCTACTAAAGTTTAATTTCTGTTCGTTTATCGCCAGCAGAAAATAAAAGCTGTTTTTTTAAAAAGTGAAACAAATATGCTGATTCATCTGCAACTTTATGCACAATGCCTGGCGAGACGACCTCAGCCGTGTCTTTTTTCTGCCTATAAATAATTAGTGTGTTTATAGTGGTCATCGTATTTAACAATGGTGGTCTGTCCTGGCCGTTGCTGCCTGGCAGAGTTATGGCCATCTGCTCCTTACTACTGCATGCTGGCATTATACCAATGAACATTACAAAGATGATATTATTGGACCTATACATATTCATTCACTGCTTTAAATCACTGTGTGAAAACTCCTCACGGAGCAGAACTTTCCTCGTATCGGAGAGAGTGAACAAAGAGAGAGAAGCAACAGGCCGAGATGTTTGCTTGCTTTTGAAGCTTCAGATAAGGCACATAAGCAGATATGAGAAGTACAGCAGTAAAGCAATTTGAGATTAGCATCATAATAATGTCTTGCCTTTTCTCCTTTGTATCCAGAGTCACCTTTCATACCAGGAAGTCCAGGGGGTCCCTGCGGAGGGATAGAATTAGTTTGTCAGGAATAACTGACAGTGACATGAATTCACATTATTTTATAGTGACAGCCAGCAAGTAACCCTGCAGTCATGGCGACTATTCTGTATCTATCCTGCAGAGTTACTGAAACAACTCCTGTACACGATTACTTAAGTTATGTAATGGTTGAAAAGCTCGCAACATTCAGACGTTTTTTTAATAAGGTGTGGGCAGGTAGTCCTGCAGTATCATACATTCAGCACCATTCTTGACTTTTGCAATGACTACATCTGTGCCATGATGTTGCGGATTCGACAGGTTTTTAGTTAGAAGGTGGAACGAAATGTCTTACAAGAGGTCCAGGGAGGCCGTCTTGACCAGAAGCACCAGGGAGTCCCTGCTCACCCTGGGAAAAAAAAGGAATACATAATTACAGCATTTGGCTAATAACAATTATTGGAATACTATATTTTAGAGTCTACTGTATTTAAAGAAATCAAACATATTTAAAATGTATCTATGGTAGTAGAATAGTACTTTTAATAAAGACATAGCTCAACCAACAGCGCTTTTCAATCTTGTAATTACTCCATATAAATGAATTCATTCATCACTTGAAATCCAGAGATTTGTCACTGAAGTCGAGTCTGTGGCATAAAAATGAACTTTATTTCTATGACGAAAATATACTCACAACAGGGCCAGGGATTCCACGTAGACCCTCAGGACCAGCCTTTCCAGGGGGACCCTGAGGTCCAACAGGTCCAGTTTTCCCAACAGGTCCCTCTGCTCCAGCTTCTCCCTGTTAAACAAAAGGATATTAGCAGAAAATCACAATTACTCCCTTTTTGTGGTCTATAGACTTCATAGACTTCTGGGCACTTAAAAGTATTCTTTGGAGTTTAATTTGAAGAGAAACAAAGTAATATCAACATTCACTGTTTCTCATGAAAACATATTGTGTGTATCCTTGAGGGCTGACAAACACAACGCTACTAGTAGTCGAAAACTCCATACCTTTAATACTGTTACTTTTCAATGCGGAGTCCTATGGTCCCCCGTACACGATAGCATAAAAGTCAAACATGTCTGACAATAATTAAAGCAATCCTGTATCCGAAAGTCACATTGTTCGATATTCTGCAATGTTTTGATTCCACAAAATCTCAGATTGGAGGGTTTCAAGGATTTGTAACTTCCACACAGATCAAATGTTAACAGAACTCGTCTTATCATCTCTGCGCAGGAACAGTGAGTTTTTTATGTATTGAAGTTCCCGACATGTCATATCGACTGGGTTGATAGGAGGACGGGATTAAAATGTTCTGACAACCAATTAGGCCTGGATTTGACAGTCAAGGATCACTACGCAGGCTTTGTCTTGTCTCCATCAAATCAACTCTAATCCTTTACCTCAATGTGGATAGGATGTGTCCCTTGTATATGTGTGGGATGAGAAAAGAACAAAAGAAATAGCCAGGCTATGTCTGAAATTTTTCATGTTTTCTGGCTGTGTGTTTCTTTGAACAATCTGATTTAGTGATAAACAGTTTGTCTTAGAAAGATTGTTACTGTTTGATGCTCTTCGACTGTAAACACCACCATGTTATGGATTTTAACAAAGCAATCAAATCAGCTGATAGCCTCAAGAAACCCCACGGCTGCCTCTGTGAGACTAATTTGCCAGTACACCTGAGAGGGACAGGAGAGGAAAGGGTTTGAATGGGTGTTGCTTTGTTCTTCAGATTATAACTCGACATCTATCATTACAGACATTTCATTCTATTTTATTATATAATTATGTGTACTTTATAATGCTTTCAGGCAGCAAATTTGGCAGCCATTTACGGAGAGAAAGAAAGAAACTAGAATTTTTTATAAGCGACAAAATTGAACCACATGTTGAAATGGAAATACCAATGAATTTACAGCAATTAAATATTTTACTGTTTAACACTTTATTTATAGTTCTGTAATATCATAAAAATGTCCTAGAATTTTTCCAGGAAATAAAAGCATTTCATTACTGATTATTGGAAAAATAGCAATGTCCCTGAAAAAAAAAGCTCTATTTAAAACCATATCATCAACCATATCAATCATTCATTCATTACTGGAAAGTTTATTTTCCATACTGTGTTTGTTGAATTGTATGCTGCCTGTAGGAAAATTTCACATTTTGTCATGTTCAGTTAACCTGCTGTCCACTGATTCTGAAGGTTAAGTATAACTAATAATTAGAGACTCTACTTTCCCTATAGTCAATACTAAATTACATAGCTCTTTCCAGGAAAAGTCGTAAAAATGATTAGGACATTTCTGGGAAAATACAGACCTCTAAAATAAAGCAACACATTTTACTTTGTTTAGAATTCCCCTCTTTGAAATTTCCACATGGTGATTTATTTTATGATTTGAAATATGTAATAAATTGAGCAAGAAAATGTAAGTGTCCAGTCACTCATCTAAACTTTTCTTTCTTTGATAACATGACTGACAGAACGTTACCTGATAGGACAGAAGTTCTCTCAAGGCTCAATTATTTATCCTTGGTAGCCCGGCTTTTCAAGTGTGATTTTTTTTTCATTTTTGGTGTGTGAGTTTTACCTTTCCAATCTGAGCCACAAAATATTTTATTAATAGTTCTTGACTTGAATTTTTAGATCCAAAAATGACCAATTGAATTTGAGCAACTTGAATATAGCTGTTTGAATTTTGGAAACTTGAATTGTAGAATCATATAAAGCATGTTCACTCTCTTTTAGCTCAGTTTTTGGTCTCTACCACCTCTTAGGGGGAATATCTGGCTTTAACCCAATACAGTAAAACTGCCGGCCGGACTGCCAAACAATGACCTGAAACACACTATAAAGCTCCATAAAGATTAGGGTGATAATTCTCTGTAGGTTCATCACTACGAGAGACCCCTTTGACATTCCACACCGTCATTTGATAAGTTTTCTTTATAAAAATATAGATTATAGCTGCTTTAAGGCTTTTCTTTGCTTCTATATATTTATCCAACCCTCCAACCCTACCAGCAAGAATCAGATCTACACTTCAATAGTCGATTGTAACTTGTTACAATACTTAGTGGTGAAGCCACAAGGTTTGGGACTTACCTTGGATCCCTTTTCTCCTTGTCTGCCCTCCTGACCTGCTGGTCCAACAGGTCCCTAAAAAGAACAACAATCAAATGCTATTGGAGTTTTGTGCATGAATACTTGAATATCATTGTAATCAACACACTATAAGCCTTTTACAACCTCTTCAAAAGAAAACAAAACAGGTACTTATTGAAACCGAAAGGGAAATTGTCCAACATTTGCTGACAAGCAGTAGTTTCATATACATACTAACTGTTAAGCTGAACATTCTCTGACCTTGACTCTTTTTAAAGGGAGAAGGTTATGCAGGGCCACACAACATCAGTGCGAGCAAATTGTCCTACATTCCGAACATACTGAGCTAAAAGCATATCAGCATTTTCACCAAACAGCCTCTGGTCAAAACCTGGTAAGTGGGCTCTCATTTGCCATTAGAAACTATAATCAAATAGACCAAACAAAGGCCACCGGTCTTCAATGTAGGTTATGAGCCCTGGCAACTGTGTATATGCATTAGTGGACGTGTGTTCAATATGTGTGTATGCAGGCATGCTTGTGTGCGCCCGTGCGTGCACGTGTGCTAATGTAGTCAAGCAGCCACACGCATCAATGAACACCAAACCTGAGTCAATTTTGAAGAGATATCGGGAAAGAGACTAACCCAGAATTACCTTGGTCAAGGATGAAAAATCATATTGGAGTCCATTAATATGGACATGGAACTGGGCTCTAATTTGTTCTGTAGTGTCTGTCACCTGGATACTACCCCTTGGAATACAAATTGTGGGGATAAAAAGTGCTTACTATAGCAGCATGTTTGAAATGTATAATCAACTGTCTAAGCCTGCATTTCAGCTGAAGCCACAGAATTACATCGAATGCAAACTTAGTGTCTGATGCTTAACAAATAAAATCTTGGCAGTGAATCCAAAATCTACCAAAGGTAGATATATTTTTTGACTTACTCTAAGTTCAGGTACCAATACAACAATGTAAAAATACTCCATTGTAAAGTCCTGCATTCAAAATCCTTCTTAAGCAAAAGAACAGAAGCATCATAAGAAAAATGTACTGAGTACTGAATGAGTATGTGTGCTGCAAAAAAATGGCCCATGTGAGTGATACATTATTATAAATGGCACTAGATTGATAATACTGATGCATCAACGCATAAGTAGTATTTTTACTGTTGTAGTTGGTCGTGGTGGTGCTAGTTTTAGCTACTTTATATACAGGTAGTAGTAGTACTAGTAGTCTAGTTCAGTGGTTCCCAACCTATGGTCAGGCCCGGTCCGCAAGATAAAGATGATTAATGGAGGACAAAAGCAGAGAAAATAAAGCTCTACTACCCAAACTTCAGTTTCTGACTTTTCTTTTTTAGTCTTCGCTTTTTTTGTGAAATATTTGATAACTTTTACTTCATTGAACAGTTGTTTAAATTAAATCATCTGAGAAGTTTACAGGGAAAATGTCTCTTTAGCGGAACTGCTAACAATTCAGAGAGCTCTGAAATGGGACAAGGGGCCTGAACTAGACACTGCTTTTTTATTAGGGGTAATAAAACGGAACCACTGGTTTAATCCTTAGCAATCAATGTATTTTATTTCATAACCATATAATGGTATTTCAAGACAATCATAATCAGAGAAAAAAAGTAGTAACTACAGCTTTCAAAAATAAGGGGAATGTAGTGAGGTCAAAAGAATAATATTTCCTTCTGAAATGTAACGAAGTACCTAGACTTATGAAGTAACATAAAATGGAAATACTTAAAGTACAATTAGTCACTTCCCACCACTGCTTATTCATGATTCCAGGCAGAAAATCAGTGTTCATCATACTTTTACTTCTATGAAATAGAAACGGTTGCAAATACAAGTTAGACTTTAGAGAGCATCATTTCTTCTGAAGTACATAAAATAGAAGGGATTCACTTAAAAGATCAATCTCTCTTTTCTTTCTTGCCATATTGTGCCAGCCATTTGTACAGTTCATTAATGGCATGCTTTATTGGTAGCTGTAAAACATTATCACTGTAAATGGAAGGTAAGATAAAAATGCTACGCTAGTAAAATAAAATAATCTCAGTCCAAGTCTGATGTGACAGAAAGGGTATTGAGTGCCAGATATTACAGTGACGAGTTCATTTTCTGACATTATCAGCAGCTTTCACACTACTGCCAGTCAAACACACAATATGTCATTATTCTCTCAAAGACTCTCTATCTGCAATTACTGGCTATTCTATCATGCTATGCTATTATGCTTGCTATCTCAAGTGTCATTTGAAAATGTACTCACCCTTTTGCCGGGAGGTCCTGGTACTCCAGCCTCGCCAGATGGACCTGGAGGGCCCTAACATTGAATAGACAGAACAGTTAACTATGCTTCAAAAATACTGCACATACTATACTACACATGTAAAAAGGGATATCCATTTCCAAAGAATGGATTCTATTAGGTTCTCCTTCAGACTTCATCACCATATTGTTGCTACATCTCCTTCAATGTAAGCATTATACGTTTAAACTGCAAAGTGTTTTCAAATGGCACAATGTTTTCTAGATTTTGAGTTTTGAAGAAAACCCAGAGTTAAATGAATTTCTACTCGCAACTCAGGTTACGGCAAAAAAAACATCACTGAGCACATGGGAAATTGTTCTCAGTAACAGAATGTGATTGGTGGATATTTTTAAAATGTTTACTTGCAGTTTTTACAATTCAAGGTCATGTAAGACTTACAGGTTGACCGGCTTCCCCATCATCTCCTTTGTCACCTGATAAACCGTCAAGACCCTAAACAAAATACACAAATGAGCCAAACATGGAACGATTTTAACTCAATTCGACTCAACTCAAAAGATTTCTTCTCACAAAAATAATAAAATGCAAACAACAACAAAATCCTCCTATGAAAAACGGGAAACTAGAATGAAAATGTGAATTTGAAGTAATAAAGATATTTTTATTGCTTTTCACGCTAAACATGATGCAACAACACTAGATTGATGAAGGATAAATGTAGCACTTACAGCAGCACCAGGCTCACCAGGGGGACCAGGGTCTCCTGGGAACCCGACAGGACCCTGCAGACAGATCGAGAAACTGAGAGGACTGATCTTGACTCAGATATTTGACATGGCGTCAACAACAGCTCTTGCAGCAGACCACTTGACTGAGAAACATGACATAGTAATGCTGTCGCTGACAGCTCTAGTAATGCATCAGTCATGGCTGTGTATGTGTCAGTGGATTTGACATACAGGGTTACCCTTGGGACCGTCATCTCCAGAGGGTCCGCGGGCACCGGGGGGTCCAGCAGCTCCTGGTGGGCCGGTTTCTCCCTTCTCACCAGTCTCTCCTCTGGGTCCCTGAGAGAAAATCCATCACAGGCTTGACACCACAAAGACCACATGAGGGCTATAAACGCTACTTTGACGATATCATGCTCAGTAAGACAAAGGACAAACGTGTTATCAAATCTGTCACTCCATCTGGCATCAAGACATGGACCAAACTGACTGTAAGAACTCAAAGTACAACTTTAAGAGCTGAAAGAAGAAGCTAAAATTAAGCTTTAAGATCATCTGCTGTAGAGCTTCATTTTAAAATCATATTTCAATCTACTAAATGATTATGCTATACACCATTATCATTCCAATATCTAGTACTAGCAGAGACAGTGTCTTAAAGTGTTGGCTATGACTCAGAGCAGCAGCTGAAGCATAATTACCAGCCAGGAATCGTTAGTTGGCCTATTAGAGACAAGCAATTCTCTAGTCGATGCCAGCATGGCACCTTTGATATTGACCTCAATGTGATGTGCAACACTTGCTCTATCTGTCACTGTAAACAGATGCGCAGCAGCAGATGGATACGTCAATACGAGCTGATGGTCTCAAGAAGGGTAACTGTCCCATACCCACGACTAAGGTTAAGCCTCTCTGGTGTACACAGCAGATTTCTACTGGTTAGCCTGGATTGATGGCACTGCTCTGATCTGAGATATTCAACATCAGGATGCCTACTGTGAGTACTTTATCCTTATTTATGCCACTGAAAAGTAGAAAGTAGAGGCAGTTTGCAAGCAAACAAAATGCTGCATCATGAAAGAGATTTTGTACATATTATGTGGATTGATGCATGCGATGCCTATGTAAAATATTGTTAAATGAGAAAGTGAACCTCGTGTTATTTAACACTATTTTGGGAGACATAAAAAAATAAATTGTTATTGTGAGCACATCATATACCATTGTAGTGCTTATGCTACAAAATAACTCGTGGGATATTCTGACTTTTGCCTCTAATAATAGCCTGGTACAGGCGGTGAGATTAATGACACTACCAACAGAGCAGGTTTTCCTAATGTAGCTGAGCTAATTATCTGCTGAAAAGCCCTCAGGGAGCTAGCATTTCTGGACATCAGCCTGCAGTAATCAGAGGTAAAATACAAAGTAGTAGAACTGCCCCCTTCGCTGAAGTGTCAAATAATATACATAACTGAATTAGCTGAACTCAGATATTCATAGGCAGATTCTATAAACAGTCACAGTTGCATACGGGAAAAACTTCACATAAGGACACACTGCCGGGCTGTAAGTCATGCTCCTCGCCGTGCATTTCAAGTACTGTTTACACGTTTAAATTGTCAGCTCTCTTGTTTTTGAAAATAAAAGATGTTATCAGAAATGAGATGAGATGAGTACTTAAGCATTAAGCTGTGCTTACCCCAACACCGGACTCTCCAGGTGATCCTGGGTTTCCAGCCTCTCCGGTTTCTCCCTGTTATAACACAGTGAAAACGTGGATTATCACACTTGCAGTAAACAATTCAGATATTGTTATCAGCTGACTAGTGCGGTGCTTTTGGTTTGTACCTTCTACTTCTATTTCAACGATACAAACCACATAAAAAGTGGCAATCCCCTTCAGAAGCAGAAAGAGAGACATTCTGCAGAATTCACTTATTTTGGAGAAAAACATACCAGAGGAAAGGAAAGGAATGTATTTCTCGTAGCTGAGAAGTACTAACCAAGTGCATCAAAAATCACCAGGCATGTTGGGTTCTTACCTTCTCACCAACACCTCCCATTGCACCAATACCACCGGGAGGGCCTTGTGCACCCTGTGGATCCATTACAGTGGCATTAGTTTAGTAGATTATACTAAGAAAATAAGAATCATAGACAATGTGAAAAAACATCTTTAAAAAAAAAAACAAACAAAAAAAAAAACGTGAGTTTTGAAATAATGAGTATGACTGAAGGCTTGTCGAAAAAATAAAATAAATAAAGACAACAAGCAGACTTACATTGGCTCCGCTGGGACCTTGAGGACCTCTGGGGCCAGGAGGACCGGGTGGACCCTGTCAGCAAAAACCAAAGTTACTGTTTGTTCAATATAGCAATGTGCCACAAGCTTTCTTCATATGTTGCAAAGTAAATGTACGATCTACCCTAGAAATAAATCCAAAAGAATCACCAGGTGCTAAAATGTTTTCTTTCCTTTTTTTTTTTTTTTTTAAATGGGTATGACAGTACAGCACTTTTGGTGCTTTTGATCATATCGGAAATATGCAGAAAACTTGTATCTTCAGAAAGAGCGGGGCAGACATGTCAGACCCACTACAACCATTTTTCATATATGAAAAGATGACATCTGCTGTATTATAGAAATTGAGGTTGTGAATGACAACCGGTGTGTCTCTTGTCAACACATGACATCTCGGCAGTGACTCCTGAAGGTGTGAGCCATGAACATAATACTCAGATATGGCTCAGCTTAGCCAAGACAAGACACAAAATATGACTGTGAATATAGTCAGGCACAGATGGGGAGAAAAAAAGAAATACAGGCTGCTCTGTATCTGTGCTTGTTGTGCCCGAGTGCTAGCCTGAAGGTACGTCAGAAAATCAAACCCCCCTACATTGTCGTACATAATAGCTGTCTGTTGTGATTACTCTCTGACCGATCCCTTAGTGTTATACTGAGAAAACATTCATTGTAGTCTAACTGTCCTAAAAATAAATAAATGATAGTAGAAAAAAAACATACTACTTTGGAACAGAGGATGCAGTGTTTTCACCAGCTAAAATGTTTTGTCAAAACATCATCTACAGACTTCCAAAACATCTGCCTAGTGACTGGTGGAGTTGCCAAAGTCAGCCGCCAGTCAAAACTTCACAACAATCAGGACAATCTCCCACCTCACTGAGGTTTACGTGAAAACCATGTGAATTGCTGTAACAGAGAAAAATAACAAAGCGCTAGGCTCACCATTGGTCCGACGTCTCCATTCTCTCCCTTCTCACCAGGAGGGCCGGGCAAACCCTGAGAAGAAGACAAATACTCTTCAGAACAAAAAAAAAAAAAAAAAAAAAAAGTCATGTGAGGCAGCACCTGGGACAAAATTAGAGATTGGAAAATCCACACACAGGGGCATAAATGCATTTTTGCTGCACATTAACGGGTACTTTGAGATGATGTGTATGGAATAGTGGGCTTTAGGATGCAATGTGATGGAGAATGCATTATTACAAGCAGAACCCCTGAGTGTAAACACATAATTAGTCAAAAAGGACACCTATTGTAATTAAAGGGTATGGGAAGCTTGGATATAATCAGGCTGTGTAAATTACAGGGTGGAAGCTCTATCCATTTATGTCCACAGGAAAGTAGAAACAAAGGGGACAGCGCAGGCAGTGCCTATTATCCAGTTTTAAGATTCAATAATGCATGACTAAAACAGTTTGAATGCATGTTTGGAAGGTGTATCTGCAATGAAAATGAAGGACCTCTCACTTGCTATTGTAGCTTATTGTCTATCTGCATAATTGCAGTTATTATTTGTTGTGTTGGTTTAACTGCAATGATGGAGCATGATTAATCAATAGGTGGGTGGAAAGCAGTGGTAATGATAAGTTACTGTAAAACCAAAATGACATGAATATCAATCACTGAGATCACATGTGTGTAGTTTCAGCCGGTTTGGATGATTTACTGTACCTGCGACGGCAGAGAAGGCTAATTTATAACCGATTCTGACTGGGACTTTAGTCACAGTAATAAAGCATGAGGGTAGTGAGAATGGAAAAATAAATAAAGCATTAACTTGTTTCATGGATAATGTATGGAAATGACGTGCTCTTCATCAGTGCTGGACTTGTTTGGTTTGAATGTAAAATAAATGAACTAATGGATCAGAAGGCTGGAAAAAAAGATGTGCATTGTGAGTAAAATTAACATAGACCATATGTACACACATAAAAATAAACACACAACTCTCCTATAACTACTAGCCTAAATCGATAAATATTTACTTATGATTTTGCGTATCCCTCTATTTCCCACACTAGCCTTGGACTGTACGGGCAACTCTGGAATAATCAGATCTGATTTTTACTCTCATCTTTGTCCACATCTTAACCTCTTAATCTGAAGAATTCATCCTCTCAGCAAGGACTCTAATATTCCACAGCAAACACGGCCGCAGATGATGGAAGGCTTTCAAACCGAAGCCATTCATTCCCCATAGTCAAAAATCATTAATGCTTCAGATAATTGCATTGAAGAGCTGAGCTCGCAGTGGCTGCTGCCATCTATTGAAGGGCAGCTTAGCCAAACATAATTAAAAGAGTAGAGATGGAGTGCATTATGCCCAATTAAAAGCCAATTGCACTTAATAACAATGTTATCTGGCCCTATTGACCAGCGGGGCTTCGCTCTAATTTCATCCTCAGTGAGTACTTGGATAATTGACTTTGAGATATTCTTAAGTATGCTGTTTCTTTTTTCATTGCCACCAAAGCAAGTTTCTTCAACTCCAGCTCACTGGCTTAAATGAACCAATGCTCTGGCATTTGGCAACTCTTTCACTCTGTTGCAGGTTTAAGGAAAAGAGAGCTGAACAGAGCAAAGTAGTGGGGTAGCAGTAACTTAAAAATTAGCCTTAGTGTTAGTATCACATCCTTCTGGGACAATTTTCTTGATACCTGACGTAAGGTAAAAGCAAACAGAAAATGTACAATTTGCATTTTAAAGTGAGACTGTGTAACTTTTGCTAAAGTTCTTTGTCTCTCTGTTTACAAGGAGTCCTAGTAGCTTGACAGAATATTTGTAACATCACAGGTAAGCAGATGTGTCTATCCTAGGATCCAAATCATCTTTGGGCAAAATCCTGACTGCCTAGCTGCTTCAGTGGTGCTGCCCCTTTTCTCTAAATCTTCTAGGCAATGAATATTGTATGCACTGCATATTGTAGAATGTCTAATAAGAGACATAGTGGGAAAAGATAAATGAAATAATGCTACACATTGATTCAAATGTCTGCTCAAATACGAGATGCAACAGCAGCTGGTCTCTTATTTGGGCCTGTGAGCACTTCAGGGGAGCGGTTTACTGCATGATAATGATGTAGTCCGAGAGGAAAAACCAACGTCAGCCCTCCCCCACCATTAATGTTGCACCAAAATGCCAAATGCAAAATTTTAGCAGTGGTGATGGAGTTTTAGAACGGTCTATGCTAAGGAAAGTCCTTGAGGGGGGAAAAAAGCATAATTTGCCAATGAGCAATACAAAGTGTTGTTAGGAGGCAAGACTGCATTAATAAATTATGCTCTGTTTTGATGTGATGTTAATGATGTAAGGAGAGATGCAATGTTGTTGGTTTAATAGGTATGGAGGAGCTCATTCTGCTCTGGCTGGCTTTGAAAGAGGGAAAAACAATGCACTACGCTGCATTCATCTGGTTGTCATGTTATCTAGAGGATGCAGACTTAAGACTTGCCTGCAGCCCGATGGGTCCTGGTAGACCTGGGAATCCTCTGGGTCCCTCATCTCCTTTCTGGCCAAACATACCCTGCTGTCCTCTTGGTCCAGACTCACCGTCACTGCCCTGTGAGAAGTCAAAGTTCACACAATCCAAACATCTTTATTCTGATCCCCATTAGCTGGAGCTTTATCAAATTCCAGTCCAAAAACACTCATATCTATGTGTTTTTTCTCTAATGGGATTTCTTTGCCTTCTCAATCCTTTTCAAGGTTATGGAGTATATCCAAGCTCACATGGCAGAGTGTGGTTCGATGCCCATATTCAAACACTTGTAGGGGATGGATGGTTACGTTATTAACTTTTCTGAAGGTCATTTTATGGCACTATCATCCATCCATCAACTCTCTACACCCACACATTCTTGCTCAGGGTCAACGGGGGACAGGAGCTTTTCTCACCATGAACTCTGGACAGGCTAATAGTCTATATATCAGGGCTAACGCAAAAATCATACATATGCACTCACTTCAATTTTAGGGCCATTTAAAGTTTAGAGTCAATCTGTAAATCTTTTGAGTGGTGGAAGCCCATTACAGGATTCAGAGGAATATGCATGGCAGATATTTAAAGTCAAAACAAAAAAAAGGACAAGAGTGTGGCTATAGTCCTAGCCACTGATCCACTGTGGTTCGGGGTCACCTGGGGAAACAGCAGCCATCCTACCAAGGCTTCTCATCATGGTAAGCAGGATAAAGTATAGTATAGCCACAGGGTTATGGTGAGCAGTGTATGTGAAAGATGCTGACTTCATCTGTGAAGTCAGGAGTTTTCAGTTCAAATGCATGTCAGCACTTGAAAGTGCTTGAGGAGCTCTCTCTGTGCCCTGGGAGGCAGCTTCAGGTGCTGGTACTGAATGCAGAACAGTTTAGAAGGAAATGTTAGGTGATTACAGGTAGCGTGAGCACAGCTTTGAACTAAAGAGTCGGAGACAAGGTTGACTAAAAGTTTAGAGAGACAAAAACATCAGGGAGACTGGAATCAGAAATGTGTCTGGCTGTAGAGTCCTTAAACTTAAATGCTGCATAATTTCTAACACCCTATGTACAACTTGCGCCACACTGTTTTGGTGGACGGTTTTGTTGAAGGCAATCAAGGAGGACAGCCTAGAACAGTTATCATCACCAAAATATGAAGCTTGGTTTTCATGGCTTGGTTGCGTATGATTAGTGAAATGGTCCAACAATGGCGAATGTCAAGTATTTATGTGATCTTGAGCGCCAAAGCCCCCAAATAATGTGTAGGAATGGGTTAAAAAAAACAAAACATTGGCTGTTACATTATAACCATCATTAACATCAAAAGTGTAAACCATAAGTATTATAACTCTTGTGGAAAAGAAGTTAAAATGATTTTTTTTTGTCTACATAATGCCACAGTACTTTGTTTACAGTTTCAAAACAACTTGGAAAAATCCAACGTATCCCTGATCCAATGGCCAGCAGGTCTCACGCAGGTCTCATACAACTGGGCACTTGTCCATTACTGTCCATCCTTCACTCTGCAATTAATGACTTTTGGTCTGCATTAATCTGACAATGCGTGAAGTTGTGCATGCAGCGCAAGTCATGATGAGACAAGCATAGAATGTACAGTACAAATATATTTTCCAAAATTGACTATATCAATAGACTATATCCTATATCCTAAAACTGGCTCCCTGTTTTCCGAATTAAAGATCTAAAAAAGAGAAGCAACTGCAAAAAAATTGTTGCATTCAACACATGCTTTAGTTCTAATTAGAAAACTACTTTCTTAGAGGTTTTAATCATTGTAAGCCAACGAATCCTTACTCATACTAAAACTTGATAATGATTCATCACAGCAACTTGCATCATACCTGTGGGTATAAGAGAAGCCTAGGCCTGGAGGCATCTCACACATTCTCGGGCAGGTGGGATTTATGAGTGGCCATTGTAGGAATTTTGTTTGCCTCACGTTACGTTAGACACAAACTTTTACATAAAAAAATAAAAAAAAAATGATAAAAAATGTTTTCCTCCTGTGACATTTCAGAAATTATTCTTATACAAGATTTATGTCTTTTTATTAGATACTGCTAAATAAAACCCCACTTGATTTGTAGAAAATGATGTTTACTACATCCTGATGAAGATCAATACTGCCCCGCCATAGACTCTTTCATTCCAACTGCTTGACCTTAGTTGTATCTTTAAGACAATTGCACTGGTGTGTAAGCTGTTGTAAACCTTGTTAAGCCATAGCTGAAAAGGAAATTGGATCATTCATTTTCCCTATAAACACCAACATTCCTCCTGATTGAAAGGTGAGGTAGATACAGTCAAAAGTGATAACAGCATTAGGATATGCAGTAACAAAACGAGGGCAGATAATGTTGAAACTAGTCAGGACTCAGTCATGAAAATACAAACACACACAGGCAGACTGACATATCAGCACAAAGAACTGTTAAATAATTTGGTTTTTTTCAGCTTGGACTTGCTACCTGCTTGCAGCAATCCGTCTCACCAGGTCTATTCTAGCGCCCACAGAGCCCTGCAGATGCTGAATTTTTGCTAGAATGCTTGTTAAGGCCTAATAATTTACAGTAATGAGCTGTTAGTTGCCCTGAGGCCATCAGCTATTGTAGAAACAGGACTTGTCCCGCTCCGTTAATGAGATGGATGAGTAGAGGATGTTTTGCAGCAGACATGGCAGTATTTTCAGGCAGGTCTAGTGCCATAAGAGGTAATATGTGGAATTGATTGGCAGGTTGGGATACCATTGTGGTTTGTGAGACTGTTTTGTAAATGGAAGGTGACCAGTTTAAATCTGTGGAAGAATTGTAAAGCAATACAAAATCTAAATTGGTAATTGCAGTGTAACGAATGGCCGGGTGCTAAAAACTTTCTATAAGGAAAAGACAAGCTGTTAACAACCTTGACCATAAAGCTCTTTGTGTGGTACCCTCATATTAATATGTTGCCTCAAGTAGAAGTTGAACTTGAAATTTATGTTACATTTCAATGATAACTGGATGGGGATTTTTAAATGTAAGGGGACTGCAGTCAAACCTTTGACTGTAAAAGCAGCAGTAAAAAAAACAATACTGTTTGCTTAATGTCCAGCATCCCTGACGTGGCTGGAACAGTACTACATGTCTGACCATCTGGGGAATAAAACATTGTTTAAAAAATAAAAAATAAAAAATCAGGCTACCTTGTTGTAACAGGTGTCTCCAACTATACGGCATTAAGAGCCAAGTGTCCATTTTTCCAATCTAAACACTCTAAAAGCTAATTTAAATGATTGTCACACCATCAGTCGGAAATAGTAAGTAAAAATAAAAACCTGCATAGAGTACACATTGCTCTTAACAGAACATGGTCTCAAACTACTGGATATCAGGGTCTAGTCCTGCAGAAACAGACATGATTCTGTTTTTTTCATTATAGGACTGCAGGTGTGGAGACAACTAGTTAAAAATCTCCCCCCACAGGCTTTTGGTCGATTTCCTATTTTGAATCTCCACCTGATCTGTCCTCATTAGACCTTGAATTGGGGTAAATATTTCAAACTTGATTTGCCATTTCGTTATTATGATTAAGAAAAAAATCAAGGTAACCAGGGGCTAGAATTAGAGGAAAGAGTAATGAAAGGTTGGAAAAAGGAATTAAAAAAAAAAAATCCTTCAAAATTCAGTATCTGCCAAATAAAGGTTAACCAATGTCTTGAGAAGAGAAGGTGAGAGTTTGGAGTGAATATTGCTGTGCACTGGTTACCAAGTAGTGGCACTCTTATGATTTCATGTTTTATTCCTGAATATGAGCTCCAAAATGAACTAAGAGCGCATGATAACATTTCATGAGGGAAAAGTTGACATCAGATGGCCAGAGGAAGTGATACTCACAGCTGGGCCAGGAGCTCCGACCACACCCTGAAGACCACTTGGACCTGGTGGACCCTAAAAACACAAGAAACAATGAGATACAGTACAGTGGCTGAGACAAGATAGATAAGCTTTTTTAATTTACACTGAAGAGCAGTGGAAGTTAATGAAAAGAACTGCCTGCTAAAGCTGTTTATCCTGGTACAGACTGTCTACCCGAAGGGAATGACATTTTTTTAAGAGAGAAAACATATTTCAATATTTATTTGTGACTAATACCAATGTCAGTTAAAGATGAGGACAGAGCACACTGGTATTTTTTTTATTATAAATTAACCAACCATTTAGGAAACATAACAGCACTTCAGTTAATATTTTTATGCTGCAGGCTGTTGAGGGCAAGATAACCTAAAATGAGTCGTTGCCAAGTAACCTATGTACTTTAATTTATGCAGTTCATTTGAGAATTCAGCAGCTAAGATTAGTGTTCGTTGCTCAGTTAGCATGGATTATCATTCAAAACTCATTGGCTTATATTAAAAAGTTATATAAAAAGTAATAGAGAGAAAAAACCATGACTCACAAGTTCACCCTTGTCTCCTTTGCTTCCCTTCTGTCCAGGTCCACCAACTTCTCCCTGTGGTGCGATACAAACAGCAGAGCTCACATCTCTGCCCTCAATCTTAAAAGGCTCTAAGCTCCCATGTTTATTTAAATCCCAATATCTTAAAGTGTCATCTTTACAAATACTGGGTGGTAAATATTTCTCAAGAGATTCAAATTTGATTGGCGCACAAAGACCTTGAGCGAGTCTTTGCAATTGATTGATTGGCTTCCTGTCAAACTCAATTGGCACTGTGATTGAAAAAAAAAAAATGGTGTGACAGAAGATGTGACTGGGATCTGAGAGGTGTGATGGTTACAAATTTAAGATCTGTTGTTCAGTATATTAACTGATATGTGAGATTTTCTGGCATCAGGGTAAACAGGGTGTGTAAACTATTGCCTCTTTCAGTACATATAATTGTTAATCTGTATACAATGGCAAAAATGAAGTGAACCTTTTGGAATTACCTGCATATATGTATAAATCTGTCTTAAAATATGGTCAGATCTTCATCTAAGTTATAATTATAAACAAAAACACAACCTAACAACTAATAAAACACATATCATTGCTTTGTTCTTGTCTATATTGAATACATCATTCATGCATTCAAAGTGTAGGCTGGAAAAAGTATGAGAACCCCTCTCAGCTAATGACATCAACAAAAGCTAACTGGAGTCTCAGAAGAATTACGATAAAGAATTGTTGATTTGCATGAAGCTGGAAAGGGTAAGAAAGTCACCTCAAACAGTTTAGATATTCATCAGTCCACAGTCTATGTCCCGTCTATAACTGGCAACAATTTAGTTCTGTGGCTACCTTCCCTTGAGGTGTGCGTCCAGCTATGACGTCTCCAAAGGCACAACACAGAGAGCTTGTTAACATCTGCATCCACGAGTCTCCCATGCCCAAATCAAGGTGCATGGTTGCGTGAAGCATGATGTCCATAGCAGGACATCATGGAGGAAGCTGCTGCTCTCCAAAAAAACAAAAAAAAAAAAAAAAAAAACCAGGATGCCTGAGGTTACCAAAGAGGACCTTGACACTCCACGACACTACTGTGAAAATGTATTGTTTGGGAAGAAAATGCAGCAGTACCTATGTTGTAAAAAGGGCCCTGCATATGAAAAGACCATCCGAACAGTGAAGTACGGTGGACAGAGCATCGTGATTCGGAGCTAATTTTCTGCCTCTGGACAGCTCACAATCATCAAGGGGAAAATGAATTCCCAAGTTTATCAAGGTATCTTACAGGATAATGTCAGGGTGGCTTTCTGCCAGCTGAAGCTCATAAGAGGCTGGGTGATGCAGCAGGACAAAGACCCTAAACATTGCCGTGTTTAGGGTCATTGTCCTAAAATGTGGAAATAAATCTACTACAGAATAACAAGAACAAAGAAAATCAACCTTTTGGAGTGGCACAGTCAGAGCCCTAACCATAACCCAATAGAGATGATGTGGAATGACCTCAGAGAGCCGTTCACACCAGACACACTAAGAAAATGGCTGAGCTGAAGCTGTTCTGTAGGAAGAATGGTCCAAAATTCTTCTAGACCATTGTGCCGATCTGAGCCACAGCTACCGGAAGAACTTGTTTGAGGTTACTGCTGCCAAAGGAGGTTCGGTCAGATATTATAACCACCAGCACTGTGAAGTTTTAACGGCTGTGTTCAGTAAAGACACAAAAGATTATAATTGTTTGTGAGTTCTTAGCTGAAGCACATTGTATTTGTCTATACTTGTGACTTAGATGAAGATCAGATCATATTTCCAAATTCCAAAGGGGTTTGCATACTTATTCGTCCCATTTTCTATTTGTATGGACCGTATACTAAGAAATGCCTATCTGAAATAGCCATGGTGTGTCATAGGTAATTTTAATGATAGACAGAAGTGTAAAAAAACAAACAAAAACAAACTAAGAAGATATGACAAGAAATGCATATGACATCCTTACATCTCTGAGAAAATTTTGAAGGCACTGCCAGCTGTAGACAGGTTTTGGATTCTTTGATGTTATCAAAATTGTATTTCTTGTATAACAAAAAACGTTGCAGTTGCTGTACAACTTTATCCCACCTTGTCACCGTCCTCTCCTGGGGGACCCTGTGGACCAGCCGTACCAGGAAGACCAACAGGACCTTGAATGCCATCACGGCCAGCTGGGCCCATGGGACCTTTCTCTCCCTAAACATAACATTGATAACAGTCATAAGTCAGTGTCACATTATCAGCAGTCAAATCAGCACTTTTCTAACTTTACAGTGCATGCAGAGTTAAAGAGAATGTTTGGATGCATGAGAGTTGGACTGAAACACTCACAGGAGCTCCCTTTTCTCCAGCTGGGCCGGGTGGTCCCTGGGGACCATTGCGTCCTGTCAGGCCAATTGGACCTCCAGGGCCAGCAGCACCTCTCTCTCCAGTAGATCCCTGTCACCAAAGAACAAAGGCCCTTCACTCACTGCTGCATTATGTGGCAGCTAACTAGAAAAGCAAATTTCCTGCAGAGAAGGTACAGTCTGGAGCAGATGAAAGCCACAGGAGGTGTGCTTGTTCTAACCTGAAGCATGAAAAGTCTGACTTCATTAGAAAGGCTGCCTTGGTTTAAATTTATCCACAGACTATAGTGACTATGATGTGAAGTGCCTCAAATGTATGAATAAGCCTCATTGTTTTTTCAATTTTCATAGAGCAATACCCGTATTTAAAAAAAAAAAATACTTATTTGATTTGACCACACAACCAAAAATGTTTTAAGGAGCCTACTTGGTGAGATTTAGATTAAATGCCCTCCTTTCGCAACAAGCACACATTAGAATATGTAGAATAGAATATTTGTCCTTTCATTTGATTATTTTCTTAACCGACTGCTGTAAGGAGATGTAACAAAATATAATGTAAAGCATCATTTAAGAGAAATAAAATCATAAACTGATAAAAACAAGTATATTGACCCTGTTGTCAGGCTAAAAGCGTCAATAGAATGAGAAATGTGCAGATGAGCAAACTCTTATCCATCTAACAGGATTGAGCTACTTTCCGCTGCCAAGGCTTCTTGGAAGATCTCGCCATTTTTTCCCACATTAGCGTTTCTTATTACCCTGCTCTTGACTCTGCTCAGCTGGTTTCTCATATCTCAAATCACATAAACTGTGACTACATCTTTGATCAGCAGGTCATTATGGCTTCCCCCTGCCGTGGGAAGGTCTGACGCTGCTGTCAAATAAAGCACAAGCATGTGTACAGTCCAAATTCATCCTGATTCACTCAAACACACACACACACACACACACACACACACACACACACACACACACACACACACACACACACACACACACACACACACACACACACACACACACACACACACACACACACACACACACACACACACACACACTTTCAGCTGCTGATGTGAGCTGCCACCTGGCACTCATATGCCTGGCCCATTTCATGACAGACATTAACGATGACACACACAGCTCCAAACTGTCAACCCCAGCCTGCCAAACCTGCTTGCCAGGACACACACAAACATACAAACAGTCACACACAAGTTTCTTTGACTCACATAACTTCAGATTGTTTCTGTCTATATCCCTCCCTTTCATTGTACTCGTGTTTTCCTCCCGAATGTGTGATTCTTTGGCTAGAAATCTAAACTGCAACACAAAAACATGCAGACACACAACCCAAGTTTGTCACTCAACTTGTAACCTTCATCCTTCCTGTTCGGTTCTTCATGGGTCTGTCTCTTTCAAAATAATTATACACAACCCTCTAAAAAGACTATGAAATGGTAACACGCTTGCAGCACTCACAGACTTTCCCACAGCACAACAGCAGCTCAATCTCTGGCAGGAAATCGATGGAGGAAAATATCAGATCTCTTGTGTGCGTGGGCACAGCACACCGGCCTTTTTTTTTTTTAAAAAAGGAGTTTTTCAAACACTACCAAAACAGTTCATTACATGTTTCCAGCCAATGGCTCACTTTCAAGTCAATTTAAGAAAACTCTCATTTCGCAGTGGAAATGGTTTTACTCTTCCAGAGAAAGCCCCTATTCTTACTTTCATCATCTTTTCATCCGTGCTCTGCATATCCGCTGTCATCTAATCTGGTGGTGCTCTGTCGCTGGTGAGCAGGGGCAATTATCGGGAGCCTGCGTTTAACGCTTGAACAAAATGTCAGACAGTTCAAAGCTGCCTGTCAGTCCGCTTTCTGTACAATTTCAGTGCCAGAGCTCCCGAGGCTGGGCTCAGAGAAAAAGGCAGGAAAAAACTGTCCCACTTATTTATGGATTACCCTGCCACTCCTGCTCCTTTTCAGGGTCATAAACTATGTAAAAGCAAGTCAGATTTGACATAGTACAGTGTATGAATGCAGCCATAGCATCCAGAAGGTTGTCCACTATTGTGATTCGGGGTGAATCAGTAATACAGAAGACGCAACATAAGTACCTATAATCACAGAGAAAATTCATAGGTATATTACATGTGATTATCAAGAGTTTCTCTAAAAATAGCGGTCATACAAAAATATAAAAAGGGTGACAACAAGACACAACTGTGCCACAGCAGTTGCTATAGTAACTACTAAACGTGAGTGGAAAACATCACAGACCAATCAAGTTACTGGGGTGAAACTAGTTGTTGTTCAATAAGGCAATTAAGCAATGAGAAGGCCATGCTTCAAAGTGATGTTGTTGGGCACTCTCTTTAATTTCGCAGCTAAGAATATCTTTTAGTTGTTGTGAAAACATTATAATTTATATATATTGCTTTTTATCAAACTGTGGTACACAAATTCATAAGCCTCTCATTTTAAACTGCTAAAACTTAATCACTATAAAACTAATGATTATCCCTTGCTGAGCAGTATAATACGGAAACAAAAACACAATAAACATCAGTACGAGAGTTGATCTTCAATTAGAAAAGTTTGTAATTGTGATCATTGATGTGCATATTTTGTGATTTGCGAGGCTTCACACATTTGAATATCCCTAAGTTAAGATCCGAACTATCTATCCGAACTATCCATTTTATAAGAAAAGAAATATAAGTAAAAGTGTTAAATGATTTTTTCCCCCCGTGTAACTAAAAAACAAAACAAATAAAACAAATTGAAATATAACATTTGACATTTAATACTGTGATGTATATTCAAATTGAGCAACATCATTTTTAACCATGGTGGTGGTATTGATTTCAATCATACCACCCTGCTCTACTTTACCGCCCTCAACACAGCAGTTTACATTGCATGTGCTGCTGAATCACTGGAGAACGGAGCTGCGCACACAGCATGTGCAACACCATTCTCTAAAAGCACAAGTCACTTTTCACTGCAATCTCTGTGGCAGGAGAGATGAGGTAACCATAGCAACGGGGTACTTACGATGGGGCCAGGGGGACCCTGAGGCCCTTCTCCTCCCTTTAAGCCAGCTGGACCCTGAAAGCAGAGGACAGGAGAGGGTTAGATCTCACTCGCTGCGGGGCCGCCCCTCAATGCCATTCAAAGAGCAGTTAGCAAAGCTTAAAAATGGGCCTTTAAATGTTACTATTAAATGTTACTATGTGCCCGTATGTGTGCACCAAAATAGCTGCTGATTAATTTTCTGGCGATTGACTGATTGATTAATCGACTAATTGGTTCAGTTATACAGTGAGGAAATCGTTTTTCTGGTAAAATTGGGCAAAATTGGGACGAGAATTAGTTTGTTGGATTTGTCTAAAATCACCAAATTGAGGAAAGAAATCCTATAATAATAATTTAGTGCCACTGCACAGAAACGATCATTAATGAAATAGCAAGATTCCACAACAGTAATTTAGGCTGCAGTTTAACTCCTCTGGAGAAAAACTGGCTATTACTTAATAAATTACTATATAGTATAATATGCAGGCGTATTTACTGTATATCATTAATGCAAAAGGAACCATTAAATGAGTTTCAAAGGAAATTAAAAAGAGAAGGGATGAAGCCCTGAACTACACAAGATCAGGGATAGTCCATCTGTCTCTGGACCCCTGTCTCTTCCTCCAGATCCCCACCCTTGAGTGGCAATGCCTGCACTGAATCATAGCACCAGGAGGTTGAGATTGCATACGGAAAACACAGTTCACCAGAGGCAGTTAAGACTTTCATTATAATAACTAATTTACAGGCTCCAACCGAGCCAGGTGGTACAGAAGCTGCCAAGCAGGCTCTCCACCTTCCCCGCTCCCACATTTTACCACGGTGCATTAAAAGGCTGGAAGGATCTTTCTTTTCTGGACACACAAAAAAGTTATTTATCGGCTTGTATATTGCTACTGTGCCTTTCCTCAAGACTGAGGGATGGTTTAAATAGTGTCTGTGTGTGTGTCTCTGTGTGCATCGGCCTATGCTAATCAAAATGAGAAAAAAAAAACAAAATAAAATATTTGTGTGTGAGTACCTGTAATGCACTCTCTCAGCAAACAGAATGAGATGAACTTTTACGTTCCCGCTCATACAACAGGTGTACACGTTTGCGTCCGGATGGGATCACTTTAAGAGAGAGTGGGAGGATGTGTGTGTTTGCTCGTGCAGTGTGTGCGTATGTGTGTGTACTGCCTTTATGAAGAGAAAGCCATCCTTCTGCACACACGGGACAAACATAACGGTGGTAATAAGTCTGGGCATTGCTGTCGTGTGCTCTCTTAATGGTCAGCCTTGAAATGAGCTTCAGCCTCAGTCCCTCAAGCTGATCCTCAGTCAGCCTCTAAAAGCCATCCGCTCTCACCTTGAACTTTTCCTCACCCACACCCACTCCTTTTGAGAATTAATTTGGGTTACTCGGCAGGCTAGGATGTATGCTCACAAGTCGTGGGTTTGAATCAGAATCAGAGGGCTTTGACTCATTCTTCGATCGAAAGCAAGCCAGGAATTCTTTTTAGAAAAGGACCTGAAACTAGTGCAGCTTTAAATGCAGAGTTAAATGCCTCTAAAATGCCCAGACTACAGCTGATACAGAGGCATTTACTAGTTAAAATGCTTTGCAAAAGCGACCTTTAAAAACATACACCTACTTCAATCATGCTGAGATAAATGATGATAAAGTATGTTAATACTGTGTCTGGATTAGTCCTCTCCATTACTTCTATGTAACCCAGTTCTGCACCTTCTAGTCAGGTCCACTGCCAAGCCTGACATTTGGTTTAACAGCAGGTTGTTAGTCTGGTAATTGTCGTTTGGAACTAAATTCAACCGGGTGTGTGCTCAGGATGTGGTATGACACACTCCTATGTGTATGTGCGTGAGTGTGTTATTGTGTTGGTGGTCTGTTTGTTACCATGGCCCCTGGAAGACCCCGTGCACCCTGGAAGCCCCTCAGGCCGGAAGGTCCTGCTTTGCCCCCAGGACCCTGAGGACCTGGATCACCCTACAGAGGGAGACGGAGGGAGCCAATTTTTGACCATCAAAGGAACAATAAAAACTAGGAAACACCAGATATTAAACAAAGTCACCACGTCTACTTTTTAATTCTTGTTGGATTTTCCAAAACATTATTGTAACATTATTCAAGACTGCAAAACTTCTGAACTGAGACCTCCTGTTCAGTTCTCTAGCAAAAAATGTTACATTTTTAATCTTTTGAAACCATTCATTTTTAACAGTAAGAGTGCAGTTTTGTTACAGTAGAAATAACAGGTCTAAAATCTTAAAGAGCTCAAAAAAGTGTTTTAAAAGTGGTTGACCAAGATTACATTTCAATAAACACAAATACACTGCTCTAATATCATTTAAGAACCTTATATGACTTCAGTTGTTATAGCACTGTTTCACCTTCCAATAAAATATAATTGCGTGCAGCTCCGGGCACAAATCAAAGCAATTTTTATTTCTTTTTATTATACTTTGTTCTGCCCATAAATAATTTTGGAATAAGTCCGTCACGTTACAATGTAATGGGTAGTTCAAGTGCCAGGATAAAATCAAATATTTACAACAACCTCCAAGGACAAGGTCCTCGAAGATACGAGGCAAGGAAAAAATGCGATGAACAAAAACACTTGGCATAATACATATAAATACTTATCACTGGTGCACTTTACTTTTGTAGCACATAAAACAATTGCTCATTTACCTTTCCACCCTCTTTTCCAGCAGCTCCAGGGAGACCTTGCTCACCAGGTGGACCAGGAGAGCCTGGGTGTCCTCGTTCTCCGCTGGGTCCAGTCTCTCCAGTTGGTCCCTGTCAAGGACAACAGAGATATATTAAGGAAAATGTACTATACATGTACTAAATCTGCATTTCACCTTTGTCCTAAATAGATATGATACTGATACAGTTGTAGTACGTAAGATGTTTAGGATATCTGATATGTGATGCTAGTAAACAAATCATACTTGTTACTTACTTTTGTTTGATTTTCCCACAGGGGATGTTACAAGTACATACTTAAATTTCAGTGTTTGTTCAGACACAGGTTAAATGAGGAAGGAAATCCTAACCAGAGTAGTGAAATGTGCTGTATATCTACCTGTGGTCCAACCACTCCCCCAGGTCCTGGAGGTCCTGTCTTTCCTTGGAAGCCCTGAAGGGGAAAACAGAGATATTGTTGACTGTACACAGGTAGGGTTATATACTATGTAGTGTCTACTTTGTGCTGTACAGTATGTAAGGGTCTGACCCACACAGAAAATCAGTATGAACTACTGCACATATCAATGTAAGTTGTTAAGTTGTTGGCTCCATGCTGATGACACAAAAATACACTTTTATTGGTCACTGTTTACCTTATGAACAAACAAGTTTATTTGTGATCTAGAGTATTTCATCCCATTGGCTAATGGTTCATTTTAGGGATAAATAATAGCCACTCAGTAAAGCTCAGTTATATTCAAAATACATGTAAGAATTACTTGCTCTCAGATGTTTGAAGTTTTGGACATGTATTTTGAAGACAATGTTGTATTAAAAACATGTCAATTACTATATGTACTGATATAGCATCTAAAAATAAAACTAATTATACATTATAGAGCCCTACATATGGTGTGGCCCTGATGACTGGTGGTGTCATGATCAGTGATCAAATAATCAATAATCTTTATTGAAATCAATGACCATGAACTGTTGTGACAAAGTAATAAATGAGCTAAGCTGTATTACAGTGCCTATATTCCATTTTCTATTGCTTCTGCTTCACTTTTGCCCTATGAAATCATTTTGTATGCTATGTCAGTTTCTCTTCGTCCATGCTTTATTTTTTGTATAAGCTATCTGAGAGGGCAAAAGGCTGAGTCGGGAGTGAGTGGGCACTGATGCATGATGTTCAGGGTCAAATGGCCCGACACCATGCATTCACGGACGGAACTACCCACTCACCGTCTCTCCCCTCTGTCCCGGATGACCAGGCAGTCCATCTTTTCCTGGTGGGCCCTGGGGGAGAAAAAGGTAGACAGTTAATAAAAAGCAAGACAGCAGGTTGTATATGTGTATTAATATTTGAAAAGCTTATGCGAAAAGTGTCAACACGGGCTTATTGTGGACGATGCTAAATCGCAGACAGTTTGACAGCAGCTACTTACATTGGGTCCTTTGGGTCCAGGGAAACCGACAGGTCCCTGTGGTCCTTGAGGTCCCTTAAATGAAAAAAATAATAAAAAAAATGGAGTGAAGAGAGAGAAGAGATGAGAAACACAACATGACTTTTAGTTGGCAAATTTAGCTTTCTTACCATTGAAACTTTCATTGTAAATGTTTAGGATTTTAGCCACACAAATTATGTGTGAAATTAATTAGCCAACAGAATCAGCGGCTGGAGCACAGGGATTATTTGCCTTTTGATTTTGAATTGACAAATAGCTGTAATTCACTTCGAGTTAAGATTCAAGTGCAATGTACCTGATGTCACCAACTCAGTGCATGAAACCTCAAAATTTCAAGAGGCAGTGATCAAAGGATATCTAATACTAACCCTCTCTCCTGGCGGACCGGGAGGTCCATCATTGCCTGAGGTGCCCTGAGGAAAAAGAAAGGGCACAGAGAAACATTGACAACTTTGTCAGAACTGTCAAAGTATGAAGTCTGAATAAAATTTATTTAGAAACACTGACACTGAGGTTATACAGGAGGTTTGTTTGCATATTCATATTACTACGAGATTTTTGTCTTCAATAACATTCTTTTGTATGATTTATGTGTTAATTATCTTTGTTTATTTTATGCGATAACACAGTAATGTCATTGCTCATTTGCAACAAATAGAGACAAACAACAATAATTCAGAACCCTGTCTAGTACAATGGATAGTTCTACATAATTGTATTGCCTCTTAGAAAACTGAAGTAATCAATAAAGCAACTTACATCCTCTGATCACAGATAAATCAGAATGGCTAGCTCTCTCAATCAATATCACATTTTAGGAGCAAACCAGGACTAGATTTACTCCATTTCTTCTGTAAATGTATACAATGTATTTAAAAAAAACAAAAAACATTTTTGTCACAATCTAACTTACTTGCCTGTTAATGTCATTTTACTATAAAGTATAATCTGTACTAACTTTTTTTCAGTCACTTGTGCAATAACTGCCTGTTCCATAGTTAAGTATAAAGAGTATGTGATTTTCAACTCCTATTTTGAATTAAACACTATACGTTTAGTCTTTTCAACATCAAGAACTAATTTTCCTCATTCAAAATCTTTTCTAGTTCTGTGTGTGTACTGTGGAATCATCTGCCCACATTGCAAAGCTGGCATTATTAATGGCAAATCATTACTAATAATTATAATGATAAACTTTATTTTTATAGCACCTTAGCACCTATAGCATATTGGTAAAGATTGAAAAAAGAACTGGTCCTAAACTGCTTCCTTGAGGCACACCAGACATTACTTCCCTTATGTCAGACTACCTACCATTAAAATATACTGTATATTAAGATAACTTTTAATCAATGCAGCTAAAGATGGTTCAAAGCCATAACAATTAAACTTAGTCAATACTAACCCCTGATCAGTTATATCAAATGTAATATTCAATCTACTGTCTGTGTTAATGTTCTGTTCACTTTAACTCTGTATATGATATTGAGCATTTAGACACTTTCATTATCATCAACCCTACTGTTAAATACTGTATTCCAGATGTCAAGAATGACACTTGTTCTCACCTTTGCACCTGGTTTTCCTGTTGGTCCTCTTGCACCGCGCCCACCGCGTGGACCCTAAATACACAGTATATAAAGAAATACAGTAATGGTTGGGTAAAGAAATGCCATATCTGGTATTTTGTTCTATATTTGAAAATGTAACAAAACAATAAAAACCAAAACAGAAATAAAACAGAAGTAATAGCATGAAGGGTAGGCAATCAATGTCTAGTGCCCTCCCTTCCCACCTATACAATTTCTTCACCCACAGAATATCTCCCTCAAAGGAAAAAAAAAAGTAAAGCCAATACACGACTACACAAAGGAAGAGATTTTAATTTTCACACAATAAACCATTTATGTGGATGGCTCAGGCTGAGTTGGCAGACAGTTAATTTGCCTACCGTTGGGCCACGTTGCCCTCTGGGGCCAGCTTTGCCGGCGATTCCCTGAGAGAGAAAAACAAAAACTTTGATTTAGGACAAAATCATTCCTTGAGTCATCAGGCAATATGAGTGCTTTTTCATCACTTTTCAGAAGTTTGAGCTAAAGTAATTCTATAATAACAAATACACTCAAACATGAGACAGACACAAATTCTAAGGGGGTTTGAGTCAGAGATGAAATAGAACCATCTGAGCATCTTTGGACAAAAATAAATAATCAAATTGCTGTGGTAAGTTGTTACCCACAGGCACTTGACAGCTTGAACTACCTGTCAGTTCTAGCACAATGGGGCCAGGGGTGTCTGCCTCTAAATGTCTGTCTGAGAGCGGAGACAAGCTTGTCTCATCAATAATAACTCTCCCCACCATTCTACAACCCTCCCTCTCATCACTTCATATCTAACCCTTTTCAACTGGACCCACTCTACGGTAACATTCACAGAGCTGAATATAGTTATCAGTCCTCCCTCGGGTGCTAAGTCCTGATAACACCACAAGACCAAAAGAATGTGGACAGCCGCCCGTTCTCTCACTTTTTTTGTGTTTTTTTTGGTTTTGTCCAGGGCTACTTTGCATGATTTGGGCTGGGATCCTTACTTTCAATTAAGGGAAATCTTAATGCTATAATATACAATGATAGCTTTTGGACAATCGTGTTCTTCCAACTTTGTGACAACAGTTTTGGAAAAGCCCTTTCCCGTTTCTAAAAGGCAAAGTGAGATAAATAAAAACATGTATTTCCCGGTTTGTTTTGGAAGAACCTGACTGGCCTGCACAGAGCCCTGACCCCAAAGTGACATTTTAGAGATTCATGAGCAAACCTCAATGCAGAGTCAGTTGATTCATTAAGTATGCAAAACACTGTGTCTACAGGTTATGTTGCACTACAGAAAAAGGGCTTTAAGCAGATTTTATATCGATACTTAAATTGTATCTTTTACTTCTGAGTCCTCAGTTCGATGCGAAACAGCAATGTCTTAGTTACATTATGTGCTCTTTTGACTGCTAAGACTCACTGACCATGATGTGTTTCAGTATTCTACAGTATCTGCACTTACCCCCCCTTTGCTACATTCAAATGCCCACAGTGACTGAGTGTACATATCTTTAATAGGAGAGTGAGTAATGAAGTTTTGTGGCTCACCCTTGCTCCCTTCTCGCCATTTGCCCCAGAGAATCCTGGGAAGCCATTGGAGCCCTGCAAGTCAAATAAAGAAAAGGTGATTGAGAGAAAGGAGTGAGAGAAAGGGGAATACATTAGAAAGGTGAAAGGTATAAAATAAGGGATGTCTGCTGTAGTCTCTGCCCAGTAACAATGTTACAAAGGCTGAAGAGGACCAAGCAGAATTCTTTTGGCGCTTTACTGACGAATGCTAATTCAAAGTCATGAATTAACACTGGTTTTGCCAGCAGACTGTTATCATTGGGTTACGGTTATAATTTGTGAGTTCCAATAGATAAATCAACTTTTCCTTTGAGTTCAAATCATCGAATGAACTCAGAGGGCAAGTTTCCTCCTCACCACTTACACTTTCTGACACACAGACAGACGGAAGTGCTGTAGGGTTGTAGGCAAAAATGGGAAGTTAAAGAAGGCAGGGGGAACAAATAAAGACAAAGGAAGGGGAAAGCTCCCTTTTGATACCCATCAGCAATTTAGTTATTGGGCTTTCACAGGCTGTGCCCTTTGATAGTGGTGGTGGTGCCAGTCAAACAAATACTAGGAGGGTTAATCACTACTTGATGAATAAAAGGAGCACTGTGCATTTACCAAAATAGCCTCACTTTATAAAGCATTAGTTAGGATAAATGCTGCATAAATTCAGCCTATTTAAGTTAAATATAACTTTGACTTGGCTACACAAGGTCATGTGCTTGTCTGGGTGTTCTGTATTTAAAACATTCTCTGATTCAATGCAAAACTATAGTGTTCATTACTGCTCATATGCATATGTATACAAGGCATAATACTGTGCTGCATAGGGAAGGGCAACACACCAGAACGTGGTGTGGCCAGAATTGCAAGAGGTAAACAACCTAACATTGTGGAGACAGCAGGACGGGAGATCTATGCTGCTTACTTTGTTTTTCACAGGGGTGCAGTTATGGTAAACTGAAAGGAGAGCTGGTGCTGGACAAACCTGACTTGTGCCACAGAGATAAGACAGTCCACTGAAGCTGGTGCAAATGGCATCCAGAATTAACGGTGTGGGAAAGCTGTGAACAGCGAGTGATGGGGTGCAGCAGCCAAAAATCGAGCCAGTGGAGGGATTCATGCATAGGCTGATCAATGGGGATAAATGCTGAAAACGAGCCAGGACTCTGACCCTGAACCTCCTGATGAGGAATATACGACATTTTATAACACTGATGACACTTTCTAATGGGACCGTAGGCACTTGATCTCTTATATACTATTAATCCATTTAGGAAAAAAAGTCTCCAAAAGGGATATTAAGGTCATACCTGTATGTTTGACAGCTATCTTTAAAAATACAGAGGATTTGGCCTTTAAAAGCATTCTCACGATGCCTTTATTCTCTCTCTCTGATCCTGGGCTCGACTGGGAACCTTTGTGACCAGTCTTTGTTTAAAATTCTTTATTGGACAAATTATGGATACAAACAGAAGGGGGTCCTTTATGTTTTTGCTACATTTGCCATTCATTACACTGATTCTACCTGTGAGCAGTTTTTATTTGTTCACATCTTAGTGAAATATCCAGTAATAAAAAAAAAAAGTGAAATAACTGATTTCAAATTACTGTGACAAATGAATGGAAACGGTATCATTTAAATTCTTCTGTGTTTTTTCCACCTTGTCTTATTTGCCCCGATCTCTTATTCATTTGTGTGCCACACTCAGCTCAGATCCTGCTGACAGTAACACGCAGCGCAGGAGACTTGCCTATCTGGATGTTGTGAGAGTAGGTGAATCTGACCCTTCATATCGGTGCCAAACTATCAGTGCTGACAACAGCGGAGAAGAACCAGCTGCAGCAGCACATCTTGATAGTGGAGCTGTGGCATGATAGTCAGTGCTACAGTGCCAGGAATGCCAGACTGTTAGATAATGTCTGGAGGAGTTTAAGGAGGGAGGACAGCTGATGATTCCAGCAGGAGAGCATGCAAGTTAAGCTTCCTGTAGGAGTTGTGGCGAGAGTACAGCGCGTGTCTGCTTGGGTTTGCGTTTTTGCGAATCAGGGTTAGTCAGCAAATCAGCAAGTTTTAGAGAGGCATGTGGGAGCAAATTTAGATATGAGTGAATGCTGATCAGCCAGACCTCCACAAAAGGTTCGAAAGTCACTGAGAGAATCACTACAGAAAATATTAAACATTCACATATGTTCACACATTTAATACATATGCATATGCACTATGTGCACAGGCAGACAGAGGAACACCCTCACACCCAAGTGCGCACACATAGTTAGTGAACAAACACATAGTCCTTCGACCTTTCACATTACTATGGTGGAAAACAGCTCCTCTGCTGAAATGCCCTTGACCAAGGCACTGAATATCTACATAGAGCCAGCCCTGATATCTAACCTCCCAGTGGATAAGGGGCATGCACAACAAGAATTCCTCCACATTGAACAGTAGAGTATTGTTCATCACATACCTTGGGGCCTTGTCTTCCAGGGTACCCAGGCAAACCAGGGACTCCAAGTTTTCCCTAGAAAAGGAGCAAAGATTGTGTATAATTGTGTCACTATAGACTTCAATTAAGTTCACAGAAGCATTGCAAACAGCAATAAACTTATAACCACAAAGTTTTAGTTCTGGTGTGGGAAATTTTTACCACAGTTTATGCATATGACATCACCCTTGCAGAGTCTATTCTGCTTTTCACCCATGTGAATTAATTTGGTCCATCTAGGCCATTTTAGTCATGTAGGTCATTTTGAATTACATGGAATCTGAACTATCCTGTGCGCTTTTAAACAAAGGTGGGGTAATATATTTTTATGCAGATCTGAGTATGAATCCACTACTCTACTTTACTGTTTACTGCACTAATTTTAAAAAAATGCAAGATGAACACGTCGGCAAAATTTGAAATATATTGATAAATTAATTTTAAAATATTATTGGTATACAGTAGCAACAGTGGCATTGAGAAGGGGATTAAATTAAAGTCTGTATTTGCAACCAGTGGGATTAGCTCATCTGTGTGGCAAATGTTGATTTTATGACTAAAATATCTTGCTGATAAAGTTTAGGGCTGCAAAAAATTTTCCTCAAGTCCCATTTTTTTTTTAACTTTGTTTCATTTCATATCTACAGTTGCTGATATTGCAATTACTCGTCTGGGGTCATTACTGCGTTTTTATGATGTAATTGTATCCACAAGCAAGCTGAGCTAAGCCTATTTACTGTATAAGAAAACAGTTCATTAATCAAAACTCTTGAAAGACATCACTTTTGTCCTTATACTCTGATGTGACCTACCAAGGTTTCCTTGTAACCTTTAATATTAAATTGTTAGACTATAAATACTGTTGCATTACAAAGCCAGATACTCTGTGGTGAGATAAAAGCTCCATGGAGAAATGGTGTCAACGTAAGCCAATTAAAATGGGACTTCTGTAGAGTTGAAAGGAGGTGGAGAAAATCTAAACTTCAAATGATCAGATTATCTACTAAACCAGAGTGAACGGGTCTACCCAGACCTGTATCTTTCCAGTTCAATTCGTTTAAGACATCTGTTATTAGATCCCTGTTACTGTAAGAAAAAAAAAAGGACAATCCTTAGTCTGGTCTGTTTTTTCAATCCCATCACACTGAAACACCCCTCGTATTCCTAGATCTACTTATATATGAGTGACTATTAATATATGTATGTTTAACTTTTTACTACTCTTTAAAGCACTTTGAATTGCATTTGTGAGAAATCATACTATGCCATTAAACTTGAACTTGAGTTTGAACTCCAGCAGGTCAATAAAACAAACGAATCAATTAAGGAAATAAGGAAAATCCACATCTCTATATTTCAGTCTTTGCAGGTACTGATTATTTACCTTCTCTCCAGCTAATCCCAAGGGACCAGCTTCTCCGCTGGGTCCTGACTTGCCCTTGGGGCCCTCAGGACCATCCTCTCCTCTGGGTCCTTGTACACCCACCTCACCCTGGATGCAAAGAAAACAAATGTAACCAAAGTAATTTCCTCTACTAGACTATGATTCCTTCATTTTTTGAGTCAAGCATCAGTTTGATGAAGATTCACCTTATCACCCTTGAGACCCATGTCTCCTTTGAAGCCAGGAAATCCATCTTCTCCCTGAAGATGAAAGAGACAAAAGTATTATTGATTACAGCTGAGTTTTTTTTTTTTAAATCCAGTATCACAGTGACAAAACTAATACATTTCAGTAAGATAGTTCAAATGTAACATACTTTATATAGCAAAAATGAAAAATCCTGATGGACTGTTTAAGTGACAAAACAACGGTGACAGTGAAAGGGTTATCACGGCGGTTTTACAGTAATGCTGGCAGAAGTATACAGGCTCTTTAGGACAGATTAAGACTGACATCTAGTGGCCACTTCAATGGAGCCTTCACATAAGCAGTTCTGATATTAGGTCTCTGTCTCAGTGTGTTATTCTACTGACATCTGGTGGTTCAAATTGAGAATGCAATCTTTTCCAAGCTGCTATGATCATTGTTTCATGAAAGCTGTGCTCTCTGCATATTATTCATATACATATTTTATATTATATTATATTCTCTTCTACGTTATGATTTATTTTTATGCATGAAACCATTAAGATAATAAATTACAATAAAATAAAATATGATAAGCGTATAACTTGAAACCTTGGGATTTGGTACTTGTCCCACAGGATTACACAAGATGGAAGTGTCAAAGTAGAAATAGCTCTTAACAGCATACTCTTCATATTCTTTTAGGTAATCTCTGAAGAGCTCCAATGCCCTGACAATAGAGTGGAGAATCTACACAGTGGCACTGAGGTAGCAACTGGCTGCGTTCAACCACAGCAATCCAAGAAAATGCCCCACAAAGGTCCTGAGTCTAGCTAAATGTTCCATACTCCATTACAGCTCAGTGGCATGATGACTTAACTGCCGGCCTGATGGGCCTTCAAGAGTTTTTCCACTGGCTGGGTTCAAAAGAAGCCTCATTTGAGAAGGAATTACAACTCTGATGGGTGAGTTTTTACAAGAATGACATTTGTCATTGACATTTGTTGAAGAAAAACAGGAAACTGGAGAGGTGTTTACCTTTTCTCCTTTGCCACCTTTAAGGCCTCTGATGCCCTCAGCACCCTGGAGAGAGAGAGAAAATACAGTCAAGATGACATCCAGGGAAAATGAAAATTTATCATGGCAGGGTGGTAACTGCATGACTAGGCTAGTGCTTACTTTCACACCACGAGGCCCAGGGTAGCCGATGGATCCCATAGGACCAGTAGGACCCTAAAAGGTTGAAAAATGATCATGGGATTGGTGAAGTGAGCATGACTGTAGTTTGCGTCAACCTTTACTGCAATTTGCCTCTGCTATATTAACTGTAGAAACATGGGACACAGTTACACATTTTAAAAGGACCTAATCCAAAGTAAATGGACAAAAGTGAATGGACAGTGCCACCTGATGCCCAGTAGTTAATATCGAATACATGACAAAGACAATACGAGAAGAAAAATATTCTAAAGAATCTGTTGCTGGATTAACTTATATATCACCATTTCCGAAACTGAGGGCTTTTGACTGTACTAAGTGAGATGATATTTTACATTTAAAATCTCTGACTAAATACTGACTATAAAAAAACTCAGTGTGTTCTATTTCCGCGACAACTTACCTGATGATATCTAAATTGCGTGTTCATATTAAACTTGGCTCTTTTGGCACTCTATAAAGCCCAAACAAATACTAAATTCAATTATTTGCAAAAACTGTCTGACCCAGCCTGCGCAGCGACACATTAGATAAGTCTCTGAGAACGACTGTAATTATATACTTTGCTTTAAAATCCAAATTTAAAGCTAAACTACATAGTACTTACAGCTGTTCCTTTCTCGCCTGGAGGACCCTCTTTTCCTGGGTGACCCTAGAGTAGTCAGACAAATAATTTATCAACAGGTGAACATGTTGTCAGTTGTTTTTTTGTCTGAATGATGTAAAAAATACAAAGGAGTCCGGCGGGTTACTTACAGGAGGGCCATCGGCACCAGGAAGGCCAGCCAAACCTTGTTTACCTTGAGGTCCCTACAAAGTGAGAATAATGGGTAAGTAAGACGACAGACAGACAGACAGACAGACAGACAGACAGACAGACAGACAGACAGACAGACAGACAGACAGATTATACCCATATTACTGTATGAAAATGGCCACAATTCCATCTGTTTTAAAAATTATTAAATATCCACAAACCCACTAAAAAATACTTTCAATTACACAAAGTAAGCGCTTATGCAGGAGTACTCATACTGTAGAAAGTATACAGTGTGTGTGTGTGTGTGTGTGTGTGTGTGTGTGTGTGTGTGTGTGTGTGTGTGTCATCTTTGTGCGTGTTTAAACCATTACTGCTGTGCAGAGGAGCCAGTAAAAGCCTATAGCTCAGGCAGCAGTGAATCTGCAGAATCACTTATGAGGTCTTGACTGAGACATTCACTTATCAGGACAGCAGAGTGGTGGTGGGAGGACTGAAGGGGGTTGGTTCCCTCTTTACTTACTTTTTCACCAGGAGGCCCGATTGGACCTTGAGGACCAATAAGACCCTGAGAGACAAGAGAAAGATGTATTATTAGAACAGTAAGGCCTATTTAATCATTTCCCATAACAGGGCTTACAGTATATTATTCTGTGTGCTGTATTTGTAATTTGCTTATTTTGCAATGCATTTACCCTCTTTCTTCAACAAGTCCAACCACTGTTATTGTTGGTTGGCTACTTCAGGCTGCCTATTCATACTGCCTGTTCATTCAGCTGTGCAAAATGAGGTTCATTATTTTCTAAAGTTCATTTTAAGTCACACATCTTAAAGACTTGAAAATTCACCCCATGAAGAATAAAGAACTTATTAACACTTAAAATAAAAGAGCTGTGTCATTTTTCTATGGTCCAATGCCTTTGCTGGAAGGCAAAGGCCCATCTGGCCAGGTGTAACTAAAGAGAACAATTCATTTATTCAACCTGTATACCATCAGGATAGGTTCCTACTAATATTTTCCAGTCGAATGGCGCCATCCTGTCCAGGCTGTGAGCGTCAGCAGGACTGAAAATCTTACCTGGCAATGGTCATTTACCCCTGGCTACAATATTGGGTGTACTGGTTTGTATTAAGATGACTCCAAAATAGAATATTTTTCACTCTGCCACCAACTGGACGATGCAGGCTGGTGAAGTGGTATCAAATTAATACAATATGTCTCATCTCAGCAGGGCAAGAAAGGATGTTTTTCTTTTTTGTGGCAGCAGAGAAACACTGTCAGTGAAAACCTGTAAAGTCTGTGGTCTATTTTGTTTTGAATTTTGTGGAATGCCTCACAGAGTGGAGGGTATTATAAGGAATGAAGGATGGAGTGAGAGAAGAGAGGGGAAGGAGAGCAAAATAAAAATATGTCTGCGAACATCTGACTAAGAAAACAGGAGTGTGGGTGATCATGCGAGTTCACAGTGCTCCCAGCTGCAAATTGGATACGGCAAAGAGGAGTATGAAAAGGACAAATCTGAGGCAGGGAAGGAGGGAGAGATGAAAATATGAACTTACATGTGGACCAGGCATACCCTGTTGCCCATGAGGCCCTGCCTCTCCTTGTGGACCCTGCACATAAAGAAAAAGCAGAGGATAAACTTAATATTTTCAACTGCTGTAACTGATTCTCTTATATTTATTCTAAAGTATTCTGTAAATGTATACAATTACTAAATGACAATACAGCCAAAAAATTATATAAATATAGTGAAAAATAATCTAATTTATGTATAAAGCCAATGAATGAAATCCTTACAAAGACATTAGGTGCATCTTGTCTTTTGCTCAAATGTACTGGAGTTAAAGATTATTCTTCATGTGGATTCGGTTGCAAATGTACTTTTTCCACATCAAAACTGTGACACTGGGTGAAATGAATGCTTCTGGTGACCGTGTTTGGCTGAACCGGCTTTATCCAATTTGTGTCAACAATGTGAAACAAAAAGATGGAAACAGTGGGGAGAAATGTGATACACTGGCTAATGAAGCAGAGCTGTCTGTTTTCCTGGCC
This sequence comes from Xiphias gladius, assembly GCF_016859285.1. Classification (NCBI taxonomy): domain Eukaryota; kingdom Metazoa; phylum Chordata; class Actinopteri; order Istiophoriformes; family Xiphiidae; genus Xiphias; species Xiphias gladius. Next base: position 21,196,651 of record NC_053413.1, on the reverse strand, counting down.
TTATCCAAAGTTACGTTTACTTCCTGTCAAAGCTAGCCCTTTATCTAGTGACTAGTGGGAATTTAAGTTCGGTGATGAAATACTTTCTCTAAATACATGCCGTGGGGCTACAGAGCCATCTGGGTATGGATTAAAGTTAATAAGACTGAGATAATAAGACTAACTGGAAATGGTGGGCTGTTTGGTATCTCTGTTGAGAATTAGTGCGTCAAAAAAACCAGACAAGACCCTTGTGAAGCAGCCTGCTCCAGCTATTACAACAAACACTAAATGCAAATGCTGGATTCAGAGAATTTGAGGTTGGTTGACTGTGATTATTAGCAGGGCCTTTGGTGCAAAATTCAAAACTGAACTTAAATGAGAATCCAAATGTAGTTAGTAAAAACATTTGGGTTCTTCAATTGTAAACGATGCCCCTAAAAACCATCCATACGTTAGTGGCCTGTGCGAATAACATAAGGGATTATTACCCATTTGAGAAGCTCTACTACTTTGGATACTTTCAAGCGTTTGGTTTTGATTTTTAGTTCACTCTGGTGGCAGAGTGAAAAGTTAGATCAATACCAAGATTGGAGAAATAAATGAGAAACATACTGAATTTCTATTGATATGTTTCCTTTCATTTCAACAGCAAGTTTGTTTCTTTGGCTCAGTGGCTCAGAGATTCAGTGACCACAGACAATGTGTGGGCTTGTCCAAGTGTCTTGACCAATGAGTGTTATGTTCATTCAAAACGCCCCACTGGGACCCTCCGGGAAGCTGAATGTGTGATGGGACCATGAGAAGACAAGCTGTTCTGTTTCGCCCCTTACTAAAGTTTAATGCCCCTTGATCATGGCCTATCAAAGTGAGCAGACTTTGTTTTATGGAAAAGGTTTGAGAAGTATGATCAGACACTCTCTTGCTAGCATTCGCCATCTCTAATCAGCAAATGAGCTATAACCTCCATTCTTATCATGTTGCATTGGGGTAAAAGTTCACTTACCTGCAATCAGCCAAAGGCAGGCCAAATGACATGCGGATTGCTGAGGTGGTCTTTACAAATGTTTGCAGTAAAACTCCCTGTCTGACAATCTGACTTTCTAATGTCGATAGCTTAATGTTAAAAATGAGCAAAACATGAATATTTCTCACCATGTTTCCTTTGGGACCAGCTTGCCCATCAAGTCCAGGAAGACCCTAAGGAGTTAAGAATTTGAAAATATAGGTTAAGCTAGAACACAAATTATGAGTAGTATAAGAATTAAATTGTTTAAGAGGTGTACTTACGCGCTGTCCTGCAGGACCTGGAGACCCTCTGGGGCCAAGCAAACCTCTGGGCCCCTGTATATGAAGAAAGTTACAAGTTAAACAAAATTATGTAAAATAATACCCCAACATAAATCAATTCATCCTAATCTGTCTGCAACTATGTGTTGCATTTCGAAAATACAGTGGCAATTAAATCATGGCATAATATACAGCAAATTAGATGCACTGAAACTCCTTTAAGTGATTGACCTGAAAATGTAAAATACTGACCTCATGAGGTCATGTTTGGTAACTGCAGGTGCAATTCACGGAATGAGCAAGAAAGTTGTTTCTTATATCAAAATCTTAACTCGTGCGCTTAAAATCGGTGCACTTACTGAGCTCTTTTATCTTATGGACAACGTGTGATGAAATGGTTTGCGACTGTTTCTTTAAGAAGGACAGGGCTGTGTTAGGTATGAGACGGAGCAAACCATTTTTCATTCAACTTTATGGTCCATTTAGACTGAACTACGCAGAATATGGCAGTTTCTCATGGGTAATGACAGAACAACAAATTCCCCTGTTCTATTTTCTGATCTATTATTCAGAGCCATTTTGTCTTGGCAAGGTCGAGACTACAGACGCAATGGTCCTTGCAGACAGGAATGTCGTTACAGATGCAAGAGGAGGGGGGGGGGCGAGGCTATGTGTTTCAGTAATTGCCGGAATGAATGTAGGGGAAGGAATGAGTGGATGAGGCCTGTGGTAGCAAAGGAAATTAGTAAAATTATAGTCATATTTTCATTATATTCTTATCTTTGACATAAGCTGCAGTTTAACAATGCTGTCTCACTGTGTTATTATCCGATAATAAATATACTTACACTTTCTCCAGCCACACCTCTCTGTCCAACCTGGCCATCTTCACCCTTCGGATAGAAAGAAAAATAGTGGTTTATTAAGGAATGCAGAGGAATTTTGAAGACTTTTGAGAACAACGTTAAGTTGTATGGTAACTAGGTACTACTTACTCTAGGGCCATCCTCTCCTGGAGGTCCTGGAGGACCTGTAGAACCATGTTCTCCCTGGAGAGAAAAAGATGACAGCAAAAGGGAGATCAACAAAGAGTGGGAGTGAAAGGGTGACAAGAGAGTCCACAGACCTCGTCCCAGCAGCTTACAGAGAAAAAAAAAATCTCCTAATTTTTACATTTTGAAAATAAATGACATGGTTCAAAAATTCAGAAAATGTACAGAGAGGATGCTGAAAAGAGAGCATCATAAATGGGCAACAAAACTGCCTTTAATCTACAGTAAGCAGGGTCACCACAATTGGCATGGTCCTATATGGTTTCCACTATTTATAGTGCTCTATAAGCACTGGTCTACCTCTGGTGGCCCTGTAATTACTCAGTATAGGATAAGGCATGAAAGCCTGTCTAGAAATACCCCTCTGATCTCTGTCCTCTCTCTTTCGGCTCTCTCGCCGGCCCAAAATTCCACAAACTCCAGACTCAGCACTCTCCATTCGCCTTCAGGCCCAGTTAATGGCAGCCAAAGTGGTTCTGGAATCGGTCCCACCTCTTGTAACTGGGTCAAACGCCCTAATGAGTTCCACTGGTTCAGAATTCATATCTGTCAACACTGGAGTGTACATGAGATGGATGGGCGGTGGCCTTTGAACTACCAATCACCCCTGATGCTGCTGTAAGGACAGGGTTCGGAGCAGCAATGACTGTGATCAATGGGGATTTGGGACTAGAAATTACAGACTGTGGGATCGTATTTTTGGAGACAGATAGAAGCCTATGATGATGTTTTGCCCTCTGACCTTGTTCATTCGTTAGACCCAAAATTCTCTCTCCTCATACTTACTCTGTGTCCCTTCTCTCCAGGAAGACCAGGGAGGCCATCAAAACCTCGGTCACCCTGAAAAAGCACAGTAACCGATGGTCAGCTTAACCAGTCAATATGGCAGGTGTCACTTTTTCCATACACAGTGTACCCCAAGCATTTTTCACATCCAGCCCACGGACACTGTTCTTTGGATAACTCGGTGTGTACTTTACCTTGGGCCCAGCCTCTCCTGGCATTCCTCGAGCACCATCAGCTCCATTACGACCCTGGAGGGCACACACAAATATCATTTCAGGCTACATTGAAATCACATTACCAAAATATTCAATTATCTTGAACGGTGTGTGAAGAATAAACACAGGGAAGATGCTGTTATTTTTCCAACTAGTTCACAGTTAAATAAACATGACTTTATACATTTACACAACACACAGATGATTATTAAGTGCAGCTGACTTATTTGACATAAGGCCACATTTGAAACTAGACAGGTTTTGCTCTTTGGGCATTGTAGCATTGATTCTTGGACTCCTGTTAGCCAGAAATATTAGAAATTTTGCAACTGAAACTTATTCTTCTGTTGCTACACAGTGTTGCCCTGGAGGAGATGAATCAATAAATGTAATAAAGTTTAAAAACCTCCTGGTTGAGCCAGGATAAAAAGTATTCTTACCCTCTTTCCTGATTTTCCTGGAAGCCCGGCTGGACCCTGAAGACCTCTGGGTCCCTACAGAGAATAAATATAAAAGTACTGTAGTACAGGATAAAAGTGGAAAAGAGGAGGCTTACTGTACAAAGGAAGGAGATTACCAAAATGAAACAACAATTATAACAAGGATGTATAATTATTCATGAAAACAAAGACCTTAATATTGTATTTTAATCAGTCTGAAGGCTGTTACCATGAAAATAGGTTACTTATGTTAAATAAATAAATAAATAAATAAATAAATACTCTTCTCACCTGTGGTCCAGAATCACCACTGTCACCTTTGAGTCCAGGAGCACCAGGACCTCCCTTTCAAACACAGGCATACAAATTTAGTGAATGAATATGTCTTCATTTAAGCCACATATTTTTTAATCCAATCATTTGTCTTAAAAATCAATATGATCCAGGTTGGACTAGAAACTAACGCAAATCCAAACACACATAATGTGAGATTTTAAACATGGATTGTGAATAGACAACACAGACACCTTCTGGAGCATCTCTCCATGTGTACAAAATCCCTCCTGTATACAGGAATTACAGGATTGGTTTAACACTTGTGTTTTTTGATGAAGGCACTGGTTGTGTGGAAGACACACTCGAGACAAGAGGAAGAACTCAAGGGCCTCGACTGTGTATGTGAGATTACATTGTATTTATCAAAAATAATATGTAACATTTAAGAAAGCAGTTTTTTTATGTTTTTACTATTTGCTTTTAATCAGTCATTCAATCTGCTTCTCAGGTAGTGATACAAGTGTGTGTTAGGAAATGATAAATGCTTGAAGTTTAACCCTTCACATCAGGTAGCTCTAATCAACTACTGTGTTTCTCAACTGTAAAATGAACGGATGATAAGCAGATCAGTGGTGCGTGTTTGTGTAAAAAGCTACTCACCACAGGACCAGATCTTCCTGTCATGCCCACTGGCCCTGGAGGACCTCTCATGGCCAGCTGTGGATCAGAAAGAAGCAACTCATAAACCACAAATCCGCGAACAATGTTGACCCTCTTTGTTTTACCCTCGTCTATGCCAAACGATGCATTCAAAAACAACATTTCTTCCTCAAACACTAGAAGTTAGATAATGTAGGTTATGATTTAGAAGTGCATTAGCACCGCGAAAAGTGACTGTGAAAGCAACTGTTTATGTTCTGAATGTTCTGATAGATTAAAACTTAAGCCATATCCATTTAATTGGACTTAACACCAAATGGGATCTGCAAATAATAAAGATACCACTAATAAAAAAGTCTCCTTTTTAGCCTCTGTATAGTATGGAACCTTACAGTGTGCAAACTTCACTTTGTTCTGGTTCGCAGTTTACGACTCTGGTCTTTGTTTCTGTTCATGGTTTGCCACAACGTGGTACTGCCAAGAAGTTGTCTGGAATGTATTTGCAGCATGATGACTGAATGACTCAATTTTGTAATTCCAATGCCACACCGAGACCGAAATCACACGTTAGCATGCGTGCATTGTGGTATATATTTTGCAGGCGTAGAGAAAAAAAAAAATTAATTAAGAAGCACTAATGAACAGTAGCAGTCAAATATAGAAAGGTGACAAGTGCTTTCTAGACATTACTAAACACCAGTTTAGTCCAGTCCTCCAGCGACATAGTGTTGTGAATGTGTGAATATTTAGGGTTTGTGCCGTAATGGTCTCCATGTGTTCGTTTATACACTGATCAGCCACGAAATTAAGACCAGTTATTGGTTTCAATGTTGTGGCTGATTGGTGTAGATCACACTGCTTAAAGCTGCATATTTCAACCTGTTTGTCAACACCGCTATGGTTATCAAGATCCCTGAGTGGGTGTGAACATCTGTTGTGGCTTTGTCTACTACCTAACCTGACAAAGGTTCTATATTTTTCCCCCCCCATATTTTGGAATTTAGAGAATTGATAGTATTATTTACTACATTTACCGGGTCATTTAAAATTTTTCTTTTATAATTTTTTTTTTTTTTCCCCCTCAATAATTTGGACCACAGTATTTCATATGGATTAAAACCTCAATTTTGTATCTTAACTGCATTTGGTCGCATTTAGCTCATGAGAATAGACCAAGAAACAGAAAAACAAAGTTAAAGTGTCCTCTAAACTGAGCAGGCTGCACTGGGGGTCATATCCACCACTGATACTCACCCTAGCCTGAGATAGGATGGCCTGAGCCTGAGCTTCCTGGGCTGTAACCACAGGCCCCTTGTGTGCCTCACCGCCCGCACGGAACTGTCAATCACAAAACAAAAAAGAAACACAATCAGAATCAAACAGACTTGTCTCTTTTAACAGAGTGAGGCATCTAATGACTTCCCCTGGTGAGTGTGTTCAAATCTCTGCTGTGTTCTGTTAATCATGTAAAGCTGTCACCAAGCCAACCACCACACACGCACGCACGCACAAACGCACGTACAAACGCACACGCACACACGCGCACACGCCCACACTCACACACAGATAAATATGTGTCACCATGCCTTTCAAGGCCTCAGTCACTGGTTCCACTCCATTGCACTGGCTGACATTTACAAGGTAAGTGATTTGTAACCCAAAGAAAATAAGGTTGTGATCCTTTGGCCTACTGGTGATGCTGTAAGTTAAACTTACTAAATGAAGCGAGTTCACAGACTAATGTCTGAGATGATAAGACAGACGGCCCAGTGGGCATGTGGAAAGCGGCAGGACTTACTGGAAGCATCAGAATGGTACCTGGAGGCCCAGGGACACCGTCTGAACCAGGAATACCAGGACGCCCTGAAGGACCCTGGAGAGTCAGGAGAGGAAGAGAGAGTTGGTTCCTATCTAGATATCACAAAGATACCATACCTCAGTGTGAATGGGTAATGCAGTTGGAGCTGAGGTCAACCACAGTATATAAAATCCCCGTTAACTACGATAATGCTATTCAGAAGGACTTTACACTATTTGTTGCTAACAAAGACATCTTCAAAGTATTGAATTAAAATCAGCCATTGTTTTGTTGACTTGCGTACGAGTACATAACGTTGCAAAGGAACAATTAATTTGATGTGGTTAATAAGCAAGCCATATATTTTCCCATGAGATAACATGATTATTTTGCCATTCCTCTATAACCCCCTGGTGCTGATCTGTAAATTGAAAAGAAAAAACTGATAACAGTACTAACAAAAAACAGCAACAACAGTAACAGTGCAGAGACTGAGAAACTAATCTATACACAGCAAACCCTTTCTTTATCTACAACAATAATTTCAATGGGAAGGTCCTTTGCTACAGTCTGCACTGTTGTTGCTTACTCCAAACAGATAACTGACTAATCCTACTGAGAAGAATAAGACAGGGAATTCAAACACGAGCAAAGACAAAGCATGTATTTTCATTAAGCTGGCCCAGGGATACTGCCTGCAGGAGAGCACTGACTTTATAACAAGACTAAAAATCCACAGCCATGGGCCTGTGAGGCTATAGTGCTCATTAGATTCCAGAAAACAAAATCGTTCAATGGATGAAGAACGGAGAGGGAGTTTTGCTATTCTTAGATGCTTCCCACAAGTGGGGCACAAAAATGTTTGGCCCATGCGTGGTACCAGAGGAGACATTACATTGTTAAATAAATTAAAAAGGATAAATTCTTTTTATGGTGGCTATTTTAGGAAATCTCAGCTTGTCATATTTTGCTAAACCTCCATCGGTCTAAACCGTAATTTGTTAGCATGAGGCTGTAATTTCTGAGACTTCAGTCTGCCTCGGCTTAGGTTCGGATGTGCCGTGGGTTTAATGCTATCATCAACATACTAACATGCAAACTTTAGGTCTGTGAAGATTCTCAGTCATCCAGGTCATGGTAGCTTTAAGTGCTAGACAAAGGCAACTGGACTTGCATGAGGTTATGGAAGATGTTTCTTCTTCTCATCTGAAAGGCTACTTCAGATCTAAAGAAGCCTTTCGGGTGAGAGGTGAAACGTCATCAAGAACCTCAAGCAAGGCCAGTTGCCTTTGTATAGCACTTAAAAATACAAATGTTAGCATTGATTGTTCACATGCCTACCTGAGTATTTTAACAAACTAACAATTTTAAGCATGGGATGTTTTAGGTATTAGCATGCTATGGTAGCATTAAGCTCAAAGTAAGGTTGAGGATTTAGTCATTAGTTTTAGAGGAACACTGTCATGAACTGAAGTGTTGAACAGGTGTAAATATGTGTTTGGTGCCAAATGAAAAGTTAGGGGGTTACCAAAGTCATTAGGATTCATCCTCTGGGGACCATAAATGTCTGTACTTGGAAATCAATTCAAATGTTATGAGATACTTCCCTTACAGACTGACTGAAATTCATGCCACTAATGTGGATCAAATACTACTAACAAAATGATCGCATAAAAGTTGCTCATATTGAATAATGACACTAAGAACAGACAGATAAATTATAATTTGAAAAGATTTTGATTCAGGGGAGACAAAAAGATATCATGAGTCAGATCAAGCTACAGTAGTACGCAGTGTTTCCAGAGGAACCGGGATCTATTTTGCAGTCTTGTCATGTGCTGCAATCTCTGGCGCAAATTGATGCCATGTGTTGCCATCTGGCTTTTCCCAAAGGTGGTAAATACTCTTCCTCCATTGCTGTTACAGTAAGCATAGTAGCATCTAGTGTTAATGATGGTTCTACATGGCTGGGACAGTGGTATTTCAGTGGAAAGGAGAGAGATGTTGATCATACGAGGAATGAGTTGAGTCCAGGCGGATACTGCGCAATGGAAAACCACAAGACTACAGAAACAAGTCACTTTTAATCCCCCTGTCAATCCTCAGCAAGACTATTACTCATGGGGGAAAATGAAGGGAGGGGGAGACATTTTGGACAAACAAAGTATTTTTGGATCCCTTTTACCCTTTGGAACAATAAGCTTTTTGTAATGGTTAAGAGAGCTGGTCATACTGGAGGAGGCGTGTTTAGGTATTTTGTAGTTGGGAGAGAAAAGGTTAACCTCCAGAGGCAGAGTACATCCGCTAAAAGGGTGATGAAAGAGGGGTGCAGGGTAATCACCACATTTGGGAAAAACAAGCTGAGATCCAGCCTTCTGGAGGGGACAGGCACTTATTCTGTGTCATCCAATCAATCACATGAGTGGAATCCCACAGTGCTGGGGAAAAAAAGGCTTTGAGAAAGTATAGACTTCAACATATTTTACAGCAAAGTCCTTGAACCAACACAGTTTTTTCTCAGAACTTCTCTTTGTTGGTATATTGATAGTTTATGGGCATCTCATTTCCCTGCATCACACCTCACTAATCTCCCCAACTGCTACAGGAGCAAGCTGTGTCCAATAGTATTATTCATTCCATGGTATTGAAACAGTACTTCACAGCTTTCAAATAAAGAGGAATACAGCAGGATAACAAATTCAGGGGAGTTTATATGCTGATGGCTGTGGTTAAAGTTAGTATTTCAGTTTTGTGTGAATTATAGCTGGAAAAACATGTTTTTTGGTTGATATAAAACTTACCTGGAATCTTAACTGACTGATGGAACTGTGTTTTATTATTCTTTATGCAAAATATAACTTCGGTTAAGTTTTAACTTTTATGAGGAGAGAATGGATGAAAGAGCTTCTCAATAACATCTGTAATCAGCTGTGAAATGAGGTCAGCCTTCACTCACCCTCTCACCAGGATCTCCTGGTGCACCTGGGGGACCCTGCAATCCTGGCGTACCAGGAATACCCTGAAATCACACACACAGATACACATACACTTAGCATTTTGTACCCCAAACTGCTGCTAACCAGCATTCCCACCACAGTCAGTCTATCCAATACTTCATATGCATTAGCCAACAAGGACAAAAGAAAAGACATGGGTTCAAAAAAGAAATAAGCCTCAAAATAAAATAGCCCCCAACCCCCCTTCTTGCTCTCTTTTGGGCTCACACACACACACACACACACACACACACACACACACACACACGCACGCACACACATACATACATACACACATTCATGCAAAAATTCACATTTTGACTGTCTCTCCCAACTCAAGCTTCGCTGGCGATCAGCACTGATGCTCTTTCCATAAAGACATTTTTTCCCTCCTTAGCTGTTCTCCATCTGTGGAAGGCAGACAGGAGAGTGGGAGAACGTGATACTCACTTCTTGGCCAGGAGCTCCTCGGGGTCCTTCTATAAGCATTCCCTGAAAAAGGAAAAAGTCGAGACAGTAGCATTATAGGGCAGCCTGTAAATCCACAGGCAATGGAGAATTGGGGAAGAAATGAGAGCCAGTGGGTGCTTTGGGTTTGAGGTTGATGAGTCTACTTATAGCTACAAGCTCAAGTAGTTAACAGTGCTTCTGTTTTCTGATGCTCTATTCTATATTGTGTGTGTGGTCAAAGATTTGGATGGGAGCCTGTGGTGATACACATGGTATGGAATGAGAACTGCAGTTGCTATTTTAGTCAGTTTTTTAGGTGGTAAATTGTACGAGATGGCTCTCCAAAGAACTTATGTACTGTGGCATTTTGTGTAGACAGCAGTTGTTTTGTCTGTGGCCGTGTGACCAAAGATGAGAGTTAAATCTCTTCAGAGGGGAAGATTATCTTGTCATAAGTGCCTGAGTAAAATAAATGGTTGCACTGAAATGTGAAATAAATTAATCTACATAATATATAATAATATATGACTGTAAGTCAGATATGAAAGAGATTATTTGTTCAAGATAATGGATAAAAGAAACCACATTCTTCAGCAAGTATGCAGAGAATCTGATTCAGGCTTTTATAGACTTATAAATCATTGTGTGCAACAGGCGGAAAGTCTTGATATGAAAGCCAGTCAACACTCATTTTGAAATATGCCATTTTTCTGAACAATTGTTAGCTTAAAAAAAAAAAAAAAAAAAAAAAAAAAAAAGACCAACCAAGCAAAAGACAGAAAGATAAGAGTGATAGCTGCTAAGCTAGACAGCTAAAATAGCTAGATAGATCATGTACAAGTAGGGTGGTAATGTTAAGATAGACTTATTCTATCAAATTAACATTAACTGACAGCTGAAGGATAAATAAATCTATGAATTGGACGAGGAAGTCTGTCAGTTTGCTATTGCATTAGCAGGCTAAATACTGTATTATCTAGTAGTAAAGTAGTGAAGTTAACCCATTCTTGGATATTTTTGTTAGATTAGAGTTTAAGACTATGTGAATGTGACATTCCAACATGTGCATGTATCTGACATTTCGTCTTCAGTTGTGAGGTTTGTTGTCAGAATTAAGACACAGTACTAATAGTGTACTAATAGTTCACTTACTGGCTCAATGACAGCAGGTTCACCCTTTTCTCCTTTTTCCCCAAAGTGACTTTGACTTCCAACCACCTACAGACATAAGACAGACCAGGTGAGCTTCTTACACCACAACAGGCGAGAGATTTATGTGTACAGGCAGAGCAACCATGGTTTGAACGCCAAAAATGAAAAATGTGAGACCAATGAGCAGTTGATGCCCCGTCTGGGGCCCTGGGTGTCTTCTCTTTATAGCGGTTACTTAAAACTCTGAAAAAACTGCTAAGAAAAGCTCAGAAAAAAATCTTGACTACATGCATGCTTTGAAGGACTTACGTAGTTGTCAAGGCAAAAAGCTGAGGTTTTTTGCTGTGTGCTGGAAAAATAAACCTCAAGAATAATTTAGCAAGAAGCTATAATTTAGACTTTGGTCTGACTCTTATTTATTAAGCTTCCTAAAAGCCAGGGACTGCAACAAAAAAAAAAAAAAAAAAAGGAAGAAAAAAAAAAAATCTGTGCACAAATGCAGAGGTCGTTACCTGACACTATCCATACAATGACTTCACATGAGAAGAATTCACAAACCACCTACAGCAGTGTGTCCCAAAACCACTAGATTGTACAGTTAAGCCTGAAGATGAAAACTCTTTTTTAGAAAGCCATGGAGTAGGACTGTGATGTCCTGAGATTTCAGAGTCCAGAGAATTAATAGAGCAGTTCAGATTAACCCAAAGCAGACAGAACTCAAGCCAACATCCAGACAGGGACTGTGTCACTTCCTGCCTCTGAAAATCTGGATCCTGAGGCAAGGAAGGCAGCTGGAAACAAGCCATGATAGACACTGGCTCAGCAGATATTTCTGTCTGGTTTTGGATGTTGCTCTGGATGTGATGAAAAAACATTTGCTAAGACTTGAGTTTGTCATCAGGTAATCCAACCAGATCATTGGTGTGATAACCAGGGAGAAGCATGTCTCTGATAAACAGCAGAGGTCACTGGGGTCAATAGGTTATGGAGGGCGTGTCTCTGCTGACAGCTGGGTCGACATCTGTTTATCTCTGGGAGACTTAGATAGACAAGGTGTGTGTTTGTGCTTGGTGGTGTATTTGTGTTTGGTGACTGTGTATGCAGAACGCTCCCAGCTACAACCCAATACTATTAGAAACAACAAACAAAAGGGTACTGAAAACACCCCATCAAACAAATGCCACCAGCATCTTCTCCAGCTTTCCACATTCCGGACCACCGCCTCCGTATTCCCCCTCCCCCACTATTTCTTCTTACCACTGCAACACTTACACTGCTCTCTCTGATGTTTGTCTCTGCTGGAACACCAGGACCAAACTCTTCGTCATATGTTGCAGATGTGGGCTTGGCATCAGTGTGGCCATAATTGCCATAATAAGAATAGTCATACGGCTTGTCTACAATCTCTTTGTCGTCATATTCCTTCAGGTCGTACTCCTTAAACTCATATACGTCAGTTGCAGGGTCCACCTTCTCTTTAGTGTCCACAGGGGCAGCAGCTTCCACAACTGCCGTGGGGTCCGCACCGACCTGTTCCACACCCGTGATGTAATCATCCACTATTTCACCATCGTAGCTCTGGGATCAATCCAGGCATCGTAAAGATGGGGCAGGGAGTGTAAAGATGGGAGGGAACATGGAGGTTTGGTTAGTGAAATGAAACCATGTGAACAGCTCCAATGATTCACATCTATTTTTTAATATGATGTGAAAATACACATATGTTCTGTCAACAGACATTGTTATTAACATTAACTTCTATGATCGCATTTTATATTCTGAATTGTTTCTCTGCAAAGCAATAGGAATGTGAGATGTCCCAAACTATTGACACACTGATGAATAAGTAAGCATTAAAATATGGTAAGATGACATGTATTCATGCTCAAAAATTACAGTACCAAGGACAAGTAGAGTAATTAGACAGCACAATCTTAAATACTTCAATCTTAGTAGAAAAGATCAAATGCAAATTTTTACACAAACATCTTCTCACAAACGATTTGAAGTAAATGAAGTAAGAAACTCAGTGACAATTTCACTTTGGTTTATAACCTTTGCTTTGTAAATCAGACTGTGCTCAACTTATTGAAAGATGTAAATCAGTGTTAATGCATCATTAGACATCAAATATTGACAGTGTCTTCAGGAAGAATGTAGAGAAACGACCTCTATGTCCACGTGTTGTTTTTGTAACTTTTGTGAGTTGAAAGTTGTTGCAAACATTTTTGAGCTTCTGCAATCTTTTTAGAATGACTTGCATTTGAGTGCACTGCAACTCACAAAAGTAACTCTTCACTTCATGGGATCTTGTCATAGTGGAAGACATCTTAGGCGGATTTATTAGGTCACAAATATTCTGTAAGAGTGCTTCCATGTTCTAAACAGGTAATGAATTAGGTTACCCAGTGAAGATTTACATACACAGGGCTTAAACTCTCAATTTCTAAGTCACCAGTCAATTTCTCTTTATTTTATCTTATTTATTACATGGTACATTTATTGTATATCAAACCTAAAAAGTGTGCTGTACCAGCAGAAAATGCAGTACCTAGTAGCAGTAATAAAAAAGAGACACCCAGTGCAAAATTCCCCCAAAAAGGAGAAAAAACAAAACAAAAACAAAAAAAACTATAAATGTATGCACTGACTGTAGAGCATAGCAGTATTCTAAACAACCATCAACTGACAACACAATACTGCAATATACTTTGTTTTAGTTTTACACCCAAATGTTCTTCATTATGTTGTGTCTTATACGATGGTTTAGCACAAATTAAGACAGGTTCTGCTAAATTCAGGATATGGCAGAAACATAGGAGATGCGTCTGTCTACTGAGTTTCCATTGGTTATGGTTCATAAAATGACAAAGTTTTCCTGCTTTGGTCTTTATCCACACTCTATTTGACGGAGGCAGTTTCTCATGGTAATCAAGGACTAGAGTAAGCTATTTGATGTTAGTAAAGCCTTGTTGGGTTTCAACCTCCACAGGCTATCATAAAAATATGTTTTGTTGTTGATGAAACCCTAAAGTTTTATTGAAATTTAAAACAAAGCTTAAACCATTAACCAGGAATTTCAACAGAAAAATCTGGATGTTAACAGTCAAGTCAGTGAGTCATGTCACAGAGAATTTCCCACAATGATAAAAAGTGTATCCCACTGGGAGAAGTTTGAACCAATTATCTGTGTTTGAAACCTTTCTAATATCACAAGAATCAAGTATAAAGATAATTCTTCATTAAAATACCAAATACGTTTGTCTACCAACTACTAATTATTTACAGCTATTACCATTTTTTCTTAGAAACTGGGTATATGGTCAAGGATTTTCCATAGCGTTTTACCATATAATTTTTCCAAAGATCCTGAAAATCTACTGACTGCATTGTATAAATGGGTAGAGTATATTTCTAAATATAATATAAATTTGTGACATGGCAATTTGGATATTTTATATGCAGAATACAGGTGAGTACAAATAATCCTTAAAGGTGCTATATGTAAGTTTTGAATGAAGATTTTTCTGCAGCTTATTAAACTTAGCTAAAAAGAAAAACGAAAAATGTAACTCTTGATTTTTACCTGTCCTTGTCCTTCAGTCTCAGTGGGGGTTTTAGGCTGACTTCCGTCCACTGTGGTGTAGTCATACTCACCTGTGTAGTAGTCTCCACCCACATTTGTCTGAAATCAGAGCAGGAACAGAACAAAATAAAGCATTGGACATTACAAGCAGGAGATGACTTAATTCAACTCATTATGGTTGTATTTGAGAGCTTCTTTTAATGCAATAAAAGAAGGGAAGGGTGATGAGTGTGTGTGTGTGTGTGTGTGTGTGTGTGTGTGTGTGTGTGTGTGTGTGTGTGTGTGTGTGTGTGTATATATATATATATATATATATATATTTTTGCGGAGACTTTGTTATATATGTATGTCTAAGTAGTAGATTTATTTAGCATATATCTTGCTAAAAAGTAAAGTTAATACCTATCATGAAATCAAAACAGACTATAAATCTAGAAACTAGGGAAGAAAATGAGAAAGAGGGCAAGAGAGAGACAATGTAAGTCTGAAAATGAGAGACAAAAGATGGACAAGGTTGGTGGGGAAAAAAAATCATGTTGTTGCATGTGTGTTATTCATGGCAAGAGACATGATAATGGTATTAGTCGAGTGTTACCTCAGTCTTGGCTCCTTCAGTTGGGGGAGCATCAGTGGTTAACTCTGCTTCATTGTAGTCATAGAACTCTGGGTATTCATAGTTAGTGTACTGTAAGGAAAAAGGGATGGGGGCCAGTCAATAAATTAGTGCTATCATGTAAATAAGGCAGTACAATGTCACAGAGACATGCTGTACATCTTCATTATTTACATGGCATGTAAGAGCATATCATTCTCACAACAGTGTGCAAATTTACTGTTGTCATGCTATTTTAGAAATAACATGGTCAAATCATGACAATATCAAATCCATATTAAAAAACTGAACTTTTTTTTGCATATGGATGACAGCAGCAATCCTTGATTCCCTTCCACCCGAACCTCCTGAGCTTCGCATGACCCTACTAAGAGAATTCATGTCTGTAATGAAACAAACAGCAATTAAGATTCTTGTTTGCTTCCAACAGGATCAGGGGGTTAATGTGATGCCAGTGAAAGCTTATCTGCCTCCACTGCTTAATTCTGTATGCCAACAATGGCCCCGGGGTTTCATTAATGGGCTCTTTAAAACAGAAAACTCAAGCTCTCCTGACTCACTGCATGTTGGTAAATTATGGGGAGCATAGAGAATACAATAGCATGGGGTAAAACCACTATTAAAAAATCCTGGTGCATTACAACAGTCCTTGTAAAGACAACACGTTCACTCTCTTACAAATTTTAAGCAGACTATTTCATTTTGGATGTTGAAACCATTACACTAAATTATAATATGGTCTGTTTTGTATATTATGTTGCTGTTTATATACACTTGAGAAATTATTTCAACCTGACCCACCAGAGAGGAAACATAACAATAAACATTTAATGACACAAGAGTTAAGTGGCTTATACATACTCGTTACTTTAAGGGTATATTCAACAAATTTGGGAAATACGCGTACTAGCATCCTTCCCGAGAGTTAGCTCTGAAAAGCTATACCGCTCTCATGTCTGTCTGTGAAATATGAATCTGGAGTCAGTAGACACTTAGCTTAGCTTAGCATAAAGACTCTAAGCCGACAGAAACAGCTAGCATGGCTCTGTCCATATATAAAATAAGACCAAATTCTAAACATGTTATATTTCGTTAGTTTAATCTATACAAAGACTTTAGTGCAAAAACATTACAGGTTGCAGTTTTACAGAGCCAGGCTAGCTGTTTCCCCCGTACTTCCATTTTTATGCTAAAATAGGCTAATTGTTTCCTGGCTCCAGCTTCATACTAACCATACAGACATGAGAGTAGTATCAATCTTCTCATCTAACTCTCAGCAAGCCATTCCCCAAAATGTAAAACTGCATTTTTTATTTAGTTCCCTAACACTGTCAAAACAGAGGCCAGGTAGATTAAGTTAACAGACCAGCCCCCTATATGCAATGCTCTATCAGCCCAGGGATTAATATTAGCCGCTAGACAACTGGTAAGCTCATAAAAATAATACAAGCTCCACGGCCTGCTGCAATGCTGGTCTGGCCTCCGTTCAGGGGCCAAGAGAGAAAAGGGTCATACGAGAGAGAAGCCCTGGCAAGACGAAACTAGACCGACTGACAGGGGAAACAGAGCGAAGGAGAGGGTCAGAGAGAAATACTGAGAAAGACAGAGAACGAAGGAAGGATTTATGAAGATTTATGGTTCTGAAGTGCTTGGCTGAGCTGAAGGCCTTCATCACAGACTTGGATGAAAGGCATAAATACTGAAGTGTGCTCATAAAAAAAGCTCCCTCTTCCTTCTCTTGCATCACTCCCTCTTCCTCTTTTAACCCAGCTGCAGACATGTGGCTCACGCCTGCAAAGGCAGCGTGATTCAGGTCAAGGAGCATCTTCAGAGACTCGGGTCAAAGCCACGCTCCGTGCTTGTATAGAATTGTTGAGGTGTGGTTTAAAAAACACTTTGGGATGGAAGTTCAGATCTCAAAAACACTTTTTTCATTACCAAAACACTCTGGTGAGATTTGGATGTCTACAATAGTGATTTGTCCTTTGGAGGAAATATTTTTCAGTTGTGTAGCGTTTAAATTCTTTAAAATACACTGGCTGAGCTGAAGGCCAGTGTTTTAAAGAATTTAAATGATCTAAAACACTGTTCTAAACAGTGTTTCAAAGTCTTTAAAACACTGTGTTGGAACGTAGGAAAAACATTCCTGTTAGAACTGTACAGAAATTGACAATGAATAAACCAGATTTACAATGTTCTTGAATCCAAACTACTCCCTGCTGTCTATTTAGAATTGACAAGCTCCTTGTCTTGAAGAGTAACTTGATGAAGTAAGCAATATTTTCCAGGACATGGTACCAACTGTACAGCCAATATTTTCAAACAGAGTACGGTCTCCTGATTTTTTTCTTTAACTGGGGATCTAAAGTCTACTTTTCCAGGTACTGGGAGTCTAGCTGGGGAAGGAAAAGCTTCAATTTCCCTGGGAGTCTGGGCAGAGCCTGCAGAACTCGTTAGTGATATAAATCACAGGGCCACTCCAAAGTGGGCTCAGATTTTGTGGCAGGGAGAAAGGAAAAGTTTCCAGTGTGAGCTCATCAGTTATTTAGTGAAATACTGAAGGAAAATGTCAGCCGACAGAACGGCTTTAACTAACAAAATAACAAAAATTGAGGATGAAAAAAAGAAAAATGAGACCCTGACACAAAGAACTGTGTTTCAATTAAGAGATCTGGCTGAAGATCCTACAAATGAAGTCTTGTAGCCAGTTGCAATTAATTTTGAATTTCAAACTGAATTAAAAATCAACACTGTGTTTTGACTTGTCAGCATGTCTCAACCGGTAAAACAGACAAGAGAAAGAGACAGATTGGAGTTGACATAGAAACTCACACCAGCCTGCCTCTGCCAAGCACTTATTGCCTGGAGGAATGTTTGTAAAAACGGTTTATGATCAGGCAATTTGCAGAGAACATTCTTGTACTTTTTATGTATTTCTAGTAAAATGAAAACATACTGGCTTAAACCAAGGAAATGTTATCGACTATTACTATTATCTGTCACAGACCATTGTTTATGGTATTGAAGTGTTTTCGGAAAAATGTTCAAAATGGGCTTGAGGAAACAAGGGCACTTGATAAGTTTTGCTGGTCTATCTCAAATAACACATATTGCCCAACACAAAATCCTTACTTTTTGCCTCAAAGCATAATTTCTTTACATTTCATCCTTCTTCTAACCATACTATCCTTCTTATTTAAAATCAAACTGAAATTAAAATTGAATTTGCTAAGAAATCAGCATATACATCCTTGATGTTTGTTTTGACTTTTGGTCAAAATTTACATCTGAATTACTAACTGACATTAGTATCCTAGGCTAATTCGCTTCTACTTTCGGAGTGGAAGCAAGCTAGCCTAGCTTGCTAGCCTCCATGTTCCAAGTGGGATACAGACTTCACAGCAGCACATCCCACCAAATGTTGAATGTTATAGAGAAACAATCATATACAAATCATATACCATAACCAATCTTAAATGGGTTTGTTGAAAATGGGAAAACTGTCTTGTATCAATGTTTGTAGGGCAGACAGGACTGTGATGTTCACCAGTGAGCGCAACACGAAGTTGAAAGCGCATCTAAAAAACAACACTGGCCCTAAAATGACACCGAACCATTGCCACAGGAAACGCCCACCCACACACTTGAAGCTTTCAATATCTGCTTCCACAAATTTTTCTACAGAAGGAGACGTTTCATCCTCTTGAAATGTGAACAAGAAAATGCATACTAGTTATAGTAGCATTATAGTTCACATTTCCTTACAGAAAAAGTAGCAAACTTAAGTTTGACTTTAAGTCACCCTGTTTTTCATTTAGATCTACGTAATTTTCCAAGCCTTCTATTTCACTGTCTTACTTCATCTTTTGCTTTCTAACTTTTACTAACAATACCCAAGTCAGAAGGCCTCTTTCCAAATTCCTGTTATCATCCATCCTAAATCTTAAACTTGAGCTCCATTTACTCTTCCTCCCTTCTCCCCTCACTCTTCTCCTCGCTACAATGATTCCTCCCTCCCTTTCTCTCCGAATCCAACTGTCTCCAAAACCCTCCCTACCTCCCCTCCTCTCTCCCAGCTCACTCTCCCTCCTTCCCTCCTTCTGCACAAGCACTCCTCCCTCCTGATCTCTACTACTAAATCCATCCCTCCCATCCATCCTTATTCCCCCCTCCAGATACTGACCTCGTCCTCAGGTTCCTGAGCCTGGGGGGTGTCGTGGTGGTTGGGGGTTTCACAGTCTGGGCTGTAGTGTTCACAGTAGTCATAGGCTGCCCTAGGGTCTGCCACTATCAGCAGCTGCTGGATGTCACCCTGGAAGAAGTGAAAAAGAAGGAATAGAAAATCAGCATGTCAGCAGAAGCCATGTCAACACATTTCACAGACTATAGAGTCATGGACTGGGAAGTATTTATCCCCCCTGCAAATTCCCATGTCAGAGTTTTCTTTCCTACTCAGTGTTGCTCAACATAAAAACAGGGAGTCTGTTGGATAATTTACAATGCTGTACCTGTATGTTATGGCCATCAGTTTTATTCATTTCAACTTAGTTTCTGAGAAATCAAGTTTTCCAGTTTCGTTTGCAAATGGCTCTAATACCCAGGAGCCTCAGCCACTGTTGCTATGGAGGAGAAGCTTGTCAGAGGCATTAATCAATTCATTCAAAATGAATTCTGAAAGTGAATTAATTTAAACTGTAAATTCTCCTTGGGTCCTGTAGTTGACTTTTCTCTTTACAGTACACTTTTCTGTACACAGGCTGGTACCTTTGATTTTTTTAAATCAAAGAAACAAATATACAAACACAGTTGCAAAACTTTTGAACTTATTGTTCAACTGGCAGTTGCTTTATGCCCCTCCAGTCCTTGGAAGTGCTGCAACTGTCAATCACTGAAAACTGTCTATGCAAAAAATTAACGTGACTTTTATTTCCTGGAACCTTACGGTCAAAATAATTCGACCTAACTTACAATCAGAAAGCATTTCTCCAGACACTACTCACGCTGTCCATTTCTTTTTTTAGTCATGATTACAAATAGAAACCAAATGTTAACGTCCATGAAGAATTCACCAATTCCTCCTCGCCTGATTGGTCCAGCTTCGCACCCATGTGGTAATGACATAATGTGAAAATAAAACAACAAGGTAGATGTTGTACAATACCAGAGGCAGTAGTATCTTGATTATTAATTACATACAGTTTTATGGAATAAATCAAAGCTTTAGGGGAGTGTCTAAGGTTCTAAAAGAGACTCGTACAGTTCCCCTCACTCAGACATTAGGGACAGCAGTCCCCTTACATAGCAGATAAATAAGCAAAGTCTGTACTGATCTTGGGCCGTCTGTTTTTCATGAGATTTTGGAAAAGGAAATGAGATCCCCGCTTCCAACCCTTCCATCAGCCAAAGGCTCTTTTTCCATGATGGTTTCCGAAGGAATTTCTAAACTGGAAACTGTTATGCCACTGATGTGGGGAATGTTATCTGTACCCATCAACCATATGGGCACCTCAGCTGACCCTTTTCAGAATCTACCTGGAGTAAGCAACTAAGAGGAAAAAATAAATGGGGTAAATAAACTAAGTGCTGTGTGCAGGTGAAGGGAGGTCACAATCAGGGTGGCCTCTAAAGTGGGAGCACATACATGCAGATCGCATTAAATTACAGGAGGCAACATCTGTACAAGCTCAGACCTCTGGAACACATTAGACATTCACGGCCCCATGCTCCCATCACATTTGACCATTAAACCTCAACAAGGTATTGAACTACCCAAACAACTATAACTATAAAAATATAAATACATTTTACATATGGAATAATGCATGGGTGCTAAGTGACTTTCATTCCACCAGCTGTTACCTGTTGTGGCATTAATGTTATAATCAGTTACATTTGGTTATCACTGACTTCCAGATACCCCTTTTCACAAGAAAACACATACATGATAGATTTTGTATACGTGTCATTTCACAGTATGCCCTGTGTGGAACTCCTTTATCATCCAACAGTCTGTGAGGTATCGGGGGTACGACATCTCTTCAGTTTACAGGATCTTACAGGAGTAAAATGAAGCTTAGGTCTCATTACGGAAGAAAAAAAAATCTCACCTACATAGCTAGTAATAAATTGTGACAAAATTACAGACGGTTAAAACAGTTATACCCACAATCTGACCTTTTCAACCCTTGTCTCTATCAGGTTTGTTGCTGGGAAAATATCCAGAGGAGGTGCAAGGAGAAGCGCTAAAAATGAAAACTAATTTTAATCCACCTCCACTTCCCCCTAATCAAAATAAGTGGGCAGCGGTGGCTGCAAACACGTGACCAAAAGGTTGCCAGTTTGATCCACAGACTACAGAACAAATCTGGGTGGGGAAAGCACCCAGAAAAGAAGTGAAAACAGTTCTTGCCCCTCCCTTAAGCAAGGCATTTACGCCAAACTGGGGCCAACAAGATCAGACTGTGGTTGTACTGGGCAGCTTCCAGGTGTGAATGTGCGTAAATGAGTGTGGAGCAGGGCGTTTATGCAAAAGAGGATTTGTGCTTATTGAACCTACACAATGAAAAAATGGGAAAATATCCTGTACACGACAGTTCACCCGGCACCTTGTGAACGTCTATTACAATGAACAAAAACTACAATGACAAACAGAAGTATTCAAGTTAACGACTGTACCGCAGCCATGGCTTACTGTATGTTCTTTTTATAATTTTGTACAAATGGATCCAAAGTCAAAGCCAGAAGCAGAGGAGGACAGATAAAAACAAAGACACACTGCATTTGGCAAGACGTCTGTCTGCTTCCCCCTCTCTGTGTCTTCCTGTGTCTTTGGACAGTAACTTTTCATTGTCATTCTTTCTCAGTCATTCTTTTTTTTTAGCTTAGTTTATGTGTGTATTCAGTAATGAGATAATGTGCATCAAACAACAATGCACTCGGTAAAGTAGAGTCAACAATCATCATACAGGGATTGACAAGAGACCACACACACTTAGCCCATTAATAAAGCCAGTCTGTGATTCAATCACTCCCATACTCCCTGATCTACTTCCCCTCACCACTCCCCCTCTCTCTTTTTACCCTCTGTGTCTTCATTGTCTGCATCTCAGTGCTTTTGTTGATGTTATTGTCTGGATTGTACTGAAGATCTCTCTGGCATCTGTTGAGGTTTCTCCTCAGAATTCCAGGAATGGTCTACAGTATTGCCCCGGATCTGCTCAGAGCTGGCACAGACACAAGGGGAGAAATCATGTGTCTAGGCTACACTACAAATCGATCTATTAATGGGTCTGCGCACAATGGACAATTTGTGTGTTAATACAGCGCACCTTGACACATGTTAACCTTCATCTCTCACTGCAACAGCAGCCATTAGATGGAAAAAAGGACATAAAAGGCCAATCTATAAAGGATGAGACCAACTGCTGGAATCATCCTACATTCTACATTTCAACCAATTCAAGAGTATGCAAAGGGCAGAGAATAAAAACAAGACTACTGGAAGTAAACACACCACAGGGTTTTCCTCAAGTGTTCATATTATACATCTGATTTTAAGCTAAGAGATTGATAATAGCAGACAGAAACCACTGGATTTTCCATGGGCTAGGTGTCCCTGCTGTCTGCTGTGAAGAGTCTCCCTCCCAATGCACATTCCACAACCACAAGGAACAGAAGTCACTTAAGGAAAATAACTGGCAGATGGATGATCACCTAAAAGTGTGTGGTATTACAAGTCTTGAGAAAAACATGAAATCTGTCCTCGGCATTGTAATGTTAGTAGGATGTCAAATACCAGCATCTGAATGCCACTCTGAAAGACAGAGGTATGAGGGGACAGTGATCAGGTGAATAGCTGATATCTGATTATAAGCACACATTACCTCATCCACAAGCATCAATGACTGCACTAAAAATTCAAGACACGACTTTGATTAGAAACAGACAGCCCCTACTGGCGCAAGATCAGAGATGACTGGAGGCACAGGAGTTCTCCCATCCTGCATTTGTTGGGACTAATTTAGAGGCATACAACAACAAAGATGTAGTCTGTGTTTGACTCTACAAAATCAAGGCCGTGCTTGATTTAGAAACCTCTACATCTACATCAGAGTGTCAATTTCTGGAGGGATACAAACCTCGATCTTTGCTTTTTTCAGGGCCTGTACAAATTTTGCCCTGATGTATTCCTTATAGGGTTCTTCTCAGGCTACACTCAAATCCTGTCTCGTTCATTGGCATAGTCCTACTTTAAGCATGGTTCTTCTAAAATGTGATCCTTTATCTATCTTAAACTTGCACTGCATTTCAATGTCTGGTAGACCTTGTTACAAATCCTGGGATGAAGTGCTACCTAGGAGGTTTAAAAAAAATGCAGCAATAGTTTTGTTTTTGGTACAAATTCAGGACATGTCTGAACTCAATGTCTGTGATTGTGCCTGATGTGGACATGTCAAAATCAGAAGAAATCACAAACTAGAATAAGCAGCAATCTGTTAATCTCAACAGAATTGCCAAAATACTTGCAAAAATACTTGCACAATATGCATTTATGTCAGACTTTTACAGCTGCAATGGCACTTGGATGTGGCAAAATGCATCGAAATTCCAATTGACTAGAGCCGAAAGATTAATCAGTGATTGTGATAACTAAAAAATCTTTTTTTTCTCCTGCTTTGTTTTATATCATTGTAAACTGAATATCTTTGGGTTGTTAACTGTTCAGACAAACCAAGATATTCTAAGACGAAGACAAAACAAAATATTTGAACGCATAACACTGGGCTCTGGGAAATTACACTTGGCACTTCTGACTATTTCTTGACATTTTATTTGTTGATTAACATAATATATATTATACATAAAACAATTAACTGGCAGATTAATCGATAATGAAAATAATACCAAATTGCAGCCTTATTATACTTTATACACAAATAATTTGTAGTTTTCACAAATGCCTGCGGAACATGTAAGTAAGTAATTAGATGGTTGCAAGGTTACTGACTGTGGCCAGTTGCAGCAGATCACTTTGCCTGCAGGAACAGCTGGGGGATATTAATGCACCCAGAACACACCCTTGGAAATATGCCCAAAGCATCTGCAGTCTGACCCAGTAAAACACAAATGTAAACATGCAGACGCTGGGGGAAAAAAAAAAGGGCACAACAATCACAAATGATGTGTTTGTGTGATCAGCCTTGTTGCTATGAAAGAAAACGCATCCATATATGACACCGACATTTCTTTTGGGCTTTTAAGAGTGATAGTACAAGCTCTCAACTGGGGATGAAAGGATGTTTTTTGCTACCGCAATCTCACTATGAGATACAAGATGACAGTGCAGGTGTGTATTTACATCTTGCCTTTCCAGGAACATTGTCCCGGTTATAATCCCCAGACCTCGCTGTGAACGGCTTTCACTGCAACTACTTGCTGCTAAAGAAAAAGTTCAAATGAAACATTTAATGGTGTCACTGTGACCTGCCTGTGACACTGAACCTTCTGGGCACCGTCAGCCAGATGTGGCCAGCTTAGAGGCCATGCAGACTGTGGCTGTTCAAATCAATCGTTTTACAGGCGTTACTCCTGCAGATGTTTTTGCTTTAAAAAGCTATATTGTACAAACTTTTATTATCTTTTGTAGCCATAAGTTACTTCTGTATTTTCTTTATTTGATCTCTTATGCCCACCTCTGCACAAACTTGACACACTCGATGTCTAAAAAGCTTGCTATTCCAAACTCTGGGAGGGGAACACATCTTGAAAGAACAAACAGACAGATGGAATTTCAAAACTTTACAAGGACAACAATTAACCAAGAAGCAGAGAAGGGGAAAATGTATAATACTCTCCAGATTTCTCCCAGCATTTTATCAAATGCAGCCTTTGTGGTCGGTGGAGGGATAAAGTTTCTCTTCAAGCACTGGGGCCATACAAATGTATTGCACCCTTCGAATATTAAAACATTTCGCTTGCCAGTAGCTCACAAAACTGTTTAACGGTCTGAGCCATCTGCTTTCTAGTCTGCCTGCCCTTTCTTTATTTCTTTCTCTTTCTCTCTCTGTCTCTTTTTCCTCCCTCTGCTCCTTTCCGTCGCAAAAGTCTTTAAGAAGCACCTTGGGTCCATTACTTTCTGACTCTGCTGAGACCAGTTAGTTGGGGTCACAGCACATGAGACAAGGAGGTCAGATTCAGGTACAATTTGACATAGTTAAGCTAGGTTATAGTGAGAAAAGTTTAAGCACTAAGATGCTATAGTCTTCTGTTTGTGCGTTTAAATTCACGTTGACAATATCACATATGCTGATAACACTCAAATATTAATTAATCAGTATATTTCTAGTACACAACCTTGACAAAACATATTGTGATGAGTACTGGAGGGTAAAAAGTGACTAAGGGTAGATGAGAAACAGTCAGAGCATTTCTTTTCCTGCCAACTCAACCATAAACAATGATTCACTTTAAGGCTTAGGACCCATCAGAGCCTTGTTAGATTCCTCTGCCAAAGACTCCCTGCTTGAGGGACAACATTTTGGAATGATCTACAATATAGTAATGACAGACAGATAAACAAACTATCTTCGCCTCTTTCTCCCTCTGTCTTCCTCACAGGCACACACATGCACAGACACTCACTTTAATGCATGCATGCACATACATGACAACTCACACGTAAACACATGTGCAGACAAACAGCGCAAACAAAGAATCCCAGTCAGTCCTTTTAAGTTTAAAGACTGGATTTACATAAAAATGAGAAGGGGAGATGATTTTAATTCAAATATCTTGTGGCTTTTATTAAAGAGAAGAAAAGAGAGGAAAAAGGGGGGAAAAAAGGCATTTGGAGGCCCAGTCGGTGAGCATATCTCTTAAACAGCTGTGCAGTCTGAGCCAAGACTAAGCACACACTGATCATATTTTCCCCTAGCCTTCACTCTTCCCTGTGCTTCCAGCTTTGACACCTGCTTATGCAATCTGATGCAGTAAAGTAGCCATGTGCTCACAGCTCAAAGCAGTTTTAGTGAGAAAGCTCACAGCCAACCTCCGTAATTAAACCAGGGAAATGCTCCAAATTTATGAAGCTCTTAGCAATGCTAATCAGTCAGTTTTTTTTATCTGTTAGGTCCCAGATAGATTCTCATAAGTGTAAATTCAGTAGATGACAGGCTGCAGAAAATGTCCTGGTTTATCCATTTACAAATTTAGGTTTAAGCATAGGTTAGGTAAGGTTTTGTTGCGGTTGAGGTAGGAGTAAAAATCTGGAAAAGACTTCAGTCTTTGCCTGTGACTACGGTGGGATCCCTAACATCGTGTCCAGGGGTCATCAAAATATCAGTATGTGTCCTCTGGGTATCATGAATAACCACACCAAATTTCACAGTAATTTAGCAATTAGTTTTCAAGACACATTATCCGGGGCCAATGTATTAGTCAACTGGAAATTTTAACCTTACAATGGTGTTAGACGAAGGTCGAGAATCAACAAAATCACTGGAATCCATCCTCTGAGGGCTATGAATTTGCATGCTGAATCCTAAAGGGACTGTTAAGGATTTGGTGAAATATGCTGGGAAACAGCTAGCCTGGCTCTCTCCAAAGTGTAAAAATACACCTGTTAACACCTCTAGGCTCATTACTTCATATGTTCTAACTCATATGTTTTATTCTTCCACAGACAGAAATGTTAATGTTTCAGGGGGGAGTTATGTAACCTGTTTCTTGGTACATGGATGCAGTGACTTCTCGAAGCCACTTGTCCCAGAGATGTGCTGGCTGGATGGGTAAACTGTGGTTAGTTAAGAAACACTTTCAGCAGGGCCTGGCTACTTGTTTCTGCCTGCTTCCAGTCTTTATGCTAAGCTGGTCACCTCCTGGCTCCGGCTCCATATTTAACACACAGACATCTCATTTATTTCCCAAATTGTCAGACGATTATTTTATTCTGTCACGTAGTTGCCAAGGTGTCTTGCTGTCCACTACCTGAACCTACAGCACACAACCAAAATGGATGACAATCTTGAGATTTAAAACTGATTAAACATTTTATGTCTAAGCCTTAATTTAGATGCATCTCTGTAAGATTTATACATATATACATTCTTTAAACATACAAGACCTTGGACGAACTGATCTCAAAAACCTGATAGCAAAGATGTTTTAGATTTTCACAATATGTTTATCAAGATAAGCAAGCAGTGTCCCAAAAGTCTCCATGGCCTCTGAGGTATACTGATCATTGTATACATACAACAGCTGTAGAATGGATGCCTATTTATAATCCCATAAACAAACCCTGAATTGAACACATGGATTACATCGGCATACTTTGCAAACCTGTTTTCATGTTAACGAATATTAAATCATTAAACAACACCCTTGTAGCCAGTAAGATTTTTCCCCATTAGCAGTGTGGTTTGCCTACATGTAGCCAGTTTATAATCACCAAATCTAAAATTATAAAAGCTGAAGTGTAAATAATTACAGTTTAAGATACGGCTGCCATCTGGGTGACAACAGCACTGCTATGTGTTATGCACTGATTAAAACCACCTTGCAACGTGCGAAAAGACTAAACGCTTGGAACTAAAAGGAATCACTCTGTTCTCCAGGTTTTTAAGAAGTGAACAAAACAAATTACTCTGTAATTCAACATCGTTTAGTGTAATATATGTTCAAAGAAAGAGCACTCACAAACGCCAAATGGCTAGTCTCCAATCAGCATTAAAAATAGAAAAGGCTTGGTGAATGTGCTAGGCTAAATTTTATCTTCTCCATTCAGCTCATAATTACCTTAATTTCAATCCCAACTGTGGCTTTCAGTCTTACGTTGTTTTTTGTTGATAATGTTATGAAACTAATTTTCTATGGTTGGGCTTCAGCTATAGTAAATGTCAATTGTACAAAATATAAAATTCATATTGACTCCTCTAATCATGACCTCTACTTGTCTATAGGTTTAACCGCTATAATTAAGCAATGTGATCTGCTCACCAAAAACCTATTAGTGAAGAAGAGCGGCACCCTGTTGTCAAGTGGCTCCTCTGTGGAAAGTCATCTCTGACCTGGAGGCAAACATTTTGCAGGCTGTTCTACTTAGCAGGCATTCCACATGCAGACATCAAAGAGAGGCTGTTGTCTTCTGAGCTAGCATTCAAGCTCACATTTTCCACTCCGCTCAGAGCTACCTGTGCTAAACCTGGTAACTTGGGCCTCCACTTCAAAACCGCCACCTCGGTAACTACCCACTGAGCCGGGAAGTCTAATTCTCAGTTCTGAGAGTCACAGGCGTTAAAGGAATTATAGGAAAAAAAATAATTTCACAAGTAGTAGAAAAGTTTATGAATCTTAAATAACACACTGTCCAATATGAACAAATGAGGCCTATTATGACTCAGTCTCTCTTTTATTAAGTCGACTATTCAGACAAACAAACTCTGAAAGCACCCTTTCCATAGAAATTGCCCATGGCTCTTGCCGATTACACAAAGCTTATATTGTTGTTCTGGCCAATAAAAAAAAAAAAAAAAAATCACTATTTACTGTATGCACAAGTTAATGAAAGACAAATAAAATGTCAGCCTTGAAGTTTGTGGACTTAAACTATTAGACACTAAAATTGTCCTTTTTCACAATGGTAAATGAGATTCATTTAAAGTAAGATTCAAAATATGTTTTCAATTACATCCATACTTAACCGGAATGTTGAAATTGCCTGCATCAAGGTAAGCTTTCCAAACTCCCTCAAAACAAAATCGCTTCAATCTGCTGGTGAATGTCTGCATTATATTTGTGAAAGACACTCCTGTGTAAATGATGGAGACATTTTTAAGCAGTATTTTACCACAGAATTCAGTGTCAGAGGTGAATTGTACTGTATCTTTCCAAGAATATCATATGCGAAAACTACTGAAGATAATAATAATGATAATATAGTCACTGTATGCATTGACTGTACTGATGTCTTCTGCACTGACACAATCTAGGAAAACATTACAGCAATAGTGCAATATTTTGGGAAATATGCTTATTTGCTGCCTTGTCAAGAGTTAGATGAGAATGTTTATACCTCTCTCATGTCTGTGCATTAACTGAGGAGCTAGAGCCGGGGATTAGCTTAGTTTAGCATAAAGACTGGCAGGAGGAAAGTGCTAGCTTGGCTCTCTCTAAAGTTCAGAAAGAAACCTACCTACGCCTCTAAAGCTCATTAATTAACATGTTGTATCTCACTCGTTTAATTCGAAGATAGGCAGATGTTGTAAATACAACAAATTGTAGTTTTGTGGGGTTACATGCTGTAAAATTTTTTTTGAAACCAGCGCAGTGACACCAGTCTTTATGCTATCCTAAGCTAAAAGCCTTCTTCCTCCAGGTCAGTACTTAATGCATACACATGAAAGTTGTATCCATCTTCTCATCGAACTCTCAGAAAACAAACAAACAAACAAAAACAAAAACAAAAAACATGCATTTTTCCAAAAATGTCAAACCATTCCTTTAAATCAAGTCACACAATAACCCTCACAATGCAGCTTCATCTAGATGAGTGAGGATTCAATATGGCTCCCTTACCTCAAAAACCTCCTCATCCAGGATTCTGGTGCCAAAGACAGTGATGCCCTCTGTGTTGATGACGGCCTGGTCACTTCTGCCGAGCGGCCTGATCACCTTCTTCTTACAGTCCACAATGATGGTGACACTCTTCTTCTCCACGCTGATAGCTACGCGATGCCATCTGTGCAGCACGAGAGCAACAACAACATACAGTAGGAGGTCAGAAATATAACCAGAATGCTTCTACGCTTTCTATCCTTTCAAATTAAAAAAAAAAAAAAAAAAAATGCCGCAGTATATGAGTAAAAGAATAGTTTGACATTTTAGTAATGTGGTTATTTGCTAAATATAAAACTACAGCCGGTAGCTAATTAACCTGGTTTAGCCTAGTGTTAAAGTGTGGATGCAAGGGAAAAATGCTATTCTCGTTCTGTCCAAAAGTAACGATATTTGATCACCAGTAGCTCTAAAGCTGACTAATTAACACAATATATCTCATGTAAAAACAACAGTTTTCAGCAGATACTTTCCAGCGTCTTGCTGGACAGATAAACTGTTGTTCAACTCAAAAGTAAAACCTGTAAAACCACAAATTGTCATTTTTACATTACTCTTTTAAATAAATGAGATATAAAGTGTTAATTGTGATCTGAAGGGTGTTGGCAGGCAGATTTTCCTTTGCCTTTAAGATAGAGCCAGGCAACTGTTTCCCCCCTGCTTCCAGTCTTTATGATAGGCTAAGGCATTTCTTTTAGCATTTGTGCAATTGATTGATGGCAGCTTTTAACAACTATTTCTATCAGCATCATTGGACGAAGATGAAGACCCTGCCCCTTACTGTGTATCAGTATACCACTGCTGTAAATAATCAGGAAAAGAAATGGCTTACATCAAATTGCTGTCAGCAATTTATTTGCCATTACTGTCTGACTGGTTCCATATGGTATTAAAGACTGAACAAACATGATGATATTAAATCCTCAGGACTGTATCAGTATACTAGGCTTGAAGATCTAAGTATGTTCTGAGTACTTGAGAAAATATGTTAAGCAGATTGGCTTTGTTCAGCATAAAATATAACCTATAAATCGTGATAAAATGCTCAAGATGAGCATCCAAATGTGCTGCTTTGTTTCTGAGCCAACTACACAAGATTAACAACAAACCTGAAATTTTGAATTCACCACTGATAATCCTTGAGTTCGGCTGGTAACACAATGGGACAAAGAAAAGCAAAGATCCACACAAAAATCTACCATCCACATCTGACCTCCAACAGGCCCAAGCCCTCTTGAGAACCAGTCAGTTACTTACTTGCCGTCAGCGAGGTTGATGGAGCGGAACAAGGGGTACTCCTCTGGGGCAGGCTTGCCATGCTGGTCCTCATACAGGAAGACAGGGGCACGGCCCACCTCCACCCCAAGCTGCTGGATACCTTGCTTGTTGTACACGGACAGCAGGAAGGACTGCAGGCCAGCCTTGGGCTTGATGGTAAACAGGATGGAGAAATCATCTGGGAAAACTCCCCCTGAAGGTGGAACAAGCGGCAGGCATGTAGGTTGGTGTGTTGGTAGAGACCGACAGATAAGTAGTTCAAAAAATTTGCGTAAGTGCACATTTTTGTCCGAGGTTTTACAGCGTTGATCTGCATCAGTTTCATATTTATTTGATTACACACATGGGAGTGTCCCAGTATAACCACACTAGTTCTAATTAAATTCAAATAAATAACTCTTGTGGGGATGTTGATTCAGGACTATTTTCCTCATTTCTAAGGAGAGAATGTTTATGGCCCACCTTCCTTCATAAAGTTAAAAGAATAGTTTGATACTTTGGGAAAAAAACGCTTATTCTTTCTGGAAAATTCCAGCACATAACCCCCCATTAAATCACAACGTGTTGTTTTTAAAAGTCATGTTTTGTACAGGTTAAACAAATCAGATATAATGTGTTAATTAGTGAACTTTAGAGGTGCTGGTAGACAGATTTTTGTTACCTTTGGCCAGCGCCATGCTAGCTGTTTCCCCGTTTCCATTCTTTGTGCTAAGCTAAGCTAATTGGTTACTGGTGGTAACTTTATATTTAGCACACAGACATGAGAGTATCATTGCTCTTTTCATCTAACTCTCAGCAAGAAAATGAATGAGTAAATCTACCAAAACGTCAAACTATAAACATAAAAATGGCTATTTCTAACCCTTAAGTACAGAAATTAAGAAGTAATGCAGCCTTGAAAGGTGAGCTCTGTACTGGTCTCTGAGTATAATCTGTATTAAATGTATAGTAGCCAATTCTAATGTAAGGCACAGTATGTTCATGCAGACTCCATTTAACCTTGTGCCCTGTCTATTACACATCAATCTTCAACTGATTTAATTACAAAGGCAATTGTATATAATGACTAAATTGAAAAATGGCAAGTGTATTATCTTTCTAACTTTCTCTCCTCACATTAAACGCAAACATATAGACACAACTGGACCTAGGGCAGTGTCTATTAAGGAAGCTAAGAGAGACCTTGGCATGCCCTGAAAGGACTCAACAGTGGTGATGTAACCATATTAGTTTCACAAGGGCTGTAAATACAATAACTCAAACAAATGTCAGATTTATAAAATATAATAGCTCAGTTCAATGAAAAAATAGCTAATAGCTAATCTTCATACACTTTGATAAAGTAATGAAGAACTAATGGGCCTCCAATAGATGTGAACTTTATTGTTATGTATTATTATGTACTGTATTAATTCCTAAATACAGCATGTATCACAATTCAGCTGGGAAAAAAAGCAACTGGCAAGACTGGAAATCGACAAACAGCAAAATTACATCTGTCAATGTTTCACTGGTTTTCTACAGCCATCAGTAATGACAAAGGTTCGTTATATAATATTGAACTAGCTTATGAGTAGCACTGAGCGTAGCAAAGAGTGTAAGAAAGTAGAATACCAAATCGTTAAACAGTCAAATAGCTTTTATGTTTCCCTTAGTGCACTCTTTCCCTAATAAAATAAATATGACTTTGTTTGTCACAAACAGCCAGGCGTCAGACATTGAGTCAGGCAATGCACATTCAATATGAAAATCCTGTTAGATTTCACTATGTTAGCCAGATATGCCATATTCGAGGCTGCCAGCAGTCAAACTTGAGGAGACACACTTTATTGAAAAGATTACTCCACAAATCATCAAAAGAAATATTCTTCTCATTGATTTGCTTGAATTAATTGTGGCTTTCCTCAAAATATCAAGTAACAAAAATCTGGTCCCTGTTCCTCTTACTTAAGTCATGTGTTTACATGACATTTCATACACCATGTGCTGAGTGACTCTCATCCACTATGGGCTCTTGGAGCCTACTGGAACTCCACGACATACATAGGTGTCTTGTAGAAAATAACTGCTGAACATCTGCACTGTATTTTAGAAGACAGGTGCTTGTAGCGAAGGGTTTCATTAAAGTTGTTCATTACACCATTTTCTATTTCATTGTGAAAAACATATATTTAAGATGTTTTTAGTTTGCCAATAAGTGGTACAAGACAGTGAAACAAAAACATCAGTTATACTTTCAACCAAACAATAATTTGTTTGAGCAGGCATAACATTTTTAACAATGCAAGTGGCATGGCTTTAGGGATAGCACTGTCGGTCAGCTGGTGGGTGAGTTCACCACTTTGGTCTGGACCGAAATATCTCTACCACTACTGGATGGATTGCCATACAATTTTGTACAGACATTCACGTTCCTATCAGAATGAATTGCATTAACTTTTGTGATCTTTTGACTTTTGATTCAGTTCCACCTTCAGTTCAAATTTCATCACCTTGATGTACGACCGAATACCTGCAAAACTCATGATATTCCCATCAGCCTCGGCTGTAGTTTGGGTCTTTTGCTAGAAAATGACAGCATTCTAAAATGCTAAACTTAGATGGTTAAAATGGTTAATAATATACCTGCTATATAATACATTATAACATCAGTATGTGAGCATGTCAGTCTGCCAACATTAGCATTTAGCTTAAAACACCACTGTCCCTAGTATAGCCTCACAGAGCTGCTAGCATGGCTGTACACTCAGTCTTGTTTAAAGGCAGGGTAGCTCGTTTCATAGTGACATCATGTCGGTATTCCTGTGTAAAAGCTGCTATTGCAAGGTTTTATGCAAAAACACGTCCATTATCTCACAAAACATATTGACATCCGCCATCTCTGAGACCCTTTAATTTCACAAAATTTGCTCAAATAGAATGCAGATGTCAGATAAAAGTTAATTTGAAGTTCTCCACTTCGAGGAACTGACAGGAAATAAAATAAAATGTTAACTATCTCCTGAACAGCATTAGGCAAGTGATCCTCAAGAAATTGCTGCACTCACCAACATTACAATTTTAGCCTCTTTTCATATCTTTGGTGTTCTTTGGAATAAAGCAAACATACACAGATTAGCTGGAAAATGCTGTCTGCAGTTCATTTACAACTAAACTAATTACTGAATTCTTGTTTTCCCTTTTTTTTTTGGCTGATCCACTTTTTACTGTCCTGAGCGCCCTGGTTCATCTTCAGCGTAACGCTGGGAATCTGTGGAAGGTGAGGAGTTACCTGGGAAGAGTTGTTTGGTTGGAGCGCTGATCTGAGCCTCTCTTCCCACTCTGTAAGCTACATCAGGTTTGGATCCTCTCCGGGCTGTGCAGAAGCCCGTTGTTTTCCTTACGCCTTCAGGAGAGCTCTGGAAGTCTAGCACCTTCAGTACATCCACTGGTTCAGCTGTGGAGGAAGAACAAAGAATTGATTGAGTTGCCCAATTCTTGGGAAGCAAAATGACATTATAGTTGCACAGCAATATGCTATTTAAGGAACACATTTGTCCAAAGCTCCTAAGTGCTGAGTCAAGTGTTTCCCATATTCAGACTCTATTTCGGTGGTGCACACAAAGAGCTCTGTTTCCACCTGAAGAGAGGTTTTTTAGGAGTTTTGTTTTTCGTATTTTTGTAAGAGAAGATTGTTTGGAATTTCTTCCATTATGCTCTATTCCAGCGCAGTTGTGTAATTTTGAAAAATGACTTAGAAATCAGCTTTTTAAAATCTACAGTCACCTCTTAAATGTATAAGTAAAATCTCAGTCTGCTGGAAACACAGGATGAGTGCATCACGTACAGAGAAAATGAACATTAAACCGACTGCTAAAGGCATACTCGCTGTATATGCTGCTACAATGTAAATTTAACTAATTTAATAGAAATTAAACAAAATAAAAGTAATGAATACATACAACATTCAAATATAAACAAATGTAACAAATGATGATGATGTATGAGATTAGACAGGAAAATTCTTTTTATAACAATATATTATGAGTCTACATGTTGTAAAAGCTGCATGTAATTTTACAGTTTACTGTAAACATAACAGTTAACACAAAAACCAATAGGAC
Source organism: Xiphias gladius (assembly GCF_016859285.1). NCBI lineage: Eukaryota > Metazoa > Chordata > Actinopteri > Istiophoriformes > Xiphiidae > Xiphias > Xiphias gladius. The sequence goes on along the minus strand of NC_053413.1, from coordinate 21,161,364 downwards.
CTGGCGTTTGATGATAAGTCGACATTTTCACCCATTTCACCCCGTGCCTGTTCAGGAACTGTTGGCCAAATCTGTCAGTTCAACCAGTTGTTCGTTTATGAGCTACCTTTGCAGAGGAGCAGTAAAAATGTTAGGAACCACTCAGCAGACATAATTGCCCCCCTCCACATCTCCACTGTTACCCCCACAGCCAAAAGCCACAGAATCTATGGGATGATAAAACTCATTGCTGCTGATCACTGGGTCTTTGGAATAAGGAGAATATAGAGGGGGGAAGCTTTTTAAGCTTCTTAACATTAATCTACTCTTTTCTATCAATGGACCTGGGACTCAGAAGTGAAACTACTGAGCAGTGTAGTCATAAACACTGTTTCTCATTTTGTCTCTCTCCTGCAGTTGTCTAAATCTCTCATTCCTGAGACTTTTTCTCAGCATCTTTCACCAACCCCCGTCTCTAACTGTTTTTGCTCTTAAACCCCCTATCGCTCCCATTCCCTTAGGTACATCATCAGTTATAGTGTGGGGACTTTAAGAAGCCTAATAGGGTTTTGTTTAAGGCTAGTGTATGAACAGGAGTGTTGATGTACAGCACAACATCATTTGTTATTTGATGCATGTCTATCTGAGGCTGCATTTTCTTAAAAATATACAGTAAGAGCGGGCCATTAACTCAAGGTCATAATGGTCGCTGTGGTGGATAGAATAGCAAATGTTCATACAGAATTGCTCATGAGAAAAGAAGAAATCGTTTCATTCTGGCTTTTGCTCTGTGACTGCGACGGTGTGGCTCTTCAATTATTACTTGTCTGTACCTGGCAGTGTCAACTGAAGTAATCAGTTACACACATGCATACAATATTGCAACAATGGTATCTGTCTCCATGAAAACAGTGAAATTGAGATGTTTATTACAGGCCGACTGATACTAGATTTTTGAGACTGATACCGATATTTGGGAGTTAAAAACAGTTTTAACTCTGATAATGATACATCAGCCAATAATGGTTCTTCATAATTATGTAAACGATGTAAGTGAGACACTTTCTATAATACCTCAAACCTAATACAGCATATCTGTACTGCAATTTCTTTTTACTTATCAGCCAAAATGTACACACATACCAATATATCTGCAATTAGCTAATATCAGTCAATGTATATCAGCCGGGCTAATTTGTCAGTCTAGCTATAGTGTTCATAGGCAGCTTTCAACTATTTCAAACCCATATCTTTAAAGCGAGTATGTAACTTTTGCTGAACACTGGCCACTGTGTGCAAAAGTTACGATTACATGATAATGGTAAATACTCAAATGTAGCGTGAAAGTAATACTTGTGGGGAAAAGATATGAAGACAAAAACTTACTCATTTATGTGAGTTAAACAGCAATATATATATTTAAAGGTTGCAAACATAATTACTTCATAGCCATGTTGGTGCGGGGTCTCTACATTAAATGCGCTGTTTCATTTGCTAATAACTCGATGGCATTTACTCAAAAAATGACATATCAAACACTTTGACTATAACTGCTGTAACATAAACTGCCTTATAATTCAATGACATTCTCCACATGTAATAACATCTTTCTTATGCTGTACTTTTAATATGTTGTAGTAAGAACAAAGACTTTAAAAACTGCACATCAATACAGTAAGATGTATTGGCCCGATGAAAATTTTTATCTACAAACTAGCAAGAAACGATCCTAGCCAACTAGGAAGAGAATATTAAAAGCCAACAGAGAAACAGAGGTCCAATGCAGAAGATAAAACGGAGTGACAGTTAAATTTCCACTCTAAGCCAAACTCAGTGCAACGCAAAGTAGTAAAAAGCTACTTGTTTAACTGTTACAAAAACCACAGCAACCAGCACAGCCGTGTCCAGACATCATATTATTCATCTGACTTTTCAGTGAGTCAAGAGGCAGGATGTGTCCACTTCAAAGGCCCAGCTATGATAAACACTCTCTGAATGGTCAGTTTAAAATCCCACTGGGACGATAAGACCTCCATGGAATGGCAGCTAACAGACCTAATGTGAAATCTCCCTGGAAAAAAAAAAAACAAAACAAAAAACAATCTTGATTCATGTGTTTGATACTGGCAAGAAAACATTGTAGGAAAATTATTCAAAGGGATCAGACAGAAGCTTTTCTTGAAGTCCACATTGCAGGATATCTTCTCATTGGCCTTATAATACTCCATTAAACTCCATGAACCAGGAAGAAAATTTGGTCAATAGGACACTGACTAACCAAAATAGCACAGTCTGGTGGTAAGAAAAGTATTTAAAGGGAATATAATGTATAGGAATAGAGTGTTGTAAACCTTTTTCCTCATCAATGGAAGAACCATATGTTCTTTCTCTTCACACAAAATGTAGACCCTAAACATTGTGAGTCCATACTTTCACCATACTTTTCTGTAGTTGCTCTTGTCTAAACATTTCAACATCAATCTAAAGTAAAAGCTAAAATAATTTCATCATTAAAATATATGACTGTTTGCGTTTTCCGTTTTTGTAAGTTCATGTGGCACGTGAAGCTATGAAGTGCTGATTGTGCGGTTCCTGTTAGCTTTTAGTGACCAGGAGGGGATCTGATGGGTGGAGCTACAAGTCCACATGCTGAACCTATTATGGCACTGGCACCACTCCCAATACCCCCCTAACTAAAACATACATGAGACTAAACTGAGAGGGCCTCATCCCTGTAGCTACCTCTCCTGTGACCAGAAAAATAACAGCTTGAGTGGTGAATCAAACTCACTTGATTTGGGCACATGCTCAGGGGTTTTGTCTCAAGTTTTCAAAGTTGTGCAGATCCACTCTTTAAGTGATGGAAAGAACTGGGGTCATTTATGCTGATGTGGGTCCAAATCATCTGATGCCACAGTTCAAGAATTTCAATTGCTGAGAGTATAAGCATCAAGCAAGCTGTACAACTGGGAGACCAAGCAAAGCAGAATTTCTTTTCTTATGATTTCTATTAAATTCAGTCCCACAGTAACTTTATAAACTGAGGGTTAGGTGAAAAAAAAAAAAAAAAGGCTTTATGACTGAAACTAAGGAGAAACTAAGGAGAGGGCAATTTAACAGACACAGGTTTCATTTTGTCCTGAAGACTACCAGACTATTCACTATATACTATTCACTCAAACACAGACAGAATAAAATACAAATGTGAAGTAACAAACGCCAAGTTTTAAGCCTCACTCCAAATGCCTCATAAAAAGGAAAATATTTTGTGGCTCTTCTGAATATTGTCCCATGTACAGAGCTACTGGTTCTTGAAAAAAAAAAAAAAAAAAGAAAGCTTGGACTAAAGGTCTCTTTGTGAGTTTCAGAATGCCGTTCTGCATTACTGCATACCTCAAGGCCTCATATATTCCAGATGTGCTGAATTGGCCTGGACCGACCCCCCCACCAACCCCAACCCCCACCCAAACCCCAACCCCAACCCAAACACCCAACACACACACACGCCCACCCGCACCCCTGACTCTTCAGCCGCTCTCCTACCACAACCATCGCTTCACAGAAGCCCTGAAAAACAGGCAATATCCCAAAACCATTAAAGACCCCAAATTAATAGGCACAGCTTTTTAAAAGCTTTTCAGTCTTGCAGGAGTTTGTGTCAGCATGCTATACCCTCAACACATCCTGAAAAAGACTCCCATCCTTCCACCCTTAAAAAAAGCATAAACCATATTCTAATGATAAGGATGAAAACCACAAGAAAGAGAAGACAGTTCTCTCGTGCTTAGGGTACCAAAAAGGTTTCAGACTCTCCACAGTCGTTGCTGAGGGGTAATTTGTCAGTCTCTCTGATTTTTAATCACATGTCTTATTGACTGCTGTCGGGCACTTGTGATATACTATCTGCCATGTTAACAAGCTACTAACATGACAAAGGAGAATAATTTCCCCTGAGGCAGTGAAGCATGCAGTGACACGACAAACCTCTGTTATAATCATTAAAGCAATTTCCAGCAGACCCTCACACATTAAAATACCATCTTCAGCCTATACAGTCTAAATTTCCAGCACTCCCCATCTAATAACTCATCAGAGCCATAAAGTTTGATGTTTAACTTTAGACTGTGATTAACTATTAAATCTGTGACATTCTGACTTAATGTCTGTGTGGCTCCGTGGTCATGCAACAGCATCTTGGGTCGTCTTGTCGGTCTTTTTCGTGTCACTGCCATCTACTGATAGTTGGCAGCATAGGCGGCAATTAAAGCACATTGGAAAGCTTGTAAATGTTTGCTAGCCCATCATGCAATTATGGTTAGTTTAAATATCAACCAGAGTGAAGAAAGATGGGCGATGGGCAAGCCACGCCACTGTGGTATTTGCTTTAATGATCTTTTCATTTTTGGGGACATCCAAAATTCCACTGGATGATTTCTGTATGTATCATAGGGCTTAAAAAAGATGCATGATGGTGGTTCGTATGGGGTGGGACTCAACACAGGAAATGTCTGGACAGGATGAAATACATTACACCAGTGACCAACTATTGTATATATGACCCTCTGATTAAAATTTTAATAGAGCCATAAAATCCAAAATATAAACTTTTTGGATAATTTCAGTTCTGTCACTATTGCTCTGTCACTATGGCTCTGATACAAGAACGCAAGTATTCAAAGGTTGCATAATAACAAAACCACAAATAAAAAAGTAATGCATCCAAATAGACACACAACTTTGACACAGATACTGTAGATTTATCCTGGCTAAAGCCACAGTACAGTATTGAGGTCTCTATGACGTCATAGACAAAGGGAATATATAAAAGGCACTTAATTTGACCCACACATGTGTTTTAAAGCAGAGAAAATACTCAAGATTTTTTTCTTTTTTCCATCAACACCCCCTCTTGGATGTAGTGGGAGCCCTACAATTTGGAAAGATGGTGATCCATCAGGCTCCGAATATGAATTTCACTCCCCAAATTCAACAATGCTGTGCACAATGTATTATATGCATTTTCAAAAGTGATCACAAAACCACTATTTTTCATTTACAGTGTGCTACTGTAAGACAGTAGACAACTGTCTGATTGTGGTATCAAAAGACGACTCACAGCTTATCAGACAAAATAAGAAACCAAATTTTTCCAATTTTATGCCTTTTTTTTTAATTTAAAATATGATTGCATTATGAGGCTCTTACTACACTGTTATTTGGGGGGGGGGGAGTTAATTTACTATCCCTGAGCCTGTAGTTACATCACCAATCGTCGTGCGTAAAAGTTACGCGTAAAACCATAACAATTTCCAGTGGTAGCCTACTGCCAAGCGATGAAGTGGAATGCAAATACACAAAGGATGTTTTTTTTCCTGTGATAATCTCAGCTTCTGAAATTACGCAGCAAACTGTAAATTAACCATTCCTTTTGACCACCAATGAGTGCCATCATTCCTGGCCGATCTTTTTTACGCGGGTCACCGGAGTATTTGTGTCAAGAAGAAATGAAGAGGGTCGCCTTGCTGACCACACCTGAAAGGCAGACTTTTACCTACTTAGATGCGCAGAGGAATCTAACAGACAGCCGCACCTCCTTCGCGTTGACCAAAAAATAAATCTTGTATCACAATCGATACAAAAAATTAAAGCGAGTTTTAAGCTAACAACTTAAAATTCCTCGACAAAACGTAGACACATAACTGTGGTGACGCGGAAAGCTCCTTTAAAAGTTACTATCAACTTAGATGCGGGTGTATTCATGGTATAAGCTGTCAATCAACATTACACTTTAAAAGACGACGATCTTCAGCCATCCTATTAATTGCCTGGAAAATTACGGAAATAAAAGAAAAGAAAAAAGGGGTGTCCGATAGGTTGGATACTGTCTAATCGGCATTTGAGAAGGTGCACATAACTGAGTTACGGTTAGTTTGATTGCCAGCGACTGGCATTTATTTATAACAAAAGCTGACAGCTCGTCGCTGGCTACTACCCAAGCTTACTACAACCCATGAGCCGTCCCCGCGCCCGCAGGACGCTCTCGAGCTGTCCGGGATGCCCTGGAGTTGGCACGGTGACGGAGGTGTGCAGCAGCATGCAGCTCCTTACCTGCTCTGACACTGGCGGCTTGTAGAATTAAGATTAATGTAACCAATGCGGTTAGCGTTGAATCCCATAGCCACCTTTTCGTTTTCCACCTGGTGGTCCACCTTTGCATCTCCATGGTGAGCGCCCGCAGCTATACAGAAAACGGGCGACTTTTACTAAAATGCGTTCCCTTCCACAATCCACAATAAATGTGCTTATACTACAGCGCCATATGTGAAAGTGTAAAGATGCCTCTCACAGCCAGACTGGGCCCTTCAGATCCGCTCCCCCTTAAGCCCAGCTCTTAGATTGATGGTGAAGGGCTTTCACGAAAAAAAAAGCGCAAACCACTCAGCTCCTTGAGGGTTACGCACCGTCAGGAGGCTGGACAAAACGCCGTAATACTGAACCTGAACCGACTCTAGGATACTGACACTGGAAAATCCTCCGTTCATCAAATCACCAGTCGGGAAAGTGGTCTCGGGACCCGCCCCCTGTGCTTTAGAAGAAGTCTGAACAGCAGCAAGCAGAGCATCACTACATCCAAGGGCAACCTAATTACAGGACACAGTGCAGTATCCCAGACATATACTAGAAACCGACAATCATCGAAGCACCCCCAAACACTCCTCTGTATTAAGTTAGGAATAAAGATTTAGAGGAGAATAACACAATCAATAAAAGAAAACTGCGCCGTTTTCTCAACTTTCCAAATAAGGTATGGAGCGGGAGATACAGGGTGAGGGGCACTAAGCTAAATGCAACACACTAAATGCAAATTAAGTGGTGGGGTGGAGCTGTTATTTTAGAAGTTTCCTGAAAGACTAAGAATGTGAAAAGAGAGACTGAATAGCCCCTACATGGGTTGATGGCTAATATAAAAGCTTCAGTGGCCAAAAGGAAATGTTTTCCAGACTCTAAGAGTTTCCTCAAGGAGCCCTTAGATTTTTTTGGACAGCAGGGCTCCTGAGGCTTGAAAATAATTAATGGTTAAAAGAAGACTGGAACTAAGAATGGAAGCCCAGGTGGTAGCTATAGAGTCGTCTCCGTGATTTGGTTTTCCATGTGTGCCGATGAAAGACGGATTTCACAGTGCGATGGCAGCCTTGTCAGACGAAGCCAAGCTGCATTTCGGAAAATGTGTCTGTGTTTACGTGTTTTATCACAAGGCAGCCATTAGAACCACAGTCTCAGCTGATATTCAGTGTGTTGAAGTCAACATTTAGCACAGCGTTGTATAGTTGTCGCTGATTAAATAATAATAGTTTGGATCATGTATACTCTAATAGGGATTAAGTATTTATTTAAAAAATTAAAAAATGGAACAGTGGCTACTTGCTGGGACTTCCTTTGAAAATACGGCCAAATGCTGTTCATGTGTGTAAGTATGGATTTGATTAGTTGTTTTAGACACCAGGGTTTAGTGGTCTGGTTTATTAGGGCCACGCAATTTATAAACATTTATTTTTTCAGGGACATTTGCCGAAAATGTGTATATTTAAACACATCTGCATCTGGTTGCAGCTTTAAAAAACAGTTTTCTGTTGGCCACTGTGCAGCTCTTGCTCATAACAACTTTCGTGGCAGCTGCTGAGTTGAAGGAAGGGTGTCTCTCGCTTTCTTTTGAAACCATAACTTTTCTACCTGATTGGGGATGTGATATGGCAATAACTTTCAGTTTGGTAGCAACGGGATCTGTCTGAGCCTGAGTATTTATCAAGATAACAAGAACAAGTGTCTAAACCTATGCTAGTAACTCTGCGAGGCTGTAATTAGGCACAGAGCTATCTTTTTTATTAGGCACACTGCTTTGAGCTAAATGCTAACGTCTGCTTGCTAATTTCACAGTGACAGTATATATATGCAGCTGAGGCTGATGGGAATGTTGTTAGTTTTGCAGACATTTACTCATAAGCCAAAAAATTGGACAAATACAAATTTGACCCTGGGGTGTTGCTCAATGGAAAGTCAGGAGATCACCAACGTTATTAGAGTTTATCCTATGCGGTACACGAACGTCTGTGCCAAATTTCGTGGCAATCAATCCAATAGTTCTTGACACATTTCACTCAAAAGAACAAAGGTAAACCTCAATGTGGCACTAGAGGAAGTCAGGGGATCACCTAAGTCATTAAGATACATTGTCCAGGACACGTGAACATCTGTACAAAATTTTGTAGCAAACCATCTGGCAGAGGTTAAGATATTTCACCAGATAAATACATAATAAATTTGGCCTGTTAGTGGCACGACAGGAAAAGTCAGGGAATCACCAAAGTCATTAGGCTTCATCCTCTAGGGAATAAAAATCTTTTTTTTCCATGTCAATCCACTGAATAAATTTTGAGATATTCCATTCTGGACTTAAGTGGAAAAATGACTGACTGACCGGCATTGCCATGCTAAAAATGTGATCAAGACAAACATACAATATCTGTGGGGAGAAAATTGGCTACTAGTGTTAAAAAATTTTTATTCTGAGCTTCAATAGTACTCAAAAAGAATTATGAGCAGAAAGGGTCACTCTTTAAAATATTAAGTGGGATCGACTGAGCTCTGTGGCTAATTTTGTGATATTAGACTGTCTGTATTGTCTGCATTATGACCTCATTTGATGGCCTTGTGCTTGCTCAGCAGCAGAAAATCTTTCTTGAAAGCAGTTTGCCTGTGCATATTAGCTCTGTGATAGCTGCTCTGCTTTTTTTGTCAGTTTGTTTGGCAGAAAATGTCAGAACTTCTTGTTCATGTTGCTTCTTGGGAATACGGCCCAAATGTTTGGTCTAATTTGATGAGCCAACTTGCGCTGGCAGAAGGGAAATCTGAACAACCAAAACTAAACTCTTCAGTTTTTCTTTCAAAACAGGACTCAGACAGCCGACAAAGTGTACTGACAGACATCCAACAGCTCCTTATAGATTCTTGTTTCTAGGACAGTTGACAATTTTCAGGAAACCTCAACTTTAGAGCTGCCCTCTTTGTAGTTGGAAGCATATGATTAAAACTGATGTATTTAATGCCAATGTTTACCAAGATGACATTGTATAATTATTCTATAACAAGTCTCTACTCTATGCACGTTTCTGCCCAGAGCAGCTATAAAAACAAAAATGTCTTGAAGATATTGCCCAGTGGCTTTTTTTTTCTATTGCAGGCAGCTTTTAATCTGACTGCTTTCACATTTCAGAGTAAAATTTTTCTTGCTGCTTTCCAGAAACAGTGGAGTAGGACACTATTCTGCAGATTTACAGGTCTTTGAGTTCAGGAGTTTTACTTTTACATAATATTACACTTTATCTGCTGATCCACTGCTTCATTAAAAATACTGTAAGTTCTATCAAATGCATGACGGACCATTTTTCTCCAGGAAACTTCTTCTAACTAGGTGTACAGCAGCATTTCCTTATGACACTCAATATGATATTTCTTGATGACTGTGGAAAAATCTTTTCTTCCTTGCTTATCATAGCAGTCAACAACAAGGTGCTCTAAGTTACTTCACTTGGGTGACAGGGATCCCTTGAACCCCGGTCCCCCGGTTGAATGACGGGTCCCGTCATCGACATGCCCAAAAAAGCTGCTTTAGAACAAAGTTCCAACCAGCTCCTCTGAACTCAAATGTCCTCTGCCAGATCACAAGCAGAATTTAACCTCAAGAGCTCCTCATCACTATGAATTATGTAGCTACAAGGCAGTGTGTGGCTGGTTGGGGATGGAGAGGGATGCATACTAGACGCTGCAGACCACATAACCACTGAGTGGAGTGTATGTTTGTCTGGGTATGCTTATTATAGGTGCATGTGGTACCCAGACAGCCTCACCTAGTGGGAGATTGTTAGGACATGGGAAGTCGTGCTTTACCTTTTAAATTTTGTAAGGCCACCTTGGTTTTACATTGCAAAGTCATCTCGTACTGTGCCACACAGTGACATAGTGAACAGAGGAAAAAAACAAACAGCTGACACAACACCGATGGACGCAGCAGTAATATGGCACGTACCACTGCGTCAATCAATCATATCAAATTAGTCAGCCCAGTTTTCTGTTACATTAGACATAAATCTGCAATGTTAAAATGCTGATTTTTAGCAGGTATAGTATTTACTTCGTTTGCATTAGTGTAGTGTGTTAGCATACTAACATTTGCCAATTAACACTAAACACAAAGTACAGATAAGGCTGAGGGACATATCATTAATCCTACAGGTAACCAAACTATTGGACAAATTAAAAAAAAAATTGAGATACGTCACTCAGAACCACAAACATCAACCTCAAGGTGGCGGTAGGGAAAAACTCAGGGGGATCAACAAACTTATTAGGAGTCATCCTCTTGGAACCATAGATATCTGTGCCAAATTTCATGGCTATCCATTCAACAGTTGTGGGCATATTTCAGTCAGGACCAAAGTGGTGGACTGATATTGTCATCCCTAGAGCCACACAGGTAGCATGGCTAAAAATAAACAAAAATATACACAGATTAAGAGATAATACACTAAATTTGAGTATTATGAACACTTCAAGAGAGAACTAACATTGTACATGTGAGCCGAATCGTAAGCTGAGTGTTGAGAGTATATAAAGAAATGCATTCTAAGGATAATCTAGAGCAAAACTGCACGATAAAAGGTGAAAGTTCTGGACAGCAGTACAGAGGTAGGTCCGTATAGTTACAAATTTAGGGATCAGATATCACAGTGCTCAACCTCTAAATGTACCGGATGAGTGACAGAGATGAAGAGAGGCCATCCCATTTTCATGTTTCTTGTCAAATCTGTGTGATGAATGCCCTTCCTGTCAGCAGCGAACAGTGTTATGGCGAGTTAAGTGGAGAGGTCTCTGATAATCTAAACATGCCCCAAGCATCTCGTATTTCATGAGCCACAGTCTCCCCGAGCCCTGTTTCCAGCCGTCAGCAGTAAAAACTGATATCAGAGACGGACTAGCTGACACTGAATGTGGAGGCTGACAAACAGCTAGGCACAAAACAAAACCTAATCACTAAGCCATGTCCTGCTTGGAGTAACAAGTTGAGAATGTAAAACAATGCAGTTTACTCGGTAACTACTGACTTTGGGTCTTCTTTTGGGTCTTATCTTGGATCTTCTCTTCATCTTTAAACTAGAATGACTATTGAGAGAGATAAAGTCAAAAAAAAGACTGAAGGGAGACTGCAAAAGATGAGGGAGGACAAGAGAAATTATAGTAAAAACAGCCGAAAAGAGCACAAACAAATACGAAGCAGAGAACTTGGCAGAAGGCGGCACATTGCCTGTGTACTGAAGATGCTTGAACTCATGAACTTTATTGGATTTAGAGCACTTTGGGAGTTGCTGTTTGCACAAGCCATGAATGTTCCTCATTACTCTTGTTTGTTATGGTCAAGCATAAAGATCTGTCATCTTTGGTGCTCTGCATAAAAACTTTCACTTAGAAAAATGAGTTTCTGTCTGAAATTTGTACAACAGCGGTTGCTTCAAAAGAGAAGATTCTCAAAAACAATCTTGTGTGTGCAGAGGAGGATCAATCTTTAAAGAGAGGGATGGGATCTGGGATTTAGGCTAAGCTTGATGAGGTAAATCACAAAATCTGTTCAATCAGAACATGTGAATTGTAGCTAAGAAACACTGAGTGTTCCAAAAAGTTGGATTTATTGATATTCCTTACTTCCGATTAAAAGATATACATGTAAAATAAACATAAAATAACTATAAGGTTTTGTTGAGCTCTTTAATCTCTTTTAGCTCATTTCTTTTGGTTTCTATGATCAATCTAACAGTTCTCGGCAACTCTGTACAGTTAAAGTCTGCCATTTTCAAGAAAACAGCTCTGTAAAACCCAAGATATGCTCGCTGCTGACACCGAACGCCACACAGACAGCAACTAGAATTAGCAACTATCAGGTCGAGTCAGTCAAACAGCTAGAAATTTATGACTCAGATATTTCTCTCTTGAATTGGCCAATCAAAAGGAGTGCATATGAAGATTCAGCAGTCTCAGTTGGCCAAATGAAGTGGATATTTCCTAAAGTAACAATCTTTTTAGTACAGAATTCCCCATTCTGTGTTAGTATCTGTCCCTTGTTGCTCAGCAGTCCAAGGAAGTCAATTCTGACATTTCAATGTACATACATGCACGTGAATGTGTTAAAGAAACTCTGGGGAGTTTTCTTGTATGTTTATAGTCACCGTTCTCAACAAAAAGCATTATATGTACCCCCTTGAAAGTCAAAAACTCCACATGGTATCTTTAAGACAAACTTGTAAAAAAATTTGAAACTGTCCTTCAAGGTTGTTCACGGTTGATGGGAATGTTTTAACACTGAGGGCAGAGGGTTTTTCTTTCCACTGATCTGCTGAAGACTGCCCCAATACTCAGGCAGGAGTGGGAGTTTAGTGACTAAGCAAATGTCTGTTGGCTAACTTTTTATTGTAACAGGTATATTCCTGCTGACATCTTAATGAGTGGGTAGGCAAGCAGGGGTTTCCAGTCATAAAAGCAGTCACTGGGGAGGCTCCTTTTCCAACCCTTAAAAGGGTGATGGCTGGCAGGCAGTTCCACACAAATACATATAGGCATATTTACTGAATGAAACTGTATTTTATTTTTGCTAATTTTAGCTTGTCTTTAGCAGTACTTGAAGCTGTTTTGACACATACTTTTATTTGCTCTTAAAGGGGACTTATAACATTACTGGACCCAGTACTGGGAATGAAACCAGTAACAATCTGAGTTCCAGGTGTCTTCTCAAATCAGCCTAAAAACATGCCTTGGCTTGTTATGTTTTTCTCAAGCATGGATATCCATGCTTTTTATTATGTGCATGAATAACAGGAAAGTATGATGCATATAAATCAAACCCAGATTAAGAACACAATTAAATCAACATCTGAATCATCAGATAAATTGGCCCAATGTGGACTATTTCTCAAACAATTGGAAGATTTGATACTGCAAATCAACACGATATACTTTGCTCCAAGTGTTGAGAAACTTAATAGGGGAAAAGGTAATGCTATAATTGACAGTATAGGACTTGTAAAGGAGAAATGATTAATAAGAACCTCTGTGTTCAATCTTTTATTTACAGATCCTGCTGGCACTGAAAAGCTGACTACTTAAATTTATATTCATTTAGAGATTTTTAGCCATGCTAGTAATGTGGGTCTATGGATGGCAATGACAGTCTTTGTTGGCCCACCAGTGTCCAAATTGAAATAACTCAACAGTTACTGGATGGATTGCCTCTGACCTTTCCTTGAGCGCTACTATGAGGTTGATATTTTTGGTTTTATGTGAAATTTCTGACAATTTTTGGAGGGATTGCCATTAAGTCTGGCACTGATGTCGACGGTGCCGAGAGGATGAATCCTAGTGACTTTGGTGATCCCATGACTTTTCATCCTGCCCCACCAGGAAATAAGAGTTTCCACTTATCCACTGAAATATCTCAGGATCTTCAAAATGGATTGGCACTTTTGCTATAGACACTTATGGTTCTCACAGGATGAAACCCAATAACTTTGGCAATCCCCTGACTTTTCAACTAGTTCCACCAAGAGGCTGACAGATTGCCATGAAATCTGATACAGACATTCCTGTTGACCGCAGGAAGAATTGCAACTTTTCATTTACCCCCACCAGTCCAAAATTTTAATTTGTCCAATACTTTGGTTTATGACGAAATACTTGCAAAACTAATAACATACCCACTAGCCTCAGTTTTACTTTGTGTTTGTTAGTATAGTGACATTGGCATTTATTTCAAAGCACCACTGTGCCTAAATACAGCCTCACACAGCCACTAGCATGGCTGTAGGCTGTTAGTGTAGTTCATTTACTTAAATTACAGTATAATCATACTTTTACCATTGCACATTGAGGCATGTTGTTTGACTAGTTTTATGTTTGGTGGTGATGTTGATCTCTTAGCTGGGTCACTCTTGAGTTATCCTCAGACTGACTACATGTTGAAAAGAAGTTGAATAAGAATAAAATACACTAGAAAATGTGTGGCACAGTAGAAGCCAAGGCTTTGAGCTGGCATCTGAGTAAGTCCTTTAAGTTTCAAGAATTTAAATCATGACTGGGCTTCCAAATTACAGACCCTGGATTGCATGTTTTTCTTCTTAGTCGCGTCTAGAATGGCTGTCCAACTTTCCTGTGTAAAGGAAAATGTTGCAGATCAAGGATCAAATTGCTGAAATAATACTTACACTTTCTACAATTCTGGCTCAAAGCCGTTCCACTCATTTTACTGTTGCTGTAATCAGTTGACTGGTGTTCATTTAATCTTAGTTTCTTTGAATGTAGTGTGTCATATGAGGATATAGCTAATAAAGGCTATCAAGTATAATGGTAAAAATGATAAAATATGGCCAAATACAGGCCAAAAGATTCTAATTTGTTGCAATGAGAGAGATTTGTGGCCAACAGACAATGTCACCATACCTCAAAACAAAAAGTTTCTAAAATGCAAACCACATTGGCTTAATTCCTTCATCAGGCCTGTGTGTGCTCCCATGGAGGAGCAAAGAGACAACTGTGATTGGAGATATGGAAAAACAGATGAAGTAGATTATAGAGTACTGCATTCATATCAGCCACAACACTGAGATTATGAATGGGCCATTTTGTTCAACTTGCAGTGAGGCCCTGACCATATCTTCCATTGATGGCACCGCAACAATGCACTGCTTGAGTAACGAACCATAAAATTTGGCCATGATAATCACCTCCTACAGTGTATGGATTGGGTGATTTCGAACATTGTGGTTTTTAGTTACGGTAACCACCGGCTGGATAGAACATTGTTTCCACAGGGTCTGTAAGCTGTGGCCGGTGCCTGTGCATCCCTCCACAAACATCTGCAACCAGCCATTCAAAAGCCATCATTCTTCAAGACAGAACTGGGGTGGAGGAGTAGTGGAAATTATGTGAGTTTTACATTAGTATTCGATAAATTCAGTTTTTTTCTTTGTGCCATCGGAGCACCAGGTACTTCTGTTGCTGATAGAGACAGTAACACCTTATTAACTATATCAAAATATCTTCAACAATAATAATAAGTGATCTCTCCACTTAACTTTAACCTGCAATAGCAGATTTGTTGGCCTCTTGGAGGCAGCTGAGTCAGGCAGCAGACACAAGGCATATCATCACCTTTACAAAGGACAAACAGGACAAAGGTGCTTGTGTTTACAAACCCAAGAGCATTAGCATTTATTCTGAGAGATGTTTTTGTCCAGCTGCTTCGGCCCAAGATTCATACTCCTTTTAGCTCTGTTAATTTTTAAGGTTAACTTTATGGATTTTGTGCCTCTTATTATTATTCTTTGTAAATTGGGGGGATAATCTTGTTCTAAATTTTGGAACCACAGTTCTCCTAATTTTGGAGCGAAAGGAACCAGTCGTTAGCTGCGGGCTACAAACTGAACCAAGATTTTTTTTTTTTTTAGCCTATATTTGTTTCCATTTTGTCAAACTGGCACCATTACAAGTATGCCGAATTCGCTATTAGCAGTTCATTTGTGCAATGTACCAATGGATGCCGAGACATATACCACGGAATTACTCTGATACTGAAGAAGACTGAAAACCGTGATGATTCTTGGGCAAGTTCTGGCTTTTAAAAGGAGCGTCTTTTTTTTTTTTCTTTTCGAAGCAGACGTACCGACATTTTGCTCGGAGATAACGGCATCCTCAGAGAGCGTAAGTCATACTGGATCTAGGAATGTGTGTGTCACGCCTGTGTGCGTTACTAGTCCAAGAGTGAATAAGAATTTATCACCAACTAGGGTTTTAAAATACCTTGACTGCCTCCAGCTGCATGTCACATCAGCTTCTGCCGCTCCAACTGCTGACGGTGCCGATGAGCGGGCCAATTCTGCGGGCTGAGCAACAATGGCTAGCTTCCCCCCCCCCCCACCGTTTCTGTAACACCTTCCCTCACCTGTCCCCTTTCACCTCACTCTACATCATGTGTGTCCCCCCCCCCCCTTCAGGCCGCCCTCCAGCTCTCCTGCGCCCCCTTTGGGGGAAGCCCCGTGTAAAAAAAAAAAAACAACAACCTCTGCTCAACACCAGCCCCTGACTGAAATGAAAGGCCTCTGTGCTCGCCAGCCACTAGCTGGCTGGAAACGGCTTTAGAAAAAACCCGAGCTGACAGGTTGGCGAGAGTGAACCAGAAACAACGAGCTTGAAGATGTTAAAAATGCTCTTTAGAGCTGAGGGGAGCCTCGGAGTCGGGTGATAATTCGGTAATAATGATCGTTTTTGTCACTGCGAACGACCCCTTTCACATTCAAGAAGGCCTATAATCATTCGCTAATGTACAAATATTGATATAGCTGGTTCAAAGCCATTAATTCATATCTTTATTTCAGCCCATCTCAGCTGTTGTAACTCCTAAATTCTGCTTTTAATAAGAGAGATTTGCACTACCCACAAGTCTTTCTTTTCTTTTTTTTTTTTTTTCTAGGTCCAGCATCTGGATGTCAAAGAATGCCAAATCCTGACTGTAGGGAAAGGAAGCTGTTGGGTGGACTGCAACAACATAAAAGACCATTATGAGCATTTTTGAGCGACGTTGATCCATTGCCTTTTCCACTGGTGTTATCTATACGTCTTTGGGTAAGACTCAAACACAGAGGTGGCAGAGCAGCTGGGTTTACATTTTGCAGTAACAACCGTCTCCTGGTCTCTGATGCCAAATGCCATAACAAGTCACTGACAAGTGATGCTGCAGGGAAAACCTCGTGGGTGCTGCTCAGATCTGCGGGCCCCCTGCCGCTGAACTATCTATGCACCGAATGTGTGATTGTGTAGAATGGAGGTCGTAGGAGTGTGCATGCACGTGTGTACTTTTTTTGCATATACTCTCATGCGCGTGCATGCTTGCTGCCCGTGCACCCACATGAGGCCGATAGGGAGAGCAGCGTGTCTGGAATCATTTAAACAGAGTGAGAACACATTCCCGCATGTGGAATCATTCCTCTCGATAGGAGTGTCATTGTTTCCAAAGACAGCTTCGCTTTCACAGTGATTCAGGTAGCATGTCCTCCTATAAATTTCATTTTTCCTTTCAGCTATACAGGCCTTTACAGAAAATATCAGGATGAGATCCCGGAGGACGCTACGATGTTGTGATTTGAGAATTGAGCTGAATTGAACTAAGGAAGATAAGCATGATAATGTTATGGCTTTGTTGGTTGGGGTTAGATATTTTGATGATTTCTGTGAAGAGGATACAGAGGGTGGTGGGGGGGGGGGCATAGGAAACAGAACAACAGCACTGTAGTTAATCAACGAGGCAGATATAGATAAATGCAGATCCTTCAGGCCTTACTTAAAGAATGAGGATGTTGTTATCTATTTCATATGTGTATATATATATATGTGTGTGTGTGTGTGTGTGTGTGTGTGTGTGTGTGTGTGTGTGTGTGTGTGTGTGTGTGTGTTTGTATGAAAACACCAGAACCAAAAATGCGTCAGCAAGTTTCTCTCACACCCTGAGAAACTCAGCCCAAAGCCCTCTGCTCCTTAATGAAGATGTAAATCTCTAAAAATGGGTCACAAATATATAGTTTCATCTCTTTTTTTTTTTTGTTACAAAAGGTACAGCTGAGTGTATAGATATAGATATGGATTGTTGGGGACTATTTACTGTCAAGGATTCATTTACATTCAGTGTATTTACAGCAGCAGGATGGTGTGTGTGTGCGGCTCACTCGAAATAGGCCGCGGTGCCCATGTTCATGGTAATGTATAGATGTCAAACAGTACAACAATGATTCTCACTGTTGATTTTAATGGTTTTTAGAGTTCTATGGCACAGAGTAATAAACTATATCAGGCTTTGGATACACAGGCAGTATTTGTAAATCAGATCAATTCATTGTTCGTTTTGTTTTTTTCAGGGACTTCTTCATAATGAAGCAACGGAGAATAATGCAAGCCTTATCCTTTCAGACAGAAATAATAAAAAAGAGTTCTTGGTTGTAGCGTGGAGCCATAAAGCATCTATAAGCAGAGCTAGTTTTAAATACATTTTGCAGTAACGTGCTGATATCATAATCAAAGCATAGTTTCGTATCACTATCACAGTATATATCTTCAAGTAAACTGCAGAAAAAGCCAAAGAGCAGTATTGTGAGTGTCTTTGAAAAACATGACTTCACCATTTGTGTCTCTTTTTTGACGTAAGAGCAGACTGTCCTGAAAATAGATTATTCCATAGCATTTATACTTATTGTTTTGATTGGTACAACACTAAAGTTTTTTTGAATAATTATCTAACAATACTGCCTAAAATTCAAGAATTAGCTAGGACTGCTTTTAGGACACCAGTACAGTGTACCCTAGCTTGTCTACAGTGATTCCCGCGATGGTCTGTCATGAGCAATTAGTATTATATAAATATGTTTATTCTTTTAAAATCTGAACTTGATTTGAAACTCAAAGCTACTTTGAAGCCCGAGAGCTGGATTTATCACTTTGTGGCCCTGTGTCTGAGAGCTGTAGTGAAGGGCCGGGGATTCTCACCAGTCAACTGTATGGCTCTCCCTGTGGTGGCATGGGCGGCCAGCCGCATAGTTGCCTGTGGTGCGGGCCACTGCACACGCAGAACTGGAATAGAAGTTTATTACTGGCCACCAAGGCAAGCCCTGCTCACCAAATTGATACCTTGGAATAAATATAACGTAGAAAATCACATATATGCATAAACCGTGAAGCAAACGCACACCCATGCACGAATACACTCACAGATGGATATGCACACACACGTACATACACACAAAGTTAAAGGCTGTATTTTTAAAGTTCCTGTTTAGGTGTAAGTGGGTGAGAAATGTGGGCACGTTGTTCAGTCTCTAAAAAAAGCTGCAATGGTTCAGTAGGGAGAGAAGCCTAAAATAAGATTTAAGGTTTTCCAAAAAGATTGAGGGGAACAAGGAGAATGTCGTTGTACACACAACAAAAGAGTTAGAAATGATATATATTGTACGTGAGGGAATCGTCAACTTTTATATTTAATACATGACATAATTCATCCTGGAGAATCTATTTTCTATTTTTCAGGGAGAAAAAAAAATTCCAGGGCTTCACAGAAAGCTCTTACTCTCTTGACAAATGTGACAAGTGGCCCTGTCAGCTGGTGATCATCTCAGTGTAAATGAAGACATGATATCACTTCAAAGGCGTATAGCTGCTGCTATGTCACAGAAATCGCCGTTGCCCAAATTTCCCAATACCGGTAGGTTTTGTCAGACAAGCTCCAGATATGTGCTACACACACACACACACACACAAACACACACACTTACTAATGGTCTGGGCTTAAGCGTGGCTCCAGACATTTGGCTGAAGCTCAATCGCACTCACTGAAGAACAAATACAAGTGACTGGCAAGCCACGGTTATTGCACTGTTCAGCACTCGAACAACACGGGATTTATGATAAGTTGAGATCTGATTTGTGGTAGAGAATCTGTGAAGCTTTGTACAAGACATCCTTGAAAACAGCCTCAACTGTAAATGGTGGCCAATGACATGACTGATAAAAATGCTTAAGTAACGTTATGTTGTCTTTTGACTCTACCCACTGTTGTGTTGATGAGGTTATACCACTGCCAGCATCGTCTATTTTTTTGCATCTCTGCCGGCAGGACGGTGTGGCGTTATCAGCAGAATGTACTGAAAGTATCAAAAGTAAAAGTAATCATTATAGAGGCAGAGCGTCCCCGTTATGGTTTTATAGATCATATCATTTGACCATTATTACTGATGCATAATTTTAACTACTTTAAATACAGTTGGCTACCAAAACAGAGGTCATAAGGTCACGATACAAACAAATTACACATGGAGAGTTTTGAAAGCTGATCCTGATACTTATTTGACTCAAAAGCTTTAAATTAGAATTTTTTTAGAAAAAAAAATGGTAATATACAGATATAGTACAATAGAGAAATTGTACCCCAATCAGCGTTGCTCTTTTTTCTTTTACTTTACCCATTATATTCCCTGTCCTATATGCTGTGGCAACGTATTTCAGATCTAGTGCCAGCAAAGCAAACTGAAATTGAAACTGAGAGAGAGAGAACAAGGGAGAAATCTCAGGCAAACACTCTCTCCCTGGTAAGTTTAAAGAACCCGTAAACTTAGCGACCACTTCCAGGCTGCACTGACGGAGTCACTGGGCACAAGATGACTTACTTGCCCTCCCCCCTGCTTGAGGAGCTGAACTTAATTTGGATCCAAGGGATTTTCCAATTGTCACTTTGTTTGCTGAGCAATTTTGGCTCTCATTCAACAAATCCTCAGAGAGACCCCTAGTGTTGGAAACACACAAGTGCACAGGCCCAGAGTGTGGTGTTGATGTGCGACGGCCGTCTGTGACGATGCTGTGTTTTGGGATGAGCAGATAATGGACAGAAAAGAGACACCCGGGGACAGGTTGGACGGGGTGATTCTCGTGCAGCTGCAAACTCTCACAACTCTGGAGGTTCTAATTTGATTTGGCTTAAAGTGGATCTTTCCAGAATGCCTCGTGGAAGTCCTCCAAAGTTAACTTCCTGGAAATTCTACAGAGCCTTTATGTCAACAGCCATTCTCATACCCCAGTGGTACCATGGCCAACTTTATGGTGGTGCTGTGTGTGATGTGTGTGTAAAGGTATTGTGAAAATATAGAAATGCATATAGAAAGAGGAAAGTAAGTGAGAGAAAGCGTGCTTTAAGGAAGGAAACAGCAGTGTAAGGTGAAAGAACAACGGTGTTTTCATCTTTGTGATTTTTTTTTTTTTTTTAAAGGAATGGGAAGGATTCTGAAGGATTCAATCTTCACCAAATCTGGAAATACATAGTTTTCATTAGACGGTGAGAAAATACCGTATGTGGTGGGTCAAACTGAATGACAGGAAATTTGGGATATGAAGTATTTAAAAGTAATTTTAAAACTGTTCCACAAGCTGATTCAAACTACGAGAAATGAAAAATATCTGTTTGAGTCAGGTCTTATAATTACTTCTCTAAAACTTCAAGAGACCCCATAAAACAGCAAAGGCAGAAAATCCAGAAGATCCCTCTTTGAAACACAGACAAGTGGCAAATTAAAGGAAAAACAACGTGTTGTGTCCTCAAAAGTTGGTGCACCACCAAAAGCCACAAGAACAGCCCCAGTCCTCCTGGACATAGAATCTCCAATTCTCTGAGAGTCTATCAGAGGCATGACTGCCATTCTTCCAAAAGATATTCCCTCATTTTGTGTTTTGATGATGGTGCAGGAGACCAGTGTACGTCACATCACTCCAAAATCTCCCATAGGTGTTCAGTTAGAATGTGGACCCCTGACGAGCTTTATGACTCCATCCCCCCGTTCCTCCCTCTTCCCCTTCCTTTCTCCGTCTCTCTCAGAAAGAGGGCATTGTTTCTTAATCAATACGTCCTGTGTTTGGAGCTCACAGGGCTAAAGGCTGAAGATGTCCCCCACACAGGTCATCAGTTAGGAGCTACAATACTCACACTTGAAGAACTTCTTGTGGTATTTTGTGTGACGTAGACTATGAGCTGGTAATACCCACTTTTTAAATTGGATGCTCGCTTTTTGACATAGGCTAAAAGGGATTTAAGAGGTAAAATGAGGAGATTTGAAACAGCTTTATATTGCTACACTTTATTAGCTAAGTCTGATTTGAAAATAAAGTAAACTACAAATTTGAAGAAAATACTATCATGCTACTTTATTTCGAAAGTTTTTTTTCACCTTCAAGTCTCTTCTATACTCATATTTCAGCGTTGACAGTTCCAGACTGAAATATTTCTTTGTCAAGCCCTTATATAATAAGACAAGACATATTTATGTATTGACCTACCTTCCCCCCGTCCCCCGCATATGCGTGCCTGTCCATGCCAGTCCCCTGGACAGAGGCAGTGCTTGGCTACTGTTACGGCAGCGAGTAGAGAGAAGCAGCCAGTTGAAGACAGGAACTTTGACAGATCTGGCAAACCTTGGACTACACAGTTCACAACTGAAAACAAACAAAGTCTGTGGAGAACAAAAGCTGGGACGCTCGGCGTGTTTATACAAAAGATCATTAGTGTGAGATCGGGTCAAGGTTTGCAGCTGACTTCTTCCTTCTCTGTGCCAACTATGCAACCTGTGATTATTCCTCTTTAAGTATAAGCATGAGACCTACAGCGCTGCTTCTTTCTCCTTTAAAGACTCGTTGCTATTTTTTCTAGAGGGAGAGGATAGGAGCTTTTTTAAGAGATGATTTCAGTGCTCTAATACTACCTCCTGCGCCGCAGACAGACATCTGTCCTGCAGATTGCTACCGTTTAGTGAGGATGTTCATCATCTGGTGAACGTTTTGAGGCGGTGCTTGGTTGCTAATTAATAGCCTCATATTTCCATTCACCAAAATATTTGATACTATAATAGCAGTGGTGCTTCACTCCCATGTTTTGTTAAATGAATCTCTGGTGTCTGTTGAAATGACCAATCTAAGAAAAACTACAGCTATCCAGCAGAGGAGGACTGAGGTAGGATCGGAGGACATGTTTGGGCTGATGTGGCTGGCGCGTAGAGGCAGGGCTCCAGCGCGTGTTTAATAAAAGCGAGGCTGATATTGTGTTACTTGAAAGGTGCCTGCCTGCTCTAAGCCCTCACCAAGCCTCCTCTCATCTTCCTCCTTCCTCTCTCTCTCTCGAGGAGCAGAGCATTGCGAAACAAAGGAACCTCTCTATATCACAAAGCCAGCAGTGATGTCATGGAAAAGGCTCTCAGTCAGTCAGGTGTGGGAGAGACTCAAAGAGATTACTGCTGCTCTCTTTAAATCCACTGATTTTTAGCAAAACTGATTTATCTTAAACTTGGATTTATATGTTATTCATTCTGTGCTTTCGCCTCTTAAGTGTTAGAGACTGTAAATAGTTTAAAAAAACAGCTAAAAAATAAAATCAATCATGTAGTTTCATCGTACCCTCTTGCCCAAGTCACCCTGTTGGGTTACTTAGAAAAATCGTGAAATACCAGTTGAAGAAAATCACAGAGAATGAGGCAAGGGTGGATTCCGGTCTTCCCCAAAGGCCATGCAGCTGAAACTCTGCACCCTTCAGTTCCCTGTTATTGTACAACAAAAGGGAACTAATGTATAAGGAGAAGAAACTACAAACATTTCAGGAGCAGTCAGTTCAGGGGAGCTCAGGAATTTTCCTCACAGTAAAACTGTTGCTCAGCTTATGACCATGAAAGCAAAGCTCTCATTTCCCGCTGACTCCCGTGAAAGAGGATCATAAAATTGACTCCATCTGTAATTTTATGGTGAACTTTCCAGTCACCAGCAGCTCAACGGCATTCCTATCAAGTTCTATCGAAATCCACTTGAAGGCGTGTAGTGTGTAGCATGTCTTAATAAACCGGGTGTTTTGTGGACTGCTGTTTCATACTACATGTCTCTTTTAAAAGTCTTGATCAGGCAAGCTTGGCCATTTTTAACAGTGGTATTGTGATGTCATCGGGGCTATCTGTGCTTGGGCTTAGAGACTACACATTTCTAAAGGCTGTGTTACAAACGGGAGGAGTGGAGTCCGAAAGATGTGAGCGTGGGTCAGGCAGGGAGTGTCTGACAGAAAAATGCAACTGGTTGTGCTATAGAAAATGTAAGATCCCCTCGTCTTAGAGCTCGGCACACACTGGGGATTTGAAATCAGTGTATCTCAGTCTCTGCTGCTTCAATTTTGATCATTCTTTCTTTAATTCTGTCTCTGAGAGGTCGCCCAACATTATGAAAGTGCAAGTGGAGTGCCTCTATAAGTAACTTAACTAATAACATTTACGAAAAATGTGATTTGATTACAGCTTTCCAAAGGGTGCAGCTTTTCTCTCTCTCTCATATCATTATAAATTGAAATCTCTCTGGGTTTTAGCCATGCTAGCAGCATGGCTCTGGGGGTGGCAACATCAGCCAGTTAGTAATTCAGTTCACCGCTTTGCATGCTAAAATGTTAAACCAAGATGCACTAAACATTCCACCTGCTTAACATGATCATGCGGGCATGGTAACATATGGCAGTGTCTTGCCATATGATGTTGCATCACTTGTGCCGCGGCAAAAGTCCAGCCTGGTTCAGCCCCCTCAGTCAAATAAATGAGGGAGGCTGCATTTTTTCCACACAGGGCTAAAATCAGTCGGAACGTGGTCTTATTCTTGGTTGTTAAGTCAAAGTAAGAGATTGGAAGACAGCACCTCGGGCTCTAGAGACTTGTGATAGGCAGGTTTCTTTATTTTCTGACATTATAAAGGCTAAACAATTCATCAGTTAATTCAGAAAAATATATAAAAAGATGATCAATAATTAAATTAATAATCAATTGGACCAGTAATCCCTTTTTAAATTTTTGTTCTAATAAAAGATTTACTGACATAAATATTTTGAAAGACACTGTAACGTATATTGTCAGGATTACAGCCCAAACATGTTCCTTTAATGATTCAATGTAAGAAACCTGTATCTCTACAAGAACCTGTTTGTAAAAAAAGTGTCTTCACTGAATGGATGAAGAGCATGTGTGTGCGAGACAGACAGAGCGAAAGTGTGTGCCATTCGATGGCTTCTCAAAAAAACATCAAGGTCTTTGAGTTTGTGTTTGCAGATGCATGTGTTTGTGTGTGTGTGTGTGTGTGTGTGTGTGTGTGTGTGTATGCGTGCATGTGCGTGTGCGCTTGCTCACATTTGTATGCGCACATGTGTCTGACTGCGTGCGCAGTGATAAGTTTCAGAGTGCGAACCTCTCCTGGGGGACTTCCGCTGCTGCTGTTATCCTTTGCAGTGAGTTGGAAAGGTTTTCCCAACATCTGCACAACATACTATCATCATGGCAAATGCGGAAGATCATGGGCTGAAACTTTCCATTGGAAGAGCCTTTGGATTTCACTCTATAGGACTTTTTCCTCCCTAGTATGGCTGGTTTTAGTTGAAAAAACCTGAAAAGTTCCCCAAAAAGAGATTCATTTGTTGAAAAATTTGAAACCACAAAGGGAAAAATGCGGTAACACACTTCTTGTCAGAGCAAGAAACACTTGTAAGTACACTTGATGGCATTACTGGGATTATTAAAATGCCATGCAAAGTCAAGGGCAGTAAATTTTTGCAGTACCCAGTGAAGCAACAAATGCTACATCAAACTATTACCGGACTGTAAATGTGGCTACGGTTTTCATTTGACACGTCTTCAGCCTATATATTCTGGATTTTTTTGCTTTCCAACACCAATGAGTGATGCAGCTTTGCCCGCTGGGTCACGTGTTAAATAAAAAACCCTTGCTTGTATGGTATCTGCGATATCGTATTACACCAGTAGGACCGTTTGAACTCTGCACACTGCCATGCATGCCATGTTCTGTTCGCCTACGGCTCTTAAATCTGAGCTGTCGGGCTGAGAGAGTGTGCTGAGGTGTAAGAAGACGAAGCACATACAACTTCTTATCCTTCCCCCAACCCCTCTTTTTTGTTAATGGTTTTTACTCCCCTCTATCTCCTTTTCCACTCTGTTTTTCCTGATTTGTCCTGAACTACAGCAGCGCCCCCTTTGTCATCTCGTACACTCTCACTTCTCTCATTTTCCTCATTTGACTCCAACTAACACGTCACACTCGCCTCGCATTCTCTTCTCTCCTTTTCCTTTTCTTTCTTAACCTGCTGACCCCATTCCTTCCTGTTTCTTTTTACGTCTCTCACCTTCTTCCTCACTTTCTCTTTTCCCCTGTCTTCAGGCAACCCTCCAACCTCCCCCGTCGTTATGACTCTTCCACTTTCCCATGACAGAACCAGGGGTGGGAATCAAATGGCCAGCTTCTCTCCCTTCACCTGGTTTCTGAGCTCAGGCTGTGAAAGAAAGCTTTGTCCCAGAAAACCCTTCATCGCCTCCGGAGGTATGTCCTGTGTCGTCCATACAGGAAAGGACTTTGGTCTGAGGGGAATTTTTGGGGCCCATGGGAAAATGTGAGCAAGTTAGGGCCTTAACTCTGCCATTGACATCTCTTCCCACAGACCATGCTGCATCATAAATGTAAAAACCTCCTGCCAGTTATTCAAAAGACGCCCTAATGATACAGTGTTAATACATTCTTCCAATTTTGACCACAAAAGAGCTAAAAAAAAACACATTCCAGCTGACTCTAAAGGGTGAAAATTACAATAATTAACAATTTGGGGGTGTATACAAAAAAAGTCCCAACACATGAACAACTTTCACGATAAAATCTTCCGACTTTCGTTGTCTACAACAAAGTCAATCACTGGGAATAACATTTACTATATAGTATTTGGGTATCTATCATTGTGATAAAGCTTTGTAAAGGATACTTTTCAGAGTCCCATTTGTCTAGACGTTTACTATAGCTGCAAACAACACCAGAGAACCCTGCTTCTTCTGTGAACAGGGCATCGCAACCTAGGAACAAAACCTACACTGTAAAATGAGATTTTTATCCCTTTAGTCCTTATGTGTCAGCACTCACAGTCTCCAACGAGATGAGTTATTAGTGAGTGTTTCCAGCCACAAACGTGTAGGGGCCCTTTCACTTTTACACGCTCGTGACCCACAGACTCAGTGGGGGTGGTGACCTGGAACGAAACCCAGTAGGGCAGGTCAGATGTCTGTTTGACACACTCTCGGCAGGGGGGACGGGAGGGGAAAGAGCTGGGTCAGACAGTAAGCAGGTGGGATGACGCATGATGAAGCATAACAGGCCTTATTTACTAAAGCTTCAACACACACAAGACTACAACCAGCGTGGCATTTACTACCCTTTTTTATGCAAAGCACCCCTAGTGTCACAAGAACATACATTTTTATGTCGTTAGTTGTGGGTACTGAACCCATATGGCTTCGCTGCTGAAATATTCTACTTGTTGAGGAATTTATATGAGATACAATCTACAACAATAAATAATACAGAAGATATTGTTTACAAAACTCGTAGATTATGATGACCCCCCCCCAATTTCTATGATATATTATTACCTAATTGATTAATTTAATATTATGAACAAAATAATTATGTGTAATTACCAATATATTCATGTTTATTATAAGGGAAAATGTTGTTATATGTCATGAGGTTAACACAAATGGATGAATGTGCAGTGTATACTGTATATTTTTTAAGTGAAGCAGTTTCTCTCAAGAACCATTGGAGGAGCTATTGTTATATGAAAGCACATCCCCTCATAACTATTAGAACACGCTGCCCGGGGCTGTAACTGACATTAGAAGAGCAGACACTGTATCACTGCTGCAGTGGGTAGTGCAACACAAAAGTCGTGATGGACAAACTCTAGAGATCGTTTAAACAAATAGTGTTGGTACCCCACAAAAATACTGCATTCAAAATCTTAATCACGTAAAAGTGCATATATATTAGCAGATAAATGTACTCAAAAGCAAGTTATATGCCTCATACTTACAGTATATTATTGTAATATTATTACTAACTCATTAAATGGGTCAGCGGAATTTTAAGGCAGATTTATTGTCAAGGCAGAGCTAATTGTAACAATTTTCTATACTGTTGTTCAATTTTATAAACTGATCACGTTTCATATATAAAATCTTGATTTGAAAAGTAACTATAGTTGTCTAGTAAATATAGACGAGTAAAGAGGCCGATCATTAAGAAATGGAAAAACTTGAGTAATGTAAAGGGACCGAAATACTGTAGATAAGAACAGAACTTGAGTAAATCCCACTTAGTCACATTCCACCTATAAAGAATGAGATAAATGAAAATTAAAGCTAATCTCTTGGCACACCATCTTATCTAAACGCTAACCTTTCTCAGACCTTTTGGATTTTTGTCATATAAAAGCACCAACAGTATAAAAAAACTCCCTTTAATTGGACCCGCAGATTGCCTGTCAGACTATTTGATGAAGCTCTTCTCAAGTTGTCTGTCCATGCATAAACAACTTCTGGAAGGGGATTTAAGTCATCTTGAGGACTAACCTTATGCAGGACCACAAGTATCTCTCCTGAGCTGAGACACCGGTGGCACGACCCTTTACCCAAATACAGAAACTAAGCGGAGGCTCACATCGAAGCCCCTCATGGGAAAATGCTTGTGTTTTGTCAGGGCTGGTTTAGTTAACTTGTTTTACATAACATATTTGACCTTTCACCCTTCTCACTGTAGTGTACCTTATCTATTGGTTTTCCTTGATGCAGAGTGGATAATAACACTGTGAAGTTATACAAGGCTTGTTTTGTAACTGCTGCACTTGCAACCTTTTTTTTTTTTTTTTTTTTTTTGCCTGTGATAACATCGGCTATGTAAAACTGACCACTGTAATGGTAACTTAACATGACAAGCCAAATTGTATGTAAGATCTGATAAACATGAAGCCTCAACATTGGCACATTTTGGTACAAAATGTGATTGATAGGCTACTTGAATAAAGATATTCATCTTTTAAAAAAAAATTTTAACAATAAATTTTTACTAACTTTAAAGGAATCCAAGGTTTACTCAAATTTCCATACAAAAATTCACATTAAAAAAAAAACATCAACATGAGATACAGGATAAATATGACTATTTCCCGAATGGACAGAGCTAAACTCACTGTGACCCGTTAAGTTATTAAAAATTTAGAACCAAGTGCAAATTCAGGACAAGGAAAGTCACTGAATAAACATAAGGTAATGTAAGGGTAGGTAAGTGATTCTCTTCGGCAGAGTTTCACTTTGTTTTGACCCCCACAGAGGATAAGATTCAGTGCAACAGATATGTCATGACATTTTAGAAAATGCATACAAAAGCATTGGGATCTGTGTCGTAGTTTAATCTCTTTACGCCCCTTCTTTTTTATACTGGGGCATAGACATTATGCACACCTCATGTTTCTGAGTCCACAACTTTTTTGCATATGTCTTGAAGCTATTTTTTCCTTCTGCCAGTTCTGAAATAAGGAAGGAAGCCATGAGAAAGACGCACCTGTTCAACCTCCAAGGTGATATTTGCCAGCCTCTCATTGGTCCAGCAGAGAGAGAAAGTGTGTATAAATACCAACGGTAAACAGCAGGAGAGTGTGGTTTTCTCGCTCATCCAGGAAAAGCATGAAGTTGTTCGTTCTGGTGTCTCTATTCGGGCTCGGACTCGCCCAGCACAACCCTCACACCAAGCATGGAAGGACAGCCATCGTCCACCTGTTTGAGTGGCGCTGGGCCGACATCGCTGCAGAGTGCGAGCGCTTCTTGGGTCCCAATGGCTTTGGTGGAGTTCAGGTACGTGTGGCTGAACGCAGGTGGAGACCTAATAAGTCTAAAGAACTCCGAAGAAGGAGGATATTCCCATCTTTTTCTATTTTAAAACAAGGTGTCTATAATCAAGCTGCATGTTGATGATACACCAGGCAGACTTTGCACACGTGTGGCTAAAACGGGAAGTAAAAACAAGCTATCTTTTACATTTGAATGTCAATATGTACACATTATGTGATGTGTCACAAACTGCAAACCATAGATTATTTGCCTGCCATCTTGTGATGACTTTACACTAAAATTTAATCATGAAGAGCAGAGAAGTAAAATATCACCAAGTAACAGGTGTTTCCAGCTTTCTTTTCATAGAGAGGTTGTTTCTTTCTTTGAATTTCAGAATGAGGGGAATGGTTCATATCAGACAAAAATTATTTTAATATGAAAAAATAAAGGAAATCAGCAGGTGAACATTGTCTGTTCAGGTTGAAAGTCAATATTAGAGGCTAGGTAATGCTCCTCTTTAATTTTGAAGGTAGGGTGATATTTAAAAAAAAAAGAAACTTAAAAAACACAAATCTTGCCTCCTAATCAGAATTGTATAGGTTTTTAGAAAGGTTCAGTAATCCCTGTTTGACCTGTATCACTTCCTCTTGATTTAAACTTAAAGGGGTACATATATAAAATGTTTTAAAAGCCAAAATCAGAACTAGAGATATTTCTGGATCCTATGTTTCACATAATGCGTAGTAGTCCCCCTGATGATTAAACTGAACTTCATGTGTAATTTAATTGCTGTAGTGTAACTTTAATAACTCTACAGTACACTCACTTTATTGAGCAATGATCTGCTGTATGCCGACAACTCCTGTTTTGAAAGTGGTAATTATTTAAATCTCTTTCCTCTTGCTCAGATCTCTCCTCCAAATGAACACATAGTGCTGAACAATCCCTGGAGGCCCTGGTGGCAGCGATACCAGCCAATCAGCTACAACCTGTGCTCCAGATCTGGCAGTGAGAGCGAGTTGAGAGACATGATCACCAGATGCAACAACGTTGGGGTAAACTACATTACAGCAGTGACATGAATTAATGTGTCTGTCTTGAGGAACCATAATTCGCACTTTTATTCAGTGCATTTGCTGTAGCTGCAGCTTTTCTTTGTAGTCATATAGTAACTGGACCACCAACCTTGGAGCAAACCAATAGTGAGCGGTGCTTCCTTTGACCTGAGATTGAACTTAATGTGCAAAGAAAAAGAGTGAAAGGCACAAGGGATAAAGGGGAGGTGTTGATTAGTCGTGTTGCAGCTACAATCTATCTACACACAGGTCAACATCTATGTGGACGCTGTCATCAACCACATGTGTGGAGCCGGGGGTGGAGAGGGAACCCACTCTTCATGTGGAAGCTGGTTCAACGCCGGCAGAAAGGACTTCCCCAGTGTCCCCTATACCCACTGGGACTTCAACGACAACAAATGCAGGACTGGAAGTGGCAATATTGAGAACTATGGCGATGCCAATCAGGTAATGAATGTCACTGAGAAAAACCGATGGAACGACTTAATTTCCCCCTTATTACCATTTCTCTTTTCACAGTACTTTTTCACTAAATCCAGTGATCCTTACATCATTTACTCTGAAGCATAGGTCAAACTGACTGATTAATTTGATATATTTGGTAGCAGTAGAAATCTGAACTAGAGCCAGACCAATACAGGATTTTGAAGGCCGATGCTGTTGCAATATTCAAGGGTCTAAAAAAATCTGATAACGATATCGTTATATAAATATATTTTGATTTGATAAATGGGTGTCAGTCATTAGCCAAGAGGGTTTGGCGCTAATTATGAAAAGGTGCTGTGTCTCAGCTTTCAACTTTTGAGACAAACTACTGGTATATCGTAAGTGAAAATCAGATGTTTCCAATGCACCAACTGTGACTGTACTGATATGCAAATTGTAGATATGTTTACCATTATGGTAATTAGGCAGAATGAGTATATGTACGTTAACGGCTCTTTAGCTGTCTTCCATTGACAAGCCATGGAATTGGCTAGCTTCGTAGCTAACTAATTTAGAAACAGATCAACTGCAAGCATATGTTTTATAGCGACTGTCAATGCCATAATGACGATGGAGAAAAGGATAGGGCCGCTTATCATTCACTTGCTAGAAATGTCTTACTGACTGTTCCACAAATAAACATAAAATCAAGTTGGTCGACGGGCTGTAGCCTCCATCCCTCAGCTACTGCTGTTGAGTGTTGAGTGGTTTTCCATCACCAGAGGACTGCAGTGGCTTACTGGGTGACACGGCTGCTGTCAGGCTTATTTTTGTGTAAGTTACACAAAAGGAGAAATGGGGCGGCTTGACTTATTGTCAATCAATAAATTACATTATATGTGAAAATAAGCACCATGTAGACAAATCACCAACGCAGACTCCATTCTGCTCTGTAGCGATTGCGTTTGGTGAACTAGTATGTTGCCAACAGTGGAGTCACAGCACTCTCTGGTGGACAAACTACACAACTGTGACACTGGTAATGAAACAGCCCAAGCACTTATTTCCAGGTTTTATAAACGCCGATACAAACTTATCTGCAATTAGCTTGAACCGGCCGATAAAATCGGTCAGCCGATGTCTCAGCCAGGCTGTAGCCTGATCACTGTATTTAAATGGTATGGTCGATTAGCATGACACTAATTAAGTTATGAACAAAACCGATGCACAAAAATGTGCATTAAATAGACTATATTAGTATGAAATTTTTTAATTTTTTTATTTTTATTTATAAATCATGAATAATGCTTTCAACTGTGATGTAAATGGTCATTCACCGCTCCAGGTACGTGACTGTCGCCTGGTTGGTCTGTTGGACCTCGCCCTGGAGAAGGATTACGTTAGGGGCAAGGTGGCCGACTTCATGAACAAGCTGATCGATATGGGTGTGGCCGGATTCAGAGTGGACGCCTGCAAGCACATGTGGCCTGGTGACCTGGCTGCCATCTATGGTCGTCTGCATAACCTCAACACCAAGTGGTTCCCTGGTGGCTCCAGACCCTTCATCTTCCAGGAGGTAGTTTTTCAAATTACTTATTTTTAAAAAAAAAAAAAAGTTTACTTTATTTTCACACAGGAATGGTAGAATATCTCAAAAAGGCAAATGGAAAAAACCAGGACACAATCATCAACTTCCATTACATACCTATACTGTAGTGTTAAGAATATACTGTATACTTTAGGATGTCCTCCTGTTTTGCTAGAATATCTTGCTGAACCATAAGGCTAGATGATTTTATTTGAACTTGATTTGCAGGAAAACATACAGCCAGTTAACACAAATTTATGCCTGTAAAAGTAATTTAAAACAAACAAGCTATAATCTATATGCCAGAATGTGGTTGCAAGTACTAAACACATGTGAGTAAATAAATAATATTTGACTGACAGGCCGAAGCAGCAGTCAGCTGAGCTGGGGGAAAAATAATCACCAAAATCAAGATGACAATAATGCTAGGAGATTTGAGTGTTATTTTACCTCGGTAAAACTGGGTATGGACAGCATAATGTATCAAGTATTTCAAGTTTTGGAGTATTACATGTTGCTCACCTTTCAGACCACAAGAGTGCAGGGCACACTAACATGTTATGCGGCAGGTGTTGAGCGGAGGTTAAACAGTATGCATCACGGTCCTCCCAAAATATTAAGCTGCAAGCTACGTAAAGCTGACAAGTTATGAAATTAGGTGTTTTTACTCAATTTACTGTGATAATTGTGTTGATGTTATGTGTGTAGATCTCTAGACATGGTCTGACAGGAAACTCTGTCATGGCAGATTTTAGAGTGCGAGCATATCACCATTTCCCGGAGGCAGAACAAAGCAGTGCGGACCTGATACACATTACACTCACAAGACTACCGTTTTCAAAAGAAAAAGTTTGTTTATATTTGGCCAGCACAGGATGACAAACACATACAAACAGGGAGAAGAAAAAGTCACTAGTATTTTACGGGCACCTGTATATGCAGGTGATACTGATGGTATAATATAAAAATTGAAGCTAAAGGTGCCCAATTAATTGGCTTTGTTTTCACTAAAGACATGAATTTTTAACAATGTAAATGTGGTTCATGTTCAGCTTGTTTGTTGTATCATTTTTTGTCAAATGACAATCACAGTCTGTTTTTTAGGTTATTGATCTGGGAGGTGAGCCCATTACATCCAGAGAGTACTTCCATCTGGGAAGGGTAACCGAGTTCAAATATGGTGCCAAACTGGGAACTGTCTTCAGAAAATGGAACGGCGAGAAGCTGTCTTACACAAAGTATGTGTGTTTCTGCTGGTCTGGCTAAAACATGTATCAGTCTGATTTATTAGAGGAGGTTATTTAACCATGACAAAGCTACAATCCCATTTGCTGTATAAAGTTCTGGATTGGAAAAATAGGTTCTTACTTGCTAAGGTTTCTAGGGACAAAATATTTCACAGAATTATTTATAAATGATCATTGACTAGAACTGGTGCATTTTACAGTTTCTGAATTAAATACTGTCGGTAATATTTTGTCCAAACTTGGGTGTTTTAGAAGTGAACTCCTCTTTGGTAAAATTGTATTCTTGTCTCCAGGAACTGGGGAGAGGGTTGGGGTTTCATGCCCAATGGCGATGCGCTTGTCTTCGTTGACAACCATGACAACCAGAGGGGCCATGGTGCTGGTGGTGCATCCATTGTTACCTTCTGGGACTCCAGGCTCTACAAGATGGCTGTTGGCTACATGCTGGCCCACCCTTATGGAGTAACCAGGGTGATGTCTAGCTTCCGCTGGAACCGCCACATTGTGAATGGAAAGGTACATTCTCTTTTCGGTAGGAATAATGATAAAATGGAATGTATAGTTATATAATTGAAACTTTGTTCTTGTTAAATTCACTAAATCCATTTATCCATCATTATCATGAAGGATCAAAATGACTGGATGGGCCCTCCCAGCCATGGTGATGGATCCACCAAGTCTGTTCCCATCAACGCTGACCAGACTTGTGGAGACGGATGGGTGTGCGAGCACAGATGGCGCCAGATCAAGTGAGTCTTCAGAAACCAAGAGACGGCGCACTGCTGACCCCATGCACAGAATATTGTTCACTTCTGCTTGGTCATATGCATGTGAAAACCATTGTATGTACATTACACATCATGATTTCATTTTGTCGTATCTCCCCTCAAGGAACATGGTCATTTTCCGTAACGTGGTCAATGGACAGCCTCACTCCAACTGGTGGGACAACAATAGCAACCAGGTTGCCTTTGGACGTGGTAATCGTGGTTTCATCGTCTTTAACAATGATGACTGGTAAGGACTTAATGCTCTAAGTGGTTCTGACAAAAACTAATGTCACTAACTCAAATCAAGATGACCAGACCAGAGGACCAGATGCAAGTGCATGTCAGCATCTAACAGACTTTTTGGGCACATACTAAAATATGACTAACTAAATAACTAACATGAACAATCAGCCATCAGTAACAACATCTCATTGGATTTCTATTTTTTTGTTATACACTGTTGGCTTTAAAGCTACTCGAAAATGGAAAATAGCCTTTTTAGCCATTTTGCCCTGTTTGTTTGTATTTTTAAAAAATGTCATTACGTTTACCTCATAAAAGCTGCAAACATTTTATGTTATAAACATGCACTGTTAACTGTCCACAAAATATACAACAAATATACATATTTTAATATTTCTCGCGTTTAGTTTCTCACATCACACAAAAATGCCTGTCTCTCCCTGACCGATATCCTATTGGTTATCACTACTTGTCTGCATTCTGTATCAATAGAAAATGCTGCAAAATATGAAGGCAAGATCCTTAGGTTGGTTTTTATAAACAACATATACCTTGTCTTCACCCTCAGGGACCTGGATGTGACCCTGAACACCGGCATGCCCGGTGGCACCTACTGTGATGTCATTTCTGGCCAGAAGGAAGGAAACAGATGCACTGGGAAGCAGATCCATGTGGGCGGCGATGGCCGTGCCCACTTCAGGATCAGCAACAGAGATGAGGACCCCTTCGTTGCTATTCATGCCGAATCCAAAATGTAAAGACATCTTGTGCAACTTTAAATAAATCTTATTTTTTGACCTAAATCATTTTTGCCATCAATTTTTTGTTTACTTTAAACTAGAAGACTGATAGATATGAAAGCCGTGCACACACACTCATGCCTCGTGGCATAAATGCAGCTGTAAGAAAAGTGAGCGAGTACCCAGTAGTGCACGAGCCACGGTACTGTCTACTGTACTTGTAATAGAATTAAAAAACAAGTAGGATCAATACCCCGCCAAAAAAAACTCCATTGTAAGTGCGGTGGCAATCTCTGTTCAATAAAGCACTTAGAGTCAAGTCTTGCCTTTCTGTAAGCAACTGCAGATGGTCTCAAGCATACAGAGATCAAAGGTCACACAGCAACGAGCCATGCAAGACGATTCGAAAAAAGCACAAAACCTCGTAGAGCATTTACACCCCTTAGTGGGTACAGAAGGGAGGGTTTGCTGTGTAACCATTCAAAGAGATAAAACACACATATACTTAGTTCCATAATCAATAGGTGAGATAGATTGCAGCTCAGGGATGAAGGACAACGGCCTGTTACCAACTGGTTTGTTTCATCCCTGAAAGTCCGGCTGTACCTTTCAACTGAACAGTGAGCAATCAGTGCACTCCATAGATAATATGATTACAGCTTAACAGGTGAATAGTAAAATGTGAATAGTATTAAGATTTTCCATAACACAAGTTAAGGCCTGCTTTGAAAATGTACAGCACTTGAGTAAATCTCCTCCATTCCACCGCTAAAGAAAAGAAAGCTCATTGTCTCTTCTAACTCAGCCCTTCATTCTTGGATTTTCTTCATATACTGTAAAACGAAATACATGATGAAAACGTGTGATTACGAAAATATGACCAGCGTAGGCAGATGGCCTGTTAGGTTGATCAATGAACATCTGAAATTGTTTATCTATACAGCGACAGCTTCCGTAAGGTGGACAAAGTCAGAGGTAACTGTGCTCAAGTAAAAGTCCTGATACTTTGTAAAAACAACTACTCAAGTAGATATTAAAAGTAGTCATCGAAATAACTACTAGTTGGAGTACAAAAGTATCAACTGAAAAAGTAACTAACTTAAAATTCTTATAAGTACACCAATAAGTAAGGCCATTTTTTAAGAATTACATGCTTTGCGTGTTGTCACCTGTGTTGTATTTTTTTTTACCGGCAAAGTAATCGCCAAATCACATATGCATGGACCATGTCTACACTTTGATGAATCCGGTACAGATGTCCCAGTAGGTTCCAGTTCCCACCACAGGCAGCCAGAGATCAGATCAGGTGTGAGTGCACCACATCCAGGTCTCTCCCCATCACATGAAAACGGCAAGATCGCACAAGTGGCCAAATCGGTCTCTGATCTTAGTGAAAATGTCTGATATCAGATGGCTCCATTTGGCTATTTAGGAGGCAATGATGTGAGTTTCATGCCTGTTCATTACAGGTGCGGTCACCTCTTCGCTTCCACCTGACAAACGCCGTCTGTGGTGGAAAAGTTTTTGATCAGTCATATCCAAAAAAAAAAAAAAAAAAAAGTCTGTCTTTTTTTCTCCCGCTTGCACAGTGTGCGTAATTTGTCCCTGTTCACGAGCGACCGGTTTAATGATTAATGCCGTCGCAAAAACGAACGTTCACATTACATTGCGACAGGAAGCTGGAGCACTAGTTGTTCTGAAGCAAGATATACTCTGTGTATATACAAAACAAAACAGACAGCAAAACTTTAAAGCAAGAGTAAGTATAGTGCATGTGACTTTTACTCAAAAAGTTCACATGTGCATGTTGTGGAGTAACTGTACGTCGTTACTACCCTCCTCTAAAAAGTCATTTTGACGAGTCAGGTATACAGCGCTACCAGCAAACTCTCTCCTGAGCTGGCACACTGGCAGCGTGAACCTTTACCCGCATCACAACGCGGCAGGTCAGGTTGAAGTCCGTATTGGGAAAATGCTTGTGTTTTCTCAGGGGTGGATTAGTTCTCCATAACATCTTCTATTTGACCTGTAACCTTTTCTCACTCAGGCATGTTGTGGTTTGTCTTTTTTTTGCAAAGTGTGTAAACTGTGAAGTTATACAAGGACTTGGCATGTTTTGCATCTGCCAATACGTTTTGTGATAAAAATCACTGACTGTATGTAAAAGAGTCTGCTGCTATGGCAATTTCTTGAGACGAGATCAAGAACGGATAAACACACCATAAAACCCCCTCAGGTTACCAAGAATATGGTTTCCAAGCGTCTGACTGACGTTATATCTTTGCAAGAAAACCAAGGTACACTTCTAATTTCCACAGTACAATGTATAAATGCAGGATTAATTCAAAAAGGGAACAAGACAACCAGCTGTTTTCCTACTGGATACAACACAGCTACGTAACAAACAGTTACGCTTCGGTATGATTAGGTACGATTTCAGGATTAGGTATAAATTTCGGACATGTGGAAAAGTAAATGTTGCTGACTGTGTTTACGTACCCACAGCCACAACTCCCATCATATCAAAGAAAAAAAAAAAAAAACGCCTCATATTTACCTCTCTCAGCTTTTTATTTGCTTAGCCCAGAATAGATTTTTGTTCCAAATCAAAGTTTTGTAAGTTTAAGCTGCCTTATGCAACATCATCTGGTTTTTGAACCGAGTGAACAAATGCGAGGGCAGGATCAGTCTAAACTGTTGTGTTTGTGTTCGAGTGCTGAGAGCTTTAAAATACTTTTTTTTTTTGTCTTCGTATTTGAATCAGTGAAACAGGAATCTTATGAATGACTAACTATGGCATCATGATAATGTTTAAAGGCCGAAAATAATGTTTTGGGAGCTGTTCATCTGACTGCTACATGACAAGGAGGTAATTCTTTTGAGCTCTGTTTCAGTTTGTTTTGACCTGTAAAAAGAATAAAACTCAGTGCAAGGATACAGTATGTCACTGTCAATTCATAAGATGTATGGGAAAGCAATATTATATGTGGCACATTTTCAGTCTCTTTAAACCACTTGTTTTTTTTTTATTTTGGGGAAAGACCTCATGTATCAAAGTTTCTATTTCTAAGAAGCACCTGTTTAATATCCATGCTGACATTTTCCAGCCTCTCATTGGTCCAAGCAAGGAAAAAAAAAAAAGGATTATAAATAGTGACGGTGAGGCAGCAGGAGTGTGGTTTTCTTGCTCATCCAGTGAAAGCATGAGGTTGTTCGTTCTGGTGGCTCTGTTCGGGCTCGGACTCGCCCAGCACAACCCTCACACCAAGCATGGAAGGACAGCCATCGTCCACCTGTTTGAGTGGCGCTGGGCCGACATCGCTGCAGAGTGCGAGCGCTTCTTGGGTCCCAATGGCTTTGGTGGAGTTCAGGTACGTGTGGCTGAACGCAGGTCTGTAGCATATTCTAGTTCACAGTGTATCGATAAACAGTAATCGAGCTGCATGTTGCTTGATGCGCTGGGCAGTTTGCTCGCAGGTGGCTACAAAGGGCCCTAAAAACAAGGGGTTAAAAGTTTAATATTTGGACTATAGGTTATTGTGTACATTAGCATAATTACCCACCAGCCATCCTCATTCCTTTAAAAAATATATACAAAAAATGGAGCAGAGAAGTAAATATTAACAGCTGATTCCAGCTCTCTTTACATGGAGAGATTGTTTCTTGCTTTGAACATTTTTTCTCTCTGTGTATGAAGAATGGTTCATTTCAAAGAAATGTTATTTCTAATTTGAAAAAATAAAGGAAATCAGCAAGTGATGCTTATCTGTTTAGGATGATCGAAAACACAAAATAAGAAAATACAAAATGCAAATCCTTGACTTATAATCAGAATAATTCATTCTTTTGGTAGGTTCAGTGATCCCTGTTTGATCTCTATATCTTCTCAACTTTAAAGGGGTACAGATTTAAAAAAGAACGGTAAAAGCTGAAGCAGCAGAGAGAGACATTCTGACTTTTTAGGATGGATCAAGCCCCAAAGACATTTGATCCTACATTTCATATAATCCACCACTGTAGCATCTTTTATTAGACCCTGCATGCTTCCTAAATGCCCATGTCTTTCAAACCCCACACATTCAGTTCGTAGATTTTATTATTTGGAAAAAAAAAAAGTCTCATCAGGGTTATTTGTTTCAAACTTTAGACAATTCTTCCAGAGCCACACTGTACAACTGTTTTCACAGGCTGAGTAGTACTTCTCATGAAAATGAAACTGAACTTCATGTGTAAAATTGCTGTAGCCCCTTTAATAACTGTATAGTAGACTCACTATAAACCTAGTTAGCAACAATCTTCTGTCTGCAGACAATTCCTGTGGTAAAAACTGATTGTTACTGCAATATTTTTCCTCTGTGTTGCTCAGATCTCTCCTCCAAATGAGCACATTGCGCTGAACAATCCCTGGAGGCCGTGGTGGCAGAGATACCAGCCAATCAGCTACAACCTGTGCTCCAGATCTGGCAGTGAGAGCGAGCTGAGAGACATGATCACCAGATGCAACAACGTCGGGGTAAACTACATTACAGCAGTGATTTAGTGAAAAGTTTTAGGAACATTGATCTTCTGTGTTTGACAGCACCTCGTAAATCTACAGACTTTTACAAGACAATAAAGTCTTACTAGATACATTACACACCTCTTGATGCTTTCTGCGTCATTATCAAACTGTTTTATAAAAAAAGGCACCTGACGTTTTAAAACAGAAGCTATTTTTGAATAGAGAGCAGCAATTTAACAAATAGATGAGTCTGTCTTGATGAACTATCATTGACATTTACATATAAGGCGTTTAACTGCTACTCTGTGGAGTCATATGTTTGGGTTTTTTGGATCTGCAACGTTATAGCAAACCAATAGTGAGCAGTGCTGCTGTAACACATTTCAATGACCTGAGAATGAATTTAAATGTGCAAGGAAAAGGAGTGAAAGTGACAAGGGATAGAGGCGAGATATTGATTTTGTGTGTTGCACCTACAGTATTGTATAACCCCAACAGGTCAACATCTATGTGGATGCTGTCATAAACCACATGTGTGGAGCCGGGGGTGGAGAGGGAAACCACTCTTCATGTGGAAGCTGGTTCAGCGCCGGCAACAGTAGCTTCCCCAGCATCCCCTATACCCACTGGGACTTCAACGACAACAAATGCAGGACTGGAAGTGGCAATATTGAGAACTATGGCGATTACTATCAGGTAATGAATGTCCCTCAAAAAACACTGTCAGAAAAACGTCACCTTCCCTAATTAACAAGAAGCTCTCACATTTACCCACTGAATCTAATTATTGTGAATAAAAAATATACATAAATATCGTAAATGTGATAGATTATATTAGTTAGAGGAGTTTTTAAACATGCATAATGCTATGAATATTCACTGCTCCAGGTACGTGACTGTCGTCTGGTTGGTCTGTTGGACCTCGCCCTGGAGAAGGATTACGTTAGGGGCAAGGTGGCCGACTACATGAACAAGCTGATTGATATGGGTGTGGCTGGATTCAGAGTGGACGCCTGCAAGCACATGTGGCCTGGTGACCTGGCTGCCATCTACGGTCGTCTGCATAACCTCAACACCAAGTGGTTCCCTGGTTGCTCCAGACCCTTCATCTTCCAGGAGGTAGTTTAAAAAAAAAAAAAAAAAGGTTTTAGGAGTTAACTTTTTATTACCACAGTTATGGTTTAAAAGACAGAAGGAAAAATGTCAACCAGCACACAACCATCAATTTCTATTACATACAGTACCTATACTGTAGAATTAATATATACTGTAGGTGCATGTGCCGCAGTATCTGATAGTTGTGTGTTTTGCCGGAACATCTTACGCACCAAAAGGCTGGATGAACTTATTTGACTTGATTTGCGGGGAAAACATGCAGTCAGTGAACACTAACTGCTGCCAGAAAAAAGTTTTTGCATTCAAGTGTATGATTGGCCAAACCCCACCTGTAATGTGTATGCAAGCATGTGATTGGAGAAGTACTGACCGTCCACGTGTGACAAATATTTATTACTGATAATGCAAAGCAGCAGTCAGCAGAACCGTGGGAAAACAAACACAGAAATCAAAATGGCAAACACACAAGCAACACACAACACAAGCACTCTGGGAGCAGATACTAATATAAAAGAAGCCATTATAAGTTGACAAGCACACGAATAGCACATCTGATACAATATTATAATATAAAATGTAACTTGAAGGTCGTAAGCTGCAAAAACAGCCTACGATCTCAAAAATAAGTGTTTAACAGCATAAACATGCTTTTTGTTACTATAGAACCAAAAAGCTTATTTTTTGTATTAGTTTTCAATTCATTCACAAATCCCTGATATGGTACAGTTAATATAAACCATTCCTACTTTACATATCATAGATGTAATTATGTGCTATATTCCCTCTAGGTTATTGATCTGGGAGGTGAGTCCATTAAATCCAGAGAGTACTTCCATCTGGGAAGGGTAACCGAGTTCAAATATGGTGCCAAACTGGGAACTGTCTTCAGAAAATGGAACGGCGAGAAGCTGTCTTACACTAGGTATGTATAGTTCTACTGGTCTGCCTAAATCATGTATCAGTCTGATTTATTAGAAGAGGTTACTTGAAGGTTTCTAGTGACAAAAAATTTGACAGAATTATTTATAAATGATCATTGACTAGAACTGGTGCATTTTACAGTTTCTGAATTAAATACTGTCGGTAATATTTTGTCCAAACTTGGGTGTTTTAGAAGTGAACTCCTCTTTGGTAAAATTGCATTCTTGTCTCCAGCAACTGGGGAGAGGGTTGGGGTTTCATGCCCAATGGCGATGCGCTTGTCTTCGTTGACAACCATGACAACCAGAGGGGCCACGGTGCTGGTGGTGCATCCATTGTTACCTTCTGGGACTCCAGGCTCTACAAGATGGCTGTTGGCTACATGCTGGCCCACCCTTATGGAGCAACCAGGGTGATGTCTAGCTACCGCTGGAACCGCCACATTGTGAATGGAAAGGTACATTCTCTTTTCGGTAGGAATAATGATAAAATGGAATGTATAGTTATATAATTGAAACTTTGTTCTTGTTAAATTCACTAAATCCATTTATCCATCATTATCATGAAGGATCAAAATGACTGGATGGGCCCTCCCAGCCATGGTGATGGATCCACCAAGTCTGTTCCCATCAACGCTGACCAGACTTGTGGAGACGGATGGGTGTGCGAGCACAGATGGCGCCAGATCAAGTGAGTCTTCAGAAACCAAGAGACGGCGCACTGCTGAGCCCATGCACAGAATATTGTTCACTTCTGCTTGGTCATATGCATGTGAAAACCATTGTATGTACATTACACATCATGATTTCATTTTGTCGTATCTCCCCTCAAGGAACATGGTCATTTTCCGTAACGTGGTCAATGGACAGCCTCACTCCAACTGGTGGGACAACAATAGCAACCAGGTCGCCTTTGGACGTGGTAATCGTGGTTTCATCGTCTTTAACAATGATGACTGGTAAGTTTAATTTACTTTGTACAAAATACTAAATACACTCACTGGAATCAGGTAATATTCAGATGCCCGTCTCCACCATTTTCCCCCATTTGTGTTTTTTGCTTTAAGTTCCTGAAATCTGCAAACAAATTGCATTATAAACATGCACTAGCAAACGTACACTAAACTTTCAATAAATAATATACATTTTAAAAATAATTCTCTCTTTTGCTTTTTCCAATCATGTAAAACTGCTTGTATCTGATATCCAACCAACCTGTAGCTCTATAGTTCCTGTTTGGATCCAGTAGCAATAGAAAACAACAGAATCAGAGAGAATTATCCTCTCAAAGTACAGCTTAATTGTGACATTGTGGTGGTTTATAAAAAAACAATATGTACCTTGTCTTCAACTTCAGGGACCTGGATGTGACCCTGAACACCGGCATGCCCAATGGCACCTACTGTGACGTCATCTCTGGCCAGAAGGAAGGAAACAAATGCGCTGGGAAGCAGATCCAAGTTGGAGGTGATGGCCGTGCCCACTTCAGGATCAGCAACAGAGATGAGGACCCCTTCGTTGCTATTCATGCCGAATCCAAGCTATAAACACATTCTCTATGATTTTAAATAAATCTTATTTTTCAGCTTCAATGATGAATTAGGTGTTTTGCTGACAAAATATTAAAAAAAAAAATTTCCAACAATTTTTAGTTTACTTTAAACTTGCAAAGTGAAAGAAAAGAAAGCCATACATTTCTAGTCATATTTTTTTTAGAAAAGTTGTTGACTGTTG
Source organism: Xiphias gladius (assembly GCF_016859285.1). Lineage (NCBI taxonomy): Eukaryota > Metazoa > Chordata > Actinopteri > Istiophoriformes > Xiphiidae > Xiphias > Xiphias gladius. The sequence continues at coordinate 21,117,670 of NC_053413.1, read as the reverse complement.
CATCTGTAACCACATCTAACAGTGATACGACTTCACCGCACTTGCAGTAAGTTACTCTTTGAACTGACTGCAGTATCACATGGGTGGAAAACACTTTAAGGGCTAAGAAGTTTAGGTACTTTAGTTTTCTGTTGAAAGTATGCACTTAACGTCGCTGATTAGTGTGATCGCCGCTGCACGTTGAGATCACCAAAGACACAAAAATTCAGAATCTGCCACTGACACTTTCACATGGAAAAGGAATAAAGAGAAAATATCGAAAACCTTGATAAAGTGTTAAGGCCTGTTGTGCAATCAACTGTTCTCCCCCTTCTGTCATGTGTGAGAGGGGTTGTATCGTATGAATAGTGATGTCAATGCATACCCTCTGTATTTGCCAACTTAAAGGACAACATTCATGAGTCCACCCATATGCAGAAAATCTGTCCATCTGATAGTAAAATCTGGTCAGGTCAGGCATAAAGAAATACAGCACATGAGGATACTGTTTGACCAGCAACTGTTCAAAAATTAGCATTTTCTCAAACTTTGGTATCCTTTAAAACCCCCTGCATTAACAACTGTTCTGCTGCCATCTTGGGACGGTTTTACGTAATATGTAAAAGGCTAATAGGCTGTCAGAAACTCTGAACACTGAAGGCCAGGGTAAAAAGAGTTACAGCATGTTAAACTCTAATAATGACCAGAAAAGTAATTTACCTCAGTCTAACAGGAGCAACTCTAAAGTAGCTTGTCATTTCCAGATTTTGTAGGCTGAAATTATGACTTGCTCGCAGACTTTTTCGGCTGCAGCTAGCTAATGTGAGCTAATGCTAACTGTAAATCTCCTTGAGGTGGTTTAAAATGTTCTCTTGCTGAGTTTGAATGATTCCAGCTGAGTCATTTTAAAATGACAACCCTGTATCACAGTCTTAAATATGCACTTTTTAGCGACATACAATTTATCAGGCTAAAACACTGAGGCCAAACCTTCATGTCCCAGTCACGGTTTTATAAATAAAAATGTAATTAAAATGTTATTCACTCTAACGTAACACATATTTGGATTTTTTTATTGAGGGTTTTTGAAATTGCTGTGCAAAAGCTGTTTTCTCAGACGGCCACAAACAAGACCTCGATGCCTGCGAATGTCCCTCATTGCTGCATTGTGTATTCTTCTCCTCCACTGGGACGACTCCTTGCCATCACACTGTAGCCACTTCAGTTTCACCTGAGTGCAGCACTGGCATCCGTCATTAGGGCATCACAGGGGCCCAGAGGGCCAATGAGCCAAATCTCCATCCTTACTTTCTCCCTCTCTCTGCCCATCTTCCCGTCCCGTCACCCTTGCTTCCTCCCTGCCTCCACCTGCCTTAGCCCGCCTGCCGAAGCCCCCGTCAGCAGCTCTGGACCGGTGGCACTGGAGTGCCAGCCACCAGAGGTGAGATAGCAAAGGTGATGCCTGCCAGAACATTCAGCTCATCTCTGTTGTCATGGCAATGCGACCCCCAAGTGGGAGAAAACCTAGGTATTTCTTTAATGTCTCATCGAAAGTAAACCGCTTTATAGTGTCAATCAAATCGTGCAGAATATAATAGAAGCAATGGTAACATACTGTATAGGTTATAACTGGACACCTGCATTCCTCTCACAACTGAAAGTTTTCCCAGGCGCTGCAGTCATCTGAAGTTGTGAATTGCTGTTTAATCTGAAATACATGTCAGGTGATGAATCTTTGTTCACAAAATGCGCAAGAGCAGAAGTCAAAATGACAGAGAGTGTAGGAGAAGGATAGAGGGAGACCTGAACGTTGGACTAGCCTCAACATATTGCAACTGCTAAATTATTGACCCTCTCTCCATCTTTTGGTCCGGCAGCTGCGAGGGCCTGTACTTTCCGATTAGCTGCAGAGATGTCAGTGTGGCAGACCGGGGTCTTTGGTCCTGTCATCTTCACTGATGCTTTGTGACATGGCTGTCAACGGTGTCCCCATCCTGTTTCATATTTCATATAGTGCACCAGACCTGCCTGTCACATTACCCGGGGAGAAAGACAGCCATCAACTTAAAGATGAAGCAACTGTATTTTGGATCTAATCAGCTTTTTCTCACACTACTTTGAAAGTCAAAAAGGCAGAGTAGGTGAGGCTGGCGCTGTGTTCTGATAAACACAAGGAATGGTGGATTTTTAAACATAATAAATTACAGAATGACACATTTATTTTCAAGTCTAAACAGTTCCCCTTTTGTTTGAAGATAGTTTAAACAGAGAAAAAAGTTGTCTTAAGATGATTTAATTACACTTCAGTGATGATGGCTGTGATGAATCTTAAACTTACAATTTCGTGTGGATGGCTATTTCAGGATCATGACCACAGCAAGTCATGATTCTTCACAGTTGTTCAATACCTTGATAATGTTCAGCTTCCTATCACATGGGGGCAGTATTGAAGCAAGAACTATGAAACAGGCTTTTCAAAAACAGGGGACACTTTGCTCTCTGTGAAATTAATTTCATAACTGCTTAAAATTCAATAAAGAATTACTCAAGATGTTAAAAGAATTCACGACTTATATTTAATTCTAAAAATTGAGCATGAATTATATGTATTGTCAATGGCGATATAAAAGAGGTCCCCAGCTGATATAGACTCTGCATTAGTATTCATTAATGTAAGAAGTCCTGCCCTGGTCGTATTTGTACGGTAGTAACATCAAATTGTTCAACCAGTCATTCTGGCAAAGACCTCAGAGCAGAGGGGTATTGATCCCAAGCTCTTGACAGACTCCTCATCCAGTTTTTTGGTCACTGGCAAGTCCCGTCAAGCTTCCAGCTTCCTCATCTTAAAGCTCTCACTTCATATCTCTGGGTAGTGACACTTTCACCATGGCAACATGTTATGGAAACGTGTACTTCTACAAATAGGCTGAGTATAAGTATTCCGGACGATAATTTAGAACATTTGTGAATTAAGGTTTCACATGTCTGCTCTATCTGGTCTGTTTTGGATGAAAGTGGAGAGAAGAAGTTTAAGTTTCTAAGTCTGCATTGGTTTATAAATCACAGAAGCTGCTATTTTATTTACTAGGCATGTAGACCATGCAAAGAAATAAAATAAAATAAATCCACAGGGGAAATAAAGTTGTTGTAGCACCAAATAGTCAAAGGAAGTCAAAAAATATATATATTGTGTCACACCAATTTCTCCATTGTTTGAACTATGCTGTTGTATGTCTAAACAATATCACAGTTTTTTTTTTTGTGTGCGCATGCATCTGTTGTAGTATTGTTGATAGTTGTTTTGTAGAAACATGGCAAAAACACTGGATATGAATAAGATTAAGTTATCCTGACTGTCGGGACAAGCACCTCTAAGGTATTATGTTTTCAAGACAGTGAAGGAGGATGCTTCTAGTTTATTGTTTTTCCTTTATTCTAGAGTTTTGGAAACTTCTGCCTGTTTATGTATCTTAGCTGAATATTGTATATATTCTTTTTGTAGTGTGTGACAGTCGTCTTAGCTTTTTTATGTTGACTAAATTATATTTATGTCTTTATGCTGCCCTTTTCCATAGGTGTCTCTTCAAAAAGAGATTTTAATCTCAATGAGACTACCACTGGGTTAAATAAAGGAAACAGAAACGAAATGCATGAGGGCGTAGCTTCCAGTTTGGAAGTAAAAGCATGGAAATAATGAGTCATAAGAAAGATATTTTTAAGGTGTCTCACATTGGTCACTCACATATTCCTCAAGCACTGTATAGGTCCCTTGCCCACAGCTGTACATGATTCTGCAAACTCTGTATAACCAGCATATTCCCAAAGAAATAAAGTATCATACAAGCTACATATGCTGAACTGAACCTCACTGCTGTGTTCTCAGATTTTACCAGCACAGTACATGCCCTACACACCTCTGAAAATAAGTAGAGTAAATAACAATCTCTTCACATGCAGTATAGTATAATCATTTAGGCAAATTTAAGGAATCACTCTGGTCGAAATAGAATAATTTTCCCCCAAAGCACACTCTCTAATTTAGTCCTATGAGAGAGAATAGAAAACAGCATGAAATTACGTTGATACACCGGTACAGTGGTCTGTGTCACAGTTATCCTTTTCCTGTCCTCGCAGTGATGCTATTCAAACCCCCCACTAACAGATTATACAGCAGCGCACAGGGCAACGTGAAGGTTGGCCTTTTCTGTCCTCATACATTTCTCTGCTTCATCTTTAATGATATCATTGCCCGGCTAAGTCATCCTTTATAGCTGACACCCCACAGGGTGGCCAATATTTAGTCTATGTGTGTGTGTGTGTGTGTGTGTGTGTGTGTGTGTGTGGTCTGTACTCCAGGCATCCTAAATGTACAGTGTGACAAGCCTCTACTTAGCCTTGAATCTTATACCCAGACTCTAATATGAAGCTAAAATACCACTATGTGAAACAGGCGCCCGGCTCAACTTTGAAATAATTGAGACAAACACATGCAGTCGCGGCTCATTTAATATAATGAGCAAAGAGAGCTTTTCAATTCGCATACTGATAAGATGCCTCGATCAGATTACATAGCCCCCTCTCGTAGATATTCACCATGGATATTACATTTAATCAGAGCTTAGATTTACTTTACACACACACACTCAGGGAAGTGCAAACTAAGGCTTTCAATTAGTTCATTGCTAGGTCTTAATCACCTCAGGACAAATTGGGCAGTGGGTCAACAGCCTCCTGAGTCATGTTGCCAATAGAAATGTCTTAGACATGGGGTTCAACACCAGTCAAAAAGACTGGAAACACAATACACATTTGATCTTTGAAAATTTGTTCCTAAAAGAAACCCTGCCTATTTCAGCAGCATTTATATTTCATGTGTTGGCTTTGGGATCTTACGTGATGACCCCTTTCAGCTGTCGCCCTTGTGCTTTCTTTATTGATCCCTGTTATTGCTGTGGAAGTCCCCCGCTGCTTATGTTTGCTCCATTACATTTTCTCCCCATTCCAGCAGATTTTCAATAGCACAGGTGCCCTACTTACGTGTTTGTATTGCGCATGGTTGTATAGCTGAGACCAAAACAGTGAGGGAAGCAGCACTGACTGGTCTAAATCACATGTTTGTGCGGTGGCTCCAAGCACTGTTGGAGCAATTGGACCAAGGATACAGCCCACGGCCTGGCTCCACAACCACCAGGCCTGTGGAGCAAGACTTTCTGAAAGGGAGCAGATGGTAACATGAATAGTGCAGCAGGTCCTGTCCACCCCTGCCCATTTCTTTGCGTGCAGCACATTACCTCAACAAACGCCTCTCATAATTGATGTGCTGGAATGGCCCCATCGTCACTGGATTTTGCCGAGTGGCAGAATCATCAACTTCATTACTGCCACTCTGACATACTTACTATACTATAGTGCTAGGAATGGTACTTCAAGAGGAGTGGACTCCTTGCAGCTCTTGAATACTGGTATACAGTACACATACTGGATTTATCTCTCTGTTTGTATGTACGCTGTTTTCTGTAGCACTGGTGTAGGAGATAAAGGTCATACATTTCTAACCTGGCCATGCTTGTATACAAATTGTAGTTATAGGAATTGGATTGGATTGGAATTTATTTCATATCTCATTAGGGATACATTTTTATAAAACATTTTGCTTTCATATCAGCACATACCTTCATCTCAAAGCAAAAAAACCCACTTTTCTTACCTAATTCTCTATCAGTCTACCAGGAATTGCAGGGGGGAAAGCCCAGAGAAACACCTTAATTATACATAGCAGCCCTGGGCAACACATAACATTAAACTTGTATGGCTTGGTTTAGACAGAGTGTGTCAAAATCTGTTTTGTGACCCAGCCAGCCCAGTGCTCTGCCACAGTATTCCCAGTTTAATTTATAAAAACAAGAAGTCTAGCAGTTTTCTTTTAAAAATCATTTGGAGAAGATTAACCTGCTTATTAAATCAATTCTTTTATTTTCAAATTGATATTTAACATTCAGCCTGATAAAAAGTCAGTTTACAGCTACTGTCTGTACAGCCCACATCCACCACTCCTGTATACACTGCATATATTCACTGAAAAACAAATTTTAAATTATTTGAAGAAAGAATTTCATTCTGTCAAAAGGAGCTCATTTAGAGAATGTAAATCATATGTGTTTTTTAAATATTGATAGTGGATATCAGACTCTTAGGCCTGTTAATCATTAGTTACATAGAGCAACCTATATTCACCTGTCTGCTTGCACAAAGGAAGAGTTTGACATTTCGAGAAATACGCTTATTTGCGTTCATGCTGAGAATTAGATGAGAAGATACCACTCTCATGCCTGCATGGAACATATAAAGCTGAAGCTCGCAGCCAGTCAGCTTAACTTACATGTTCACCAGTCAACTTCAGAGGTGTTGGTAGGCAAATCTTATTACCCTCGGATGGAGATAGGCGAGCTGGTTCAAGCTAAGATTTATGCTGAGGTAAGGTAATAGTGTCTTAGCTGTAGGTTCATGTTTACTGTAAAGAGGTAGTGGTATCAATCTTTTCGTCTTACTCGTCTAACTCTCTGCAAGACAGCGCATTTATTTCCCAAAATGTCGATCTATTCCCTTATTACTGACACCCTACTTCACCTTTTGGGTGTAATTCACTTTGCCATCCCAAGTCTCCTTGAAATTGTTTTGTTTTCTCTTCCTTTCTATGTGCAAGGTGCAATGTGTTGTGTCCATTGGTTACCATATTGGTTATGACTGCTGTTTGCTGTAAGATTGTGCTTTGTGTACTGTATGTTTGCCATGAAGATTGAAATAGCAAGCTTCCCTGCCATACAGCAAATCGCATGTACCTCATTCTAAGTTGTTGGTAACTTGTCACTCACAATGCAGCGATCCCAAAACAATGACTAAACAATGGGCCGAAGACTCGTGAAACCAAGGGAAGATGCCACATTTCATTTCATTTATTAGCTTTTCTGGATGCAAATCTGCAACCGGCCTCTCCAAGGTGAAACAAAAGTGTTATTTTATTTATGCCCTGTCCATCTCCCAACCATCCCCACTCCTCCTTTTTTGTCTCCTCTCCCAGGGGAGCCAGGCCGCTGTGCCCCAGAAAGCTGACATGCTCAGGCTGAAGGGAGTGGGAGCAATAGGGAAAGATAGGCAGCTTCGTGGTCACGAGACAGAGCCAGCACTGAACACATGCGGCAGCTCTCCTCCGTCGCAACCTTCCCCGAGCGCGCGCTTGACCTTCAGAGACAACAAGAGGGTGTGGTGGGAGAATACGATGAGAGAAAAGAGTCAACTTTTTATTTGAAAAATGAAGGGTGTGGCAAAAGCTATTTTGGAATTCAGATATATTGATAATTATGGCAATTGAAATGATCTGGAGCTTAAGTTCAGTTTCTTATTCTTCTGTGTCCTTTAAAAGTAAAAGCAAATAAGTATGTCATTTTTAAATAAATATTATTTAGAATACATATGGGATAAGTGACAGGTTTTCTCCTCCTCTCTTTCCGAGAGCTGCCCCCCTTTCTGCCACAGACTGATTGGCTGAGAGCAAGATTGACATGCCAACGACAGCTGCCAGCAACCTAGCCCTGTTAGGTCAATGCACCCTGACAGCTAGCTGACACCCCAATTTCCCGATGAGCTGCCTGCTGCGCGCTGTCTTTTAAGGAGAGCTTAAGACATCTTCTCCACCGCCCTCCCCATTCCTTCTGCTTAATTTCTTTCCATCACTTGTCATCTGATTATGCGGTTGTTCACTTTGTTGTGTCAGCAGATGGAGAGGGGGTTAATGACTGGGGGCTGAGAGTGCCTTGGTACACCCCCGCCTTGCAGGACATGTAACTTCAGGGTGTGTAATGGATTAAAAGAAGGAGGGATGGAGTGAGTGGTACATGTATCTGCATTTGCGACCTTAAAAAGCCAACCAGTTTACAAGCATGTTTTCTTTATGTTCTTTACTTCGGAATACTCTATGCTTAGAGATGGAGTTTGTCTAAAACGATGTATGTATATGTATTTGTACCTATAGCGGAAATGCATTCAAATCCTATTTACAAATATATATTTTTAAGAGTATTCAAATATATTTTAGGTAAATGTGACCTATTAGAAATACTATTTTGATAATATTAAAACATATCTGTTTTATTTTATGACATTTGGGTTTAGGGCACATATTTTAGCAAACATTTAGCCTCACATTGTAATTAATGGTGGATGTGAATACACAGTAGAGTACATACACTACCAGTCAAAAGTCTTAAAACACCCCATTTTTCAAGTTTTTTACTGAAATTTCAGCAGTTCAAGTCCAGTGAAAAACTTTAAATGGTAAAAAAGTAAGCAGTAAACTAGTTCTGTAAAATGCTTACAGAAGCAGTAAAATGCTTACCTATCGTAAGGTAAAAAAAAGGTCATGAGAAAAACTGAAAAATCATGTAAATTTCATAGAAAACGCACCTTTTTCAGGGATGAAGAAATTGACTCGTTTACAGTTTTCCTCCAGCAATGATAGCAATTCCTACAAGTGCCTGAAGTTTTTTTGATGACTCACAAACCCTCTGTCTGTACAAAGGCACTGTTGGAACAAACTGTGTTACTTCACCCTCTGATGCATTATTAGGACAATACTGCACAGCTGGAAGTAGTTCTGTATATTGCTATCAGAATGGTGAGAAAAAGACAAGTAACAAAAGGAAGAAAGACTAGTTGGTCAGGGGTTCATCCTTCAGCAAGATAACGAACCAAAACTTTAGAAGAAAAGAAGTAGGCGGTGGCTTCACATGATGGAAGACCAGCGCAGTCACCAGACTTAAACCCCATGGAGTTGGTTTGGAACTGGACTAAAGGTGAAAGCAAAGCAACCTGCAGGTGCAACACATTTGTGGGAACATCTGTGACATTGTTTGAACAAATTTCCCACTATTGAAAGAACGTCACAAGTGTGTTCAGCTGCTGAATGAGTCAAAAATTCTGATTAAAGTTAGTTCCACAATCAGATTCAATGATTACTTGTTTTTAAAATCTCCACCTTTTTTTGTTCTATGCTTTAATTTCAGAAACACTGAGACATTGAATTATGTAAATTTAAATAACAGCTTGAAAAATTGAGGTGTTGTAAAACTTTAGACTGGTAGTGTAATAAAAAAAGGCTTATGTCTTCTGCCCTCACTATGCTTTCGGCTGCACAGCTACTGTATGCAGCGAGGTTAAAGACAGCTTTTGGCCTTTGAAGTTTTTACTGAAAGCAATTGTCAAACTGTGAAAACGGTTTTTAATAACTGATTCAATGATAGTTGCTAAAAATCAGAAAAAGATTAAATACTTTGAACAAAATTAGACCGAAAGTATTTTTATAAATTAGTTAGTACAGTAATAAGGAAACTAAATTCACTAAAGTATAGACTAACTACCAGATTAGTTATATTGTCCCTCTGCCAGGGAAGGATGGTGTATCAGTAACACATTGGCTTCAGACAGCCAGCTCTGTCCCCTAGAAATTATGTTTATTTACAACTAATTTTCAGCTGCAAGTACATTTTGGCGGAAACACAGTTGAGAGCAGATTATGTTTTCTATTAACATAATGGGGAAATGTTCTTTATCTAGAATGGCACAAATATACTGAACGTATCAGTAAAATGTTTGCATCGACACCTCTTCGGACCACATATTGAGAGCTCCCAAGAAACAGCTACCAAATGCAAATTCAACACTTGGAATCAACTCCAGACCTTTTATCTGCTCAATTTGTCACGAAATTACAAGGGAAAAGGCCGCACCTGGCCATGAAACCAAGTCAATCGTCCAATTAATTTGGAGCCTCTGCAAATGAGGGACTATGTAAAAAAATGGCTGTAATCCCTAAATAGTAAATGGGACTTTTTTGTTAAACCCCTTGAACTAAAGGTGAAAGCAAAGCAACCTGCAGGTGCAACACATTTGTGGGAACATCTGTGACATTGTTTGAACAAATTTCCCACTATTGAAAGAACGTCACAAGTGTGTTCAGCTGCTGAATGAGTCAAAAATTCTGATTAAAGTTAGTTCCACAATCAGATTCAATGATTACTTGTTTTTAAAATCTCCACCTTTTTTTGTTCTATGCTTTAATTTCAGAAACACTGAGACATTGAATTATGTAAATTTAAATAACAGCTTGAAAAATTGAGGTGTTGTAAAACTTTAGACTGGTAGTGTAATAAAAAAAGGCTTATGTCTTCTGCCCTCACTATGCTTTCGGGTGCACAGCTACTGTATGCAGCGAGGTTAAAGACAGCTTTTGGCCTTTGAAGTTTTTACTGAAAGCAATTGTCAAACTGTGAAAACGGTTTTTAATAACTGATTCAATGATAGTTGCTAAAAATCAGAAAAAGATTAAATACTTTGAACAAAATTAGACCGAAAGTATTTTTATAAATTAGTTAGTACAGTAATAAGGAAACTAAATTCACTAAAGTATAGACTAACTACCAGATTAGTTATATTGTCCCTCTGCCAGGGAAGGATGTTGTATCAGTAACACATTGGCTTCAGACAACCAGCTCTGTCCCCTAGAAATTATGTTTATTTACAACTAATTTTCAGCTGCAAGTACATTTTGGCGGAAACACAGTTGAGAGCAGATTATGTTTTCTATTAACATAATGGAGAAATGTTGTTTATCTAGAATGGCACAAATATACTGAACGTATCAGTAAAATGTTTGCATCAACACCTCTTCGGACCACATATTGAGAGCTCCCAAGAAACAGCTACCAAATGCAAATTCAACACTTGGAATCAACTCCAGACCTTTTATCTGCTCAATTTGTCACGAAATTACAAGGTAAAAGGCCGCACCTGGCCATGAAACCAAGTCAATCGTCCAATTAATTTGGAGCCTCTGCAAATGAGGGACTATGTAAAAAAATGGCTGTAATCCCTAAATAGTAAATGGGACTTTTTTGTTAAACCCCTTGAACTAAAGGTGAAAGTTTACACTTCAATCACATCTTGATGGCTCAAATCCATTGTGGTGGCGTACAGAGGCAAAATTACGAAAATTGTGTCACTGTCCAGACACTTGTACCTAACTGTAGATTCTCATCATATTTGATCAGTCTAAATCGCCGTGACTGAACGCCCAAATTATTTATGGCCAAACATGTTTGATGCGTCCCATAGGCTGCTCCTTAACTTGCAGTGTCTATGTGGTTTTTGTCTTGTCTTCAAATGCCCTTCGTCTAAAGTAAGATTATAAAATAAATTGCATTTCCGCCATAAAAATGCCCACTGCAGAATATTGTGACAGATTAAGTAAATGAATTAACCCAGGGATAACCTGATGGTAGTTACTGTATGTGGCTCTACTGACAGGCTAACAGACAACTGTTCACATCTATAATAAGATATATCATATCATCATCCCCTTATCAGACATGATATAAATAGTCAGCATAACATCTTTTTTCCACCCCCAACCTCAACACGCAAACACTTCTGGGCCTTCCTTGTCTTCCCCGGAATGAATTCCCTTAATGCCACATAATGAGAGTCTGTATGGGGTCCATATGGTTACGGCAGGGTTGGGTGGGAGCAGGGATAGGGAGACAGGAAGGGGGTAATGCACGTTTTAATGAGATGTGAGTCTCCGTGGCACACCTGCACTCCAGCAATCTGTGAGGATTGCTCAGTAGAGCCCAGAGAGGCATAAGACCTGAGTAAAGTGCAACAGAAAAGCCTTAGAGTGCCTAAAATGCAGCACTGACTTAATCTACAACTGTATTCATTTCACTAACCTGGCTGATTTGGACAAGACTCCTGATTTGCAGCACTACTTCATCTTCCCTTTGTTGACAATGAGCAACACAGAATGCTAATCAGGTTTTACTTATAATTCTTTTTAGCATGGTCATTTTTGATGGTCATTTTTCTTTCCGTATGTTGCCATACAGATTGGATATGGCCCCAAGTGGATTGTGACTCACAGTGTCAGTGACTCAGCCTATGTTATCTCTCTCCGTAGCAGCCCATTGAGCATTTGCCCACCACATGGCTGACTATGAGCGATTCATTTCTCTTATGTGCTCGCAGCTTGGCGGAGCTGACTTTGTTGCTTCTGTGTCACATGAGTGAGACAGTGGTGATGATAGCCACATTTCAGGTGCTGTGGAGACATATCAGGGATGCTGTACGACACTTCAGATGGGAGTTTGATCCGTACACTTTAAATCATCTTTGTCCAATCAACGGGAATAATTCATCCAATCAGAAAAGGCAAATGCATGCGCACACACAGACACATGCACACACAGCAGAGAACAGCACCGTATTGTATCTATAATTGTTTTGACCTTGACGTCTTGAAAGAAAGGATCGAAGTTCCTCTGTGGCATGGCCCCCAGTGCACAATACTACTATTGTAGTAGCATTTATTGCCAATCAAAAAAGCTCTATGATTTCCTACAGATGCCCAACTGGGCCAAATTATCATGGACTGACTGGGAAATAGCCGCCCAAGGTCAAGCTAATACAAACAGCATGTTAGCCTGAGCCAGAGGGGGACCGAGTCGACTGATCTCGCACAAGAAGACCAAACCAAGACCACTGGGGACCTATTAAGGGCTACAGATTGTAGGGTCTTGTCATGCATTCACTCTATTTATGCCTCTCAGTTGTCTTTTAAATAATGCATCTCAGAGTCCTGCTTTTTTAAATGCAGCACCTGGCATGCTTTTGTATTCCGCAGTTTGCTCCCTCCCGGGGCACAGATTTTTATAAGACTTTGTGAGGGGGCTTTGGTTCAGAGATGTGAGGGGAGAATATGACTGAACTGGGAGCTGCTGCATGACAATGATGTTAGTTGGAGGAATGGTTGGTTTGTATTGCGTAGTCGTTGGAATGCGCAATGCATAATGAAATAGGAGAGGAGAGGATAGAGAAATAAAAGCACTGCAATCTAACAGTCATGATTCAGTGAGGATTTCTATCATCGTAAATCTAGCAAATAAACTTATTTTAAGAATGTTCACATATTCTATGAAATGCAAGATTCAGTGTTTATTAATAATTCTCCAGTCACTGGAGTCTATCTCCAGTAGGGTAAGGGCTTGTATGTCAGTTTGTGTATGTGTGCGTTTCTTCAGAATTAGGCTCCAAGTGTATGTGTATGATTACAATTCTTTGCACGTTCGTATCCATGTCTTGTGTGTGTGCATTCTAAGTTAGGTATTTTAAAATGTGAAGTTTGCTTCATGTTGCACATCTGACTTCAAATGTATGCGACTAATGAGGCCTCTCAAAGGTCTATTAGAGAAAGTGCTCTGGCCACTCTGATCCGGGTGGTTAGCACTCTTTCCCCGGTGGACCTTAGATTCTGACCCAGTTTGTAAGAAAAGCATAATGAGCTGAATGCTACTAGGTTTATTCTCTCGTTAGATCTGACCTGGCTCAACAGGTCTGTGTTCTGTTGTTTAGTCTTCTATATTTGTTCTCTTTTAAGTCCGTGACTTCCAAACAGCAGGGGTGATGGGGAATTTGGTGTTGGCGTTCGTGAAGTTTGTTCACCTGATTGTTGTTGGTATAGGGTGAAAATCTAGCCAGGTCACATTACAGTAAAAGTAAAACAGCAGGTCATGCCTTTGTCTTCATTAGTTTGCAGTTGTGCAGAAATGCATTACTTAGTAGAATAAGGGATTACAGGTTGAAATTTAGAAATTACATCACGGTTAATAATACTACTGTTTACCTCAAAAATCTGGAGTGAACTTGCTTGTTGTCCTAACAGGAGTTTGATGAAGGGTTGAGTCCAGTTGGCGCAGGGGCGGGTGGCGCAGGGAGGGATACTACAGCTAGCTACTACACCTCACAAGCTAATGGTCAGTACAGTTTCATTTCATGGGCAGGGTTATAGTCACCTCAAATCACATTTTATTGGATTTCATGTCTTCATCCCCCAAATTCAAGAGGAGTCACTTAGATGTTAGAATGGTTTACAAGAGGAGAAAAGAAATGTTGTTGTCATATATTTGGCTTATACCAAGAGATAACTGCACAATTAACGCTATTCTAAACACATATTTCGTGATGTGTTTAACATGGCTATGTCATTTACTGTAGTAATGATGTTAGGGGCATTTGCTGTTTGACACAACACACCCAATCCATATTTCTTAATAGTAGAGTAAGGAGAGTGGGTTTAAAGGGGAACTCCAACAATTCTACAGGTCAATTTACTAATCACAGCAGGTAAAACTCTGTCAAAAATATTGATCCCCTGTATAATGTCTTCTATGGCCCTGGAGGAGCTTTGTTAACACAGACTATGGTCAAATCTGAGAAAACTACTCATCAGCCAAGGATTTCGGTTTAGGCTTGGTCAGCAAAAATGTCTGGCAGAAAGCCTGCGTTGGAAACCGGGGATGTAGAATTTGATAGAAATGTGAGTTTTAGAACTGTAGAACCCAGGGTTTTTGGAGATCCACCTGCTCCTGTTGTTGTAGCTCTCTGCTACAACAACTTTGACCATTCATTTTTTAATCATTGTAGTACTAAATCACTGGAATACCTCTTTATATACAGTAAATGAACTGATTTGTAGTGCTTCACCACACTTCTCTATACAAAACACATACAGTGGGGTCCAAAATGGGAAGGTATTGGAAAGTATACAGGTGATAAGTGATCAAATGTAATTTGCTGGAAGCTGCTAGTTTGATGTCATAATGTGCACCACTAATCAGTAGCTCCTATGTGACACTGAAGCAAACAGTGGGGAGTTAATAATTAAAATTCCAAAAGATCTGAAAACCAACATTTCATGATTCCCACAGCATAGCTATGAATGGTTATCAAAAGCATGTCTTCTCAATCACAGAAGGCCACACAGTGTGGGGGCGTCTAACTCTGCTGTGGAACAAAAGTCCTGAGACAGGCCTCAGATGGAACTAGAGGTAATTGAATAGGTTTTACAGTCATTCCAATTCAAACGGCTGGAACCTGAAGCACATTTTCAATCACACTTCAGACAAATGACAGAATGCAGACTCATGGCCACTCAGGTCAATGGGATAAAGTTCAACATCAAATATGGACAAGGTATTCTGTAGGGTTTGTTGAAATACAAGGCTAACTGTCTAAAACCAAAAAGCACACAGATATTCATTTCGAAAGCTTATTTCTTTTGACTGTATTTTGAATGTATTTTGCTCAAGGTACTTTGTATGACAGGATGGAAAGGTTTCTACACATCAGCCGGGACCAAACTTTTAGAAAACGATATCATCTGTACTTCTAACCATCCAGTCCCCTCTTTAGTCTCTAAAATTTTCTCCAAATTCAACACCCGCAGATGTCACCAGAAGCAAAAGTCTTTACGCAGAGGGAACTGTAGATGAAACGTTAGTTAAGGAGAAGAAACTTGGTCTGAAAAAAAGGATGCCTTGACTCAAATAAATTCTACCTTAAAACGAGATTACACACATAATTATTTGATTTATAGGTTTTAGCACCTCTGTCAGCAAAATGTTTAGCATATTCAACATCCCAGGATCAATATGTTGTCGGGGGAATCTGTCTCTTGCACTCCTCAATTAAATCACTGATGGTGACCTCTGACTTGAGTTTTAGTGAAGCCGCCACCATCTGCCTGCTGATGGGACAGAGAGGAACATAAAGCAACTAACCTATTTTAATACTCCTCATCAAAGCCCACGATAAAAGATCAAATGGGACAGGAACAACCATGATCTTTTCCAATGGCCTGAAAGTAAGACGCTAAACGTTGTGTCGGTTGTGACAAAGCTTGCTATTGATCTGTTATAGCATACCGTACCATATCAATAGCATAGAGTACGTTAAGAAAGTAGTAGCTTTATGCTAAAATCATCTGAGTTAATTTTTTCCCCCCATAAATTTACACTCAATACCCCATAATGACACAGCGGAAACAGAACTTTAGACATTTTTGCAAATTTGTTAAAAAAACAAACAACTGAAATATCACATCGACATAAATATTCAGACCCTTTGCTATGACACTTGAAATTTAGCTGAGGTGCCTCCAATTTCTCTTGATGATCTTTGAGATCTTTCTACACCTCGATAGGAGTCCACCTGTGGTAAATTCAATTGATTGGACACGATTTGAAAAGGCACACACGTGCCTATATAAGGGCTCACAGCTGACACTGCATGTCAGAGCAAAAACCAAGTCATGAGGTCGAAGAAACTGCCTGCTTAGCTTAGAGACAGGATTGTGTCAAGGCATAGATCTTGGGAAGGCTACAAAACATTTCTGCTGCGTTGAACGTTCCCAAGAGCACAGTGGCCTCCATAATTCTGAAACGAAGAAGTCTGGAACAACCAGGACTCCTCTTGGTCACTCTGGCTGAGCTCCAGAGGTTCTGTGTGGAGATGGGAGAAACTTCCAGAGAGACAACCATCTCTGCAAAGTGACCAGACGGAAGCCTCTCCTCAGCGAAAGACACACAAAAAACTTGCTTGGGGTTTGCAAAAGAGCACCTAAAGGGCTATCAGACTGCAAGAAACAAGATTCTCTGGTCTGATGAAACCAAGATTAAACTGCTTGGCCTCAGTTGTAAACGTCATGTCTGGAGGAAACCAGGCACTGCTCATCACCTGCCCAATACCATGCCAGCGGTGAATCACAGTGGTGGCAGCATCATGCTGTGGGGATGTTTTTCAGTGGGACGGACTGGGAGACTGGTCAGGGTTCAGGGAAAGCTGAACGAAGCAAAGTACAGAGATATCCTTAATGAAAGCCTGGTCCAGAGCAGTCAGGGCCTCTGACTGGGCTGAAGGTTCACCTTGCAAACACACAGCCCAGACAATGTAGAAGTGGCTTAGGGACAACTCTGTGAATGTCCTTGAATGGCCTAGCCTGAGCCCTGCCTTGAAACCAACTGAACATCTCTGGAGAGAGCTGGAAATGGCTCTCCACCGACGGTCCCAATCCAACCTGACAGAGCTTGAGAGGATCTGCAGAGAAGAATGGAGGAAAATCTCCCAATCCAGGTGTGCAAAGCTTGTCGCATCATAGCCCAGAAGACTCGAGGCTGTAATCGCTGCCCAAGGTGCTTCAACTAAGTACTGAGTAAAGGTCTGAATACTTATGTCACGGTGATATTTCAGTTTTTCCTTTTTGATAAATTTGCAAAAATATCTAAAATTCTTTTTTTCACTATTTCATTATGGGGTATTGAGTGTAGATTGATGAAAGGGAAAAATGAATTTAAACTATTTCAGCATGAGGCTGCAAAATAACAAAATGTGAAAAAAGTGAAAAGGTCTGAATGCTTTAATACTTTCATATTTTCTTTCCATATATATATATATATATATATATATATATATATATATATATATATATATATATATATATATATATATATATATATATATATATAGCTATTATTTACAACCACAATTTACTCACTAAAATATGTTTCTCTATATTTGCTATTCGCAAAGGATTTTAAAATCATAATCATAATCATAATAACATTATAAATTAATTCAGTTTTACTTTTCAATAGTGACACAGCATCTGAGCTTTCTGCAAATCCCTAAACATTACAATCATCCCTGCGACTTTCACATCAAAGGAAAGTCTTAGTCACCCACTATTAAACACTATTATAACAATGTTTGCCAGACATATTCAGTAATTTTTTTGTGCTCCATTTTTAATTACAATATTTCCTGCACCAATTTGAAGCACAACAGTTCAATACTGAGTGGCGACATTATACATCTGCATGTTGATGTATGTCAGACTTTTTCCAGTTGTTTTTAGCTCTAACATTGTCAAATGAATGATTCAGTCATTTGCATTTTGTCAGCTCTGCTTCATTTGTTGTTTCTTAATTTTTTAGCCCCACCTTTTGGGTTTGGATCCGTCGCTTTTCCTTGAAAGGGAAATTCTCTCCTATACACAATACAATTAGTCTGCCACCGTCAGGGTATTGGGAAGATAGATGGATAATCTCTGAACACATCTCTTTATATAGAACCAGCCATTGTTAGACTTGTCACACAGCCAGCAACTTAAAAAAATATCTTTTTGTGTCATTTTGCTGGGCTCATCTCCTGCACACAGGTTTTTCAGTACATCACCTGTTGACACAATACTGTGAAAAGCAAGCGTTTGCATTGGAGCTGAAATCACGTTATTATAATATTTTGTGAGACTTCTTAATTTTCTAATATTTGTCTGCTTATTCTGATAGCAATAGCTATTTTAGTGATGTTGCTGAATGCATGCATTAAACTCCATCAAAGACAATTCTAATGTTGTCATGTCTCCATATCTTAGCATTTAAACCTGCATTTTTTTTTTTTGATTGCAACAGCAGAAACAAGTTGTTAACACACACACACACACACTCTTAGCTCTCTCTTAGCTGTTTAGCTGCTGAATGCTAGTTGCTTTCTTTGGTGCTGAGCAGGTAGGGTCCAGTGGGTTTTTAGAGCTTTTTCACTGAAAACAGTGGCCTGCTGTGGCCGAAAACATTGCTATAAGAGCAGTGAGAGTGAACCAGAACAATAAAGTTTCTGTAACTCGTTTTAAAGTTCAGTGAAGCCGAAGGGAGCTGCAGATATCGGCTGTTGTTTCATCACCACAAACAACACCTTTCGCATTTCGCATTGTCATTTGATTCATTGTTACTATAAATAAATGATCATAGCCGCTTTAAGTACGCCAGTTAAATCAGTGGTAACCAAAAAGGGTAATGAAATAATAACCAAATAAGTGGTTTAGATTAGATAATATACCTAAACTGGTGTGTGATTACAACCTGTATAGTCATCTGACCACTTATGTTATTCATCCTCTTGGTTTAATGATGTTGCAATGAAATTGGTAAGTAAAAATAACAGAATTGACTATGTTGTATGGCCATAACTGCAAAAAAAAAAATAAAAAAAAAATTCCCCTTTATAACTGGAGAGTAGGACCCTACGGTAGTAAACCCACACCGCTCACCACCTCTAGTCATCAATGATCGGGGGATTAGCCTCTGCTAGTTATCTGAGGCCACTGATGATAAAGATAGAGAGAACTAGGCAGATTAGATGTGAGTGGTATATTTTTGTACTCTCTGATCGGGTGAAGGAAATGATGGATGGACTAATACCTGTCTGCGTCTTCCTCCTCTCCTGGCTCAGGCTTTATTGAGGTCTTTAGATTCACTTATCTGTAGGCCCCCAGGTTATCTCTCTCTCCTCCTTCAATGACAAGTGGTACCTTAGAGAAACCCTGCAGACACTCTTTTCCCTAAACAAAGGAATCCACGCTCCCGCTGTCTCTGTCTTCTGTGATGCAGATTAAGCATGAAGCTGATGTTTTGCTCAGTTTCACAAATAACAGATTCATTTTGTTGTATTAAGGGGAACAATAATTGATCCCAAATTGCAATGTAACCTGGTTCTTAACGCAGAGTTGATTACACCTGCTACACTGCCATGTTTTGCAAGTAGGAAAAATGATGCATTTTGTGAGCTCCGTTGAAAATTCAGCTCTTTTGTTCTGGCTGATAATCATTGGTTTCATTCTTAGTTTTCTTATCTAATTCTGCACATTGGACCGCAACCAAATAAGCAGCAATACCTTTGCATGGGTTTGAACATCTGTGTTTGATGATTGTCAGCATCGAGCCAGTTGTCCTTGTTTTCTGCTGCCATCGCAAACACACAAAGGGTGGAAAGTGAGGTGGCAATTCACTTCTGTTTGATTTGAGTTTATCCTTTTGACCAGGCTGTATTTAAACAAATGGTGTAATCTCACTGACTGGCATCTGTAAGGGGTGACCCGACGCAATTACTGGTGCTTACATTCCAGCTGTACTTAAGTTGGAATTAGTGTTCGATTTTGAGGAGGCTTTGTTTTCTCTGTATTTTGTTTACAAAACTGTTTCGTTTTGTTCAAATACATGATTTTTGCAAGCCTTATCTGCATATCCTTGTTAAATTTACAGGCAAGTAAAAGGTAAGTTTGAATACTTTTCAAATATGTCCTTGCATAAAACTATCAGATTCCATTGGATTATGGTGTTTTAGTGTCTATTTGTATCTGAAAACAAACACCCACAATTTCCTTTGCCGTGGTCGTCCAGTTCAGTCAGATGGGAGCCACATCGAGGATGCTTATCTACCTCCCCCTCTCACTGCCCCGAGGGAAAGTAGCTCCACTTTTCCCCATATGAGTCTGGATGGTGTCATTATCCAGGATCAAGTCCAGATCCCCGCCACCACCACCAGGCATGACTCGATTGAGTATCGACAGCATGGACTGCTGTCTCCCTGCGCCAATGATAAACCAACTGCTAGGTGCCACCTGGTGACAGATCCATTCAGTAACTAAATATGCCCCAGCATGCCACACACATACAAACCTTAACACAAGACATGCACTCTGTTTTCATCTATTTACTCAGTATAAATACAAACAGTTGTCATTTCTAATAATAAGAGTGGATGTGAGTGGAGAAATTATTTACTGCTGTTCGGGTTATACAAAATAAATGTGAAAATAGGGGGCTTATGGACTGAAGAATATGAGAGGAAAATATAAAACTACAGGTAAGAATTCATACCAAGAAGTCTTACGACTGAGCCCTCTACTTCAGCACACTTTTACCTCAGGAGTAACATTTATATAAGAATCCATGTCAAGAAGTTGCAGGAAAGTTTGCCCGACAGTTGGCAGGTGTGGCGCTTTGCAAGATGAAGACAGGAACACCATGATGTCACCCGGCCCGCTTACTTCAGATGTCCCGGCTTCTCTGCCTCAGATGGGAAATTGTTCCAAGGGACGCCCCAGGGCTACGGCGCCTCAAAGAACTCAAAGACGTACCCTTGACCGTCTCAAGAGAACTTCCTCTTCAAAGTGCAGGTGCACTCAAACAAAGAACAATTACTTGTCTGTGCAGCATCCACAGTAATGTCAAATATTTATATAGGAATTTTATGGCTGTATGGGGACAAATCTGATGTGAAATCTCCAGAGATAAAAGCTTAAAAATTACAAATGTAGCACGAAAGGACAAGGGAAATACAGAGCTTTTTCTATCAGCATAAACAAAGGGTAGTCATTATTTCTGTATTATTATATGTCGGAATGTGCCAGACAGACATATTCATGACTTAAAGCTGTACTTATGAATACTTTTAAATTAACAATGGATCACATTACTATGTGTCATGTAAAAGGTTTAAAGGGTAGCACACGCCTTCAGTCACATACTGTAAGTCTCGTTAAGCTGACTTACAGATAAAATTAGACAAGTATGTAAAAACTTATGTGTTGCACAAATGTCCACATTTTCCAGACTCAATGAATAAGATCACATAGACTCAAACTGAAATGCAGAACATAACAACATCTTTCATGCTCCTTTTGTTTTTTTTGTTTTTTTTGTTTTTTGTTTGTTTTTGATCTCCATTAACTTTCACATACAATACAGTAGGAAGAAAAATCAGGCTGTGATGAAGCATCTTACTGAGTCTTGCTACACCACAAGTTCCACAACAAATGCATCACAGTAATGAAAAATAAAGCCACTGATGCAATGCTGAAGGTGGAGAGGGAGGGCTAGGAGGTTACTCTTTGTATTTTACTGCATTTTAAAATCAACGTTTGAAAGATATCTGGGTATAAATATACAATAGATGAGATGAGCATAATGCAACTCTCCTCGAGGAAGTTGCTGGTTTTGAGAGTGAGACAACAGTGAAAAATATTTGTCTAAAAGTAAGAGAAAAACTGCTGGATCAGCGCTGTCATGCATTTTGAAGATTGAACTCTCAAAGAGGAGCCTTTTTTTTAAAGTATCTGCCAACTTACATCAATGCATTTCCTGAATCCAATCTAGCGCTAGCAGTCATGGTGACAGTCACTGAGCGAGGGAGAAACAATCGGCTTAAACCCAGGGCAGACTACAGCCTTATTCCACCGAAATGGATGTAACTCATTTAGCAGAACAGTTGTGAGACAAAACAATTATTTCATTAAGATGTTTTTGACTGTAAATACACATTAGGTACCGATATCCAAGTAATTACTGTGTGACAGAGCCCCTTTAAGCCTTCTTTAAAAACAAATCCCCCAACTGCAGATCTTAACCTTAAATTCATCATAAATTGAAGGACAATGGAAGATGAAACATTATCCATCTGTTCTCTATCCACTTGCACTTCTCCCTCTGCCTCTTTCCTTCCCTCCCCTGGTGAGGCTGAGGCGACCTGTGCATTACAAGTAGAGGGCTGATGATTACACTGTTGGACTGAGAGCGATGCTCATGGTGCTGTAATCCCAGCAGTAATCAATATCTCTGGCCGGTTCCCTGTCCCATCCCTTCTACTGCATGTAAAATATCCCCGAGCAACACTTAGCCCACACTTTAATTATTCTCTCAAAGTCATCAGTGGCTGGAACCAATACTGGTCTCGAGCATACTACAAATGAATCCCAGTTTCTGTTTAGCGTCGGTCTACGACGCCAGGGAGCGTGACAATTAATGAGAACCACCGTAGAAGTTTATGTTAGAAGCATTTAGTGAAATTAGATAAATCATGGTAAATTAGGAAGAAAACAACCTTTAAAGATGCTTCAATTATGATAAACATATTTAAGCCCAAATTAAATAAAATAGCATTTGCATTTTTTTCTAATCTTTATCTAAAGCATAGATACTGTAACTACTCTGTATGTGTCATTATATGTGCTCTCTCTTGATTAAAATGATTATACAAAAAGGAAAGATTTATCTCATTTACAGCATTTTATTTTATTTTTTTAGTTACATGCATAGTGTAATAAGACTGTTTTTGTTTCCTTGTCCAAACTGTTCAACTTGGTCAGCAATTTTTGCCTGCAAAAAGGGGGCAGATTTCTGTGATTTCAATTGGACTTTGAAGATGTGTCAACTATGTACCTATATTATAGTTGAATGTTCTATGCTTACAGTTCTTGACCACGTTTTATGACCTCAAGAGTGACTTTTGCAGGCCAAAATCTATAGCCACATATCTATCTTCCACTGTAGCCGTTACCCTGTAATATACTCAGGAGATGATGATGAGTCCAAGGGACCTTTTTTAAGCACAAAACTTGGAAAGTGATGATAGAAGAGCTGGAAGCTAAAATTAGATGACTGCCTACTACATATTTTATCTCTACTCATCACGTAAAGGCAAGCCTTTGAGAGGTCAGCAGTCCAGCACTGAGGAAACGTCTCTACCTCCATGTTCCACTGTAGTCATCAGCAAATGTTACACTCAGGGCGAGCCTGCACGTCTTCTGTTCACTTTGCTCCTGACTGCCTATGTGGCATTACTTTATTTTCTTTGTTGTAGTTGTGTCTTTGCGTTAAGAGCAATTAATTACCAGGATTGACTTGTTAAGAGAATTTCACCTCGGCTAATTTAACACAAAACATTATGCAAGAGAGCACGTTACTAACATAACTTACAAACCTTGAATGTCTTATCGTTTGTATTATCTATTCTCTCTTCTGCATTGTTATTTTGTTTTCCCAGTATGCACTCTGTAACTTAATTCCATGAAATATTAAGAAAGAAAACTAATTTGTGATCTTAAGTTTATCTCTAGATGGCTGCAAACAGGTAAAAAACAAAAGCTATTACTTAGATTTTTGGCCTCGTTACACCAGCTAAACAAAATCTATTTTCTTCCAGCATTTATTTATGTTGATGCAGCTATTGATCATGCTCACAAGGAAATTATGTCTCTAGGCTTCAATGCTAGTAGGTGGGCAAGGACATTAATCAGGAAATCAATTGGGCTGTCGATTGGCCTGGCTGTGTTTGGAAAAGGATTGCAATCTGAGGACTCAGTTGGATTGGAGTGAGAAGCTACTTATTCTGCAATTACACAGCAATATTATAGTTTGTAAAGAATTTGAAGCGTTCTCCGTTTAAGTACTAAAGTGCTTTGTTGCCTGATACTATCTTTCTGCATAAATCACATCACTGGACAGTGGAATAAATGGCCGTTATCTGTTATAAAACATTTAGTGGCTTTCTAGACTGTATGGCATTCCGAGGAAATGTAAGTGTGACAATGGCTTCCCCCTTTTTGTAAAGGGTGAGGCAGGCGATAATCTTCTTCTGTGCCATACACCTTTGATGTTTTCTAAAAACTACTGAAAGCACATTGGTGAGCTACACTGTTGCACTGGATGACATGTTCCTTTGTTACAATGAGCATCGACAGTTTATTTTGAGTCAGTGCCATGAAGTGTCCTGCTGCTGCAAATCCAAACTAGACCAATAAATGCATGATAATCCACAGCTGAAAATAATCCCCAGTAAATGCCATATACTGTGTACTGGTGTTTGCGGCATATTTACAAAAAACTACAGTGCATGTTTTAGGAAATTACTTAGCCTTTTTAAAAAATTAAACTCTGTATCCAATGACCTTTTTTTTTTTAAAGCTTTACATCTTCAATAGGGGTGGAATGGTCGTAAGGCCATGTTCCAACCAGCATTAGCCTTGCATGAAAGAACACAGCCACTCTGTTGACACAGTGGAAAGGAAACACAAAAGGGAACCAGAAAAACACAACAACAAAACGGAGGGGTTGTCCTTCAAAAAAGGCTCACCTTTTGCCGGGAACATCTGACATTGAATTGATGGATTGATGTAACAAAATAATTAATAAAATTGCTTTCAGTCCCCATTAAGATTTTGAGAGTCTGGAAAAATACTTATTCATATCATATGTTATTATCTCATGTTATAAACCAGTGTGCCATGTTTGGCATCTGATAAGTCTTGAAACTGTTACCCAAACTGGATTTCCTGGATTGTATTTCATTGTCTCAGTACCTGAAGCAACATTCCCACACCGATGGATCTCCTTGAATTTTTATTTTTTTATTTTCTTAAATGCAGGACTGTTTTCCTTCTGAGTGGCTACCAATGCAGTTTTTTTTGACGATAAGAATAGTACAACATAACAAGAGCCTCAATACTGCATTTGTTTCAGTGTCTACTTTTTGTCATGCAATACAATGCCACAATAACGTCAACATGCACTCAGCAAACATAGTTGCTTTTTCCCCCACAGTTATTTGCTTGAAATCAAATCTATCCAGTGTAATTTTGTGCCACTATGCTTTGTTACAAATGGAGATGTAAGGTGCACTAGTTCAAACATTAACACCACATCGCATCAACATGCAGACCGCATGTGGTTGGAATAATGATCAAGAGAACAACAATGCCACTGTTCTTGGGGTGATGTTGAGGTTCTCTTTTTTTCCCCTCACCATCACAAAGATCTTTTGACATGCTATGAATCACTGGCGCTTCTCATTCCATCTGTCAATCTGCCTCTGTTCTGTCTTTCCCCGCCTGGTTTTCTCTCTTCCGAAGGACAACTTTAGACATACCAGGTCCTGCTGAAAGCTACATCCTGCCTTTGTGGGCTGGTCATCGGAAAATCTTAAAGGTAAGCGGATTCGAACGTTTTATTGATTCGACATATTTCAATCCTTAACCATAATATACTTCCTCCGCTGGGTAACTTATGACATTGTCAGACATTATAGAGTGCTGCCTCTTTCGGGTGCTGTTCAGGGATTTCACAAACTCGCGGCAATCCCACCGCATGGACACACAAGTTTTCTGCTAGTTGCACACCTTCTCACTTCCTAGCTTTGAAAATGTCCTTGTTAGAGTCGAGTAAGCGCAATGAAAAGAACCTGCAGAAACAAGTTAGATTGCACCAAATCTGTCAGGGAGGATCATTATCTCTAGAAAGTTTTCCACACTGAGCAGCTGGGAAATTGTCAAAAACCATCTTGTTGTGGATGCAAATGAACCCTTTTGAACTCCACTTTATGTATGTAGGTGTTTACGGCTGTCAATCACCATTAAGATTTTGTGAGTCTAGCAAATAGTGCACCAATTCTCATTTCAAGTCACCTTCTGTTGTTTGGATGCTGCAATGCTGTGGCAAGGTTTTGCCATATCCTTTAAACTTAGCTAAATATTATGGTAAGATTTATGCATATGGATTCAAATGTTGAACCCCTTGGAGAAGTCTAACACAATCTCGTTTGTCTTTATGTGATTTTTTTTCAGTTAATGAAGGCTTTAGGCTAAAACTGAATGGATGTCAATGGGCAACAGATTATCAAACACAGAGTAAAGCAGGGTTGATTTCATTAGAACTTGTACAGTGACTCAGCAACGTATCACTCATGTGTAAACCAATATCTGAAATCCCAGGTGAAGTTTAAAAAAAAAGCCTTGAAATTATGAGTCAATTTTGACTGCAGCTTAGTAAAAGAAAGACATTTCATACGGGGCCTCATGTAGGCCGTAGCTATACAAGTACAGCAGCACCAAAAGGATTAAAGTGGGGTATCAGGACTGATGCTCCATTTGTGATTGCTTTTACCAAGAACTAAAGGATATAACAGCTGTCCATGAAATCAGAGCTTACTTGATGCTGTTTCTAAACAGTTTGTATTGTGTTTTTCTTTCTTTTGTGGTCCTAATAAGGTTCTTATAAAGAAAAGATGATGCTTGGTACATGTCAGATTTCAGGGGAAGATATTACTAAAAAAAAACACAGCATGAAATAAAAGAATAAAATGAGAATTTTAAAAAAAACATACAAAAAAGTGCACGACTCAATTAGCAATACAGTTAAATGAAAAGAAACACCGTAAAAATAAAATATAAACAGGCACTTGAGTCTCGATTGTTATTGTTGTCCAGAAAAGGTCCCATGGAGCAATCCAATTTATCCAAACTACCTTTTGATGCTTTTAATTATTTAGTGAAAAGGGAGTTATTTCTGGCCATAGCAGCCATACCCAGCATCTCACTTTATTTGGGCAACTTTATTTGAGAGCCCTGATAACATGAGTGCATTGTTATAAAACTAAGTGCTGCTTCAAGAGCAAAACCATTTTCAGGGAAGGCCATTTCCATCCTTTAAACTAATTACAGGAAATCTGAGGTGATTCAGGGCCAGCAGGTGTTCATATGCTCCAAACACGGTTGTTTTAGGTGTGTTTTATGTAATGTCTGAACTCAGACAAGCTTATTTTAAACTTAAATGTTTCCAAATGATACCTCTCACGTGTAAAGGTTAACAAGGCTTAAAATGCAGTGGTGGCCTGGCACTTAACACTAATATAATTACATCTACCCTGCATAGGATTCAGTGTGACTGACATGGAATCTTTTTTACAGCCTTGTACAAAAGAAACACTTTTACACTTGATATTTATTAATATTACACTTTGTACCTTACACTTTTTTTTATATTTACTTAATATTGTTGTTCTTCATATTGAGAACCTCAGGGGTTTTAGTGTAAGCACATGGGCACAAATGTTTTCTGCTAAAGAACAGATCAACGGTTTTCAAGCTTCTCTTTTTTTTCCACACAAACCTCTTGAAAGATGGTTATCTTTCGTACAATCGTTTATCATCATATATTCTCCCAGTGAAAAATTCTGTCTCTGTCTCTCCCACACTGACAAATTTACAAAGCGTCCCTGTAGTTTAGTTGACTCCTGTGCTTGAGATAGATATGATGAAGGCTCCCTGAAGCTTCGGTCGTGACATATTTGGAGCGCAAGAGATGAGGAGATTGGTGAACACTGAATTCATAAATTTTAGCAGCCCGATAGTGACTCAGCTGTTCAGGTCAGAGTCAAAGAGCAGGAACAATTTTTAATTTTAAACTTGATTTAAAAAGCTAAAGCTAAAGCTGTAGCTAAATTGCAAGGACACGCTTGTCATCGTATACCCAGCATTATGCTGAAGTTTGTATGCTCAAAAATACAGTATTCACAGAAAGAACTCACAGAAGACGGATTACAATCGTTCCAAATACTAGGGTAAATAAACGGCAAATAAAATGAAAAACAAGAAAAATGGAAATAGTGGTTCAATGCTGAATATGCATCTTTTTATGTATCTCTAGTGATAATCTTCAATGAATCTATCGTTTATTGTGTTAGAAAGTACGTTAACAGAAGTTGTTCCACCACTGGTCTACACTCCCGCTCCACTCACTCCCTGCAGAGTTGCTTTACTCTCTGCATCACTGCTGCCTCAACAGAGTCCAACAGATACAACAAATTCTCCCTCTTATTCTCAAGTTGCAACATCATCTCCTACGGATGCCTGACGATTTTGAATGAGCAATATACTGTATATTTTGTACAGAAACAGCAGAGAGGACATTAAAACTTAACATACTGTAATGTAGCTTTAAAAATGTTTCCTCAGAAGTGTTTCAGTTTGGTCTTTCAATATCCACTTGTGGCCACTAAAGCGTGGTTAAGGAATGTTTAAGGTTACACAACTAAGAACCATATACTCAAAAGAGAAAACACCTTTTTGATCTCTGTGGAACAGCGGAACAAGCTATAAATAGACACCAACATATTACCTTATATAGTTGAAATGGAGAGAAAATCAACATTAAGATCTAATTGGAGTCTTGTTTGTAGCCACCTGACACATAAGTTCAATATGTATATGTATTATGTCAGTTGTTTGGTTCTGAGCAGTTAGAAAACAGTGATTTTAGCAGAGCCTTTTTTATTTGGCTGAAAAAAACTGACTGCTTTCGCTGGAAACAGTGCTGATGAGAGCCACTAAACTGAATCAAAACAGTGCAGTTGGAGGCAGTAAAACCAAACAGGTAGCTAAAGACACTAAAACGCTCCATAGAGCAAAGGAAACCGCACACAAGGTTGGTAATTTAATATGGGTTTGTCACAACACATTTAACCTTACACATAGTCAGTAAAAGTCACATAGCTTTAAAGTTGGGAAAAATCATAGTCATAGTTAAATTATAACAGTGTACTTGTAAGAGACCGGATGGAAACCTGAGCCTCCAGGAAATTCATTATACATCCATCCACCCCTGTGACCTCTGCAAACCGTACTTTTTGCAAAGTTACGTGAACATCGTATGGCTGCACCGTGCCTGATTCAGCTCTGAATGTTGCCACTAAAAAGTCAAGGGAATGTAATTCATAGGTGGCATGGGTTGTGTGTTCCTTCTTCAAACCTTGTTATCAGGAAATTACACTCAATTTGTATAGGCTTTGATTAGAGTTTTTCATGTTAATTGTCGGTGCCATATACAGTCGCTTCAACACAGTGACCTATTTTCTTTGTCATATTGAATAATGAAGTGGATATGATGTTGGATCGGTTTGGTGTCATCACACAGAAATAGAAGTTTTTTTTTTAATTCATTAATCAATTATCCAAGATGTCTAGTCAACAATGAATGAGGCTTGAAAATTTGTGTTCTGGGTGACGTCTCTACTACATTTTTCCTTCTCTAACCTAAACCATTGCAAAATCAAATTTTAAGTTTGTTTTTTTCCTTGGATTGCTTGCATTCGTTTTCCAACATATTGCATCAAACATTGCCTACACCTTCAAGAAATACACTCTTTTTTTTTAGAAGATATGGGTTCTGCCTGATGGTTTTCTACAGCAACTAAATAAGTAAATAAAAAAAACCAAACCTTGCATCCAGAATGCCTCCCCCAGCAGATGCAGACTAAACAAGACTAGGTCGAAACCTAGTACATATATGGCTGTACCACCCTTTATTTGTTTGCTTCTCTCCTACTCTCAGTGGTCACATATACAGTAATTTAATACAGCCAAATTCCCAATAAAGCTGTTCTTATTTTAATGTTTTCCTGTTTCTGTTAGACAATGGAACAAGTATGAAATAGTGACATATATAGTGATAGTAAAATCCAGATCTTATATCTGTGACACCGTCTGACGAAATCACCACACACACAAGTTAATGAAAACAGCTGTGCTGTGATTTTCGGCTATAATTACCTGTAAAATTATCTCTCAGAGAGAAAGTTAGAAGCTGAGTCACATCTGTGTCAGCTGCTGTGAAGTCAATTTAGGGGAAGCCCAACTTTGTGCTCGAAGGGCAATACTGGCGACTCTCTTCTACGGAAAATAGCAAAGGTTTTTCCAAAAAGTTGCGAGATTTGTTGCTTCGTTTTTTTGTGAAAAAAAAGTTGCTAAAGGGGTCTAAAAAGTCAGTAAAACTGTCGGCGACACTGCCTGTAATCGCCCCCTGATGATTTAATAGAAGCTGTTTACGCCAATACATTTTTTTGAAAGAGCAACGGCCAATGAGGAAACTCCAACACTTAGCCAGCAGACCAAAAGCGTAATTTTATCACTCATCGACATTAGCGTTTACATAGCTGGTCCCGCTGTTGCAGTCCAGTCAGATACATATACAAGCAAAGTTGAGAGTTGCTGATACAAGTCCCCTTCACCAGGACTGTATATACAATCTATCCTGGACTACTTGTTGCTCTGTGCTAATCAGTATTACACGAACAATCTGTATGTTGTCAGCAAACAGTTAACAATACATGTGACTTTACACCGTCGCTTTGGATGTTCAGCAAATGTACGTGAATGAATTAACAAAATTCAACGTTTCCTAGGAAGGAATTGAGTGAGACATGCATATAATTAATTGTTAGTGTGTGTCACCTAGAATTGCTCCTCTAGACCTCTCGGTATGCCTAAGACCACAGCTGAACTCACATATTAGCCATGCTAGCCAGATGTAGCTGCTAATATTTAAGATAACTGGCAATATAATCACAAAAATATTGGTGTACAGAAACACTTTATTTTACTTGCTTATTTTACTCGCTCAGTTTGCACCAGTGATACTGCAGCATGTTGACTAGATTTTGGCTGATATTACCAGGCAACTGGAGCACAAATATTACCAGCTGTATACCTGTCAACACCTGGAAGCTCTATCTTCATCATCATAGCTAGATGTTAAACATTTGTTCACAGAATTCAACCCAGAGCCAGAATCATGAGGCAAAACAGGTGTGGGAATAACGGTCCATACTAAGTGGGCATACAGCTGGCAAAAGAAAGGCAAAGAACTCCAAAGGGATGAGGCTCACTCAGATGTTCCCCTCAGATGTTCATCAGAACAGGTGTGTGGGAGCAAAACAGAACTAGGCAGAAAGTTACGACAACATAGACAATCAGCAGCAACAACTGGCAGCAAAGGAGCTCTCCTCTATTAGTCCCAGTATTTATACTGAGACTAATTGCTGATGAGTAGCAGCCGGGTGGCCAGGTGACTGGGTCAGGCGATGAGAAGGAACGGGAAACCCAGTGGTGGTAGACGGTGGACAGGTGAGGAACTGCAGGTGGAAAGCAACAGTTGAGGGTGGTGTGCAGAACGGTGGAATTACTGAAAGGAGCTACAAGCAGAGGAGGGAGGAGAATTATAAATGAGAGAAAAGACAAATGGCATCTTGGGCAAGAAGCAGGAACAAAATGCCATGAAGTGGATTAATTATATAATCTTGTTACATTCACATGAATATATTCACATAATGAAACTTGCTGTGATTCAAATTTTATTATGACAACATTTGAGAAAATTGCTAAAATATTGTGCAACAATGGCTCTCTATTGCATTAAGTGTCCCAGTAAACTGTTCCACTGAGCCAGTATGCGCCACATCAGGAACCTGACAGTAGACACCTAAATTGAATCTGGCAGTTATTAAAGTAATTAATTTCACTGGTGCTCTTCCTGCTGAATGTTAAAATGTGCCATGAAAAAGGACTATGGCAGATTTCTTTCTAATGTTTCCAACAGGAGAGGATGAGACCATCGTCAACCAGTCTCACAGTGTAGTTTTTCCATCATCTGCTGATGTCAGAACATGTTAGATGAAAGGTTTTGCAGGTGGCTACTGTGATGAAGGATAAACACACTTATCCTTGTTTACCAGGTGCATATTCGGTATATTTATTCTTTTGTAGTACAGAGCAGTAACAAGCACAAATGTTTCAGCTGGTGCCTTTCTGAATGTGCAGGCTTGTCATTGAAACCTCTTTTTAACAGTGATACATGCCTTGAATAATAGTGTCATTTGAGTCATGCCTCTACAATTGACAACATTAAGGACAATAATGGGTGAAGTGTTCCTTTAAGGGTGCATAATTGGAAGGGAGGTGGCCTGGAACAGAGAAAATCTGCCAGAGGCATTTTGGGATTTTTGGAAATCTTAAAATGAATGTTCTTTTTTCTTTACAAGAATTAATTCAGCAAAGATAGAAGGTTGGTTTATGAAAGTAATTACTGTAGCATTTCAGCATATTGTGCCAGGCTTTTAAACGTCTGGAAATGGATTTGGATTTAAAATATTTAACCTATTAATCTCTTTGCGGGTTGGTTATCCCCTTGAATAAAGTATATACAGTAGTGTATTGGGATGTGGAAATGGATCTCTAACATCAAAGTTAAGAATTCTAAGATTTTTACATCGCACATGTGGAGTCTTGGAAAGGTTGATCCCTGTTGTTTAAGAAACTATCGATTTTGGGCTCATATAGTGATTTATGTGAAAGCCACAATACATATAACAAACATTTGTCCCGATATAACACTGCGCTGTATATCTCAGCAGGGTACTCCTCCATTCATCTGTGGAGTAATTGCCACCACAGGAAATTGTTCCTTCACCCCCTAATGTGTAACATCATTCTTTAAATTTAAATATCCTATTACAATTCAATAGATGAAGAGAAAAGGGATGAGCATCAGAAAGAAATGCACTGGACCTGCCTGGGAATACTAAACAGATTATATATATGCACAGGGGCCAGCACACCTCGGAGAATAGAGAAGTATGGATTTGCCTAGACTCTGTCTTTGGCATTTTAATCCAGGATGGAGATTAAAGCAGTAATCCACCTCCATTTCAAATAATTTGACACATACTGTATAACGTGTCTTCATCAGTGCAGGTTTGGTCTTAACATCATTCGGAGAGTTTTAATAATATTGTGTAGATAAATTTATATTGAAGGACAAATGCAATGCACAGCCTTTCAATTTCCAGGAAACAAGATCCTTGGTATAATTTTGGAGAAGGAGGAGTGGATTTGCGTTTTATGTTTATGATTTAAAGAGGTCGCCTTGATGTGCTCAGTATGTATGTATGTTTAAGGCATACGCAATAATTTTGGTGCTCCCGGCGTTACTGTTGTGACCAATTGCAGACTCATCCCAAAAAAATTCCCTGCTGCACAAATGAAGATGACACTGAATGTTTTAGAGTAAGGCGTTTTGGATTATTGTATTTGAGCTTTTCTTTGAGCTCCAATCTTTAGTCCCTTTGGGCAAAACATACACATGTACCAAGAATTAAGGAGGAAAGACTATGGCTATGAATAAAGGGAACAAATGTTGAAAGCTTAATATAGGAAATGTTGTTGACGTTAGACAGTTCTTCAGCACACTTTGTAGGTCCAATGTCAATGTTTAGTGCTAATGCAGGAAGCAGCATGCCCCTAGATTTAGCCAGGAAAAGTGGATGTCATCTGACTTTTTTGTATGCAGGAGTCCAACAATTAATTGCCTTTTCTTTTTGTATCATAATCACAATCTCCTCTTAACCTTTACCAAGCAGTTCAGTTGAACTTAACCAAACCTTAACCACAGTTGAGTTTCCAAAACCAGAATCTTTTCTATAACCTTAACATGAAACATAATTGCCATTGTAGCTGATACCAAATATTAAAAATGTTGGCGTTTACTACACATTCTGTCTGGTTATATTGTTGGCCAGTGGGAGATGGGACACAAACTCAGCCTAGGACAAGCACTTGTCTGTTGGTCGAACAGCTCCAGAAAACCCCTTTAACTGTTTGTGTGTAACTTTCCCAAACCACGCCCACTTACCACAGCGATTTGTGAGGCCATTCGTGAGGATGTGTGGAAGCAAATCGGGTTTTAACTTCACCCTTAAGCTCTCTTTTTTTCAGCCATTGCACAGCTATTTCTGTCACTTTTCATGTGTACAGACAAGTGCAACACTATGAATACCATCCAGGAGAGATGGCTCAACAATATAAAAAAATATGTCCACATTTATTGATTATCACGTCTTGCTCTTCTCTATGACAGCCTTTTATTGTGCCCCATTGGAAACAGCTACTGAATATTTTTGTCTTCAGACATGGTTGGAAAACACGTTGTATAAACTGCATTGACTAGCATAGCCTAGCCCATATCTTCCACTAGTTCTTGCTTAGGCACTGAACCTAAACATACTGTTAAGTCTCCACTGTGAGGACCAAACATCTGAGCAGTTGCATATAGCCTTTGGTCCTAGGAAGCTAACTCTTTCAGCTCCATCAATCACAATCCGTCATTTTCTATTTTTAAAATATTGTAAATGTACAGGATGCTATGTGTAAGACAGCACTGAAGTTGGCAGCTAGACTGACAGCACTGGAGTTGTTATGGAGCTAGGCTGACCACTTTGTACTGAGCTGTGATAAACAATCCTGTCTTATCTAACCCTGGCTAAGCAAGTGCATTTACAAAAAAATGTTGTTGTGTTCCATCATACAGCTGCAAAAAGATCCACAAACAACCTCAACTACGGTTTTGATATCCAAAATGAACACCCCAGGTTAACATGGCTGACAGGTTCCAAGGCTTTGGCCGCTCAGACAAAACAGATTGACTTGTGGACGTGTCAGCCATCACTTGCCGCGGTGAAGATGGTACTGCCTGTGGGATATCAGCCAGAAAATACGGTACTGTATTGATCACTGTAGGGAAATTCTCTTTTCAATTCTTCAGATCTATATATCTATCTATCTAGAAAGAGGTATTATGGAAAGAAAGTATTATTTTCTTTATTGTCTGCCAGAAAGGACACTTTGGGGTAAATCTTTCCTCTGTGATAGCCTCAGGCATTCGGGTTCTCACCGCTATCTCCATCTTTATAATCCTGCCTTATTCAAATGGTAACTTTTTGCCAAATGTTGACATGTTTTATTAAATCCTCATGTCTCTGGATCCACTTGGCACGCATCATGGAGTTGGATGAGACACCGTCACGAAAAAACAATCACATTTTTAGACAGGAATTGAAATTAGACTGAAATTAGACTCGGACCAATTTCAGCTAATCTCATTTATGATTTTCAGAATTCAAGTTTTAATGCCACTGAATATATTTTTAATGGTCGACATGTTTAAGTGTTTGAGAAGAATTACTAAAAAGTACCTTTGCTTAAAAAATCATGCCTAAATGATTCTGGAAAGAAAAGCGTGAGTGCTTTTAGCAATATCCAGATTATTCAAGTATGCACTAAACATTCATTTAATAATAAGCATTAGCACACTGGAATAATTTGCAGTGGTTCATGGCCTCTTTATTTAACATACTCAAGTTCAGTTGTGCATATATTGTGGACGCTATGTAGATTGTTGCCCTTATCATTACTTTTAAGAGTAGCAAATCCATGTGCATAAAATGAGCTGGCTTTTCTGTTCCAAGTTAATGACTTGTTATCAACAGCTACAGAACAATGGAGATGATACATTTCATCCATTCTTCAGTGTTTCATTATATGCTTCCTATATAGTTAATGAATCAATTTAACCAGCCTTTAATCCAATAAATCACTATGGGTGTAAAGCCAGTCGTGGGCAACAGTGAACTGGCTAAAAAAATTTAAGTGAGGCTTTCAAATTTACGTCATGGTTAATTTTTCAGCTGATAGTGACAATACATTGATATTTTGAACAAAAAATATAGCCCCTGCAATTTTTTTGAGTGTGCAGCTTTCATCACTTAAACTCAAGCCACACAGGGGAAGGAAAAACCAACATAAAAGTGTCTTAGTAAGGTGTTGGGTCACCACGTGCCTTGGCAGTGATTCTACAAGTCTCTGGAAGTCTACTGGACGGATGAACAGCGTTCTTACAAAAGATGTTCCCTCATTTGTTGTTTTGATGATGGTGGTGGAGTGCACTGCCTAACACGTCGGTCCAAAATCTCCCATAAGTGTTCAGTTGAGTTGAGATCTGGTGACTGTGAAGGCCATCGCATATGATTCACATAATTTTCATACTCATCCAACCATTCAGTGACCCCTCGTTTCCTGTGTGGTGGCATCTGCATTTGCTATGTTTTTTCAACTCATTTACTCAGATTTTTCCTTTAATTTGTCACCCGTTAGTAAGCGGACTTTTTTTTTTTTCACTCTGTGTGCCATCTTCAGCTTAGACAAAAGCCAATGGTCAAAGTTTTCAAGAGGATTACAGGCAGACTTTGTCAAACAACCCAGGACAAGGAAATCACTTTCACTAATCCCACTCTCTGATGTGTGCCCCACAAAATGTCCCTTTCATCAGGAATAATTGAACATTGAGAAGACTACTGTGCTGGAGTCATTTCCTATGCCCTTAGCCTTCTGACTTTCAAAGTCTCTTGTCTCTCTGTGCTGTCTCAGATTTGGAAAATATTTTGTCATTGCCCCAATGCTGTATCTTGAGTGATCCCCCTTACATGCTTCAGGATGTAGCCTACAATTTTCTGTATCCGTCCAAATCTAGAAAGGTATATTAAATTTGCGTCTGATGGCTACTTACATGATATTGTGCTACATGTCCCAGAAAGAAAGCATTGTCACCAGCTGATAATCCATGTTGAGGACTTGGAAAGACACAAACAGCATTGTTCTTGTAACATTATTGCAGTGTAGAGCTAGTATTATACATTTTTGGTAGCTTAGCTTACATATTTGTTCACATTTTTCAAATGCTTTTAATGCTAAAAGAGTAAAATCTTTTAGGATGAAAACTAATCAATGCATTTAGTAAACATAATGCTAAATTGGCTAGGGTTGCAGGAGTGTAACTTTCCCAAATACAGTAAAGAGCAAGAATGCGCAGAAAATGTTAGCCTAAACTCTGATAGCATCCAGGACCACTTTCCGTTTAACGCTTGGTTACTACTCTAAGTAGTAAGCTAGTTAGCTTTGGAGGCTAAAGATTGCAGCTTACATTAGAGAAAACACACAGTTTAATCAATTCCATACACTTTTGCTCACTGTGTTTTTTGGAAAGGCTAAAAAAAAACCCACCACCACCCAAACTCTTACAACAGCTCTATGCACACTGCTTAGACCTGTGGAGAAATCCAAAGCTTGACAGAGCCGCCAGGCCTGGTTACGGTTGCTAAACTTTGAATGGACAATCACTGTTTGGGGACGAGATTTAGTCGTCAGTTCCTTAAAAATGTCAAACTAAAGTCTCACCTGTGTGGCTCAACTCCATAAATATCCCTTAATTGTGGGCAAATAGTGTATTTAGCCATAAAAAAAGGACCCCCTTCGAATCCTAACTGTAAATTCTTAGTAGCAAACTCACATACTGTGAATCTAATCCTCTGTGAATAGACTGGCCTCCTGCTACTGGACTTTACTCTGACTAAAATTCAACAAGATATTTCCGTTTAATCTAGAGTAGCTCAATTCAGCATTACCTGGATGGAAACCACAATTTCAAAGTGTTCCATCCCAAACTAAGTTAGCAAAATGTCAATGTGGCTTTGGGTATTGTTCATGCATTTACAAGGAAGGACAGGGTGTTAAAGTTTATACATTTGGGCTTGTTGTTTTGTCTTGTTTCCCCAGCAGCAGGGAGTTCTCAGACCCTGCCATCTTCACACGTGGTTTAGCCTGGGGCACTTTAAACCCCCTCCACGTCACACAAACATGCACACACATAGACACACACACACACACACTCGCCTCCCTTTTCCTCTCTCTCTCAGGTCTCTCTTTTTCTGTGTCTGTCACTCTCTCTCTCTCTTTGTCTGTCTCCACTTCTTTCTCTCACCTTCTTTCTTCCCCTGTTCAGTGTTCAGTTAGTGAATCCCTCAAGTCTATACCAGACCACTTCCTTTGACACACATAGCAAAAGCCTGTCTGTCAGCTCCTGCACTGACAGGATGAGGCCAAGCTTGCCCACAAATTGTGTGGGTGTACGTGAGTGTACAGTACGTAAGACTGTGCTGTGTGAATACAGCAACTCCTTGCATGCTTTTGCATGCATGTGATGTCATGTAAGTGGAGGTGGCCATACTCACTGTCAAATCCCTTTGGCAGGTTTGTATGGCAAGAGTCCAAAACACATGCAGTGGTTGGAGCACCATTTTGCATTGGAATTAGTTGAATTGTTTGTAAAATAGCTACCATTGTGATTGGTCTAACGTATACATGTTTGTTTTTTCATTTATTGCCTTTTTTTTTTTTTTTCATTGTAAAAGTAGATGCATGACCATCATGTTATGTATCACAGGCCTGGGTGGGGCCAACAGATGTAACCAGAACATTTCAGTCACTCAGGTATTCATTCAGTTTGTTATGTTGAAGAAATAGGCGATTTTCTTAGCCACTGGTTCCGCAAGCTAAATTACAACAACACAACTGATTGCAGTTGCATTTTCCTCATATAGTTTCCGGCCACCAGAGGCAGCACCGGGCGCACAGATATTGAGCAGTCAGGGGGGATGAGCAAGGATTAGATCCTGTGCTCAATTTTACAAGGTTTGTATTGACTTTAAGAAAAATCATCCTTCTCTGTTGGAGTCCGTTATGTTTTTTGCCTTTTTACAGCAGCCTGACACTGAGGTTTCCACCCTATGTAATCCACTTCTAAATCACTAAGAAGACTGCTCGTGGTGAGTTTGTATGTTTAATATCCTTCCCACAGCAAATTTTATGAATGCCTGAATGAAAAAAATGTTTAGGTTCCATCTGTTAGTTCTCAAGGTGTGTGACTCATAGTGTGACAGATGGACATGATGGAACAATGGCAATGCAGCAAAACAAGCTGATTAACCCTCAGTTTTAGCTTCTGTGTATTTGTGTTTATAATTACCTTGTGGTGTGTTGTTTGCGACGTATTTCATCACAAGAAATTGTTGTTTTCTTTATCTGTAATGTACCCCTAAATAAAGAACAAAGTTTGCTCGACTATACATGCGGTAACACTGAATTTGAGTCGGTGAGAATGTGATTCAAATGTTGCAGTCAAAGAAAGAATATGGAGATTATGCAGATGATGAACTAATTATTTATCAAAGTAGAAAGTGGATCAAAGCATTGACTTCAGTCTGCCATGGGTGGGCATTTTCAAAAGCAACTGAGATATTTTCTCTAAAGACAGTAACCACATTTACTATCCTAAGTCTCTTTTGCAGTGTATGAGTATGCACTGTGAGATCATATTGTCGAAGGACAGATAGAATTTACAAATGAGCCACAAGGTGATTGTTTACTACCGTTGCACCTTCACGACAAAAAACTTGAGAAAAGAGGTGAGCCTGGACAAATTGCCTGGGCGACTTTGCTGTTCTCTTCAAGGGCATTTGCTCCATCCTTACCTCCTCGTCTCTGCAGGCTTGACTGGCGCAATGGAACAAAAACATTGACACCTTGTTCCAACAAATGAGAAATGACAAATGCATAAATCATTCAGGCTCTGTCGCGTAGAGATATCAGTTTGACACAGTCTCAAGCTGCTTGATGCTCCACTGATGAAAACTTCCACAGAAGCCCACGGAAGGCTCATGTCACCACTGATGTGTTAAATGGTCAGTGCTGTTGTGCAAACCTCGAACCTACGTCATCTTAAAACCCGTGATGATGTACGATGCCAGTGTGGACATGTATGTTGCCGCAGATTTGACCACACCCTGCAATTTTTCAAACTGAAGCACTCCTGCATCTCACCTGAGGACATTATTAGTCTGGTCAATATAATTTGAAAATAAATATACAAATGTTAAATCAATGCATTGATGTACGAATAAGTGAGTAATTCAATTTCTTTTGCATTACAGCCTCGTTGCGACTATATTGCTACCGATATTGTGCTTGACCTCAACGGTGAAAGAGATGTTGTCTATGTCAGAGGTTAGTGTTCCTCTGTGACCTGAAACAATATTTGAGATTTCCAGGGAGAGTTTCTTATTGAATGAAGATACATAACGGCGCTGAAGCTTAGATATTGTAAATACCAACCCAAAGTGCTTCAGTATTTACTCTTTGCTGAAATAACAAGATGAAGATACACAAAACTTTACTAAACCTGAAAATATAATGTTTAATTTGATCAAAAGGGCAATTTCTTACAGTTTCATAAACTTGGAAATCAAGGCTGTATGGAACGCAATTACTGTAAATTCACAGGCTTGCATTTCTTCAGAAGTTACTGTATTTCCCAACAAGAACAGTATTCCACAGATGCTCTAATCTATCTTCGAGCCCATCCAATTATCTATTTAGCCAAACGTATAATTACTTGTCTGTGTGCCAAGAGTGTTTATTAGGATTCCTTACACACAAATTAAATTGCCCCATAAACAATTTAGGAGCCATTAGAGCATCTCGAGAAATTATTCACTTAATGAGGGGGCGGGATGGGAATCTTGAGATGAGGAGGCAGGGGCTTGTAGCGAATACGCAGCATCCAGTGACATTGGGGAAATAGACAATTAGATCTTGGCAAGCTAAACTGCTATACACTATCATGATGGCTTGTTTGAGATCAATACAATGAGCTACATGTAGCAAGTTGTAACAGATTTTTCATAGAAACAGATGGGGAAAAAAAAACATCCCTTGTGCTGTTTGTGAATGAGAGAGCTAGGATGCGGTTTTAAAAGGAAAACAGGGAGTGAGAGCACACTGCATCCCTCTAGTGTTATCAAACGGGCAACTGCCCGACGTCTTGTTGAGGTTGGTTCACGACGCCTCCGGAAGGGTAAACAGTGGGTCTGTGAGTGGAATGATTAATCTGTGTAGCAGCTGTCCCTCATATATGATGACTGATTTACCCACTCACTTACTTTACAGTTGTAGATCTGCAACACAGATATTTGGACAAAAAAATTGCCTCTGGAAAAACACAGTCAGTACTGGAAGAAGTACTCAGATCCTTTACTTAAATAAATCAATGCAATAAGGTAAAAACTCAATTTCAAATAATGGTACTGCATTAAAACTCATACGTAAGTAAAATTACAGAAGTATTATCACTTTCAAAAGTATTCATTCTGCAGAAAAAAGGCCTCCATGAGAGACATACTGTATATATGGCATCATTAGATTATTAATACTGATGCATCAACGTGTATGGGAACTTCATAATTGGTTGAGGTTGAGCTAGTTTTAACTTCTTTGTGAAAATGTGGGATCATTTTACATTGAACAGCTATTTGAATTAAGCTATCTGAGAAATTTAGAGGGGGAAATCTCTTTGGTAGAACTGCTAACAACTTGCTGTATAGAAATCTGAAATGTGACAATGGGTCCCAACCTTACGCCGTTTTTTTGTGAGCTGCCACAAGCCGAAATGGTTGAACACCACTTGTTTAATCTTCAGAAATGTAGTGTAGCTTATAAACTCATCATATGGTTTTAATGTGAAATCTTAACCTGCAGAGTAAAGAAATATAACATAGCATAGAATGTAAATACTAACGTAAAGTACCTCAAATTTGACTTAAGTGCAGTACTTGAGAACATTTATTTAGTTACTTTCCACCACTGAACCCAATGAAAATTTCATTGTGTTTGTTTAGTTTACTAGGCAATGGCTGCAGTTCCCTGCTACCCTTTGAAAGTGCATTACCATAATTGTAATATTTAAATTGTATGCTTTTGTATGATTTCTTATGTGAAAGCCAACTGTACAGAACAGTATCGTTTTCTTAACTTCTTCCAAACAAACCCTGAAGAACGAAACTTTGACCACAAGAGGTACTGTCATAACTTATTCACTAGCAAGTGAGGACTCGTGTTTTGACACCTAACTTCAAAGTATCTGGATTCTATTTTATGTTGGCATTGGAGGAAAGTCAAAAGGATGCCAAATGCAAAATCCGTCACCGAGGTCAAAGCTACTTCCCAAGATGACAGAGGGGTCGACAGATTCATTGTCAGTGCAGAGATACAATGCCACCTGTCCCTGAAATCCTGTTCTAAGCATTAGCTTTGTCTTTTCTATCCGGCATGACCAGCTCTCTTTTCTCTTTAGCTTCTCTTTCATCTGTTATTTAATGGAGGGATTGCCAACATGAAAGACATGACCACTTTGCCTTTCATCGCAGTGACATCATCCCTCTGACTATACCTGAGAACTTGTCTCGTTAAAGGGGAATGCTGCACATTACGAGGAAAAAATCCTATGTATCATCGCTGTTGTTTAGGGGACTTTAATTAAAACCCTGTCAAGACATAAGGGTTTGGGGATATCATCAGGGAACCTAAAGCTGCTGCAGACTCCCTGTTGAACAGCTGCTGCTTTTGAAAATCAATTGGTGACAGGATGTTTGTTTCTGTATTTCCAAATGGATTATTATTGGATTTTAAATGCAAATGAGCTTTTTTCTGTAATATTGTTCTTGTTTTGATCTAGTTTTGGGTCCTATTTGGGTCCTTATTTGTCAATGTTCATAACTGTCACCGGTTACTATAACATTATACTCCCCAAAGTCCTCCCACAGATCTGGGAACACGTTTCATCGCTACCACGAAGTCTTACATGTCATGAAACGCAAGCAATCAGACAATGAGTCAAGGCGCAAACAAGCCAACAGTTTAGCCAGATTATCTAAATTATCAGCATTTACAACCCAGAAGCAAATGAATTTTTCTTCCGTTGTACAGATGTGTGAATGATGATGATCGCTTGGACCCTCTAAATGACAGGCTGAGGACATCTAACCTGAAGTGATAATGTATATTTATTAGATTTGAAATAATTAAAGGGTAGGTTCACATATTTTCAAGTCTCTCTTAAAGTAATGCTTACATGCCCCTTTGTACTGGTCATTGACAACATTTTTGGTCACTAGAAGGCATTTTTACATAGAATGACGGCTGTCAATTTTGACCCTCATCTTTTACATTGGAATCACCTCGGCAAGGAATTTCTTCTTGGTCAGTATGGACAGGAGGAATGACCAGAGCGACCAGTAACATTTACATAATTTATGGACATTGAGTATTGCATTCAGATAAACTTCAAATAATGTGGAACTATCTTTTAAATAATCACATTCTTATTTCATTGGAATGGAGGGCATTTTCTATTCACACCTCTACAGTAGTTGAGCTTTGACTGCTTCTTCCTCAGCTCCCCCCTGCTGTTTCCTCAATACCGCCGCAGTATCAGTTTCAGTACCAAGCAGGATCCTTTTTACCAGATGATTATCTAAACTCTGCAGTTCATCTTATCCGGATGCTGATAAAAACCTTTAGGACCCGGCATATTTTTAATGGTACTTGTAAGGTAAGGCATCCACGAGCCACAGAATCTGAGGTAATTCACATTTTGTCTTGAGCTATCCGTGTGCTCGACAGAGAGAGAGGGAGAGGGTGTTTCCGATTGCATCATTAGAACAATATGCATCCTGTAAATGTCATTAATAACAAGACTCAGACATGGAGTAACATTAGTGGTTTCGCTTATGATTTGAACCAAACATACTGACGCGAATCCCTTGAACTGATGCACTGATTGTAACAGAAGCTTTCGTTATTTTACTGAAGTTGTAATGCCTCACTGTGTTGTAAAGACATTACACCTCTCAGTGTGCTTGACCTATTTCCCCAGCCTTTTTTGCTCAATCCCTCCCTCTGTACAGCTCAGGCTACAGAGGACAGGTAATCCCATTGACACTAGCAGAGACTGATGTAGTGCACCTGGGATCTGGTTATCTTGTCCTATCTTGGAAGTGGATAAAGTTGGTAGCAAACCAGCAGGGTTCTTGTAAGACTTATAGGGCTGTCATAGATCACTGACTACTGTTCAGCTAAGCGAGCATTAAACTGGCCGTAATTTGGGGATAAAATTGCATGGCAGAGTTTAATGATGCTGCTGATTAGGGCTACAGTCATGCTAAAGGTGCAGTGATGTTGTTTTGGAACTGACAGAAATTCAAGGCAGAAGATTGCTGTTGGTATTTATGGAATCACTGTGCCACAGATGAAGAGACGAACTTGATTATATCCTTCGACAACGCAGTATGAATCATAGCATCCTGTATAATTTATAGATTGTGTACTTTATTTGGGTAGAAGAGTCAAAACTAAAGCGTGTGAAATAATGTTTTGTGCTCTTGCTTTCTAAGAAAACCTGTGAATTAACAAACTAAAAAGAAGTCTGCACAAAACAGTTCACCAATCTGACTGGTGCAGGCTGCTGCATTAAAAAACAAAGATGAGAAAAAATATAAAACGTACTCTGAGCAGGGTCAATAAAGTGAAACAGCTAAACATAAACACATTTAAATATTGATGGAGGATGTGAATCTCCTGGGAGGGAAAGCAGAGGGGGCTTCTGGTGCCTCGGCGTCTCTCTGAGCTGCAGCGAGGCACAGGGAGCTACTGCAGCCGTAACAAATATGAGCTATTGAATGCAGTGCCTATCGTTGCTGGGCCTCAAGGTGATTAACTCATTTTTTACTCATTTTAAAACATAATGTGCACTTTGTTTTATCACAGTAGTGCAACTCAATCCGTGCAAGAGCTGTCCACTCATTCAATTAATCGATTTTGCTGTCTTCAGCCATTCTCTCCTGTGTGCTCTCTCTATCCCGTGCAGTCTCTCCTCCTCTACGACCTCTCTGCGGGCTCTCGGGAGCAGCTGAATGGTCATAGTGAGGCCCAGCAG
The DNA here is from genome assembly GCF_016859285.1 of Xiphias gladius. NCBI lineage: Eukaryota > Metazoa > Chordata > Actinopteri > Istiophoriformes > Xiphiidae > Xiphias > Xiphias gladius. Next base: position 21,073,091 of record NC_053413.1, on the reverse strand, counting down.
GTATTTAGGCTTTCAGCGGCTCAGGATAATGTGCATCTAGTGCATGAAGCTAAAAATGTAGCTACTCAGGCCTCCTTAATTCATTTAGCGAAGCCCAAGGAGGCTGTGCGCTGGATCTGCAAAATCCATCAGCCGGCGGAGAGAGTTCCGACGCAAGTACAGCAAACAAGCTGCCTCCAAGAAGCCGAGATGAGTGTGTGGAAGAGTTTTAATCCTCTGTCACAATGGCTGCTTCCCATCAGATGAGGACTGATAAGAAACATAGCCTGATTTATTGTGAGGGTACATAACAGGAAAGAAAAGGTAGAGGTGTTGATTAGTTTCAATACTATCAGATCCAATCTATTTTGTCTGGCTTTGGTGGTGAATTTCACTGGTTTGGGAGCTTTTTTCTGATGGTTATTTTTTCTCTGCTACAGTCAAGCAGGTTGCCTCTTTGTTCTGGGGTTGTGCAGGAGATGCTCATATTTCTTGCCAAGGAAACCAGGGCAACCACCTCCTGACAACTCCCTCGACTCCTCTTGGCTTATAGAGTCAGACAGCGAACACATGCATACACACAGGCACACGCCAACACATACTGTAGGTGGTTACAGACAACTAAGAGGAGGAAACACATTCACAACCGCATGCATAAAGATGCTGGCAGAAGGAGGGATAGGGAGTTAGCCAGACACAGACAAATGCGCCGTAAGAGCAAGTCTTGTGTTACTGTTTGTCGTTATTAATCACACAATCCCATTACCTTTAAAAAATGTCTCTCCGTCAATATGACAAAAAATCTCTGTACCATTTAAAATGCAACACAGATTTATAAAGTTCCTTCTAAAAAAAAAATATTTTATGCTCAACTTGCTTTTGTTCAATTCACAACTTCTAGCATGGTGGGCTTTATTAAAAATTGATTGAGGCTTGTCTACCCAGATGTATTTGCTCTGCATTAAAGAAAATGTCATCTGGAAACTTTATGCATTCACACTCTCACACCAAATTTTCTCTTGTGGCGACAGAGGTATTGAGGCCTGCCTTTGACTGATGTGCTGTGGCACGAGTTGTCTTCGGCTGAGATGAGGACTGCAGAGGGTTTTGACAGTGTTCACTCCAAATATCCTGCTCCAAGTGGAGCTGATCAGAATAGACGCCTCTCTCAGCACTGCTAGGCGAGTTCCACATCACAGTCTGTCACCACTGACAAAAAGTGGGGACTGCAGTTGGATGCTCACTTTACAACATGGTGATGGCCTGCAACATCTTGTTAAACTCTCAACTATGTCAGTTTTTCTGTTCTTGCCAGGCTTTAAGTATAGGGCTGGGCTTGTTGTACCCGAAATCCATCTTGATTCCGGGGAAAATATCACACACATCTTTCCATCAGAAGCAAATTGTGACATTAATACCGCCGTTTGTTGCTCTATTACTTACTCTAACTCTCCCAGACAAAATATTAGAAATGACTTTTCTACCTATGGTGAAGTGGAACCTGGAGGCATTGAGGTACAGTCATTTAAAAATACCCCAGAACGCAGAATAGAGCTCGCTTGAAGGTTTTCAGCTAAGTGTTTGCTCAATAAAAAAGTTTTCTGTTCTGTTATATATGACCTTGATACATAATATATTGGACTTTGTCAGACGATTTTCAACTCTTGCTCCATCAGTTTACTTGAAATATTCTAACATACCTCACGGCCTTACAATCGATTTTCCACTCCTGTGTCGCAGTTCTACTCCAAAAAGTTATATATCCACTTTAAAAAAAACATATCCCCTAAAATCTACCAGTGGATATCGAGCATCACCGTTTTCTCAATACTGAATTAAGATATCCAAGATCACATTAATGAGTAACTTAACACCAGGCTGAAAAGCAGTGTTTCATTACCCTCTCCGGTTGAAAGTTTCACCTCACCTCATCTGTAACCACATCCAACAGTGATCCACTCACACTCCTTATACACGTCCAAATCACTGCAGCAAGGCGAGAAAGGTTAGTTTGTGGTTTGTTTTTTTTTCTTTCTCTGTTGCGCACTTAATTGATTTGATTGAATTGATTGATTTTATTAATTACTTTCAAGGCTCTGAGTTACACATTTAAACCGTGCCAATAAAGATGAAAACTGTAACTTTCTGCATGTGTTGTGAAAGTTTTACGAGGAGCTGATCATCATTTTTCAGTAGCAGAGTACAAAGACTGTTGAAGGCCAAAGTGAATGAGCCCGTTTTACAATGTTCTACCATACAAATGGAAAAATTGAAAAACATTTAAAAAGCGGTACCAGCTTGAGGCAACCAAAGAGGTGGGTTGTTGCAGTTTAAGTACCTTTACCCGGTTGCATGCATCATTCCCTGTCATCGAGAATTTTTGTCTTTTCTTTGCGTGCTTTTTTTCTTTTGCTGGATTTAGTTAGACCATCTAAAATTCACATCAGCCATAAAAAACTTTTCTGCAGCCATCAAAGTCTCCTTTCTCTAAATACAACCAGAAGGTAACTCACAAAGTACATGCTGCATTCCTGCCGAGCCCTCTGGTGATAATAGCCTCGCAACTTTCAGGTACTAACAATAGACGGTGTGAATTAGTAAAAGTTAAGGAAGGACAGAACAAGTCATTTGGGTAATAGGACCTTGTAATAATCTCATTAAAACGAGGGAGGTGAGCACAGGGACGAGACCATTATCCCAGTCCTTTCCCCACATTAGAGGTATTAATTACTTTAGTTTTGCGGTGCTTTTCTCATCAGCACCTTGATTGAGATTCTGTGTCAGTGTTTAGCGGCTGCGCGGGATGGCCAGAGAGAACTCCCATCAACGCTCAGGTGAAGTGAAATCTCAGACTGATGGAGCTTTCCCTGGCGACGCGGAAACATGGCTAATGGCCTTGCTCAGGGCCTGCCTGGGCGTAGCTTGTCGATACAATTCCCTTCCGCTTTTCCCACATGCCAGTTCCCATCTGGAGCCAATTCATGAACTGAGAGGGTGTGTACCTTTCCCACGAGGTCACCGCCTGTTTTCGCATAACACTTAGCCCCAGTCCTCCTCTCCACATCCCCTCTAGTTCTCTCTCCTCTCGCTCCACTGAGCTTCTGTTCATTGTGACAGGCCATACAGTGCAGTGCATTACAGTGAGTCAATGTCCTCTTTACTGTAAGGGCTTTATTTCGCTTTATTTCTAAGAAAGTGACAAAAGTGCTGCTATGGGGCCAATGAAGACAGCTAAAGCACCACTCCACTTTATATGTTTTATGCAGAATGTGAACAAATGTGAACACTATTTCCAAGATGTGCCATAAAGACAAAGTGAAATAAAAAATACATTTTCCAAGTTCTTATTTTGTGTTCCTGCACATAAAATAATGCTTTCTTGGTATATGTCAAGTATATGTAAATAAAGCATTTCTACATATATCATATATATACGTTTATATATATATTTATATATGTGTATATATATATCCCTCCCATTCCAAGTCATGTAAACATTTACAAATTTTTGATGACTTAAGGTGCAGTGGCACCAGATTTTGTTCCCCATTCATTTCCATGTAGATGAGGTGAAACACACCGTATTTGTGTCTAATTGCGAATTCGATGGGCCCTTTCATTTCATGCAGAATTCAATTTGAGTAAACGTTGACATGCAAAATCACAAGGATCTCCAATTTCCAGTCAGTTTCAGCATAAAAATGGGATTGATCTCTCATTCGGGAAACTTATAGAAGAGTAATTGCTGAAAAATGCAAACAGCATAACAGAAGTGATGCTTCAAGTAATCAGATCTAATCACTGAATCTTAAAATACTATGTTTTACTTGGAAATATGTCATATTATGGAAGCTAAATTGAAAGGTTTTTCACGATAGGTTTGTGAAGGTACTTTGTATCCATAATCTATATTGTGTTGAGCTGGGAACAACTCTTTCAAGAAATTTCAAGAAGGGATTTATATACTAGATACATAGCAACTTTTAATTACCTTATTTTTTAAATACAGATTTAAGACATTATGAAATGATGTTTTAAGTATTTTTCTTGGACAACTTTACTGGCATTTATATTTTCACGTGTGGCAGTTGCACACATATTGTTTGTTGGACCAGAGGGACCCAGCATTCTACTGGTTCCTCTTATCCGTTCCATGACTGCATTTACCCGCTACTTCAGGTGCAAATCACTACCAACCCTGATGGCTGCATTAAAATCAAGCAAGGCTCTGGCTCCACAATTTAGAATAAATGGGTTAAACAAATTGTTTTAAAGATATCCAAAAACTATTTGACCACAGCAGATAAACGTAGCTTCCCTGTCAGTTGTCCAAATAATAAAGCAGTAAAAGAGGCTGAGCTGCTTTAACAAACTTCATTAAGAAAAAAAAAAAAAAAAAGTTTAGCTAATTTCAGAGTGGCTCCGCTTGTGATCCGCCCAAACATAGCATGTATGATAAAAACAAAAACTTTGTAAGCTGCCACAAGTCAAGTGCTGAACAGCAGGAAGCTGTCAGACATCCCGGCTGAGGGGGTTATGGTTTCCACTCACCCAGTCGCAGTGCATATTCATTCACGCTGCTGCGCTCTGGTTCACCGCTGAACTGTTCAACTGTGTCTCAAGGGTGAGCATCAGACAGGCATAATTTCAAGGCCATGCACTGTTGCTCTCATTACTATTCGGAGCCATATTTACCTGTTTAGCTGAGGAAAGAAAGAGTGAACAGGTAAGACAGAAGTAAGTGTTTGATTAATTTAAAACTACGGGGACTTGTTTTATATTGTGACTTAGAACCTTAAAATGATGGTCTGTCATTTTTGACTACAAAATAAACAATGTATGGAAAACATCTTTTTCCAACCGACTCTTTCCAGGGTCCAGAGGCCTGAGCATATGACAGTATCCATTGGGCAGAAAACAGAGAAATCCTGGACGGGCTCCCAGTTCATCACAAGGCTAAAAAACACACATGCTCACACCTTTGAGTCTCCACTTGACCGGACATGTATAACTTTAGAGAGAGGAGGAAAACCAGTAGATACAGTGAAAACACATGCAAATACAAAGAAAACACACAAAAGATTGACGGCTACATTTTGTAATCCTGACTCCTTGAACACCGGTGGGTCATATAACGTTGCTCTGTCTGTTCAGCTTCTTGTCTTCACCGCTCAGTGTTCTGAAAATTTGCATGTACTGTACCTGTTCAGCCAACGAGGGTGAACACAAACAGCTCGGTATAAGGGTCGCGCGCTCCCTAATTCTCATTTGTTTTGAGCTGGTGGAGTATTGGGATGGCAGGAAAGCCGATGGCTTTCAGAGTCTGGTTTTAGACAGTCTGGTTACAATGCACTATAATTATTCTGTTTTTACACATACAGTGGGGTCCAAAAGCTTGAGACCGCTTTTTCGGTGTGATCTCCGACTTTTGGACCCCACTGTACATAGTAGTGTAATTTTGCAAGAGACCCACCATGTAAGTGGTCACATAAGGCTGCCACTCTACCGCTCACTCCAACCACCGGTTCCCAGCCTTTTGGGCTTGTGACCCCCTAAACAAAGCAGTGTCTATTCATCGCCCCTTGTCGGCATATTCCGATTAGATGTAAACTGCTTAACCAAAAAATTATTTTCTCCCCTGTTTTACTTAAATATATACTGGAGGCCAAACAAGGTAAAATTAACCAGAAATTCACAAGAAAAAAAAAAAAAAAAAAAAATATATATATATATATACATATATATATATATATATGTATATTGGGAAGTTGCTGCTTTTCCAGTGCATATGCCAAAGAAGTTTTTTCTCTTCCAGGTTTGCTTTCGTGTTTTGCAGCTCAACACATCAAAAACAATCAGCCACAACATTAAAAGGTGCTATTTGTAATGTTTCTCAGCCACTGAGTGTAGTTTGTCGCCGGTAGCAAGTGGTCGATTATTATCGCTTGCCAAGAGCTTCAGCCATTGTTGCGTTTACAATACAAGAGGTTATAACACAACCTTTGAGCAGCGCTACTTCTCCAGGGCAGACTGGAGGTCATAGTGACTCGCTATCAGAAAGTGATTAGCATGCCAGCTTAGGCAAAAGAAAAGAAGTGATATAAAAGTTAACATTGGCGTTGCTTTCCACCACTGGAGACGGCTCTTGGCGGGTAAAGGAGTGAAGTTCGATGCTGAACTCGCAACATTTCTTCCAGACGAATAAGTAAACAGCTGTTAATGCTGAAGTTGATTATGTAGCAATAGCAAAACTCCTTTAAAACTAGTTACTGGTTTTATTGTTGTGGCTGAATGGTATATATATATATATATATGTACCATTCAGCTGCAACAATAAAACCAGTAAGTGGCTGGTTTTATAGTTTTGAAATTTCACAATAACAATGTGTTTGTGTCCTGTCAACAGTTTTAATGTCTCTGTTCAGGCCTTTCGGGCTATAGGGGAGTACCTAGCTCTCTTAATACACCCATGCTGTAGATCCGAAGAGCTTCTCAGCAGGGGGCAAGAGAGCGGCAATGTTTTTGCTTAAAGCACACAACTCAATAACTGTCACTTTACAGGAAGTTGACCAGTTCACATATTTCTTCTGCCAAGCAGAAAGTAGGCAGCCCAGCTGACATAGGGCTGGTGTCAGTGCACTGCATCATATAAGACAAAAGCGCCAATCTTTCATACCCACAGGTCTCTCCCCAGAGCACAGAGGACTGTACCTGACACACACCAACCATCAGGGTGATATTCCACTTCCCACGTACTTTTGCCTCTCGGCAAAGGTGGTGAAGACGTACAGTATATCACACAAGGTTTTATACAGTGTGCGCCACCGTGGGCCCAGGCATCTGTCTCTCACGCCCACAGGTCTCTTCTTGGCCCACAGGTCTGTTCCACATCATCCCGGCTCAGGCAGCAAATGCCACCCACCAGCTATCCCAGCTGCCAAACAGTGGGTGGTGGGAAGCAAAATAGGCCGGTATATGAAGTACAGCGGCACCCCAAAACAAAAATCCGCCTCACAGACACATCCTGTACACAGACCAGGTCTACGCCTGGTGAAGTATGGAACTCTGGGAGATACCCTGACTGTCATTTGTGAACATTACTTACAATATGTACACACAAAATTATAGCAGTGTAACATAAAACAAGCTTGCTGTATTTACCTAATGGGCACACCTCAATGCAATTTCTGGCCCATGCAAAGTTTTTGGAAACCAAGACAAATGACATTGCTGGTTGCAAAGTAGGGAAAATTTCACCCACCAAGCCTTCTAATAAATACATACCATGTCACAGTGTATTTGCGGGCCAGTGTAAACAGCGTCTTTTGTGTCTTTGTGCCGTATATTACAATCCACGTATGAAATGGGAACTGCCTGTGAACTTCCCAGAGCACTCCTTGAACACAAGAATGGAGCTGCCTATTAACATCACCCGCAGGCAAATCCTTTGCCAATCTCTCTCTACTTTCCTTTGTGGAACTACACCATTTATGATGCAAAATCCAATTATAGAAGGCAGAAGCTTGTCAAGGGCGATGAGCTCTGGTGACCCCTGACCCCCGAGGTCAATTTTTTGGTGCCTACGTCTTAATTTCCAGAACATTGCAGCCGATCACTGTTCCTGGGACGGTCTGTCATTCAACCAACTTTCTCATACTAGTCACGCAGGATAAAAAGTTGATTTCCTGCACGCTGTCAGCACTTTCAGAGTTTAGAGATACAATGTATCAATCACCTGACTTTCGTCAGGCCTCAAAATTCACATGATGAAACAACAGTTATATTATATTATATATCTCTTCCGAGAGCACCTCCTCTCCTAACACCATAACATGCCTCACTCGCACGTACTGCACTGGGCAATTCTCCTCGCACTTTGTCCTATCGAACAGACTTGTGCGTAGTGTTTGTGCTTACTTCAAGGTGTCCGACTGTACAAGTGGTGTTCCTCACTTGTGAGTCACTGTGGACAAAAGTGTCTGCCGAATGAGTAAATGTAAATGTAATATTTAAAAGCTTTTATTTGAAATATTGACTTGAATTTATTTGTAATATTAGACTATTTACCTCATATTTCTTTATGAGTAGCTGATTTTGTGTCAGTGTGTTTAATAGTAGAATTCTCAAACATGCAATTTTTTTTTTTTTTTAAGATTGTGAGGATCTTTCCAGTTTGGAAATGAGACTTGGACAGGTTATTGCCCAGTCTGCCAATCCCTTATTTAATTCTCCCTTACTTATTTTGCACTGCCAGTGTAATCCCTTTTTTTCTATATCTTTTCCACCTTTTAGTTGTATTCTATGGACCTTTACATATATCTTTTTTTATCATGTTATGGACTTTTTTTTAAATCAATTGTTGATGCTGTAGTTGTCTCAAGTATTGGAGATTTGGCTTCCTTTTTGATTGGTATGTGCAGCCTGTGGCTCTAGTATAAAGATTTGCCTGTTGAAGGTCAGCAATTGAAACTGTGTTTTTAGTAAACCCAGTGCTTACTGCATGTTTCAGTATTTTGATGATTTTACCAACATTTTTGGCAGGCCTTGCCAATATGCAGACGCCGGTAAGTAGAACTTAGAAACTCAGAATGCAATGAGGCCTGTTGATACTAGAGATTCTCATCCCCTACCACCATTTCATCCATGGAGGAAGAAAGAAATAGTAGTGAGTCTTCAGTGAGTTACCGCTGTTCTCCTGGTCAGTTCACCTGCAGCTCACTTAAGGCAGAGCAGCCAAATATTCAGACTGCTGCTCAAACACCATAACAGAGGTAGGCCCTTCTCTGCCAGTGGTGATGTGCTTAGCACTAAGTCAGACGGACATAGCGGATGAGACACCTGGGAAGAAGAGGAGCAAGGCTGCATAGAGTCTGGAAATGTGATCCTTTATAGTCAGGGCCTTTGTCCTCCTGGTGTCACTGCAGAAAAACTAGAAGAGCCAAATGTCCATCCAGGTGAAATCAACAACAAGCGAGTGATGACGACCCGATACCTTGTTGACATCGGCACAATAATGTGGAATCATAACTTTGCTATGGCATAGTGTACGTCTCTGAGTGTGAGTAATGTAATTTCTGATCCTCACAAACAAAAGCAATCCACAACTTCAAGCCTAGCAAACCATTCAAACATACGCAGTGGCTTTTCATGTGAAATGGAAAGGGTGGCTCCTCATATCCCACCATACCTGGCACTGCTGCTTCTCTCTGCCTGCCAGCCTCTCTGAGGTAGGAGGAATATTACATGGGTCCTTTTTTAATGTTCTTTGTAAATCCTGTGGGGAAAATACCCAAGCCCGGTCACCAGCGTTTGTGACAGATGGAAAACCTTTCCAAGGGGATTATGATGCCCTAGACTTGCTCTCCTTCTCATTTCTTTTAAAGCCCAGGTATCAGTTATCTGTCAACCAAGCCCTAGATTGCCTTGACAGAGATGCACATGTCTCGGTTCGCTCCTCGCCGGAGAGCGGATGAAATTCGCTGTTATGACCTCTCTGTCTCTGTCATTCACAGCTGTCAGGCAACACAATGACATGATGGCGACATTTGAAATGCACTCTAATAGTACCCTGTTGGGCCTTGTTACCACAATCACCCCTAGACCAAGAAGAGGGTTTATAGTCTATCACTGGTGTGCCACATTCACAATTGCCCCTCCAAATGGGATTAACTTTTAAGTACACATCTGGTATGACACAGTTTGAGGGGAAATTGATGAACTGCTCCATTAAAGTGGATATGGGTGACTTTTCTTTTATTGAGATTTAATGTAACGTTGGGAAAGGGTGGTTCTAGCCTGTGAATTCAGGCTGTTGTCAGCATGTCAAAGGTGGCCTGTAGCGAAACCTGAAAAACAATAGCAATCTCAGAAAAACACCCTTAACAGCAAGTTAAGTTTTTACGGTTTAGCTTAAACATCATATACATTTGTTTTTATCTTGTCATAAAATACATACAAAAAACAATAAAACATGTACCAAGTACATTTACTCAAGTACTATGCTACAGTGAAATTTTGAGGTACGAATATTTAAGTATTTCCATTATATGGTATTTTGTATTTCTAAACTACATTCTGAGAGGGAAATTACTCAGATGTAGTAACTTTCCAGATTGAAATTTTATACATATAAAAAGAAACACTTTGGCGTTTTTTTTAAATATGTTTTGACCACCACTTAGTGGTCTCACACTTTTGGACCCCACTGTATAAACAGAAATATTAACAAACTAACCCTTTCATATATAATAATATGGACTAAATAAAGAGTTTATATGCAGGATTTATATTGAAGGAGTGGCAAATTGTTATTCATGTAAATGACTTGAATCTTCCATCACTGGATTCAATACAGTAAATAAATTCAAAAAGAAAACAAATTTCGAAAAATGGGGAAATATAATAAAATTTTAAGAAATAAAACAAAATTGAAGCATTGCACAGGTCAAAACACTCAAAGTTAAAATAACCTATGTCTATTGTCTTCATCTCAGTCAGGAAGTATTTTCTTTCTGTTTTTGCTGCTGACCGTTAATTAATATACAAGCGCCCCTGTCCACTGAAAATATGTTCTTGTTTTTGTGCTAATCCATGTCTGTTTCTTCCTCTTACTGTACACACACACACATACTGTTGTACTGTGTACACACAAAGACTTTCATACTCATTAAATGTTGGAAAAACAGAAATTATGTTCTGTAGCACAGACAAAAACTCATAATATGAGCTTTATCTGTTCACTCTACATAACTCTCGGACATATTCAACAAAATTGTGTTCACAAGTTCAATATTCATAGCCCTAAAAACAGACCTGATGGGCACATTATTAATTCATGGATTGATTGTTAAGGATTTGTAATTTCTTAAGAATTGATAAAATTCCACTTGGGAATATTTTTTATGTTTTTACTGAATAAAGTCACAAAGTTCGGTTTTGACCATAAGCACAGCAGATCTTAAAGTGTGGTACGATTCAAATATTTAAATTTTTTTTTTAATATATTGTGATTCTGCTCCCGCTTGGTGCCGTAAACAAGACTAAGAGTCTGCAGTCATGCTAGCAGCTCTGTGCGGCTGTGCTTCAGCACAGCAGTGCTTTGAGCTACACACTAATGTCAGCATTCTGACACGTTAGCAATGACACTGCTCACATGCTGGTGTTTAGGAGGCATAATGCTTGTCATGTTCACCATGCTTAGTGTAGCGTGCTAGCATGTGTATATATTTGTTAATTAGCACTGAACATAAATCACCACCTAGGCTGATGGGAATGTCTGTAGTTTTGCAGCTGTTTATGTCCTAAACAAAAGTAACCAAGCACAACTAAAATACTAAACTCGATGATGATGCTAGACGAAGAGTTAAATTGAGAAGCAACTTCATGGCGATCGACCTAGTAGTTGTTGAGACATTTCCGAAACTTCATGGTGGCACTAGAGGAAAGGTCAGAGAATCACCAAAGTCTGTAGATTTCATCCTATGAGGACAATAAATATCTGTAGAAACTTGAATTGCAATCCATCCAATCGTTTATGAGGTATTCCAGTCTGGACCAATGTGGTGGACCGACATATTGCCATCCAAAGCTACCACTGCTTATAATGTCTAAAGATTGTGCTGCACAAAAAAGCAGTGCGTCCCATTTTTGAATGTTTGAATTTATCCAAGGGGTTTAAAAAAAATCCATAATTTCACTTTCTGTGACACATAAGCAGGAAAAAATAGTGGATACACGTAACGCCTTGAACGCCAAGCCTTGACCCAGGAGGTTAGGAGACACAATTCAATGGGTGATTGAATTGAAAAAAAAAAAAAAAAAATCTTTAATGGAAGCTGTTCTTGTAAGCACTCGCTTTTCGTGTAACATGATAATCCCACCTGTTGCCAGACACTAATTCTAGACTACCCACATTATTAGAAAGAAACAAAGCCTGAAGGAAGCTCATTTCCATATGTTTGCCCCCGTGTCCCTGGAGTGACTGAGAGTGGAGACTGTATGCTATATATATTCATTGTCTACAGCTTCACCAGGGGTATGGATATCCTCCCTTACATCTCTGACATTCATTTAAATGACATTCACTGCTTCAGCTGCATCAAACCTCCAAGGTCCATTATTTTCTGCTCTCCCATTTAGATCCCAAGTAAGACAAAGAGAAGTATCCACGAGGAACTGCTTAAATAGCTCATTTGAAAAAGAGAAAAGTCTCAGTGCACAGGACCGTCATTTACAAGTTTACTCTGTTGAACTGTATAGGTAATAAATACTCTAGTTTAAAGATAAAAGAGCAACAGCAAACCATACCCCGTCACTCCCGAGGAGACACTAAAGCATCATATTTGCCCAAATTAAATAAGCAGTTTCGGGAAACACATTTATTCGCTGTATTGCCAAGAGTGAGATGAGAGCATCAACGACAGTCTCGTGTCTCGAGTGTCCAAGCACTGTGCTGTTTGTTTTCAACATAGATGGACACATAGCAAGCCCCTGAACACTCATAACATCACCTATTTATGAGTATTTTACATCAATATTTCATTACTACATTCCTAAATGGAACTATTCCTAATTGGAGCAAAATGGAGCATGCAAAGATTTACTGGGATTGGTAGCTGTTTTTTTTTTTTTGGCTCTTGATGTTCTTGATGTTCCATCAAGAGCCACTGTGTAGGATTCAAAGGGATAGTTTTAGTATCTACCCTGGCTCTGTCCAAAGTTCAAAAATATGCCTATCAACATTTCTAAAGCTAACTAAACAACGGCAATTTATTCAATTTGTGCAAAAAGATAAATGTTAAAAGTTTGGGGCATTAGGGCGCATTAGCTGCAATTACTGTTTCTTTGCAAACATCTGTTTATCATCCTTGAGACCATATGGTGAAGACAAGGCACCTGGAAATCACTATGTCCATTTGTTGTTTGCCAAGAGATCTGACAAAACTTACAAACTTAGAAACCACAAATTGTTACTTTTACATTTTTTTCTGTGTGGATTAACCAAACAAGATACAACCACATATCTAAGAAGCTCTGATGGGCATATGTTTTTTTTTAACTTTGGGCAGAGTCAGGCTAGCTGTTTCCCTGTGTTTCTAGTCTTTATGCAAGCTAAGATAATCATCTCTTAGCTCCGGCTCCATACTTAAGGCACATACATTAGAGGGGTAGTAATGTTCTTGTCTCACTCTTAACAAGGAAGGGAATGAATGCATTTCACAATTGTTCCTTTAAATTTAGGTTTTAGGTTCGGTCTGTTTTTTTTTTTTCCCTTTTCAAGAGAAATACAAAACTGTTCAAACTGAAAGTTTGGATCTGGAATCATTAGAACTTACTCTTCCTTTGGACGTCTTGGTATTAAAGTCTTAAATATTTAAATGGTTAACTCTTCCTTTCATTTGAAGCTGCCATCAAGGGAAAATTTTGCTGTGCATGTTTAATTTATTTTCATAACTGGTTATAGCCAGACATAGCCAACATACTCTGTGTCTTTGAATATGCTTCTGAATGGAATATATTCTTGAAGAATTTTTTACATTTTTTCCTTGATGCCAGCATCTAATTGAAAAATAATGATCAAGATTTTTTTTAAATCTCAGATTATCTGATGATTGCACCAAAACAAATTTGATTTTAAATTGACTTCTAAAAATGAAGTCTTTTAACTGACCAAACTTTAAAAACAGGGGGGAAAAAGGGAAGCAGTGGGGAGGGTAGGCTTCAGAGACATGGATGTAATTTTGCTAAGTGAGTCATCAAAGATAGCCATTTAATCCCAGATCTGTCCCAAACAGGAACAGAGAACTCTTTTGATCAGGAAATGAGGCCAACACTGGGCCTCGAGAGAAATACCCAATTCCATTTTGGGGATTGAAGTCAATTCAGGGAATGAAAAGATCACAAAATATCTATTTGTCAAATGCAAAGCCTGTGGTTATCTAATTAAGTAATATATATACACAAAAGAGACTATTGCCTCACATTGGCCATGTCTCCAGGAGGAATTTTTTAGAAATTCAAATTTTATTCACATTTTAGCCATCGAAAGATAAAAAGAACAACCTGCCAGCCAGTTCCTCAAGAGGCATCCAGTACAATAATACAATAGGTAAATGTAGGGATTCAGTAGGAGTGCAAATTATGTTCGTTATTCAACCACCAGAATCTGTGCCCTGGTGAATACATAGATGCAGATGGCTGTTTATGTTTTTGTGTCATTGTAAACATGTTTTATGCCATTCACTGTGATGCAACCACAACTCTCTCACACGCAGAAATTTCACAGCTTCGACTGCTGTTTTCCATTATTGAATAGAAAGAGAGAAAAACTGCAGGTGGTTGGCATTTAATATTTAAGAGGTTTCACTGGATTCCAGCACCTGCCTTGCATGCTGAAGAAGGATTTCTCAGTAGACCAGGCCCGTGGACCCCGTGGCCTCCACGCCAGCCTCCATTCCACCAGACCGCCTTCCCTGCCCTCCCAGCCACCTAACATATCTCTCAACCCATCCCTGTCCTCACCACAAATCCCGGTCTGCACCCAAACAATTCGCCTTCATGCTTTATTCATTTTCCATAACATGAACATCACAAGTAAGTCTCTGTCTGTCAGCCACTCTTCGGATTCTGGGATTAATGTACATCCCCACAAACAAAGAGGATTCAGTAGTGGATGATAATGTATAGGTGCTATTTGCATTGTAATATAAATTCATTAGATCTGTCTATATCCAAGAGACGGCTGCCTATTTCATCACTGATGTGATGTTTTGTTTCTTTGCTTCCTCCAGATGAGGGGTGGAGATAGAAGTGTCCTTGTTCATCTGGAGAAATGTTTATCATGATTCCAATGCACTCCTTTCTTTTCTGACAAATCAGCTGCAACACTTTTAGACCAGCACTTGGGAGGAGATATGCTGGCACATTCCCTTAGGACTCCCAATTCTGAAGCCTCTCAGTTTTTTGTCCTCTCCAAGGCTCTCAACAGGGAGGGATGCAATGTTTTATGTTTAAAATGAAAAGAGGTGTCATGAGGCGTCACTAAATGCATGGGGACTGTGTTTGATTGCTTTGCCGTGGTATGAGGGGCTGTTCTCGTGTCTGTTTGGTGCCTATCACTTGCTGCCGGTTTGCCTCATCATAAATAATGCAGTCTCCACCCTGCCCACCCAACAAACACCAAAATGAAGACAGCCTGCATTGCAGATTCTCAGAATGAGAAAGGTTACTTCAAGGAGCACAGCGAACCCTGAACGAGGAAAAAACAGGAAACATTTGATGAGGATACAACCGTTTGAGGGCGGTGTTTACAAATATGTGTATTCTTGTTAGAATGATGTGTGTGTGTGTGTGTGTGTGTGTGTGTGCGTGTGTGTGTTGGTGTCAGCGTGCTTGTATGCACATGTGTCTGCTTGTGTGGGTGGAATAAATAAAGGTACCATATATATATCAGGGGTAGTATGGAGAGAGAACAGAGCACTCGATGGGTGAATACGTACGCCTGTAAAATACAGTAGCTCTATCTCCCAAAATATCATGTTTTTGGGGGAGATAAGATTGGCAGAAAAAAATTCGTGATGACAGTTATCTTCCACATAAAAGTCAGCTCAAGCAATGCTCCAAAAAAAAAACTACTTATGGCTGAGACATTCCAACAATCGAAAATCTGCTTCCACTCTGCTTTTAATCACCTGAGTTTCTGATGAAATATCTTTGCTCAAGGCATGTCAATACCTCTTAATCCTGAGAGTAAAGACAAACCAACTGTTGTCTGACTGCAGCATACCAATGAATGGCTGAATGTATTAAGAGATGCGGTAATAAATGTTGGTGATCCAAACACTCGTGTGTTTCTCAATTTCTAATAAGTCTTTGTGCCTGCGGTTATAAATGTTAGTGGGTCATAATAAAGGGTAATGAGTATGGCCATCTAATAAACCATCATTTCAGCAGTTCTAAACGTTAATAGAGACATTAATAAAGGGTCACAGGTTTCTCGCTTTCTAATAAGTCATTTGCAAAAGTTAGGAAGTCATCTTCAATTATGATTGTTAATACATCATTAATAGAAGGTTCTTACAACAGTCAATCAAGTCTGAGAATGTAGATGTTAATAAAATGTCAGTAAATTTGTTCAAGAATAAATGCAGTCCCCTTCTAAGATGGTACAATAATTGGTTTATGAAACTATAGACCAAGCAAAAAGATACAAAGAGGACTGAAAGGAGGAGGAGGAGCAACGGCTGACAGATTATTCACAACCTGGCAAACAAAAAAATTGGTTTTATTGATGAGTAATAACTGATCTATAAAGGATAAGAAAACTATTTGTTTACCATTGTTAAAAAAATTAACTACAACCTATAAAACCTATAAAGAGTGCCTCAATAGAAACGGCTACAGATAGATGAAGTATACAGAGGGATAGGATTGGGCCATATGGACAAAATCTCCTGTCATGGTTTATGTAATTGTATATTGTGATATAAATCAATATGGGATTCAGTACATTTTCTGGAAGATCAATTTAGAAAACTGTTTAAAGATTAATTAACTACACATTAACATCTGTCCATTGAATTAAGGCATTTCATCACACAGATACCAAAGTCATTTAAAAATCTAATTTTCCCATAAAGCAGACCTGCTCATTCATTTGCATTGCCCCACAATGGACTCATACATCTAGAGATATTAAAGGGATAGGCGGTATAGCAAAATCTCTTTTTATAACTAAATACAGTACCCTACAGCAGGGTAAAACTGATATGAATACAGCATTCTGCTACCTCAGGTCTACTCTTGATTTGCTGCTGCTCTCAATTTTTTGTATTGTGAGACAAAAAGATGAGAGTTGACTGAAACACATTAAAAAAAACGGCAGTTTGTTTTATCCTTTCCCATATGATACAAACATTTCACTTCTAGAAGCACTTAGATTTCATTGACATCCAAATATATTTCAATGATTGGCCAGGAAGTTGAGGAACACAAGTCCGTTAGATGCAGAGTAGATCCTTCGTCAGGAAACTCCTCAAGTGGTGATTTTACGTAATAAAACGGATGAATGAATTGCCGTGGAATACGTATGTACATTATGTCTTGAAATCATTGTAGTGGTCTTTGGACCTGGTCTCACCTCCAACTCAACTGGATTTGTTCAGAAAATTGACTTGACAAATAAGGTTGCCTGGACTCCATTCCTTAGGCCACGGAAGCCATTCTAGATAATTTGTGACTCCTATATAATGTGCAGCAGTTTCTTTTAGATTTATTTATAAATAATAATGTCTTGCCACGTTTGGTGTTTGAAGACTGGCAGGATCATAATCCATGAAAGCAACGGTAAACCAATTTTTCTACCGTTGTCATTTCGAAGTGAAACGACAGCAGTTTAGGGGAGGTAGTGGGAGCGGGAGGTTTGTTATTCCTTGAGCCGGCTGGAGTTTCTGAAGATGTGATCTCTGATACTACGGCAGCTTTAGTGACTGAGTTCAGTTTATGAGAAGCGAGAGTCCCTGTGGTTTTCACCGTCCCAATATGTTACCCTCAGTGAACGGTAGATTAGACACGGGTGAGTGAATGCTTAGTTGAGCATTTACGCTCGCAAATGAAGATAGTGGGCTTTATTTTACAGTCAGCGCTAACCCACTGAATCAATATTCTCTTAGTGCACCTAAACATTAACAACCAGTCTCCACATCACAATATGTTACCCTCAATCAAAAGTAGATTAGGTGGAGGTCAAAGACTACCTTGTCGGCTGCCAATGGCCCATGTTGGAAATAATGAACCGCTCAGAACATGACAGACACAAATAGCATGATATATGAGAGTAACAGGCTCAGCACAGACTGTGCAGGCTTAATTGACAGTAAGGTGATTAATATGGCAGAACACAAGAAAACTCCAATCAATTAATAGTTTCAGGTTTGTGGGACAACAGCCACACGGCACTCCCTGTAAAATAGAGAGATGCATGTAGTAGTCGCGAATAGAGCATAATGAATGGCTGCTAGGAATTTCAATTAATGACAATGGCAACATTTGTCTGTGCTAAACCGTGTTAACATGCGCCCAGCGTTGGTCGGTTACACTCTGTTGACTGTCTCCTGAGTGCCTCCACAAGACATATTCTGCACTACCGTTCTCTGTAATACAATCCAATTTATAGATAATTGATTCTGGGATATATTCCATCTAAGTCTGCCTTCTGGTAAGTATGCCAGTGGTCACACAACTACTGAAAATCTTCAAGACATGAATTTCGAGCCAAGAAACAGTATCTTGGCCTGATTCGTCCTATTGATTTTCTTTTTTATTCCCTCTGACAAAAAAGATGTGATTTAATAAACTTTACAATATGCTCCAACAACTGACACCACTGTTTCCCAGAAATCCGGCATTAAACCTCACCAAATGTCATCCTGGCAAAAATCAAGCCACCGAGCAATTAAAGTGTTATGGTCAGCACGTACACACTAGTATAAACCCACCGTACTGTTGGCTGCAGAATGTTTATCAGCATGTCAATCCGCCAGAAATCTTGCAAGGAAATCTCCGCTCTCCTCTGCACCAGATAAAAAGTCTAAACCTTGTCAAGACACAGCCAAGGAACCTCAGGGAATATGTGGACTTTTTGGCATGCCATACCTAATAAATGTCAAGAGGCTTGCATGGCTTTGTAGATGTGTGAATTAGAGCTATCGGAATCAACGCTTTACTGTTTAAAATAAGATAGCAAAAGCAAAAACACGGCAAAGGCTCCTCCAGTCTATTAGCTAGTAGAGTTTTCTGTTTTTTTTCTTACTCACCTCCAAAGCCAGCACTGTGTTTTTTCTCACTTTAAAGCCTGTTTTGCGACACCTCAAGCACTTTGATTTTTTCATTATGAATACAATTTTCATTCAAGGTCATCTTGTCATAAACATTTAAATAAGCCTGTGGCAGGTATATGCTATCCACAGAACATATAGCCACAATTAAACGCTTTAGTAGCATCATTTCATCTGTCTATTGAAGTAAGAGGGCAGGAAATAATCTGAACGTGTCAATTGGCATATCGTTCAGATGGGAATAGTTCACAGTTGTCACCTCATTAGAGTTTAAATTTTAGCTTTATCCTAAAAGGACGCTTTTATCACCTCTCAAATATTAGGGGCTGCTGATGAACTGATTTGTTGTTACGGTTAAAAATGACTCGTGCCATCCATCATGTTGTGAAATGTAGCTCAGCTCCCGGAGAGGTTGGCTTGTAGCCCACCGCCCTCAAGGCAAGAGATGCCAGGCTCCAGCTGCTTATATGCCCTGGTTTCGGTGCAGCTGAGGTGTCAGCCGCTTGCTCACATACCTGGCAAAAGAACTGAAATGTGCCTCCCACACAATAAGACTTTTGATTCCTGATTCCACGAGTGCAAGGAGGAAAGTCTTGCCTATCTATCCATCTATTTATCTAGATGGTAATTCTACTCTGATGATGTGTACAAAAAAACCCCATTCATCCCTATGTAACATTTTAAATGGACTCACTAGTGAATAAGCTACTCAATATTCCATGTTACTTTGTCTTCAAATTGGATTTGGTTCTATCAGAGGTTTTCCTTTGCCATTCTTGCTAAAAAAGCCAAGTCAGTGTGCTTTAATGGGTGTTTGTGTGTATAGACTGGAAATGTTGCGAGCTTTCAAGCACAGGGTTGTTTGTTTCACATAGAGGTTGATCCACAAATGGCACCTGAGACTTAAAAGTACATTAATATCACAACCCTTCAGTCACCGTTTGGTAAAACTGTTGCACGTATCATTTTTACATCAGTAAATTGTTCGTACATATATAATACGTTAGTGTCATTATGTTTAATGGAGTAAAACATAATTGAGATTTAATGAGATTGCCGGCCTTTTCCAGCACTACGTTACATGGTGTGCCAATTAAAATTGAAGAGAATTGCTTTACAACACTAAACTAGAAGTGAGTAACTGAGGAATCCAGTGCAAAAGAAGATATACACAGAGGCTTTGAAAGGCCCAGTAATTCTGTAAAACATGAAACCACCGTGAAAAAGTCCAAAGAGATGCCAGTAATTACAGAGAAATAAAAAGTCGAGGCACGGTCTCTGCAACAGGAAACAACAGGGTTCACAGGTAATGTTGTTGAAATTTGGAGAAACAGTTGCTCCAGCAACACCACTAGTGTTACCCTGTTATTCAAATGGAATTGCCAATTCATTTCACTTCCTATGTTCGGCCTGATTTTGTGTTCATGTTTCCATTTCCAGTGGAGAGGGTGACTGCATTCTCTCAGGCAGCTGCGTGAGCTATGGTGACACAAACTACTCTGATTTTTGACAGTTTTGCTGAGAAATTCCAGCAAATTGAACTTCAACCTCAAATACACTGACTTCCACAACAGACATCTAAGGGGATTAAAGAACTGACGAGACTAGAGGTTGTGATGGCAGCAACTGGACAGGACAATTAAGGTAAAAGCTTGTTGCTTTGTTTTGCCCTAAAGAATCAGTAGCAAACCGATTTAACGGTTGTCATTTCCGTATAGCTGTGTCAATCCCATCCACAAAACACCATTTTTCTATCGCTGTTTTTCACAGATTTAGCTATGAAGCTAACCAGCTACATAAAAAGATGGCATCACTATTTTAATACAGTGTACCAAGCTCTGATTGGTCGGCTATTTCTCAGACCAGGGGAAACTACCGCAGGAGACTGCAACGCTAGACCAGTCTCCGTCGCCGAACAAATCGGCGATGTAAGCAGTGCAGGCTACGCCAGTGACAGCCCCGACCACCAACCACCATCATCATGCTATGATTTCTTCATGACAATTATGTCATGTTACAATACAGCTACAGTAACTCTCTGTATTGGTAACTAACAGAGGAATGTAGTAATTTCAGTATGTTTTATCTGTTCCATTTCACCATAGAAGTAAATAAGGATGTTTACAAACTTAAATGTCTCAAATGTGCATTACTTTCCCCAGCACATGGACATACTGCAGTGCTTGAACTAATTCCAAAGTGTTTCCTGACTCTCCCATCTCCTTCCTTACCCTGATCACTTCCTGTTCTAAGCTGCACTGCAGTGGCTTTGGCATACTCTCCAGAAAAGTGTCACATATTCCTTGTACACAGAGACTTTTATGTGTGGTAACAACCCACTCAAATTCACAACTATGTCTCACTTGGTGAAGAGATACACCGTCACATGCCACCACATGGCTGCTCAACTTGTCACTACAAAGGTGAAGTTTCACTCCAATTACCGCCAGGCTTTTGGTGACACAATCAGCAAAGGTAAACAGTCATAACAACCCTCTCACCCAAACTCAACAATAGATGAGGGATGTTTGTAGCGGTATGTGAATTTTGCTTTAATTATAGCCAGGAGCACTCCGAGATCTTTATGTAAACCAATACCTGAAAAAAACAACTTTTGGGTTAACTTTCACAGGGAATTGGGAAGTTATCTAATATTTATATCCCCTCTAATTGCATGCCATAATTACAACCTTGGCCTTAAGAAAGGCTTTGGAATAATTTGAATTAATTTGGCAGCCATAAGTTGCGCCTGCATGCTGATTCACTCTGCTCCACCTCTGGAGAAAAATCTGATTAAATACACTAATAATACTTTCAAACCAGACAGAAATGCTTCACAAGAAAAAGAAGGCCAAAGCTGGATGGAGTCAAAAAAGTGTTATTCCAAATTTCAATGCAAGTGTAGAGAAAATCTCAACCCACACAAGGTTTGATGACAACAGGGTTCAAAAGTGGCTCAACAGGCTCATTCTTTCTCCTCATCTTATCTCCGCAGGTCTGAATGTGTCTTTATCCTCTCTCTATATATCCGTCTCTCCTTCTTTCTCTCTTTCTCTTGACTGTTCAAACATAAACACACACGCGTACGGGGCTGCTGATCCCGTCCCCCTCTGCGGTCTTGCAACATGCAGGTGGGGTCACGGATGATTAAAGCAGTGGCAGGTGGACTCCACTTTGAAACTATCAATAGACCCCCGGGAGATGAATCAAAAAGCAAACCCTCCATCTCTGTCAACCCGGGCTCTCTGCAGTACCGAGGGAGAGGACAGGCGGAGGGTGAGAGGGCAGGTTCCACTTCTGTATCCTTGCCGTACACTGAAGTATACCCCTGGAAAAACATGGAGCAGATATGGAGGGATTCCTGACACTCTGATGTGATTTCAAGCAGGCTTTGTGGATTCATTCAACTGACCCTGCAACCTTTGACCAGAGGCTGCTGGGGGGGGGGCAGAGCACTCCCATAACCGTGAACTACTGTAGTTTGCAAACACTGTTGTTTAATGAACTATAGTCTAATAGCTGTTCCTGTACTACTATGTCTGCAAACTAAAATAGAGAAAGCAAAGATGGAAACCTACAAGGTCACTTTTCACAGACAAATTGGGACAAAGGTGAAATTGTGATTGTATAAATTTCTTATTTGGATTGTTTTTAACTTTGGGAGTTTGGACTTCTCCTGTAAACCAAGCTAGCAGCATCACGCTAGGTATGGCAATGGCAGCGTGTTCGGTTGGTCAGTCGGTCCACCATTTGGTCCAGACTGAAATAAATTTTCTAAAGACATTCATGGTCCCCAAAGAATGAATTGTAATAACTCTAGATATTATCCGCTAGCGCCACCATGAGGCTGACATTTGTGCATCCACAACTTCTGGATGGATTGCCATTAATTTGGTGCAACCATGGCAACAAATGTAACAACCTCTTATCCTCTGACTTTTCATCAAGTGCCATTATAAGTACTTGGTTTATGGCCAAATATCTGCAAAAATGGTAACATTATTTTTTGGTTCATACTAATTAGCAAATATTACCATGTTAAACTAAGGTGGTGAACTTGATAAACATTACACCCCGCGTAACACCTGCATGTTAGCAGTGTCTTTGTTAGCATGGTAGGATGCTGATGTTAGCATTTAGCTCAGGGATCTTACTACGTCACAGAGTTGCTAGCATGGCAGTAGACTCTTTTTCTCCGTATCACCTATACGGAGATAAAATGATGCAAATCTTACTTCAGTATTGTTTTTATTTTTCTGTGTTCTGACTTTTAATTTTTGTAGTATTATTGTCATAGTTCAATAAATTGTTAGAGAAATATATATCTATCTCTTAGTTGCTCTTGTAAAACACTCAAACATGGACATAAACACACAAACTATATTGAACACAATACAGATACATACCTGACAACCTTGACTCCAAAGAGAGAATCTCTCCGAAGAAAAGGCTGAACATATTTTATAATTTTCTTGGAATCAAAGCCGAAGACCATGAATGGCCACGTGACCCTAAACCACCTGATATTAACCAATTGGCAAAAGCAACAAACTGTCCACGAGCTGTCTACTCTCTGATGTACGCCGTGTATGCACAGACGGTCTTATTACAATTCTAGGAAAATAAGGGCCTCCAAAGAACATCTGGAACGAATTTAGCATGATTTTTTCACTTTCTTCAGTTACGTAAATCCCAAGGGGCATAGGTACAGTGCTCCAAAAGCACACAGTTATAACAAAATGAATAAATGATAAAACAAAGAATAAATGATAAACAAATGACTCATACTAATTTTCCTTTCAAACTAACTATCTATCTATCTATCTATCTATCTATCTATCTATCTATCTATCTGTCTATCTATCTATCTATCTATCTGCACTGCTTATGATCAAAACGAGCGAGCATGGTCATGTATGTGACTGTCAGGGTGGCATGGCAGTATTTCCAGGAGGAATGATTTAATGGAAATGTCAAGAGCAGCAGTCGCTCCGAGCAATGGCTGAACCCTCTGATACAATGTGAGCCACTTACCTCAGTGGGGACGAGAGACTTGTTGTCATTCAGCTACGGCCACGACCAAAATCTGCCTTCATCAGAACAGAAATGGCATTGTCACTTTTTAATGGGATTACAGGTCTTTCATTGCATATTAATTTGGCAGAAATCAATACGGGCTGTTGTGTTATTTGGGGGCATTTTAAACACTCAGCTGCTTAGCTTACCTTCTGCGAAAAGAATGATGAATGATGAGGAAAGGAAGACTGGAAATTAGACTATTATGTACCGATGTATGGTCTCTGTAAGTAAGGAAGGGAGTGAAGAAAACATAGAAGGTCAAACTGACCCTTTGAAAATAAGATGTTTCATTCCAATGGGTTTATTCCTACATTTTGAGATTATATGGGTTTAAGGAGGGGAGGAAAGAAGGGCAACTGCATGACTAAATGTAAGAAGAAAAGGGAGGAAGGAGGGAAGGAAGGAACCCACTGGAAGCCCCACATTAGTTTTTACAATAATCAACTGCATTCATCACAAACAAGTGTTACACAGTGCTTTAAAGCATCGTTTTAATGAGCAACATATTTACTTTCTTCACCGAAAATCCACTCGAGCAGGTGGCGAAGTTGCCTACAGGGCGCAGGAGCTGTCAAGGATGCTGGAAAACGAGTCGATTTCACAAGACAGTATAACCAGTTTAATGTCAGAAAAGCTGAACAGCTTTCCAGAGCAGTTTGCACCTTTTCGCATTCCTCGTTAAACGAATTACAAAACGGCAACAACAGAAGGAAAAAGAGCCCGGGTGCCCACTGTGTCTTTGAAAGAGCACAGTCCCTCTGCACGCCCATAGAAACGTGAATGGAGAACAAAGGGCTAGAGTTTGCGATTGTACGACTCAGTAGTTTTGAGGCTTTATTGCACCGACATGGGATGCGGTCTGCTCAATTACTGCGGTGACCTTCGGCTGGGCGCGGCCGTTCCCATCGCGCGATCCACACCGGTTGGCATTACACCACAATTAAGATGCGTTTTCAAAGCGGCCCGTCACCGCGGTTGTTTGCCGCGCTGCTTGGCACCCTTTGGTAGAGAGGGTGACATCTGTGACTCCTCGCCAGGGGAGCCCGGTACACGCACCTCACTGTAGTTACTCTTTCAGCTCTGCCTTCGAAAATTCGCCGAATAATTACAACCAATTACTCCGGTCAGAGAAGTTGGGTTTTTTTTTTCTCTTCTGCTTTTTCCTTTTCTTTCTTTCTTTCTTTCTTTTTTTTTTTTTTTTGCAGTCTCCTGCATTCTTAGATGGAAGGTAAGATCTTTTTCTTCTTTTGTTTCCCGAAGCGGCGTTGTAGTGTTAATGATCTGTGTCAATGACCCCCTGTTATCAGGCAAAGGACCGAATCCTACCGCATTTACAGACGGAGGGTTTTTCTCCTCGGTGACCCTGTTCCTGCAACTTACCCTGCATTGTGTTGTACTGAGGGGAGGGGGGGCTTCTGCCCGGGGGGCCCGCTTCTGTCTTTTAAGTTTCGGTGGATTGCATGCACCTGTCCGTTTTATGGCTCCTGAAATGGGATATTAAAAACCCAACGCGTTTACCGGCGGGTCAGATTTGCGTGGCGCCAGGTAGCACTTAGCGTTAGGCAACACCGGCGCGTTGTGGACCCGCATGCTGTTCGAGCGGCGAGAGGACTTGGACGCCGCCGGGGGAAGGACGCAGCCCTACCGCCGAGCAATTGTCGGGCAACTTTAAAGAACAGAATCTCCCACTTTTGGCGTCATCGCAAAATGGGTCCGTCGCGTCGTGTAGAGTTGTTTCCTTCACGTGAATAAAACGAGGGGAACGCATTTTCAGGGATTCCCAAAAAAATACAGCACTGCGAGATAAGAGTACTTGTTTTGTTTAAGTCTAGGGGTGCGTTGCACTCCAAACACACTATCAACCCGGGTGGCAAAAAAAAAAAAAAGCTAAGATCCACAGGCTCACTCCGTTAGAGTACATTACTCCGGGGAAGCTAAATATATTTGGAGCAGTGACGCGTAAAAATAATGGCTGAAGTTGAGATTTACCGACCAGTCGGTATTATCTTTAGGACCCGGCGGAGCGCTCACATGTAACTGGACATAGTGGCTCCTCGTGAGGAGGACTGCCTATGTCTCTCCTCCGCTCCCGTCCACAACGCGGCTAGAGCCGAGAGATCTACCTGACCGAGCCAAACGACCCCCGGAGTGACTCTCCGCCGGGGCGCGTCCAAACTGGCGCCGACGGACCACTGCGGATCCCCTCAGCGGCTGGCCTACCTGAAGTGTTCGGTGTTGTGCGCCATTCCGATGGATGCCGCGCCAGGGGCAGCGCTGCGTAAAGTCAAACAGCCCGCGTGGACGCCAGACGACGCTCGGCGGCGATAGGAAGGGTCTGAACGCGAACGGGTGTCATTTGGAAGCAAAAGGCTGCTTTAGCGAAACGCCAAAGTTGAAAGAAAAGTTGGGGACGGAGAGAATACGTTGGGCTCTCCCTCATATGAATGCGCGCTTCCTGCGCCCACGTCGCTTTTACTGATCCCTCCGGTGGGAAACTAGAAGAAATTAGAGAGAGAAGAATCAGTCAGGGGCATGTGAGAATCTTTCCGCAACTACTCTCGGTAAATAACTTGTTGAACGAGCAGCTCGTCCCGGGAGCACCTTTGAATGTGAGTATCGTTGTGTTTTTGAGCCTTCAGATTGTGCATTTTTCCTTTTCTGCATACAGTCATTGGTATGATGGTGACAGTCGTGACTAAATGGGCAAATACGGGGGTCATGAGAGTGGGCTGCTTCGTGTGTTTCATGGTAAACAGTAGTCAGGTTGGAGGTCTTTTGAATGAATAAGGAATGGGCAGCTGATAAGAAACAGAATAAAACACCGTAGCTCATATCCATGACGTTCTACCATTTCCCCTCATTAATGAGTTTTGCTATATTGAGCAGACTGTTCTACGTTTTGAGAGATATTGGAGCCTATGAATCTGGATTTGCATTGTATACACTTTATCTAAAGCTGTTGCTATTTTAAATGCCCCCCCCCCCCCCATTAGCACCAGTCGTTCAATAAACGAAATAATGTCACATGAACCTGTTGCGCAGGAGGTCAGTCAAGTCAGATCTAGGTGTGCCTCGCCTGTGTGCAAAATGCGACCCAAAACATCACGGACAAAGCCGCCCGCAGTTATCTAAACTACCGCAAACTCCGTCAAATGCTTGCTTTTCTTTGCGTCTCAATTATCATTGGGTATATGACCAGAGAAAACGTCAAAATTGTTGGACTTTTAGTTTTCATCTTTGTCCTGGGATTCTGGCTGCACGAATGTTACATGTTCTGGATTTCAGATGTTGGAGAAATGCTCTGCATGTTTGCATGTTAGTCGTTCAGGGAGAGAACTTTGAATAATGCATGGCAGCAGATTTATGTGGCAGGGGTGTAGGCTGGCTGGCTGGCTGGCTGGCTGGACTCCACGCCGAGGCACCCTCACACTGTCACCACATCAACCACATCCTCTCAGGGAAGTGGCTCTTTGCAGGAAAGCACAGCCTGCCTTTGTTGCAAATAGAAAGCTAGGTAATGTGACTTCAGCTGCAGAGGTTAAAGGTGCAGCCCTGGGACATTAATGGTACGTTTGATGTGTTTACAGATCAAGTGCGGGAAGGTTGCTATCGAGAAAGAGAGGGACAAAGAAATGGAGGGGGGAGGGAGGGAGAGAGAGAGCAGCACGGAGAGATTGAATGAGGGACCCAGAGAGAGAAGGAAGGAGAGAAAGACAATCAGAAAACAAAAGTGTGCCAGTATAGACATGCTGCTGTTTGCCAGTCGATCCCACTGTGACTCATATGGAAGGGTTGGCTCTTGGCTCGAAGAGACTGGAAGCATTAACCCGTTTATTGTTGCACTCATCAGCCAGCCACAGAGCATCAGTCTGCTCAAACTGGCTATGGATCAGAAGTTATTGGTTGGAAGTCAGCAAAATCAATAAACAGGAGGCGGTGTTATATGTGTGCACATCCAAAATCCTGACCAGGTGCTCGACACGGAAAAGGCAAGACAACAAAATAGCAATGGTTGCAGGATAAACCACAGCGGGAGCATCAGTCTGCCCTGTCAGCGTCCTTTTGTGTTTCTATTTCAAAAACCAATTAAAGCGTGATATTGTAATCAGTGATGTCAGTCAGGACGGTGAGTGTGGAGAATAGGAGCAGATCTGATGTCCCGGATTTCAGTACCACGGACAGCTCCCCTACACATCGACACTGTATGGGAGCCAAGAGGCGAATTTGGAAAAGCCACACTCGGAGACATAAAGCAAAGCCACACTTTAGCTGGATTACTATAAAATGAATGGAATACATCTGCCACGGTTTTTAAGAGTCTGGCTGGGAGTTTGTAACCAATATAAGCCACAGGGCACGGCTGCCTGCTGACTTTTAAAACACTCTGCCATGCATGAGCTGCCCAGGGGATGGAATGTAAGCGGACACAAGGGGGTGTTTCAAAGGCTTCAAAAAACAAGTGAAGGAAAAGAGACAGAGAGAGAGAGGACGGAAGAGAGAGGGAGAGAGAGAGCAGTGAGGTGGTCACCCTAAGCCCTAAGCTCTCTCTCTCGCTCTCCCTGCATACGGAGAGCTGCTCAAATATTGATGATTTTTAATATAGAATCTGACCTCATATTTTTCTCAGCGAAATGATGATATTCCTGAGTTTCTCCTTGCATTTTGAGTGCCCATGAGTATGAGGCAGAGATGCCAGGGACCGGGGAAACAAAGTTTGAAGATTATCATTTTGCTGTGTGATGCATTTTTAGTTTTGTATAAAAGAATCTGGTGTTATGAGATATGAACTGGTAACCAGGACAGCAGAAAGGAAGATTATTAATTATAACACAATCATGCGTTCAGCAATCAATCATACTTTCAATGATGTTTAAGAACAAAAACAGATGAATTGGCTTTTTAAATGGTGTCAGACTGTGTGCAGAAATAATCTCTTCTGCATAGGGGATTTGAAACATTTTATATTCTAAGCTTATTTTCCTGTACTGTCACAGTAGTAGTGCTCTGATGCTGAATGATATCTTTCCTTGGAGGTTCACTGAGCATCCCGACACCTTCCTTTCATCTGTATAGATTTCACTACTCCAGGTGTCCATGAATTAAAACCAATATCCCCGTGGTTAGCTCCGTTTGCCGTCGCTTATTAGCTTTGAATGTTCCCTATTAAATAAAAATAAGATGGGTGACCTCTACCACCCTGCTGCTGGTACCTAATTTGACTGTCTTTATAATGAAAGTCAACCTCAGTGTTATGAAATAGGGTTTTATCTAGGTGTGTGTGTGTGAGTGCCATTGGTGTGTGAGCATGTGAGATGGGAGTGATCCATTTCACCATGCATTTCTGATTAGAGACCGATATATATATATATATATATATATATATATATATATATATATATATATATAATTTTTTTTTTTTTAATGACATTTCATGAATGCAGACCCCATGAAAGAAATGGCTTATTCATCACTCAGAGCTCCAGCCATTTTATCAAAATTTGTAATTGGCCTCCTCTTAGGAGTCTTGTTGATTGACATGAGCACATTTTAAGAGTCAAAATTCTTCCCTCTCACTTCTTTCCCCCCAATTTTTCTTCCCTTCTCCCACTAGAGGTCTGTCGCATGAAGCCTGCCATCAATACCTCGTGACACGGCTCACTTTGAAGGGTATGGCGAGTCTGAATAGCAGCTCAGATAATTTCTCAGGTTCAGACGAACATCTTAAATTACAGTTGTGATGTATTCAGGCAAGTCATTCGGTAAAAGGGGCATTAGGTTAGGAGAAGGAAAGCAGTAATTGCCTTATATGTGGTCAAAACCCTTTCAGTTTTCAGTCCGAGACGAGATTAAAATACTAAATTCGAATGCCTCAGTATGTCGGCAGGGAGTACAGAAACGTGCCTGCTTGTGTGCGCACTTATGGAGACACACCAACTCATTGAGTAGAGTTTGTTTTCCCAAATTTTGATCCAAATCTTTGCCGTGCCATATGATAATACTTTTTAGGATCCCTTAAAAACTGTAATCTTTTGACACAAATCCAAAAACAGCTCTTTCGTCCGAACATAAAAGACTCTCCACATGCTTCAAACCCCAGGTTACCTGAAAATTTTTTTTTTTATTTCGGCAGCGGCTGGCAGTCACTGGGGGGGCAGCTGTATCCTGAAGGGTAGCGAATAAAGCTGCTGACCAGAAAGTTACTGGTTCAGCTGCATGTATCAGCAGGGGAAATCTGGGAAAGAAATTGAATGAATAACGCTTTTCCTTCAACAAGTGCTGCTGAAGTGCCCTCGAGCGAGGCGTTTAACCTCTAGTTGCTCGAGCAGACTTTCCGTGTGAGCGTGATGGTTGTGCCAGGCATTTTTAAAGTCTGGACTGGCGTTAGAATAAACAAAACGTTACACTGTGAACTTACAAGGGGGCTATAAACGAGGAACTGTACATGTTTGTTAAAATTGTGCCCTAAATAGACAAAAGGTTACACTGAAATGTAAGCACATCTCTATGAACAGCTACTCCTGGCAACATAAACTTCTTCTTTTCAGTAAGGCAAAACCTCCGGCTATCCGAGCACAGTGACAGTCAAGACTAACTTGACTCCTATTTACATTGTCATTACTGTGTGTGAGGCAGCCGTATATAGCTGCTCCATTTTATTTCCCCCACAAACAATTTTTACCTGAGACATTGAGATTGTGCGGGTCTCCGCTGACTGCTGCCAGGCACCATTACCTGGCGAGTTAGGCCATTTGACCGATGGTTTGTGATAGCTCTGAGAAAACATACAATCCTTCAAATAAACCATTCCTGTCCCCCAATTTTACTCTAATATTTCCCAAATGCCTCTGAATGCATTCAGACAAACACAGCTCCACATTCAGCTATAAAGGAGCAAGTCGGGAAAAGCAATAACTTAAATGCAGTAACTTGACACATGGAAATAAGCCTTTTTGTATGAAAATCAAATGGAGGTTAAGATTTGCAGAACAAGCTTGATTTGAATGTCATACAGTAATTTTGGCTTGGTTATTATGGAGGGATATATATAAACAGCAGAATCTTGCATTGTGTTTGTGTATAAATTATGTGTGTGTGTGTGGTAGTGGGTAGTGAGACCCACTATTTATCCATCTTAGTGCCCTTAATCCATGTTGGGCCTCTATTAATATTTTAATACAGTGTTTCAAATGTTTTGTGTGTTTATGTGATCTGTTTTATTCACCGAACCATCTTTTTCTTCTGCCCTTCAGGATGCTGCTTGTGACCCAAAAAAAAAAAAAACCCACAGTTGACAGGAGATCAGCTAAGACATCTGACAGCCACTGACCTATGAGGAGTGTCACTCCTCTCCGCTCATCACGTTTGACCATCAGTTGACCCTTTCATCAACATTCAGCGCTTCTGAAGAAGCCCACTTGTTGACACATCTCATCAGCCAGGCAGAAGTGGCAGCAGTCGAAGACAAAATAACTGAATGGGGGCTAATTGTTCCCTGAAGCTGCTGACACAGAAGTAAGAACATGCTGCCACGGTTCCCAAGTCCTCCGACGCGCTGTTCAAAGCTGCAGTTCATTTAGAAAATTCTCAGTGATATTGTCGTTTCTGTGACAAAGCAGCAGCTGTAAAGACGAAAAAAGAAAAAAGAAGAATTCCACAGAAACCATACAGAACCAGATCAGCGATGCTTTGGCCCGTGCTGTTCACCCTGCAAGCCGTCTGCACCAACGCGGCACATGCCATGCAACATTACCCGGCGGCCTGGGGACACTATGACGTGTGCAAGTCCCAGATCTATACGGAGGAGGGCCTGGCATGGGACTACATGGCCTGTCAACCAGAAGCCACCGACATGACAAAGTACCTGCGAGTGGCCCTCGACCCCCCAAATATCACGTGCGGAGATCCACCAGAAACGTACTGCGCTTTGGTGAGTCGTAACCTCGCCTGTCACCTGATGGAGACAAATGAGTCTGTAGGCAGGATCACACAGCATACTGGGTCAGGGATAGAGAGCAGTACATACAAGGCATCGTGCCGCATTAATGTACACACAGATCCGCTGTGTGTATTAGGATACAAGTGCTAAGATGCAGCAGCACCCACACATGCATACACACACAAATGGATGCTGACATACATTAATATGCTTAAATCTGCATTAGATGCATTTAGAGAAAAACATGCACCAGCAGGTTTAGCGACAGACTGGTGCACAGTAGCACACGCATGCACACTAAAAATTATACCGCACGGGACACATAGTCATGTGTGGGTACACATTTACACAGGCATGCAAAGGCATACGTGAAGAGGTGTATGTACAGTACATAGGCAGAACAGTACATTTTTAGCTGAGTCAAATTAAATTTCATCTTTTCCACCGTACCAATGTTTTTCTTGTCAAATATTTCCTCTGTGGACAAGGGAAAATATTTTAGATGCACAGAAAAGAACACCTACTTTTTCATTTTTGCATTCTTTTGTAAAAACTTTCCACATTGGCATTGAAAGATTTTTGTGCTCTCTTCCAAAAAGTTGCATACAATTATAGAAATTTTACCTTATTTTTCTTCCTTCTGTCTATATTATTTTCACACTTGTCTCTTCCGAGGCTCTGTAGAAAAGCACCCACAGTCAATTTGTATTTTTTTTTATGGAATAAATCAATATTGAGTTAGTTGTCAAAAATATTGCGATGTTAGATTCTGTCACCAAGCCCAAACATGCACAGCCCATGCATGTACTACAGTGGTACAGATGACTGCAGGCACACACTCAAACCCCACAAATAACTGCACACACACACACACACACACACACTCACACAGAGGAAGGATCCGTGTTAACATTGACAAGGTAATTGTACTGGCACAGTTATTATACACAGCACGCTCACTGCAGAGTTAACCGTTGTGTTTCATTGGCCCTTATCAACCCTTATCAACATTTCAACCCCAGGTTGTATTTGTTTAGAATTACACTCAAAGTAAGCAGCAAGAAACCATAGGCTTTAAAATGCTTTATTAGAAGTCGTGTGTGTGCCCACTGAGAGCTCCTGCGAGTAAATATTTACCAATTAAAATGGGCGTCTTTTAAAAGGAGAGTTTTTATACAAGCGGCTCCAGATGGCATTGAGACATTTAATGCCACTGTAGGATGAAAAAAGAGCCATCTCTAGTCGTGCGTGATGTTCTGTGAAGCTTTATATCAAAACAAACAGTGAAACCTTTATCAGCCCAGTAGATTACGCTAAGTATGCAACATTAATGCATCACAGGGAGCATAAAGAGCCAAATAGAGACAAAGAGAGCCAAAGGGGTTGGACTGATACTCCATTTCACCGCAGTAATTGTTGGTAGTTAAAGATACCTCGTCAATATCTTGTCCATGTTTCCCTCTTTGTTTATTTGGAGAATTTCATATACAGTATACTGCATACATATTGCCTTAATTATTTTTCATAATTCATCACACATTTTATACCAATTATATTTATTTTATGTTATTATTTTTCATTTTCAGAGAGTTATTGTTACACTTACGTACAGTAAATTGTATAATTTTATGCAAATATTACACAATAATTTATGAAATTGTAGATACAATTACTGATGGTTAATTTTGAAACTTGACTACTTGCCAGTACTATAGGTCAGCTGTCTAAGACAACTAGTCACTCACTGGTCACTGTATTACTCTGTGTAGTTGTAACTACAGGGGCTAATCACAATAGGATAACCAAATGTTTTTGGTCTGAATTTCGAATTATTCGACAATGGTAACGATACATTAAAGAAGTGTCTATGCAGAAAGAGAGCTAACGAATTGGAGCACGGCACTATCAAATAATGTATCTGTTCTTCTTGACATTGGTGGATGATATGGTTATCCTGATTAATCTGGCACTGAGATAATGTCACATTAATAGCTGATACTAATTACCCAGCGATGTGTAGTGTGCTGGAGTGCTTGTTTCCATCTTAAATAGGAGAGAAAATTTGGAAATTTTTAGTAATGTTAGCAGTGTGGTTCCAGGGATGTTGGTTTGTTGCTCGATCAGTTGGTCATCGATTGGTCGGTTCACTCTGGCGCAGGCGGAAATATATCAACAACTACTGGATGGATTGTCGTGAAATTTTGTAAACACAATCATATTCCCTAGAGCCCTACTGACTTTGGTGAGCCACTGGATTTTCTTCCAGTGCCACAACAGCAGGTGTATATTTCACTGGATGTAAGTGGAAAATTTCCACTTAAATCCAGTGAAATATATCAATATCTACAAGATGGGTTTTGCACGGACATTCATGGTTCCCAAATGATGAATCTTAACGACTTTGGTGATCCTTTAATTTTTCATCTAGAATCTCCCTGAGGTTGACATTTGTAATTTTGAGTGAAGCGTCTTGATTGAATGAATTTTCATGAAATTTGATACAGACATTCATGTTCAACTCAGGCTGAATTGCAATAACTTGGGTGATGCATTCACTTTCCACCCAGCGCAAGTCAGAATTTCAGTGTCAGTCCAGTACTTTGGTTTATAACTGAATACCTGCTAAACTACTGAAATTCACATCAGCCTCAGCTGTACTTTGTGTTCAGAGCTATTTAGCAAATGTTGTCATGCTGAAATGCTCAAATAAAACCTGGTAAGCATTACCTGCTAAACATCAGCACATTAACATTGCCATTGCGAGCATGTTAGCATGTTGACTTTGGGGGGACTGGCCAAAATCCTCTGACCTCCTGGACTTGCCGACCCTTATCGAATAATAAAACGCAATTTTATAAATCCAAAATAAACAAAAAATCTTTGATCTTATTCCCTGAAAATTTTTTATAGATACGTTTTCACCAAGACAGTCATGTAATACAACTATTAGTTAAGCGTGGAAGTAAACTTGACTAACAAATCAAATAGCTTAATGGTCAATTTTTTTTATAAAAGTTCCAACTGTACGTAGAAGCAGTTTGATCATCAAATTAACTACATGTCCAAATTTGAATTGTAGACATT
This sequence comes from Xiphias gladius, assembly GCF_016859285.1. Taxonomy (NCBI): domain Eukaryota; kingdom Metazoa; phylum Chordata; class Actinopteri; order Istiophoriformes; family Xiphiidae; genus Xiphias; species Xiphias gladius. The sequence continues at coordinate 21,038,180 of NC_053413.1, read as the reverse complement.
GGCATAATCCCTGCAGGTCGAGGAAGGTACAAAGAATTTTGACCTGCCATAACAGGACTTGATTAATCCTTTTTACCACATGGGTGGAATATAGCATTTACGATCTCCATGCCTCCAAACATGTAAAATCAAGCTGTAATTTGACTTGACTGAGGGATTGTGTGACTTTTCAGATGGCCCTACATCTGACTGCCAGGACATTTATCACTTCTGACATGAATTTGAGGTCATCATTGTCCTGATGATCAGGAACACAGGCTCCTCCTGCACTCACTTAAACGGCTGTTGTGCGTTTGATCTGTTTACATTCTCGGCGGGCACACAAGCAGATTGACACTAGTGACCTTATCCACCAGTGCTTCCTGAGCGTTTGTTGGAGATGAGAAGCATGCAAATGAGCTCCTTTACCCAATCACTAAGTTGCCTGCAGTTGCGAGCCTGGTCTAATCAGTTTCCTCAGGAGTTTGTTTGCCTCATAGTGAATGGTCAAAGATGGTTCACCACCCCTCCCTTTCCTTTTTCTTGTGCCTATGATTCCCATCTCTATCGCTCAAGGATGTTTTTTTTTTGTTTTGTTTTTTTTGTCCAAACTAAGCTCTTCCATATATAGTTACGACAGAGTCTGTGCTCATGAAAAGAGCACTAATCGTTCAAAAGTGGATATTATACATCTTAAGGTTTGAAGAGACACCCTTTTGGTTTTGGTTCAAATTTCAGGTCTGTTTTCTCTTGAATGTTAAGGACAAGCGATAAAGAGAGTCCAGGATAAACATTGCCAAAGACAGGTGTTCTGCATTAGGGAGTTAGCCCTGTTTTTATTTTTAGCTGCAGACCTTCGGGGGTTCTTCAAAATATGTTGGTATTAAGGCTGTTCTCCTATGGTGCACTGTGGTACTGTCACTCACTATCATTCTAAACCAGTTTAGGATCTTTTTAAAAAAAAAAATATAACAGGCAGTGTGCAAGCTAAAACAGGTTTTATTTTGATTAATTTGCATAGTTGTACTGCATATACTACAATTTAAGATAGTAGCGACAAGGTTGTATTAATTGATACATTGTTTCTTGTTATTACTTTTCGAAATTTTAATAAAATGCGTCACGTTTTAATTAATGGAAAAAAGACATTTTTAATATTCAGCATCAACACAAATTATCTAATTAGAACCATGTTCTAAATAGAACAATTTTTACACTATTTTACCACATGGGCCCTAATGAACAATTGCTGTTAATGCAGAAGAACACCTGCTGAAAGACATCTGCATCTAAAACCTCTCAAAATCATTTTTGATATGGTTAACAGACACAAGAGTTTTTTTAATTATAGCACTTCTCTGACTCTCTAAAGTCCAAATCAGGTTGGCTTTGGTGGATTTAATGGCAATTCACAAAAGTGGCAGGCCGTTTAAACAACTGCATTGAGAGAAGAGGTTTAATTTTCATGCACTTCAGAGTTAAACCAACTCATTTGTAGTTGCCAAGTAATGGGCACAGACGTGTTTATTTCACAAAAAATTAAATAAGCATCTGGCATATGGCTGCCACAGTGTCTTAAAATTTTCACAATCTCAAAATGCTGGGTAAATAAATTCTGTTTTGGTAAACAGACCACCCTGTCAAGCATTTCTAAAAGCATCTGCCATGGTGGAGTAGTGTTTGAATTAGTGCCCTATTGATGAGAGAACATTTCACCCAGTGGTTTGGTGGTTTGAAACGTGGCAGGGAACATCTTGGAGGATGAAGCTGAGAGACACTCTGTTCTCCCACAGCATCTTCAGTGATCTGGCTCATGATCTAGATGAATGAATGTAAACTTTGAGTCAGGTGTCATCAGCCCAAATGCTCCACAGTATCTGCAGCAATGCAGATTCATCTGCTTCATGTTGGCAATTGTATAAACATCTGTGAGACTGATTCAGTGATGGCGTTTATTCCAGCTACTCTGAGTCTAACTGGGTAGATTCTTGTAATTCCTCTGAACTTTATTCAGTTCTCTCAGAATGGATGAAAGGACTTGTGGCTGCCAGTTCACCACACGGCCCCCTCGGAGGCTTAGGAAGGAAAGACAAGACGAGAGCTCCTACTAAGCTGCTCCGAGAGTGCCGCGTTATTGACAGTCAATGTAGCAGACTTATCTTTGCTGGCAATGATGGGAGCCATTGTGAACTTTCAGTCTGTCATACATGCCCACAAGAGCTGACGTAATATACTTTGGAGAGAGTAATAGATTATAAACTAGAGAAAGGGAGCTAACCTTTGCTGCACAGGCTGTGAGGTGAAGAACAGAGATAGTGAATCTGCAGGATGGCTAGCACTTCAACTCTATTGTCTACAAAATGTGTCTATAAAAGAACTCGCTTTGCTTGTTAAATTTTGAAGGAAACGTAATTGCGTGGATCAAGTTCACTGGCAAAGTTTCTTTCCGATCCTGGAAAGTTCTGAAAGTGTAACTGGACACAGGGGTTTGTGTCCTGCGTCCCACATTTTGCTAGGTTTAAGCTAACTTTAACACCTGGTTAAAGGAAAAATACTGTAAATGTAAATGCATTTCATTTACGTTTGTGAGTCAAGTCAGTGTTGACTTTTTCAATATTCAACTGAGACCACAATCTGTACATACCTTAAAGTGTAACTTGACTGCCAGCTCTGAGCCTAACTCCACCCATTCCATAATTTTGAAAAATGCTTAAAGGTGGGCAAGGGGCTGAGTAGGGGGGCGTGGATGTGTGAGGCAGGAGATGTTGAGTGACCGCAAGGCACCTATGCAAGAGGGCTCTTTTGAGGTGGAGGTCTTTTCCCCTCAAGAATCCTCTGAAGCAGACATTAGTGTGGTGGAGGACCATGGTAGTCCGAAGCCATATCAATTTGAGCCTTTGGCTCCAGTCCCAGTAATGCCCGAAACCCAGGAGTCAAGCCTGTAGTTAGAATAGCACTCCCATGAAAGATGCCCAGTGTACGCGTACATGTCAGTACGTTGCCGTCGAGGGACCTGATGCCATCTGCACCCATTGCCGAGTCATATGAGGGTATGAAGGAAAAGAATGCAGTCCAATGGTGCTTCTACAGCCAACAAAAGCACAAGTCAGAACCACTGAGCCAAAATTGAAAAATACTAAGTAGAGGGTTAGCAAAAAATAGCATGAACTCCTGGGAATGATGAGTCTCAATCAGTATATATTTGAAAATGAGTGCGGTTTCACAGACTGCCACTTTAGGATGGGTGCAGGGGAAGGTGGACCACCCAGAGTGTTAACATTCTTTTTTTATATATATAAATGTCTTGACAAATAGAAGTCCCAAACAGTTGACTCTATGTCGGCACTGGCCTTGCAAGGTTCAGGATGACTTAAAACACTAGATGGCGTGTTGAGCAATTTTCAACTGATGAAATGCGAATTTTTAAAACTTAGGTAAGAAATGCCAAGATCAACACCAGCATTTATGTGTTTCATCCGAGTACAGTCATATCATTTAATTTACATCTCAAAAAACATGTTTAAGGGTGCAGTACCTCTTTAAAGCTGCACTTATCAATATTATCATATCAGCAACGGAAAAATTGACTAGTTGTAATGTGAAAGGGGTCACTCATTGTTTTTGAACCTAACCAAACTTTGACCATAGTGTGGTCACATTATAAAACTTATTTATTTTTTTCAATACCGTTTGTAACGGTTTTGAAGGCAAGACAAATTACATCACCATGCCGGCAGAAGCGTCAGATCCGAAAATGCTCTTGTGTGTTGTTATAGAGGGCATGGACAAACAGTGTATTTTGTTGTTTAATGTAGAGTACTAGTTGGTTTTGGTTCACTCTCACAACTTTCATTATCTTATTTTTAGTCACAGAAGGAGGTTTTCAGTAAAAAAATCAAAACCCACTCAAGATACACTATCAACCTAGCACCAATGGCAGACAGATTAAGTTAGCAATTAATTTGAACACAGCACCATAATTACTGTGGCAGCCAAAGACCCAGATATTTTTCTCAGGAGTTGGGGGAGACCAAATCAGAGCTAAAAGGAGAGAAAATATTGGACTTTGGATTGGATAGCCTGAAGCATGACTCTAAATAATTGCCAACATTTCTCTGTCTCTGCTAATTGTGCAAATAAGCAACTTACTTGTTAACGTGTTTAGCTACAAGGTTATAGTTTGTCATTGCTGTGATTACAGGTAGTTTCCCTACCCCCAAATCACCAAAAAATCCATTAATGCAGTTTTACGCTTCGAGTGCATCAAGTTGCTTACACATAAACATACAAACCTGCTTAATCATTTTAAGCAAAATAGGAGTGTCCATGAAGTGACAGTGAGAAGCTTGCAGATGCATTCAATGTCAAACTTTCCTTGTTATGCATTCTGGGTGAGATTAAAATTTTCCACAAAATGTATATGTTGTTGTAGAATAGTTGCATAATAACAAAATAGCAGAGTTGGGTGATTAGTCCTGATCAGACTAAAAATGAGTATTGATCCCCCCTTCATCCAAATGGCTAACTCTTCTTTTTGAGCCTATGGCTATGACCAAAATCACTCCCTTGTTCACCCATTCTAATCTATTATACTCCTAGTATAATACACACTCAGTAGTTTACTCTGTAGAGAGCAGTAAATAGAGGTTTCTGACACTTCTTAATCGACATCATTTTTGCATCATTAATTTTATTTGTAGTGTCCCCTAACTGTAATTTTCACATCTACAGAGTAAAATATGAGACACTATAATCTAGGATTGTTTGTAAAAAACAAAAAAAAGTACTATCTAGTGCATGAATTTCAAACACAGAATCTGGACACTCAAAAATGGTTATTATACAGTATATAGTGCACTATCTACTAAAGAGGAATTGATTTCGGACACAGTCTATGTCTGTTCCAAACCAGTTTGAGCATCAGTATCATGAACAGAGTCTCAACTTCTAGTTGCTGAAATAACCAAGCAGTTCAGAGGTCAAACCTGAAACTACCATTGCCCCTCTTTGATATCTGTACCCCTTTCTTCTTGGGGGGGGGGATTCACTCATCCATATATTTGTTTGGTGACAGGGAACAGTTGGAGCGTTTAGCCTCCCGTCACCCTGGTGCCCTTGACTCTGTTCTGAACTGGCCCTGCCTAGCACATCATAACCGCACCACTGCGTACTAAGACACCGAGATGACATGCAACATGTCCCCTGACTCCAGGAGACGGGGGAGGGAGTCATCATTTATTCTTTCAATCGCCTGCCACCTCTTTTGTCTCCAGGCTTTTTAATTTCCCCTTCCCTTGTTTTCTGTCAGCTGATGATGCATAATATCCATGCCTTGTTTGAACATGTGGAGGTTGGATGCTCCATACAAGGTGAGCATTTGACAGATAGAGATATGTTGGCATTATTCCCTCGGATCTGTGACAGGTTAATTCTTAGAGGGTTGTAAATACAAAGACAGATGAATTATGCATGGAGATATAAAAGAAAGTGATGGGTTTTGTTGTTCGACTAGACAGAGTCTTTCTGGACAGCTTAACATTTGAATGCCTGTTTGCTGTCTGAAATGGAGCGCATATAACTATATGTATAGGTGCTTCATTCTTTTTAATTTTTTTGCAAAAGCAGACATAATACTTGAAAAGCTAGTTTTGAGTATTTTTACTTAGGTGGATGCAGGACTATTGCTTTCTCAGCAAAAATACTCTATCAAGTTCCCTATTATCTGTACTGAAAACTAATAGGTTTTTTTTCACAGTCCTAATTCTGTACAGTCAGCAATTTATATTAACCTACTTTCACTGACAAATAATGGAACCAAGCTGCTTGGCATAGCGGATCTTGATGTTCTTTGATATTATGTTTGCCCATACTTTTCCACCTGACAAAGCTGGGGTCAAGGCACATTTAATTCAAACAACGCAGGGAGTAGATTCAGCAGAACTATAAGAAAACACGGCGTAATCAATATTACATGGTAATGCAATGTTACAACCCACAGAACTTTATTTCAAATCTTGTGGAAATCCTTAAACTTCCGGTCAGACCAAGTATGTCAGGCTGAGCTATGCAAAATCGTGTATTTCATATTACTCGGGACATATATAGTACTCAGGGTTTCCCACTCAGTTTTTATGTAATATAACTTTAGGATTTTACTCATGCTAGGTCGGTCCACCACTTTGGTCCAGAGTGAAATATCTCTTTATCCATTATCCAATAGATTTGCATCCTGTACAACCAATTACTCGATGACAACTGTACACCTGTTCTAAGTTGACTATATATGTGTTTCTGCCTTATGTCTTTGTACTATTTTCAGTGGCTTCATCTCCCATGAAAGGGAACCAGATTGAAAATTTTGAACTCAAACTCTCAGAAATCATGTAACGTGTTATCAGTAAAATCAAACACAGTGTGATTATTTTACCAACCAACACAGTCTATGATTGCTTTTCACCAAAGTGAGGTGAAATATTATTATTTGTGAGCCCAGCTTTGCTCTGGTGCATTTGCTATTGAAGAGTTAGTTGGTATTTTAGATAGATTTCAGGTAATTTATTAATTAGCAATGAAAAGCTTTATGTGACAGAAGGATTTGTAATCAACATATGGATTAAATCTTGCAATACACAAAATTGGGACACTCTTCATGTGATTTGGTGAGTTGTATTTTTACACAAAACGTTTGCCAAACCAAGCTCCATGTTTACATTTAGAATAAGCAATGTGAGAGTGAATCGACTGCATCCCTACTTCTCATCTCTTTTTAAATTCAACATCAACGAACTTTACATGATATATTAAATCTCCCTTGTTCCTTTTAGGTTTGAATTTTTAAGCAGGGTGACAAAGATGAATCTGGTTGCTTGAGGACCCAAATTGCAGGAGATGAGATGGTATTTTCGAATGATTCAAAGGAAATCTTCTTACTTATGATGTGACTCAGCTTCCTTTCTTCCCCTAGTTCAGCCACAGTTATCTAATTTGTTGTAGACTTACATGCCAACGCATTTTTGCCACTCCCCTGGCAAAGACATAATACAAGCATGAATGTTTCATCTGTGAATCACTATGTTTGTCTTACACTTCACGACATACAGTGTGCGTGGTGCCTGTCAACACCAATGAAACAGTAGTCCTTTGAGAATGACAGTCATTCAGAGCTTTCAATCAAGTACTGTACTTTCATAGTGATGATGTTGTTGTGGTGACCTTTGGACTTTTAGTTTGAATCCCCCCTTAGAGCTTCCTGTTCGTCCTTTTTTTACCGTGTCCATCTCAGCTCTTCTACCTTTTCAATAAAGAAATAAGAGCGTAGCTGGACTGTCCACATTATACTTTTAAAAATAAAAGTAATTCTTTGACCATCAAATTGAATTCTTTTCACTCTCACAGCCTTCAGTTCGTGTACACCCATTCAGTGTCTTTTCATGCTTGGCATGCTGAATGGGATTCTTGTAAAAAATACAGTAATTGAATTACTCAAAAGCTATTTGGCAGGCTGATTCTCCATAGCTGCCCAAATAAATTCAACTTGGCAAGTTTTTTTTTTCTCTTTTTTCTTTAGCAGGGAAGTGCATGTGCGTGTGAAGGACTTCCCCTCCCTCAAGACACTATCTATAATTTTAGCCAGACTGAGGAGTGTCAAGCAATCAAGCAGTGCTCTCATGGGAGAGGAAAACTTTGAAAGCTTTACCCTGAAAAGTCTGCGTTGGTGGGAATACAGCTGTGGTACAGCCATTTTTAAAAGGCCTCTTTCACGGACTCCTCCTGAATATTATACAATTATAATGTTGTAGATTAACACAAATCTGTAGTTTCTATTGCAGTGACCTTGTGTAGAGAAAAAAATAATTCATTCTGGATATGGCTCCAGTGTGCAGAAGGTATCAGCAGAGAAGAAAATTTATATCATTCTCATGTCGTCAAGTTAAGTACAGAGCTACAGTCAAAACATGATTAGCCTATCTTAGCTTAAAGACTGGAAGCGCAGGGAAACAGCAGCACAGCTTTCTTCAGATACACCTACCAACTCTTCTAAAGCTCTCTTATATACAGTATTTGATGTGTCTTGTTTATTTACTCTTTAAACAAACAGAAATGTAAAAATGACAGTTTGTGATTTCAGAGTTTAGAGTTTAGATTTGGAGCTATGAGCTATTTCTCTTTGCCTGGCGGTTCCCCTCAGCATCTCTGGCTAAACCTTGGGCATGTAACTTCCCCTAAAACTACTTGAAGACTGACACCACTGTCTTATCTTTGCATCATCTATGGAGCTAGAAACATGAGGCAGTTAGCTTAGCTTAGCATAAAGACTGGAAGCAAGTTAAAAAAATCTGCCTACTAGCAAGTTTAAAGCTCACTAGGCATAATATAATAATATATTGTGTTGGTTTAACCCCAGTACAAACAGAGATGAAGAAACTATAAGTTTTGGTTTTAGTTACATGCATATGTGCTTGGCCGGGCCACTGACTTTCAGGTGTGTGGACTTTTTGTTTTTTTTACCTCTGGACGGAGCCAGGCTAGTCTTTTCCCCCTGCTTACCATATGCTAAACTAAGCTAATAATCTGCTGACTCTGGCTACATATTTGACATAGTTTCATCAATCTTCTCACCTAACTCTCTCACCTAACAATAAAGCAAGTGTATTTAGCAAAATGTTGAACTAATCCTTTATAGGAACAAGCTATAATGTATTCATTAGTAAGCTTTAGAGATGCTGGTATGGTAAGGCAATTGTCTAACTTTGGACAGAGTCAGGCGAGCTGTTTCTAAGCTAGGCTAAAGACATCCCCGCTGCAGCTCTGTACATAATGGACAGACATGAGACTGGTATCAATCTTTTCATCTTACTTTTAGGAAAAGAAAACAAATAAGCATATATTCCAAAATTCTTATTTTTTTATAATATCTCTTCAAGGTGTACAGCACATCAACTTGGCACTTTGTTACCTCTAAAATCCCAAAGAAGTCAAAATGCAGGCTATGTTTTTTGAAAAGGTCAAGCCTTACAGGGCAGAGTTTTTATGCTTTTGTATTCATTTTTATTTTTTTATTTTGAGAAATCGTGAGCTACGTATAAGGGGCGAGACTTGAAATAGCGAAATAGTGATGACAGGCAACTGTTGCGACCCCCCTCCCCTTAGGAAACCCAGCCATCATGTTGTCAGGTCATATCGATCTCTGAGAAAGAGTGAGAGACTGTGCTGTAGAGAGAGAGAGAGAGAGAGAGAGAGAGAGAGGAGGGGAGAGAGGCAGGGATGAAAGTACAGATGGGAAGAATGTTCCTTTCCAAAAATGGCTGGTGTGGTTTTATCATGCTCAGTGAAAGGGTGACATTTTAGTAATGCTTTATCCCTCACTTTGGCATTTCAAATTAATAAAAGCCTCTAATAACTATGCAGATTGAAAAAGATGAAGGAGGAGTTGACACACTATGAGCTAACACACTGATGAAACAATGCAGCAATTTCACTATCGCTTCACTATCTCATTCTCTCACTCTCTCAATTTCATCCCAGTTTCTATCAATTTCTCCTCGATGACCCCTCTATCTCATTGTAAATGGCTGAGAACTGAGTCCGTGTCCTAAGAACACTTGGGAATTCCTCAGTGGCAGATTTTAATATGTTTTAAAGTTGCTTACATGAAACTACCAAGAATCAAAATCAATAATTCAATGATTTTACGATAGTATAACAGTGTATTGTCAGGGTGGAGACATTCTGGAGTAACAAATGGATTACACTTTCATTTTCATTTTGTTTAAATCATTTCAAACTACATGGAGGAGTTAAACGGAGTTTATCAGTTAGTAATTGGGTTCGTGCAAACAATTTCAAATCACATGGCAGATTGTGAGGCTTGATGTGACAAATGAAAATCAAAATTCAAGGTACCCAGGAGTCTAGTGGCTCAGTCGCAAACAACATTTATAACAACTAAATTTCAGGCCAAAATCCATTCATTTCAATGGAATTAGTTAATGGACTTGCTCATGGAGGCAGGGTAAGTTCGTGCTCTCATGTAGAATTCAATTTAGGTGTGAACCCTGCACAAAAAAAGACATCAAGGAAGAAGAAGTTATGCCATGTACGTATTTCCGGTCTAACAACAGCTTATCCATCTGCCGCGGACTTCTGTGCAATAACTCCTCTGGTTACCAAGCAACCCAACTGTAACTACAAGACTCCGGCAGGTCACTGCACCTGCAGCTGTTGTCTGCCGAAAAATTTTTACAGCACGTAAATGCCCCTAAAACCAAAAAATGTCATTTTTACAATGCCGTGTGTCTGGATTAAACTAAAAAAAATGTTAGTGTTTAGAAGTATTGCTAGGCATTTTTTTTTTTTTTTTTTTACTTCAGAGAGAGCTAAGCAAGCCGTTTCCCTCTGCTTCCAGTCTTTATGTTAAGCTAAGCTAATTGCCTCCCGGCTCTAGCTCCGTAATTAATGCACAGGCATGAGATTGACATATTTTTATAAAATGTTGAACTATTGCTTTGGTGTTGAGGGGAAAGAGGAAATCACAAAATCACAGAGTCCACGATGAAATAAGCTATTATATTAACTGTATATATACAATATACAACTAATACATTTTATCATCTGTTATCTGGCCGTTATAAAAAAACAAATGTGTAAATAGATGATAAGTAGCACAGTAGCACATAAACTGTGTGCTACTGTGCTAAATATATAATATATATGTGAACACACAGTTGTTTAGTGTTTTGCCACGATTATAGCTAGTTTAGTAACGCTTGTGTAAAAGTACACTTATTGTAACTAGTTCCGTACCTCATATTTGTTGTTTATATGACGTAAACATAAAGCTGATGAGTATCAAACCTACAACCCTGGCATTGTTAGTGTCGTGCTGTATTTGTACAGGATCAAAAGAGAGGCCTGTAAATTCATCTGATGTAGGGGGGTTTTTACACACAAATAGCTGCCTGTGTTAAGTATTCTGTCTAAAGTATCTTGAGAGGAGAGATATCAATTTTTACCATACAAGCAGGCAGCGTTTTATCCACTGGCTGCTTTGGAATAAAGAGTGCCGCAAAGAGAGAGAGAGAGATGTAGCAAAGAGAATTAAAGATCTCATAATAGCAATGTTAAAGCTTTATATTGAATCCTGACATCAGAGGGAATCTAATCCCTCACACAACCAAGCTCTCTCTCTCTCTCACACACACACACACACACGCACACACTAATACACAGAAAAATATACAGACATATGGAAAATACAAGTAAACATACAAAAACACACAAATCCAACAAACACACGTGTACAAATCACTTTTAATGCAGTTATGTATACATACACACACTAAACCATATGCAAACACACATGAAAGCTCACCACCACCATCACCATCATCCCTCATGATAGTAAAGTGGTGTTAAATTTACCCCAGTGGGACACTGCCACATGGGACAGATAATGAGGCCAGGTGTTAATTAATGTGGAGTACGTTTCCCCTCGTCTGCCGATGCCCCATGAATCCCAATCAAGGCTGCGGCCCTGGATCGCAGCACCCTTGATTTGCCAAGCAGTGCACTTCAAAAGGCCAGACTGGCGGTGGTGCAGTCCTCAAAGGGACTGCTTTGGCAAGGGCTACCTTCCAAGGGGCGGAGTGCTTGGCATGTGGCAAATCGAAACACGAGTGCCGGGAGAAGTTTGTGTTTTTGTTTTGATCAGATGTCTGCGCCAATAGCAAGTTACAGCTGTCACCGCAGCACCCTCTGATGTGCTGTTTACTTAACCACTTGATGCAAATGTTTTCATTTTGTTTGCTGTGTGCAGCCTCAAACACAAAACTTAAAGGAACAAACTGATGGTTTTGCAAGTTTAACCTCTTTAACTACAAATCATGAATCCTCGATATTTTTGAATGCTTTCAATAGAGATTGTGCTATGGGATGTTTTCCCCCGTTCCATTGATCTGTATTAAATTCTGTACAATTTGAAACTCAATTCGCAGGCTCGTAGAAATTATGTAACTCTTCTTAATCAGGATGGGGGTAAAAATGAAAGCATGGGGACAGCTTCTTCAGTTCAACTTGGTCCACCTTGAATGACCATCCCAACTATTTGGATAACAGATCTTTGACATCATTTCTCTTGCTTCTCAAATGTGGCCTATCACTCTGTCAGCGTAAACAGTCACTATTTCTACAGGCAATGTGCAAAGTATTATGTACAGTATTTGCCATGGAGAGTTAATCCACAAACAGAAGAGGTTAGTGTACAGAAAAAAAAATCTCCACAAAATAAATCTCATTTGTCACTTGCTTGAATTGTGTAATCCATCACAGTGAACATCAAGTCTGCATTAAATTTAGTCAGTCTTACAATTATCATTGCATTGGAATGCGGTTTAAAACGGCACTTCACTCATTTTACATATATTTTTTTACTATAGCTAAAGCCATTAAGAATCAGACCCAGCACCCTAGCATTATTGGTCTTGTGATCTGTCTCCACAGGGTCAAAGTTTGACCCATACTAGAGACTAAGCATAAGCATATCTCAGCCTCTAACATGGACCATTGGTTTTTTATTTTGTTCGAATTTGTCTGTTGCGAGTCTCCAAACTTCATGGAAGTGCGATACTAAAACGATGGAGTACAGGTTGATTTGAAAAGTCTCCACTGAATTAACTTGTAAAATGATTTTTGACAAAAATAGCGTTTGACACCTTAAAATGAAGCAATATTTAATTCCGAAGCATCTTCAGAGGTTACGGCTGTTGATGAACTGTTTTAAAAGTGTTTGTGACCTCCCTGATGATTTTAATTTTTAGAGACATGAAGAGCTGTAGCTATATAAAATTTAAAAAAGTCAGAAAAAAGAAACATAATTTTGTGTAAGACAGATATTCTTTTTATTTGATGTTCCTTAAATCATCTTGACGCCCTTCAAAATTATCCAGGGACCCCCAGGTTGGCGTTCACTGGATTACATTTCTCAAGCACGTTTTGGTTTATTTATTTTCGAAATATACAGAAATGAATATAAGCCAATGGTTGCCTGGAATGGCAGAAAAAGTGCGTTTTTCAACTTCTGAAACACAGCAGCATGCTCTGCAGAATTTTTAGCAGTGGTTTAAAGTGTATGTGACCCGTAGTAAATTGATTTAAAACATGCAAAAACTATAGGTACAGTCTCTTAAAATGCACGGATGTCAATTATTGCTACTGCACACATGTCCAGACCATTTAGATTATCAAGACATGATGTAAGATGGTGTTTCTTGTTCATGCATGATATTGAATTGCTATTATCTGCCGTCAGGTCTCTGACATTCAGAACACTCCAACTTCAGATATGATATGATGGAGCACTCACAGGTCAGATGTGCAATCTTCCTGTCCTTCCTTCCTCTGAAGGTCAGAAGAATGAAACGCCTGGCTCTATTGTGAGCCACTGCTGGCCCTGACTGCAGGTCATTAAAGCTCTATTGAGTTTCTGCCAAATCTCTGACTCTCCCAATATCTCACCATGGCTCATCTCAGCTGTCTTTTCTGTCAGGGTTTATACCAAGCTCTGAAAGGATCAACACCCAGTCTCTGTGTTACACTTCAATATACACTTGAGTATTCCCTCCTCCAAAAAGCCAACCCAGATGTACTTTGATATCATCCTTTTTGCCCGCCGCAAACATATCATCCTCAGCTATATCGCAATACTGTGTGAGTGCAGGGCAAAGAGAACTTGCGTTTTACACCGACTAAAGATTGAAAATTTAGAGTGGTCTCTGATGGGCATCTTGTGATTTTGTCAAGTGGTGCTTCAGCTCAAATCATCGTCATTTCTGTTGTCCTGGATCAACTCCCCGAGCACTGAATCACAGCCGAGTGATATCACCAAGCTGTCATTTGTCAAATTTCTCCTCCTCCGGTGCGCCCCATGAATGAGGATGGGCATCCGGAGGTGTGATAGAAGGGGTTTGGGCCAGCGACAGGTCTGCAGGTGTCATGCAGCAGGTTAGGAGGTGTAAGGCCAAGCAGGATGACGAGCTGATTAATCCAGCAACACCTCAGGTCCAGTGGGAGAGACTTCTCTCATGCAGCCACAGGAGGCTGGGGAAGTTACTGAGGGCTCAGCATAACACCAGCAAAGTACACATAAGTCACAGACTCATTAGTGTTATATTACTGTATTTTTTACATTGCAGCTTTACCTCGAATGGCAAAAGTAAAGGTAATAATAATGTTGTATTTACCAAATAAATTGCTGAGATTGGGGAATGCAGTGACATACAGTGACTTGCAACAAAATCCATAGGACCAGGAGGTCAGATGATTGTGTAACCGACAGGTTAACCAAACTTATTTGGAAGTTGAAAATGGAGTTGAACGGTAAAAATAATTACCCAAACTGTCTGTTGTACACATCCATCGCAGTTGACAGACCAACTTTCTAATTCAACTTTGACCAGTTAGATGACTTGAGTTCCTTTGCCGCGAGGGATTGTTAGACACTTCGTGTGGATAGATAATCTGCGTGAACTGCTGGCTCGTTCACAACCTTCGTCTCACCTCTCGTGGTCTTTGCTCCCTCCGACTTTGTTCTACCACCATTAGTGTATTCGTAGATCCCAGCAATTACTTTGGTGTCTGCAGTGTTGAAATGATGACCAAAATAAGACCCAAGTCATACTAAAGACGGATTATCCTTCAAAGTCTGAGGTTTTTAGTAATTCAAATCATATTTATGATTTTAAAAAAGTTTACAGAGTTGTATCTAGTGCATTAAAGAATTGTAATGTGGTATAACAACATCAAGTCGGAGCATTTTATGTTGTAAAAACAAATTTTCAAGGCTATAAAGTTGTGCTGTCTTGTCAAGTAAGGTTGGTGGAAACTTGCAAATAAAAAACTAATCAAAATTGAATGAATCATTATTTAATTGTACCACAATTTGATTTAGTATAATTGCTGCAACTAACTGACAAACTGTGTTTTAGAGATATTATTATTATTATGCCCTTCTAGTATAATAGCTTCTGACCGAACTGCTGTGGAATTTGAACTGCATAATCTCTTTATATGCTGTGGGTCTCTGTTTATATTCAAAATAAACATAAAATGACCAGTAGGACTATTTAGTAATGGATAGCACAGTATTCCTGAGAAGGGGTCATCACTGAAATAAAGTCAAACCAAATGAATTTAGTAAGCATTTACTAAGCAAAGCTGTCTCAGATCAACCTTGTCTCCTAGAAATTACATTTATAAATAGTGAGTTCCAAAAGTCTAGTACAACTAATACAACTAAACTGCAACAGCAAAAACATTTTGCAGGAAACATAATTGCGATTGCAGATTATATTTTACATTAATGTAATGAGAAATAATAACAAGCTTGAATTCAAGGAGATGGCTGGAGTGTGGTGGGTTCAATCTGTGATCTGAGCTTCAAGTCTAGAAATCTGTCAGCTAAACTGAATTGGTTGGATTGCCTGCACCCATCCTTCAACAGCAGCTGTCACTGGTCCAGGAATTTATCTGCCAAGCCACATCTTGTGTCAGAAGGCACATCAACAGTAGGTTGTGCTTCGTCAGTCTCATAGGCCATATGTCATTCATTTAAACATCTGGCTCACATCATATCATTGTGTGTGTGCGTGTGTGTGTGTGTGTGTGTGTGTCTGTGTGTGTGTGTGTATTTGTATGGCTATAAATTATGAGGACCGTGTGTTTGTGTGTGTGTGTGCGTATGTGTGTATTTTTTTGTGTATTTTTGTGTAAATATTTCAAAGATTTTATCGATTTAATTGGTGTGGAACATATATTCTGTATTCTGATATATTCTGTGTTGTGTTGTTTGTTCCGTCATGGGTCATTCAGTCCTATAACGGGAACAATATAAACTAGTGAACACAACCATGAATTTACATATAAATATACACTGAGCCTTCATGATGATTTGAAGAGCTGAGTGTCCAGATTGATTTATACTCCAGTGAATGACATTTGGATTTACATTCCAAGCTCAAGTCTTCCTCTGTCTCTGTCTTCCTTGTTCTCTTGCTCACCACACTGTGTGTGACACCCTGATATTGGATTGACCTTATAGGCTGCAGAGATCGGGACATCATTAGCTGCGACCGGCCGCAGACTTGCTGCTCAGGCCTCTTGCCCTGAGCCACTGCCCCCGGACAGATCATATAGCACTGATAGAAAACCAACCGGGCTTGGTTACATGGCAGCCATGGTGGCATAAGAAATGTCAGCAATACCAATAAGAGGCAGGCCATTAGAAGCCCTTGCGGCACTGTACTCCATGTACTGTAATGTGAATAGGTTTGGAATTAGCAGGACTATCTGACTGCCATGGCATGAACTAATGGGGATCCTTTAAACATACAAACAAAGTAGAAAAAAAAAAAAATTATAAGTAAATTATCAGGGATGAAAACATCTTGTGAGGTGTTGAACAAAGGTTATTAAAAAGGTGACACATTCAAAGCAATGTAATCTACATTACACTTTTGATCCTTTAGGAGGGGTATAAAGTTTTACGGCGGCATAAGAAACGGACTGGAGAGGTACTGTATGTACGAACAGAAAACAGATAAGGATAAACATGGAAAAATGTATTTATTTCATTTATTATAAAATTTCCTTTTAATTTCTTGAAAGTTTCCTGGAAAGAACTATGTCAACCCGTACTAATTACAAGGAACATAAAGGAAAGGCTCTGAGACAGGTATTTCAGTTAGTTCATTTAGCTGTGTTGAGTCTATTCTTGATTTCCAGAGGAATTTCTTTTTAAAGAGCTGCCTCATTTAAACCCCGCAAATATTATTGGATACTTATATTATATGTAATTCACATAGGTTGAACCTGTAGACATATTTCACATTTCTGCATATTTAGCAGCCCTGCTGTGCACTGATCAAAGTCTCAAGGTTATACTAGCTTAGCATTGGCATTAATTGGACATATACCAATCAAACACAGTTTTCTCTAATTAGTATGAAATTACATTTAATTTTCAGGAAACATATTCTACATATACACGTATTATGTATACGTATACATACATATATACATATACTTACACATATATACACATGTATGTATACATAAATATACATACATATATATAATAAACATACACAAACAACAAAAAGTCAAAGTTACATAAAGTATTCATCTGCATAAATATTAAACTGTATGTTTTAAAACAAATAGTGCAGTTTCCTGATGTGTTGGATCACTCCTTTAATATTTGACACATTTCATGTAATTCATTGATAAATATATATAATAATACATATGAGATAACATAATATAACTGAATAGCATAGGAATAATTTAATGATGACATTATTATAAACGGTTAGGGAAGTGTAGTGATTCCGTGATATGATATCCTACAAGCATTAATAATGATAATAAATATATGCGTGAGCGTATGCATATGATCCAAACTACTCACAGAGTTACGGTGTTTCAAACATGAAAATATTTTTTTTCTCAATAATCCAGTTACAGCATCGACTTGTTACATTTTGGTCAGAAGTGACATTACAATAACCTATGACTGATAACTTCATGGCAGCAATTCTTTTTAAAGGCAGGTTACGTTTTTCACGTGGTCAATATCTCATTTTGACACAAAGCTCTCGTTTCTCTCCAGTTGTCCGCTGACTATTTCCCGTTCCCACAGCCGTGATCACAGGTAAAGGATCAAGCTGGAAAGGCTTATTGTTTTTCAATAGCTTCCCCCCTGGCATAGTGGTGAAGCCCCAGGTCTTAAATGACCACAGAAGATATTGATCTTCATAAGGCACTGTTTTTGTTGTTAAATAACCACCACAGGAAATCCGATGAAAGGCCCCGACCTTTCTCTATCATTTTACCTTCACTGGGCTGCATGAACGCATTCCAGTATGGTGGGCTTCACTGCGAGAAAGCAGATACTGTAGATGACACTTAATGTCCGATTGGAAAAGTGACTTCACATTATTGAGTGTTATTATTGAGTGTGATTAACGATGCAAGGGTCAGTCAGCGGACTCCCTGAACGGACTCCTGGGTTAGAATGATCCCTTCCCTTAAGGCCTGAAGTCGAGGTGGGCAGCAAGAGAACGATTATGGATTGAATTTATGACTGCTTTCCACTGCTCTCTGAACGCTTATTCCGCTGGCGGGATGAAGCAAATTTCTCTCTTTAAAGCTTTTATTTACTCTGCTCCTCACTGTTCAGCTGGGAAATTTTTTTTTTTTTTTTACTCGTCAGCCCACGGATGCTGAGGTCTGAGTTCTTCATATTGTCTGTGAATAAGGCTCCCCCAAATTTTGGAAGATGCAGAGGCAGCCACCCCACTGCTCCCCTGAACCTAACCGTGAAAACAAAGAAACAAGTATAAGTGAAAATTCATGCTCATGAATGACATCAGGGAAATCACTCTCTTTCAATTTCTGTCTCTCTGCCTCCCTCTCTCTCCATGTACTGTCAAGGTCTGAGCTCGGAGCGGACCTCCAAGGCTGTTGGAGCACAAGTAGCGAATATAACGAGCCTTAGCACACCTCATTGGTAAACAGTAGACAAGTACATTTTATTGTCCCTGTGGTTGAACTCCGGCAGCCACCGTCCTCCTTATTGCCCCAGAACTCCCTCTTACACATCTCTCTCTGTGTTTCTGTTTTCAGGCTACAGTGTGGCCTTTCAAGCTTCGTGTTGGCTCTGCCTGTGCATGGGTTGTGAATGGGCGTGAGAGGAGAATACAAACACAGAGCAAAAAAAAAAAGATCTTCTTCTTTTCACATTCTATCTCTGTCCAACTCTCTCTTATTCTCTCACTCTCTGTCTCAGCAGCATAACCCTTATTACCCTCCTAACTGGATCATGCAATGCACCTTTGAGTCAGGTGAGCTGGGCCTTGTGACCCACAATCCCTCAGTCTTGTCCTACCTCATCGCCTAGTTATTGCTTCAGGCTGAGGAGCAGGTTGCTGATAGCACACCACGGTCCCGCAGGAAATAAAATGGACTGCGGAGATCTGTATCTAAAAACAGGGAAGTCATACGTACATCTTCCTTTGATGAAGATAAAGAATCAGATACATTTTTTTCTTTGAGTGAGTAAAATTTAGGGTTCTTACTCAAAGACAAAAAGCAGCTAGTGGTCTTTTCAAATAAAATTTAATGGTGTCTGCTTATCAGTATTCCTGCCAGTGATCTCCCCTCGACGAAGTAGCAGTCTGGGTCGAATGCACCGCAATACTGGAGAGATAAGCGGGTAATGTTGCAGATAGCACTGTTCTCACCTTTAGATAATTTTGCGTGTAGTGTGTCGGATGATTGCTGATTATCGAACCGCTTTACAGTTGATCTGAATCTCATCAGCACTTAACCTCATTGTTCCTGGTGCAGAGGTGAGAGGAATGTCAATTGGAGTGTGTCTTGAGCTCTCTGGCTCTGTTTCAGCTCTCTCTCCCTTCCTCTCTTTTCCTTTCCCTCACACTTACAGACAGACACATGCACTCACACACACACACACACACACACACACACACACACACACACACACACACACACACACACACAAACATACATATACACACACATACATACAGATATATACATATATATACATACATATATATATACATATACATATACATATACATATATACATATAGCTCAGTGGTTAAAACTGCTGACTTTCCAGTCCAGTGTGGACCTCAGTATGGTCAGTATGAGTGAAACTGCAAATTTGAGAGTACCACCGGCTCAGACGTCGCCCAGGTCCACAAAGTCTGCATCAGGTCTTTGGGGACACCCTGATGAGAAATGGGCTACTGGAACAAGACATAGGTGGAGCAGGGCAGACAATAGGGATCTGTTGGCAATAGAGGCGGGGATCTACCACCACCTTAGGTGGTTGGGAATGACCAAGCCAAGATCCTGTGGGACTTCCAGATCTGACAATCTGGTGATGGCTAACTGCTGATTGGCAGTAGTGATAGGCTTAGTGATCCCAAGAGACGGCAACATCAAGAAGAAGGAACACGAGAAGATCGAAAAATACTTAGGCTGTAAGAGGAGCTAGAAAAGATGTGGGGAGTAAAGGCAACAGTGGTGCCAGTGGTAATTGGAGCACTGGGGGCTGTGACCCACAAACTGGGAGAATGGCTCCAGCAGATTCCGGGTACAACATCTGAGGTCTCTGTCCAGAAGAGCGAAGTCCTAGGAACAGCTAAGATACTGTGCAGAACCCTCAAACTAAACAAGATATATATATATATATATATATATATACATATATCTACATATATATCTATATATATATATCTACACATATATATATATATCTACACACATATATATATATATATATATATATATATATATATATATATATATATATATATATATATATATATATATATTCTACATATATTATATATATTCTATATATATATATATATCTGTATGTGTACACACACACACACACACACACACACACACACACACACACACATATATATTATATATATATATATATATTACACATACATACACACACACACACACATTTGGATCTCTCTATCCCTCTCATAAACAAACACATCAAGAGCTTCTCTTTCTCCCCACAAACATGCTCACACAAACATCCAGACTTGGTGGCTGTCTATGGTACAGGCCAGACACGTGCCCATGAAAAATGCATGTCCCTTTGTGTGCTTCATAAGAAACACTCATCGGGATTCCATGCCTATCTCTGAAATACCACACAGGAATATCAATTACACTGGCAATTTGGATGGCGGTGTAGGTAGGAATGGCACTGGACGAGAATATGGGATCCACAGTGTCATCTTAATGAGAGGGTCACTGTCTCCTGCAGCTCTAGGGCCAACATTGCTTGGGCAGATTATAAAATACACGTTGGCCTGAATGTAATAGAAATCCTATTGAGCACGTTGGTAGAATCATAATAGGATGGCAAGCCAACAAGGCACTGGAAAAGTAAATAACCTTTCAACGCAAAGGAGACCAACAGCCGACCTGAGAGATGGTTCAGGGTTTGGAATCGTGAGGGTGGGACTCCTAAAGTGAGCTGCTTTATGACTAACAAGTGTTCTAGGATTCCACTTTTCCTCTGAATATTTTATTTGAAACTAAATATTTAACTACCTTTTTGATATTTCACTTGCTTATCTTCTTTTCCTCAAACTACAGAGTGCAGCTTATCCCTAGTTTTTTTTTTTTTTCTTCATCTCTAGTCCGTGTTGTTGTACAAAACTCTTCCTGCACGAAGGTAAACTGACGAGTTAGAATTTTACACATTTTCAGTCTGGGTCTTGATCACCAACATTCGGATCAAACTTTTATCAGTTAGTTCGCTGTAGAGTCACCAACTCCTCTGTTGGCAGGGGAAGGATTCTCTGATCCAATTCAACGGAGCCAGTAAGAAAATCAAGAAGTTCAATACTAAAAGCAATTAAATCCTGCCGTAGCACATTTGTCAGCAATTTGTGAAAGCTTAATTTAATAACCTGGATCTTGGGTATAATCGCTGTATGTGTAACTTTATTTTTTTAAATACTTTTTTATTCTCAGTGGTTTTGCCTTGTGTGCATTTCTTGACTTGTTACAGATACTGCCATCACATTTGCTTATATATTATAGTATACACATACACGTCACACATTTGAATGTTAAAACAATAATTCCACAATAGACGACCTTCTCTTTTCATCATATAAAAAAGGATGGTAAAATACAAGCTTTTTGATCATAACATTTGTTTTATTATATTTAGAAAATGTCATTTGTCTTTGATGGCGTGAGACAGTACTGCTTATTTATATAAAAATACATCAATAACCACATTTCAAGAAGAAACAAATGCATTGCAATGTTACCTTTTGCGCGATATACTATCTCACTGGGTGCACACTTCTTTTTTATTTTTTTGTTATATAGGCCAGTGTCCCCAAATTTCAATCTAAACAATTTAAACTACTCAGTTTTCTATTTAGGGGCACTGGACTTTTAAACTACTGTATTTTCTAACAGGTCATTCAGATAAGTCTTTAGAAATTGTAACTATACAATACATGAGAGTTGCACCACACACGTTTATACCCTGATTGCAATGTTCACTGACATGTGTGTATCTATCTGTTTTTTGATAGGAAAATCCTTATATGTGCAACAATGAATGTGACGCCTCCACTGAGGAGCTGGCTCACCCTCCGGAGTTGATGTTTGACTTTGAGGGTCGAAACCCCACAACTTTTTGGCAGTCCACCTCATGGAAGAAATATCCCAAGCCCCTGCAGGTTAACATCACATTGTCATGGAACAAGACCATTGAGCTGACTGATGACATCGTACTGACCTTCGAGTCAGGCCGACCAGAGCAGATGGTCCTGGAAAAGTCGCTCGACTATGGCCGGACCTGGACCCCGTACCAGTTCTATGCCACTGACTGCCTGGACGCCTTTACCATGGAACCCAAGACAGTGAATGATCTCACCCAGCGCACCCTGCTGGATATCATCTGCACCGAGGACTACTCCAGAGGCTATGTGTGGAAGAATGACAAAACGGTACGTTTTGAGATAAAGGACCGCTTTGCCCTGTTTGCCGGGCCTCGACTACACAACATGGCTTCACTGTACGGCCAGCTGGATACCACCAAGAACTTGAGGGACTTCTTCACCATCACTGATGTGAGGATTAGGCTGCTGAAGCCAGCCACTGGAGCCACCATGGTGGATGAGAACAACCTGTCCAGATATTTCTACGCCATCTCTGACATCAAGGTGCAGGGCAGGTAAGAGCCATATACACTTGTTGATTGCTTTTGCAGATTGTAAGTTTTCATGTTCTTAAGCAACCATGAGAAAACTATAATGTTGCTTGTTTTCAAGTTTACAAACTGTTTAAATTTCTAACTTATGGGTCCATAATGCGTGCTCGTGTTTCTCCAGCTTTTGAATGTTTCACCAGTATTTTAATGGGCCACTTTAGCCTTTCTCATTGGATGCAGAGCTGGTAAAACTGGCCTTTGTCCAGGTGAAATCACTGCCTTCTTCACACAGCAGAAGTTCTGTGATGAGGCGGCACACACTGAATTTCCATCCTTGTCTTTAGATTAAATAAAGCCAGATTGATATTTATAAAATAATAGATGGATGGAATTTTTGTGGCATTATAATTATCACACAGCATCAGTGTAGACCCGGACTGGCCAACCATGTGCCACGGAGAGCCAACAGTCTGCAGGTTTTTATTACAAACAAAGGACACCACATATTGACAAGCATTCCTTCAAGTAGAGAGGAAGAATTCAGTGAAATCACCCGCTGAGGTTATCAGTAGGAATGAAAACCAGATGTTGCTTCTCCATGGTGAAAAAATACTCACAAATTCTTTTTTTTAAATTAAGTAAAAGTTTTCCCTTTAAATGTTTCTTCCTTATGGAGTTCTGGTGGTCCACATATACCACAAATCATCGCCGCAAAGAGACATCAAAAATGTTACTGATCATGATTTTAGAAAGTGCCATCAACTGACCAGCAGATTTTACTGTCACAGACCACATATGAACAAATGAATGAATGGAAGTCTAGGGGTGCAGTTTGTTAAGGAAGTTTCCTAACTGAAGAAAAAAGTGTCTAAGTGGTAGCCACGATAGGAACTTGTTGAGTTTTCTAATTGCAAAAGGAAAAGAGCTTCAGTGTCTCCCTTCCTTTACTCTAATCCAACAATATTTTCCCTCAGTGTTTACAAGTGCAAAGTGTTTAGGTGGCCTACACTAAGTTCAACCCAATAAGTCAGAACTGGGGAAAGAGGGGGCAGCCTGGGTGGAGACTAAACTCTAGTCTACTAAATACTTACAGTATTATAGCCCTAACTTGACAAAGACAGAGGGCTGAGACTGCCTCGTGTGAGCTGTGGTTTTAATGTGTCTCTACATTTTTTATTGCAGAGATTCCACGGACATTTTATAATCCCATAATATGATATCACGATCATTGGCTCAGTTAGCACATAAATTCTGTAGAGCTGAACTTGCTTTGGTTAAATGTTTTGCTTTATAACATTGCTGTCAGTTCAAATAAATAACATAGATCTTTTCTTTTCACTGCGACTTTTGATGACTATGAACACTTATGTCATTACAAAAACCACGATTACACATGGGTTCTTATTATAATTAATTTTATTTCCCAGTGTGTAATTGACCTATAGATATCACCATTGAGAAACACATTTTCATTTGCTGTTAATACTGGTTTCCTGGATCCCAAGCAGAGGTCTTGTATCTCGTAATCTGGTAGTCTTTCCCTACTCCATCCTGCCAAGTTCCTTTACTGAGGAAAGTCAGCTGCTAGCGTGGCTAACCTGAAAGCTTCTGAACGGAATCATATGTAATAAAATGAAAATGAAAATGAAATTAAACCATTTCAGTTAAGTTTATTATTTGTTCCAGACATTGACACAATACAGTAGACAGAGAGGACAGAGGCTACAAGACAGCAGAGGAAAGGTAGTAAGGATACAATACATGGACAATATAGAAATGTATGAGTAATTGAAACCACGTGTTATACATTTTTTTGGCTACTTAGGGGCAGCGGAAAACACATGCACATATTATCACCTAATAGATTACTCACGGCAAACTTGTTAGAAAACAGTTGCTTATTCCAATAGACATGTAGCAACATTAGCATTCTTTTGGAGTCGTGTTTCTGGCCACCTGGTTAATAAGTCACTTTTCCTTTAGCGCTTGTCCGGTCACCACCAACTCCTGAGGGAAAAATCTGACTTGTTAGCCGCCTATTTCTGCACTATGTTCACCAGCTAGTTGCAGACTTTGTCTGTCTGCCATTTTGTGCTGAACATGTAGTGTACCTCTAGATTTTTCGCAGGAAACAAGGATGATGAAGGCATGCGTTTGCGGGCCAGAAAACAAAAACAACAATCCAAAAGTACGGAGTTGGGTGATAACTCTCTGTGGGTTCACCACTACAAGCACCTTCACATTACACACATAGTCATTTGATCCACTGTTATTATAAAAAAATTATTGATTAGAGCAGCTTTAAAGAAAGCCACTTGTCAAATTAGAACTTCGTCTCACGCGTTGAACTGAACTTAGATACTCCTTTCTCTCCACTTAAGGTTCAAGTTCATGATTTGTTCATTTTCCAATTTTGAAACCAAAATTTTCAGTAAAATTGAGAAGATTTACAGTGCACGCCTCATTGACACAGGTTGCAATGATGCAGTGTATAACATTTTCATCAGCGAGTCATCAGAACACCTCTGCGATTTTCAGGGAATGGAAACAATGTCGTTTCATGACGCATGGAAATGGCCCACATGTTGGTTGTAAAGCCTCTACAGCTGCTCTCCAAATGGGACCTGTGTTGCTTGCTGCAGTTGGTTTATATGAGGATAACTAGTTTGGTAATGACCCATCAGATGGGCCCTAGGTGAATTGAAACAGTTAGTCCCTAATTAGAATTCAGTCAACTTCAATGGAAGATTAGAACCATTAGCATGTTGGCTAATTGGTAGGAGACTAATCTTGTAATTAAGAGCATTTGCAGCCGATTAAATGGTAATCATTAGGGACACATCAGTGAAACGTGGAGACATTCGGAATTACCAGGCTGTGGTTCCAAATATAGCCATGCCCTGTTTAATAATGAGTAGATTTATGGTTTAATCTATGAGGTTTGTCTTCCGAGCAAGCTACAGTTTTTGCTTTAAATAACTCGTATTTTTAGAGATATGTAGTATTTTTTTTTAATCTTCTTTGACTGCTTGTTGCAAAATCTAAACTAGATCAGTCACTGAACATGAGCTGTCATAACCGGCAAAAAATCTGACATCATTTCATGATGTTTGATGTCTTTGATCACACGCCACAACAAGTTTTTCATAATGGTGGTGTGTGATATTCCCAATTCAGCCCTATCAGAGACATATACATGTTCTTCTGTCAGACACACTCTTGCAATATTCACACTCGTACTGTAAACTTAAATTGATGAGTTCTAAATTGCAAGACCCGCTACCCAGCACAGACTAGCATCTCCTACAGATATCTTTTTTTGCCATTCATTAGAAAGAGTAGCGAAAGGTTGGATGTGGGGAAAATAAGATGTTTTGCCCAATTTTCCATCCTGCCCCTAGGTATCAAATTCAATTTTCCACCAAAAGTTTGTGGTGAGAAAGAAAAGAAAATAAACATACATTTTCTGTCCAGAGGTAGATCAGTAACTCACTTGAAAGAGGGTGATATAGGTGGGTGGGGAGAGACTGATTGGAGTTTCCACCAGCCTCAGCAGCCTCCTAGCTACAACCAAATGTGAAAGCCTTATCACAGAATGGCCATCCTATCTGAGAATTCCCAGAATACTCCATAAACGCTGATACACTTTCACTTGTAGACGGCTGAATATTTGTAATGTCAGGTAACCTGCAGATATGTTCATGAATGTCATGACTACAAATGGATACTGGCAAGCTGAATAAATGCCAAATTACATTTTCACAATGATCTGTGAAAAGGCTTGGAATTATTTTACGTTTGTAATTTAGAAATGTTAAAAATAATATGAAGTTACTGCATTTGCGTAACTACATTTTCAAAAACAAGGTTCATGAAGATAATAGAGAACTCCTAATGAGATTATATAAAATCGACGCACAAATAAATAAATCAATCTGGGTAAAAATGTTAGGAGAAAAATCAATCATGAAACAAATAAACTCCATTGAAATCCAACATTTAGCGACGTACTATGCATTTTTATGTCCATTTTGTTTCTTGCGTATTAATGTTCTTATCTTCTGAAGAAAAAACACTTAGAGATAGGCACCTTGTTGTCAGACACAATAAAGAGCTTAAACAGAGCTTAAAAAAAAAAAATCAGCAGTAGTAGAAAAAACTACTGGTTCATCCACTAATATTTCTGCCCAGTTTCCAACTTACTTCATATTAGTTGAATCTCTGCCCCACAATTTATTCAAATCAATCCAACGTCACCGTTCAGTACAAATGAAGGAAGCAGTGTAGTGAATGTGTCGCGAGGCAGAAAGGTGTGTGGAGATGTAGCCTGTGGATGGGGTGTGGCAAGTCTGACTTCCACACAGTAAAGTTTTGCCGTCTTATCAATCATAACCAGTCTTTCCCTAACTTTGACCAAGTGTATCAGTTGCCAAAATTTTCATTTATACCTCTGCATTAAGGTGTCCTGCCGTACCGACGTATGCATGCAGGGTCTGTATGCTCTGCCGTAGCTGACATGCACCTCCTCAAAAATGTGACTACATGTCGGGGCTACGGAAGGCCGAGGAGATACCACATGGGTATCGCATGAACTGCGATTGGTCGGCTTGGGCTCACAGTGTTATCCTGCTAACAAGCTTCTGTTGCTGGTAGGGATCGACGAGAGTAAAGACAACAGGAAGCATGTTGAAAAAAAAAAAAGCCTCATTTAGCTTCTCCTTTTAAATAACACACTGCAAACCTTGTGCTCACTGCAACCCCTGCTCTCTAACACAGTTAATGAGGCGATGTAAATATGGTGAACGATTGTATATGTTACACCCATGTAGTGTTGCAGTAGTGCTATCACTGGGAGAAATGGGACCCTGACCCGTATAAACTTGCCGGGCGGGGGCTTAACTCCCTCAAATAAGACTTGAGCTCCCCCAGAGGCAACAAAATCTTGAGTTTGGAACTGATAAATAACCTACTACTCCTACTACTCGTACTCCTACTACCCTCTAAAGCGAAAGAAATGTCACACAGCAATATTGTTAATGTGAAGAAGTATCATTAAAAAACAGCTTTAGGTGATGTCATGACCATCCCAGATAATACAGTGAACCAGCACAAAACTACATATGTATGGAAGTAAATAAAACATCATCAATTAGGTTCATTGTTGGGTTTGCACGAGTTGTGTGTACAAATCTTTAATGAATGAGGCTCTTTATCTTTAGACTCTTGGAAGTAATTGCACGAAACCCAAAACTTAAGTGCTTGAGGCAGGTTGAGGCAAAGCCAGCACACCAATAAAAGTAAGTAACATTTCATTCAGAAATAAATCCTGGGAAGCTTCAGATGCTGCACAAGACAATGTAAAAGAACCAGAACAGATTTCTCTTTTTAATAATCTAAGAATTGTTACAGAACACAAGTTTATAAATCTGGCTTTACAAGGCTGAGAATCACATTGCGCTGAAAATACCGTGACAAATCTTCCTGTACAATGATCCTGTGTGTTAGAGAAGCGATGGGTAAAAGGAGGAAAAAGTAGAAAGGGGGATTATTTTTTTCACCTCTCCTGTGTAGAGTCAGAGTGTGTGGCGGGGCTGGCCCTGCTATTGATTTCTAATGTTATTCCACATCAACGGGAAACAAACCTTGAACCGT
Source organism: Xiphias gladius (assembly GCF_016859285.1). Taxonomy (NCBI): domain Eukaryota; kingdom Metazoa; phylum Chordata; class Actinopteri; order Istiophoriformes; family Xiphiidae; genus Xiphias; species Xiphias gladius. Next base: position 21,009,757 of record NC_053413.1, on the reverse strand, counting down.
GCAGGCTGTCCCACCTTTCACGTCTCCCTCTCCATCGTTCCTCACTTATTGATCAGATGTCTGCTCGTTAATTAAGACATGACCGCTACCGGCGGGCTGCACGGTCAGAGCTGCACATCTGCAAGGCCGCAGCAGGGCCTGGGAATGAGAGGCAGCTAATCCATAAGTGCTAATGTGCTTTTTCTCTCATCTCCCATGTCATTCTCTATTTTTCCCCGACCTTTTCTCTTGTTTTTTCTTACCTCACTGTTTTTCTCTTCCACGTCCCCTTTTACCCAGCATTCAAGCACCGTGTCAAAGTAACCTTAAAAATACCTACCGTCCTTCATAGTGTGGACCGTCTGTCCACTATAATCTCCTCTAATTCAGAAACAGAACTCAAAAAAGTACAGTAAAACAGAATTCACAAGGGTTAACATCAAATATACATAGTTAATATACGATTGAGATATTCTTTGAACAGAGATAAAGTGATAAAGTGATAAATCTTAATCTTTATCACTGGGTTGGGGGTTTTATCCCTGACTGCTCACGTCCACATATCTGTCAAGGGTGCGTGAGTTTTTGTGTGTGTGTGTGTGTGTGTGTGTGTGTGTGTGTGTGTGTGTGTGTGTGTGTGTGTGTGGGTGAATGAGATGCACATTGTAAAGCACTTTGGTACTAAAGGATTATATAAAAGAAGTGTATTTATTTAAGGTAGATTTACTTATTTATATAATGAGGAATCCAATGCCCCAGTTGCCCTGTGAATTTTTTATGCAAGAGAAATTCAAGTTCATTTTAGCATTTGTTGGATTCATGCAGTCCAGAGACATGTTTAAGGTCACTCTGACAGACCTCAGATTTTTTTATGGCCTCTCTAACCACTTAGTTGGCCTGCTGTATGAATTCATTTATAAGTGTCTTTGTTTGTATGCACTATTTCATTGTGTACTGAACTGCAAAAATGATTGTTAGCATTACATTATATACAACCCATTTGAGCGTCTATTGTTACTCATAGGCCTCATTCATTAGATCATGCCCCCGCTTGCTTTGATAACTTCCCTGTCTCCTGTATGTCTTTTCCATTTCCGGATGGGTTGCACCACCTATTTATAAATCCATTTGCCAGTTTGCGTGTAAAGTACTTCCTATGTCCTTTCTAGCCAGCTAGTTTCAAACTAATGATTTACTAAATTGTGCTGTATCATTAAAACTAAGTGAATGTTTACCCAGTAAAGACTTGTGTGTAAGCCAGTTGCTGGAAAACATCTGCAGCGCCATACAAAAAGTCAGTGTAAAAACGGCGTTAACGGGAAGTTACTCGAGCATCAGGAGCTGTAACATAACTGTCAAAAATAACAGATTTAGGAAACCAGACAAAGTTTTAAACTTAACAGCCAATCCTTTGTAAAATGTTGGTATGACTCTGTTTATATATGCATACGCAGAGAGATGTGTGTTTTTCAAAGTTAGTAGTACTCATGAAATCTAAAATTAGAAATATAGTGAAATGTAAATTTCAAAGCTTCTCAGTTTCAAGTGTCTAGTCAGATATGTCAACCATGTTCCATAATCTAAATGGGTCATAGGCAAGGCAAGCTTATTTGTATAGCCCCCTTTCAAAACACAATGCATTTTAAAGTGCTTTACATAAAAAATAAAAGGACTTTCAATTGCCTGTGTTAGCAAGCAAACATTAACTTTGTCGGTTGGATCAGTTACCTATGCAACAGTTACACATGGCAAAAGTGGATTAAATTTTGTAGCAACTAATGTCTGGGTAAGAAACTAGTTTGTGTAGTGCAGCCATTTTTAATTTTGTTATTCATAAATCTCCATGTAGCACTTAATGTTACATTAGGACTAGGCAAAGTTTGAATTTACGAACAGCTGCCACTACTTGCAAAGACAGATGTTGAGGACCAGAGGCCGGAATTACGTAGTTTAACATCTATATAATAAACTAGTCTTACACTTTGCATCCCGAGAAGTGGCCTGACGTACTGATCACAAAGCAAGAACATTTAACCATTATGCCATTTTCTTAACAGCAAGTCTGGTGCCATTCTGCACCCCACTGAAAACGCCTCTTGTCACACAAAACGACTTTAGATTATCTGACATTAACTTGACTGCAGGTTTATGGAAATTAAAGAGAAAAATGTTTCATTCCCTACTGACTGTCTGTGCTGACAAATGTTAAACAAAAGCAAATTTAAAAAAAAACACTTTATCCCAAACCCGCCTCTGAGGTATACATGAGAATTATTCAAAGGCAATTTGGATACAAAAAGAAACATAGTTTTAGATAAAGTATGAAACATGGTGCTGTTATTTTAGGCTCCCCAGCGGCTCCCTCGAGCCACAGACAATCTCTGTATCTCCCTCTCCTGGTGGGAATCCTGAGCTCACAACAAACGCCGTATCACACACTTCAGCGGCATCAGAAAAGGATTCTAAATTTGTAGCTCCTCCGCAGCGCGTTCACATGACGGGCACCTCGCCCTGCTGAACCACATGCAGAAGATGTAAAACCCTGAGGATATCTACGGCATGTGCTCCCCAATGGTCGCACGGTAGAAATTCAGGAAAAAGTAATGATGTTACACCATATCATCTGCTGTGTAATGTGCCAGGACATTTCCCTCTCTCATTTAAAACTACTGACATTTGAATAACATTCTTTCCTAAAGCGATAGCCTTCTCACTATTTGTGTGTGTCTCTCTTCCTCATTCTCTCTAGCTTGTAACTTTATAAGAAAGGACAGAATGCAGCAGGAGGAAATAAAATAGATATTCCTCTTGAGTGTTTGAGAAAACTATGTCGTTGAGCAGCTTGATAGAATTTGTTGTTGATTCTAGGTTCAGCGGTCGCGGGGGGAAAATGTTTAAAAACAAGCAAAGTTCATGCTCATCTCTCAGATAAAACCAGGCAAGGTTCATGATGATTTCTAGGATAAAAAGCGCAACACATGCATACCGGGCTTCATTTCGGCTCTTTTTCCTTGCAGTTGAAACCTGCACAACTAACAAATTGAAGAATTCCACACTAGCGAGTCAAAGTTCACCTTCGTTCAACCTTGCCCTGCAAATGAACACTTTCCTCCAATAGTGACACTGATTGCCTAAATTGGAAAAACTGAGAAGTCATTATTCTAGCAGTGTGCCATCACCTCGTTTTGTATAATATTACCATACTCTCACACACTGTTTACAGTCAGTCAGTGATCACTCAGCTTAATCTTTATTCATACCCAAATCCGGCCTCTTATGTCACATCCTTCCAACGGCCTCGAGTGCAGGCTACTTTTATTCTGCTGACAGCCAATCTGATCGTACCTCAAAACAGTCATTTGTGAAAAATACTCCAGTAAATCCATATGTGTCTGTAGGTTGTCATCCTCTAGAGGGGGTGAGTTGTAACTGAATAATGTTCTAACTACTACCGAGACAGCGCGGCATCCAGAGTCGAAAAGTGTTTTGTAAACAGCTGTCTAGCTGGTTGAAAGTGATCCTGCCCGTGTTTTTAAACTTATTTACTCCTTCAGTATTTTCACACGCGGAGGTTTTTGAACACCCTCATCTTTGAGCGATTTCTGTTTTCTCTCCCTTTTAGGACATTGGCTGCCTCAGTTGGATGCTTTTTCTTTTTATATGTGGTGAAACTGTCTCAAAACCTGCTGTTTATTTGAATGAGACATCAAATTTCTAATTGTTGATCTGCTATTTGGATTCTAAAAATCCTACCCAGACAGTATATACTACATGTTAAAGTAGTGCAGTACAGTAAACGCCTATAAGCAATTTTTTTTTGCCTCTGTTGGTGGCAAAAAGATCCTGCAACTTGTTGTGTTGATGTACAGCAGAATTTACATTCTACCAATACGCGTGGTGTTTTCAAGGCAGCTTTAAAATCTTTTAAACTGAATCTCTTTACATTTTTGACTAAATCTCTCCAGTTTGATCTCAAAAAGGATTTTGTATTTCTCTGAGGCCTTTGAAACAGTTTTTAGATCACGATTTAGTGAGATAAGATTGACAGGAAATGTAATTTTAGCATTTCTCAAATCCTGGCTAAACCACTGCTAATGAGCCCAGAGATCCAACAGAATTGTTTACTGAGGAGGGTGTCTTACAGCGTCCATTTTTTAGCGGTAGAAAATGTGACTAGCCGGGAAGAGATTCATTTATAATGGTGGAAAGCCAAAGCAAACATGGAGTCAAGCCCAGTTTTTAGTACTAAACTGGAATCTTTCTTGCTGCCCCCTTTAATGGCTACACCGCAGCCTTGCCCTTCACATAGCCACACAAGCCAGCACAAACTGCACACAGATGCACACACAAACTGACTGGCTCTTATCCAGTCTCTCAGACGCAGTACACACACACACACACACACACACACACACACACACACACACACACACACACACACACACACACGCACGCACACTTCCAATCCTCCAAGTCTGTGCCCTGTGAACCATGACAGCTGCGGCCAGCTTGATTGACAGAGTTTGAAAGTCAGGTTCAAGTGCAGGTTCACACGACCCCCAGCGTTACTCTGCTACCACCGTAAGTTTCTCTCCGGCTCTGCCAACGCCTGCTCACTTATCTTCCACCAGATGTCTGTCACATGCTGCGATGTTTTCTGCCAGTCATCTCCAGGTCTCCAGCTTTTAATTAGTTCTCATTAAAGGCCCAGGCTTTCTTTGTAAATAATATATGGGTGCCAGAGAGTGTACATCAACATAAACTGTGTCTGGAGGGGCGGCAGCCATGAATAGTAAAATCATCAAGATGCACTTTTGTTACATTTATTGTACGATTAAGCTTTACTAGTTGTGGAATAAACAAGGTTGTTGTGGCTTTATGCGTCCAATTGTTGTATAGGTTTATGTTTGTGTGTGTCCCCACCTGAGTCATAGTGGCAAAGCACACACACACACACACACACACACACCCCCAACAACCCACCCACCCACACACATACACTGCAGCATGTATGCAGCCGACCTCTGATTTCCATATTAATATGTCTTCCTAGTGCTGATTTCTTCACAGCTTCCTCCTTGTCTCAGCGGCTTACATCACACCACATGAATGAGACGGCCCTCCACCATGAGGGCCGATGTGGGACGAGGGGGGTAGACATTACCATACTGTATGCCTACATCAATGCACAACCTCGATAATAGGCCCTGTCATTGAAACAAATCACAGGCTTTCGGTGGCAGTGGTCCAAGCCACGCAAAAATTCAAATTTCATTTCGCCTCAGAAGAAAATTGCAGCAGGGGGAATTAACTTGTGATCCATTCCTAATATTTCTCCAACAATTTGGGGAGCCCTGGCGGGGCTGCTTTATATTTTGATGGAGGACGCAAACAATTTGCTTGAAATGTATTACATTACACCCCGAAGAATGACAAAATTGGCCCTAGCACAGAGCGACGAAAACAAGCCTAATCAGACTCTTCAATTTCACGGTGACACAGCCTGGTGTAATGAGGTGACTCTGTGACTCTCCCCTCTCCTTGTGGAAAAGTTCAATGCCATCCGAAATGTAAAAGTAGTCAGTGTAAAGAAACACCGTCAAACTCATTATAGGAGCTGGATTTGCCTTGTCCCTGATCAAATGACTTGAAGTGGGAAACTTTTGTCTTTCTTTTAACTATCCCTGCAACTGTGTCTTAAACAGTTTGCTAAAGGCTGCCCTGGTGCATTCACTTTAGCCCGTGCATTATAGTATTTTATGGAATTTGACATTTGAATTTCTTGAATTGTAGACTGTAATCTACCAAGATTACGATATTTCCAGAAAAAAAATACCAAGAGCATGGACTCAGTGGTAGCTACTACACTGTCAAGAACAAGCCAAGGATTTGAGACAATTTTCTTTCGTTCTTGATATATTCTTAAGGTGATGGTGGGCCAATTTTATAATTGATCTCGATGTTAAAATCCAGGTAGGGTCTATGACTACACCAAGATTTCTGGCTTGGTTTGTGGTCTTTAGACATAAAGGAGTCAGGCTGACCACCAATCTTAATCATTCTTCATTGGCTCCAAAAACAATTAATCGTGTTTTAATTTTTTAGGAAATTTTTAAAGGGGTCACTTTTTTGGACCTGTAATATTAGTGCACTGGTCCAATTCATTTCCCCACTAACAGAAAGGAAGGTTGAAAAATGCATAATTCGTCCACAAAAAAAAAAAAAAATCACACTGTCTGACACAGTAAGGGACTGGATCCCACTGCTAAATTGACATGATGGAATCAGGGCCAGCGTCCTGATTTTTAAATGGTATTCTCCTGTTTTGGTGCTCCTGTAGCTCGCATACATCACAGCAGTCCCTCCCCTCATGTTAAAGAGTCAAACAGCCTCTCTTTCCCTGCACGGTGTTGGCAGGTTATGCCGGTTTGTCCAGGTAACACATTGACATTCATCTAAAATTTCAGCAAGGCCAAAGTTTTCCCTCAACAGCCTTGATCTCTCCATATCTGTCAGAGAGCCTCTCCAAGTGTCTTGTCAAGGAAAGTTTCAGGAAACCTCAGTATGTATTTATACAGCATGGAGGCACATTACAGGTTCTGACCATGGGCAACTTGAGTGAGGAACAGGTGAGATATACGGCTGAGGGAGAGACCGGTTTGCTCAGTCAGTCCTATCATTCACTGGGGCGCTCACTGGTTAAGAAAGAAAGAAAATCGGCGTTCCATTTTAAAATATTGTAGAGATAAAGTCCGCATAAACATTGGCAGGTGTCAGGCAATGGTTTAAGGAGAAGTTGATTTTAATTTCAGAAACCATTTTGTACAAGTTTCTAGCAAAACACCCCAGCAACCTGCCCTTCATCAGTATGTGGCATGGCCCTGAAGGACTCTCAGTATTTATACCCTGCCGCAGGTGCAAACTATTAGGTCAATCACACCGTTGCCTCCACACAGAGAAAGAGAACTCAAGTTGAACCATAGGGGCTAATGTGACACACCATATAGTGCCGTCAGCATCAGCAATCGTTCACATAACACAATCCGAGATTTATATTAGCAAAAGAGGAGTAGAAGCGCAAAAATAGATTGTGTCGTGTGGTGATTCGCAGGTCAAAAGATATCTAGGCATTCAGGCTAAAACTGGGCTACAGTCGGTTGAAAAGTAAACTCTTTGGGGGCATCTGGGTAACATACGCCCATTGTTTCAGCAAACGTAGTCACTGAAATGCTGCTGGAGCAATGGTTATTTATAACCAGTATGTCAGAACAGCGTTTCATCTAAACTTAGCCCACTTTCAACTGAAGCATCTATAAACGCTTGCGTTCTTCATCTTTAATGCCAATGGTCTGCACACCCAAACAAGTGGTTTCAGTCATTTCGAGTGATGATGAAAGGTCATCAAACTCAATGCACAAATAGGCTTTTTTCACAGGAAACGTTTTGATTGGTCATTGTAGGAAAAACACGTTACTGATAACATTAACAACGGCTCTGTTCTATTCTAGTGTCCCTATAAGCCATGACACTTGACAAGTTTCTATATAAATGTACTGCAAATTTTCCTGAATTCCCAGATAATCCTCAAAAGAAAATGTGAAATCAATGCATGTTTCCATCTCCCAGCATTATGCGAATATTAGGAGTTGGTGCACCACGATAATTGTCCAGTCAGATGTCATTAAACCACTGCAGAAGAAGACAGCACAACAAGATGACATAATTAAAAGAGCGTCTGCGAAACCTCAAACAATTATAACGTGTGTGCAAAGGTGGTGGAAATATTGCATGCATGTCTATTTTATGTATTAATTGGAGGAAGATTACAGTCCACTCATTGGTCCACACAGATCTGATGCTTTCACTGGCGACCATTTTTCTTCTTCTTCAGCGACGTTTAAGTCACATGCCTCATGTACGTCAGGATTTATTTAAGTCTGCTCTGTCTGTTTCCATTGCACTTAGTCACATTTTGTTTTTAATCGATACACCAACTTTTCCACCTTATTCAGGTAAAAAAAAAACCAAAAAAACACTTTTTTGCAGTATTTAGAGAGTTTCTTCAAATTTCAGATGTTTTCATTCCAGTTCTTTATATGCAAATTGAAAATGCTCATAAAAACCAACAAGTCCTCCAACCTAAACAACCATATTCCTGTAGGTTGTCTGCCCCCACCCTCTGATAGGACCTTGCTTGCATAAACAACCTATGGGGTCGTTTTTTATGGGAGGAAAATGTCATAAAAAAGTGGATGGTAACACATTTAGTGTGACAGAGAGTCAGCATGCACACGACTAGGACCTTGAAAGTAAAGCGGCTAAATGAAATTCAGCCATCTTAAATTTTATCATTTATTACCTTTGGCATATCGAAATATTTTACACAAGAAAGGCCTGTACAAATGAAAATGGTGTGTGTTTGTTCAGTCTTACAACTGGAGAGTCAGCGAGTTGTCAATCAAGCGGGGTCCGTACATGCCCACGCCATCCTGAGAGGTCTAATTGAGGGAAATAAGTGAAAACACATGTGGGTGGACTTGCGGGATATTTAACAAAATCTGAAGGAAGATACTGGCTAAAATCCACAGGTTTGGAATTCAAATATTTACTTACTATTTTCATGCAAATTCTCCAACATGACTTCTGTTACGTTCCTTATCTGCTCCTTAGACTACTAGACTTAATTTGTCTTTCATAACCATAATTTCCCACTATTCAAACACATTCAGCTCAGTCTAATATACTGGCTGTGAATTTGCCTTAGAGGTATTGCGACAAATAGTAGTTATATAACACTCTTTATTCTTCCACAGTTACCTCAGGGATATACTGTGCGCTTTGCGCTGACAAAGATTATTTATTCATTAACAGTTTAAGGTTTGATAACTGTGAATGTGGCTAAGACCATCATCACTGACTTACAGTCGTTTAGCAAAACTTACATTTTATTGATTCAGTGATTTTAATGTTACTTTCCTTGGAAGTCACTGTATGGTTCAACTTGAAAATTAGCCAATGAAAGTTTCCCGCAAATTTAAGTTTCCCGGACTTGTCGGTTCAGGCTCTTCTGCTTTGAGGTTCTTATTTAACGAGTTCTGCGCACCTCTCTTGTTGTGAATCAGAGATGCTCGGAGCTGTCACGAGGAAGAAAAGCTGTGTTAGACATAGTGAGCCTGTCAACACGGCGCCAAGCAGCCAGGAGAAACCACATTTAGGCAGCAGCCAGACACAGGGCACTGCGGCGGTCTACCCCAGAATATCAACATAAACTGGTCCTGAACCTCATCTTCTTTCATCGTGAAAGTTGTAGCATTGACATTCACAGGCCACACTATAGTCAGAATCAAGACCAGTATCTGTATCACATTAATAAAGAGCAGAGGCATTTCTAGGATTTGACAAGGTATGGGGCTAAGCCTAGACCATCTGGGGCTGAGCCAAATTTCTTTTGGATGGGCACCGCTGTTCTGCCCGTGACACTCCAGCCTTTGACAATTTCCCTCAATCAATAAAGCATGTCTATCTCTATCTAAATTTAATTGAATTGAACTGCATTGTGTGACTACTGCAAACATTTATTTTCATTAGAAATTAAATTTTTTATCAGTAATGTTAAGACAGTTGCTCTGGACAAAATGGACACCTGCAGGGCGGCTGAAAATTCTCAAACCTATAGCCCCTTTTACGCAGCCTGTTCAAGGCGGGAAGGTCGCGCCTTTTTTCCGCCTCGCCGTTCTGTGTAAAAGGTTCAAACATGGAATGGGGAGGTGGGGCATTGTTGGTCCAGCAATAGGCCGGCAGCGGAGGTAGTCACGGAGCCAGATCGACGTCTGTGTAAAAGGACAGATGCGGTTGTGTTGCATGTCACGCCTCTGAATCCAGAACGCCAGTATGCTATCTAAAATCACACACTGGTTGGGTTCAGTGTAAATGAGCAAAGCCGGCATAATGAGGGGTCTTCTTAATGCCAATATAGCGGGATCTCGGTTTAAAAGAGGCCTATGGAACCAGACTTTAATCGCTACTTTACTCTTTCATTCTGTTTTTTGTATTTTTATTTGACTGCCGTGATCTTTGGCACTTTGTGTTGTACAAATAAAATAAACCAGCAGCCGGATGACAGCAGATTGGTTGTACAAATAAACAAGTGTTTCAATTCATTTAGGGAATATCAGGTGGTCTGACCATCTCGCTTTTTCTTGAAATTGTGTTACCCACTCCCCAAGTATCCTATAACATCCTTTAACTCGTGTCATCTATGCCTACATGACAAAATCACGTATTACCTTAAAAAGCCCTCTCACGTCGATAGAAAAAAAGGCGTTAGATAAAACGCTGTAAGCTGGTAGTTCAGCTGTGCTTAACCACGTTCACTGGCAAGAATGTCCGAATACACCAGCGGCAGATGGCACGATAGCTAGGGTTTGCTTAGCTAACATTAGTCAATAAACCAGTGGTTCTCAAATCTAGAAGCACTGGCGCTAGTAGGACTTTTGTTTATACCTTACCTTAAGTTCTGGGTCAGAGCCAATCAGAGGCAGGGTAGGGGCGGGCCCACCTCAGGTGGGGGAAAAAAAAATAATGCAGCTTTTATACAAGAGGACGTTACCCAGCCCCACCCACTCCCTCAGCCTCTCTACAACCACACACAGGCAGCAGCCAGGGTTGGGGTCGGTCGGGAATTAAAGTATTTACATTTTGTGATTGTTATAGATTTTTTTCCAGCAGCAAAAATCAGATTCAGTGTTGTGCTGTATAATGTCTTTTTTTTTTCAGTGTGAAGGTTTAAGGAGGTAATGTGCAGTATAACTGAGTTGGTCCATTCAAATTACAAAAAAGACATTCAAGTGAATTGGAAAGTGGCCTCAGACTTTTGAACCCCACTGTATCTTTCCTTACTTATCTAGAATAGGATTTAAGGATGCAGATACTTTAGGTTTTATTTGCTCCTGTTTTGACGTGTTTGTCTTAGAGATTCCTGCCTCGCCTCCACGTCAGTGCAAAGAAGGTAAAGGGAATTTCATTTGTGGTGTTCACAGCATTAAAAAATGTAATTTATAAAATTCAACAACAGTATGTCTTTTCACATTCACAGACTTTGCTGTGAACAGTTTTCACTGAAACTACTTTATAGCAAAGGAATATAATATAGAAACAGTTAACAACATGTTTGTTGGATTATCCAGTATAATCTGGACTTTTTTCTGGACAGAGAAGATTTTTCTTAAATGCAATTTTCAATGCTATGAGCGCCACCAACTAAATTCTATTCAACTCCATTCTACTGAGGTGGAGACTGGAAACTCAGAACACAGATATCTCAAAACCTAAACATAGAAAACCAAATTGATCTTCATGGAAGATTAGATAAGAGGTAAGTGAGGAAATGTGGGGGTTTTATTTGTCTGTTTGTTTGTCTTGTTTTTTGTAATTTGGGTTAACTGAGCCTGTAAGTAGAGTCCAGTAGTGACTCCCAATAGCCCCTTTCTTGCACACGAAAACACACTTACGCCGATACCATGGCAGCATTCATTTCATTTTAATCCACAGCTGAAGGAGTGCAGTCGATGGGAAGGGCAGAGAAGCTAGATGATTTCTAGTGTCTCCTAAGGGAGGGTCACTGGTTTGGATAATGGATAATACCAATTGCTATTGGGCTGAACTGGGGATAAAAGGTCATTAAAACTTTATAAAATGTGTCTTTGTAATGGTGCCAGCTCAAAAGGCTTGACATACAGGGGATCTCTTTCCCTTTTTGTCACCTGAACCAGGGACAGAGGAATTCTCTGATTTCAGTATGATAATGCCCGTGGCAAAAGCATCACATCCCAGAGCTCCCCTGAGTCCACATCCTCTCCTATATCAACGTGGTCCCCGCGCTGGTCGGGCCCGATGATCCAGATTTTGCTGGTTTTTTAATTAAATGGAAGGTCAAATCTCATAGCTCTTGACTTCAGGGAGCTGCTGCTGTCTGCATGGCAGAAGAGCTACACCCAGTCATTAATTTTATGGAGCAGGGACTTTAATTGATTAAAAAGTTAAGGACTATGGGGAATGTTTGGTAAGAGGCACCAGCATTTAGTCGTGGGCTCGTGTTCAGTTGCATCCACTATGGCTGCTAATATTGTGAGACAGCAATTAACCTGAGGAAAGATGGGGATTTTCTTTTATAGATAGCCTTTGGGAGTTGTTCTCAACTTTAATATTGCTGATGCTGCGGAAAACTATGGATTTACAAATGACACTTACTCTTTTCTGGCTTGAATTGAAAGGTTTACACGATCACCTACCGTTTATGTGAACTTCTGTATGATAAGTTCAGAATTTGGCGACTTTTCTCTACTTTGAGTTATTAAAAATAGTCAAAATCCTATTGTATAATTCCTAAAATAACTGCTGCACCGGCAGCAGTTACAGACTGGTTCTGGTGCTCGTATCTCTTGTGCTATTTTGGGTACGTTTGTTACCAAGTGAGCGCCTCGCATCACATATGTTTCTCACAATATATTGATCACAATGCTCATTCAAAAATATGGACTTTTACTTGCATTCCATATTAATTAATTCTGCCATTTGGTCCAGCACTTTTTAAACTCCCTTATTTAGCATTTATAATCTCTACCAGACATTTAATAAATGTTTATAACACACTATAACACACTGTTGCATAGCTCTAAATGGATATAATCTATATTTTTATAGTACATAAATGTATTTATTTTCAATTTTTACTTCATGTGTCCATAAATAAAGGATAAACAGTTACTGAATGAATGATAACACAATATCACATAGTTGGAATGATATACAGTTCGATCATGTCTTTAGCAATTTTAAATACATTTATAAAAAGTTAAAACATGCTGTATACACATGCTGTCCTTGAACAGTACTTAAATGATTTATTACACACTAAAATTGTTACAAGTCAATATATGAATATTTTATTTTACTCAAATTGTTACCCATTCTCTCATTTTTATTATTTGCAATACAATAGTGTTATAAACATTTAGTAATTGTGTGTATAGCGTTTGTAACTGCTAAATAGGAGGGATTTAAATAAAGTGTTATCTCCAGAGTAACGTTACCAGACCAGACTTTCTACAGCTGCTTATCAGCTATACAGAACAAGGTATAGTTTGCCTCGTTCCCCGCAGTTATCTATCATTAATGTGAGATGTCACTGTAGGGCCAGGAAGTCAATTAGAATGCATGTATTTCTGACTGCCGCTGTCATTTCTCCGTCTCATGTTCACCGGTGATTGTAGGCAACAGATACCCAGCTCCTCCCTCTCAAACGGGAGAAATCTTTCCTCGGAAGCACTTTGTAAAAACAAACATAGGCACGATGTGAAACCATGAGCTGCCCAAACCCCGGGGGGGGTCTACGGTGTCAGATCCTCTCGATGGCTCCCTCCCCAACTGTTTCTGTATCAGCCCCCCCTGGCCTCCCAAGAAGCTGAGGTTACTGGTTGTAACCTTTTACCATCTTAGGAGCAAAATCAAATACGGACACTTATATTTGCAATACAACTAGAATATGAAACTGTAATGTCTCATGTGACAACAAACACAGCCTGCTCTTCCTCTGATGAAGCTCTTCACCGGGAGTAAAACACGTCTCCCTGAAATCAAATAGGTAATATTCTGCGAACGTGCAATTTACTCTCTGCTCATTCAGGTTGTTAGACCCTTACAAGTGAGTCTCAAACTGCAACCAATTTGTTCTTTTTTCCACAGGCTTGGAAACACAAGCACGTTTGTTCCATGTGGTCAAAAGGGGGGTGGGTTTGGGGGAGTGTTGACAGCCGTCAGGCCTTCTCTCCTCTCCTGTCAGGAGCATCTGTCAACTCTGCCACTGTTCTGTCTAATAAACCAGCTCCACCAACCGGTAGGGTTTCCTGCCTGACGGCTCCATTGCCAAATAACACTTTTACTTTGAAGAAAAAGAAAAAAGAGAATTCTCAGGCTACACTGCTTCTCTTTATGCTATAATCTCTCTATCAGATTACTGTTTTGCGCTCAATTAGCAAATCTAACAGAGTGTCTTTCATTTGGCTCTCAGAGTGGCAAAAGTGACCTTATTCGCATCGCTATTCTTTCCGCAGGGGCAGCGACAAATGAAGCCTTGTTTTTTTGAGGGAGAGCATAATGAATCTTTGTGGAGGCACGATCAAAGTCAGATAACCCACCAGGATTTCAATTTAGCCCTGTCAAAAAATTTGAAAGGCACAAACAAACGTTGCAGCAAGGGCAGACTTTGTGTATTCCCTCCAGAAGGTATTGATTCAATGGGTGCAGAATGATGCCTATTCATGTCTCTATCTTTTGTTGTTATCTTTCTGTCTCAGGTGCAAGTGCAACCTGCATGCCAACAGCTGTGTGTTTGACAAGGGGAAGCTGGGCTGTGAGTGTGAACACAACACCACAGGGCCAGACTGCAGCCGCTGTAAGAGGCACTACCATGGAAGAGCCTGGAGTGTGGGCTCCTACCTCCCTATACCCAAAGGAACTGCAAATATATGTGAGTATGTTAGTATTTCTACTGTTCAGTAGATATAGACTAAACATGCAGCTAATTTACTAGTGATACTGTTGAGGGCTGGTAGGGGCAAACCACTCTATTTCCAGTCTGGTCACAGCAGTCACTGGTATCTGATGAAGGCTGCAATACTGAAACTCCATACCTTTTATTTTATTTTAATTTTGCCTGCCCTTGAGGGATCGCTGCACGTCTCATGAGCTCTTTGCCTCTGGGCTGCACCTCTCCCAAATGTAGCCCTGAGCACTGTCTTTGGTTTGGCAAAGCCAGACTGCTAAATATGCACTATAAACCGAGCTGACATGGATATTAAAGAGCATGTAAGTATACAGAATACAGTACAGTCATTAGGCTGGGAATTAAGGAGTGTTTCCCTCTGGGGGGTAGACTTGACAGTCATCCTGTTGTGTAAGAAGACTCACAGTTGACTCGTAGAATGACCTGTGTTTAAGTTGTCACGAGAGCCTAACTGTTACAATCCCGCAAATAATGGCATCCTCTCTCAGAAGAAGAGGGGCATGTATAGTTCAGCTGTCACAAAATCTCTTCCCGTGTATTCAGACAGAACGCAGAGCAAATTTTAGAGGCAACGTGATTTAGAAAGACCCAATTCGAAGCAAAGTCTCGTCACCTACCAGTATTGATTAAACGTCATGTCGACCTTTCCTTAATCTTAACCATAACCACAATATTTTCTTAACCTCAACCAAGTAGCTTGAGAAACAATTCTCAACACGGGTCTAACTCAATTGTTGTTTCAAAGGCCTTTCCAAGCTGACATCTCCAGGTCTTCCTCAGTGAATGGAGTTGTTCAGCTGCCGCGTGGTTGCTAGTTGTTATCACATTGACGTTTTTTGTCAGATCAAGAATGAATCTTCAAGCTCATCTTAACCAGGTTGTCTTAGCTGCTTAATGTTACCCAATTCTTAACCATGAGGGTGGAAGTGTAGAAAACCCATTACAAGTCTTTTTTTTTTTTTTTTTTTGAGCACTCAAAAGGGTCACTGATAAAGGACCTGTTTTATTGTTTAGATATCGTGATTTGCTGCATACATCTGCTTCTTGTGCACCTGTTTGGTTTATAGACTTTGCATCACGGGTCAGCCGTTTCATGTTTAATTCAGTCAGTATTAAATAAATGTGAATAGCGCTCCTTCCAATACTTTGCCACTGAATTTAGCATTCCTTCCTCAACTCCATGACAAGTGTGAACTAATGCTTGATGTTTTTCTGCCTGTTCACACGGTATCTCTGAGGCAGAAGGTGCTCTTTTGCATTATCCCCATTATAATCTTGGATGGGAGTTGAGTCACATTTATCAAATCCCACGCCTGAGGCAGGGGGCTCATTGCCTCAATAAATCTAATACAGCCACTCAGGGATGTGGTGGTGGATGGCCAGGCGAGGCCAGATGGTGGAAGATCTAGCCCTCTGGTCCTCTGTTCACACTGATTTAGCCTTGCAGTCAGAAACTCTCATGGCAGCAGTCTGCGGGGATTGACAGGAGCTTTTTCAGATTCTCAGTTTGATTGTCTTACTTGAATTCTCAGACATGTTGCTCCGATCAGGTTTGTACAGAGATATAATATTGCTATTGATCCACTGATTTTGTCTGAGTAAATATGTGCAGTAACAGGGCTTTTCTTGCTTTTCTTTGGGCTGTTTGTTGACGATGAATTGGAGGATTCGGCAGGGTTTGGTATGAGTATGTGTCTTAAGAGTCTGTGGCTGTGAATGCATGTACAGTATGTGCAGTAAACAGTATTTATCCTCCTCTGTGCACATGCAACACGTTTGATTGTCTGTGGGAGCTTGTTTGCGGGAATGTTTGTGAACTCTAAGTAGATATTGCTGGATTTACCCCTGCACCGCACCTCTTCTGTGTTATGAGTCTCCGTATAATGTGGTGCTCAATGTCAGATTGACAGGCCGTTATTAAAAAAACCCAACACTTGGCCGCATCTGCACTGAACTGATGAAACCAAGGTCTAGCCATATCAAAAGCAATATTAGCACTTGTTTGGTAGTGGCATAAAATGCAATAATGTTGCACATGGAAGTGATGTAACAATATTGGTCCCCCAGGTGTTGAATGAACAAACTTTTGTCTTGAATTATTCTTATTTCTCTCATGAGTAAAGCCCAGCCCCTAACCTGCCTTTATCCATTATGTGAAGCTCATAGTTCCTATGAGGATATTAAACATACAGCCCTCATATCCAGACAAATATGCTGAACATGCAAAATGTAATTATGGTTTAATAGCTTTCATCTGTCATCAAGTCTTCCTCTTTAATCATGGGAGTCATTTATCTCATAGGTAGAAACAGGGCGAGGTCTATTACATATTCAAATCCCTGCACATATAGATGTATGTGACATACGTGACTCTTCATCTACTAAATCCCAGCCCAAAATGGAGCCCTGTGTTACTATGGGCCGTAGCTGTTGGCAGCAGAGAGTGAGTGAGAGTGATTCAAATCCAAGTTTTCCCTAAAAAAAAAAGGAAGTCTGCAATAAAAATCTGTAAGTTGCCTGCAGAGGGGAAGAGGAATCACTTCGAGAATTATGTTGACAGTCCACTTTGCAGGGAGTGTCAACTCATCTTGTGTTCCAAAACAGTTTCACAGGTTAAGAGAGGTTAGGGCTGAGAGTTTGATCAAACTGTAGACCGTAGAATGTGTTTTGGCTTCAAAGGGCAATATTGTTTGGCCTCCATTTATCACAGAGAACTACTATTGGTTAGGAATTGTAGTTTGCTTGCTTTCTTGCAAATTGGAGCTTGAAATCAGTGTTTTTCCTGCCGCTGCAGTGTTGTGCTCTTGCCAGCAGTTGTTGTGACAGCCCCAAACTGGTAATGAAGTGATATGAAACAATATGAAAACCCCACAGAAACATAATCACAGACGGACGAAGCGATAAAGCTAGTGAAAGGGATCAGAAATTGCAGTAATTGTGGGGTAGGATTTGCTCGCTGATGACATTAACATCACACAAAGATGGTGGACCCACAGCCAGATACTCATAAAACATAAAACATACTGTGTGGTTCGGACAAAGGCTGCATCAGGGCTGCCAGAGTCAGCTCCAGGCCACAGACAAGACCTAGTTCAGTGCTTAAAAATACTCTTCTTCTTAAATCTAAAGACAGGTGGGGTTTTTCTTGTTAGAGTCAGGAATTTTGACAATCGCAACCCTTTAATACAGCGTGTTCCAGGCAGGAATCTTGTGCCTCGCCGTTCCGTATAAACGGTAGCAGTGTGGGTAGTCAGAGCCAGGTCGACCTCTGTGTAAAAGGGAGAGCTGGCATGGCGGGACAGACGCCATCACCGTTGTGTTACACACCACACCTCTCATTCCAGAACGCAGCATGCTTTCTAAAATCACACACTGGGTCGGCATTATGCCGGCTTTGTTTAGTTCAGTGTAAACAAGCAAAGCCGGCATAATGAGGAGTCTTCTTAACGGCAGAATAGCAGGATCTCTGTTTAAAAGAGACAATAGATAAACGTTTGAACGTATTTTTGTTATTCTTCAGTTTATCTGATTGGCCTTATCTCAGTTTTCTATATACTGGAAATCCCACCAACCTGACAATCGGAGACGACTGCAACAAACACTAAATTATTTGCAGTTGCTGTTCGACTCATTTGATACAGAGATTCGTTGATTCAAAGACGATACTGAAAAATGACCAACAACTACCTTTTAAGAGAAGCCAATAGCAGATAAAGAAAACAAACTGTTGACAACATGTTTATTCTAAAACGCTGATGAAAAGACTTTTTCCCCATTTAGAGTTTTGATTTTTTTGACATTTCGTCACCGGCAGACCTGTTATTATCATCAGAGGAAGGCGGATGTTGGACCATGCATTGGTCCGGTGCTCTGGAAAGCCATGGCTGCTGCTAATCAGTGGACACAGTGGAGACCAATTGAATAATTGTTGGTGGGCTTGAATTATTCAAGTCAAACAGCACAAACAAAGCTGTTTTCTATTGCAGTTTCATTACTAAAGTTTCAAGAGTAAAATGAAATAAGTCCATGCTTTAATGAAACATTATTTCTTTGCTCTTTCTGCAGGTATTCCCAGTAATCATGGACCAGTGCGTAAGTTGATCAAGCTTTTTAAATTGACATGCTGACTAATGGTTTCCTCCCTCAGTGATGACCAACTCTTGTTTGACTGATGATGTTGATGTGAAATGGTGCCCATTATCATTCATCAGTATGTTTCCCACAGTGAGAAAAAAATTAATCCTAACAAGGCATTAATGTAGAATTTCATCTTAATATCCAGCTTTTTTGAATGGAAGTGAACCAACTTTTCTCCAATGCATTTTTAATAGCGACAAATGTTCCATTCATTTTCATATGGCATTAAAATCATGGGGTCTCCGTGTTGACTTCCACAAGCAGGTTTTAAGTGGCTTTTTGATTTTCATATTGTATAGAAATAAATGGAAATTAATGGATGCCTGGAAGGCAGGAAACCTCCCAAGCATCCATTGCTTTAAGGTAATAAAATGTGTTAAAACCCTGCAGCATGGTTTTGCAAAATGGTCAGCAGTATTTTCAAGTATAGATGTTTTTTACCTAGTGAGATAAAACTTTTGCTAGTACATAAAATGCTATAGTAGAGAGCCGCATGTTACAGCCAGAATCAGCAGGCACTACTGAGAATGATTTCTCCCTCCCACACTAGAATATTTGCTCTAAGTGAACAGACAGATATTTGCCCTAAGCCAGAAAAAAGAAAACCATCTTTTATGAAGACATGGTTCCCTACCATGCATCCCTATGCATGTTGATGCCTGAAGGTGACTCCTCATACTGGATAACAAAAACAGCCACCATATGAACATGTCTCTGCCTTCGTCTTGTGGAAAATTCATTCATTTAAGCTGCATGCACGCTACTCTACATTGGCCTATTTAGTACTCCAAGCACATGTCAGAATTTTTCCAATAATACTGAGGCAAATCAGCCCAGATAACAAACTGATTATTGTTAAAAAAAAAAATGGAAAAAAAAAACCGAGCATCTATGCATGCTGTCCCTGTGCTTTAACTAAATAACAGCATGACTTATATGACAACTCAGTGTAATATATAACCTTTCCCATTTTTACACAGATCGAGCAAATGCCTCATCTCTTGGTGTTGCAAATCGTAACCAAGGTAGGCTTATAGGCTTTGGAACTTCAGCATGACATCAACAATACAAAGAAAGAATTGATTGCTTATTGATTGGCAATTTGGGGGGAAAAAAGTGTAATGTAGAATATGCAAACAGCAGTATGCAGTAGATTGTTTTCCCAAATCCCAGATGCTTTCATCCTGCATGCACACAAACACACGCTAGTCCTAACCAGGCAGACCTTTTTGTTGTGAGAACACAGTAGGGAGTGGACCACAGCCTCCTCACCTCTTTGATCATGCCCTCCTTTTAATTACCCAGAATGCTCTCTGGGGGTGCACCCTTTCTGCCATCTTCACAAGGAAAAAAGGAAAGAGGAGAAGGAGAGGGAAGGAGGGGGGGCTGGAGGCATGTAGATTGATCTCCGGCTATCTCCAGTTAATCCCCAGGCCCAGATAACCTGTGTAGAGAGTGTAAAGTCGAAAAAGAGGACTTTCATGATTTCCGCGATCAAGGGAGGGTGTTTCCTACTATTTTCTGGACACATAAAGCTGTGGATCAGATGCATCCATGAAAAAATAATCCCGTATTTTCTGTAATCACAGGTGAAAAGAAGCCGGGAACTGATCCATCTAACCTATACCAATCTCATGAAAGCATTTGGATGTAGGCGTTCTTCATTTTCTTGCACTTAAAGATTTCTAAACGGCCCATGTCAGTAGGAAGGAAAAATTATATGAAAGAGTGAAAAATTGTAAATCCTCACATTTGTGGAGCTGGAAGCAGAAAATGTTTTTAGTGTTCGCTTGAAAAATGCTGTTGTTATGCTGTTGCTTTATTATTATATCAATATAGCACCGATTAATTTTCTGTCTATCAACCACGACTAATCAAATCTTTGTTTCAGCTTTAGTACAATGGCTAAATATCCAACTGAAAATCTTAACCTGGACAGGGTCTCTTTGCAAATGTGATTGTTGGGAAATAAAAAAATATTCTTCCCCCACAACATTAAAACCATTAACTGGTTTTATTGTTTTGGCTGATCAGTATAAGTGACGTATATTTAAGTAAACCACTGTGATCACCAATGATGGACATACTTTACGTATTTTTAAACCATCCTAAAAAGTAACAGTGGTTTAATGGAATAGTGAGACATTTTGATTATCTTTCACGGCTAGCTTAGCTTAGCATAATTAACACATTGGTAATTAACTTTAGCTAGTAGTAATTAGCAATCATTATGTGCTTTAACTTTTTTCTTGATAAATAGCCGGCATGACAAGCCTAGAAACAATTTGGGGAAACTCCAGGAAGTTACTATGCCCTGCCATTGTTTGGCAAGAAATTGTTACAACACATAAAGCCTGTATAACCACAGCTTGTTGTTTTTCTATATCTGTCCATATAAGGATTGAACCATCGCGGTTCACCATGTTAAGCCTTATTGGTGTTGGTAGGCATATTTTTGAACTCTGGATAAAGGCAGGCTGGTTTCCCCCTTCTTCAAGTCTTTCTGTTAAGCTAAGGTAACATTTCTTTAATGTAATGTTTTTAATCTTCCAATTCTGACTTGACAAGCATTTACCAACGCAGGACTTGTTCTTGTGTAAAATAAAAATCTGGCACTTTCTGTCTTTAGATGCAGTAGCATCCCCTGCCACTGTCAAGTGCTACTATGCAGCTGACAATTTATACTGAACTTCAGAGCTTCAGGTCATGACTGATGATGAAGCCTTCATGTTAATATGATAACAGGAGGCATTGCTGAACGCAGGTTTCAGCTTACCCTGACATTGTGGCAAAAGATATTGATCCAATGTAATTGAAGAAACACTATTCCGTCTCAGTGCATATAATTAGCAGATCCTCTATCTGAAAACTGTCTTCAGTTATAGTTAATTGTACTAGTGAATCTGTAGTTATAAAGGCCCTTTAAAAATATTAAGTAAGTCACAATAAACCCGATTTTATTCCCCTGGATGTAATTAAATGGAGGTGCTGCTGTCTCTGCACGATGTTTCTAGTAAAAAAGGAATCTTTAATTCTAAAACCTAGTTTCAGGCTTCAAATGACTGCAAAATAGCTCAGTGATTTGTGTAATATCAGATCTGTTAATATGAAGTGATGTATTTAAAAAAGGTTGGCTATTCAAAAGATTCTTTTTTCTCCCCTCATAAAATCTAGATCTTCCACAAACAGGAGTGACAGGAGCTATGGTCCAGGACTTTGATTTGTGACTTTCATCTTGTTGTCACACTATGATTTTCTGTATCTCCGAGACTTCAGTTGCAGAGTATCTCAGGACATCAAGAGATATCAGAGTATCTGAGGACATGTTTAAGACAAAAAAAAAAAAAAAAAAGACTGCCAGATCCCCTTTAATAAGTCAGAATAGAAGTAGCAGTATATCCAATATTTCAGAATGATAGTAGATGAAATGTGTTCTAATTAACACAATAGTCGTATCAATAGTTCGTTACAAGTTGTGGTACAGTATGTCAAGACAAAATTACATTTAAAAAACATAGGTTTAAAAAACAAAGGTTAAAAAAACCTTTCAATTACATCATGCTTCCAGTCACACAAGTAGCAATGTGAAATTGAATGCAGTTCTTTGTCTTTACTGGCTATCACTGTTATGCTGTTGCTGTGGTGAATTTTCTCCGTGTTGCTTCGTGCCACACCAAGGCCCAAGGATGGATCTGTCATAACAGTTATATTGCTAAAATGTCACACATCTGACAGAGGAGTGAGGTGCACATATGTCTCCCTGAGAGTAAGCTGGTGCTTAGCCAGGGCTCGAATTGCTGTGTTCTCACTTGCTGCCAGCACAAGTCCGACAGTGAGTGAAGTCACACAGGGCAGGTTTGACTACCCCCCCCCCCAAATATAAGATAAAGTTGTCCAGGAAGAGTGTCTAGCAAAATACACCATTGATTTACATCATGGGAAGTGTAGGATCCAGTGTTTTGGGGGCTTGACCTATACTTAAGACCAAAGGTAAAAATATATCTGGATCTGTGTAATTAATTTTGATTATTCTTTTTCAGATACATTTCTTGTAAGCCTTCCAATTTTATGGAAGTGCAATTCTACATGATCAAACATTCTTTATGACTCAATATACACTCTGATAATAATCAAATGTTATATTTAACTTTAACAATTAAATAAAAAGGTATATGTTTCAAATAGCTATGCTGATGATTGCTGTGCATGTATAAATGCATAAAATTCCACACCACACGGTTTTGAGTAAAGTCTATTTAATATATGTAGCCAAAAATCTCAAAGATTTACTGATGTGCACTTTATCAATAATAGATAGCAATTGAAGATACCAACCGAAAAAACGTTTTATTATTTCATACATGCCCAATCAATACAGTCATGGTTGAAATGATTGGCACCCCTGAATTTTAAGTACAGAATTTATAATATCTTCAGAAATGAATGCAAATTAACCAATTTTGTATAATCAGAATATCAAATAAAATGTCAAGAGTTACTGAACAACAACAAAAAAGCTTTCATATAGTGAAATCAGAAATAAAAACCTAAAATCTATGCTTAACAGAATTATTGGGAACCTTTTGATGAATTTAAAATAGTTCCTCAAACAAAATAAAAAAAACATACAAGACTCACCTGTGCTTAAATTTCAGTGTTCACGTGACCTGGATTAACCAATGAGTGATGGTTTTAATGCATAAAAATGGGGCTGATTGTTTCCAGTTTCTTTTTCACAATGGCGAAGACAAGAGACCTCTCTGAGAGCACCAGAAATGGAATTAACAAAAACATAACAATTCCAAAGGCTACAAGGAAATCGCCTTGAAATCCCTGTTTCAAAAGCTCGTAATGTTTTCAAGAAGTTTCACACTCATCAAAGTGTTAAGATGCTTCCTTGACATGGTCATAAGAATAATCTCAATGAGAGAAGTCTGCGAAGGTTGGTGCGGATTGTGGAAAAAACACCACATGAGACATCTAAAGAGCTTCAGGCTGACTTGGAGCAATCTGCATCGGTGGTTTCAGACTGTACCATACGACAGATACTAAACCAAGTAGGGTCCAAGAAGGCCAAGGAGGACAAAACTACTGAAAGAAAGGCTCAAAAAGTCAAGACTAATGTTTGCGAAAACTTTCATAGTTAAGTCACAGTCCTTCTGGGATAATGTTCTATGGACAAAGGAAACCAAAGTAAAGCTCTTTGAGGATGCACTGCCTCAATTTGTTTATGGGTGACGAATGAAGCCCAAATGGAAAAGAAGACCCTACCTACAGCAAAACATGGTGGAGGTTCTATCATGCTGTGGGGCTGCTTTGCTGCCTGTGGTACTGGAGGCACTGAATGTATCAAAGGAATGATGAAATCAGAAGATTACCAAGGCATTTTAGAGCGAAATGTGTTACCCAGTGTCAGAAAACTAGGTTTGAGGCAAAGGTCTTGGGTCTTTAAGCAGGACAACAACCCAAGGCACACATCCAGCAGCACAAAAGAATGGTTGAAAAGGAAAAGATGAACTGTTTTAAACAGGCCAGCAATGAGTTTTAACGTAAATAACACTGAAAACTGTTGGAGAGAACTGAAATCTGCCATTGCAAAAAGGACTCATGAAAACTTGATAGAGCTTGAACACATAGCAATGAAAAAGTGGCAGAAACAGACAAGCAGACAGGTGCAAGAAGCTTCTAGATGGCTACAAAAAACCTTTGGAGGCTACCATTGTCGGCAAAGGTTCTGCAACCAAATATTAGTGAAGGGTACAAATTATTGTCTGGGAAAAAAGTTTGCGTTAATATCATTTCACTGTTATGCAAGTTTAGTTTTTTTTAATTTTCTTTTGTTCAGTAACCTTGGATATTTAATTAAAATATTTTGATTATACACAGTTGGTTATTTGCATTTATTTTTGAAGATAAAATTCTGTACTTTAAATTCAGGGGTGCCCAATAATTTTCAACCGTGACACAGAAATTTCTGAGTGACACTGAATAATAGATTTATTTTACACTGTATTTTGTCATGACAGCAGGCCCTGTGGCTCCACTAACACACCCCAGGCTTAAGCCTCTGCATAAGCAAACCAATTGGGCTACAGATGCTTTTAGAAAGACAGTGGTCCTGGGGGTCTGCTGGAGGGCACACAGATTATCCTTCGGCCACAGGCAACACATTTAATGCGTGGACTAGACAAAGGGGACTGAGTTGATCCCATGGAAATTTTTACCAAAACACCCAACACAGGTGTTTTCCATTAGCTGTAAAATGAGAGAACCTGATTTTCTTTGGGATGTAGCCAGGGGGTCATTTTCAACCCACTGAGGACAGCGCAGAAAGGATTCAGGAGTCTATTTTCATTCATACAAAGTTCAAATACACAGACACTTTTGCACTGGTAAGGTGTTCATTTTGTTGGGCATGAGAGGACTGACTAGAAGTCTTGGTCCCATGATAGGCATGATGGTTCTGTTTGTTTACCGTTCAGTGCTGAGCAGATAGTGTTCAGTGGGTTTTTAAAGCTTTTTCACTGCCGCTGGCTGCTGCCGAAAACGGCACCCACGAGAGCAGCGAAAGTGAACCAAAACAGTAAAGTTACAAGCTACAAAACTAAAACAATGAGCTGAAAGACACTATAATTTTCCATACAACTGAGCGCAACTGCACAGTTTCACTTCAATTTAACCCATTTTATGATTCAAACATATTGCACAGCACCAGGCAACTGCAAAACATGTAGAAAAATGTTGTGCTTTTCTGCAAACTTGAAAAATACCAGTGCACTGCCTTTAAGGGAATGGCAGGAGTTGACTTTTTCAGCAATGGCTGATACCAGCCTCTTATACAGCCAATAATAATATAGTCATTCTAATCCAACCCCTTTCACAGCTGCACTACTGCCTCTCATCATGAAAATGATCAACAATCTGTTCCTCACACTCAAATGCATCTGCACCACAATTCATTTTTCTTGTTCAGTATTGATTTGACCTTTAAATAAAAATGAATGCAAACAAACAGCTTATTCATGATATGATTTGCATAGCAGGGTCTGTTGTGTGTGTGTCTGTGTGTATGTGTGTGTTTGTGTGTGTGTGGGTGTCTTTCAGCTAAATATAAACATCACAATATCATATTCCCAGCATCGATCCAAAGAAGTTTTGGGGCAGAAAATTTTTAATCTATCTAAAACATCAGTGGTAAATGTCAGGTTTCGATGTCAGTCTCTGAATCAAAGAGCAGTGGCTTCTTGCCAGACTCATTATTTTGCACCAGTGTTCAACAATCATACAGGGGGAAATCTATCATGCAACAAAGCCACAAAACCTTCTGCATTTTAAGTAAGGAGTCTGAAAGACTCCTTGCTCTCATAATGCTATCATTATCGATCTTTCCATAAACACATAAAAATATTTGAACACAACAAAGGGTGGTCGAAAGTAGTGGCAGACGAGGCATGGAAAGTGGATCCGCCAAAAGAGTAAATCATAAATATCTGGAATTTACGTTTCAAGCACATAACGGCAGTGTTATCTGTGTGAAATGGGTAGAAATATTAGTTAAATACTAAAGTTAAATGCAATATCAATGCCTTTTTAATCAATTTTTTGCAGCTGCAATTATTATTTGTTGAGTTAATTCTGATTCACGAGCCACATTCCTGAAAACCAAAAGTGTGATTACTATTTATGTAGGGAGGGATATCCAATTACACTGAAATCTCTTGGCAAACATTACCTCTTCCAGGATTTCACCTCTGCCAGCAGAGACTTCCTGGGATAATTGAGTCGTGAGTTTTTGTCTGGAAATGTGAATATTAGCTTAGGTGGTTATAGTCAGTCTATATCAAAACAAAGAAATGTTCTGTGGACACTGGAGCAATGCAGTCCTGGATATTACATCCGTTTCTTCTAACAGTGCTGTATTGTTTGTTGCAACGCTAACAGCACAGAAGAAAATAACAGCAATTGGTGAATTACCTGGAAATGCTTATTTGCATATCAAAGGTAGTGGTGGTGTGGTAGAGCCAGGTATCCATCCCCTGTCTTCTCCTCTTTCCGTTCTTTGAGTGTCGTTGTGCCAGAGGGAGACAAAATTTAATTCTACTGTCCTGCACAGAGGGACCTTTTCACAATACTCCGGCATCCTTTGATTCACTAATCATTAATCTCACCTCATCACTGCCATGGTTTGTTTGCTCTTTTGTTTTGCCAGGATTATTTGCTCTGAAGTCCCTCCGGAGCCCCTAAAAATATCCATAAATCCATGAAATGTCTGTCTGTGTTCTTTGTCATAAACACTCATTCATGGAAAGGGTGTTCACAGGCTGTGGGCTGCATTCTGGTGTTCATACAGTATGTGCTCTGGTTATTTGTCTCCTCTTCCTCTCTGCACTCCTTCACAAAAGTCCTTGGCTTCATCCTCCCTAATGTGTCAGCTGTGCTCTG
Source organism: Xiphias gladius (assembly GCF_016859285.1). NCBI lineage: Eukaryota > Metazoa > Chordata > Actinopteri > Istiophoriformes > Xiphiidae > Xiphias > Xiphias gladius. The sequence goes on along the minus strand of NC_053413.1, from coordinate 20,982,636 downwards.
AGGACACAGGGCGATGCAGACAGGACAAGAAGAGGCAGTTTGTGCCCTGTGAACCTGCCTGTTGATGTTCTGTGCCGCCCCATCACTGGGCGATCTATTAATCACCCCCTCCTGTCTCCCCTGCCCTTTTTGCTTTGTCTCTGCAGCTCGAGTGTGTGACAACGCGATGCTGCGCTGTCAGAACGGCGGCACGTGCCACCACCATCAGCGGTGCCATTGTTCCCCCGGCTTCACGGGCGTCCTGTGCGAGAGAGCTCGCTGCCAGGGCCCCGGGGAGTGTGATGACCAATTGTCGGGACGTGCCTCCTTCCATCATCCCCTGATCGGCTGCCACCTCACTCTTACCCTCGTAGTGCTCCTGCTGTTGATTGTCTCCCTTTGCTGAGAGACCCGAACGGCCTCCAATCCTCAACCAGACCCTAAGACCACATATGATGAGACTGAACTCTCAACCTTAAGGACATGAAGGACAAAGGATGTGTGGACATTGTGCTCAGCATACAATATAAGCAACTCTTTTGTATATTGTATAAGGCCGTAGTGGTGGGTGACAGAGTTGCTAACAGGTTGTGCACTGATACTGTTATACTGAATGATAGGAGGATTTATGAAAGGCTAGGTGAAGTCACTGCTGTCTTTTAATGTCATGGAGGAAACGGTTGGAGCCCTCACTTTGTGATGATGTCATTGGCTGATACTTCATTAAGGCAGACTGGAGACTCAGATCGAGCTACCCACACTTTGAGAGCAAACTGTACAAAACTAGACACATGATTTCTAAGTATCATCTGAAGTTATTAAAAAATAATAAGGTGGACGGGGACATCTTAAAACATCTTGCCTCACTGCCTCCTTCCGTACTTGTTATCTTCTTCTTCCCTCCTTTCTCCTTTTCCATCACCCCCATCCCCCATCCCCCTCCACTTTCTCCTTCCTGTGCTTTGGTGACTCTGGTGATTTTTCTTTGCTGAAGGGTGTCTGTTGTTTTGCCAAATGCTGCACATGTATTATTATCAAGCCCTCTGACAAGTACCAATCTAGTACTTTTTTGTCTTTCTCAGAGGCTTTGTAGTCATGCTTGAGCTCACCTGTATGGGAAAAAAAAAGTTGTATCATACTGTAACTGTATTTAATTTTTGTATAAAACAGATATTTTCATGACTACGCAAAACAAAAAGATGTATTACTTGTTTTCTATTGCTGCCGACCTGTCCTAAAGAGTTCTGTTCTGTATTATTTCTTTGCTTGTGTGGCACATGGTTCTCTTCATTTGAGAGCTGCTGTCAAAACTATGTTTACATACACACTTACACAATACACTACCACCAAAGGGAAAAAGAAAAACATGTCTTTGTCTTGTTGTTGAACAGTAGTAATTTTATTAAGCTGTAACATGACCATTGAGACAGGATGTGTACAGTGAAACAGTGTATGGATTTTAGACAGGTACAAGCCGATGACAATAGCTGAATGTCAGTTAAAAGGGGTTTTTTTCGAAAGCTATCAATGCCAATCTGTGACCAACTCACTGAAGCAACAGTTGCTGGTAACAGTATACAAAATACTGAATCTGTCAACAAATAACTTCTTGGTTCTATGACTAGGGTTGTTTTTTCTAATGTGCTATAATCCATCTTTCTTTTGCTCATGAAACATGAGCGAATCAGAAGAATCTCAAGCCAAAATCCCATCAGCTTTATGTAAATTTAACAAGAAAAACTTGGAAAAAAGGAGATTGCATGGCTGTCGCCGAGGTTGTCCAGCTCAAATGTGTAATCAGATCTAATCCCTGAATCAAATGGGAAGAGGGGAAAGTTTTCTGAGCTGGTACGGTTGAAAGCCTGCATCCTGCTGAGGGAGAATCCGCGAAGCGACGTGTTCAGGAAATGAGCTTTAATTCATAGAGGGTCAATGAATTGAAATAAAGTCACATCCCACTGGGTGACATATTGAGCACTGAGACCAATTTGATTTGAGGGATTAATTTTTCTGCCGAGGTTGTCGTGAAACACGTAATTGTGTTAAGAGTCTACTGTAAGTGCCTCTCATTAAATGACACTGTCAATGAAAAGAGTAGCGAATGCCTTTTTTGAGAGAGACTATTGCCTTGGAAAACAACTTTTGGAAAGTAAGAGGAGGTATTTGAAATGGGTTGATACACTGTGCAAAATAACTGGAGAGAAATGGATGTTATTTATCCAGAAGATAATACACATTTGGAAGAAAAGCAACTACACGATTGTCAAGTAATTTCAGTAAATCCTTAAAAAACTGACCATTTATTAAACTTCTCCCTGAAACAGTGATTGCCTTTCAAACACCAATAGCACATGTGCAAAAGTCTAAGGAATGAGTTAATACTGTGTTTATCTGCTCTAATATAACAAACGTTAGCATTTCCAGCTAATTCGTTTATTACAAATAGTAGTAACTAAGCATTACTTTCACGGCCAAGGAACATTTCATACTTGGAAGGGTTACAGGTTGTATAATACTAATAATTTGAAAGAAATTCACAATAGCACATTTACTGTAGTATTTTCCATTTCCCTACTGTGTAAACCCAGTCCTGGATGGTATCAGAGTTTAGCATAATGTCAGCGGCTCTCTCTTTTGCCATTGGGAAATTTTAAACGTCAGCAACCCCAGCCAAACTTGTTATCTGAAAAACAGTCAATATTTATTATGTCTTGTAACTTTCAAGTGGAACATACTGTTTAAAAATACAAACAATAAAGCTTCTGACCTCTGTCTTGCTTGTCCAAGTATGTAGCTAATAAGTATGTAAGTAAATCAGCTAAACAGAGTTAGGCTATGTTAGAATTAAACTTACATGTGTCCTTATCATACTTGTAATACTAGAAAAAAAATTAGCACTACACTACAATGCAATGCTGTTTCCTTTTTTATATTTTGGCACAATGTAGCCATCAAATTTATGCTATACACTACAAGTTTACATTTAAGACATGGTCCTCGTTTTAAAACAAGTCAGTTGGAAAGAGCAAGAAGTCAGCCAAAGACAGCGTTTTCAGTCAGCTAATGTAACTAACATTAGCTTAAAAAGCTTGCTAGCTACAGCTGACATGCTGCTTTTTGCAAGGGGCAAAATGGACAATCTCCAGCTGGAAATGAGTTTCCTGCTGTTGTCTATTTCCGTCCGAAATCAAGGACCATTGTTTCAAAAATTTATAAGAACTTCATTGGTAAATTTGTCCTGGTTATCATTATAAACTACATAGTTTATACTACTACATAATTCGTACCAACAATAACTAATGGGGAACGGGCTTGGCAGAAGGTCGATCAAGCTTACGTATGTGGCTAAAACGGACTATGCTCTTAACCCAAATACATTAACAACACCATATCTATCCAGCATTACAGTTGTATAACCTTGTGTGATTTAATAGTTTGTTCAAGGTTTCTCTCTCTCAACTGGCGCTGCAGAATGTGAAGTTGCTCACTTGAGTCTGTTTGTGGTGACAGTTGAAGGAAAAGAAGTTTTAGAGCAGTGTTGTAGGTGTGTGTGTGTGTGTGGGGGGGGGGGGGTGAGAAAGACAATTACCTTTATGACATGTTGGTGCAATAAAATTGGTGTTTTATGACACTTGCTTTTGGCTTTGGGCTGTATTTAGCTATTAGCAAAAAGAAGTTTTAAGGTTAAATCCAAGTCTCTGACACTTAAATGCAGATTATGGCACAAAAGGCTGATGAACAACTGGATGGAGACCGTTGCTCTGCCTCACGAGCAGGTGTAATACACTGCTAACAATGACATTCTTAGCACCATAATTCCTCTACATGGCCTGCTCACAGTGGGAGTATGGTCATGGGAATATTTAACCTTCCTTTTTCCTACACCAGAATTAGAGACAGAAAAAGTAAAGATGGCGTCTAGAGCATGTACATTGGATACTGATCACAAGTATGAATACATTTTGATATTTAAATCTACATATGGCAGCAGTGGAACGTTTTATAATAATGATTTCTTGGTACAATGTTAAGGTGCAGAAATAGGCCTTTTTTCTTTTTCTTTTTTTCTTTTTTTTTTTTGACAGGGGTCAGAATTCAGTACACAAAGAAAAGACCTGAGGATTTTGTCCGCTAGTTATGTTCCCTACAGTTCCATGTTACAGCAATGCTTTGTCCTTCCTCCTTTCACTTCTAAGACTCAGGAGGGGGTATTAGGAGGACATTTTTAGACACGAACAGTTCTTGTGTTCTGCCAATGTCAGCACTGGTGGCACCAACAGAAAGTTACATAACATAAGACAAGGGATATTCAGTATCTAGGAAAGAGGAGGCTCAGCGACATGACTGGAGCCCTCAGCTCATTAGCAATCCAATATCCATATTCAACTCATCAATGACAGTCTTCGGAATGCCCAGCAGTAGAGCGCAGAGCACAACTTGATGGCGTTGAGGGACAGAAAGCTAAACTTTTCTGTCAGTCAACACTGTAAGTAATACTAGTGCAGTGCATATATGATGAGCTTCGCTGTATACAGTGGAATCCCCAGCTACACATTTTTTTCAAAACCATTTGAATATTAATGATGCTTATGTTAAAAATGGGGACATGAAGGTTCATATTTTTTTCCCCTGGCTGTTTTCAAATCAAGGATTACAGAGAATGTATAACATCTATTTAAATCATGAATTTGAGGGATGTTTTGACTATATATGATTTAGAGCTAAGAATTGAAGTTGGAGGTTGCGGATTCTTCTGCTCACAAGAGTAATATAGCTCTGTGTTTGTAACAACAAGTCTGCTGGCTCAACTGTCACTGTAACAAAAGAAATTAAATTACAAGTGTGGCTCCATATAGAGAGTTGCAGTTTCCAACAAGACCCCCTCCTTTGAGCAGCAGCACCGTTCTCATAGGACAAGAGCTGCCTGCTGCCTGTCAATGGATGTTATTTTATTTATTTATTTGCTTGTGTGTTTGCTTGTTTGTTTGTTCATATGGTTTCATTAAAAGAGATATCCACCATTTGAAGAAAAAAAGTTACCCCTTGTCTTGCAAACAATTGTGAGCATGAAATCAAAACTAACTACTGTATATACTAAAGACAGTTGGAAAATGAGGGGACTTCTGAACAGATTTTTAGATGTTGGATTGAAATTAAATTTATGTCTTTATATGTTCGTTTTATTCAAAATACAGTATGTACACTATTTTTCAATAAAAGATAAAATAAGACTTTACAAAGGCAGAAACATTGGCATTCATGCTGCTTGAAAAGTAAGATTTGAGATTCCATTTTTATTATATCTATGTTCAATAAGTGTTCTTTGGACCAATAAAAAGAGGTTGAACAAGCATTTAAAAGTGCACCTCATGTGCTTTTATGTGTACAATACACATGCAGCCAGGCACACTGACTCACCAACATCTATGAGACCCTCTCCATCCTAATCAATTTTTCAGCTCCAGCGGTAGAAATTGTATTGGCTCCATTCATGTAGCAACACATCAGGAATGGCACTTATGGAGGGGTGGGAGCAGAATGCCATCTGTGGCTTTATCAAACTCCTGTTCACATCCCTGACATCGAAAGGACAGCTGGTGGGTGGTTCGCTGGCTTGGCACACAGAGCCAGAGTACACTAGAATCAATAGACAGAACAAAGAGGAAGTTAAGCAGCTTCTGCTGGAACATAATGGAAATACCTTTGTCTCCACTGCTCTTTCAGAGTTCTTGGAACTGACTGAACAGGAGGCAATGTGTCACTCATCCATTAGCTCAGGAAGTAAGAAAAATAAAATAATTGAAATCACAACATACAGGTTGCCGATTTCATCTGTAATTATCCTTGCATTGCGGAGGACTCCTGCTGTAAACGTTTGTGGGATGTGATGGAGGCGGTGTGGGTGTCAAGTATTCTGCACAATTATTGGGAAAAAATATGGAATTAAAAATATATGTTTGAAATGCGGAGGCAGCTGTAAGCAGGGTGGTTTAGATTCTGGCACTAAACGAAAGCTATAAAAAAAAAAATCTGCTTTCTTGTCACGACCACAAACCAATCTGATGTCCCCCCATTTCAATACAATCTGGGGCAGAAATCGGCTCTTCAGCTACAGATGGTAAGCCTATTCAGTGTCACACATGATCACAGCTCTTGTCTATTTTTTCTCAGTGCCAAATCCAGCACTTCTGGCCTTCAGTGCCACACCTAAATTGCAAATCAGCCCGGGCTGGGATAGGCACTGCGAGCCCCCGACACCCTGTTGAAGAAATTATTTATGTATCAAACCAACGCCGTCCATAAATAAAAGATACCATTCGCAGTCTGTTCCAGAGTTCCCGCAGCTTGGGAGAAAACAGTTTATCCTCATTTTTTCATGCGCTGCGAGGGATATGGGGGTTTATGCTGGTCCCTGGGTTTCACCATAAACACCTCTGAATGGGAAAAGAAAAAAAACACACCTGTAGAATGTGCAAAAGATTGTCACCTGTTCCAAAGCACACATACACTGTAGTCAATTTCTAGATAAAACGTGTCATAAAAATCGTACCTAGGCCAATTTTACCAATTAATATTTTTGCTCATTCTTATAGTATGCAACAGATGGGCTGGGTTTGCTTGATAGGACCAAAACATGAGTAAGAGAAAGGATACTCTTTAAGTATTTCAGTTTAGGCTTGAATTAGTAATATGTATTTTACATTTTGATTTAGTAAAATGCTAAGAGAAGGGGACAGGGATAACCTGAGCTAAAGCTATAAACTACGTTGATTAAAAAAAGGAACAGAAGTTGCTTATATGTAAGCACGGCTGTGGAAAGTATGCAGATATGGTATTTTGCAAACGGGAGTTTTATATTATTAAGAACATTTTTTATCTGAGGTGCAGTATTTGGCATTTTCGGGAGCTCTTTACCTCTCTCTTCACAGCCCTAAACCAGTGGATTTACCCAAATACCGAAAGAAAGAACTTTTCTAGTTATATCTATCGGTTCCATGAGATTTCTGCCTCAACCGTGATACAGTGGAGGTGAAATAAATTTTGTTTGTCTGTGCTGCTCAGAACACTGAAAGATTCAGGGCAACTCACATTAGCCATTTGGCACCCAAGCACTCAAAGAACACGTCACACAGACAACAGAGGAAGCTGTGATGGTACAGTTGCCAAGATCGGCTGATTTGTGGAGGAAATGTCACACAATTGCTGCTTTTCTGAAGAGCTGATGCATCATAGCTATAGCAAATAGGACGGTGCTGTATCATGATGTGTTGACTCACATCAGCCGACAACGACACGCATCAAGATGCCACCACTGTGCCGGCATACTGTACATCATACATAGATAACAACGTGTGCAGGTGTTTTGATGCACCTCATTGGGTGCCGGTGTGTGTTGCCCTCAACACCTACAAAATTTGGAGGCAACAAAATGCCCCCATTTGTCTGGATAATCCACACACCTCGCTGTCATTGGGGACATTTTCGGTAAAAACTAGTCACCTCCATTGTATAAGGGATGCAGCAGAAATGGATATCTCAATACCTGGGTAAAATAAAACCACGACTATCTGAATGGCTGGACGATACGCAGGTTAAGTGATGAAATGGGTCGTGGTTTTTGTTGTTTTCCACACCTATGTTTTAAAACATAGGTTTTAATGCAGGCCTAGATGTATTAATAATGCTTGTTATCAAACATTATACAAAAAGCCTTCCCGCTGATATGGTCTTCATAAGCTTGTGTTGGGCTTCTGTGCTCAGCTGCGCTGCGTGCTGGCATCGCAGAGTGGCTACAGATTCATGATCACAAATTATGTCTTAAGACCTTTGAAAATATGCTCCCCAGCCTGGACAAATTGGCATTAAGGATATGAAAGTGTTACCCATTAATGCACATTTATTCACCATTTTACATTTAGGGGACCCACCGCTGTCAAGCATCAAAGCGCAGTCAGCACATAGAGCCATGAGTCAAGAGGAAGTAACGAGGGTGAGGGAGAGATAGAAAGGGAAAGAGAGAGACAGAGGAGGAGAGAGCAGCGGTTCTCTGAGGATTAGCTCATTTAGACTGCTTTGATCTGTGAGATCTTAATTGCTGGCTAGCACTGATAGAGTCCTCACAGAGACTTAGCAACACCATCTAGGCGAGGAGGGTGGTTGGTCATGTCCTTGCCTTCTCTTCTTCGGTCCCTCTTTCTATGGATAAACTCATCTCAGTTCCTAGACATTACTGGTTGATTGTATTTCTATTAATGATAATACGGTGTCATTACATCCAAAGACTAATAAAATTAAGAGTTTGCAGCCATACTTAGGCACAGTGAAACACTAAAATCAGCACGCCAACATGCTCTGTATGGAAATCCTAACCTGCTGATATTATGCCGGTAATGTTTAAGTTCAACATATTAGTTTATTGTGTTAGCATGGCAATATATGCTCATTTGCACTAAAAACAAAGCGCAGTTGAGGCCGACGGCCTCTGCAGGTGTTTGGTCATAAACTTAAGTATTGGAAAAAGTGAAAATTTGACCTGATGAAGAATATTTTTCAAATTCCAATTTTTTTTAACTATGTGTCTATCCATGAATCAGATGTGGATACATTTCATTGGATAAGTGATAAATTTGACCCACTGGTTGCACTAAATAATACTTTCTCTTTAGAATTCATCCTCTGGGAACCTTGAATATCTATTACACTTCATGACAGTCCTTAGAGCATTCGTGCTCCCTCAAAGCCATGAATGTTAATAAAAAAGTTTAATGGCAAATCATCCAACTGTTGTTGCGATATTTCCGTCTGGATCAAGGTGGTGGATTGACCAGCCGACATCCCTAAGGTTAGCGTCGGCGCCTTAAACTAACCAAAAGCTGCGTTTACATTTTCCAACAAGTCCTTAGACCTAAACGAGGTACACAGTCCCACAATGACTCACAGACTTTTCCTGTAAGTTTTGTCAGCTAATAAGGCTTAAAAGAAGTTCAATTAGAAAGATCTGGTTTCTCATTGAATTTAAACTTTGTCTTCCTGCTCCAACCTTCATTTCCAAATTTCTCAGCATTTCTGCCCACTCCTCTCATCTGTAGATTCTTGTATTAATTTATCTTGCAAATCATCTTTCTTCCTCTGGAAGCTACTTTTGAAATATATTTGATATCTCTCTATGATATTTCTAAATGATATCTCCGCATTGAAAAAAATCTTGGATTAAGTTTAGGAAAGACCATGGGCATGGTTAAGGTTAGAGAAAGTTGCCTTTATAGTTCAAATAAAGCCTCCATCCATTAAGACATCCAGTTCTGCCCCCTTGTCTGTCTGTTGGTTTGTTTGTTTGTTTGTTTGTTTGTTTGTTTGTTTGTTTGTCGGCAGGGTTATGCAAAAACCACTGAACCGATTCGCACCAAACTTGTTGGAAGCATGGGGCATGGACCAGGGAAGAACCCTTAAAATTTGGGGCATACCCAGATAATTTACTATGACTTTGAGATTTTTCCTCTCAAGTCTGGTTCATGTTTGTTTGACATTGGCCTTGGCGGAGGTCTTCGTTCGAGCACTAGATATCTTTTTCTGTCTTCCTCTTTTCTCTTGCAAGGCAGATTTTTATGCACCATATCTGAATAGAGAAAAACTCTGTAGCTGTTGTTTTATGATTTTGTAAGGAGGTTGATGGTCACAAGTCAGCAGCTGAATATAAATCTTACAGATATAGTCTTCTGGAGCGTCGAGCCCCTTTGAGAGGAACTGAGAGCTCACCATATTTGAGGGCAGCTTCAGCTTTTGCTAAATCCCTGTTTAGCCCCTATACAGAGATCCAGAGGGGCTGACTGGGAAAGACCGGGGGTTAAGGAGATCATTCAGACAGATGAAGGTGATGCATAGCTTCCTTCTCTCTCCCTCTGTCTGCCTTTTGTCTCTCTCTCACTTGCGCACACATAACACCACACACATCCTCTTTCTCCCTGTTCTTTATCTACTCCATGCAACCTTGTATACCCATTTCTCTCTCTCTGGCTGCTGTCCAACTTCTCTGTCATTGCCTTTCATCTCTTTGGCTAAGACAGGAACAGGCAGATTAAGGAGGGGAAGAGTATTCTTTCTGCCTCTTTGTGACGGGAGAGTTACTGTCAGCGCAGCAGAGCCCTCCCTCTGCTGAGTTTGGTCATTAGAGAGGCTGCAGAGCAGTGGGGGAAACTAAGCCTGACAGAGTGTTTACATTACAAGATTACTGATATTTTGCAGCTCTGGTGTACACATGCATCCTCCTATTTGATAGTGCATTTCAGTCAAATTATATACTACTTATATACTTATATTTCAAAATCCAATCAGTACAAAAGGAAATTAATTAATTAAAGTGTACAAAACAGTAGAAGAAAAACCCACCAACTGACAAACTGATGTCAAACAATACATTAAGAAAGAGAATGAGTTCAATGAGGGAAAATATGCCAGAAACCAGTGAAACCATGATAGTTATATATATAATTTGATAATAACTATTTGCAAACTAATAGTCCAAAGGGCTTGATCACATTAAATTACTTGAAGCAACTGCTGAATCTTTTGTGAAAAAGATATTAATGTAGCTACCAGCAGCAAATTTTGATTTCCAAATAGAATTCCACTCATAGTCAAAAGACAGGAAACTCATAACCTGTAGGTAAACAGATGCTTAGGACTTACAGGAAAAGTGTGATATTTTAAAATCAAAAGCTGTAATCCAACAAACGTTCTATTAGTTTTGGAACTATCTTCATTAAACACCACTACTGGAAGTAATAATATGAACCTTGTAATGCTTGTTTTAAAGGTCCCTCCATGAGTTATCAATCTCCATCAATTAGGTACACATTAGTATACAAACAATAAAAATGGCAGTGTAATTTTAATTTTAAACAGCATTTACATAAAGCTGTAACTACCACTTCATGTAAGCTTGCTTTCTATGATATATCCTTCTTGCTCAAGTTGTTAGGCAAGCTACAGTAGATTGATGGTTAAGTAGTCAGCTGTGGCAGTTTTTTTAGAGATTAAAAACTTGAATGTGAAAATGTAAAGATCACTGAAGACACTGAACAGTATGTTGTTGTTACAATAAAGAGCTTCAATAGTTGACTTAAGCAAACTTTTTCTGGCCTTGTAGCAACAATAACCCATCCAATCTTTACTGACTACTGCTACTGTTGTTCTCTGAGCTAATGCGAATTTGATAAACCTAGTGAGCTGTGCTAAACGCCACAACACCAAATCATCTCAGAAGTCATGTGAGGCAGCATTTTGGATTCTACACTCTGGCTGGTAAAGTCGAGGATAAACATAAGTCTGTGAAATACAGCTGCCCTACGCTAACATTAGCTGGGCACACCACAAATGAACGGTTCAACATCAGTTCTACAACTTAGGCTTGAGCCTGGGTTCTGTTCGTATTCATTCGAACGAACTGTGTTTTAGCTCAAATGTATTCTAACCAGATTTTTTGGAAAAGTGACACATCTGTTCCATAGTGTTAGGAATTGATTTACTCCGAGACACCTACGAAGAAGTCTTCCACAGAGCACAGGAAGAAACAGTCTTGTAGAAGTTCAAATCTCCCCTCACACCATACCTCCAGCCCTTATTCTTTATCTCTGCATGAGATGAGACAGCTTTTTGGAACAATGCATGCAACAAATACATTAAAAAAAAAACACAGATCTGCCATGCGATGAGATTTTTACTTCTATAACTATATTATTCTATGGTTTGGTGTACAGGATCAATGAGGCTGAAGAGAACGGGCTTGTTTCATTAAGAAAGGCAGCATCACGTTTCACAAATAACTGCCGCCTGCCAAATGGGGATAAATCTGGGGGTCCTAACAGCTTCTCGCATGCTCGGGCATGGGTCTCAGGTACGTGTTTTTGTTTTAATGACAGAAATGTGTCAAACCTAACGTTAGAGGAATTATCTCAGGTTGCAAATGGCATCATGCATGTTGAAAATTTGGTGAAAGGAGCCAAAGATTGTTTCATAGCTCAGTGATGTAAATTTAGGAAGAAAATAAAGACCCTTCATTACACTTACAATTATTACAAGTTCCTCTACCACTGTTGTTTTCAGGTGGCTCTCTTTTCTTTGTACTGGCTGTTTGGCCATTAACTGAGCACAGCCAGTCCTCCGCTGCACCTCAACAACCGTGTCAGACATGGGTGTGATTTGTGATGCAACTGCAAAGCCTTTGATCCTGCAATGTACATTTGTCTGAAAAGGGAAAAATAGCCTATCAAATTTCAAAAGTACAATTCAAAGAGTATGCTTTTATTAAATATTGATGTCACACACATGGTTAGTGGGGTGTTAACGTTTGAAGGAAAACAGTATCACTTGACGCACTTGTGCTACCCTGCGCTACAGTGAACAGCTGTTACATCACCCTTGAATCATTCATTCTGAAACCCAAAAAAGAGTTGAGGTAAACACAAAATCTATGGAATGTAAAAGGGCTCTCTGGTTTCCACAGTGAATTATCAAAAGATGAAGGAGCTCACGGTGAAGTATAGACGCGTACCTCCAATTACACAGTCTACCCCACACATGCTCCTGTAAAAGCTATTTGGCTTTGTAATTCCTTTTGTGCATAATTTTTTTTTTCTCTTTGATGACTTCACATGTCTGAAGCCTAACATAAGAACTGGGCATATGTTTCCTTTAGTGCCATTACGTGGGAACATCTTGAAACATTATCAAAGTGTGTGTTCCTTCCTCCTTTTGATGATTCACCATATTAATTTAGTCTTGTGGGGCCATTCGTAATTTTGGTTGGTTTTGGCTTAAAGGAATATTTTGATATTTTGGGAAGCATGCTTTTTCACTCTCTTGGTTAGAATTAGATGAGAACGTTGATACCACATGTCTGTCTGCTGAAGCTACAGCCAGAAGATGGTTAGCTTATCTTAATTTAGCATAAATACTTGAAACGGGGGCAAACAGCTAGCCTGATTTTGTTCAAAAGGTAACAAAATCCACCTAGCAGCACCCTTTAAGTGTATTACCCAAAATGTTGACCTATTGGTTTAGATTTGGTTGGGAACAATTAGAGGGTCAAGCAGTGTTGAATTTTTCACACCAATCTTATGCCTTAAAGATGAGGTGGAGATTCAAATAACAATGATCAAAAGGAAATTATAATAGAATAAGAACAGACATGATTTCCTGTCATGATGGGATAGAATCACCTCCAGCTCCACAAGGCTAATAGTCATTAAGACTGCAAACACATCACATGTGAATGACAGATCACTCCTTCATGCTGTGGTGCTGAAATCTTTCAACCCTTATTTCAAACGTTGGCAAATCACGTTTCATCCACTGCATTTAAAATGTCACAAAGTTTAAATCAGTCGAGGGATTTCAAATTTTAAAATCAAAATGAGTCTTCGACAGAAAGTTGAACACAAAAGTCTCAACAGCTAAGAAGGCCATAATGTTCCAACAACAGTCAAAGCTCCTCAGCTCCTGCATTTCCATTTGGTGGAGGACCTGGGCGGTGCGCTGTCAGCAGGATCTGTGTTCCAGTTGAGTGACCGAGCCTTCCTGGTATCGAAAACATGATGACAGTGAAGGCAAGTTTTACACCAGCCAATGGAGTCATCAATAATAAGACAAGGAGGTTGGGTAGGGAGAGGGTACAGCACATGCGCTTCCTAGTGAGCCACAGGGGCAGAATGGACCACGGGGAGGCGAGATATGGGATGACGCTCCTGGAACCTGTGATTTGACATCTGCTCTGTGTGAGAGTCTGTCAGGGGACAGAGGGCTTTTGGGGGCACTGCCGCTTCCTTTTAAGTCTGAGTCTCTGGGTTTTATCAAAGAGATCTGACTTGCGTGGCACAGAGAGTGGACGAGCAGCATGGCGCTCAACGGAGGTGGTCAGCTTTGAATCGATGCTGAAAAAACATAATTCAACCAGCAAAGTCAGTCCTCCTCTTCCACATAGGTAGAGGGAAACCAGCCCACCTGAGAAGCAGCAAAACAGAATATAATTCAGTCAGCAGCACTGAACCACACAAATATTAGACTGGATATGTTGTTATTTCATGTACTTCTTTTGTATTTTTTCCCATCTTTCTCCCAATTTTGAAAGATAAATTGTCCTCAAACTACAGTCCTTGTCATCCCCAACTCTTACTCTTGGTGCAGCCTAACGATGGTGCCAACAGTGAGGAGCACACAGATAGTTTTACGCTACCCCTTTCCCATCCTGCCAAGATCAAAGCACCCTCCATGTAGGTGTCACAGCCAGCCAATGACATGATTCCTCACCAACTTCCCACCACCAAACGGTCTCAATCAGGTCAGACAGTTGTTTTACCCAAATATCAGGTATATGCATACTCAAAACAAATACTGATTGAGCTTTAATTAGTTTAAAATCTAAAAATGTATTGACTGTTTAGGTCAATGATATACAAGGGGGAACTGTCCAGTCAACTGGATGTGTAGTAATACTGTATTGATATGTAGGATAGATGTGTAAAGAAATTCTACAGTAGATACCACTGTATATGATAAGAGCACAGATGACACGAAGACAAAATGTGTACAGAAATGTGCCACAATGTTGGGATCCTTCAGCCGACCTACCCTGCCGTCGACCTCTCCCTTCCACCACCCACTGGACATCTTGGTGTAGATCTTGATAATGTCTCCCTGCAGCAGTGAGAGCTCCCGTGTGTCTCTGGAGCAGAAGTCGTAGCGTGCCACTGCAATACCCACCAACCTGGGAGAAAACACTGAGACAGAGAGCTCTTTTATTTGGGGCCCTCCACTCTAAATTTGTCAAATATTGTAAGAATACTCTCAGAGTAAAGTTGTTAGAGAGGTTCCACGGCTACAAATGGAAAAGAACTAAACACAATCTCACTCAGGAGGTGCAGTTATGAAGTTCTGTACTGTAATTGGTTCGCCAAGAAATGTCACGCTCACAAAATCACAGAATCACCCTCCATACAACAATTTAATCAGAATCTAATCTGAGCATATGGTTTACAGATGTTCCCTCTAGCTAGTGCAACCTGCCAATTTTGAAAACTTTTAGTGCTCACTAACTTTGAATAGAAAAACAAAAACATTTCACACTGTGTTTTTGTTTTTCCTTTTCAAAGTTAGTGAGTGCCATATATAATCCCTACAAGATAACTATAGTCATTTTGTTACGGACAAAGCCTCTGAGAAATGTATATTACACCATCGTAAACCTTGTACAAACAACAAAAACCCCAAATAAATACAATAATAATAATATACCACTCTATATTAAAGGTGGATTAACTGAGTTTAGTTGAGCTGAGCTGATCTGAGTTGAGCTCTGATCATCCCTGGAGTCCCAAAAAACGTGTTAGTAGTTAGAGTTATTTATGATGGTGAATTTATAAAAAAAATGCTTTCTGAAGATAGCTCTGAGCACGAAAGTTCGGTCTCAACCTTGGAAACAGGAGTGTATGGAGAAAAAAAAAAACACCTAACTCAAGGGCCAAACCTGCATTTGACTGGAGTTGAATTGGATCTTGAATTTACATTCTTGTTGTCAAAATTTTATTAGAATTTATAAGTAAGATCAGTTTCGGGGTACATTCAAAATCAAGGATGTTTGGTGATAAACCTAAGATTTAGGAGGAGAACTTTTAGAAAAACTGGGATTTCTGAATGCAGTGGAGAAAGTGGCTTCAAAAGGGCAATACAGGTGAGAAGTTATCCAAACACTGAATGGCAGGGTGCCACAGATATATGGCAGCAAAGAGCTTTGACTCATGGATTTGAGTCACACTAAACTTACAAACAGGACCACAGAGACAGAGATGAGGGATAAACCAGTTTCACAGAAATTAGCCATATATGGCTACCCACACAGTAGAGATGAGAGTTCATGGGTTATCATGGACACGTGTTGATCTTATTAAAAGTTAATGTTCAACTAAGCTCACGCACTGCATCTGCACTTATCAGGTTATACAAGGTTATTCCTACACATGCAAGGCGGGGATCATTTACATGTGAACACTGGTGTGCGTAGGTTTGTTTACCTTATCTGTGGAAATTTCGGGTGACACAACTGAGGAGAGATGCTGGATGAAAAGAAATCATCTACTGCTTCATGCACACACAGGCACATATGCTACCAGAACAGATGCTGAAGCCCACACATACATGCAGGTATAAATATGCCCATGCACACAGAAAAAGACATGAACAAAGTCATCCTAACAGACGACTGCGCTGCAGTCAAGCCAAGTCAACCGAATAAGGAAAATGGAAAAACCCCCCGCTACGCCGACTGGGACATATTTACTCATTATTCCAAAGTGGTTACTGCCATTGCTAGCCTTGTACTCACAACTTATAAACGGATACTATGCCTCAATTACCTATTTTTATTGTACGTCATACTTTTTTGCAGTTCATTAACAAGTGAAACTGTACAAGCAAAAGTGTATGTCCCCTTTTAATTAGCTGATCATACAACATTATTGTTGGATTTTAGTAAAATGTAAATACCAGCAGTGGTGGCTACGCAGCTCTTTGCCACTTGTCTGTTGACATTTATGCAGTTCTTCCAGGTGGGATATGTCAGATCAATCAGAAATTTGCAATATCTCTGTTTTGGGATTATAGGAAGCTGTTGTCGATGTTTTTTTCCCCCAAATACAAATTTTGTACAGTTCGTACAAAATTATGTAAAAGTAGCATTGTTAGACTACATTATTTAACAAAGACAGGAAAAACAAAACAGTTTGTCTTTGGAAACCTGGAAATGTGGGGATAAAGCAAGTTAGAGACAAAAAGAGTAGAAAAGCTGTACCTGTACCTGACCAGAAAGGCGAGGAGGAGGGAGGAACAAAGCTGCAGCTGCCAGGAGGAACTACAGAGAAACGAAGCAAGTGATGAGGGGTTCAGGCCGTAGTGGGAGCAAAGAGAGAACATAAGCAAAGTAAACACAAGTTTGACAGAAAGAGAGTGTGAGAGAGGGTAGAGGAGAGAGACAGCGGAAAAGTTCACAAAGTCAAAGAAAAAGCAAAAAGTAAGGACGAGTGGGAGAGAATAGTCAGAGAGGATGGAAAAACAGTGAAAGCATCTGATAATTTGTCATTTTACCTGGCACATACATACATTTTTAGACAACGCTGACCAAAAAAATATGCGTTAATTAAGTAGTTAATAACATACTTTTGGAAATGGATGTCTGAAAGTCTGTATTGTATTATACTTTTGTGTACTTTTAGTCTAAGATTTTTTTCATGGTTTGAGCCAAGTCCTTTAGTTCCAAATCAGTGAAATGTTAATGTTACAGCATACCATGATATTTTAGACAATAGTGGACTTCCAACTTTGTGGAAACAGTTTGGGGAATGCCCTCTCCTGTTTCACCATGACAATCCCCCCATGCATGCAGCACCTAGATAGCACTTGGGTGTGGCTAGATGGGAATCTGGTCCCAACAAAAGTTACAATAGCTCCGACGTAGCCTGCCAAGGGCTGCACAGGCTGCACGTTCAAAATCTCAACTGATTTCCTTTATTCAGCTGCCGTTTCTCCAATTCTCTAGCTGATCCAGTCCACCAGTGCCCCCAGCTGCCATCGCCAGTGCCTGATCTCAACCCCATTTAATACCTTTGGGATGAACTGGAACGGCAGAGCTTATCGCCCGCCATCAATTGCCAACCTCACGAATGCTGCTGCGGCTGAATGGTACAAATCCCTGCGGCCAGGTTCCAAAATCTTGTAGTAAGTCTTTCAAGAAGAGCAGAGGCTGTTATAGCAGTATAATAATACCCATGAGTCAAGCTTACGTGGGTGTAAAATTAGGGTGTCCAAAAGCTTCTGGCCAGTTCATGTAGCTTCTACAACCTTCCCCAGGTCATACTGCATAATAATTCACAGTAACAACCTTTTGAGCTTCAGACCAGGTGAGCCAAAGCAGCACCATGGGGGTAAGTACATGTCCGGGCACAGCACGGCACCGTAACTGGGTATCCGCCGCGGAGCCAACGACTTCTGCTCCCATATGAAATCCCATCTGAGCCAGCAGACCCTCACTCCGAGAAAACCACCTCCTGTCAGCACAAGAACACGGTTCCATGCCTTCTTCCTCACCCCTACAGGGATACTTATATGCAGGCCGATACGTTTCTACCGGTTATCTGAGCACAGTGCACGCAAATAACTATACATATACTGTACCTGCAGGAAATTGATACAGTATACACACATACAGTATGTATACACATACATTAACACACAAGTACTGGCCATATGATCGTAAACTAGGACTAGAATTTGATACTAGAAGTTGATACAGTTGAGTATCATTAAACTAAGTATCGTGAAACAGTCTGTAATGTTTTCAATATTTGTCTAATAATTTCTGTAATATTTTCAAATTGCATTTTGACAGAGATTTTGAACGGCATCCATTTATAATCATCTCAATCAATTTAAGACAGCAGAACTGTATATCCTGATAGCATCAATGCTCAACTGCAAAATGATCCCCATGACAGACAATAAAAGATATTTTAAATTACTTCCCAGCTCTAACATTTCCACAAATACACAGACAAAAAAAACTCTCAGTCAAACTTAATTAAAGATGCTGGCTGGGGTTTTTCAAAGCAAATTACTCCAGAGTTTTAATGGCTTTTCAGTAGTTCTGCATCTTGTGATTGTTTGCTGAGCCTGATTCTGTTTTCTTTGCTAGAGGTGTCTGTTTTGAGATTCAAATCATTGTGTGTGCATTTTTTTGTTTTGTTTTGTTTTGTTTTTTTTTATTTTGGTATGACATCTGTCTTTCCGCAGAGGTTGTTTACCAGACGGAGAACGAGGTGCCCACACTAAGTCTGTCTATGGGGGTGGACGACTTAAGGCAATAATAATCTATCCCAGAATGCACCGAGGCAACCGCGGGTCTATCAAGGCTTTCTCACAGAGGGAAGCGAAGTGAATGGCAGTGATGCACAAAAACACCTCTTGCAGAGCTTTGAAGCCTGATGCGCTGGGAGACTGATACTGCCAAAGGAGGCAGGAGGACAAGGATGTAGCAGAATTTTACATCCGAAAAGACACAAAGGGCCAACTCTGACTTTGTTTCAGCCTTCGTCTGCTTGCCTCGGCTGCTGTCGCAGCGGCTGTGGTTGTTTACACGTACACCTCTCTTTAAGTTAAGACAGTTTACCTCCAGCTGCTTCCTGCTCTTTTACATCAAATCATATTTGCAAACTTTTCCCAGTTTTGTGGAAGGAGGCGCAGTCCCTCGGTTGGACCAGGGGTATCCCCCAGGTGTGTGTCAGCAGGCGGCTGTCACACAGTTTTTTCCGCTGCCAGCCGAAGTGAAATGTCATGTCCTGTCAGGGAAATTGTGAAGTCATCTCCGAGCTGAGCAGCGTGCAGAGTGCAATGTTTGGAGTAGCAGGCTCCTGGTGCTTGCCTGGGGCATTGGGCCCTAACTGGGACCTCTCTGCCAAGCCTGCTGAGATGCCGAGGCTGCTTTCTATTTCTTTCACTCACTGTCTCTCTTGCTCTCTCTTTAGTCTTTTGCTCTCCCTTTATCTCTCTTAACCCATACTTTCCCTCTATACTCTTTCTTTTAGCCCATTTACACCTGATATGACCATACCATCTGTATATGGATATCGTTTCTGGATATGGAAAACCACAAAGCTGAAAATAAACGCGAAGTGCATTGCAGTCCGAAATGTGATTCGATTGGGTAGATATCGAGGTGGTCTGGCTTGTATTGGATCTCTTTAGGAAAAACCCTTTCTTGCCGAGAGTTACATGAGAAGATCAATATTACTCTCGTGTCTATATGCTAAATATGTTTCTAGTAATAGGAGGCAGTTAGCTTAGCTTAGCATAGAGACTAGGACAAGGGGGAAACAGCTAGCCTGGCTCTGACCAAAGCTAAAAAACATCTGCCTACTGGCACTTCTAAAGCTGACTAATTAACACAAATGTGGTTTGTGCTGATGAAGATCTTGTGATATGACTGAAAGCTCCAGAAAAGCACATTGCAGAGGTTGAATGTACATTGGCAGTGACTTGATTGATCATATCATTTAGCATGAATATATAGAGGCATGACAGACTGAAATGTGAACTGGAACATAGGACACAAAATTATCATAGTCATTATATGGAATAGTTGTAAAGCCAGTTTATCACAATTTTTTTTCAAAGTTTGGCATCTTACATCATTGAACTAAACTGCAGGAAGCACTACTGTATTTGCTAGTTAGTGAAAACAATAGTAAACATTTCATATCCACACACAGCCTGACCGAGGTCTAGAACCCATACTATAAAGAGATAAGGTCTTGTGTATAACTCTGAATGACATTGTACATATGCTGCAGTCTCGTATTCAACTTTATTATGTAAATGACAAAAGAGGGTCAACCGAGCAAAACTGAAGAGGAGTGTCTCTCAAGGAAAACTGCTGCTGTCTACCCTGTGCTGCTCTGCGGCGAATCGGGCTGGCTCATTATACTGTGCTAAATATTTCTAGCATGTCTCACATGTCAAAGATAGGACTGCCTCGGGTATTAAGACACAGCTTTGACTTGGGTGTCTAATAACCAAACGAATGCTCTGTCAGCATGATTTTGTAATGTACGCTAGGACATTTTTGTACAGTCCTTTGAGGTGAGGGCACAATGCATTAGCTGGCCTGTTAAAACAAAATATTGAAAGTGAGGTACTGCAGCACACTTGCTTCTGCCCTCAGTTTGTTTTAAAGTTTCTATGTGATGACCAAGGAAATATAAGCTTCCATTGAATGTTTTGGTCACGGCGAGAGGGTCTAACCTTTCCAGGAAAAAACATTGCACATTACTGTATCTGAACTGGACTGCTGAAGCTAAAACCAACGCCTCTGGTCCTCGAAACAGGTCAAAACAAACACTCAGAATTGCTTTCAACTATAACCGGATCAAGATCTGATTCGAACTGGTAGCATTTTCACCTGTCAGACAGTCTCAGGGAAGGAACCTGAATGTTTGTGAAGACTCACCCCTGCTAGCCTTGGTAATGGCCCTGGGCATGTTTCCATTGGACAGTTCCCTATAGGGGACCTGCAGAGTGGTGTCAAGACTGCTGAAACCCTCCTTCAGAGAGTGCTGCTTGTAGTACTCCACTAAGTCCTGTGTAAAACAAGCACAGTAGTACATAACATACTCTTAACATTGTTAAGCGACGCTAAATCTAGATGGTATCGTGTACAGATGTATAAAAATGAAAGCAAAGACATGTGGGAAGGCTGGTCAGGGAGACACTGCTTGTTTGATCTTGACAATACAAAAGCAGCCAGTGCAGTGGAAGTGTTCCTGAGCAAGGCAACTTACCACAACATACATTTCTATCTGCCCATTTCGGGTCTAGGTAGTGGAAAAAGGCTAATGTGAGCTGCTGCTATAGTATACCACGGCAGTTGCTTACAAAATGCCTTTGCTTTTGTGGCTTTGTGAGTGTATATGCAAATGTAAAAATAAACCACTAGTAGACATGTTTTTATCATTGTACAAAAACATTTTTTAAATTTTCACTTGCCATCGCATGCCGCACATCCTGTTTATCTCAAGAGAGTGCTTTAAAAGTAGTGTAATGTCAAAAGGGTTACACTCATTAATGCTATGGCAGTTTATAGGGCACATAAATCCATTCAAAGTTAAAGCCTTTACCAGCATAGTCTTGAACAGCCGACTCTCAGCAATGTAAAAGCAGCCATCCTTGGTCAGAATCTTAATGTGCTTGATTTTATCGTTGAACCTGTGGAGAATGAATAAGACATGGGCTGCTAATCAACTATACATGGTTCCACATCAGTCCAGTCGCTATGGTGAACTGTCACGAAGGTCTGTCTGCACTCACTGTCGGTTGCCATGCTGAGCCAAGCAACTTTGTTTGACAAGAACACCCTGGGTTTTTCCCTGCTGCGGAAATCAGATCCAATTCACTCACATCAGATAATAACAAAAGAATCACAGGTTCCCCAGTTTTACCCTGTAAGATCAATTTATACTGTATAACAACCATTTCCAACCTCTCTGGCTTGTCAACCCATTAAAATCAAGTAATATCCACAGTAATTGTGACCCTTCATCACAACTAATGACTGTTGACTCAAGTTGTGAGCAGTTACAGTATAGCAAACAATGCTTTTCCTTCTTAGACTGTTTCATTTGGAATATTGTTAGAGGCATTAAGACCTAAAAGAATCTTGTATTTAACAAGAAAAGCAAGAAAAAACAAACAAAAAAAAGAAACAAGAAAAAGTCAGAAAAAAGTTTTTTAAAAACATATCTTTGTGTAACAGAAAAGTATTTCTATTTTCCGCCTTTAATCATCTTGTGACCACTCAGATTTCTCTCGGGTATGACCCCCAGTTAGGGAACCACTGCTGTGTATCTATAATCTGTTCCTTTTAAAACTAATTTATTGTCTTGGTGACAATTTTTTTTCAAAATGCCCCACGAAAAGAGAGCAAGAAAGTCCACAAAATCAACAGGAACAACTTTTTATGTAAAATAACTACTTTATTAATTAGATTCTAGTTTCATGGTTTCTTTCCCAAACATTTGAGTGGTATGGACAAACAACGTTTGTTCTACCTAGAAGTGATTGGCTGATTAGCTGGCAGTTTGTTAGGTACACTGAGCTAAAACTAATGCAGTCTAATCCAACGGTCCCGGCAATCAATCCTACACTCATTAAGGTTATAATGTTCCGTTTGTGTTGAAACTGTTTTATGGAGATGCTAATTCAACTGTATGATCATTTTGGACATTGTAGTTTTCTGGTGCTGCTGAGCTGTATTGCATTATACAGAGAGGTATTTTTGTCACAGTATTTAGCCAATCCTCACTCGTATAAATTGGGTGGACGAAATAAAGAAACACATCGAGAACCCGCATGTCTATATTGCTCTAGATTTTGACAAAGATACTGTAATGTAGAAACGCATTAAGCTTGGTTTTTGAAAATAATTGCATATTTTGGAATAGGTTTTACAGAATTATTGCAGTTGATTCTGTGGATTTTGCTTTCCCTTTCTGTTTCAATTTTTTATGTCAAAACTTTTCCCTAGCAACCCTGTCCCGAAGGACACCAGTTAATGTGTTCACCTAACCCAAGTTTGCTACATGCTTGATTAAATAATTAAGTGATTAAATAATCCTATGTCAAGAGAGAATCATAGCTCAGTCTAAGTACTCTGTTGAAAAGTATTGCAGGCCAACACTGAAAATACATATACAGTTTATACTGCACATTCAAGTGGGGATGTGCTGCCAAGCCAATGGCAAGCACATGAATGTACACTGCATGTCTCGTATATGATGATGCGCAAGTTACACTGGAGATAGATACACTGTAAATCTCCCAATTCAGTATATAACGAATAAGAAAAATATGGACATGTTGCAAATTCTCTGATACATTATGAATATATGGGAAGTAATACATAATTGATTTGTGTTGGGTTATATGGTGGATAACACATGGAGACAGATGAGCCCTGTTTTTTGAAGGCTCCGCTTTCCTCTCCTCCCGTAGGCTCCTAAGGCTGCATATTCACACAAACACATAAACATCGTTCAGTGCGTACACAAACTGACCACTTGTAGCGTTTGACATTAGACAGTTCCAGTTGATTAGCACGAGCTCTCTGTATAAAGCTCCATTATCTCAAATGGCCATCATGCTAACGATCTTAAGCAGTGAGACAGGCAATTAGGATTGGAGTGTTCAGAAACTGGCCTTGTACATCAAAGCTTTGAACGAGGGACAGTATGAGTCCACCAGACCAAATGGGCTGGAATGGTGTGTCACTGGCTAAATAGTCCTAACGTCCAAACACTATTTCAGAGTGCACCCTTCATCACTATAATCTCTTGGCGCTGTCATGCCAGGTCAGAAGGACTCAATAGTCCTTTCTTTTTTGTTTTTAAAGACTGAACATGCTTTGATGTAGCCTGGGAGATATTCACAAGTTAAATGGAAAGCATTGTATTTCAAAAGACGGATACGGAGGCACTCAACTTGCAGATAAAGCAGACATTTATTGAGGCCTAAAGGAATGAATGTTTTATCTACAATTCAAGTGCTTTGCTCGCCTTCTTTTGAAATACATTTCTAAGATTGATAGCCAAAGAACAGCAAAATAGTATGATTAAAGCTATCGGGCATTCCTTGAACATATGTCTGAATGGATGACTAAGACAATAGATAGGTGGTAAAATAGATCACCCAATGCCGCCTCTTCCTTATGCTGGATTCAGTTGAGATGTAGGGACTGAGTCAACCACCGGAGGAAATGACAACGAACTGCAAGTGTTTAGGTATGACATAATGTTCAAACAAGGCCTGTGCCATCGACATATGAAGGGTGGTTAAGAGCTCCTTCGCTCAAAACATATTTTCTCATTTAACTCTAGTGTCTACCCATGCAGAAGGCTGGTTCTCTTCGCCCAAGTTAAGGAATATTTATCTTTTCTACTTGTACCACAGTGTAATCAAGACAGAATTCTGTGTTTCATGCATTAAAAAAATGAAGAAGAAAAAGAAAATTCAACAGCAACATCTCTTTCCAGGAACAATGTCCCTGTTACTCTGGAGAATCAACAGACCTTACTGACAACAGTGTTCACAGAGATTATTTCCTCTGTGCTAAGTGGTTCCAATGAAAGCTATTCACAACAAGGTCTGGGAATTATCCAGGGTAAATAGTAAATCAAAGTTATTGTGACCACTACAGTGGTAAAACAATTGAAATACACGAATGTGATGTTTGTGCTGAACCTTTTCAGTTGTTTAGAAGCCTACAAATAGTAGCATGTATTCGTATGCAGCCTCAGCTAGACTTTGGTGACAGCTGAGCTATGATGTTAGCAACCATAATAACAAGGGAAGTAAATCATAAATATAAAGAGTGGCTACCGATGTGTCCACCACTAATCCATATTAATATTAGGTGCTCCATGTGGGTAATTTTGAGAGGGTGTTTTCTGAGCAGTTCTGATTCTCCATATATATTTCATTGTGAAGGCAGCTAGGCAGCCTGTAGTGGATAGCTTTTCACAGTGCCTCCTCATTGATCTGCTTTTATAGCCCTCCCACCCTCTCAGCTTCTACCAACGCACCTGTAACTCATTTGGCTCATGCCCTGTAGCACTTAAGTTTCTGTGTTTGGGTGATTTTTTTTTTTCCCTTTGTTTGTTTGTAACTATCAATGCCTTTAACATCAAAGAACACCTTTATTCATTGCAAAGTAATTTAGGAAAAAAACACTTTGACTTGTTGTTAAAGCAAAGACTTACTCCAGTTTTTTCCTTGCTTCGAAGGGTCTGTGGTTAACTTTTAAAACTATGAAAGTCATAGCTTGATCACCGCAACACCTTGTGAACTCTTCGGGGCTCTAAGTTTAACAGACAACAGTGGTCCCTTCTTCTGTAGTTGTCTCTCTGACCATAAAACTTTAAATTGCAGATATCAATATATCTCTTTGATGTTTATTTAAAGAAATACGGTGACATTTAACACTGGGTCTAATACTTTCTCTATTTGTGCAGTTTCTTTACACAACATGACTGGCATAATGGAAATTTCCTTTAACAGGATTATCTGACATGAAATGAGCTATCTCAGCAGCAGCTACTAGTAATGCGTAGCAGGCTGGCAGGCTGGGAATAGCGTGTTTTCTGCTCATCAGTATAGCAGCTGTTAGAGACTTAAAGAATTGTTGTGGGTGAAGAAAATGTCTGAGACAAATATCTTAAAAACTGGAAGCTATTCGCATGGCTTGATACCACAAGGGGTAAGTAAGATGTTTTGTTTTTTTTTTGTAATTTGCTTGAACCAACCCTTTAAACTTAATTCAGTCCCCCACCATCTGCTGTACCAGCGTCAACTGTGATTCATCAGACCAGGCAAAAAAAAAATTTTTTTCCATTCTTCAGTTACAGACTGCTGATGTTTATATAGTCACTATAACTTCTTGTTCTTCGCTGGCATGAGTGGAACACAGCAGGATCTCCTTGAGCTGTAGCCCATCATCCCACTTCAACATTTGATGAGCTGTTTGTTGTCAGATTCTCCACCATTGCTGATGTTATTTGCATGTGGGCATTTTGTTTGCTCGAATGATTCTTGCCACTCGCCTCTCACAATAAGGTGTTTTTTTGCACACAAGTCTGCTGCTGACTGCATGTGTTTTGTTTATTCCATTATTCTTGGTAAACTGTGATGAGTGAAAAACTGTAGGAGATTCAGTATGGAAATAAATTGAAAACAAGCTGCGTTATCACTTGCTGTCTTGTTTCATACAAAACATACCTAGATTAATTCCAGGCAACGACGCGCTACAACTCAGAGTATTTATTCAGTGTTTCTTGAGGCAAACATGTTGACTGTCTTGCAGGAAGGCGTACTACACAGACACTAAAACTGCGCCAACAAACTCTATTCGCATGTCTTAAGGACCAATAACAATCAAGAATCAGTTGGGATATTTGTTACCCTCTCATATTTCAAATATTGCTGTTAAACAAGTCTTACCGATATATTCTATGTGAATATTTCACTTACTTTATACTGATGGCATACTCAGTGCATTCTTTACTCCTGTGTCGAACCAGATAGGTGCTGTTTCCTCGGTCCAGGAGCTCCACCTCAGCCTGGTATCTCTCCATAGGTCCTGCAAACCTGAACCACCCATGAACAACTACTGCACTTACACTGCAATCAATCATTCTGAATATGAGGATGGGAAGAGTCAATACAATCACTAAAATAGAGTAAGAGTGACTTGTGGTTATTGTTAGCAGTCTACAGTAATTTGTTTTCATCGCTTACCAGAGCTGGGCAGAGTAATCGACAGGTTTTGGAACCTGGTGTAGAAAAGAATTGTGGTTATTTTGTGTTTTAATGGAGTCGATACAGGGGGATGGAGGTCATTTGTGCTAATGTGATATTCAAGCCACATCTAATGGCTAAATCAGTCTTCTACAGCGAAAAACTGCAATTGAAAAGCACTACATTCCTTTACTTAGACATCAATAGTAGCCATTATCCACTGAATGCATTGTTATTACACTCACTGTGTCTTATTGATTACAAAATATATGCACACTTACACATGGGCAAGGCCTCACAGCGTCACTTGGAAAGAAGCCAATCTTGCTTGTTGCCAGAATTTTGCCCTGCAATGGCAACTGGCTGTTAATCGCATTATATTTGTCTGGGAGCAGCTACACCTCTCTCTCTCTCTCTCTGTTCCTTCACTCTTCCCCTCCCACACTTGCTTCAATAAATCCTCAGCAATTAGCACACAACAAGTAGTGCATCTAATTTGCAGCCCAAGTTAATTATGGTTCAAACTCTGCCGGCAGTTAGATTTGTGCTGCATCAAAACGAGAGCCTCGTTTAACACTAAATAATGGATCTTATGCTGGTCTTTGAATATCCAAACAGCATGAGCTCTCTGGCTCATGCTAAAGCCTAACAATTGCGTTTTAGCTAACCCGCCTCAAGCAAACACAGGCTTTATGTGAAAATCATTCATTTTTCCAACAAATATAGTGTAGAAAGACTTTTTTTTCTCCAGCTAAATAAACCAATTTGGTTCAACAGAATTACTAAATTTTTATATGGACTTGCTCCTACATAGATAGTTCAGTTTATTTTATAACGTAATAATGTACATTATCTTGTAGAGAGTAAACAACATATATAAACATTAAGCTCAAGATAATTTAAGTAACCAGTTTTGAGCTGGAGGTCAATTTGAAGTCCATTGAGTCAATCCGAGAAGACAGTGAGTGTTGAGGGCATGTGGAACTCTTCATTCAGCTTTCTGCCCTGTTTATGTTTTCCCCCTCACTCCTCTTTATTAGAGTAAGAAATGCTTTTTGGGACTGTGCAAGCCCTGGCAGTAACTAGATTGGAAAGCGACTCTTTACCCATCTCTATGATTCATTCTGTGTAATAACATTTCATCAAAGGTTTTTTGAGAGCCCCTCTCTATTTGTTATGCCTTTGATAAGCGTATGATAAAGATTAAACTTATTACTCTGTTGGCATAAACAGGCAGCAGCCAAAGGATCAAATGAAATTACAGTGATTGATTGTATTGTTCTGCCAGTGGGATGGGGGATAATTGCCTTCTGGGTAACAGGGGATATGAATTCTCAATGTTCTGTAATTCCATCCTCTGGCGCCACTGGGGACGCTGAAGATTAAAGGTACCCTGCAGAGCTTTCATTGTAAACAAACACGGTTGTATTTAGATTCAGTGTTTCTCACCAAAACGCATTGTGTGTGACCATAAGACCTAACAGAGTTGCTGAAAACACTTGCAAAGCCTTCTTTTGTGTGCTTAGAAACTTGTATTGTGTACATAAGATTGTGGTCTTCTTAAACTTCTTTTATTACCACATCCTACACTTTACAGCTCAGTGCCGCCACCGACTATTGATATGCATTACCGCCTTCTGCAGAAGTTTCGCAGAGACGTGAATCAGACAGACAGACAATATTTTGATGCCAATCCCAACTGGGATCGCAGTTGTATCCAATTAGATAAACAATGTTTCGACCGTGATTTATACAGTGTCTAAAAAATAGTTTAGAGGCAGTGTGCAGGTGTTACATTTTCATTAACATTATTGTCCAGTAGCCTTGCACCTGTGATGTGACTATAAATGCACTCCCCAACAAAGGCAAACACAGTAGGCTAACTGGAATCCAACTTTTTGTTATACCATATGACAAATTATTAAACTATAGAAATTTCTTTGAAAACAATATGTAAAATTGCCAACTACAAAGCATAGATAAATATCAAGCCAGACAGCATTAAGACAGAAGGGGTTTAGTAAACTAGACAGTTCCAGCAAAATAGCTCTATTAAGTGAATTAGCCATGGCTACCCGCTAAAGCTAAAATTATTTTGGTCAAGTATTTTTCCTGAACTATTACCATGAGGTAATCATGAGGAAGAAAAACTAAACTAGTCCTGCTAAAAGATAACTGGCTTAACAGAGTATCAGTCCCTGCCATCTCAGCTTTTGACTCAAGTGGAGTTCATGTGATTTAATGTGGTTAAGCTACCTTTAAATCACACATTCAAGCGTGTCAAATTTATTAGAGATTGGTTTTTGTATTGATTTCAGTATAAATAGTGACTGTAGACAGAGAAAGAGAGACATAACAAACAAACGTACATTTACTCCCTGTGAACTACTGTATGAGCTGCAAATGATCAAAAATAAATTATATTTTCTTAAGCAAACTAGTTCAAATGGAAAAGAAAGCTAAAAATACAGTAGTACAATACTGATAGATTATCAGTAGATACTGAATTTTTTCATTGTATTCACTGAAGATTATTCATAGGCAGTGGGCAGTGTCTTTGTAAATATTATGTGGGTTTCAGAGCAATGATTAGCCTGAAAACTCTACACCCTTTTTCTCACCTTCACTGCTTCTGCATTTACCGCTCTCTGCCCCAATATGTGCTCTGACAGTTAGCCTGTGGATCAGAATATTGCTCCACAGCACCTCTGGTGGTCATAACCTCCACAGGGCAGCTTCAGGTAGCCTTATTACAGTATCATTATGCACAGGACAGCAATACACAAATGCGCATTATCATTCAAATCCTTTGATTATCCCCTCTCAGTATGCAATGGTAAACATGGCAGCAAGCAGCGCAGTGCCATCAGGTCTGTGGCATGACATTCTGCTAGCCGTTCTACCAGCTTACAAGAAGTCTCCTGGCATTCATGTCCTCCCCCTTCACCTTGTGCTCTGTCACATCAGAGAGAAACATGGAGCATAGGAAATCGGGCTAACTGCCTACTCCAAGCCGTGCCGTTGGCAAAGACTGCAGTCTGATTGGAGCGGCACCAGAAGGAGGATGAGGCTTTAATGCCCCCGTATAGCAGAGTGAGAAAGAGCTAGGAAGGCTGCCGGGAGAACCCGGATAAATTGCCATCCTTTCAAAAATAGATAAGGTCAAACACCCTCAACCGTTGGCTGACCTCATGAGGTGGTTGCTAAATGTGCCTGTACATGAGGTTGTGCACCACCATTAAAACATCCTCCAGAGGCTGAAGTGTCTGCTGTTTTATTGTCTCACTGTGGCACTCAATTAATCAACTGAAGCCACTAATTGGTTAGATCATCTGATGTAGGTTGTGATTCAATCTGATGAGTGAAAAAAAAAGACAGATACCCCATCTGTAATACAACTGGGGTTCAGTGGAGTTCATATAGATCTTCGTCTGATATCTCTAATTGAGGGTGACCTCATCATAATGTATTTATGGCTGTCACAGAATGTGACAAAGAACCATGATAAAATTTGTGATTTATAAACAATTACGGCCAAAGGGAGGTAAATTAATGATGTCAGCCCATTAATACTTTTTCTGAAAGCTTTTTTTTTCCCTTTGTCCTATATTGGGACATCCAGCATTAGAGAGAAGAGATGACATGCAGCACGGATTCAAAACCATGACACTGCAAAGACGTTGCGTGCCGAGCCAAACAGGTGAGCCATAAAGTGTTATTTTTTCATGGCGTCACAGATGTTGAGATGAAACGAGGATGAGCTGAGTGACACGCACCTGCCACCAGGAGCTGTGCAGGTCGGCAAACATCAGTTCAATGACATCCCCTGCATGAATGCTTAGTGGGGGCCCGCACTGGGGATGGGGGATGCCACTGTAGTCTCTGATCACAACCATCCTGGGTAAACCTATCAGACAGGGAATACAAACACATTTATACTCAAACTTGTATACATTTATCAGAGATTCCTATACAGAGGAACGTTCAGCAGTGCAACAGCAGTAATACCTTATATAGTCTGATCAGTTCATATTTCTGGGTAATACATGAGAAATACTGTGACCATATATGACAGAGAGACTTTCTGAAAAAGACATAAGGAAGAGGGCACTACCGATGAGATCTAGAAAAAAGGAGAGGGCATTTGAAACACAGAGTGTTATGTCTCTCAGACTATGATTAAAAGGGAAAGCTCAGATATTGTAAGTATTCTTCCAGATGTGTAGAGTTAAGTATAAGCACAACTTAAATTAGGATTCCAATGCTTCAAGTCCAAAGGGTACTCTTAGTCCCATTAGAGCCAACTGCAACCTGAATTACATATACAGCGATTTACCAGCAAAATATTATGATGCATTTTCTGTTGTTTTCATTTCGATTTGCTCCATTTTATTTTCCTACTTACCTTTTTCTTACTGACAACTTTTTTTTTCCATTAGCTTCAACATGACATGGACACTATGATGACCTTTTTACACTGCACAAAATCAAAAATTGCAGTTGGAGATGTGTCATCGATGATCAGATCAGATGATCATTGACGAGTACATTTTAAATTGTTTGGTTTATAGGTTGACTTACATGTATATGTCTGTCACAGATTCAGTAATGCTGGTGTAGGGGAGAAAGTGGAATGGGTGCGTTTGGTACCAATGAAAACTGTTAATTTAGTGTTATACTGGTTATCCAGAGAAAAATGGACATTGTTTCTGGAAAAAGATGTCGTTATGATTCTAATTTGGATTATTTTTTTAATTAACTTAACACCTGGCCGCTGTGGTTGGGTGTGGTCAGACGTTGGCTCTGTTCCACCTGTAACCATACCATACAGTGATGTAACAGTGTACTGACACACCCTGGAGTTCACTTTTAACATCACTGCAGCAGGGTGACAAATTAAACCACTGGGGTTCAGCGAAAAACAAGATTTGGCTGCTGTAGAGTTGTTCTCTACATCCCATTTTTCAGTGATCTGAGCACCACAAAAAAAAAAGTCTCAATCACAACTCCAATGTATTGGGGTGACAGCAGAAACATCAGAAGCAGATACTTCAAAACCCAGGCAAACAAAACCACCTGGGATAGATAATACAGGCAAGGGAGGAGATGTGTTTTTTGTAGTTTGGGTGAACCAGCCATTTAGTGATTATTTAAATTATTTGCACTAGTCATGCGCACAAAGTACATAAATGTGGGGGTTTTGACGGTCTTTGTGTTTGAGGTTTAAACCACCAAAATGGCACCATCCTAAAAAGCAGCAATTTACGACAGAAGGACATTCATCCTTTTGATTCCTGAACGGTGCTGCTGAAATTCTTTCCTCAGCGTGGCAGACAAATACAGCCACAAGCATCCGGCTAAGGCTAAGACTAAACACCCCTGCCAACTTAAAAGACACAGCCACTTACTCTCCCCTGACTCACACATCTAGCCCTCTCAGGCACATCTCCCTTCCAGCCATGGCTCCCCTGTAAACCAGCCCGAGGAAACTATTACGGTGACCTCAGATGAATGGAATATCTCACATTCATGTTTTTAATAAGAACAATAAGCACAGCTGTCTTACTCATAAAGCGCCTTATGGAAATTGATTTATCACAAAGGCACAGCTCAGCGGTTGAGGCTGAGGCATATAGACTGTTGGAAGTGCTTTTCTGCCAGTATTTCTCCTGCCATGGTTCTCATAATGATTCCACCTACTCCAATTCATCTCAATGCCGTCTAGGGTTTAGGCATCACGGCATGCGGTGAGAAAAGGGCTTTCTTGTGCTCTGGTTAAGAATTCCTTTTGCATCCTATTATTCACTGGTTATTCTTACTCAAATATATTTGTCAAGGGGAAACTGTTGTAGCTCATTACCTGCTCTGAACCCTGTGGAGAAATTCATATCAGTGTGCATTTCTAAGAAAACATCCAAAAAAAAAAAAGGGCTGAGTAATATTTAATCAAAAACGTGAGAGGGGTATAATAACATCTGGGGGTTATAGCTTTAGACCACCATCTGTCTGCTCCAGGTCTTGCCTCTGACTAACCATCTCCTTTTCATCCTGTCTGTGTTTCTGTTTTTTCTACAGAACCAAGATGAAAGCATCTTAAGGGGTACCACACAGAGCCCATAGCAGGTTAAAAAAAAAGTGGTCAAATGGTCAAGACATACTGACCTGGGTCTGGTGGTGCTGTGTTTTCCTGTGAACAGAGAGAGAGCACAAAGCAAGGCAGAGAAGAAAAAAAAAAAGCATGAAATCAAGAAAGGAAAAAAGACATATGGAGAAAGGAAGTGACTGATCGAGAGGTAATTCTTACTCCCTGTACAGGACTAGCCTGACCTGAGGAATGAGTCATACTCTTAAAACTATCATCACTGAGTGCTATACTCTTTAGATGTATGCTCTAACTATTTTAAAAGTGAAAGAAAGTTATCAAGAGGGTACTGGATCGTTTTACTTTCATTTTGTCCATAACTCACCCGGGTATCATACTGTTCACTACTTTTACATTCGCTGTCACAAGTTGCAGAAACAGGGGTGTCTGGGAAGCAAAATCTGAATTTCTTGCATTTATTGCAAAGTGGGAGGTCTATCTTTGTCCATCCAGGGTCTCACAAGTAAAAGACCTGATCATTTTCTAAACACATGACAGGTGACTTACATGGAGCCTTTAGTGTTTCACCGAAATAAGAACACATAGACTTCTCCTACAGAAAGCTATAGAAGAAACTATGAGTGGCCGGCTATTATGTGCTGATGTGACTCTGGCCAATCAGAGCTCCTGCTGTTGCTCTCCACACACACGTGGGCTCCATGTGCACACGTGTTGGGTGTATATTGTCTTATCTACTACGTTATGCTTCACTAATTATGTTAACTGTGGCGTCTAAGTCAAAGAAGAGTTACAGTCCAGGTCTTACCTTGGGTCTCGGCTTGGCAGAATCTGCAGTAAGGTGAGAGACAGACAGAGTGCGAGGAATACAATATGAGTGTGTGGTGGCTTCCTGACGTACAACCTCAACTGTCAACCTCGGCTGGCTCTCATCATGCCTCGGAATGCATAAAGACCACAGTGCTAAAGCTACGAGGGCTTGTCAAAGGCCAGAGCTGCCTTTAGCTGCCTGTGTATGCAGGGAGGGCGATGTACCTGAACTACAGTGCCAGACTTAGTGACAAGGAGATACAGCTTGACGCAGGAGTAAGATGCAACACCTGCTAAATACCTCTATGACATTGTTTAGGTTTCAATTAAACAACTGCTACAAATTTAAAAGAACATTCATCATGTGTAATTTGCCATTTTACTAATTCAGAATTGACATTTTCTTTGAGAGGGAAATAAAGGTATGTACAACTGCAAATTTGAGCCCTAGGGTGGCAAATTAAGCGAAGGTCAAGGGGGCACCACATGCAGAGAGATTAATTTTTTGGGAACCATAAATATTTACAACAACTTCCACAGCATGCGAGCTGTTTAATATCTTGTGTGCAAGGTTGGCAATCAGGCATGAGGGTGGTACAAGAGGAAAGCTCATGGAGTGCTCAAAATGTAAATAGCTGCTCCTCTAGGGAGCACAAATGTGCTCAGTAAATTTCATGGCAATCTGCCTTTTAGATTTCGATATTTTGTGTAGATAAGTGGAAATATTGCCCTGATGGTGGCGCTAGAGTAAAGGTCACCAAAAAAATGTGGATTTATGTCCTAAAGTATGTGGAATTAATATCATGGAAAGGCAAGTAGTTTTCCAGATAACCTGTGATGGACCAAAGTGTTGAAAAAGTGAAAAAAGAATCAATCTGGGAGGCCCCCATCTCACCTGTTCTCCCACACACTCCCAGTCGACCCAGACACTCCTTATGAGCCCCTAGCCCACATTTTACACAGAGATAACCCTGGTTAAAGATGCCCCTGGAGACAATAAAAGACAGGATTCATGTATTACAGCCTCCTTAAGAGAAATACCTTGACATTTTGGATTTTCAGGCTTCTGTCACACTCTTAAGATAAAAAAAAAAAAAAAAAAAAAATGATGCAGGAAATGTCCTTCAACTTTCCAAACCCATAAAACTGATACTGTCTGCTGAAAGCTGAGATAGTTAACTGTCTATACTACAGTATACCAACTATTTATTTCAATTAGAACCCAGTGCTAATAAGCTATTTTCGGTTAAGAACTAAATTTAAAAACAAAAAACAAAACAAAAACTTCCTTTCTCCCTGAAGAACCTAAGGAAAAGTGACTGAATTAAAATGTCATGGTGTTCTTTTCATACCTTCAATCTGAAAAAAGATTTGAAGTGTATTTTCGTAAGAAGAGAACAACACCATCAGTGCAATAACACACGATAATTTCCCACAATACGTGTAGTTACAGTTTCTATCTTCCCACTGTCTCAGACGTGGGAATGGGTCCCACCTAGCACCATTTTCACTCTACTGGGACTTCATCAGTTCTACATAATGATCCAAAATAGAAGGGGCTTTTCACGACGTCTGAATCATACCTGAGCAGGAGGTGACAGAAGTTACACGAAGTGATCCTTTCAAATGTGTGTATCTTGAACTGGTGGGAGTTGTGGTTGGCTTTTTCTGGTCGGATATTTGATCTGGAACATAGAGCAAGAGGGAAAATGGCTAAATGCAAACAAGATAAAAAGTTTGCTGAGGCTGTACTTTGGTACAGCGGTGCTTTGAGCTAAATGCAATAATGGCAATCAACCAATAGTTTTGAGACATTCACCCAAAACCACAAATCTAAACCTCATGGTGGCACCAAAAGAAAAAGTCAGGGGATCACCAGAGTCAATAACATTCATTCTCTGCAGAGCATGGATGGCTGTAAAAAAAATTTGTTGCAAATTCATCCGATAGTTGTTGAGATATTTCGGTCTGAACCAGAGTGGTGAAGCGATCAATCAACAGACAGACCATTATGTGTGTCTCTCAGTAGTGGGAACAATTTTCTTTCAGTTACCTCAATCTACAAATAATTCTTAATAATCCTAACATCAATTGTTGTGGCAAAAAAAAAAAAGGCAGTTTATTCCTTCACCTAACTGAAATAAAAGTAAAATCACCCCCAGCATATGTGTATGTGGAAATATAATGGACTTGAATCAGCCCAGACAAGTCCAATTTTGAGCTGCATGTAATCAAATATGAGAGGGGAAACATGCACAGCAGAAATAAGCAGCCCCTCTGAAACACGACTGACACAAAAACGTCGTTTTTGTATTGAACACACCATCCAGAAGCCACTTAAACTGAGTGCTCCCATAAGTGAGTCCTTCATCAGGAGCCCACATCCTCTTAACAGGTACAATTTTCACTTTCTGAATGGGCCCCTTCTGGTGTCATTACCCAATGCACAGTGGCACACTGCTGTTTACAGACACAAACCCTGTATCTGTGGGGGGAAAAAAACAGTCTCAAGACTGGGATGAAAATGGTTATTTCTTTCTTAAATTTTGGAAACTACACATGAGATTTCGAGCAAGTTTCAAGGGCCTATTGGTCAAAGAAGTGTATGAACTCATACATCACTACATAAACTTAAAAGAGGACTAAAATTATACATTTTGTTATGTAAATCCTCACACGCTACATTGTTTTTCTACAATGCATATTTAAAAGAATAATCCAGCACACTATTAGCAGTGAAAATGTATTCAGGAAGTCCATAGCAGCGAGTCAGCATGCATAGCAGGGATAGTGTTTTCAGTCAATCAGAGTGTTATGTCAAAACAACACCGTATTTTTCGCAAATCAGCATACCAAAGGATTTACACGGGATATCGGCTTGCAAAAACCTCCTACTTTCACAAAATAATAGAAAAGACATACCTCCATAAAGCAGTCATTTGAAGAACCACTGAGGCAGAGTGACTTCTTTGTAGTTGTGCAGCTCTTTGGAACAGTTTATGTTTAGTGTGTGTGTGTGTGTGTGTGTGTGTGTGTGTGTGTGTGTGTGTGTGTGTGTGTGTGTGTGTGTGTGTGTGTGTGTGTGTGTGTTATCGTACTGTTGTCAGCAGTGTGTGCCTGATTACAGTTAAAACCTGATCAAACAGTGCACACGAAAGAGTCAACATCTCTTTCAGCCTTGGAATAACACGCATGCGAACAAAAACAAATAAACACTATACACACACCAGTACACTGTATGTTTTTCCTATGACACACACAATGGTCTTCTTGTGTCGATCACAAACTGCTGGGACTGTGGTATTCGTGTTTCTGGGTACTTACATGGCCATTTCAAATTGATCCAGCCACTTCTTCTTCAGCTCTCTGGTCTTAAAGAAGAGTTCAAAGCCTGTGTACCCCTGCTGGTGAGTCACGTAGAAACCGTAGCACCACTGTGGACGTCAGGGGGAAGACAACAATCAAACCAAAATGTATTTTTTCATGCAAGTGCCGCAGCATTTGCATATTTATGAATACCGTGGCTAAATTTACACAGTAATGATTATCTCACAGAATGTACACTTTCAATGGTGGCACAGCAAGACAGTTGTTAGCAATGTAACACATTAAGTACAATCATGTATGTTTTGCACGCATGTATGTTTTTGTTTTCATCTCTGTCTTAAATCTGCAAAACCCATGGCACGTTGTTATAGTCTATTTACAGCTTTAAGCATAAAAAGTGCATGATCTCCCGTCTAGATAAATTCTATTCGTGGCGTGGCTGTAAAAACTGGAAAGATAATAAAATATCCCAAAGAAGCTTTTGTGTAATTGCAGGTTAATTCAAAGGTTTTATAAGTGAAGGTGACTGGTCTGGCAAGCTAATATTGCAGCTTTCCACTGAAAGTCAGAAGTCAGAACTTTATAGTCTGTAATTTGTTATTACAGCCTTGGAAAGATGAAATATGGACCCCTACAAGGTTTAATTTGTCCAGTGCAATGGAAAATACTGCTCTGTTCCCCATGACACAACTAATGCTAAAGGGATATTCCTGCATTTTGAGAAATACAGTTATCCAGGGCCTTGCAGAGAGCTAGGTTAAGAGACTGAAACCACTCTCATGTTTGGAAGGCAAATTATACGACCAGCAGCTGCTCGGCACAGTTGAACATAAAGACTGGGAGCAGGGCTGCTGGTCAACCTCACAGTGACGAGCAGAGTAAAGGAAATTACTGCACATGGCCAGCAACTAGTCCGGCACTTCACATTTTTTTTTTTTTTTTGCTCCCTAAAGATTAAACAAAAGATACAGCTGGTTAATTTAGCTTTAGAGGTGCTGCTAAGTGGATTTTGTTACCTTCGGGACAGAGCCGGGCTAGCCGTTCCCCACTGTTTCCAGTCTTTGTGCTAAACTAACCAGGTGCTGGCTGTAGCTTTGTATTTAGCGCACAGACATGAGAGTTGTATTTATCCTTCTCATCCGACTCTCTGCAATTAAGTGAACAAGAGTGTTTCACAAAATATCAAACGACTCCTTTAAGGTGATGATATCTATCAATTTTAGCTAGCTAATTACCAAAGAACATAATAAATGATATTTTGGTAGTAGCACTACTGTTCCGATCCTTCACAGTTAGATAGATATCAGCCCAGTAATGCTCTAATCTGACAGACATGAGCCATTTTAGAAGAAAATGACTCCCAGGAATAACAATTAGCTGTTTTATTTTGTTTGGTCTGGCATGATGGAGGAGAAAAAAAAAAAACCCACTGACCCAAAACTGATCATTTCAGAACTTCAAGCGGTGTTGTTGAGATTGTCTGAAATTCCCTTATCCCCTGTTATCTCCTCTAAATTAGCCCCCTCCCTACCCTTTCTTTATCGCTGTGCACCACATTGTCAAACATATATTGTGTCATATCCCACCATATAGGCAAAGATGATTTCGTCAGACATATTTCATCAGACATACAGTACATCGGACGTAAAACTATTAATGCTGTCATCAGTCCTCACGGGCTTCAGTTCTTGTGCAGTGGTGACAAGACCGGTGCCAGACCAACCAGATCGTGTTGGTGGCTAGATTTCGTCAACGACAAGAGCGCTGCAGCAGTGGGAGGTTAACCAGAATTCTGCCCAAAAGAGGACTTTAGCCGCGATGACGGTGAGGCCGAGTCTGTTAATCTGCCTCAGAGGAACTAAAGTTCCAGAAGAGTTCCAAAGTTCTACATTTAGGAACATTACCAAAACGGGAAAGTCAAGAAAACCTGCCACAGACCTCAGCTATAGCTGCCAGATGTCTTTTTTAGGCATCACCATCTATTATTTTTTTAAAAATCAGGGTGTAAGATATAACTATTGCTTGCTTGTTTTCTCCACAGCAACACAGTCAGGCAGGCAGCTATCCAGAAAAGCCACGGTTTTTTCAACTGCTGGCCAAGTCGCTCCACTGCGGCACTAACAGGTTGAAATGCCTTGCCCATGGGCATTATTGGCCAGCCCTGCGAAGTCCTGAGCCCTTTTTTAGAGCTCTGCTGAAGTGTTAAATCATTGATGACTGTGTGGGTGCTCAGTAGCACCATATTCACACTCTGAAGTTTCATTTAGCAGAAAATGATATATAGCTATAAGCAGCCTTGGAGGACTGCACACATTCATCACCTGATATTAGCATCTCTGTCCTGCGGTGTGTGTGTTTGTGGGTGTGTGGTAAGGTGGATGTAGGTACACACAGTATCTCTATGTCTGTGAATATTTGTCCTTTTCTCTGTTCCTTTTTTTCCCCCCCTTGTCTCACTACAAATTAATTCTTATACATGTCTGCGTCTTTTTGAGCAGCACTTGATCGATGGACCTTGTGTTGGAAGGTGGATGGGATAAAAATAAAGGGTAAAGACATATCCAAACATGCTTCGGCAAAATTACACTGTTTATGTCATTACACGGTTAGTAAAAGATTGTTAATTAATAAATCGTGTTAGACACAACCATTAATAATGACACAGAAAAAATACACCAAGACCATGACCATGCAAATAGAACACCAGTCTCTGCAACGAAAACATGCCACACAAACACCCAAAACCCAAACGCACACACATCCTGACTGAACGATAGAGTAAATGAGGATGATAATGGAGTCCCTCCGAGAAAAAACCGCAGAGCCATCCCACCCTGGCACATTGTCAGTTTCACATTAGCAATCAGCACCGGAGTGAGAAGGAAACATCTGTGAGCATACATCAACAAGACATCAACAAGTCCCCTCCGCTACAGTACGGTCTGCAAACGTCCCCACAAGACGAAAGATAGCGTGCTGTATAAACTGTGTGGGGTGACAAAATGGAGCTTGGCAAGGTTTCTAAATCAGGATTTTCCAGAAAAGGGAAATCACCACTGACCCTGCACCAGCCAATGAGAGGATGTAATTCTGGATTACTCTTATTAGGCATCCAACATTTGTTTTAGCAATAAAATCTGCAGCCAGACAGATGTTCAATAGAAAACTGATATTTAGTAGAAACGTTTCCCTGGTGTTACTTTTTGGCGCGAAGGGTAAATAATAGAAAACCAAGCAAAATGCGAGGTAGATACAGATAGAGACCCAATATTCAAGTGATGCAAAGGGCAAAAATACTAACATATATTGTGTTTTTCCTGCCAACTGACCTTTTTGCCCTCTCTGTCAGAGGTGGGGTTGTTTGTGATCTTGAAGTAGTTGAGGTCGAGTATGTCCTTCATCTCATAGTTGTCGCCGCGTCTCTTACAAACAATGACAGCCACATCAAATAAAAAGATGTGTCTGTTCAATAAGAAGACAGAATGTTATAGGGTTATAATTCATACCACCATATGATTAATGCGACCAATTCAAATTAAATAATGTGAGTCCTATTCATTTAGATGAAGTTGCTGGGATTTCACAGATCACGAAGCAAATGATGCATCTTACGACTATGAAAGTATCCCTCTCATCTGGTCTAAATGATGATATACTTTATATAGTAGCAGTGATTTAATAGCAGTCATGTGTTCTGTATTCATTTTTCTTTCAAGCTGTATTTACAATCTCTTTTTACAGTGGTAATATCTTTTGTATTTTTCTGACTGCCATCCTAATTGCTCCTTAATGACAGTGAAATTGAAGTAGAACAACCTGTCTTGTCTCCTCCTGTCGACACTGGAGATCATGCGCACCTCTCCGTCTCCTTTCGGGCGACCAAAGGTGATTAGAGGCTGATTCTGAGTGCGAAATAATGGGAGTTTAAAAGTGATGCCTGATGTGCAACATATTTGGTCACGTCGGCCTTTTGATGCAGACGGGATCTGTCAGACCGTCTCCCATTATTAGCCACTTAAAAGATCTGTGTATATTTCTTTGACATGAAAGAAGAGTTTTTGAGCTTGGATTTTTATCTACCCCTAATTACAGGTACTACAGTATAGCAAGCTCGAATGCAATTTAAATGCATTTTGTCTCTATGGTTTCTTGCTGTTACACACCTTTCCATCAGATTTGTCACGGGGGGTCTCTCAGTTATACCTGGGTGTAACCCAAATAAAAAAACATTTATTTTAGCAGACATGTCTACCAGATCCCCATAACTTATTCTTCCTCCAAACTGATAAAGATTTCCCGTAAGCCATCATGTAAGATCTGACACAGTCTCCTGTTGTATCGGGTTATCACCGGTGACATTCACCTAAGTCACCAATCGTGTTCAATCAAGACAAGGAGAAGGTCTTGAAAACCTGACAAGCTCTCATAATAACTCTGCTGCTGGTTATGCTTCTTTTCCCAATCTGCTTGTAGTTGTATTGCGATTTCTCCCGTCACCACCTTATCTCATCCTGTTCTACGTCCTTGTTACCAAACTTTGTGAAGGCATCGCTTTCACTGTGTATGATGTGTATGCAGAATATTTCAGCTTACATTTGGTATTCTTGTGGTGGCCCTGGGGCAAGATTTATTGTAATCGACACTGAAACCTACTTTCTCTGCCTAATTTGTCTCTGACAGAAATATAAAAGAAGTTTAATTTGATATTTTAATTACAGTTATAATTAATTTATTAAGATGCAGTTGCTCTGAACAGCATATTTAACTAGATTGAGGCTGCAAGTACCTATTACTTTCATTGTTGATTAATCTGCTGATTATTTTCTCAACTAATCATCTTCCATAAAATGTCAGTAAATTGTGAAAAATGCATATTATAATTTCCCAGACCATAAGGGGGACATTTAAATGTCTTGTTTTGTCCAACCAACAGTCTAAAACCTAAAGAGATACAGTTTGCCAACGTATATGACATAGAAATGCAAGAATTCTTCCCATGTGAAAAGCTAGAACCAGGCAGGTTTTTTTTCACTTTTTCTTAAAAAATGATTCAAATGATTACTTTATTATCAAAATAGTTACCAAATAATTTTCTGTTGATTTACTAATTGATTAATCAACTACTAGTTTAATTTCTAAACCTGTAAAACATGTCATCAGAGTTTGTAGACCTCAAGTTTGAGTTTAAATTTATCTTTATCATCCTGAAGAAGACATTTTTGAAAAAAAGAAATATGCTAGTAAAAGGTAAAGTAAATATGTTACAGGAAATCACAGAATATTGCAAGAATGCACAGTAACCTGAAAGTTAAGTATGTTAACTTTCATCCGTAAGTCTACAGTAAAGAGAAGGTGTCTTGTATATTTAATACAGGTGTCTGAGTTGGGGTTTTTTTGGTACTGTCTATGTCCCTCAGACTATTCCAAAATTTAGGGGAGGACTCTGTGGGCGAAACTACTTTCAAAAGCTGACCATCCACTAAAAGGAAACAAATTGTACACTAAAAGCTGCCGATAG
Source organism: Xiphias gladius (assembly GCF_016859285.1). NCBI lineage: Eukaryota > Metazoa > Chordata > Actinopteri > Istiophoriformes > Xiphiidae > Xiphias > Xiphias gladius. The sequence continues at coordinate 20,940,019 of NC_053413.1, read as the reverse complement.
TTGTAGAAAAAGATTTTGCTTTTACCAAGTTTTCGATAGACCTCTGGTACTGGTCGATCTCCCTTAGAGTCTCATTATCTCTCTTCACCTCGTTGACATACTGAGCCAGGTCCTGGGAAACGCAGACACACATAGACACACACAAGCACACAGTTTATTGGGTTCATTTAGTCTGGAGGTAGTGAAACATGTCAGAAAATTCAGCACATATTTTTTTATAAAGCCTAGAAGAAAAATATTGATGTTCTGCACTGTCCATTTAAAGGAATCATTTGAACATTTTGGGATATACCAAAAATGTCTAACTTTTTTTCTCTAACTTTACACATGCATTTTTATCTTTGTACAGTGTTTTGTGTGCTTCCGTGAGCGAAACACACACATGCCATTTAAATATCATAGGTGTGATTCAAGCCTTCAAATTGTCAAAAGATGCGCATTTCCCGCATTTTTGTTGCTAGCTGCTCAGCTGCCTATCAGGCTCAGGCTCCATTCAGGACTGGAAAAATGAAGAGAGCATTCAGCAATCATTAATGTGATGGAAATGTTAAGTTTTTATCAATTCAGACCAATCTGTAGCAGTGAAACATGAATGATTTATGACGTTTTTTTTTTTTTCTATCTAATAAAAGCTGATGGTTGAGTGACAGAGGCTGTTTGGAATTATCCGCTATATCAGCGCGCTACTGGTAACAAGCTGAAATCACAGTGATTGCAGACCATTTACCATAAGCACTGCACTTACTTTCATGGCATCAAGAGCAATCTTCAAGTTGCTCTTGTCAGCAGCATCGTGAGTGTGTTTGACTAGCTCCTGTTAGAGGGAGAGAGAGAAATGCATGGACAAACACGTTTAGCAGGAGTAGCTCAATTATTGATTTGATAAGGAAGATGACTTTAGGGTAAATTGTGTGAAAGACAGCTTCCACGATGTTGTTTTTATAACAAAACAGCTTTTTTTTTTTTTTTGGGTACTTAGAAGACAGCTTATTTTCCTAGTTTAGTCTGATTTGACAGCAGTAAAATGGATTTTCAGGCAAAGATGAACACAAGTGCTGCAGGTATTACTGTACAAATTATATTTTAATACACTAAAAAGTAAAGGTAAAAAGAAAAAGATAGAGGGCGGGGGATTTTTTTCTTGTGATTTGTTCAGTTTGTAAGAATACATAATGTCATTCAGCTGTACAGCAAAAAGCGGTAATGGAATGCAACAAAGTACATTTACTCCAGCGCTGTACTTCAGAACAATTTTGAGGTACTTGTAGTTTACTTGAGTATTTTCCTTTTATGTTACTTTGTACTACTCCAATACATTTCAGAGGGAAATTTTGTCATTTTTATTGCACTAAATTGTGTGTCACTTAAGAGTTACTAGTTACTTTGCGGGTTAAGATTTAACTTGCGTCACCTGGGATCAGTTAATAAGATATAATGAATAAATGACCCAGCAGTATAGTAAATAGTTAAAACTGGCTCCATCTAATCATTCATTTTTTAAATAAATTGCACAATAAAGCTAAACTGACAGATCAACAGGATTTGTATGAATACACTTTCGTGAAGCTGTGCAGCTTTATACGAATACAGTAGTGGGGAAAGGATGTCTGACCATATCATCCTGCCAGCACCCTCACACACGTCTATTTGATTAATCAACACATGGAAGTGTATTTCGGGAGAGTAACCTGCACTGAGGAGCCAATCTGTTGATGAAATCTGTCCAGAGTCTGCTGTGGAAGACTTTGGTTTCACTGCCATCAAAACACCAGTCAAACAGCAAAGGAGACAAAGAACCTTATGCTAGTCCAGACTTAGTCTTGTCAGTATAATGACATATCGTAACATAGAACTCTATGCTTTGAATGGATACTCGTTCCCTGTGTGTTACACCAGTCTCACCGTGTTATCAGGACAGCATATTACAGCATCATGTTTCATTTTGTTTTTGTTTTTGTTGTAGCTTACATTTAATTTTTGCTTATTTCTAGACAGATGCTCCTTGCTCATAACACATGCTGCCAACGCTGTATGGGCTGTGTAACGCGTGCTAGAATTATATCATCAAGACTTAATCATAATTACAGTGATATGTGTATTATAGGCGTTTAGTATCAAAGATGGGTGGAATCACTTTAGGTGTATTTACCCTTCATTACCTTTCAAATAAAATTACAAAATGAGGAGATTAACTATTCATCCATGTGGTGAAAGCTGCTGCTTTATCCACATCCTCTTCATTTCCGGTTCAACGCTTCCTCTTACCTTTCTTCCCTTTTTGCTCCCTTCCCGAAGTCCCTCCCTGGGGGGGGGGGGGGGCTGAGAACACTCAGGATCACCACCATTTACCATGTGCGCCTTTACCCTCTACAACAATTTAAAAGAGCTCTCTAGTCATTGTCCTGATCTGCCCTGCCAGCTGCAGTCTGACCTCTGATTCATACTAACCAGGGGAGAGTATGTCACATAGTTATCAGGAGGAGATGAAATTGGGGGATTTTGAAAAGCTCCATTTCTGGTTTTTCTACACGAAAATTTATGAGTTATCATTTTACACTCGACTCACCTATAAAACTTGTCTAAGACGTATAATCAACTAAGAAATAAATATAAAATCTAATTATGATTTTAACTGTAAATTGTTTTGTTTTTTTTAATAGATGACAGACACTCCTGGAATAAATGAACTTCCCCTTAAAAATCCTTGTTTGAGGAAAATTCTGAAAAATTCTGTAAGCAGAAATGTCTTGAGACAAATTGACAAATGAAATGATGGAGACTAAATGCGAGACTTGTCAGTGCCAGTGACTTGTCAAAATGGATGTTCTTTTTGCAGCGTGGCTCTGCTCTGACATTGTGAAGGGACTGCAATATGTGGAGAATGTCGCCATCAAGTGGACACTTTTATACCATTAGAAAAATATACTGCAGGTTGAATGGACTGAAATAAAGCTGACGAAACCTCCCAGTAATCAGTCCCACGGGAACAAGACTTAGACTCGTTTTGGAACTAAAACAGGAAAAAGTAATAAACTCAAAACGGAAATGTATGCGACATCCCTTGCAAGTTTGAATCCCTCCGACAGCAGGTAACATCTGGGTGGTGTGGATACTCATTTCTGCCTCAGCAACTACTGCTGAGGTGTCCCGCAGTAAGGCGCGCAAGCCTAAAATGTTCCATTGGATGTATAAAGTAATAATAAAGTCGAAAGAGGAATATTGCAAAAAAAAAAAAAAAAAAAGAAGCTCACAGTTTGAACAGATCTCCAGAATCATTTCAGCGATTAACAAACCAGTCAGGAGGAGCTAATCACCAGCATGAGCTGACGGTGTGTCTTAGTTAGACACTTGGGAAGCTCTCAGTCCTCCACGACACATAGTTTTATGCTCCTGCCTAAATCATTTCTCTCTACCTGAAGAAGGAGATGGTACTTGAGGACTCTCTGCATCGGGACAACCAGCAGGTCCCTCAGTGTAAACTTCCCATTGTTGGCCCTTTTGGAACACTCCTGGAATAAATACAGTAAGCACATTTGTGTCATTTTCTTTTGGGTCACGGAGATTTTTCACAAGGATGGGTCAGCCAAGGGACAAAACAATGCATTTGTCACAGCTTATGTCTGCTCACGTTTTATTTAAGGGCCCACGATTTTCAGAAACCCCTCAGTTCTAAAAAGTTTCCAAGCTATGAAGTTGAGTGTGGCCCAGTTTTGTTTTATTTTCTGCTAGTATAATTGAGTATATTTTACTCTATTCTAAGAGCCTGCAAAGAGCTCAGAGCTTATAATATATAATGTAACTTAAAAATCCCTGTTTTTTATGTAACATTTATTTTTATCAAAAATCTATAAAATAAAATCAGTTATCTTAATCAATTGTTACTAATATAGTACAGTATCTCTTTTTCATTTTTCAATTTTCATTTTGATCAAACACAACGCATAATGCAATTAAAAAAAAACAAACATCATACTGTATGTGTAGTGCACAAAATATACACCAGGGGCGATTGGAAAACTAGATCTGAGTTTATGGAGGGTTGTGTGATTATGTGTGTTGTTGGCAGACCAGCTTCTTCAGGTTTCTTACCTCCAGCTTCAGGCGAACATCCTCTTTCTCTTTGCAAATGAGGTCTAAAACAGCGATGGCGATCTCCACCCGACTGCAGTATATCCCATAAATGAGCAGTCTACAATTCAGAGGCAACGCAGTGAGGTCAGGGCAACTGAGTTACACCGAGTGAGCGCAGAGAGGTCAGAAGTTATACAGTGCATAGTTTAACACACGCTATGTTGCAATCGTGTTGTAAAGATAGACTCAAGAGATTCTCTGATAGAGAATCTGTTCTCAATTGCAAAACAACGTTTCACATTTTTTCTGGCAGAATGTCAATAGCAAATTGTCAGGGAAGTACAGTGGTCTAGTGAACCTGAAATGAAACCTTCTGTGCACGTAGAGCTTATTACTCAAATATAACTTCAAGCCAATGCAAGTTTTCCATTGATGGCCTTTTTGATTTACGTATACAAATCAAGTGTAAAGAATGTTAACGTGAAGAAAAGCAGCATCAAAATTGCACTTTTGTGCATTTCGCCTGAAACCTTACAATAAATATAAAAGAATGCTGTTAATGAATACCTCTCTTTGTATCTGATAAAAATCTGGTAGAGATTTAAGGCATTTTTGTTCAAGATGGAGTCCTGCACATCAACCATCAGGCTCTTGTGAACTTTAACCAGGTCCTGCATTAGAGAGGGGAGCCATCAGTATCTGGTCAAAACAACGTTATTTTTCCATGTTATGTGACGAGAAGGGAAACTTGTGGGACTCACTGGAATGTTGACAAAAACTTTGTCAATTTCAGCTGCAGAGAAGAACTTCTTCAGAGGATTCAGGAAATACTGGGGAAAGAAACATAAAAACTGATTATATAACTGAAAACTACAAACAATATGAAAGGTAATTCGTATATCATCAGTGACATGACTGCCACAGCTGTGGTGCACTCATACTGAAACCAGTAGCAGACATTGTATAAGATGTCAGATAGCAGGAAAATAAGGGAATTGATAACTGTGAACTTCCCTCAAATGCACAGCAGTTTTGCACTCTTTGTGCTGACGTCTGTGCTGTACAAATGTTGTTAAAATAATATCAACTAATTGCTCAAATCTGATTAAGACAAATGAATTTGACACGGAGAAAGCCATCACCAGGCATGGAACAATATGTGATGCGGAGGAGACTATCAAAGGAGGTTCAGTACCTTCTCGATGGACTCCAGGGTCTCTGTGTATTTCTCCTCCGTCTGTTTGATCTCTGTAAGGCAGCAGCTGCGGACATCTACCTCTGCCTGCTTCTAGAGAAAACCCACAGCTTAGAAAATGTTCCTCATATATTACCATCTGACGGAGAAACATGTGAAACTGCATCAGTGGCATGCACTTGACAGGTAACAGCCGGGCTAGGTAACTGTAGGTAACAATGGGCCGTGAGTAGACTCCTGCCGTACTCCGAGTTAATAACAGTGGCGGAAAGTAAGTAAATACATTTAAGCAAGTAATATACTTCAGTACAATTTTGACGCCCTCATACAATACATCGTTCTAAATTGAACTACCCAACCATATAAATAAAATCGTCAACATTAGCTACACCTTTACTAAGTACAATATTCTATAAGATGTTATAATATTGTACTTAGTAAAGGTGTAGCTAATGTTGACGATTTTATTTATTTGGTTCTTATATAACCTAAATAATAATAAAGCACTCTGAGAAGGGTCGTTGGGATTATGAGTACTTTTACTTTGGTGATTTTTTCCATTTTGCTGCTAATACTTCTGTACCTTTAAATTATTATCATTTTAAATGCAGGACTTTTCCTGTAATTTTACTGTAATGGCGTTTTTTTTACATTGTGGTATTGCTACTCACAGTATATTTAAGTAAAAAGTGTCAGTAGATGCTGCGTTACAGAAGAGGACTGTATAAACTTAATCGTAACAGGTGAGAAATTGAAGTATGAAATGTAGGCAATTTAGATACTGTGTGTTATAGCCCAACAACACCCCCCCCCCCCAGAAGCTATGCGCTATACGTGTGCGTATGTGTGTGTGTGTGTGTGTGTGTGTGTGTGTGTATGCGTCTATATATGTGTATGTGTGTGTTTGTGTTTGTGTGTGTTGACTCATAGTAGTACCAGTGGGGGAGGCTGCTCGGTCCTCATGAGATCTTCATAGATCTCCCCACCTGCGTAGTCTTCTTCAAGCCCGTAGACCGCTGCGTACAAGTCGTCCTCGCCCTCGTCCTCGAGGACATTTTCACTACAACACACATGCATATGCAGACACACACACACATTGAAATCTCTATAATGTGTCGATTATCAGTCACAAATTACTTCTTGCAGCGTGTGAGCGATGGAGCAACGTTTTGTGGATAATGTAAACAACCTTCGCAGTTAGGTTCAGACAGCTACCGTAAACGGCCGTTTACTGTGTATCATCAGAAGCATTAAGCAGTAATAATTGTACACGTGTAAACAATAAGCAACACACTTTTTGTAAAGTCTGTGTGAGTACAAACTGTTTTATATTCATTACAAAAATAACAGAGTAACGCAGTAACACCTGAAAAATGAGGACTCGGCTGCTCTTTTTTTCAAAGTTATTCATTTGTCATTGATCACTAATCACTGCATTATTAGAGAATGAAATACTTCAGAGAGGCATAATGCAAACTTCAAAGAAAATTATGATCTGAAACGCTGATGTGACATAAAAATAATACAAATATTGAATTTGTTCGATTCATATTTGATTGCCCTTATTCCTCTTAACTATCAATCAAACTGTCAACAGCACCCTTCCAGAATCTTGATGTGGGTGGTATGCAAGCACTCAGCAAAAACATGCAGAATTACTCATTCATTTCCTCTGACAGTAACAGAGAAACGGAGCCAAGCCTTTTACCAAAACATGTGGGTGTCCAGACCCCTGGAGAGATGGATGATGAGCTGAGCCGGTTCTGCTAGAGAGCAAAATAATCATGTTCTATCAACACCAGTAATGGGCCCGCAGAGGGGAACTTCATACATACTCAATCAAGTCCTCCAGATTATTGTAGATTTCCTCATCTTTTAGGCTCTCCTCTGTTGGAAATGGCCTGGAAATGACAGCAAAGCAGCGTGGGTTCAGTGTTTAGCAGAAAATTCCCTATGACGAAACCATTGATGAACGACTTAGGGCAAGAAACTAATTTATGATATATTAAAATACATAAAAAAAATCTGTGGCAGCCAAACAGAAAGGGGCACAGACTGGTTTCAACTGGAGTGGAATAATAAACAGATTTACCCATGCAGCTTTAAAAAAAACAGCAAGTGGGGCCACATGCCTAATTTTACTGAGACGGAGATCTGCAACTCCCCTATTCTTCAGTGGTTGCCGAAAAAACATGTCCAGTAATAAGGTACAACACCTGATAAAATTAGTTCGTCCAAGTCTGTTTGTGTGTCTCTAACACTCAGTGACTTACTTGAATCCTGCTTGCTGTGCAATTGTTGTGTGGGAGAGCTTGGATAGAGTGTCCATAACCTGTTGAAACAAAGGTGTGTCAATTCATGTTTATGAATGGCTCAGAAAGAGAGACGGAGAGAAAGGTAGAGGAGACAGACAGAATGTGAGAGAGACAGAGACAGAGAGAGGGGGAGGCTTGCTAGGCTAATGCCATAGTTATTGTTATTACCAGTTTCCAACTTGTAATTACTGTTCCCATCAACATTTAGGACGTAATTAACAGCTGCGGAGCACATATTTTTCTCCAAGCCCAGATATAGACTGCCCGAAAACCAAACAAAACATGGATGCCTGTCATTAGCCAAATTGTTCTTTAGAGTGATTAAAATTTAGGATTTAATGGATAAAGTGTTTTCACTGCTCAGTACTTTTATTGAGTTGTTCGATGCTCACAATTCATAAACATGGAAATGTTATCCATGAGAACGGCGTAAGCCATTGTAACCACTTGAAAATGCACAAGCAACAACTGCAATCATCTTAGAAAATGCATTGAAAACCATATTTGCCACGTAGTAACAACTTAATAAAAACAAAGCAACCAACTAGCTATCGCTTATCAGCTATTCCAACCAACCACTTATTGACGCCATCGTACCCACCCCGAAGGCCATAGAAGCCATGTAGCAACAACCAATAAACACACTAGGAACAACACATTAGCAATGACTTAGCAACCACCTAGATACCACATTTGTAACTACCTAGCATTCATCTGCTACACACCCCAACACTTAGCAGTGTCCCAACAGGCAGCAACACATTAGCTACAACTATGAAAATACTGAGGGGCACCCTCGTAGCTCAGTGGTTAAAATACCGACCGTGACCTGCAACGTCCTCGGGTCAAAACCAGCCAAGGACCTTTGTTGTCTATCTGTCTCCCTGATTTCGTGTCCTCGCTCTACTACTGCCATCTTATAACGACACAAAAAATAATAGAGAGAGAGATAATGCAGAGCAGTGGCTAATGTGTGCAAAACAAGCTAGCAACAACAGATTCATTTAACTCCCACAGCTGCAAAGAACATTAATAATACATCAAGTTGCACCAAACAAGTTTTGCATCATAATTGCTACGTAGCCAATAATGAATTCTTGATCACAACTTTGTGTTTATCGCATTATTTACTGCATTTTCTTCACTGACTTTGCTTTGGTAGAGGAGCCTGCTTGCTATTGTCGGGTGCATATATAATCAACAGAGCACTGACAAAAATCTAATGAACACATTATTGTGTTTTGGGGACCTAAAAAAGACCATTCTTGGCTGGATTTCAACTTGCTGTGTGTTTGGTGTTAAAATCAGATTATATAAGCTTTAACTTTTTGGATAGCAAAATGACTGACCTCCGCAGAGTGACAGACATTAACATTTGATTCATGACATTGTTTTAAGACTTTTCTTTTTAGTCTTTTTTTTTTTTTTTTTTCATGGTGGGGATTTAAAATACCCTTTGTAAGTAGTGGCTAACCACAGCAGGTGGACATCAGTGCAGCTTGTGGGGTCGCTTCTTAAGTCACATGTGTCTTAAACTGAGTGTCAGATCATCAGACTTTTAACAGTCTAAAAGTTTTAAAAGTTCATTACACAAAGTAAACAAATGTTTGACTTTTCCAGCATATTTGTATCGATTTTTTCCTTCTCCCTTGAAGAACTGATATTCTACTATTTCTTCTTCAGTTATTATATAGTTATCATATTTTACAATAATATAATCACTACACTTGAAAAAAAAAAGTCCTGCACACATCAGCCTAAACTATCTTATTTTTAATCAGTTGTAACAGGTGTGATGTGTGCAGTAAAATGAAATTTACACTGATGATAACAAAGTTTTTGCAAAAAACACCACAGGAATCAAATCATTTTTCTCTTAGTACGTATGTTAATGTTCTCAAATCAAAAGTAATGGGTTTTATAATTTACAGCAATTCCAGGATTTTCTTACGGCTGCAAGTACATAACACTGCATTGCAAACAAGCAAAATAATCTCACTTCAAAGGCAGATTTTTCTTTTTGTGTCAGGAAAGACACAAAAAGAAACTGCCATAAATAACTCGTAAAATATGCAGAGGCTTTATGCACTTTTAAAGCTGGTGTCTCACACTACAAACAGGATTTTTTTCATGTCACAAGACACCTGGGTTCTGTCAAAGCCACAGCACTCATTCACACAGGAAGAGGAGCTAAAGTGCGAATAGACAGGCTGTTAAAACTAAACCCATCTACTAACTTTTTCAATCATGCCTGTAAATCCAAATCCGACTTTGCAGTGTTGTTACTAGAAACCTCTTCATACCAGAAACTATATAGTGAACAAGTTAACTGGCAGATGAATTGCTGTTCTCTGCTAATCTGGGATTTTTTTTTTTTTTTTTTTTTTTAGATCAAAGCATGAAATTATTCAATTTGCTATGTTTGTAATGACACACAAAACACACATTGCACAGTCTTTTTAATGCCAACATCATGGTCTTTTACTGTGTCTCCTAGAGCATCTGTTTACTGTGAGAGCTGTCAGTATTGTATGCCCCAATGTCAGCTAGTTGATTACAACATCCTGTGGTTCATCTGTTTGCTCAGGCCTTGGTGAAGGAACATTGAGGATTATTATAGCACAGTTTTCATTTGCTGAAATTCAAATCAGTTCTCTTCTCCCGTTTCATTTGTGTTTAGCAGACTTCAGACGCATCAGTGTTCGGGTAATGTACAGATCTGTTCATCAGACTTCACCCCCACCATCACACCAACACAGACACTCACGCAAACTCAGTGTCTGATGCAGAGAGGTGAGACCTTCATGACCGTTTCCTGAAGACCATTCTGTCTCTGTGTCTTTCTGTTTGTCTGCTGGTCTCTCGTTATTGTTGTTGTTCATGATTATTTAAATTAATAAATAAGACAACAAATGGTTTGCACACTACTACAAAACATGCATACACACATTACTATACAACACACAGAATACTATATTATACAACTACATTACTCTAATAGTGAGTACACACTGCAATAAAAGAAAAGAATACTGTAGGGTAAGTTGAGATATATGCGGTAGTTCTGATATTTTGAAAAGAACCCGGGATAGAACTAAAAGGGCTTCCTCGCTGGGGGCATTTACTCTTAGTATAGTTTTCACTGACACTAACCAGAGTTATGGCACCCAAAAAGGGGGTAGCTATAGGGTGTTGATGAATTATGAATTAAAAGTCTATAACCCCCGACATTTCAGAAGGTCTTTCCCCACCTGTAAGTGCAATGATGGTGCCGATTGAACAGACAACAATACTCTCTGCATGCAGACAGTTTTTCCAAGTCTGTTCAAGGAATGGTTTAGAGTTAGATGAGAAGACTGACACTTCTCTCATATCTGGACGCTACAAAGAGAACAAGCTAACTGGCAGCCATAGCCAGCGGGCGATTAGCATAGCTTAGCACAAATACTGGAAACAGGGGAAAACAGCTGGCGAAGAAAGAGTAACAATGGAAACAGAAATGAACACACGACTCCCTGTAAAAGGGAGTAAGAGCGTTTACAAAAATTTTAAACTATTTCTCTAAGAAGGAGAAAAAACAATAGCCACAATAGCCATACAACATAAAATGATATTCTCTGTCCACTTGAATTTAGAACAAGCAAACATTTACTTTTACAGTCAAGAGGTTGATATTATTTCAAGTTAAGGGAAGAAATAAACATGTCATGCTTCATCCCGTTATTGCTCAGACCTCCAGGCTGCTGCATGCAGTCAGCGTGGCTGCCCGGGGTGAGGCCTGTAGTAACCCAGCACACGAATGTAGGTTGGAGAGCTCTCATTAGATATTCAGTGGACTAATGCTCAGTCTACGGGCCGAGTTGGCACAACTCTACCCAAGTGGATTAGACTGACTGAGATTTGAGATGTTCTCTTTTGGATGTGTTCTGGAAAATAAGGAAGAGATTGAGCATTTCTTGTTCAGCCGTACAACCCTTTCTGAAGCCAATCCAGCCCAGTCGCTAAACCTGCAGACACCCATATTTTTAACTAATGATGAAAAAAAAAAAGATTGCAGTGCAATCTTCCCCCTGCGGACGCTTGTTTGTTTGATGGACAACACTTGAACATGACTGAGATTATGCAGCCTGGCTTGGATGTACTGTACATATTTGCAGGCAGCACCTCCCCTGTGGGATTATCAGCGGCCAGATTAACTGGAAGCTTCTTTAGAACATAACACACTGAACTGAAAGAAAAGAGAGTCCGTGTGGGAAACTGCACGCAATATTCTGTAATTTAGATTTAATGAATTATAAAAATAAAGATATTCTGTACAGATTGAAACAAAGAAAATACACTGCGATAGTTGGGAGAAATAATCATTTGTTTCCCCGTGGATAGCCCATAAATACTCTGACAACCCTAAAGGCGTCGTGGCAAAGTTAAGCACCAAATGCACTGAACTAATGTGGAATGTGGGAATAAGGCTGCTCAGAGTGAGTGTGCTTCTTTCAGCAGTCAGTTAAATCAGTCTGCTGTGCTGCGAGTGAAGAGTCCAGTGAGCATCTAAGAGGAGCGCACGACCAACCCACTGACCTGGTTGCACTGTGTGGCTCCCACAACACCACAGCAATAAAAAAAGGAGTCGACCAATCCCCTCAGACGCGCACCGGAAAAAATGCGAGACAGGGCCACGGCTGGACAAAAATTAAATGCTATTAAACTCATACAAACGCACAAGTCATGCCTCCGTCACAGGAAACACACACACCTCGGACTCGCTCTATGTCACAAGGTTTATATCACATAGCAGTGTGCATATGTGACGGATATATTAGTTACATTACATTAACCGTTATACTTCTTTTTTCTAAAATGTTCAGATTCATTGCTGCTAACTGAGCAAACGTGCAAACTCAGTCATGCAATCAACACAGTTTAGTTATTTTCAACTATTTCTAGTTCTCTTCATACAGTTCAATTTACTTTTTACCCCACTATGACATAGAATGCATGGTTTGCAAGAACCTTTAACACAAGCACAGGTACGACCGAGTTTGGATCTCCCCTGGGTGTATGCTGCTCACGTTAATCTCAAGCGCCTTCTGAAAATACTGCAAAAAATGTTTTGTTACATGAAGTCATTTCCATTTTTTAATCACCACTAAATAGGCTAATTGCAGTCACGAAGCTAGACTGTGAACTACTGTGTAGAAAAGGTAGAGTGTTTTTCCTTTTTTGCCATCTTGGGTGAGACGTTTTAGGCTCTTTCGCCTGATGCGTGACCAGCTGCTTTGCAAACTGGAACGCAGCTTTGGTGTTTGTGTCACACATGCCCAAAAGCTGGCCCATTGTTCCCAACAATGTGTCTAATACTCTGAGAAAAACTGCAAACTGAAATATTGATTAGAGACAGCCAGTACAAGCCTCATTATCACTCGGCTGTAGCAGATGTCGAGGATTAGTGGTAGATGAATTCAACGGGCAATGTGGGCCCTCAAATTGATTTCCTTGTGAAACAGCTTGTAAGGGTGCTAGATCCCGAAAAGCTCATAGCCTTGTCATAAATCATTGTGACTAAAGAGGAAGGTGGCTAAAAGAAGAAAAGAAATCAGAACAGAGCAGGAGAAATTTGACCATCGTGCAAGAACGGCATCATATTAGTGACAGGAAAAACATAACGATGGATGCGGCTGTTACCTTTCCGAAGTCTCGAACGTCAAAGAGATCAAAGGCTTCAAATAAGTCGCTCTTCTTTATCCCAAACACATCACAGCAAGACGTCAGGAATGTGCGGATGTTCTTCAAGCACAGGAACTGCACAGAGCAACAAATTACACTCAGTCAATCAATTTATTATCCCTTGTCTCGACAGTATATCGTGCCTTTTTTCGTTCTCCAGAATCATGTTAGGGATAAAATGTTCAATGAATTCTCCATAGTTCTAAAAATAACCATTTACCTAAAAGTTACACACACACACACACACACACACACACACACACACACACACACACACACACACACACACACACACACACACACACACACACACATATATATCTAGCCATGCAAACATTTTAGCTTTTAAACACTACAAATTTGCCTTCTTTGCTTTTTGCTGTCTTTGACGAGGAAAATGAGGTGCGTCTTCACAAATTAATTACCTAAAAGTAGCATTGTTTGACTACTACCACCTTAACCAGACGCCAGGTCCCCTGAACTCTGTGTTCAGGGGACTATTGGCAAAGCAACAGTCATTTTTTTTTTGCAGAGGTGCTGCTGCTGCTGAATGTTTTAAATGTAATTTTTTTTTAACGTTTTGGGCACAACAAATTAAATTCAATTCACCTCCGTCGTATTGGGATTGCAGCAGAAATCTCCAAACCTGCAAGAATAAAACCCTACAACTATCCGCTTATTAAGAGACATGTTTTTATGTAATTTAGGAGAATTAACCAACAACTTTATTCTGTTTTAATGTAAATAGAACTCTGGTACAGTTACATTATTAGCAGAGCTCAGGGAATTTCAAGACACCTTTTTTCTAAAATTGAAGGTGTACCACACACCCCACAAACTGAAAGTGAAAACTGAAAGTTTCACAGTGCGAATTGAAAAAACCACTAACCATGCGTACTCTTGGTGTCACTTCCGACTAGGATCTGTGTCTCAGCAGGAAGAGGGCAGTCGAACAACTTCCATACTGCACAGTTAACGTGAATACTTTTAGGGGGTTAAGGTTCAAGGTTGGGGTCTGGGTCAAGCTCGGGCCACTTCAACTAAAAAATTCACTTACACATATATTGCTGTATAAAAACGTCCAGTCAAGTATCCAAGCAGTAAAACAAACATACCAGCACAATTTGCCCTTTCGAGCACGATATTAAGTGACGATTAAACTGAGGAGCTGAATATGTCATAATTAACAGTATGACAGAGCTGTAACAAGATCCATGAGAACAGATAGGCCCCTTTTTATCAGCTCATCGTTGAGGCGCCTGTAATTACTCCACCGCCCCCTGGGGCACTGTTTGTCTGCGAAGGAAGTGCACAAACATGATGGCTTTGCACCGCCACCGGCCTCATGCCCCTGAATACGGCCACAGCTCTGGTGCAAATTCTCTTGTTCACATCTACTTTTGGGGGTAAAATAGAGCATGTTTTGCTTCACTGGTGAAAAAAACAAAAAACTAAAATAGAGATGTTTCTTGGTATTTTCAAAATTATTGTGTGAAGGATTATTTATCATCTTGTTTGTGGTCATATATGTTGATTGTTAGCAGCATGCATTTAGGGATGGGGAAGCCTCTCTCAAAAGATTTCCTCGGATATCAGTTGTTCTCTTGTTTTCCCGAGGAAAAAATAAAGTAAATAATGTAAGAAAGCTGAGAACATATCGAGTGCCCATTCATTCAGGATCCATACATAAGACGTTTTCTATGAACCCCATGTTTTTTTGTATTTGCACGCACCAAGGCCTAACATACAGGGAGATAAAAATAGTATTTCTGGGTGCCTTTTCATCACAGTCCACTGCTCTCTCGCCCTCCAGTCCATTACCTTCATGCCCTTGTTTCCACTTCCCAAGATCTCAGGTCAGCAGGGCACAATGAAAGGGCCATTTAGAATCTGGCGCAAATGCTTTTCTCAACCGTAGTCAGATGGCCTACAGCTGCAGGCTCCGGCTATCCCTTGTTTGGCACGTTATGCCCTGTGTTTACTTTCACTGTGTGTCAAGACGATAAAAGAAAAGCGGACGTGCGCTGACAAAGCACCTACGGAACACTGCAATTTATAAGACAGAGTGAAACCAAATGTCTGGCTGCAGCGAAGATTTTTTGAGGGCAAAGTTAAGTCTTTTTTGCTAGACGTCTTCATTTATTCATGGCAGTGTGTGGACAGTAAAATTCAATTTAATTTCATCTCTCTAAAACAAACCATGTGAAGTCGAATGGCGAATTATTAGACCTAACTATGTCAAAAATCTTTTGTGTGGGTGCTTCATATATAGCATCCTTTGACCTTAGATTAAAATGCGAGAAAACTGTGCTCTACTTGGAATCAACTGTTTTCTGAGTATGACCAGATAATACATTTGTCACATGCATCATACTTTTTAAAAGTGTGCCTGATAAAGATCTAGTCACCTGCAATGTTTCTTGAAAGAAGTGAGTACAAGTCAGTACACAGGAAGTCTTGTTCTTATAGTGACATATTACAGAAAGCCATGAAAATTGTTAGTGACAATTTTGGTAACAACAGCACATTTCTGTTGGGTCTATTGGCATAAGGAGATGTATTGACGATAAACATTTGTCTCGGTTATATCAAGAAAGATGCTTTTCACGACATTGAGTTGGTATGTTTTAATTTTATTTTAATTTAACCCTTTTAAAAAATCTCTTCTGCAAGATCATCCTGTCCAAGATAGTGATCTGTAGTAGAGAACATAATTCTTCAATAATAATGTGTAGTTTCTGTATGTGTATTATTGTGAGTCTATTAAGGGGCCGAGCGTTCAAACTCAGTCGCAAGGCTGCTGCACAAATAGTCAGAGTTCCCAACTAATGGGTGGATCAAAGTGAGGATTTTATCAGGCCTCTCCAGTGGCAGCAGGAGGAACGATGAGTAAAGAGAGCTCGGTCAAACCTTGGGCCATTCATTTGGGTCTCGCAGGCCGAGGGGCGTTTAGCGCGCCCTCCCGTATTCGAGGGTAGACGTTATAAAGTCACAGAAACAGGGCACAGCAAGTCTGTTTTGGTCAATGATCGTATTCAGAAGAAGCAGACTGGCGAGGACGGGTCCACGTCCAGATAATCCCCAGTCTGAGTCTGACAGGGGTCACTCCGTGGCCTTAATGATTACAGTGACACTTATCAGTTTGAACGAGTGCCAAAGAAAAGAAGATGGCTCTGTGTTTGCAAATTCTGGACTTGGATATATTGATGAGTGTGACAGATGGAAACGTGACCGCAAGCTCGCCTTAAGCTGCAAATCCTGACAATTTACTGGTCTGTTTTGAACTCATGGAATAACCTAAGGGTAAAAAAAAAACCAAAAAAAACCTCCTCCCATACCTATGCATTCGACATGTAAGAACTCTGGACTAAGGCTCCTGGACTCCACTCATTGCTGTTCCCTGAAGTTGCTGCTCCAAAACAGAAAATCTTACAATATGCTAACGTGGCTTCACCTTTCCCCTCTGGTGTGTTTAGAGACATCATGTGGACCGGACATACTGTTTTTTTTTACCTCCCACAGTCTTATTTTTTTTTTTTTTTTTTAAAAGCAGAGCAGCTGCCAACTTGTTGCTTTAGGTCGACCTACCTCATGCATACTATAACACATCTTACAGTCAGTGTTTATAAGCAGCCATGATCTGGCGTTGACATAGGCCAACTGCTTGAACTGTCTCTGGAGCGCCTGTTTATGATCAAATGAACTTAGACTGGCGGGCATCGCCCGCTCTTGACTTCTGACACTACACGTTGTTTTTTTTTTTTTTGCTGTAACGGCGCGTTTCCACGTCCGCCAACACTCATTTTGACGAGCCTCTAAGTCCCGGCATTTCTCCAGTTTCTCCGTCTCTCCGCGAGCTGGTTTGCGCAGAAAAAAAAAAAAGACTAGTGTACCTGTGACATCTGTGGCCGGAGGTTGATCTCCTTCAGGTTGATAGTCTGGGGCCTCAGGTTGTTCAGCAGCTGGCACAGCAGCACCCCGTCCCGCAGGGTTTGCGCCAGATCGAACACCTGCGCCCTGTCCGCAGTCACCCGGTGGTTCGCCGGCAGCACGTTGCAGCTGATCAGCCACATCGCACACTGCCTCCAGTACTCCATGTTGTCGGAGGGAGTGGGGGAGACGGCGGGTTAATGCCACGCGTAAAAACTTCGTCCCGATTTTAGACCAGTGATCGGCATGATGACAGAAGCTGCGCTCGGCGACGTTCGCCGGTCCCTCTGAGCTCCAGCGTCGCCTCTGAGGACGCGGGGCGCCGCTGCAGCTTAAGAGCGCCGCACAGCCGCCAAACCCCCCCTCTGTCCTTGTCAACTTCCCCTTCCTTCTTCTGTGATGTTTCCTCGGAGGTGGTCGCAACTCTCACGTTTGTTTTGTTTTTTTATATCTATATTTCCCACTACTGAAATGACCGGCCACTTTTCACACCTGCAGTGAAGCTACTAATGTTTTTTTGTTTGTTTGTTTTTTTTGTTTGTTTTTATTTATTTATTTATTTTTGGACACACATCAGAAAGGCGTTCAATCAACACCGGGGCCGTAGCTGTGGTGACAGGTATTTCCATTTACACGGCCTGTATCTGCCCACGTTAACCTGATTTCAGGTTGACATAACTTTTAAACAGGAAGCTCCCGTTTAAAGCCGTAAATAAAAAAATAAAAAAAAAAAATAAAAAAATCATCTCACATACGCTATGGACTATTTCACCTATAGGGCTACCACCAATGATGAGTTACATTGTCAATGCATCTGTAGATTATTATTTCAATACAGTTTTATGGATCGTTTAGTCTACCTACCAGCAATTATTTAACAAACGATTTAGGCGATCAAGCGATTGTTGAAGTTGTTAGCAAACTAGTGTCCTCTCAGCCGACCAATCGGTTAGTCGACCGAAAAATTTCAGCACCTATTCCGAGGCACTGTGTGTGCTACAGAGTCCTGCCCCCCCCCCCTCGCAGTCTCCCACTCTCAGCTGACATTCCATGTGGATTATGGAAAAAAGCTTTGACGGGTGACTATAATCTGAGTTGCTTTGTGGGGTGTATCCTGGGAAGCTGTGATCTCTGTGTTTCAGTGTGGTTATGGGTACAACCGGACAGAAAAGAAACGAGGGATACCAGCAGAGGCAGCAGAGAAGGACATCCTCCTGCCATGGGATTTGGTGTAGGTCGCTGTCGGTGAGCCCCAATGGCATAGCCACAGGAAGGAAGCTGAGGGGTCCCGTCATGTTTTACTCTGAGTGAGGGGGAGGGTGGGCAGATGTTTCCTTAGACATTGATCAGGTACGAAAAAAAAAAAGGTAGAAAAGAAAACTTGAAAAGTACTTCAAGTACACCTGTCAATATATTTTGTATTAACAGTGGCGCAAATGATTATGTGTAATGTCAAAGTGGCTGATTGTAATAAAAAAAACAAACAAAAAAAAAAACCCACAGACAATCATCACCTGATCCTGCAATTCCCCTCAGGTCAACCCATCGTTTTAGCATCTTTCAGTTTTGGTTTTACAGCCTGGGACTCTACTGTTTCGGTCCACTCTCACTGCTCCCATCAACCCTGTTTCCAGCTGGAGAAGGAAGCTGGACAAAAAAGACAAAAAAAAAAAAAAAAAAAGTTTTTTAAAGGTACAAATACCACAACACATACAAGAGTGGAAGCACAGACATTTATGGAAATGCTTGACAAATCAAAAAAAAAAACTTTCTGGCCTGAAAAAATATCAAAATCGAATAAAAGGATAGGTTAGGTTTATAGGCAAAAGTACCCAGCTTCCCGGGGCACTGCCAGTGCAGCAGTTACTCTTGCATGTGTTTTCTGTATTTGCATGTTCTTTTTTGTTGTTGTTGCATTTATCGCATTTCTGGATCTGTAGCACGTTTCCCCTCAATGTGTGTCTTTCCTCTCTTGTGTGTCCTTCGCCCTTGGGCGGGGGGGGGTCACCGTGGCAGAGAGCAGAACAGAGCCAAAAGGAGAGCGAATATCGGACTCACATTCAGAGGCCCGGACAGCATTAAGTGAAAGTCTCATATTAATAACAAACAAGCTCCTCGGTATTAAAATGACAGAGACTCTCTGTAATGTAGAAGCATCAAAGACACATGGACGGTAAGATGATCATTTTAGAATCATACAGAGGTATGAATGATCAGGTTGTGTTCTTCATCATATCCTGAGTATGGTTAAAACCCGGATAATACGTAATGCTGTTGATGGCCAGACACAGAACGGAAGTAACATATTTAAATAATAAAGGTTTTATAAAAATTATTATAATTGTAAGAAAATATTCCAATGGAAAAAAATCGGACGTCTCATGGGTGGTAGCTGACGTCGCGTCTGTGGCACCAAAATGGGCAGAAATGGCTCTGGTCAAAATCTACTTAGGTATAATAATCTACTGAAATCTACTAAAAAATATACTTCTACTTAAAATAAATCATCCTTTAACCTCCAAACTCGATGGATATTAACGAATAAGTGCTAAATTACTATCATTATTCTTATTATTGGTGTTGTTTTTATTGTTATAATAATAATTATTATTGTTGTTATTATCAGTATTATTATTATAATTATCATTAATGGTTTTCTAGTTGTTATATTAGTATCAGTATTGGTATTATCCACTGGAAACCTCCGGGAAAAAAAACAAAACCGAACTGAGCACGACACCGGAAAAGGAGCCACGAAAAAAAAAAAAAAAAAAAAAAAAAAAGAAGCTGGACCGTCAAAATATAAACAGAGCAGTCAACCTTGTGTGAACGCAGCTAGCTCGCTCTATGAACTGTGTTTTACAAAAAGCTCTATGCACGCATTCCTAATGTCGTGTGTTTTCCGTCAAAGAAATCCCCGTCGAGGCACTTAGCTCAACTGCTAAGCGGCGAAGTGGAGAAAATAAATCTGCAGTAAAGATTAGGACTAAACTGAGGAGTACGCCTCGTCGGGCCTTCGAACAGAGGTAAGGCTAGCTGTGCTAGTTAGCCACAACAAGCCCTGCTAGCTGCTCGCTCGCATTTCGACGAACAGCTGTTGGGGCTGTCAGGCAGCCCCGGGAGTACTACTTTAGTTTCGATATTTGTTAGCCTCGGAGATGCTAGCTAGCGTTGCCTCACGTTGACGACGGTGCCAGGTAGCCGAGCACGCTTTATTCGCGGAGGGGAGTGCACCGTTAAACATCACAAGGCAAAAAAAAACAGGACACCAGGCGGGCCCGCGAGCCCCAGATAGGAAGCGAGGTGGTTTTGTTTATGTCGGTGCGTGCAGTGGTTGACAGGTAAGACGTTGGCCCGACTGGTGGTTCGGAAGCTACGGAGCTAGCTGGTAACTTGTGCACCACCGCACACGGTGCGGCGTCGGTTGTTGACGGCGGTCCGGCGAGGGCGAGCGACGGTGACTGCTTACTTGTGCATGCGAGTTGTCCAATTCTTAATCTGGGCGCTTGCCAGCTCGGTTAATAAGCGACCATAATATTGTAATTGTGTGTGTGTGTGTGACACTCAAAGGTTCCCCCTCGGGTCGACGCAGGACTAAAGAGACAATGGCTGAGGCTGACGGCAAATCCGCTGCGCTTAACGGTAAAGGATGAGTGCTAGAAAATAACTCCACTGTTTATCAAGGGCATAACTGTGCGAGCTGTCGTGCTCCTTGGCACTGACAGTTAATCACAGCGCATCTTTGGTTTAAGTAGGTGGCTCTGAAGAAAAGGAGCCTGGAGAAGATGAACACAAGGAGGAAGATGCCTTTGGAAGCAAAGAAGGACAAACACAGTCTTCTTCTCAAGATGGTAAGGCCACTCTTCTAACTTCAAAGCTCCTTACAAAGAATCACGCTGCTAACATTGTTTGGTATGGTAGAGACTTTGCTTAATTATATTTAATTATATACAAATTAAAAAATATGCACATATGTTTACTTCTGGGACAGTCTGTTATTCATAACATTGTTGGAGTTGAATTTTCTCTAATTTTTTTTACAGCCCGATGGGACTTAGTATTGATACACTTTACAGTAGAAATTTGAGCAGCAGGTGCAAACCTTCGGCTGAGTGTCCCGATGACACAGTGCTGTATTAACCTTATTCTCCTTGGCTCTGGATTTCCCTATTTCTGTAGCTCCCAAAGAAACAGGAGAGGCATCTGGAGACAAGCCGATGCCAGATGTGAAAGGAGAAACAGGTGCAAACGGAGAGGGAGAGGAGGAAGAGGACACAGACAGCATGGATGGCAGCATCCTCTACTCCCAGACCGAGGATGGTGACAGACAAAGTGAGGGAGGCAGACGAGAGAGGGCCAAGGACAAAGATAGAGGGAAAAGGGCCGCTAGAAAGAGAAATAGACCTGGTGGGGGCACCAGCCACTCCTCCAGCTCAGATGAGGATGACAATGAGGATGAAGAAGAAGAACAGAAAGATGACGAAGACGATGACGAGGCTATGGAGGCATGGTTGGGAGCAGAGCTCCGTGACCTCCGTGGGCCTATATGGAGGGCGGTACCCTCGCTGCGCTCCAGGGAGATCGGAAGGGAGTCGCACCAGTTTGTGAGGCGCGTGTGTGGAGCCCGAGGCCTCGTGCAGAGGCTGGAGCTCCAGGGCCACCTGGAGAAGCACACAGGCTGCGTCAACACTTTGCACTTCAACCCCTCAGGCACACGCCTGGCGTCAGGCAGCGATGACCTGCGAGTGGTGATCTGGGACTGGGCCATCCGTCATGCTGAGCTGGAGTTTGACAGTGGCCACAAGAGCAATGTCTTTCAGGTATGGGAAAACGGCAGGGCTGCAAGTGAGGAGGATTTTCATCAGCCATTCATCTTTCTATTAATTGTTAGTCAGTCAAATATCAGAAAACTAAAAATGTCCATCACTATCGTCCTTTATATTGCATGCCAAAGATATATCAATATGCAGTGTTATTATACGAGAGAAAAGCAGGAAATCAATGCCACAGGAAAAATAAATTTCCTATTTGTGTTTTATAAAATCTTTACCTCTTGAGCAAAGATGCAGATGAACGGAGAGCTAGAGTTGAGTGATGGTAAGAGGAATGAACCAAAAGGGAAAGAAAATTGCAGTGATTATTTCATATTGTCAATAGTAAATTTTAAAACTTGCAAGACAAGAGGGTACAGACACAGATTGAAGTGACTGAGTGAGTGACTAACCACAGTGTATGGTGGTCAGAAACTTAAAATGAGTCTTCGCCCTGCCCTTAATGTACGTAGGCAAAGTTTCTGCCTCACAGCGGAGACTCCACCTTGGCCATGTGTGCCCGAGATGGTCAGATCAGAGTGGCCGAGCTCTCTGCCACGCAGCGCTGCAAGAACACCAAGCGGGTAGCACAGCATAAAGGGGCGGCACACAAGGTGAGTGTTTGTACTGTATGTGCGAATGAAAGTGTTGAGGCGTTTGTGCCATAAATGGCAGCTGTGGTAGATATATCTAAGACTCTGACGGCCTGTTAATGGAGTCCAGTCTCTCATCTGTGTGTGTTTTATCTGCGTATTTTTATTTCAGCTGGCCCTCGAGCCAGATTCGCCCTGCTCCTTTCTGTCTGCCGGAGAGGACGCTGTAGTGTTTGGCATTGACCTGCGTCTAGACCGTCCCGCCAAGTGAGCGATGCCATTAAAGTTTACCCAGTTTAAATGTAGTCGTCCTATAGAAGTGAAAACGATTGTCAAAACTGTATATCTTGTTCAACAGCATAAGTGGGTTACCACTTTACAGTAGCACTGAGGTAAATAACAATTTAGTGAAGCTTATAATTATTTATGTTGAGACAGTCACAGGTCATGATGTAACTGTCGTTTTTTTTTTTTTTTTTAGGCTGTACTATTCACTGTAACTGTTGTTACGCAAATATCCTGTCTTTCAGTCAGTGTTGGTCAGCGTCCAATTCTAAACAAGTTCCTCTCTGACACTTTTCCTGTATTTGCCGTATTAGCCTCTTGATTTTTAAGACTTTTCTGTTTGCCGTAGCTCAAACCCGTCTTTCCTTTGTGTCTCCTTACATTTGTGTGGCAGTAAACTGGTGGTTGTAAAGGAGGGTGATAAAAAAGTTGGGCTGTACACCATCTTCGTCAACCCAGCAAAGACACACCACTTTGCCGTGGGCGGGAGAGATCAGTATGTAAGGTAGGAATCGGCTTCTAGTTTTTTAATGCTACTTATTTTACTGATAACGGAAATGGGATGCAGTTTTAAAAAATGCATCTTGTTGCTAACTGTCCCTTAGATGTTACATCTTAATTCTTTTTTCACTTTCTCTTCTTCTCACTCTCTTCAGGATCTATGACCAGAGGAAGATTAATGAGAATGATAACAATGGTGTACTGAAAAAGTTTTGTCCTTCACACCTGGTATCCAGCGAGTCCAAAACCAACATAACCTGCCTTGTGTACAGTCATGATGGCACAGGTAAATCACCTGCCCAATGAAAACACTTCTTAGAAAAATGTAATGTTTAAAGTGTTCAATCCGTAAAATAGTTATCAGGCATTTCCCCTTCATAAACTCAGCAAAAAAAGAGAGAATTTCCGTAATCCAGTTTCAAATTTATGTTTGAATTCAATTTGATTGTCCTTTCGTAATTTCTCACTCTGTTATGAACGTATTTTAGAAATATTTATTGAGAATAATGGGGCCTGCACTTGACGCTTGCTTGAATTATTGTCTTAAAATGCCAAAGCGTCTGCCCCTCTTAGCCCTGATGTGGCCACAGTGCAATATCAACGACACTCGAATCGAATCAGGTCTACTCTCGCTGAATAAAAAGCATCAGGGTGTCTCATCTTTGCAGATCAAAGGTAAAGTCGGGTTTAGTACCAGTTACAGGAATTTATTTAAGTCAAATTAATTTCTTTTTTTTTTTTTTTTTTTTCTGTGATAAACAAGTTAGCTAAGCTTGTCAGAATCATCTCTACGTTGTAAAAGGACCAGACCATCTTCTTCCTTTATAGCGTTAAAAGAAATGAAGCAAATGACTGTTTGACCCTCTTTGTCTTTTCTAGAGCTCCTGGCCAGTTACAATGATGAGGACATCTACCTGTTTGACTCCAACCACAGCGACGGGGCCGACTATCGCAGGAGATACAAGGGACACCGCAATAATGCAACAGGTATTAAATTTAGTGCCCAGTTACAGCGCTACAGTAATAAATTAGTGACCTTTTGTACCTAGCTACAGTTGTAAAAAATCACACTTATCAGCATCTGGCAGTTGGCTGGACATTATTCTTCCCGTATGATCCTCTCCCATCATCCCCTCTTCCTCCCAGTGAAGGGGGTTAACTTCTATGGGCCATGCAGTGAGTTTGTGGTCAGTGGCAGTGACTGCGGACACATCTACCTATGGGACAAGTATTCTGCACGGATCGTCCAGTTTATGGAGGGAGACAGAGGAGGAGTGGTGAGTCAAAGAGAGAAGTGTATAATATAATGTATATAATATAGAAATATATATTTGTTGGACTCAAATATGACTCGGGAAATACGTATATTTTTCTCAAACGGTAGAGCTGTTGGCTGCTCGGACATTCGCCCCAAGAATATTATGTGTAAAAAAAATTCCCTTCATCTTCATACTTACATCTCAGTCCTACTCTCAACAACCCCAGGTGAACTGTCTGGAGCCTCATCCCCATCTGCCTGGCATGGCCACCAGTGGGCTGGACCACGACATCAAACTATGGGCCCCCACTGCTGAAAGCCCCACAGGACTCAAGGGTCTAAAGGAGGTATTCTGCTCTGTTCTATTTTATTCCTTTTTTTTTTTTCTTTTCTTTCATCCTATGTGTGGTTATGGTAACATTGTACCTACTTCTTTCTAGCAACATAGAGACACAGTGCCATCGTGGCAAACAGCCTCACAACATAGTCCATGTGATATCAGAACACAGGTGGATCAGACAGATATTTATCCCAGTTTTACTTATTTGTATAAACCATTAATTCGTAATCTCTGTTGTTGTTCTGTATTGTATTTTGCTTTCGTGTCTGAATATTTTTTCTGCATAGTTTACTGCCTCATGTTGCAATGCCCTGTACGCTGTTGTAAGGGGTACGTGTGGCGTTACTGCGGTGTCTGTAATCACAAAGGTTAGGATGAGTAAAATATTACCATAACATGGTGTAATGATACAAAACTACAAAAAAAAGAAACCCAGGATGCACAACAAATAGAAAGCTTTGTTATGAGAAGTCCTGGAAAATTAATGGAATTTAGTTTCAGGGGCATGTTTATGGCACATGCACCAGTCTTCATTACCACAGTCACACCTCTAATTAAGGATGTGCTGTGTTTGCCAAGGTGATGAAAAAAAACAAGCGGGAGCGCGATGAAGACAGCGTGCGCCACGGCGACCAGTACGACACCCAGCTGCTGTGGTTCCTGATGAGACACATGAGGAACAGACGGCCCCCGAGGGTGAGCGCTCGAACACCATAACAACCCTAGGAAACATTGATTATGTTTTGGGGTGGGGAGATGAAAAGATGTGGGCAGGCAGGGTCTGACAAAAGGATCCTACTGGTTGCATTACAGGAAATGTAAGCTTGGCCCGATCTAGGGTCTAAAGGTCAGGATATCTACTTCCTGCTGTGCAGTATTGTCCTAATAATGCATCAGAGGGTGAAATAACACAATTTGTTCCAACAGTGGATACAGTTTTCTATGAGATTTACATGATTTTTCAGTTTTTGGTGACCTAAACTTTATTTATTTATTTATTTATTTATTTTATCTGGGGCAGTTTTCCTTTGACCTTTTGTATCATTTAAGGTTATTCACTGGACTTGAAGTGCTGATATTCAATAAAAACTGGAACAATGGGAGTATTGTAAAACTTTTGACCAGTAGCGTATACTAAAATTAAGTTTTGCCAATGTCTTTAGCACTTTCACAATTTAAAAAATGTTGTCACTGAATCTGGCCTGAAGCACATTATTGTTTTTGAACCCGGCATTCATCAAATGCGTTTGATTCAGCAACCCCCAAGATTCTGTAAAAGATGTTGGTAAGATATTTGCATACTGTTTTAGTTAGGAGTACTGTAATCATCAATGCCCAAATGGACTCAGTTTGCCTCTTCTCCGTTTCTCTTCTTCTTTCGTCTTGATCCAGGCCCGCCGTGAGGGTGCAGACCCCGACACAGATGAGTCCTGGAGCTCCCCAGATTCCTCTGATGAAGAGGAAGGAGGCCCAGACCATGTCCAGTGCATGTCCTCCTGAGCCACACACACACACACACACACACACACACACACACACACACACACACACATATACACACTTTATTGCCCTTGAATTGATGCACATAGGCAAGCACTATTGACACACTGGCACACTCAATTACTGACGAGCCACAGACCTGGGGTGTGTTTTTTTTTTTTTTTTTTTTTCTTTGTTTTTTTTCTTCTTCCTTACACAAATACAATCTCACACAGACAAACACGTACATTTACTTTATATGCTGTTGAAGCAGAGTGACAGAAACGCCTGGTTTCCCAGCAGTTACGAGTGTGCACATGGCGACTACAGTCTGCATACACACTTCCAGAATCCTGATTTTTTTTTTTTTGTTGTTTTTTTTTTTTTGAGAATTGTACCAAGAGGTTTAGTGAATGCTTACATCCCTATAAACCACTTGGAGGTCCCTGTTTGTCCATTCATTACGTATATGCTCTGCCTAGGCCCTGAGCTATGTACTGTGCATGTATGGCAACAAGCACCTCCAACTTTAGGCACCCTGTAGTAAGCTATACATCACCAGCACACCCCCCCCTTAGTAACACACCTCTTGCTCTCGGGCTTTCTGTGCTGATGAAGAGGGGTTCAGCAGGGAGGAAGGGCGTAGACTCATTCCCTCAAACCATAACCAAAATGTGACTTCCTTTTAACATTTGAACTTAAGAGACGGAAACCCCAGTGCCCCTCACTTCATCGCCCCAGCTTCATACTGATTTCTGGCCCTGAGCTTGAGCAGTTAGTTGCATTTGTTACCGATTTGCTGCCAGAGGACTACTAAATCTCCACATGCTGCATCACTCTACATGCTGCCCTCAGCTACTCCCTTCCCTCCTCTTTCCATCCCACCCCCCACTACTGAGTGCACTTTGAATCAGGGATGCTTTAGTTTGAGACACAGACAAAACATGCACTGAGTGTGTATTTTTTTGGTGGAAGAGCTGTTGTCTTGTCATGTATCTCATTGGAAAACCCAAGGTGAAGTTTAGTTTATTTGTTTTGTTTCTTTGAGCGGGGGGATATTTTGCACTTAGGCGTTTCTTGACTTGAGGAAGAGCAGGTTTCCTTTTGCTTCCACCAGCCTTTCCTCCTCCTCCTCCTCCCTCTTCTCCTGGCGTCACTCTCCATCCTGACACCCATCTTTTGACAGGAAATCTTCAGTTCATCTTGCTCAGTGAACATGAAACTGGAGAACAGATGGTGTTCAGCATTTGCATGGGAAATAAGGACTGATTTTGGGCTCTATTGGGGAACTGTGTAACTTTATAGAGACGGAGCCGACCTGGATCAATCGCAATTGAAACACTGCCTATGAGCCAGTCGAGCCTGTAGTAATAAAGGACTCCACTTGTTCATGTGGTTCTTAAAAATGGTTTTGTTATGCTAGATCCAATCCAACCAATTGCTGAGTGACATTTTTCAGACAGACAGATGAACCAGGTCGGGCGTTTGCAACCAGCACACCACTTGTGAGGAGTCTTGTGTCTGTGCTGTATTAACATTGGCTCAGAGAGGAGGACGGGTCGGCAGGGTCAATATGCTTGCCAGTCATTCGTTGTGTGAGAGCGATAAAGTCCAGCTTTTCTCATTTTCTATGAGAACTCTAGTTAGTTGAATTTATATGTGTATATATATAAATATATATTAAAACTGTAAAAAAAAAAACAAAAAAAACAACTTTAGCAAATGCTATTTGACTTCAAAAAAAGAAAAAAAAAGATGTTGAAACATTTGATTGGTATTGATGCAGAGGTTTATATTCTATATGAGGACAAAGTACTTTTAAACTCCAGAGAAAACAAAAGACTTGAGGCACAATTTTTCCTTTTATTAATGACATCCCTCTGTTAAGAAAAGAATCGCTGTCATTTCAAGTATTAAAGTTTTGATTCTCCTTCTTGTTCAAAAAAAAAAACAGTATTTTCTTTCTATATCTTAATCCATCATTTGAGACAGTTATATTCCGAATTTTCCCACTGGCTATTTTTGGCATCTTGTATACATAAGAAGGCTTTTGATGGACAATTTTTCTTTCCACCACTGCCTAATATTGCATTCTGCCAGTTCAGTTGGAAGTATGTATAATTCATGCAATAAACAAAAAGACAGTGATACGGTTTTCATTTTATGGTCTCATTCTTTGTTGCATTTGTTTACTGTTGTACGCGGCCCAATATACGCCCAGCGTTGCCATCCATGGGCTGTTGAAGTCCCAAGGTGGCAGCGTTAATTCCAGAAAATTAATTCCTGAAAAATTGTCTGACCTGCCGCCGTCATACGCTATCATATCAAAAGTGGATACTGAATATTTAAGACCCATTGTTTGATAACCAACATGGTCCTGAATTACAGTTTAACTCTAATCCCACAGCGTTACGACAATACAGTACACCTCCAATTTCAATATCTCAGGATGAACATTAGGGCTTTGTGGTAGATTTTTACTAACAATGGATTGTAGCGGGCATCTCCTAAATAACTCCTTTGCACGGACTATGCTTGCTTTACAGTTATTTTTTCTATAGGATATTATGTCTTATTTCAAAAATTTAAATCAAAACATAATTTGTATGCCCAGCTGTTTGTTTTTGATTCAGCAGACATTTTGACATGTCACAGTAATTATGGCCGAATTCTGTCTGGCTGCTTCACTCTCACTCACACTTTGATCCAACACAGCCGGACTCGTAAAGCCAAAAATCGAGACGTTGTTAAAGTCATTAGTAACATCTATGCTGTTCCTACAATGACAAGTCAAAATGTCTGCTGTGAAAAACATCCGTGGTATTAATGGATGTTTTGAGCAAACTCGCTTCCTTGTCCAAAATGTCTGTTGTCCATCTGATCATCTGGTGTTTTGGGGGATGCCTGTTTGAGGACTCAGTACCCAGATAAGCATAGTGGAGCTGAGGACATCGATTCATTGTGATTTCAAAACATTTTAAAACCTTTTTTGAAATCAGTTTCCATTGTACCTCCACTTTCCACATCTTACGCACCATGTCATATCCCCATGAACTTTGGCATTACACCTTTTTTCCCCCCATTACATAAAATGCCAATCAAGTGTAGTAAAAACTTGATATACAGTATATACAGGACTGAAATTTCTGTGAGCAGTTCCCATCATATATGACGAAGACAACTGTGCTCCACAGTCGTGGCCTTTTGCTTATTTCAGCTGAGAAATGACATAAACCTGACAAATGATCTTTATATCATGTTTTTATTCAACGGGTCTCTGAGTGAAAACTCAAACTCATGTTTGCGTTGACAAAGCATTTAGCCACAACTGTAACCAGTCACACAAAATACCAATCTTGATCTGACATAAATTACAGCCTTATTTCACACAAACAACTGAAAAAAAAACAGTTTACATATACAATCGTCTGATTTGTAAATCTAATTATGGTGTGTTTTCTTAGTCAGAGAACATGGACTGATGTACATAGCTCTGAACCAGTTCTCTGGGGTGGTGTCTAGAACAAAACCAGATCCGAG
The DNA here is from genome assembly GCF_016859285.1 of Xiphias gladius. Classification (NCBI taxonomy): domain Eukaryota; kingdom Metazoa; phylum Chordata; class Actinopteri; order Istiophoriformes; family Xiphiidae; genus Xiphias; species Xiphias gladius. The sequence goes on along the minus strand of NC_053413.1, from coordinate 20,909,977 downwards.
AAAACACATTTTCAGAACATATATCAGACACCCTTGAACTGAGGAGATCTCATAACACATAGTACATCCCTGCTGGCTACTTCAACCATTTGCATCATTTCTTTCGCTCATCTAACATGACACAAAATGTTTTGAAATCACAAGGATATAATTTGAGTGGACAGCAGATGGAGTATGAAACCACAACAGTTTGTACATAATGCAGGACAAACAGCCCTTCACAACTCATCCCAATCAACAAAAATAAAATATAATATTGTGATATTATTTTTTGACACAAATGAAAGAAACATCTTTTGGGATGAGTTGCTAATCCATGCAGTCAGCTGGTTTAAATCACCCAAACAAAAAGGAGGTGACAGTCTTTTAGGACCCCTGCCAACTTGGTGCAGTCCGTCAGCTGGAGTCCTGCTCCCCCTCCCTCATGCATGTAGGAGATGTGATCTTGCCAATCAAATACAATCCCCCAAGACATGGTGCAGACATAAATGTTAAAAGAGGCACTATCATGGGGCTTTCACTTGTTGTCTCACTTAAGCTGATGTGTCCACACACACACACACAGCCAAGTGTCAGGGATGTTATTCCTTGTACTCCAGAAACTGCTGCAGTCTTTTCCAATGCTCTGCAGACATCTGAACAGCACTGAGGATTAAAAAAAAAAAAAGATATATATATCAAAAATTAATATACTCAAACATAATCTTTTTTTTCCATTGGGAAAAAAGCGAATTTCTAACGACAGGCCTTACTTTAAGTGATGGCCGAAAGTAGTGGATATCCTGTAGATAGCAGTCTTGAGTGTGGCCCTGAGAGCAAAGCGCAGCGTTTTGTAAGAAGAGTCTCCCATGCTGCTGGTCGACCTGACGGGCTTACTCGAGGCATGGGGCAGCTTGAAGTGGCGATCCACAGCCTGAGGACGAGGAGGACAACTGTTGCTCAAAGTAAGAAACGGTCATTTGTTTTCCCTGCATCCACCCTGCGGTGTAGATGAGGCTCTGTTGTATGTGCAGGCCGTGTCTGTGTAGCTATGTCAGCGTGTCACTACGCCAATGTTAGCGCAAGCCTGTATGTGGTGACTCAGACTGAACGCTGCACAGACACAGAACTGCTTCTTCCCTGACCAATAAATTGATGAAACTGATATAATTCTCAGCAGTCGATAACTCAAAACCTTTTCAGATAAAGCCAAAAGTGTCTAGACTTACACGCCTAGGCACCACGTAGATAGTTACCAGGTCAACAAGGTGAAAATATTTTGTGTTTTGGATGAACAGACCCTTTATTTCTTTGTGACTGTCAAATGTTAGTAAGGTCACAGTATTGCATCGTTTTTGTATGTTTAAAAAAAATAAAAAGTTTTTAATTTACAGCAGGCTGCTATGGTATGCCGATTCACTCGCTCAGCACAACGCAGCAAATAAGGAAGTAGAATTAAACATGACATCAGTTGGTATGACAACAAGGTCATGTATGTACATATGCACCATTTAACTTACATACCATACTTGCATGTTAAATCGGTATGTGCACCGAGTATAACCCCACTAAACCAACTTGCCTCTTGTAAGACCAGCATGCAGCTGAGAATGCTGGGTAATGTAGTCTGGACGACCCCAAACTGGTCTTCTGAGTAGGAGGCTTGAACAAGATAAGAGAGTCCTGGAGGAGGATGTTAGATTAGATTAGAGGAAATAATTAACATGTTGGGGTTAAGAGGGTGGATCCATATTGAATGAAAATTAAAAAAAAAAAAAAAAAAAGTCTACCATCTCTTCCTACCTTCTAAAGCCCAGATATGAGCCTGGCTGTCAGCAAAGAGAGCCTGACTGGAGGCTTCTGGAAGCTGCAAGACACAATGTTAGCTAGTAGGAGTTCTCCTCTAATTGACAATTACAGCTTCAGAACAATGAATGGGAAAGTTGTTAGTGGGACACAGTGCGACGACAGGCATGCTTGATTAAAGGAAGGTACATAAACCTCACAAAGCAAAGCAGACTTATGAAACTAGTTTCTACACAAAATGAAATAGTGCAGTGCAAGTACGATGTTTTTGATATTATCACAAAAAAAAAAAAAATTCTAAACATCTGATTACAAATAACACCAAGACAAATGTTACACGATTCCCTAATTCAAGCTTTTAAGGTAATTAGTAAGGCTCATTGTAACAGCTAGATGGATGGAAATGAGCTGTATCCCTAATGCCTAAACAATTAGGCCCAACCAGGAGTTAAATTAGTGATGCCTGCGGGGTGAGCTTGTTAGATTTGCTAAAACCAAATGAAAATCTACCGTGCCAAACAAGAGCATGCAGGAAGCCCCTCGGTGTTCAGAGATCTACGGGAGACAGCATGCGCATGCCAAACATACTTACCTTGTTAAACAAATACATTATCAGCACCCGCTTTGCCAAGAAATTTTTAACCTGAATGGGACAGGTAAGTGTAGAGTTGTTTGGGTATCAAAACTTGGCAAGATAATGAGCACAAATAATGACTTTTCACACTTAACCCTGGGCTAAAACCCCTTGCAAAATCTTTAACACTGGGGTATTTCCACATTTGAGTGGAAACAAAGAAAAAAAAAAAAGGAAGATGATGTGACTTTATAAAGGAGAAGTTATCGCTGATACATTAGTAACTCAGACACATGTTCTGGCCACTGTTGAGAACCTGATCCTGATTTCAGTCACAGTCCTTCTGTCTCATCTCTGAAAAACACTGCCTTTTTGCCACTGGGACAGAAGTGATTTTTGTGATTAAGATGTGAATGAAGAAAGAGGAAAAAGAATATACAAATAAAAGGTCTGTCCATTTTCGCACGTAACCACCAGGTGTAGTCAGGTGAGGCAGACCATTTCGTTTGACTCCTATGGTACTATCCCAGAGTTAATACACTGATCAGCTACAACATTAAAACTGCTAACTGGTTTAAATGTTATGGTTGATCAGTGTAAATTTTAAGTGTGAAAAGCCTTATGTCAGAAGTACAATGCTGGACAGACTAACAATTACACTATGATTCTGCTTTGTAACAAGACTGAAGTACCTGTTCTTTTCTGTTCTGGAGGAACTGAGCAAGGAGACCTGGTTTGGAGGGTTCCTGCTTGGGACTGGGAACTGAGGCAGGGGATGGGTGGGGACTGCCATTGACCTGTGAATCTGCACCGAGACAGAGGATAAAGTCACAAATGGGAGCAAGAAAGCTGGACTTTCAGAAATCAACCAACCATCCATCTACTACAAAGCTTATGGAATGATCCAATGAGTCAATGAGAGAATGGCATACTGCCATGCAAGAAGTTCAAAAGCTGTGGCAATTACTGAAATTAGCTGATCATCATTTAAGGTGGAAAAAAAAAAAAAAAAATACAGAAAAATGAAAATTCCAAATAAAAAAAATACTAAACATTAACAGTTTCGGAGCTGTCATAGCAGATCACACAAGGTGAAATTTGTCGTCGTCTATTGACTGAAAATCCCTTGATATCAGCATGTCAACTATCTTTTTATATACACACATACAGAATTTCAACATTTTTAATGATCTAGCAGGAACAGAAATGTACCAGTAGTGGCTCGATTTACAATTTTGCCAACTCTGTTTGGTTAAAATTGGATCCTACAATGTCTGTTCACTCTGAGCGACATGTCATCTTCCATGAGCCTCTTCTCACCTGTTGAGGTGGACCAGAGTTTTGGCGCTCTCCTCATGATGTGCGGGCTCTGCACCGTGCCGTACCACGGTGAGCATTGTTCTGCTGAAGCAGTGAGGCGCCGCAGGGCCGGAGAAGCGAAGGGGCTGTCCAGGTCGGGGGTGAACGGTGCCGTCAGAGGGCTCTGAGGGCCTCCAGCAATGGAGCGAGCTAAGACTGAAGCTGGAGTTTTCATCAGCAGAGGGGGCCTCGGGGACATCAAATCTTCTGTGCCTGAGGTTACTTGTAAGAATAATAAAAGGACGGATGCCAGTGGTCACAAACAATTACATTTATTTTTAATATTTCCACACATTTTTTAGATTAAAAAAATCGTTATGATAGTAGATGGACTATATCTATTTCCTAGGCATTAGCCCACTAATTACTATTCACAACAAAAGCTATTGCAATGTGTGTACTGGTACTGTGTCCACATAAAGTATGTAATCATATAATATATCAGGGCTTTTATTACTTTTCCAAACAGAACTTATCAAATAAAAGTTTCAAATAATGACTAGGTCTTCACTAATATCAACGACAACTACAACGTACCTGACGCTTCAGATGAAGTCTTCCTTTCACTCCCAGTAGACAGGGATTTGGCCCTGCCATTGGTTGCGACAGTGTCATGATAGGCCACAAGTCTCTGGGTCAGATCGGCCAGCAGAGACAGACACTCTCTACTGATGGCGTTCCAGTTATGAGCGTGGCCACCTGAGAAAGAGAAGAATGAGAAGATACAGTAAATACATTTTGCTTTTGTTGAAAGCTATTTAAAAATACAATCTGAGTATCTGAAGTATGTAAAGATTTATTTTACACAGTGAGAAAAATAAAAAATAAATAAATCAACCTCTTTTCTGTGCAGATAACATAACAGACCTGGCTGACTCAGACTGAAGACCTCAAAGCGTCGTGATGGGGAGTGTTGAGACAGCAGAGCCAAGTCCTGCAGAGCTAGGAACTAAAATTTGGGGAAGAACAAGTCACAACACCCAAATTTGGTAATCAGAAGGCACACAAGTAAGAGTAAACTTAAAAAGGATATACACGTGTGTCTTACCTACCTTTAATATCATTGGCTGCTTGTTTGCAAGAACTTTGGATAGACAGTGGTGGTCATCTTCAGTGAAAGATGGCTGCACAGGAAAACTGTACACCTGCCAATAAGAAACATGTCAGATAACATACTACCAATATTATAAAATAACATAATATTAAAGTCAGGCTTCTCAAGTATCATTTTAACTGATCACTTAAGATCATTCTGAGACATTTACCAATGATATACCCAGAAGCCTGCTAAGACTGTTGTTCTTCAAATACTTTGACATTCAAAGCAACGCTGCCCTCTAGGGTCTTTTCCTGGCAACACAACACCCTACTTTTAGGTCATTTATATTCAAATGGATAATCAAAACTGCAGTATGCTACTTTATGGTGGTCACAATGGTCGGGAGGCATGTTGACTATGCAGTGCATAAGGTTTAAGCAGTAACCTCTAACCAGCAGATCTGCTCAAATCAAGTCTGAATCAATGTTGATCACATCAGAAGTTATAAAACACAAAAATAAAATGGAAAGAATATAAATTTAACAAAAGCGTGCCTCAATGTTTATTTGACTTATGTACTGTAACGCAGTAAAATGCAATATTAAGGGGCTATATATAGAGATTTTTTTTTTAAAAACAAAACAAAACAAAACAAAAAAAAAACCCACATACCTCAGTAACAAAGATCCTGAAGAGCAGCAGTGTGATGTACCATGTAAAGAGGAGGAAGCTTGCACTGATCCACAGATGGTAGAGCAGGGAGAGGTCCAGCAGTCCAGTTATGCTGTCAAGAGGCTGGACAGAGCTGGAGGGGGAGATTGCACACAAACACATCCATGCAATGCTTTACATTGGTCATTGCCAAAACATTAACAAGTAATTTGTGTTTAATCATATATACTCGAGAAATTATACTGACCTGTTCAAATGAAGATTCAGTGTTTTGCAGATCCATGCTCTTGGAATGTATCCTGTTTATATCAAATTAAAATATTTTAATAATCCATCACTTCTAGTAACTTTGTGCATGTACAATAACCGAAAAATTAATGATAAGTGACTTTTGAAAGACCACTTAGAAGAAGATCCCGAAAGCTCGAACTCCTCAAGCAGTTTGTTCTAACATGAAGGAGGCTCTGTCTCTCTTCTTCGTAAACAGAGGTCACTTACCCAAAAAGAAATACACAACAATGTAGTTCCTGATAGAGTAAAGTGCTTGAGTGGCGCTGCACTTCAAGACCAAAGGCAGAGATCCCTTGAAGCGAAGGTATTTGTATTGCTGGGGAAATAACAGTGATAACAGTGCTAGGTGAGTATGAACAACAATTATTAAGTAGAACTCAAAGCAGAACGCTGGTATTTTTGTTTTCTAAAGTTTGCGTCAATTGTTTAGGCCCAATAGCTTAATTTAACGTGATATCGGGCGCAGAGTCAGTGCAGTTAGAGACAACAGGGCTCGAGAAACATGCATGTATTCACCTAGACTGGCAGAATTGTAAACCACATTAAGATACAGTAGAAGTATATTCACACTGTCACAGTCCTTGCGTCTGAGACCAAGTCATTCAGAAAAAAAAAAAAAAAACATTTTCAGTCATATCACACACCTGAACAGTGTGGAAGGAGACATAGTTCATGTTGTGGATCACCCCCAATAGACTGTGGGAAAATCCAACAAAGGCTCCGGCCAGCAGAAAGATGAGGTGATACTCATTCAGACACATCTGAGGGGAACTGTCAGTGTTGAAAACAAATCAAGGCAGTTAGACTATAGCTGAAGCATGTTATTGAGCTAAACGTGATAGTTTTATGTAGTAGCCGCCTACCCATCGCTCTGTGTGCACTGGTAGCCAAGCGTCTCATATCTGCCCCCGATGGTGACGGCACAACACCAAGCCACAATCATTCCCATGATACAGTGGACCAGGGAGTTGACAAACTGACGAGGGTGGAGCAGCTGACCCAACAGGGCGATTTTCGAGCATGCGATAGTTGGGATGACTAAAGAGAAACAGCAAAAACGAGGAAGTTACAACAAAAATTTTACATGTGAGCAAACTTCAACCATTTTAAAAGAAACTGTTCCCAACAACACTGCATCAGAGGAATGTCCAGGTAGAAATTAGACTCCATACCAACAAGGAATGGAACAATTTTCAGCAATTTATATATATATCATTCAGATTCATATGGAAATTATTGAACTAAAGCAGTTGATAAGAGAAAGTTAAATCAGTGCCAATAATGTACTCACTTATTTTAGTCAATTATCAAGATAAATTACTAAAATTTAGCTCATTTCACTTTCACAATTGCAAAGAGTTCCTTCCAATTCTCTGTTATCATACCATTTATAATTAAACTCAGTATTTATCTTTTACTGGTAAATCAAAATAAATAAGGTACATGGGGATATCATAACTAGCAATGAACATTTTTAATTATTTTACAGAATTTATTACTTACATGAAAACTGAAGTTCTGTAGTCCTGTGTAAACTGTATTATATACTGTAGATACATATATATAGATATCTATATATCTATCTATATCTATAGATATCTACATAGATATATATTATATATAGATAACATACATACACACACACATATATATATATATATATACATGCACACATTTACATTCACATATATACACATACACACACCCAAATAACCTGTCAATAACAAGACAACAGGACACCTTTCAAAACAAAGTCAGTTGTAAATAACAACTATAATATTCTCTAGGAAATACTTCTTCGACACCTGATACCTACACCCTGCCACTCACCTGTATAATACTCCAGGTTCAGAAACCCCACCATGAGGATCGCGCCACACAGGAGGATGAAGGAGAAGATGGCACTCGCACTTGTTAGCAAAGACAAGCATTCTGTGGGTAAAGAGAAGTATAAGCTTTACACAGATTTTCTAGCAGCTCCTTGTCAAATCCCAAAATGAACGTGGTGACTGACCTGATAACGTGTGGATGGGGTGGAGAAGGCTGAACCTGCTGAGAATTACAAAAACGGATGTGATGGGTGGCAACAGCAGGACAGCCCAAGCAATACTGGCCGCAGCTCTCCAGCAAATCACCTGAACAGAGCAGTCAACCATTATTATGTACTGTATATAACGAATCCACGAGTATTATTTCACCTTTATAGAATAGTAGCTGCTACGACTATGACATTTAAACTGACAGTTTAAGTATTGGGCTTTTCTAAAGTATTAGGCTATTCCACAATCCCTTAGTGGTGTTTATTCAGGACCATTATCCATCTTCTCTTCCAAGCCATTGAAAAATATATATACCTTATTGCCCTTAAGGTAAAGGACACCCCCTAAAACATTTTGTAGTTTTATGTAATGTTTATGGAAGAGGGATCCCTCTTCCGTTGCTCTTACTGAAGTGTCTTCCTTGTTTAAGCGTTTTTTTAGGGAATTCTTCCTTATCTGCATACGGGATCTAATGATACAGGGTGTCTTATTGTGTAAAGCCCTTTCCGACAAATTTGTAGTTTTGGGCTCTACACAAATTGACCTGACTTGATTTATCCTCTGAGTGGCATACATCAAAAATTTAAATTTGAGATGGACACTTGCATTTTCCGTTCATCTGCGGTAAGATCTATCATCTATTCTTTTAGTGTCAACACATTTAAGGAAATATACACAAAACCGGAGTCCTTTATTCCCAAGTGAACTAACAGACACACCTGTTTTAATTAATTTCTGCTGGGTTTAGTTAACTTTCTTCCAAAAGTCTGACAATATAAAGGGTTAAAAGAAAAACGTACTATACCGACTAAAAAAAACTTGCTGTGTACCAACATGTCAAAATGTCAAAATGTCACACTTTTATGTGTATATAACCTTGTATGTAAAAACACACATTTTGCTATTTTATTTTTGATCATCCTAACGTTAAATTTTTTTCAACATAAATGATGGCAATAAAAACAAAGCCTGTTAGCCTCGTTCACATAAACTAGCATAGACACACGGGCTACTTGGAATTAGCACGCTAGCACAAGCTAAACATTTTTTTCTTTTAGGAATGACGAACTGATTTCAAAAGACAAAAGACTCACCTTGCGGATAAACCAACAACTTTGATCAGTAGAAAACATGTTGTTTGGATAAATGGAGCCTCACGGTGATTATAATCTCTTTGGCTCTCCTGCTGTCAAACTATTTTCCACTCAGTTTCCCATATCGCGCCACATGCACTCAAAAGACCTTTGAAGGACCCAGGCTAATAGTTGTCCATCTTGCTGCCTGCTGCCAGCATTTCACATCCAAATGAATCTAATTTAAAAAAGCTCGTTGACAAAAAAATTATATATATATATATATAGTAAATTCGAACTAATTGGTCTATGCAAACGTGATTAAATTGCATAAATTCATAAACAATAGCTTAGAAATTTTTGCTTAAAGGTTGACTTAACCATTGCTAAAAAGTTAAGTTATATTTCAAATGATACAAATACTGTTACGACAACATTGTCACAAGATTAATTTACACAAGGCAACAGGACAAGCCATAAATCAGCTTTTCATTGTTTAAATTGTGTCTCCTTTTACTCATTCACATACAGATATATTAAATAATTGTTCAATAAATATTTGCTATATCTCTGCTTTACTTTCTCAAAGCAGAGTGTTAGTGGCTGTCTTCTTCTGTCTGAGTCGAATCAGTTCTGAAGTCCTTTAGTTTCATCATGCATGAACACTTTCTTGTCATGATGATAGCCATTTCCAAAAGTTGGAAAACTGTGTTTATCCAGAACAGTCTTTTCGTCATTGTCCAGAGAGAATGGTTTGGTCTCAAAAGCACTGGCTGGGAGCTTTTGGGATGAACTGATGGACATCTCAGTTTGAATTGCTTTATGGACAAATGGTTTCTGTCCAGGTTTCTGGGTAATTGCAGGGAGGGCGAGCTGCTCCCTCTGGACCTTCTTGTCTTCCCATAACTTCAGCAGACGGCGCTGATTATTTGTCATGTCCTTGAGGTTCTGCTGCAATGACTGAACCTGGTCTTCTAGAAGAGTCTTAGAAGTGACTGTACTTGCCAGCTCTGATGCCAAACCATCAATGGTCAGGCTCAGTTTCCCAGCCTTCTCCACCAAGGAACTGCACTCACGCTCCTTCTCATGCAAGTCACTGATTATGTCCTTTGTGGTCTTTCCATTGAACTTGGGGCTGCACTCAAGTCCAATCTGCGTACGAAGAGCCTTCACTTCTTTCCTCAGCTCCTTGTTGTCCATGGTCAAGGTTTTCAGTTTCTGTTTCAGAGCCTCAGTTGAACGCAATCTTGATTCATACTGTCGGAGTTTCTCTCTGAGAACACTTTCTCTGTGCATGGAATCATCTCTTTCCTTCCTGCATTTCTCCAAAAGTTTTAAAGTCTCAAATTTGGACACTTTTTCACCTTTCCCATTTGAGGTGGCCATCCCATGGAAATGTTTCCAAATCACAAAATTAAATTTTATTATAAAAAATCAAAAACATTTTGTTTTTCCTTAGAAGCAATTCAAATAGTCCTTGAGAATTGGGCTAATAAATCCGCAAGCACGAGCAGCTGCCTGCAAGCCTGAGACTGAGGCAAGTGACATTCCTCTAAGAGGGTTATCTGTCTGACAGGCAGCTCCTGTGTAACTCAAAGCTGGGGCTAGAATGACCATTAATTAGGGCGCCACCATCCCTTTGACACTGTTTCAACTGACACAATTATTTTCTGTTTTGTTCATTAATCTAGAAACTTTGCCCTTGTTAATCAATGGAAATATTAAACAGTCTAAACCTAGGTCCCCTACGTGTAAGGTGCTGACCACACGCCGTGTGCCTGCGGAAACAGGTTTTACACACATTTTCCACACAGCACTCTCATCAGTTTGCTTGACCACACGACAGTTAAGACAGATGAGCTGGAAAAACAGTAGCAGCAGACAAATGTCTACTTTTAAAGTTAGGTGCTCTCTTTGAAATGTTGAAGCTATACCTATTAGTTAGGACCTCTCCCTTAAATATTTAAAATGTGAAACTGTTGAAATGTAGTGGCAGCCTTTAATTCTGTCAGGAGCTGGCAGAAACGAGTCATGTTGCCTACACGTCGGGGAGCTGGGTTGACTTGAGGTATTATTACCTAAAACTTCAAGTTTACTGGAAGCAAACAGTAAACAAAGTATTCACTGACATTTTAAGCCTTTATATGATGCAGGTATTAAGAGTCCCTACACATTTTTACAAGGACCTCTGATGTAAACTGACTGTTATTACAGATTGCAAACATTGAATTCAGATGCAATTTATTATTCGGGAACTAAGACGCAAAACACTTACATGATAAAATTTAGTGTGTTAATACTTTTGACTGTTTTCAAATAAATCTTAGTTTCAGTTGGTTTTCCATTTTTTAGATTTTAGTGGGGGAAAAAAATAAAAATGAAATACACTACAAGAGGGGAAAACAGCTTGCCTTGGTCTGTCCAAATGTAACAAAACCTACCTTCCTGCACCACTAAAGCTTGCTAATTAACACAATGTATCTTATTCCCTGTTTCCAGTCCTTATGCTAAGCTAAGATGACCAGCTGCACCTTCATATATATACTAACGACATGAGAGTGGTATCAATCTTCTGATGTAACTCATGACAAAAACGTGAACAAGCATATTTCCTTAAATGTTGAACTATTTCTTTAATATGGGTAAAGCCAGTATGCAAATAATCTGTTCATATAGCTTAATTTATGCTGGAAAATAGGCTCTAGCTGGACTGTAAAGTGATCTTTGTCATAACATTGACGACTTCATTAATAAAAGTGGGGCCCACAAAGACCATGTTTTATTTTATTCCCCATGAAACAGACATATTCAATGTCATACATTTCATCAAATGCAGTTTGTCACAATAAAAAAAAAAAATCTTATTGATTACAAAAATAGTTACAAGTTGTAAATCAGTTGGACATTTAGGATGGGTCTTTGGCATTAGTTGAGGGCACTTATAGTTAGATCAGTTAGAGAAAAATACAATAACTGTGTGTACATAACAAACTACAATCTTACCAACAACTATAATTGTTGTGCTGTTCATTATGAAAATTCTGTACACACATATACTAACTTGTTCTCATTATAGGTATATAAAAAATGCATATACATACTGCACAGACTGGTTACCTAAATATGTCGACTTAAGAAGTATAAAGCATAAAACTACCAAACTAAAAGAGACCTTGTGTGTTGTGTAACACCACACCCCATTTACCTTTAAGGAAATTTAGAACCCAGCCCATAAGAACAACTTACTTAGTAGCAGTGTTCATTTTCAGAGGTCAAGCAGTTGAACCAAGTATACACACTGGGTTTTAAGGACTTGAGCCAGAATGTGCGAGTGCAGGTGAAATCCAGACGAACCATGACTTCATCGCCACAGCAACCTGATTCTCTCTAAAAAGGCAACAGGAGAACCTGTAATTTAAAATAAGAATAACACTTGCTTAGGGAAGGAGAAATCATGTACAGGACGTCCGGTGTCAGATGTTCTGCTCTAGCGGGTCAAAAGTCACTAAAATAGGCCGACAATGTAGAGCTGCTACTGCAGTGGGAGGTCATTATTCTTGATACAATTGAGTGCAAATATAAAAACTGACATGACAAAACACAAGGTGGAGAAATATGACTTACATGTATCAGGTTATTAGTGTATTCATACAATGGGCTCATGGCTTCAAAAGCTTCTGTGTCACTATTGTTTACCTTCACTCAGTGAAAGACTTTCATGTCTTTGATCACAGCTGTTGTAGCAGTAATGTCCACAGATAGTACTGGTTCTGGTTTGCTGAAGAAATAGGCCTGAAAAACCAAACAAACAAAAGGAAAATAGTGTAAAAGAGCCTGGCAAAGAGGAAATAAGATGATTAAGAGAAACTACTAATCAATCAAGAACTACAAGTGGAGTGTCTGAGAGTAAGTGTGCAGCAAATGTTCAGTGTTACAGGAGAGAATATAGTCTTCATGCAATCCATTCATCTTGGTCAGCCTTCAGACATTGCTTACTTTGTAGACTAATGACATGAATGTGACCAGACATGCGATACCCCTGCAGGCCTGACAGTATTCACATTAAGAGGGGGACTAACAGCCCGTTGTCACACCAGTTAGCAAATGTGGCCACAGTTTCCAATGAGGAGAGTCTCCCTAGAGGGAGTTAGCTTGACGTTATCAGGTACAGTCATTTCCCAGAAACACACAGGGACAGACGCACAAAAATGTCCGCGTAGTGTAGTCTGTGATTGGCACTGGCAAGTTGGGTAAAACCTTGGCCATGCTACCGAGATCACTGAGGACAAATGAGGTTGAGTCAATCATTGTTATCCACACCAAGATGGGCAGGCAGTGTTGAATCAACTGTAACAGTGCTGATGTAGGGTGCCCAAGCAGGACAATTAATGTTTTTATCTTATTTCCCCAAACAGAATTATTTTCCATACCTCTCCAATTTGTTATTAATCCTACCAAAACATTTTTTTGTGAAAGCAGCATCATAGCCATAGCACAATTACCTTGCACCCGACGGCAAGCAGGGTGTTGAACACCACAATGGCTGACATGATCGCTATGATAACTTTGGGGTGGTCATCCCTGACCGCAGGCCAGAAAGTCATCACCAGCACTGAGCCCGAGAGGAAAAGGGCCACCGCGATGGAGCACCACCTCAGCCATTCAAACGGAAGAATCCATAAGACCTGATTTAGGAAAGAACAGAGCGTTATAAAACGCTGTATGTGCCTCATTTATATATATATACTATATAAATACTACAAACAATGCTCCAAATATATTCATGATACAGGGGACACTAAGTTTTCATTAACTGTCAAGATAATAAATGTGTAACAGCAACATTACCTGATGCTGACAGGTAACAATATTTTGTATCTTACGCAATCATCTAATACACTGCTCTAAAGTTGATTTATATGGTATTTTGAGACATTCACCACATATTGTGTTCAAAGTTTGTGTGAAGGGTAACTAAAGCATTCATTTGGAAAGCTGTACATTGTTAGTGCTGGTTGCCCCAGTATATGCTGTTTTGTAATTGAGCTGTAATTGTTGCACATCATATGCAGAGTAGAGGACACTCTAAAGGGATCAGAGTAGCTTTTCAACTCAATGTGTCATTCCAAAATGTCAAGTATTATACTTTTATAAAGCTGAATGTCATAAAAATAACAAAAAAAGTTACTTTTAGCTGTATTAAAAATGCATCACATCCTCACACAACTGCAGCATATGAAAAATGACTCTAAATGTTATCAGATGTTGCTCCTGTTATTCTGAGATTTTAAAAAAAAACCTCTGGTCTTACCACTGCAGGTATGTAAATCGAAAGTGAATAGCCGTACACACAGATTATCTCCATAAAGGAGTACGACACCAAGTTCATGATCTTGTTGTTTCTCCACAGCAGAAAACCCCAGAGGGCAAGAGGCACCAACCATGCATAGCTGAAGATTGCTGTTGCAGCTATGGTCACTGGAAAACACAGTATTCAAAGATAAAAGGGCTTTTAAGAGGAGTTTACAGTACAGTTTCCTCTTACATTCAAGCTGAGCAAGTGACCACTGAATACCAAAAAATAAAAGCACTTACCTTTTCGAAACTCTGGGGTATACTTGTAGTTTGGTTTGCCCAAGTGCACCAGAAAGTTGGATATGTTTCCACTGATGGCAATGGCAAAAACAAGTGTGGTGCAAATCCAGAATGGTCCTGAAAGCACAATTATCAATCATTACAATATCAGTCTCTGTGCCCATTTGGACAACCTCTATTTAGGACATGAAAAGTGCTAACCATAAAGATCAGGTTTTTTACGAAGGTAGGCCTGAATGAAGTTCTTTCCAGGCCATGGCAGCACTGATCCAATAATTCTTTCCTTCACCTAAAAAAAAAAAAATGTTAAAACCATCACGTATGTAAGCTAATTAAAGCTACATTAGTTCCGAGGCACTCCATGTTACATGAAAAATTATCATAGTGGTAAATTGTCCTTAAAATAAGTTGTAATTATATTACGTGATGGGTATCGATGTCAAAAAATCTTTGGTAGTACTCAAAGGTCCAGAAAGGGGCACTTTTCTTTTGCCCAGAGAGAAGCTTCAATCGAAAAAAGGGAACAAAAATGGAGAAAATCAAAATTAAACAAATGAATATTTGATGCAACAACTTTTAATAGTTCATAGTTTAAAATTTCACACATTCTCTGTAAGTGTTGGTCTTGTCCTGACCTCTGTCTTGTCATCATTGGCAAGTGGGTCCTCATCATCACCACCAGGAGTTAAACCAGCAGCTTTTCTCTGCTTCTCGGGTTGGAAATTTTCCTCTTCAATGCTAATAGTGGTTGCATCTCTGTTGGCTTCTAACAGGTTGCCAGCTTCTTCAAATTCTAAATTCATGGCGTGGATAAATGGAAAACATTGGTCAAAAGTTTGGACGGTTTTTGAGTGAAGTATGCATTGCTGCTATCAATACATCACAGTGCAGCACAGAGAGAGAGCTGGGAGAGTTGGGAGAGGTGCGTTTACAGATGCTATAGAGACTGATAACGAGAGATAGCAGTAAACTATAGCTAAACATTACTCCATTTACTAATTACACAAAAGATTGTGGAGGTCACTCACCTTGAAACTGAAACGGATCACTTGTTGACGCCATTTATACACGGATTCGCTCCCAACAAAGATGTTCGTCTCTCAGGAACTTATTCTGCAAACAAGAGTGGCACGAAGGCAAAAACTTAATCTTAGAAAACTGTCAAGGAGAGAGACAAAACCGTTTTCAGCTTCCAGGCCCAATTATTCCCTCCCCGTGTCTTGGATTACACCGTGACAAAAAACAATGACAGATACAGGAAGAAAGACACGTTATAAATTAGCTTACTAGTACGCTACCAAGTCCTCACTGGACAGCTCATCAACAACTAGCCGATTACATTAATTGTCTAACGCAACATTAGGAGTGGCAGAATGACAAGAGCCTCGGTTGTATTTAAGAAGTCCAGTTCTTACTTTTTTTTTTCTTTAAACAATGCATGCTTACCAAATTATCTTCCAAAACTCATGAAAATCATTTCATTTCTGTCAGCTATGCTAGCGGTGCCCGTGGCAGGACATACTAATCATGTAAACAAAACTTCGTCCTGTTGCTAAACATTTTCAAAGTAAGGGTTGTAACTTTTTTCTTTTTTTAATTTAACATATAATTGACCGTGACATGCTACGTTATTTATGGTGTCTGTACGAGTTTAACTGAAAATAGAATTTCGTGCTACTACAGATGGTTTTTTAGTATCCTGGGATCCTGAAACATGCGTTTGTCAGTAGTAGACTTTTAGTTTGAAGTTGGCAAGAAAAAGCCGGCATCTCTCATAACTTCCCACGTAGGGTACCGGAAGGAGCTCGAAATACTTGTCAAAATATACGCTAGTAGGAACGAAATTGGAGTGAAATGTGGGATATAATGAGAATAGCTGGCAGTTAACAAAAAAGTCCGACTATAGACGTTTGGACGAGGTTTAAGCGTAAGAAAACTACCCTATTCATTGACTAGCAAGTGAGCTACTTGGGTTTTTTTTCCTGCTTCAAGCGTTTAGCCGGCTAGCTAAGCGTTCATGAGTTGAGAGTTTTGTCCTCACGGTGAAAAGGTGTGACCTTAGTATGGACAATGGCACCATCTATGTCCGAGAAAGAGGCAGCCTTCGTCGTGTCAGTGACATAGTCCTGGCACAGCCAAAGCCAGTGTCATCATGCAGAAGGACAAATCCTTTCGCGCTGAGAAAGGAACATTTCATATTCACCTACAATGCAGAGGGAAGTCTGAGATACACCACAAAATCTCTTTTTGACATCACTCTGTTGTTCGTAGCCGACAACATTCACCATGTGGACTCTCTGGTGGGTTTCCCAGAGCAAATAGGAGACAGACTTTTTGCGGCAGCAGAGGAGAATCGTGCGTTTTCAAACACAGATATTTCTCCAAAAGCCCTGCAGTTATTCAGTGATGCATATGGACAGATGGTGCTTGGGTCCCTGTGCCTACGAAATAGGTAAGTTATGGTGCCAATATATATCCGTTCTCCCAGGTTTCTTTGCCACACACCGCAGTGTTTCTTTTCCCTCTTTCATTTCTGCAGGTTTCCACTCTTGCATGAGAGGTTGGATGAGATAAAAACATTTCATAGTTTGAAGTCTTTGGATTTGTTTGGCTGCAGACTGGGTGATGATCATGAGATATTCCAGCATCTAACATCCACCTCACTGGCAAAGTAAAAATACCTGTCTTCTCAGTCTCAAAGACAGATAGTGGAGAATCTAAGAAAAGACACTGCTAACGCTTGCGCCTTTCGTCTTTAGCAGCCTAATCTGGCTATTCATCGGTGGTAACAGTCTTTCAGATGTTGGCATACAAAGATTGACTGCACCTATCCGGATGATGAGGAAGGGACTGGACTGTCTTCAGCTCCTGGATGTTTCCTGTTAGTTACCAGAATATCAATTGCTTCCATATGACAGTGGTAGCACAGATACAAATTCAAATTTTAAAGCATCCACAAGTTGATGCCCATTATTAAACTGTCGATTTATTAATGCTCTTTCTCATACAGATAACCCTATCTCAGAGAGGGCCCTCAGATACCTCACATGCCTCCCCAAACTTGAAAAACTTAATGTATCTGGGACCAGTTTGAAGGTAAGCGAGCCATGTCTGTATTTCGCACCTGGCCTTAGCTTAGTGTGATGCTGATATCCAAATGTAATTTATACCTCCAGCTTGGGGCAGCATTGAAGACAACCGTATGGAACCTGTTGGGACTCATTTGTTCTGAGAATCCACTGGACACTTTTGATCACTCGAGATGTAAAACAGAAGGTTGGGCAGAGCAGGTGAATATCCTCAGGCGCTGATAGAAGTATAAATGTCGCAGGTGTAATACTGTTTGACAGCTCATAAACAAATGCTTGATTCGTTTTCAGGTTGTAAACCAGTGGGAAACGAGTAGCTCACAAATGCCAAAACAGAAGAAAATTGAAGCATCAAGAACATCAGCACTACGCTTTTGTAAGTTTTCTTTTATTTTACATTTCATGTTTCATGACATTGAACTCTAACTGACTACTGTTAAGTCAACTTGAACTTTATAACACATTACTTAAGATAGTTATAAAAGTCTTTTTGTTGTGTAGTTGGAAGGCAGAAGTTCGTCAGAGAAGTCCTGCATGCAAAACCCCTAGTATGTGAGAGTGAAGAAGAGGCCAAGAGAGAGAGACTGCATTTCTACAGACCTGCCGCAAATAATCACATACTTGAGAAACGAGTTCCTTGCAAGATAAATCCTCAAGCGAAGACTTCCGGGCACAGTGTCAAAAAAAGACAGCGTCAGTTAGAAAGGTGTGACAGTTCACATCATAGCCCTCCAACAAAACGTGCGACGTCATCAGCTCTTACTGCAGAGGACATTGATTTGTTGAACAGCTATTGAGGTGTGCATCTATGTGGCATTCCACAAAGAGCAGAGCACGGCGTGAGTAGGTCCGTCAACAGGTAACATTAAGGCTCAAAGGAACAAGAATGTTTTCCAAGATGGTTCACACTGGTTAACTGTTAAAACCTTTTCTTGGATACAGGTGGCGTTTTCCATATATTTGTTTTATAAATAAAGTTCAGTATTTTGCACGTGCTCACTTCCGTGTTTTTTTCATTTTGTTGTTTGGAAACACAACCTAGTGTGCCCATCAGGCCGGGCAAAGCGTTAAAACTATCCTTGGCCCAAAGCGTAAAGTCTGTGAGCTGGTTTGATGCTACTTTGATTTAAAACTTTTTTGGGAATATGAAACACAACAAGATAAACTGACATAAGGACCTTAAGATGCTTAAGGTGATGCCTTATCTAAATTGCAGGCCCTGTTTCGAAGAGGTTCCCTGTGCAAGGTTTGGTTTATATGTTGCATATTCTTAAATTACTGCGCCAAATCAAATTACCACAAAGAACACTGACTGTTCCTGCATAGAACAACGGTACATTTAGCACAAAAAGTAGGAGAGTCAGGGGGCTACTAGGGGACCCTCTAGCAGGTAAATCCAACCATGAATTACGTCCTGTGTAATCGATGCTTTTCTGATATGGAAACTTAGCAGTCCACACAGGCACTGATGTGATCACATATTTTATAGAAAAAGACCCAGTTCTGAAAATATTCATACTAATACAATTGTTAGCTAAGATGATGGCGGGGTAGATCTGTCATCAAATGAAATTAGGGACACATTATGCTGAGAGAACATACAGTACAATGACGGAAATGTGGAGTTTTAGAAGACCAGACCTTTGTATTCACTATACAGTGGTAAACAAGTTGAGCGATGGTTCATTGCTGCACATTTCTCGACTCTCGTACAATTCTATAGGCCGCCAAAGACATCAGTGTTACAAAAATCAGTGCTGTTCTCTGCAGTCTGGTATGAATGATTGGCTGCGTAATCAGTAGGGAAAAAAACAGTAAATGCAGGTAAGTTTAATCTTTTCAAAAGTAAATTTTCACCAGAGCTTTCCATCAGAACACATCTAGCAAACACCTCACAGCAGTGTAACCTGAAAAAGGAACATGGTATCATACTCTAGTATAGTCGACTTTGTACAATAGTTTTTATAATTGTAGAGAGGTACGTTTAAAATAACATGTAAGCGATAGGATTTGTAAGGTTGTTTTGTCACCTTGAAAAATTATTGCACTAGTTACTTCAATCCTTATTTTTTTTTTCAACAGCTACAGTATTATGTTGAAAATTGGCATTTGCTGATAGACCCCAGAGTTTGCTAAGGTATATAATGGTTGAAAAAAGTCACACCCATGTCAACAACTTCACTCCATTGTATTTAATTCTCATCCATCGCTATGAGAACAGAACAGTGAAGCGGGAAAGACCTACTGCATGTACCATCACTATTATTTAATTTCAAGGGCATAGAATTTTATTGTAAAATTCAATATCTGGAAATTACTGCAGTAAAAACATGAGAACAAACAGGGAGGGTCTGCAACATTAGCACGATCTATTTTACCAAAAGTTGAGGGTTTGGGTGAAACCTGTATCAGTTCATTTCACAAACCGTTAATTTAAACATTCAATAAAATAAGTACACCAACAGAAAGCTAATGCACACGTAAAAATTGGAGAAAAGCCCAGAATCTATATGACTTGTACGGCCATCACTATGTTATAATGCCTCATTATACCAATATACAGAAAACACCTTTTCATCGCTCCAATTTTAAAAGCATGAAAGGGAGACGAGACATTATATTAGTGATACAAAATATTCTGCAATTAGTTACTCCTGTTTAGATCACGAGGAGCACGCGTCCTGTGCCAGAGGATAAAAATCAACCTAAAGATCATGCATAAAAGGAGGTTCTCCCTCCTTTGCGAAATCTTTGGCTTCTAGATGTCGGACTGGCCCAGGTTCACTTTGGAAGGGAGCGGCCTGGCCTCTTCCTCTGGCCCTTTGGAGGTGATGATCAGCAGGGAGGATGCTGGATATGGAGTCAGTTTCTGTTCCTTAATGTAGTCCCTGTCACCATAGATGCTCAATTTCTGGAAGGCAAAAAGGAAACGATTGAAACACTGTTTTGGCTCTTAACGTGTTACAACCTTAAATATATTAGTACAAAACGGTAACAAAATCTGCCCACTGGCACCTCTACAAAAACCTTAGAGTGAGCCTTAAAGGTGCTGGTGATAATAAATAAACAGAATTTTCTTAACAACATTACAAAAGGATTTGATGATAAAAATATATATAAAAAAGAGAAAGAAAATATTGTTATAGACAGAGCTAAGGTAGCTGTTTTGCTCCAGCTATATATTTAAATAAAACAGGAAAAACAGAACAAGACTACAGCACCCTGAAATTACACGTAACAAACATTTGCATACAAAGATTGAACTTGTATGAAAACCACAGACAGCACAGAACTGACCTCAGCAGGTACATACTGGTCTACCGCGGTTGCCACAGTGGCACAGCAAATCCAGATCAGGACCAACACCGACAGGATCAGAGTTGTGGTTAGGATCCACCCTGGCAGCCATGGGTTCCTGAGAAGAAACGGACCGATATTTAGCTCTGTGTGGCTCCATTGGAATTAGATCCTCGGCGCCGTTAATGCCATGCTCCACCAAGTAAGTTAACAGCAGAACTTCCTCCGATGTAGATAAAAGCAGCTAACCTCGAGAGACAGCTGAAGAGGTTGTATTCGTCATCATAGCTGCGGTCCATGGTCATATCTCTGTCCCTCTCCTGTATTAAAGTGCGATGGTATTCTTTGTAGACTGGGCTGCTCAACCCGGCGACTAGAAAGTGAGATATAGAAACTTATAATCTGTTTATTTCCTTTGTATTAAAAAAAACCTCATGGATAGTGTCTGAAATATAGCCGCCGTGCATTTTCAAGAACGTCTTATTCTATGATTTTTATTATCAACAAGGAAAAGACTAAAACCAACTATTTTTTAGTTTCTCTTTCAGTACTTTCTATTGTACGGACACACCCGGCCTCCAAAGGCCATTTGTTCCTACTGAAGATGTAAAAAAATTATACTTTTGTTTACAAAAGGCTCAGTAGTTTTCTCAAACAGCTGGGCACGGTGGATTTCAGAAAACATTGCTCAAAAGTATTAGGTAGTGCATTTGTTTGTAGTTACTTTCAGCTTTGGATTAATACATATATAGACTAGTGAGCATTTATGGCAGCAGGATGGTGCATATGGGATTCACCAAAAATAACCTACAGTGCCCATTTTCATCAAAATCAAGGAACCTGTCATCCTGCGCAACTAAGTTGCTCATTTATGCATTTTCTGGGAAGACAATTGAAGTCTATGGCACAGAAGAATATTGTATCAGGTTCCAACTGTACAGACAATACTTGTGTAAGGATCCATTCATTGTTGATTCTCACTTGTTTATACGATTCCTTCAAAATAAGGAGGGTAGAGTGTATCGCTAGCTTTATCCTTTAGGTGGACGTTAAGAAATTTGAGTGGAAGGCTTACAGCTCTGCTGCGGCTCCTCTTTAACTTCTTTGTCCAGTTCAAACTGGGAGAAAAACTTGACCTGTGGTTCAGTCTGTTGAACAGAAGACAGAGCTGGGTTTTTAAAAAGTTTTCTCCAATTCACCTGCACAGTAACAGGATTAAGTGTTTGGAAAAACAGAATTTAAGATTAGATCAGCTATCTTTTTTTGTTTGTTTGTTTGTTTTTCCCTACTCGGTGCCATACCTGGAAAATGACAACTTTGCCATCATCAGCCTGGAGGTAGAATGTCCATGTGGAGGTGATAAAGCTGTGGGCCTGACTCATTACATCATCCCAAAATCCTCTGACCAGCGTCAGGGGGTAGAGCAGATGAATCCTAGGCATCATGGCCTCCAACTGAAAAAATAATAAAATAATAATAATTTAAAAAAAACAAAAACAAAACTGAGTACACTCTTTTTTTGGTTAATCGGGAGATCCATAGACCACTGAGTGACTGTTGCATACTCATATACCTGCTCATGTCGTCGCTCCGCGAATGGAAGCTGATTCTCGCAGCCCAGGTTGCACGCATACTGCTCGTCAGACCGTGTGTAGGCTTCGCGACAGGCTGCGGAAGTTTGGAGGTGGCGAGAGGTGACAGATGGTAAAAAGAGGATTATAGTCGTTGGACAAAGGGAGTGCTAAGTGCAAGCCGCCCCGTTGCTGAATCGGGCGTGTAGACATCAGGCCGACTGCATGCATGAGCATTTGTTTGATAGCTTTTTTTTTTTTAGTGTAGGTGATTGCACGGAAAACAAGTCACGTCGGGTGAATTGAACAGGTCAAAGGCTTAGTGCATAGCTCACTTGATTCACACTCTGACTTGGTCTGATTCAGGTCTTCGCTGTCGCGAACAAACTGACATATGGAGAACAGGCGGCAGCCCCTCTGACAGGCATACAGTTCCTCCTCCTGGTAAACAAACAGGAGGACAAGTTGAAAGCCTCGTTAAACAACGGCATCCGTGGAAGACGAGGCACCCGCAAGTCTGACGTTAGCTAAAAGCCCCACTTGGTAAACAACATCGAGTTTAAAAGAGGGCGTTTTAACAGCGTGGAGTACACAGGCCCACTTTCGCCTCGCTTACTTACAAAACGTTGTTTCGCTAACGCTAGCAGAACTTACTTTCCTCAGCGAGATGACTACTCACCCGTGGATACGTGTGCAAGCTGTATGTCATTTCACAGGATTTATGGCAAGATGCTGTGTTTCCCAAAACGCTGTCGAACACATCGGGAGATGCTGATGTGCGCGACAGCAGGACGAAGAGTCCCAAAGTACAGACAAAGGAGGAAAGAGTCCCCATTTTGCGAAAACCTAAACAAACAACACGCTCTTCTTCCGCCTCCTTTATCGGGTTGTTATCTCGCGAGACTGTTCATTACATATTTTGCCATGTTTTAGTGCCCCTCGTAAATTCCTCAATTCCACTCACAGGATCCGAAATCACGTTAAAAGAAATAAACAATAAACAGAGTGATAACGCCTAATTTTTATTTTTGGAAATAAACCTTTCTTGTTATCATGACTTTGAGCTCGCCCAACCCCTTTGGATATAAGTAATGTTCACTTTTTTGATCATTTTAGTATCCTTCAATTTTCTGCGTAATACCTTGTTTGTCAATTTGTAGTTTGTTTTGTTTTATTTTGTATCATATGCTTGTTGAATTCTGTTGTGATTTAGATTGTTTTGAGTTTTTTTTTCCCTGGTTTTGATCAATTCTGTTGTGTTTTGTTGTTGTTGTTGCTGTTTTATTTTTATTTATTTATTTTCCTGGTTTTGTGTATATTTGGACCGGTATCCGCAAATCAAAGCTGCACGGAGGTGCCCTTGGCAGCAGCAGAAGGCAGAATATGATTTTGATGAATATTTTTGCGTATGCATAGCAAAAGGTAACCAACACAGACAATAATAACAGCTTTACTTTAATCCAAAACAAACATTTTATCATAAATAATTTGTACCCCTGGGTGCTGACACAGTTTCCTGCACTCCAGTGGTTTTGCTCTCCAGACATGTCTCCTAAATAGAAATGCAAAGTAGGATTTCACTCAGTAAGAACTGTTACTGAGGCGCTAGTGAAAACACGAGTTGTTCATCTGAATTCAGTGACAACTGGTGAGCCTGCAAACAGGCCAAAGCATGTCTCTGGCACATGGGTATTCGGGATTGGTGACAATGACACTGGTTTAAAAATGCACTATGAAATGGAGACAGACTTTTGAGGGGAAAAAAAGAGATAAAATAACATAAACGGAAAAGAATGATTTTCACTTTGAGAATAAAAACAAATAAATCACATCATGCCAGGGGAGTGTTTTATTGCTTTTCAAAATTGTTTTATAGTTTATTCTTATTTATTTATTTTTGTTTTGTTTTCTATTTATTCAGGTGATTACTTAGTTTTTGAATTTTGTGCCATGTGCACTTCCAGAGATTCCAAACAATGTCCGCTGTCGGGTCCACGGTTCTGTCTGTTATCCCGACAGCACCTAAAGGCACCATTAGTCTCTACTATTTACCGTAGCCATCCAGCTGTTGCTAGCTTTACCAAACAGAGGATTTGTCGCAGTTGCGTTAGAAAGGACAATATTAATTGATGGCGTGTGGACGAATGACTTTATCCAAGATAGCAATGCGTTTGATTTATTGAATTTCAAAGGCTAGAGTTAGCTAGGTAACGTTTACCAGGTAACTGCTAACAGCAGCTAGCACTGGTTGTCTCTGGACTCGCCCTCTAACCCAAACTTTACTGTTTTAGCACCAAGAAATCCACTTGGTAGCCTCCTGCTCTGCGTTTGAAAATGGACAAGTTTGTGGTGCGGCTTGCAAAGGGGGAGACACCTACAAAATCGAAGAGCAAAGAAAGGGTCTACAAACAGACGACCATTGAATCTTTACGGGTGAGCTATGAGCGCTACACGCGAATGACCAGGCTGAATCGATGGAGCTGTGCGTCTGATTCATTTTTTACCAAAGTGACTCGTTACTTGCCCCTTGTGTTTCTTACCAGAGGGTGGTTGTGATTGAGGACATCGTGCGCTACAAGTCCATGCTGGAGCTGCCGGAGCAGGGCAAGGACAACCTGCTGACTGCGCTGACCGAGCTGAGCAAGAAGATCCCATCCAGGGAGGTGCTCAAGTCCACAAAGATAGGTAGGCTGGAGGCCCTAACAATAAGATCCAACTTTCTCTAAATGGCATTTCATGTCGTTTTATAGCTTGCCTTGGTGCTATGCTGACATCGACTGCATGTATAGACGTCTGACACAAGGCATTCTTGATATGAAAAGCACCCAGTAGTATTTGCTATTCAGTTACCTGTTTATCCTGCAGACAATCCCAGTCAATTTAAATCCACACAATGGAGACATCAGAGCTTGAACATACTGTTCGGTTACAAGTCCTGAATCGGCTTTCACTGCATTCTGACAGCAGCATTATTGCTCACAAAAAGCAAAAAGCCATCAAAAGTGTGTTTACCTACTACATGCCAGGTCCATAATAAGATTCAAAATATTCAAATTAGTTTAACACGCAGTGACAAACCACTCTCTCCTAAGGTCACACTGTCAACAAAATGCGAAAGCATCTTGACCCCGAGGTGAGTTCAATGGCAGCAAAGGTTTACACTGACTGGAGGACATTCATCGAGGAGAATTCCAATAAGCCGTCTATTGAAGTACGCTCCGACAAACAATCCGAAGGACTGAGGCGCAACGCTAGAAGACTAATGTCTGAAGCCCTGGATGTCAAGGTGAGGAAGAGGGTCTCAGGGAAGATCAGTGCAATGGTTTTGAAATTTTGGGAATATAAGTTAATGGATAAACCTACAATATGTGGTTATTTTTATGGATGTATAAAACCTAGCTTGAGTTATATTTTGTTTTTGGTTTTTCGTATGGCAGCAGATAACATCACGTCAAACACACATGAATTGCAACTTCTTGCAGTTTAACGTTTCCTTCCTTATGAGAACAACACTGTATGTTTGAAGACTTTTATCAAATCAGTTAGATCAATTGAAAATTCAGCATACATGATTCATGCATCAAGCAGCACTTCTTTATGGCTATGTAACCCTTTGTAATTTGTATTTGTATGCATTCCACAAGTAAAAATACTTAGCAAAAACTGGCTTTTCTCCTAAAGTTACTCAAAGTACAGTTTGTTGACACCTGACAGCTTATTTTTAAATCGTATATCCAGTTGATTGAAAACCTACATACCTCGCAGCTATATGGTACACTTGCTGATTTTATTCATAAATATGAAGATGAATTTTAAGTAATGTGCGCGTTTTTCTTCTTATTCTCTTATCTGAGCTGCAGGAGGATTCAGGGATTCTAGACATCATTGAGAGAGAGGTGTTTCACCAGAGCTCCCGGTTAGTCAGCAGTTCATACAGACGGACTGTTAGAGCGCTGGTTTTTGCCTTCAAACACAACCCCGAGATCAGAGCTCAAGTGAAGGACAACACAATACCGGTCAATCAGCTGGTTTGTAAATACAAGAAATAAGTGAAGATGAATAAGGCTTAGCCTCTGCATATTGAAGACTTCTGGTATACATGAAATTTGCCAAGGGTTTTGATGCATACACATTTTTCTTTTAATTTTCTTGATTTTCTGTAAAGGAGATAGAAAAAACTTTTACATTTTTGGTAACATCCGTAGCCGTAAACTGTTGTTTAACTGCACGTGGTTCAAGGTCAAGAATGTAAAATGTATTGTTGGTGGTAATGATAATGCTGCTGTTCTTTTGTGCTGGAATCATGTACAGATTTTTTTGTTGATAGATGCTTTGTTTTTATACTGTTGGTGAACATTTTTATACAAAATATGATTCAGCATTGGAGTCCTTTCTTTGTTGTATTAAAATATACACACGGTATATATTACTATAGCAACACCAGCCAAATAATAGCTATCACCATGAGGATAACAGCCAGAACACAGATGCTAATGAAGACAATATCGCTCAAATCATGTGGCTCAGCTTCCTGCTTCCCTGCATTGCCGCCACTGTCATTGTCATCTTGCTGTGCCTGTTCCTCGAGACGACGCTCCTCTGCTGAAATGATGGACACTGATGCTATCTTCCGCAGGGCATCGCACTGCACCTTATATTCTTGCACATTCTGCTGCTTCCCATCAGAGAAATCAATGTAGAGTTTGTTTACCAGCATGGTGATGTTCCGATGTTTCTGTAAGGGAAGAGGAGTGAACAGTATTGATAGAACCAAGGCACAAATGTCTGACACAAATCAATGTCTTTAACAGCTACTGTATAGTAAATCATTGCTTATTATGGTGTAACAGTAAGTGACATGAGATTGTGGCTAGTCACCTGGCTAGCAGTACCACAGTTGACAAACTGAGCAAGGATCTTATACGAGGTGGCCGTTAACTGGGCAGCACAGGTTGGGTTTCCCAGGTAGATGCTCTCACGGTCCAGCTGAGGTAAGGACTGCTGGGGTATCAGAATGGTGAATTCTGATCTTGTGCAGCTAACGTTTACAGGTACAACTTGGATTAGGAGAAAAAAAGACAGTTCACTTTTCTTTAAGAGCAACATGGAAGAATGACATGGGAAAGATGTGTTTGTAGAGATGAGCATTTAGCATTCTAGTCAACCAAGATTATACTTAGCTGAGATTTAGACTGCAAACACTGTAAGCAGAAGTGAATGCATGACTCAAATCTACAGCACCCACAGAAAAGTAGACTTAGCCATCCTGTAGATTATAAATGTGATTTTGGAAATGAATCAGATGCCTACATACGGAACATTTACCTCCAAGATAAGATGCAGTGAACCCTCTATGAGCCTCATTTCTGTCTGTGCTAAGTACCACCAGCAACATGTTACCCTTTGAGATGAGAGAGGGAGGTTGCTCTCTGCCACACCAGCGTCCCAGCAGGGTGTCTGTCTGACGGCCCCCGTCATAAACTGCAACTGAGTCATAGTCACACTCGTCTGACATACTGTTGCGGTCCTCCAAGTCCATCACAGGGAAGACGAGTTTGATGCGGTATCCAGCTGCAAGAGTGATGCTCCAGTGGCAGTTGATGTTGTTTGGGTAGATGCTGGGGAAATGTGGGCTGCTAAAGTTGCCACTTACAGCTGACAGGACTCGCTGGCATTCCCCTGTTAAAAGTACAGTTGATCATATAAGTTAGTCAACTTTATTTATGATATTAGTCTGCTACGGTGTGTGTTCAGTTCAGTGCCGTTCTTGCCAATAGATGAGAAGATCAATACCACGTACAGTAAATGTGAGCCTACAGACACCATCCAGTTAGTTTAGCTTAGCACAATGACTGGAAATGGAAGAAACAGCTCACCCAGTCACTGAGCCTGGCCAATATATAGTGAAATGGCATACAGTTTTATTTTTTTAATACTTCAATACTTTTTTAACACTACGGATTAAACAAAGAAGACATAATTTACAACTGGATTCAAGTCTGGGTTTTGGTTAGACCACTCAAGGGCTTGTACAGTACATTCTTGCCTGCGGTAGGGATGGTCTGAGACAGGTGATGAGCTGTTCTGGTTTCTGTCAAAGATAGTACTCTGCATTCTAGCAGAGGTGGTCAATTTTCATTTCATTTCATCAGATGACAGTCTTTCATATGCCGAATTTCAAACTTTCAGTACGATGTAATGTGTTTTTTTTCTTCTTGCCACTAACACCAGCCTAATCAGATCTCATTGTTCCCTCTCGCTAGATTCAAATGAGTTTTTTCTCAGCAATTTTATACTGTTCTGCAGATCTTTAGCTCTTTATTCTGGATGCATCCTTGGATTTCACGGTAGATTTGCTGCTCTGAATGGGTGAATGAATAGGATTTTTGTGAATAAAGGTTGCTTTACATAAACAAGAAAGTCTGTCTGAGTTAGTCACATTGTTCGTGACTGACCAATAAAGTCCTTTTTTAATTTTAAATTCCCGCAGTTACACCAAAAACATGGACAATAGAGGAGGTCAAATACTGAAAGCAGTCAGTATATTAGTTTGAAGAGTTTATTTTTGGAATACAACTAATAAAACCCTCTTACCTGAGTAATAGTATGCCCTGAACCCCCGTCCTCCAATGTTGAAGTCAGACTTGAAGACTACCAAAAGCTGGTTGGACGTGGTGACTATGTGGGGAGGTTTGTCTGCCCCACAGTATTTGCCCAGGTGGCGGTGGGTCACTGTCGGGCCATCAAACAGGGCGACAAAGTCAAAATTACACCCCTCATTGTTTTCCAGCTGGAAGTCCAGGAAGACCAAGGTGACCACACTGGTGTTGGACACATGGATGGCCCAAGAGCAGTCAGCATTGTTGCTGTACCCCTGAGGGTAGCCTGGACTGGAGATTACACCTGATAGGCCGGTGAGGACTCCACCACACATATCTAGAGAGGATAGAAGGCAAAATCAGATGCACCCTACATTCTTCTGTTTCAAAAGGAGTAACACTACACAAGATGGTAATGGGTACAAGAACTTCTAGAGAGATTTGTAGAAAGGACAGTGCTGGTAAACTGAAAGAATTTGGATTACGAGGCAAAATTGAACAACAGTGAGATTTTTAGCCATGCAAATGGCATGGCATTAGGGTTGTCAATGTTGGTCTGTCCACCACTTTGGTCCAGACTGAAAAATCTGGACTAGTAAACTATTAGATGAATTACCATGAAATTTGGTCCCCAGATAACTAATAACTTAAGTGATCTCCTGACTTTTCCTATGGTGCCACCATGAGATTGTCATTTGTGGTTCCTGTGAATATCTTCATAAGGTCCCTAGAGGATAAATTCTATTGATTTTGGTGATCCCCTGTAATATTTTTGATCTCCTGACCTTTCATGTAGTGCCATCATCAGGTAAAAATTTGATTGTGTCCAATCCTTTATTTTATGACCAAAATGCCAGCAAAACTAATGCAATTCCCATCAGCCTCAACTGTACCTTGTGTTTAGTGCTAATTTGCAAATGCTAGCATGCTAACAATCTAAACTTCGATGAAAAAGCATTATACCAGCTAAACATTAGCATGCTAGAATTATCATTTGAGCATGATGATATTGTGAGCTGTGCCTAAGTCACCAAGTTATAGCGAAAAGCCATGAGTTATAGTATAGCTGCTGGGCCAGAAAAATCATCTCAAGTTTTTGGCAGTTATCCAACTGATCCCTGTCATATTGCATCAAATATAACAACTCACCTTTTCTGTAGCCGACGCTGAAGCCCCTGTAGGCCACATGACGGTCTGAATGGAAGATGATGGACATTATATTCCAAGAAGAGGTGAACTGAGGTGGAGAGATGTCGCCACAAAATGTCCCAAGGAGGTTGCCTTCATCCTCAGATATGCCGTTGTAGATCTTGATGTAGTCGTAAGCACAGCTGGCATGGTACTCCAGCTCAAAGTAGTGAAAGGTGAGGAGGACGGAGGAGCCCTCTGCCACCACAATTAACCAGGAACAATCAGTGTTGTATGGATACGGGCCTGGGAAGTTTGGACTTGAGATATTGCCAGATGGAGCAGAGAGGATTCCTCCACATTTGACACCTTATAATTTCAAAAAAGTTTTAATTCAGCTCAAAAAGTGGAAATACTGAATATAGGTTATTGCACTTTCCCATCTTACTTGACTAGTTTCTAGCAACCTGATAGAACCACTGAAAGTGTAATACAAGCTGACATTGAACAATTGAGGCCCAGCCTTCTCTCTATATTGAACACAGTACCTGCAAGGTAAAGCACTCCAATCAAGTTTATGTTTTGCTCCGTCAAGGTAACAAATAGCAACTCACCTTTTCTGTAGCCGACGCTGAAGCCCCTGTAGGCCACATGACGGTCTGAATGGAAGATGATGGACATTATATTCCAAGAAGAGGTGAACTGAGGTGGAGAGATGTCGCCACAAAATGTCCCAAGGAGGTTGCCTTCATCCTCAGATATGCCGTTGTAGATCTTGATGTAGTCGTAAGCACAGCTGGCATGGTACTCCAGCTCAAAGTAGTGAAAGGTGAGGAGGACGGAGGACCCCTCTGCCACCACAATTAACCAGGAACAATCAGTGTTGTATGGATACAGGCCTGGGAAGTTTGGACTTGAGATATTGCCAGATGGAGCAGAGAGGATTCCTCCACATTTGACACCTTATAATTTCAAAAAAGTTTTAATTCAGCTCAAAAAGTGGAAATACTGAATATAGGTTATTGCACTTTCCCATCTTACTTGACTAGTTTCTAGCAACCTGATAGAACCACTGAAAGTGTAATACAAGCTGACATTGAACAATTGAGGCCCAGCCTTCTCTCTATATTGAACACAGTACCTGCAAGGTAAAGCACTCCAATCAAGTTTATGTTTTGCTCCGTCAAGGTAACAAATAGCAACTCACCTTTTCTAGAATCAGCCTTGTCAACAACCAGTAGTAAATTAATCAGTATAGCCACCCTGGGACTCATGTTGTTATTGTTGATTCGGCTTTTGTCACGCCTCAGCTACAATACCAGCAGAGACAGACAACGGCAGTGTCAGAGCACACAACCCTGAGACATCAGCCGTGGTGCCCGTAGAGGTAATAGGACTTTGAAAAATTTATTCACTGCCTGAATGAAGAACCTGACACCTACCTAGGCCACGCTTTACCCTCTTCGCTAATTTTTAATGACTGATATCCAATGAGCATGAGCGGCTTGTCAGGACACTGTTTGGAGAAATGCTATGCATTTTTGATGATCACACACACACACACACACACACACACACTCGCCCACTCACTTGCTCACCCTAAACACCAGCTGTGAGTTGAGTTTATAAAAGAGACAGGAAGAAAGAGAAGAGGATGATCACATCAGTCACTAATATAAATGGCTTCATTAGAGCAACATGAGGGAGAGAAGATCCCAGGACTACTAATGTTGTGGAGTGAGGGGCAGTTTGTATACTTTGCTTTTCTTGTGTAAAAGCAGCTTAAGCATGACACAGAGACATCAACATCTTACCTCTGAATTGGAATGTACATCAATGAAAAAATGCGCTGGTGTGTCAGATTTCTCTAGACTAAGAGTAAAATGATAACTATTCCATTTTATTGGATGGTAGCATCATATGCTTCATCGCTATTATAATGGCTGCTGCTACAGGAATTTAGCACAGTCAGTGAATCTTGGAAGTGAAGGATATTGTTGAGTGTAAAGGTTCATTCTTGGCCTTGAAAATTGTTGTGTAGCAAAAAGTCATCATCCTATCTCACATAAAGACCACAAGATCTAGTTAAAAGTTCCAGAAAAATCTAGTAAATGGACCTTTAGTGAAGATTTTTTTTGTCAACTAGTATATTATTGTTTGCAGATGTTGATGTTGTCCTCAAATTGTATTTAATAAAAAGTATGAACACCACAATTGAACAATTGTCCATTAAAAGTAGCCATCTTGCATTTAAATTTTACTTAAGTACTAAAGCTCTTGCATCTTATTGTACCCGAAGATCAAAAATAAAAGTACCCACGGTAAAGAATGGTACCTGTCTATGCCGTTCCTGTTACCACTGAGGCTCACAGCTGTATCTCGTGTTTGACTAGAAGAAAATATACATCCTACATGATCACAGGCTTAAAACCATAAGAATTTTAATGCTGTATGGGTTTACATTTTTCATGGTGCATCATACTGTGTAATTAATTAGCTACAGTTTGTTTAGCACACAAAACCCTTTGCTGTTAATTACCCAACTGCAGCTGTCCAATTACTGTAATTCATCAAAAAGTAGAGCCCTATGAAATGAAGTTGTGCTAAAGTATAAAGTATTATAAAAGTGTGCTCAGGACTCAGGAGTAGCAATACCTCAAAACTACTCTGTTCTTCAGTTATGTGCTTATTTGAATTCCACCTCTGTTCTATTCTTTTATGTAATTTTTATGATCTATTCCTTGTTTCTATTTTAAATGTTTCATTACAAACTAATTAAACCATAGACAGTAGAAGTGACTGCATTATGACTCCTAAGCAAGGTCATCTCTCCAAAGGATGCAAGCCCTTTTGTTAACACTCAGGTCTCGGCTTCTGAGAAGAATGATGCAATTATTCACAGACAGAGGTTTTGTTATGTTTGCCAAATGCCAATCATATCCCATGAATCATTCCTCCTGGTCTGGTTCTGGTCTTACAACTGAATAGTGCAGACACCTGTAGACAACAATAATCCCAACTGAATGGAGTGTATAACAGACAGGGAGATAAGGTACTCTTAGTAAAAGCCTATTCTGCAAATAAATGTTGCTATTCCAGCAGTGCTGTGAAGGCAGGGCTCTCAGAATGAATCTAACAGCTTCAGTTAGCAAAGCTAACACCTAAAGATACCTGCTAGGTGGTGCTGTTGCACTATGAAAACTGTGTGAGAATCACCACCGGCTTTGAAAAAGTCATGCAGTACTCCGAGCTGAAATAAATAAGAATGTGATTAAAATCAGTCAAGTGTTTTTCACACAGTGGCTCATGGAACTAAAATGAACCGCCTTGTCTTTGAATTTTAATTCTGTCCTCTCTGAAAGCTTGTTATTGTTCAAGGATGTGGGTACTGGGCAGTGCTGAAATGTGTTTCAGAAAGATACCGTTTGTTTAGAGCAATTAAATCACCTATTAGCACGTAAATACTCAAAAAATAAAAAACAAATATGGTTGAAACTATTGGAAAATTCCAGCAGAATAAAAGGGAACTTCAGCCAAACATATAGCTGCATTTTGACCTGGGATATCTCTTGGAGCTTAATTGAATGATTTTGGTCCAAAAATACATAAAATTAGGGTTTTGTTCGAATGGGTGTACAAGCAGTGTAGAAAGCCGTTATTAATATATACCAGAACTAGATGGGATGAAGCTGGTTGGCAGGTGAGAGGAGTGTCTGTGTGTGTCCTTGACAGTCATGGCATCTGGCATCTTCTGATCAAAATAGTCAGAGGGCAGATTATGTGATCTTTGATATATGTGTACATTTGGAAAAAAAAATAATAAAAGGAAATCTGCCTGTAAAACATCTTTTACCACATAAAGGCAGATTATGTTTTTATACATTGGGAAGCCAAATTCTGACAAAGTGAGACCAATTGTTGTTCGATTTGGAGATTCAAATACAAAGAACGTATTCTCTACAAAGCAAGAGATACAAAAAAAACAAAAAACAAAAAAACATCGACCTATGACAATTGGGATTTCTCTGACCTGCTGTGGAAGAAGTGAGCTCACATCCAAAAAATGATAAAGGCCAGAATGGCAAGAATGCCTCATTACCCCGAAGACCCTCCCCAGCAAGCATAATGATTGAAAATGGGTTACTAACATCAACCATGTTTTAAATTACTCAATTTTTTTGATTTGTTTTTTTGTTTGTTGTTTTCTGTCAATCGTTCATGGACAACTTCTATAATGCTATGCATACTCTTATGGAAGATACTGATTCTGATT
This sequence comes from Xiphias gladius, assembly GCF_016859285.1. Lineage (NCBI taxonomy): Eukaryota > Metazoa > Chordata > Actinopteri > Istiophoriformes > Xiphiidae > Xiphias > Xiphias gladius. The sequence goes on along the minus strand of NC_053413.1, from coordinate 20,875,593 downwards.
CTTTCACCTCAAGGTTACAGGATATCGATCATTAATATCCAGTAATTGTTAATTGTATCCGTCAGCTAAAACAACATTTATATATTATAGTGAAGAGCAGTTCAAACAAGTTCCATCAATCCATTTGTCCATAATTGGGAATTTTTCTTTTTTTTGTGTCAATGTCCACAGTCTTACCAGAAATCATGCTATCTTAAAGCTATGCTTGAAAAGGCTTGAGAACCTTTTTAATTTAATAGGAATTACTGAAACTTGGCTGTTTATGGATATGGCAGTCTCCTAAAATGTGTCAGATTTCAAGCATATTTACAAATGTAGAAAAGATCAAATAGGTGGAGAGGTATCAATATATCTCAAACCTGAGACAAAGTATTCAGTAAGAAATGATCTAGACGCCCATTTTGTACTTACTGCTGAGGCTGTGTTCATCGAAATGAGTTCTCTCATCTTCATATTGTTTCCTCAGAACTTAAATGCTGTCCGTTGAAAGAAGTCCCCACCGGAGGACTGAAAAAACAGTTACATTGGTTGATAGTTTTTTTTTCTAATGCTCTAAATGAAACTTTGAAATCTGGAGTCTTGCCCATGGATGCTGCTGATCGATTTTTTTAGTAGCCATTTTGAACCAACGTTTTACAGTGTAACTCCCAAATATAAAAGAATTTATAACGAAAAATCACAGAAACAAACAAACAAAAAATCTAAGACAGTTTTAAGACAGTTTATACTCATAAGTGAGCCTCAAGAAATAGCCCATAAATTAAATAATTTATTTTCTGAAATAGCAGACATCGCTTCTAAGATTACACCTAGTAAAAACAATCCTTTAAAGTTTTTAAATTCTACTATGCTAGAAAAACTTTTCAATTTTCTCTGTTTACGGAAGCTGAGGTCCTGAAGGTCCTGTAGAATATAAAAGATTCATCTCCTGGTTTTGACAGTGTTCCTGGTAATCTATTTAAATCAGTTCAGGATTTAATACTAAAGCCTTTGACTCAAATTCTCAATCTTCCCTTACTAAAAGGTGTGATCCCTGCTGAACTGAAAATAACAAAAAAATATTCTGATATAAAAAGATGATTACCCACCTATTTTCAGTCATTACAGAACGATTTCATTTCTACCTGTAATGGCAAAAGTGTTGGAAAAACTTGTTTACCAAAGATTGTTGAATCATCTGGATAGGCATAATATTTTATAAATACATCCATATGGATTCGGAAAGAACCACTCTACTTCTATGGCTACCTCCTATCTTGTTAATGAAATGTATAAAGCTCAAGATAAATACGAAAGCACCGTTGGAATCTTCTTAGACTTATCTAAAGCTTTTGATATTGTAAGTCATCCCATTCTTCTTCATAAACCTTCCCATCTTGGGAGTAAAAAAATCTGCTCTGCTCTGGTTTTCAAGTTACCTTAAAGACAGAACACAGTTTGTCTCTACAATGTTAATTCTTCTTTTTTTTCTGTTGCTTGTGGTGTACCTCAAGGATCGGTCCATGGACCACTATTATTTTTAATTTATATTAATGATTTATATAATGTTTCTAACAAACTGTCTAATGTCTTATTTGCTGATGACACAACTGATTTTTATTCATAGAAAAGTGCTTACGAAATAGCTAAAGTATTAAATGAAGTACTCACTAAGAGTGATTGGTTTAACTCTAACAAATTATATCTCAGTATTAAGAAACCAGAACAATGACCAGTCCTTAAATATAAAAATTAGTAATACTATTATTGTTGTAGTGCAGACCACCTGATTTCTGGGTGTACAACTTGATTTGGAAAAAGCCCGACCTATGATTAACACTGAGGTTGCTAGTGTTTTATACCATTCTTTTGTTTATCCAAATATGTATTACTGTACCTCCGTCTGGGGAGTACTCATCCCACTAAACTGGTCCCTATTTTTCATCTTCAGGTACGAGCATTAAGAACTCTCAACTGTGTACTTCAAACTGCTTCATCCCAACAATTGTTTTTTCTAGTCAGGCATCGTCAGTGTTTAACAGGTCAACCAACTTCAGATTGCTTGGAGCTTGGACCCTTCCCTCATATTTTCATGACCAGTATTCCAACAATCATCAATTCCGCAATTATTCCACTAATTAAAGGTTTTTGTTTTTATCTCTGCAATATTATCCTTATGAATTATCTTTATAAAATGTCCACTAATAATTAGTTTCTTTAATTTTATTTCATTATTTTATGAAATTTGTTCTATGGGTGTCTGCTAGTGTGTGCAATCTCATCTTTTGTCTTTTTTATTTCTCCTTTTTCTTTTCTTTTTTCCTGCCCCCCCCTTTTTCTGCTTTTCCAACGGATTAAGTTATGCATTGGACAGTGCCCTGATCAAGCCCCTCTGAGGGTTTTTTTACACCTCTCCAACACATTTTCTGTAACTTATGTATATATCAATTTGTATCTTTTGCATATGTGTAAATAAATAAAAATCAAATGTTGGATTCAATAGAGCCTGATGGTAACTGCTCACTGATGAATGTCCTCTAAAGCACCTGACAGTCAAGAGGAAATGAGATGAATATATAAACACATATGTCACAGGACAATAAATGCCTGCAGCTTGGCAGAACTTCCCCATGCAATTTCCAACTGTATCCAGTGCTATATGATGTTCAGTTAGCATGATTTGTCTTTTAATATTTTTTGATGAGTGGTGTATTTCTGCAGAAAGAGCACAAGGATAACCCTGAATGAATTTATGCTGCATGTTGTTTAGATACACACTGCAACCTAGTGTTTCATCCATAATTTTTGCATGGCAGCTGGTGGAATTTTTAACTCCCGTTTCAGCTCTTTTGAGTACAGGTTGCACTAAAAAGCTCATTTTCTAACAACAGAACTTTACTTAATGACATTCAGACTATTTAGTGTCAGTCAAACTGCTATAGCAGTGGTGGCAATGTTTATGCAGTGGTGGACCAGCCAAACTGAATGAATACAGAGGACACATTGCTACAACCTTATATTGCCAGCTGGTGCTCATGTACAGCCAGAAGTTTTTTTTTCTCTCCTTTGCACTGATAAAATTTTCTCTATGCCGGTATGTTACTTTTCCACCTTCTCTCTACCAAGGACAATATTGATATGTCATTGAACTGCCAATTCAGGGAGCTCAGAGACTGGATTATGGACCATAATGAGCTAAGCCTCTCTCTATAGTCATGAGGGCAATGAAATTCGTTATTCAGGTTAGGGAACAGAAAAGAGAAAAGATCAACTTTTCTTAGCAACTGCTACTTCTGCGACCTTCACTCATACATTAGATGAGATGATGTGTGTATGTCACTGGTTGTGTTTGAGACTTATACAAATTTAATAGCAACAGAGTGAAAATGAACCAAAAGCATCAGAAAAAAAATCACTATATGTAAAATGCAAGGCATTTGATACTGTAAGCTCAGTGCTCAGAGGCTTAAAACAGTGATCTTAAATCATTTTCTAACATTTTATTTTTTAACAGCACTGTATAAAATAATCTTTCCTATAAAACATACTATATGTTACACTAATTGGTCATCATAGTTGCAGCAAATATAAATTCTGCGAAAGACTGGTGTTTGGAAATATTAATTCAAATCATTACAACTATTACAAATATGAAAAAAACCTTGACCTGTAAGAAATTAATTTGAATGAACCTAATACAGACAAAATAATGTACAAGATAAAATATAAAAGAAGCACACCTACTGTACATAATGTTTTACAACTGATGAACTCGATGGTGTGGAGCCCCAAAAACTGATAAAAGGCTGATGAAAAGATTATCAGATGGTTCAGAAATCTGACTGACTAAGTGATAAAGTTGACTAAATAATCAAAATAAAATCAAAATGGAAAGTAAAAACAAACATACGGTACAGTTTCATACTTTTCCCCTACACCAATCCTGGATATTAAATTTAAATACTATTTATTAGTAACAGCAAATACTATTAGAGAGAAACGTAAGGGAACGTGAATGACCTTTTCTTTTAAATCAACATAAGGAGGAAACATTCTTAATTCACAATGATATATCCACTCTTGCCATACAGTATCACATAATATGAAAGCAGTGTTTTTATTACAGAAGAAAAAAAAACTGCCTGTGAACATAATTCATGCAGTCAATATGTGTTTTTTTTATAGAAAGGTATAAAATGAACTGGAGAAGTACATAAGTTGTGTAAAGATGTGATTTCTAGGGGAAGGCGTCGAATCAGCTGTAGCTGGAGCACACAGGTGTGACTGATACCGTTAATGGCGGCCCCGTCCCATTTACCAGCGAGCCTCGTTGGTGGACCACCGTACACAGTGGCGGGGCCTTCAAAAACGCGTAAAGCGAAATGGAGCGCAGCCCTCGCCCGTGTTGTCCAGCCAGGCCACACCTGTGGCTTCCCCGCCGTGGCGCGGTAAAATGTGGCCCGAAAAAAGGCCTCTCGGTTGATTAAAATGTCCTAAAACCTCCCACAGTGTGGTCCTCGTTTTATCTTTTTACTAGCGCACTCAACTTTTCAACGCCTAGGTTTTGCCTTTGCCACTTTCGGGGCTCCGTAAAATGGCGGTCAACGCGAAGGGCGAAACGGAGCGGGGCCCCCCTCCCCCCCCCCAGCCTCAGTTATGCTTCACCCTCTACAGCACGAGGAGGTCTTCCTCCGCAGCCTTCAAGTCTCTGCCCGCGATACGTTTTCGTCGGCTCCTCTCCCACCTCTGCCCCCCCCGCGTTGCACGCCGTGGGCAGGCCGGCCCGCTGACAGTGTCCCGCCGCGTCCCTTCCAGGGAGACCGTGGGGGAGTAGTCACACCGGCCTGCCTCATTGGCGACGTTCAAGCAAACTTTTCCTGCCCCTGGTGCGGGACTGCCATTGTCGAGTCTCCCCGGGCAGATGCCAGTCCAAGGTAAGTGTGTGGTGCTTGTCCTAGTATCAGGAGTCAAATGTCTCTCAAACTCTCACTCTTTTCCTACCATCTTAGTTGAATTGTGAACTAGCCACTTGCTTGTGGGGGCTTTATTTTTATTTATTTATTTATTTTTTTTAAATAAGGTTTCTTTTGGTTTGGCAGGTGTATCATTAGGTGTCCTGCTGTTGTTGTTGTTGTTGTTGTGTGAGAGGGTGGAGAGTAACTTGGCTTTGTTTTGCCTCACAATTACCTCTGCCAAGGAGGTTATGTTTTTCATCAGTGCCTGCCTGTTTGTTGGTTTAGTTGTCAGCAGGATTATGCAAAAACGACTGAACCGATTTGCTCCGAACTTGGTGGAGGGATGGGCCATGGAAAAACCCATTAAATTTTGAGGCAGATCTGGATCATTTTCTATTAATTTACCCCCCCCCGCCCCTGAAATCTAGTGTATGTTGTTTGACACAGGCCTGTTCTAGGTTTCCCATTGCCTCACTCTACACCTGGGTCTCTAATGGAGGATGGGATTGTGTTGCTGTGGGGATGTAAACACGATTGCTGTCTTGCAATCCCGATGGTCATCTGCTCATCAATGCTACGTTTGATTTCACAGAAGTAATAGTCTCTCCTCATCCACCAGTTTTATGTGATTTCAATCTAATAGTTCTGCCGCATAGCTGATGTGTTGGGCGCTCAGACCGAAAAAAGGGCATGTTTTTTGCAGGTAGCTCTGAGCTGATGAAATATGATCCGTGACGGTTGGCCTGAGAAATAGATTTGTGAGTTTGAAGCCCTATCAAATGCCAAAACGCTGGTCAGCAGCCTGTACAGTTGTACTATGAGTGAATCATTTCATCCCCTCTGTCTCGCAGATTGCGAAGTAAACATTAGAATTAACCATTTCACGGTTGAAAGTATCGGACAGCAATGTGTCTTGCGTGTATGTGATTGGCTGACGCACTGAGTTGGCAGATGAGCCAGGTTCAACTTTTTTTTTTCTTTTCTTTTTTTTTCTGCTTGAGCCCTCCGCATTGGCATTCCGCTATGTCATTGCACTGGTCTTATTGATAGAAAAAATGATGCTGAGTTTTACGTGCCGTGCTGACACACAGCGTGGTGCTGCATATGAGATGGATTGATGGGTTTGGAAAGGTTGCTTTTGTTCCTTTTGGCTTTTTTCCCCATTCCCCCACTTCAAGCCAGGTCTATTTTAGAGGGCTATATTGTATATTGGCTTTAACTATAGCTATTTTCTCACACACGGCCATTTCACATAGTTCTTTCCCTGTAATATTTGCTTAATGGGAAGTTCGAATGGCTTTTGTCACACATAGGGTAGGTAGACAACAGCATTTTCTCCACACACTCTCTGAGTTAAGAATTAGAGAAATAGTGTAATTCTTTTTAAAGCAATAGGTTTATGCAATGGATACAAGACAATCCACGCATAACCATTTACTTATAATAGCTGGCTTTTGGCTCAGTATCAATGCCTTTTTTTAATTCCTATTTTTTTTAATGGGAAGTTTATTATCATCACACATCCAGTCTCCGGAGTGGTGAACTTTGTGTATGCTCGTTGGGAGTGACGAGTTCAACTGTGTACCTGGGCTCACTGATATCTATGAAACTATCAGTTGTTCTAATGAGCACAATCTATTTTTGTTTTTAAAAAAAATAAAATAAAAAAAATGGCAGCCTTTCTACAAAGACCCAAAACCAAGCTTGAAACCTGTTATCCCTCTCAAATTGATTGACAGGCCTTTTTAATACCCAACTAGACATGTTTCTAATGCTTGCTGATGCATTTTTTTATTTTATTTTTTTACATCAGTAAATTCATTATTAAACAGTTCAGCTTTGCTAATTGTGCAAATGATTTGGCACAGTTTGAGATGTAATTTACTAGTGACAATTGAAGCGTTTCTGTATAATGTATATCATAGCTTTTCATAGCGCAAAGGCATAAAAGTATAGTATCAGAAAGAGCTCTATAAATAAATTCCCACCGAGCCGTCTAGACGACTGTCGTTTCGGCAAAAAGCGACAGCATTTTAATTAATCATTCACATAGGGATGCTGCAGTGTAAATACTGCAGATAACAGGAACTCAAAGAGGGGAGAAAGGAGCACCCTGCTACACGTACGGAGTACAATTATGGCGCTTAGCAAGAGCACTTGATTAAGCTGTTTAGTACCCTTTACTCACTGGTACTAACCATCTGAGTCAAAATGCAGCAGCTTTATCAAAAGATTGCTCTTGCTATGATCCTGCATAGATATTCACACAAGTAATTAAAAGAATGGAATGATGAAGTGGATGGGGACAGGAATCGGCGACACAAACAACTCAGCAATGTGAGGACAGTGACTCAAATATCACTTGTCACTTGTAGGGTTTTTTTAAATTTTTTGTTTATGTACAAGTGACAAAGTCCTCTTGCGACTGTTGGAATTAAGAGTCTTGTCTTTTGGGAACAAAGGAGGCAATCTTGTAGAGTCATTGTAGAGCCACAAAGTCCATTGTCGGAGAAGGACTTTGGTTGGATTCCTTCGGACAGTCAGCGTTGGTTTCTTTTAGCCATGACCACGATTGTTCCCTAACCTTCACCAAAAAAGTGGTGTTTCCCTAACCCTTACCAATTCGTTTTGTGCTTGTTTTTTTGCATCCACTCTCTGTACTGGTTATATAAGGCACTAATGAATGAATTTGTCCTGCCAAAAGGGGCGTCAAAGCAGAAAACGCTTCATCTGTTGTTTTTTGGATAGAAATTCAAACATTTTGTTTTTAATTTGCAACTGACTTTAATAACTTGTCGAACATATCCTAAATACAATCCTAAACATGAGTGCCTTGCACAAGGCGTTCTTTTTTTTTTTTTTTGCGTAACTACATATTAAAAGCCAGTATCCTGCAGAGGTAGCGGGTAGAATAAAATAGTTGGACTACTGAGAACCTGTGACTCAAGCTTTAAGATAAAATACCTCATTGTAATGTGAACAGATTTCATAAGTTCCGCCACATTGGACCTCGACTTAAAAGCACAACAACACACAGAACACGTGTGTACATCAGAGTATTGTGTTCTTATGAATACCGTAAGGAACTGTCTCTGGCCACAGTTTTCCTCCCTACTGCTGCCCCTTTCGGCCTCGGTAGACCTTTTGGGTCTTGAATCTCCTCGTTGCTTCCTGACAGATGGCCTACTGTACCAGTCATTTCCCAGTCTGTGGGGGGCACCAGCTGTATGTACAGACTGGGCACATGCAGACTACCCATAGTGTACCGCTCATTCAACATTCACGCTATATTTAGTTACAGATAATGTGAAGTCTTGCATTGCACCACACTATGAAAACCAATTTCAGCAGGCATTGTACCTGACAAAGGCTATGTTGGTGGTGTTCCATATGAACGGTTTACATAATGTTGCGGTAATATGACAAAACAAGGTGGTTAAAAACACAGTCCAACCTAATTATTTTGTGACATTTCGCTCTTTTAATATTAGATGTGGCTTTGTTCAGCAAGCAAAGTGTAACCCATGAGATGCTTGCCCTCAATTATGAACAATACCCTCACCAAGCAGTGGACACACAAATGGACAAAACAAGACAGAAGAGCAACAAACTTAGAGTAAAAAAAAAAAAAAAAGTAAAGTAAAATGTAATAAAATGGTCAAACTAAACTAAAAACAAAAAAAATCAGCAGATATAGATCAAATAGAACACCCCCGTTAAGTCATTGTTTTCCATTATTTTCCCCATCTCTGCTCCATTTACAAATATTGTTTTCAAAAAGTCCTCTGTTGGCTGTATAAATGGTCCTTGTGTATAGTTTTATGACGTTTTGTGAATTATTTCCACCTGTCAGTCTAATAATCGTAATCCACATTGCATGAATAAACAGTCGGAGGTAATCGACCCCTTATTGAGAGCCAATGAAAATTCTTCCCAGGAGTCATTTGGAAGTGATGCCCACCAGTATATTGATAGTTAGGGGAACACCAGCAGGAATAGAGACAGAGGGTTAACAGCTCTTGGCCACTTAGACCCCTGGGATGCGTAATCAGCAATTACTGTGATTAATAGGGGTCTAATTAGTCTCCCTACCAAACATTGCCAGTAATGTTTTCATCGTCATAAACCAGTAAAGAGATATTATTTGCCCTTTCTTACGTTTTATTACTCCTATGTCATCCAAATCTGTGAATCTCAGTGCTGTCAATGCCTCTCATAAGACATTATCATTACTTGCATGCAGACCGATGGGAGTGTGCTTGTGGTGTTCTTTGTGCGAAGGGGGTTGTTTGTGTTGTGTTCCCTCATCTATCAGTAGGCTGCCCTTCTCTGATGGGCACTGAAGCTCCATTAGTACCCACAGCCCTGATTGATGTTGCACAATACTGTGTTGGAAGGCCAGGATTGTTGTTCAGAACCAGCAACAATCTTATTACAACACCTTTTCAACAAAGAAGAGAAATTGCTATGTTGATGTCGTGAGGCTCAGATTTGCATTGACAGTGAGCTCAGCAAATGTCTAAATTTATTTTCTTTTCAGGGCCTCGTTTGCGAATGTACCCAGTGTCTGAGAGAATAATATTTTGAAAACAGGGCAGATTAGATAATGAGGTGTTACTTGAATGAATTTAAAAAATAGCTTCTTTCATGCAGAACAGTTCTGGACCCTGACTGACTGTGCTGACAAGCTCCCCTGATTCAGATGATTCGGAGCGGCTAAGTGGTTACACTTGATCCGGTGTGTTGGTTCAAATGCTGCAAACCTGCTCAATTGGAAGTATTTAAGCAGTTGTTCTGGGAGCTATGACAGTCAAGGGGCCACTCCCCTTATGATTTAACTCGTGAGCTATCCGCGACAACATAAAAGTAGATTAATTTTTCTTTTTTCAAATGAAATGAGAACCAGTTATCTGAAAGCCCATTGATCAAACAGAATCAAATTTTCAACGTCTGTTAAAGATCCTCGATAAGATGGCATAGTAGGTGCTATTAAAATGAAAAGCATAAATTGGTTAGTGTATGAGATCAGACATTTTTATGGTTTCCCTGATGAAAACATACTTTTTCGGTGTGATCTCTCTTGCTGTCCTCAGTGTTTTCAGTCTGTTTGGCGGCGTCCGTGTCAGCAAAGTTGCATGTCTTGAAAAGTGAATGCTTGAATTATGTTGCTACTTCTCAATATGTCCTATGAAATTCTTGTCTGCATTCATTAGTGGGAAGCAATGGCACCATACCATGAGTACCAGGGCCAGCTGCCAAGACAACTGTGCCGCGAGAAAATGAGGGAGATCGCCGTCTCTGTAGCCTGCTGATGAGTACACAGTCTCTTTGATTTTGCATTTGAAGCAGAGATGTGTAAAGCTTGTAGCCCGCTGGACTGTCAAAAAAAAAAAAAAAAAAAAGCTGAGCTGAATCACTCAAGTCTGGTGTTTGAGACCAGACCATCATCAAGATGATGTTTGAGACTATTTGTCTTTGCAGAGATGCAGGAAAACATGAGAGAAATGGGATTACACGCAGGAAAGACTGAGTCAGATTCGAACTGACAACCTTAACCAGCTGAGCTTCTCCCACACAAACAATTCTGTTTTTATTGTTAAATTCATGCTGTTTGGCAGATGATGTACATTTCTCCCGTCATATTTTTTTGCCAACAGTATATGCCTAGTATCGCCTTACGTACAATGACGTGCAACAAAGTGCGATGATTGCTTTTCTGCATATTGAACGTACAATTTTAGTATTCCAACGGTGCACATTATTACACCAGTTTCCTCACATTAACCTTTCCTGAGTTCTTTCCTTACCGTTGTGCTCATGTGTGCCCAGACTATGATTAATATGCCTTTCCTCTATGTGATAAAATCTTGCCAATCTCCTTCCCTGCCTACCTACAACTCCAGTCACCTTATTATTTTCGAAAGGTTGTACGGTCACTGAGCTTAGATTATTCCATTCCCTGCTTTACATCTTATGCCCCGCGTTTCCCTACCTCATTCAAATGTGTTTTCTCTCCAGGAATGGAATATGGAAATGTTTTTTTTTTTTTTTTTTTTTAAAGCTTGTGTCCAGATGATGTTTCACTGTATCATATAACCATTTCATCAACTTCCCATTAGGGCAGCTTGTGCGGATGTCCTTGGTTTGCCAGTGTTTTCTGAGACGGTCCTTTGTTGCTAAATTGTGCTTTGTGACACAGGGAGCAATTGGACCAGAGACTACATGTGCTGGGGACTAAAAAGTGAAAATAAGGGTGTCGTGAACCTCATTTACTTTTCGCAGCCCTTTTCTGTTCACAGCATTTGCTTTTTATTTAAAAAAATTTTTTTAATGTATTATTTTACATATATTCCCAGAGGATTTTGTCCTGGTCTTATGGGTTTAGGAGTTGATGTATGCTGGTCCTTGAAGGATAAGGCTGTCATGATTCTCTATCCAATGAAGAGACCACAAGCAACAATGCCTTAATTTGTCTCTCAATATTTTCTGACTGTGGCGCTCGGCACCAAAGCTATTTGTTTCTACTTGATGAAACAAATAGGCCTTGGTAGTATTTTCCTTTTTAAAAGCTGGGCACAGCAGGTTTTAGCAAATGTTACTCAAACAGGAGTGAATAGTGCATTTTTAGGGGACTGTTTTTAGCCAAAGATTAACACCCAATTGATGTTAGTATTTATGACACCAGGGCAGTGTATGTGGAGTTGACACAAACTAAACTACACTGTACATGCTTCTAGTAATAAAGGACCATGTCATCCACTGCAACAGCGTGGCTCACTGAGCTACACCCACACAGGTGTTCTCAATTCTGGCTGATTAGACCTCTAGAAGGTAGACATCCCGTGGAGTTACGCCGGGAATCTATTTTGACGCTACCAAATAATAAAGATATAAATATTAACAATAACTATTAATCAATGGTAGGTTGTTCTGCCCTAGTGCTGCACTCACGCAATGTCGACGGAATGGGAAGAACAGGAAAACCTCCCGTAAATATGAATTAGGAGTGTTCAAGCATTATTTCAAGATGATTACATCGCTAGCTTTGTGGCCACACCAGGGAAATGGCTTAAATTTGCAACTTTTGCTGTGTTATGCATTTAGAGCAGTTTGTTAAACCAGAAAAAGAGAGGTTATCACCAACGGTATCGTTTTTAACAAATCAATAGAGTCCTACAGGTTTAAATTCAAAGTAGTTAATATAGGTTTTATAAATACTGTCTGCTCTTAGAGTTAGGATAGATCTGTTTGTTATTGCTCTGCTAATGTATAATTTCTGGTACAACTGGAATTAAAAAGGTTTTTTAAAAGTCTTAGGTTTAACTTCATGGAACCTGCAAGAACTCGCACTCTGTTTGGGCTTTCGTGTCAAGATGTCATTACAATAAACATGAATAATTGACACAGCTCGGCTCTCATAAAATATTCATAGAAATGTATCAGCTGGATTTGATATCTGTTCTTGACAAACATCGGATCTCTGAAATAAACTATTATTAGTGGTGAATAATGCAAAAATAATCTTTTATACATGACACCATCTATTATTTATTCATTGTGGTGTTTTTGTACATGATAGTAAAAAAAAAAAAAAATTGCTCTCTAGGGCTGCACTCATTGCTTCCCATTATCACATTTCACTAATCTGAGCTTCTAGAATGTCTTGCTGTGTTAATGACAGAGTTGAAAAATTGTGAGATTTCGCATTGCTGTAAGGCTAAAAAACAATTTTATGAGACCCCTTTTGTAGTTACAGCATTAAACAATGTCAACATCTGTTATTTCTGACCTCTAGTTCTGGTGAAAACACGGGCAACTTTTTTCCAAGGGGTTTTTGTATCTCCTCTGGCAATGTAGTTGGAACAAGAGCGGGGGAAAAAAAAAAAACCCCTAAAGCGAGGAAGCTGTTACCAGCTGTTTTCAAGAAGAATCTTCACTGTCCATGACAGAAGCAGCCTAACTTCTCCCTTGAGTCAGTGACTATATTTCAAATCTAGCATATGCTCAGACAAATAGCTCTGTGCATTAACTGGAGTTAAAAGCCCAGCCTTACCAAACGGACCTTTTTACCCGCAGATTCTGTTTCAATTAGCACGGATGACAATGAAAAGGCATCCATTACAGCCCACAGCATGTTTTCAAAAGTGGCAGATCTGAAGTATGACTACAGGAAGTACAAAAGGAGGAAGTGATTGCTCTTTTCTCAAGTTTTACTCTGGGGAGACCATTTGGTCCTGTGGTGCAGACTTGCAAAGTACTTCTTCTTGAGCTTCCCAACACATCAGCCATTCCTCAAAGCAAGCCGTTAATTTCAGAGCAAGGTTGGGAAAGATTCAACATACATCTTTACTGAAGCACACTATATTTCTTGGGGGGTCATCAAATTATGAATTCCACTGTATGCTGAATGCTGCGTGCATGTCTGCACAGTGCTATATTTTCAGGGTTGCCGTGGCATGGCCTGGGGTGATGGGGTGTTTGGGCCAAGTGTGATATCTTTTCATGGGCCCCAAAATCTCTGGCGGCTCCTAATATTCTAAAGGATTATTCTGGTTTGTTACAGGTAGTCTTGTTCGGTATTCTTGGCCGCCACGACTACCGAAATGACACCAAAAATGTAACAAACCAGAATTATACTTTAGAATATTAGGAGAGAGAGAGAGAAACGTAGAGATATAGATTATTTTGATAGTGGATTAATCATTGCAGTCATCTTTAAGGAAAAATGCCAGCTATTAGCTATATTCAGCTTCTAAAATGTGAGGATTTGCAGCTTTTTTTTTTTTTTTTTTTGCTTTTATATAACTGTGAATTCAGTAATTTGACAAGCATTTAGTAACCACTACTTCTCGTTTCTTGAAACAACCAATTGGAGGAATATTGAAAGACATTGGATTGATAAATTAATTGCGGAGATGAGCAGATTGTTCAATAAAGAAGTTAATTATTATTTGCAGCCCTAGTGCTATTGCCGTGTTTCCAGGCCTCGGCAATTAGTTTTCTCAGTGCACTATTACAATTACTGATGGAAATGGTAGACAGAATTACAAAAACAGGGCCCCTGTCTGAAAAAAGTAAAACGATCCTGTAAGTCATAAACAAAGATTACAGGACATCCTGTGGTACTTTTATCACTTCTGCTCATCAAGTACAAACTATTTGTCCTCTTTTCCCAGGAGGGCACCGTGTACTCATAAATTACTGGTGCGTGTGTTTTAGACCGGAGAGAAACCGTGTATCTGACCATGTGTCTACTCACTCAAAAGCAGGTAAATTTGTGTGTCTCTCTATCTGCCTGTCTGATCTGAATAGAGGCTATTAAAAGATGTACATGCTGTGCAGATGCCCTTTCCATCATGGCAGGATCTGCTCCTAATGTCACCTTTGTCATTGACGGACAGCATTGAGGGAAAGGAGGGGGGGGGGTTGTCATCTGCTCCCCAACACAGGACCACCTGTCAGAGCCAGCAGACTCACAATGTATGATATTAAAGATCAACTTGGGGGCAGTGGACTTCACTTTCAGGATGTACGCTTCATAAACTCAGTGGTCGAGCATTCGTTAGCTCCATCAGGACTAAACTTCCAAAGGGTAACAGAGTCATTGCCCCAAATAGAGCGATTTCCGTTGGAATCATCATTCACTAAATATCCTGGAGTCTGGTCTTCCCTCTGGGGTCCTACTAGTCAAGTGTCTGTTTAGCTGATGGGGCCCCCTATCTGCTTTATGACATGATTTAATTTGCTTTTGTCCAGTGTCCCAAATCCCCTGGTGTGAAATCACTATTTCTACTCATTTCATATGTGTTGCATTACTACACATGAGATGTCACTTTGTAGGGGTATTTCCCGGGGATAGGTGGTCCAATGCTCCCATAGGATGCTCAGTGAAGCAGAAAATTGAAAAAAGGTGGACCACCAGATTTATAGCCCATCACCTTTTATTAAGCCTTGTTTGCACAGACAGAAAAGTGAGTGTGTTCATTTCACGGTTAAAGTTACAAGTGTCAGCTGTACCCACTTCCTCCTCAACTCCGAAGGGGGGCCGAGACAGATCTGCCGTTTTTTTTTTTTGTCATCGGCTTTTTAACAGATGGGGCAGATCACAGAACATAATCTCAGCATGCTTAGCTGTTGATGAACGGTGTGTTTGC
Organism: Xiphias gladius; assembly: GCF_016859285.1. NCBI lineage: Eukaryota > Metazoa > Chordata > Actinopteri > Istiophoriformes > Xiphiidae > Xiphias > Xiphias gladius. The sequence continues at coordinate 20,860,505 of NC_053413.1, read as the reverse complement.
ACCTGACGTGAGCGAATCAACAAAACCGGAGAGGAATTTATGTTGATACACTGGTGAAAATCATCCTGTGATCTGGACGAATCAACCACAGCGTTACAGGATTAGGGCTTTTTCAGAGGATTACAAAGTCACAGTGGAATAGGCGTAAACTGGACTCCAGGGTAAAAATTCACCGTTTCCCAGGGGAGCAGTGTCATTTTTAATCTTCTGTATCTAGCCATACAGGTATATTTGACACAGTCATATAGGTTGTAGATGCCATTATGCACAAGTCGGAAATAGCCAGCTGTTACAGTACTCCTGAATCGCCATGGGAGCTCAAACCAAATGACCAGTTTCCCCTGCCATCACCCAGGTAGTCTTAACAAGCAGCCTGAAAAAACCCACACTTGAACAAGAACACTGAGACTCACATGGAGCAGTTTAGGAATGTGCATATTCACCGTGAACTGTGGTGATGAAGAGAAGCCTGTGCTGCTTGAGACAAAAGTGGGTCATGCTAGAACATCTTAAGGGACTGCTGTGAAATTCTAAAAAGTCATTTACTGGGAATTGAATTTCTAATGACACTAAATGAAAACGGAGCTGTGAACGTGTTCTGCTCCTGTGCGAGCCCCACTTTCTACAACCCCGCTGAGACACTGAGGTGACATGTGAGGGTAGTAAATGCAAGGCTTATGGAAATGAATGGCACAATGTTTAAATCACATTTCATTGTGCTTTATTAAACTTCATGGCTGCTTGATGACGTCCTAGGCTCTTAGATATGTCATTAGTTTCCAGTTTCGGGGAATGGAGGTTTTAATTCTTCATTTTAATGTACAGTAAACATTTAAACGGGCAACTTGACTAGGGTCACGGCCCAGGGGGAAGTTGTTAGAGAGGGGTTAGCTGTTGAAATCACACGTGCACCTCCAAAACCCCAGCAGTTCTGTGTTGCACAGTAGAGTGAGCAATTTTATTGGAGCAATAGGGCACGTAGTTAACTATTAAGGGACCAGCAATAATTTCTCCTGCCCATTTTTTACCAGCTAAAATCTTAATGGGAACCCATTTTTCATAAGCTCGCTGGTCTTCAGGAAACAACTGCCTGTAATTGATTAGTTCTGTTTGGTTCAACTAATGATTTTTTTCATTATCGATCATTTTTCTGATTCAGTGGGTGATTTCTCTAGAAAATCTTTAAAAAAAAAGGAGTAAAAAAAATGCCCATCGCAATTTCCCAGAACGCAGGGTGAAGTCTTGCCAAGAAAACCCCAAAAGGCACGAAATTCATGAATTTTAAAAGCTTGAAATAGTGAACAACTGCCATTCTTGTCATTTTTATGTAATGCAGTAACAATTAATTTATTTTATTGATTAGCAGGAGGACAAAAGTCAGTTATCAAGGAAAAATGCCAATCAATTGCTCTCTCCAGTTTCTCAAAGGTTAATATTTGATGATTTTCTCTGTACTGTTTATTGTAAATGACTTAAAAATTTTATATTTTTGGGCTTTGTGCTGTTGGTTGGACAAAACAATTGACTAATAGAATAATCAACTAAATGCCGCAGCAACAGTTAATGTAAACATTAGGATTTGTGGCTACTGTCTAGCATAAAATTAATCTTTAATTTATTGTTCCTTCTTATCAACAAAAGGAAATGTATTTAGGACAAGATGTGTGAAACTGGCCCCTTGTTCATCTCAGATAGTCTGAAAAAACCAGCTCTGTGTCTGAGGTCTATCTGGAAGGGCTAATAATCATCACGTGGTAGTGGAAGTGTATTGATTATTGGCTTTTGCCCATATCCATTACCTTGTCTAGACTTTTGTCTGTGTTCGCCTTTTCCCTCTTTATTATATTTTTTTCTTTTTCCTTGTGCGTCTTGACGCTGCTGCCCTGAATCTGCACCCCGCTCTAAGTTACATAAGCATATGAAATGCTCTTGAGTGGCAAAAAACCCCCCAAAATAAATAAATAAAAGCAGAGTGGATTATCTGTGACTCATTCGTGAACACTTGAAGAATTTTCTAATTTGTTTGATTATCTTTGAAGTGACAGTCATGCATAGTAATCCTGAGTTATGCTAATGTTGTCCTCTTCCTCCAAACTGAGGCTAAAGATATTGGCATCTGGTGGTTTTGACGTGCATGTTTGTGGCAAGCGAGGGTCTGAAATGTAAAATGAAAATGGACCAGTGTGATCAGTTACTGAGTGTGTAAATGCTGTGCCATGGATGCTGCTCATTGGCCGTGTGGTGGAGACGGTAATTGACTGCAAAAGCCTGCGGATTTGGTTGCCAACACCAACTGAAGGGCATGTTCCAGATGCCAGCTGGTATCTAGAGGGTGACTGCTTTTAGATCAATAGAGTGTACATAGTAGAGGGGAAGCTAAAAGAACAGTTTTATGGCCTCATAGTTATTTCATACTGAAAAATAGACAGCCACAAAGTCACCTTAATGAGGAAACATGATTTATTCTGAAAATATTATTTTACCTTTTTTTTATTTATTTATTTATTTTTTAAAGTTCAACTGAAATTTGAATTCTCCCTACTTTTTATGTAAGAAAATAATAAACTGTTATGATACTTCCTCTGTTTTGCATATTTTTCCATTTTTCAAAAGGGGATACAATCCTTTTTGGACATATTTGTGGAAACGGTGTCTAAGCTTCAAGCCTCCGATTGGGCTTTTCCCATGGCAACAGTTGACTGGCATTTTAGGGCTGGCGTTGCTAGGAGACATGCTGGAAGTGGATGCTAGTTACCATAGCTTGCTAACGTTGGCGTGTTTGTTACACACCATACAAAGGCGTGGGGTGTAGCTAATGTTAGCTGTCTCATTTTTTTTTAATGGGTGAAGATGTGGTGCAGGCAAATGACCAGACTGTCAAAACTCTCAAACTAAAGTCTGCACTCACTGCATTACCGCGTGATTTGAATTAAAAAACATGGCGCGACGTAAAGGGTGCTCAAATCACACATGGAAGTAAGCAACAGCTAACAACGTCAGCCCCCTGCAGCAGGTAAAATGTCTGGATTGTCCAACTGCTGTTGGAATTAAAGTGATATAAAGAACATTTTTAATGCCCACCCACACAGATATTGTGTCAATCAAATTAACAGTACTGACACCCAAAACCAAAAATTCAATCCCCTTGAAAAACGCAAATGTAGTGGGAGTTGTCACTGCCAGAAGTTGAAATAGTTAGTTCTGTGTTGGGATGGAAGAAATGCAGAGGGGGAAAAAAAAACTCCCTTGGGGAATAAAGAAATATAACTGACGGTAAATTACCAGATTAATTACAAAGTAAAGCTTCCTTTTATTGCCTACTTGACATGCCGTTGAATGAAACTCTACATTCGAATCATCTATTTACTACAATTACTATGTGAGAGACCTCATCTTTGCAGGTAGGGCCAGTTTAACATTCTGGAAAGTGAGTGCAGGTGAAAATCATTATTAGCTAACTCTGGCACATCCACATTCTAATTATAATCACTGTGCGGTGTCCATGACATAAATAAAACTGAATACAATACATACCTCTCACCTCTCTGTGTACCTCCTCTACAAAAATGAAAAAATACCAATTTCATTCAGTTTCATTCAATTGTGTGTTTAATGCCCTTTTGTTGAAGAGAGGGAGGTTAAGCCAAAGGTTTGAGAGCAGTTCATTCAATATTATGCAAAGCAAAAAAAGCATAGGAGCAAGGATGTGATATTAGACTCCAAGATGTAGTTTAGAGGAAACATGGTTCTCTTGTCATGAGCATAGGTCAGAAATGTTATCGGTAATGAAAAATGGGGAGAGGATACAGATAAGCTGTCGATTCTGCAACAGAGTTCCTCTAAGTTTGAAACAAAACAACAAAGAAGGTGTAAACTACAGTTTTGCATTTTCACACATTTCATATTCAAATTAAACAGTCAAATTCAATTCACTGATTTTGTTTGGATAAAAGAAATCTTAAACAAAAACCATTAGTTATGGAATAAGGCTTCAAAATAGGCTAATTCTGTATCTTACTGTCTTTTAAATCAGCAATGGTAATTGCAGGTGGAGATGTTTTTAACACATTCCTCTTGGCAGAATTCCCACACTGCAGCATCTGCGCTTGCTATGAGATGTCAGTCAAAATGTTTCGCCCTGGAATGTACAATGACTTAACTTACTCTTGACCGAGTATTTGCAAACTTGGTTGATTTTAAAATTATTTTATTTATATTGCCTTGCAGGAATATTGTTTTCACAGGCATATTTATTTAGCCTGAATGGTGCCTCTGGTGTATCCTATGTTTACATGCTTAGAGACACACAGTATGTACATCACTGAAACAATGTCACTGTTTTAAAGGTATCATGCATAGTATTAACCTTATTCGTTGCATCATTCAAAAGGTTTGTCTCTATGGTATAGTTTAATTCTGTTGTCTTTTATTTGTGTTGCATGCTTATCAAAGTTTGGCAGTGCAAAGTATCATAATGCTTAGTTTTGGAAGAAGGTGGCATGAGCAAGAACTCGGCATAAGGGTGTTGGCAAACAGTGTCCCATATTCGTTAGTTGCGTACCTGAGTAAGACTGTAGTTCTCCTGTCTAGCCACCCCATGGCTTGTCTATACTATAAACCATACCTGATGTGATGCCAGCAGAACACTGTGCTCTCCATCCTGGCACTACAGAGATGATGATTGTTTCTGATCGTATGCATAAAATAAAGTAAACCATCACTTTTACAGAATTCTTCAGTTTTCTGCTCTTCAGTGTTGTGAGCGGTATTTTGTAAAGCTTGTCCACCAGCATTATCATTTTTTTGCTAACCTTGTGCTCTTCAACCAGCTAATAGTAACAACACAGCCTACAGAGAGAGGGCACAATTCTTAAGTGGTCCGCTATCGATCAGCTAAAGGCAGCACATATTCTATCTTTGTCAGCTGAAGAAGACATTTGTAACAGCGCGTAAAGGAAACCAATGGGTGCTCTGGAGCACATAAAATGTTCTGCAAGACAGACACAGCATTTATTTTATTTCTGGGTAGGTGGGAAAGGACAGAATAAAATCATGGCTTAGTTTAGTCTATTTACATTTTTATAAACTCATAAACATGTATCTCCTAAAAGTGGGGATATTGTGTCAAAAAAGTACTGGAATAATAAAAGGGCATTTCAGTCTTTGTGGGGCCAAACTCGTACGTTATGTTTATGCACACAACAAGACATGCATACACATCCCTCTGTGCAAGTACGGAATCAGTAATTGAGATATTTGAGTCTCTGACAAGAAGGAGATCTGAGTCTATAGCAACTTTAAATTATAATGTAATAAAAGTAGATTTTATTCTGCCTTGGGCTGCTGTTACTGTAATAAAAACCTTTGCACCTTTTTAATTGGGCCATGTAACCTGCTGTTGCAATTATGTATACCCTATACCGAATAGTTTATACCACATTAATTACATATATGATCATGATATATCTAGGGATAAGTGTAGTGCTTTTAGCCACATTATATTTATGATGTTGCTGTAACGGTTTGTTCAGATTTTATATTCATATTACATTGAGGTAAAATAAGAATAATTTAGGGTTTTTCTTCTAAAATGGACTGTCACATAACCAATATGTATTTGATCGTGTGTTTGACACTGACACACTGCATTGCTCCTACAGTATATAGTGCTGTCTCATTAGATGTCTGATTCCTCAAGCCCCAACATTTGGTTTTTCTCCTGCCTTATTTGACCTCATTTATTTTTTTATCAATAATTAATAGGTTTGATGGGAAATTACATTTTAAAAAGCAACATGTGATATGTAAGAGATAAGTTTTGTTAAATTGTGATAGATGTGTTGGTATGAGAATAAGGTTTTCTTTGTGCCAAATAAATGTAAACATGGGAATTCGGTGGTTTACATACTTTACAATAAAAGTTTGCAGCTTGTTTGCTTGCTATTAAGCGGGCACCCTTGATTTATTCATCTGGCCCCAAGATCTGTAATATCATATGCTGGCTGGAGTGTAACCGTTTACATGGTCCTGTGCAGATGTAGTCATCGGTGAACCTGCCTGGGGTATGCCTGTGTTTACCATCCCACCGATATTCATCTTTAATCAGCTGGGCCACAGATGGATTAGCATGCTACATGTAGAGCTCTGTCAGACATTAACATGCTCCCCATTCGCTGGCGGAGGAGGAGATGTGGGGGAGAAAAGATAAGGTCAGCAGTTAAATATTATCAGTAGCCACAGGAGAGAGACCTGGATTTGGTGGAGGGAGGCAAGGAGGCTGCTGCCATGCTTGAATGGCTCCATAAATGCCAATCGATGAGGAATAACTGGGGGCCCCTAACAGCCATGGCAGTTTCCTTCAGGCATCACTCTAACAAAAACTAGGATCGGGGTAAAGACACATGACAATAAGCGTCTCACTCATCCCTCACCTTCTTATCCCTGTCCATGCCAAATTATACCACACAACTGGGGCTGCAATGTGTGATCCACTGGTGATGCTGTAAAACGTGTTAAATTCTTAAGCACTTCTGAGAATGACAGTTGGAGGGATTAATGCTAAGATTTTCTTCTTAGTGACCTCTGATTTAGACTTAAATCAGACAGTAAAAGGTAGAGTGCTGAAATGTCTCTCTCTCTCTCTCTCTCTCTCTCTCTCTCTCTCTCTCTCTCTAAAAAATTATATATATCTATAATATAAAAAAATATATATATAAAAATAAATAATTTGTATTTTTATACATCACTGCAGACTGGGTGATGTTTGTTTTTCAATCAGCTGGGACACCAATTCCATCATCTCTGAAAGCCATGTTCACACTGCCACCACAGAGCAAAGCTCATAGTCTATTTCCAAAGTCTGCATCACGTACAGTAGATCCCTCTAATAAGCACAGGTCAAATAGCCTCCATAAATCATAAAACATAGCACTTTTCCTCTGCTTTCACTGCAGCTCTGCCGTAATGGAACAAGGAGCCAAGATAAATTGTTATTACTGCTCCTACAGCAGAAACCACTGGTGGGAGAAAAAAAATCAATTGTATAATCACTTGTGGAGGAGAAGAGGAAAGGGCGACATTGAAGTGTTCCTCAATTTCAGGTTATTCCTCTCATGGCGGCTTAGTGCTGCTCAAAACCTGGGTAAGGGGCAGAACAGAGCGAAACACTGAGAAAAATGATTCATACTCAGAAGCCCACATCCAACTTGCACCTAGCTTTAAAAAAAAAAAAAAAAAAAAAAAAAAATTAAAAAAAAAAGCTATGCAACTCTGTGGCTGGCATTTACAGTTCATTTGTTTTCACAGGAGGTAATTTTCATTAGCAAAACCAATTTCCCCCCCAAGTCCTCAACCTGAATAATAAATACAAACTCTTGCAGGGAGAGAGCAAAAACATCATTTCAGCTCAAACTCTTCTTAGCAGCGCTCTAGAAATATTTTGGGATGCTCTTTGTTTGGGCTCCAGGTAAGAGGTGTCATAGTTTGCAGAGCGTGTTGTAATCACATGCCTTAGGAGAATCCTGCTAGAGAGCTAATCATTACTACTTCGCCAGCTTGTTGCAGAGGGGCACATTTCTCCAGCTCAACTCTGGGCTGTTTTTGTCTCTGTGTGACTGCTGCCTGTCAAACAAGCCCCCCACCACTGGTTGAAACGGCAAGTTTACATCAAAGCCACTCACAACACAAGTTCATTTTGAAGCTGCAATGAAAGATTCAGTGCTGTCTGCCTTTAATCAGAGCAGAGCAGTATTATTCTCTGCAAAGAGTTTGTTTCCCTGAAAACAAGCTGCCTCTCACGAAGGGCTTTATGCTGCAGTATCATTGCTTTCATACAGCTCTTATAATTCACGTATGCTTCTGTAAGTGAAATCTTGCAGACCACGGCTGTAACATAGCATGACAAATGAATTGCAGTATTTACTTTGCTTTACACCTGCTTTTTGTTTGTAGTTAAAAGTTAGCAGTTAAAAGCGTAAGATTGCTTGTAGTGTGACTAGTTTCTCCAAGCACTACTGTAGATGTCCCTATTTGATCGTAAATAGTTTTAAATCATTTCCGTTTAGCGCCACCATGAAGTTGACATTTGTAGTTGTGAGTGAAATGCCTCGACATATAATGCAGTGCGTATGAAATTTGGTAAACACGTTCATGATTCCCTCTGAATAAATTGTAATAACTTTGGTGGTCTCTTAACCATCATCAGGTTCAAATATAAAGTTGTCCAATGCTCTTGTTTATGACTACATACCTGCAACACTAATGACAATCCTATCAGCCTCTGCAGCACCTTTTTTTTTTTTTTTTTTTTTTTTGTGCTAATTAGCAAATATTAGCATGTTAATGCACTAAACTGTGATGGTGTACATGCCACATCTTCTTAACATCAGTGTGGTAGCATTGTCAATGTGAGCATGTTTGCATGCTGACATTAGCATTTAGCTCAGAGCACAGCCTCAGTCACTAATGTGACTATAATTTGGAGTCAAACATGTATACATTATAGCACGTCAGCATTCCCACTGGTTTCTGTGGAGGATAGCAGCCTCCTTTCATCACACAGTTGTTGCTATACTATTACTCCTCTGTCCAGACCCACAGTATGAAAATCCGTTTTGTGATTTATATCCATCTCTGCTGCTATACCCTGAGCTCTCGATGTGTTTGCTTTGCTTAAGAAAGTCTGGCGGTTGTATAGAATACAAATGGTACGGAAAAGCCTGTCCGCTGCACAGTTGGGTGGTAACGAAGGAAGTGACCTAAAAGTAGGCCAGCATTTTGATTACCTCTGATCAAATCCTGATAGCTCATCTTTAAAATTCACAGCAGCACTTTGTCCAGCCCCTAGAGCGACTAGATCAAATTCTCAATTAGGCTTGTTGTAAGGGCACCATCGACCTTGAGAAGGGTGCTTCTTCTTTTTTTTTTTTAAATGTGGCTCCAGGTTTGAATATTAAGCCTTTAAGTCACTAGAGGATAAATAATTTTTGAGGCACATAAAGCAACTGAAGAAATTTAGAAAGACAAAATGACTGATGTTATTTGTACTATTGATGTGTAATTGTCATACGATATTTGAGCAGCAGCAACTTATTCTTACATGTCTGTTATGGTAATAGATAATACTGGTAATGTAAGTAAAGTTATGTTGAGTTGCTCTCAATCCCCCTATCTCATTTTGTTTACAACAAATGAATTAAAGGGTGAACACAAGCACACGACTGATTCATGGCTCCTAATTGGCCTTTAATGGAAGCACTGTGTGTTTAATAAAATTCAACCGCTCGTTTTTTTTTTTTTTTTGTGCTAATTAGCAAATATTAGCATGTTAATGCACTAAACTGTGATGGTGTACATGCCACATCTTCTTAACATCAGTGTGGTAGCATTGTCAATGTGAGCATGTTTGCATGCTGACATTAGCATTTAGCTCAGAGCACAGCCTCAGTCACTAATGTGACTATAATTTGGAGTCAAACATGTATACATTATAGCACGTCAGCATTCCCACTGGTTTCTGTGGAGGATAGCAGCCTCCTTTCATCACACAGTTGTTGCTATACTATTACTCCTCTGTCCAGACCCACAGTATGAAAATCCGTTTTGTGATTTATATCCATCTCTGCTGCTATACCCTGAGCTCTCGATGTGTTTGCTTTGCTTAAGAAAGTCTGGCGGTTGTATAGAATACAAATGGTACGGAAAAGCCTGTCCGCTGCACAGTTGGGTGGTAACGAAGGAAGTGACCTAAAAGTAGGCCAGCATTTTGATTACCTCTGATCAAATCCTGATAGCTCATCTTTAAAATTCACAGCAGCACTTTGTCCAGCCCCTAGAGCGACTAGATCAAATTCTCAATTAGGCTTGTTGTAAGGGCACCATCGACCTTGAGAAGGGTGCTTCTTCTTTTTTTTTTTTTTTTTAAATGTGGCTCCAGGTTTGAATATTAAGCCTTTAAGTCACTAGAGGATAAATAATTTTTGAGGCACATAAAGCAACTGAAGAAATTTAGAAAGACAAAATGACTGATGTTATTTGTACTATTGATGTGTAATTGTCATACGATATTTGAGCAGCAGCAACTTATTCTTACATGTCTGTTATGGTAATAGATAATACTGGTAATCTAAGTAAAGTTATGTTGAGTTGCTCTCAATCCCCCTATCTCATTTTGTTTACAACAAATGAATTAAAGAGTGAACACAAGCACACGACTGATTCATGGCTCCTAATTGGCCTTTAATGGAAGCACTGTGTGTTTAATAAAATTCAACCGCTCGTTTTTTTTTTTTTTTAAGGAGAGTTGAACCTTGGGAGGAAGTGATTAAATTGGTTATTAAACAGGTCAGATCCTCAAATACTGGGATGATTAATTCCCCAGGGAGCACCTTTCACTGAGGCATCCTCTGAAAAGTTGAACGTAATTGTACCAATTTCCACCCTGAGCTCTTCTCTTTTCCCCCCTAATTCACTGTCAGTCCCCGGACTAAAACAAATCTAGTGACAGATGCACTGTAGCTCTGGTGAGAGGAAAAATGAAAACCGAAGGCACTGAGGCTGGTAGATTTAGAAATGAACTTAACTCAAGCAATTATCCAGCATAGTTAAACTGTAATTACAGAAAAACGATCGAGGGAATTATTGGAGAAAACAAAATGTTGACTAACGCTGTTAATGTCTGACACAATGTGCTTACTAGTATTAATGCACCCCTTTCAGAATATCAGCTAATGTGTTGGAGATTCTTGCCAAGAAGCATCATTCACACAAACACTGACTTAGAATATATTAATTTGCTCAGCCAGACTACTTTTGCTTTAGCCTAGTAGAATCCTTATTTTCAACAGCTGTATTACATAAGGCATATGAAAAAAGTACAGATTCTAGTTGAGGATTTTTTTGTAATCATTAGGAATTTGTGCAACTTAAAAACATTGTTATATTCAGTAACGTATTAGTGTTTTCACAAATTATTTTACAAGATAAGTTTCTGTTATCTCTAAGTAATGGTGTTTTTAGAAAATTTCACTTGTGGAAGAACTCATCCGTTGTAAACTGTATTATATAAGACATATATTTTTCATTCACAAATATAGTTATAGTCCTGCCCCTCCCCTAGCTAGCCCTTATTCCACTTGCCCTTTCAGACACAACGCAATTTGCGCTGTGCTCGCCGCGCACTGCTCGGGGGAGTCGCGGAGGACAGAGCAAAATAGGCAGAGTTTTCAAAACCTTTAGCGGGACTCCGTCACTACGTCTAGTACGTTGTTTGGTTGTTGCCAAGCGGGAAGCTTCCAGTTTTTTTTATAGTCTACTGTTGCCAGCAACGAAGGTGTATCTGCCCCGTGCTAAGAAGCAAGTGTTAATGCTAGCCCTGCTAGTAAGGAGAAGAGCGAAGAAGAAGAAGAGCGAAGAAGAAGAGGAGCAAGGCAGAAGAAGAAGAAGAGCAAGGAAGAAGAGGCTGTGGGTTCATGAGACCCTCAGGCCCAGAGAGCAGTTTGGAGATTCAGCCTTGTGAACGAGCTCAGTTTCCACAGCGACCAGTTTCAGGTCTACTTTCGGCTCAGTAGAGAGCAGTTTGATACCTTCATGACGCAGCGCAAGCCCATGGAATAGATTTCAGAGTGGAGTGGTGCCGTTATTGCATTTTTATTCACATACCTAACGTTATATGCCGTGCAAAATAATTCCCTCCTTCACTGGTTCACAGTTTTCTATAGACACTCAGCAATTAACTAGGTTTTAATTCAGTTTACCTGGGAACAGTAATTTTGAAATTTCGGACAATTATGAATCATCGTCATTTTTGCGCCTTAACTAAGGGGTGAAGTGAGGCATGACAATAATTTTTCCATTTTGGGATTATTAGCAGAAAGTAGTCTACTGCTTTGGTTTCAATGTGGAATTTTTTTTGAGGACATTATATATTGAAGAAATTTCACACCAAAGTCAGTCATTCAAAGTGGTGACTGTAAATGTACTACCTATAGTGATTTCAGTGTAGGCATGCACCAATCCAATATTGATATCTGATATCGGTCCGATACGCAAACCGCTTGATCAGGTATCGGTGACAAAAGGGGCGTTGAAGTTGCCGACATATGGGGCCGATCTGTTCAATTCAGTTCTGTTATTCTATGTTTACCGCTACATGCGCGTAGACATGACGTAGTATGCTAGGAGAGCTCATATAGCGTAAGAGGAACTAAAAAAATATTCTGCAGTTTGGAGAGATTTCAGGCTTGCTACATCAAAAAGTTTAACGGCAACTTGCCATGTCTGTGAAGCCAATGTTTTGAGGGGTAACTTAATCAAGCACCTCCAGAGGCATGATGCCAAAGAACATGACGAGTTTATCCAAATCGGATGATTTGAAGAAGCAGTTAACTTTGTTGGATGCATTGCAAAGATGCGCAGAAGCTTCCCAGTAATAGTGTGAAAGCCGCAAAAGTAACAGATGGTTCTCAGTCATTATTCTGGACGAGCAACCCCTGACAGTTGAGGGATTCCGTCACCTGCTTGAACACCTAGAACCACGGTAGTTTTCCTTTACTGAAATACTTTTCTGAGACCACTCTACCTGAACTCTACGAGAAAGTGTCCGAAAATGTATCAGAAGAGTTCAAAGATGTACAAGCGATGAGCTTCACCAGATATCTGGAGCTCTGATGTGTGCCCGTGGTCACTTGAAGTTTAACAGGACACTGCCTGCACACAAGTTTTTTTGCGTTACAGTGCGGTGCTACAAGCAAAAAACTTCCACAGATGAAACACCAGCGACTCAGATTTTGACTGCCATAAAGGAAATGCTCAGTGGCATATTCCGTTGACCAAAGTGCAAGTAATATTGTGGGACCATGCTGGCAACATGAGAAAAGCCTTGGACAACATGGGAGTACGCAGCCTCGGCTGCAATGCACTGACCATTCAGCTTGTAGTCAACGAGGCGCTGTTGTCACAGCAGAGCGTGAGTGATGCCTTTGCAAGTGGAAGACAGATTGTGGGGCACGATATCCAGATCGAGATGCAAATGCCACCTAAACATCTGCAAAAAGATGTCAAGATGAGGTGGAATAGCACTTATTTTATCATGGAGCCGTTTGTGCCTACGTGGCTGACCATGAGCCGTTCACGACACTGACGGCAACCAGTTGGACTTGCTGGAGAAAACTCCAAATCTGATCGTTCTGATCGTTCTGGCATCATTTGAGGAGCTAACCAAGATAATAAGCTCATCCACCTCCTCCACCGCTGATGTAATTTCAGCAGTCACCGTTTTCAAACGTCTCATAGCTAAGGAAAATGAGGATGACTCTGGGATTAAAACAGTAAAAACAACCCTCCTACAAGCTGTCAACAGACGATTCTGCTACGTGGAAGATGAACCCCTATACTCACTTGCCACTTTGCATGACCGTAGATTTAAAGACAGGTAAGATTGTAAATATCTCTCTCACACACAATCACTGCAAATTACAATGTGAATTGTGTAGAAAGCTGCAATGATGCAAATTTAAAGTACAAAAAAAAAAAACATACATAAAACATACAAAAAATAATTTACACACAATTTATTACATACACTGCTAAATTTTAAGATTTTAAAAAGGAATGTGTGGGTAAAGAGGTGATCATTTTTCACTTACACGATTTACTTTTGATTAGTTTAACCTATGTTTTATTTGTTTCAGATATTTTACAAGTGCAGAGGCTGCCAAACGGCGAAACAGCTTGAGCATCAGAAGCTTCGCCAGACTAACAGCAGAGAGAGCAAAAATGCTTGTTTTCACGAGAAAAAAATCTGCCATTGCCAATTAAGTGAGCATTCTTTTCATAGTTTATTTTGAATGTTTTGTTTTTGTTTATACTACTTGTGAATTGTGATTTAACTTCTGTATTTTATACTGGAATTTAAATTTGCACAAAATATTTAAAAAATTTTGATTTGTTTATTTTGATTGATTTTGTTTTTACCAAGTTACTTGTTTATACTGTGTGTGTGAGCTGTGATTTAATTTATCAAGTTTGTTTACACTAGTGTGTGACTTCATTGTGATTTTATGTTGACATTTTATTCTCATTTGGTAGAGTTGTATTGTTTTCATACTGGAATTTTAATTCCTGACCTATACCTTGCTGAATGAAAATGTTCACACTTGAATTTTAATTTCTGTTAATTTTGAGAATTTTTTTTAACGAAGTTTCTCGTGCACGATTTATTAATAAATAACCATTCAGTAAATTTATGTCTTTATTTGTTACATATTGTTTGGCAAACTTAGGAAAGAAATTTTAAAGTCAAGCCTGATGTTGCTTTACACAGGAAAGAATGATCCCAGTCTCTCCCATACAGTGAGGCAAACAGCTTTTTAATTAAACATTGGTATCCGAAGAAAAACCTCTGGTATTGGTACTCAGTATTGGCTGATACCCAAAGCCCAGGTATCGTCATCAAGACTGGAAAAGTCGGACTGGTGCATCCCTATTTCAGTCCAGATTTTTATTTTTGGCAACACGGTGGTTTCTGATGCTCAAGGCAAGTGCGTTTTAATTTTTATTGTTTGACACTGGCTGTTGTTTCTTTCTGAGTTATTATGTGAAATGAGTGCTTTCATTGGCTTTTTGTCTATCACATCACCTTTAGTATGTGAACTGCTACACAGACAGGCAGTTACAGAAGACAAATGCATTAAATGGCTATGACAGAAAAGGATGATCAGTAGTACAATATCAAAAATTAGCTTTAAAATATACCATATACTGAATGAGACCATAAAATACTGAATACTAATACTAAATGTGCCATTTTTGCGCCATGTATGCTGAGGACCACACAATATAAGCCACAGTACAATTGTTCCTGTGGCAAATGGTGCACTCTGCAAATGGAACCTAACAGCCATCCAAGGACTTGTCACTAAAGTGGAGTTTTCATCAAACATGATTGCTTTTCCAACAGTTACTTTAAGGCATATTTTACAGGAGCTGCTATTGAATAAAGCAAGCACTGTATTAGGCCTGTGATTGCCATAAGGAAGTCTCCGATTCTGTATCGTACACTTGAAAGCAACATTTTCCAACACCTCAATCTGGTTTTGCCAATGAAAACCCTCGATGAGTTTAAAAAAAAAACCTGTCACAGAACTGCATAGTCAGTCCTATTACAGGATTGAATCCTAGATAGAAAAATTGAAATGAATGGAATGAAATGAAAAACTGATAACAGGTGGCTGAGTGGATGGGGAATTAAGCAAGACATTCAGACTTTCCTGAAAACTGAAACCACCTCTGTATCACCTCGACAGTGCCTTAGGAGGTCTTCAAAGTTTTCTAGCTTGCACTATGAAAACGAATGTGGGGAAAAATACGACTCATACTCTTGTCTTACAGCTTTAAGAAAGTTGTCATAGTCCTGTCAGTGTTTTCTCATCATGCTCAGAGAGCGGAGACTTGAAAAAGCCTGCACAGTGTGTCAAGAAGAAGACACATTTTCCGAGATAGCTATTTCATCAAAAGAAGCTTAGGTGTGTAATGATGGTGGTATCAATCGCCTTGTGACATAAACCATAAGCACCATTGCTTTGGCAGCTGAAACAGCTCAGTGCCTAGTCAAACATTTTCAGTAGTGGCACCATTTATTCTAGTCGAGACTTCCATTATTTTTTCCTTCAGTCTTCTGGTACAAGAGAAAATGTTCTGAATCCTAACTAAATCAGAAATTCTCCCTGCCTGCTATCAATCTTTCATGTTTTTTAGAGTAGTTTTGTTTTCTCATTTGTTCCTAGACGACCACATAATGGTATACTGGAATCATATAATTGCTTTGAAGAAATTTGCATATTTCGTAGGTGAGTTCACCAAAGCGTGACCAAATGGATGTCTTCTTTTGTGTTAACAGAGTGACTCTGCTTTTCTCTGTGGCCCTGTATTATACAGTTATGTTGGGGGGGGGGGGGGGCAAGTACCTCCTTAAAAGGCTATATTTAAGCTTTTCTGCCGCCAAAACGTGGTCTTCCGCTGGGAGCGGTCGGTGGTGGTGATGGTCCCTTGCCAAGAGATTCAGCCATCATGTAATTTACCATACAAGAGGTTATAATACGCCCCCTGAGCAGCACAGCTTCTTCAGGGCAGACTGGATACTACAGTGACTCGCTATCGGACAAGTTATTCACTGCTCAGGAGAAGGCTCCTTTAGTGAGATACAGACTGATGATGTGAAAAACTGAAGCGAACATGGCCGTTGCTCGTGAAAACAGTGATCTCCTCATAATTTTACAATATACTAAGATTGGTTAAGTAATGCACTCAAATTCAGTATTTTTAAGTAACGTTTACTTGCTTTGTCTAAAGTAATGCATACTAGTAGTACACAGACAAATGTGATTTTTAAAAACATATTTGCTGAATCATGGTATATATTTTCTGCGCACATGCAGCCGGTTCCAGTTGCTCCTGCTCGTTTTCTTATTTTTCCAACTTTTTTAGCTTTCTTCTTGTCATACTTGTTGAAACTTTTAGGTTGTTTTTTTTTTTTTTTTTTTTTTTTCCAGCGAAGAAATTACTTTGTAGTGAGCGTAGTATTATGTGTTTTCAATCAGCTATGCCGGCAACGATCCCCACAGAAATTGGGAGGACACAGAAGAGGCAGAGAAGAAAAGAAGAGATGAAGGAAGAGAGCTGGGTCCAGAAAACAGAGACTGATGGAGAAGATTAGCTATTAGCCATGTCTCCCTTCTATCATTATGGGCAACATGAGATCGCTGGACAATAAGATGGATGAAGAATCAGAGAACTTCCTTGAGTGTAGTGTTATGTGTTTCAGGCTGATGGCTTTCAGATGGTTCGGGCGGACAGGAATAAATCTGAGAGCGGATAGAAAAGAGGTGGCGGGGTAGCCACTTTTATTAGAAACATATGGTGCCACCCTGGTCACATTACCTGCAGCCTGGACATTGAACTGTTAGCTGTGGGGTGACACCCAAGCGTGTTGAGCAATTGAAACGAAGCAATTTCCCTGTGGGGATTAATAGTCTTTCTGATTCTGATATTAATATAGGAAGAATATTCCTAATATGATTCTATTCTTAATGTGATGTATGAGTGCAGGTGGGGAAAATAACCAAGTACAGCTACCCAGGTACTGTACTGGAACCTCTTTGCATAAAGAGTACTTGATACTGAAGTATATTTTGCTGATAATAGCCTACTTTTGTACTTTCAAATTTTAATGCAGGACCTTAATTTGTGATCATGTACTTATACACTTTGGTATTGCGTTTTTTAATTTTAAGGATTTAAATACTTTTCATTTTACTGTTGGGACACACCCTGTACACAAACGCAGAAGAAATCAAAGCTAATTTTCATATTTAATGTAATTTCTTTCCTGCAGGTTTTTATAGTCCTCCTGCTTCTAAATGGAATGATGGAACTTAGCAGCTATATCATTTGCAAAGAATGTCGGTCAGTTGTAAGAGTATGAAGAATTGCAGTGGGTGTTTGTAAGGGCAAAGTGAATACAATCAGGCATGTAATTGTTTGGCCTTAATGGCAATGACAAAGCGTAGCGTCAGCAATAACAGATTGATCCTCTTAACAACAGACAAAGCTGTTATGCGATTGAATTCAATCGCAATGTTCTTGCTTTTTTCTTGTCTCATTGAACGTGAGAGGGCAGCCATTTGGTTGTTTGCAACAGATCGTGTAAATCAGCTTTACAAGAGTGTAGATTTGCTTTCAAAAAATTGTCCACTCTTTGAGGCATTGCGTTTTTGAAGTGATCACAGGTTTTGGGATCAAATAGAAGGGCGAAGTATTGACCGAAATGTCATCAAATCGCAACCTATATTGCAGCCAAAGTGCTTGCAAACTTTTGCTGAAAGCAAGAGTTGATGGTGTGATGTATTTCTGTACAGGGCTGTGATTGAATCAGGACTCTAGTCCAGTTGGCAACAATGACATTGTTACTGCTCCGTATTGGCTGGCTGCACCAGTTGGAAAAAAGGAGTGAGTCACAGATGTGATCGAGGTATAATGGAGTTCTTCACAGGTCAGCGCAGAACTATTGACCTCTCAGTGGGTTCTCTCTGTCCTCCACTCATCCACCACAACATCCACCACTCATCAGCAGTACATCAGCCCAGGGTTTCAAGGAAGTGCTGGGAATTGTGATTTATACTTTTGTCCATCTGCTGCCCTGTTTCACTGATTCCATTCCTCTCTCCTTCAACATTCAGTGTAAACCCTGACCGGCGATGCTCCCATGCATCAAACAAAATAGCAAATGGTGGTCCAAAGAGATGAGATGGTGGCATACAAAATAACTGGCTAGCTTCCAAGCACATTAGTCTATGTGACAATTTTCTCTTTATCAGCAATTTCCCCTGCTTATCATGGTCCATTTATTATTCCTGCTTTTTTCATTTGCATTTTACATTCCGGATATTGGAGGAAACACTGAATTAGAGGTTATCCTTAACAACCCACACTATTGGATTGTTTTTCCCCTCCCTGCTTATTTTCACAGCAGCAGATTTGTATCCATTGGAGATGGATGCTGTTTTACCCAGTGGTGAGCACATATTGTAATTCCAGTTGATCCTATAGGATGGATGTTATGTTCTGCGCACCTCTGTGCTGTTAGATCACTCTTGATGCTTGTTCTGTAGAGAGTAGCAATCAAAACGGTGTTTCAGGTATACTGGTAGAAAATATACGTTACGAAAGTGTCTGTATGGGTGTAACTCAAGGTAGAGCTGAAAAAGAGCATGCAACTCAGCGTCTTTCCTGGAGGAATTTAAAATGTGTCGTTATCGGTGGTCAAATTCTTACTGAGCAGTAGCAGATTATCATAGATAAGGTTTTTACATATATGTTTTTGCATATATAAAGTGATAACGCTGGTGTTATTCTGTATTTTTCTTAGTTTCAACAAATCCCATGAAAAGACCAAAACCAACAATGTGATAGTTGTGATTGAATTGCCATTAGATTTTGGACAGATATTCATGGTTGCCAGAAGATGAATCCTATTCCTTTGGTGATCCCCTGACTGGATGGATTACTATGTAATTTTGTACAGACATTCATGTCGTCCTCATAATTTTGGTGACCCTCTGGCTTTTAATCTGGTGGCATCATCAGATCAAACTTTTAACCTACCACTCTAAGATGGTTAACATGGTAAACTTTATACCTGTTACTCTTAGTCTTTTTGGACAACAGTGCAGGTCTATGGCACAGATGAATAATCTGTAATGTTTATGCTATACAAGAAATAATTGTCTGTAGGATAGAGTTCATTGTTGGGTTTGGTCTTTTCATGGGATTTGTTAAAATAAGGAAACTACTTTCCTTTTAATGTGACTATTTGTGCTCCAAGATATGGATGTGATCTGCTTTTTGAAGAGGAATCAAAAGTGTTGAAGTAACTAAAAGAAGAACTGGACATTTAAGCCATCTATCGCTTTCTACACTTGTTACAGCATGCCTGGCATGACAGTGTGACCACTCACCTGGCTGCTACATAGAAAAAAAGGAATCCAGCTGCACTACATCTTTTTTTTTTTTAAATCTCCCACTCAATCTTCTTTGTGTGTTTCTCTTAGATGAGCAACATTTTTTACACATTACTCACACTTGCTCACAACTGTGATGTTTCAAAACATTTCTCTTGATTAAAGTGAAATCTGACTTCCCTGCCCTGCGTCAACATGTAGTTGACCCCAAAAAAAGGTTAATTGGCTCCTCTGTTGCAGATGTTTGAAAACAGCCATTTTGAAGAAAAATTCAAGGTGGATTGTTGGGAGAATGAATAGGGGACGTGAGTGAGGTTGTTCTGCATTTACTGTCTAAGAGAATGTGCGTTCAAAGACCTTGACTGCTCAGAGGATCACCAGCTGAATACAGAGAGGTAAGAGACAGGCCTCTTTAGCAATTTGTACTATTCATGCTACATTACACAAACAGCCGTTGAGCTAGAGCATTCTGCAGAACCTCTTTTTATACAATTGTGCCTGCTATACTGAAGAAGCTTAAAAATTTCTGCCATCAAAGGTTTTTGTAAACTATTTTATTTCAAGTTCAGATACTATTTTTTTTTTTTTTTTTAATGAATGGATGCAGTAGAATTAACTTAAAGCCACATAGTGTGTTATTCGTGTCGTTGGACAGATGTTTTGTTTGTCAATGAAACCTAAAACAGTGCTACAAGAGCTTCGTGTTTCCAATGGCTGTCTGTATGTCTGCTTTCAGTGTAGGATGGGAAATGTTCTTATGATCACAATGCACTTGTGACAACAGAGTGAATCCATCAACAGAGTGGCAGCGGAGCCAGCCAACATTAATGAATCCTCAACGTGAGACACAGAGCAATTATGTGTGATGTTACTATGGTGTTTGTTCTTTGCTTTTGAAGAACCGTCCAATTATCAGTTGATCTGAGAGTTTCCAGGGGATCAACTACAATTGTCACTTGTAATTTTGTTGTCTCTCAGATGATGAGAAATGTTACTTAGCAACAAAATGGATGGCTTTACAGGACTGTAGGACACCGGGTTTGTTTGTTGTTGCACTCTAATTAGATCTGACGAGCATGTCAGCATTTACGATTTCCATTTTTCCTGTTACTGCTTCCCTTAAAACAAAAAAATGACACATACACGGATGCACTTTTCAGTTGCTCAACAAACAACAAATCAGAGAAGATATATATATATAGTTAAAGCCTTTTCATAACAATCTGGTAATTAAGAATATTATCTGAATGATATTAAGGCTTTAAGGGTCTTAATATTGTAGCATTCGTAATAAAGATTCTTCTTCTGTTAGACTGACAAATTGATGGTTATATAGTTCCCTACATTGCTTTTAAGTGCTCTTTGTTTACTTTGTCTTGTTGTCTGATATTTCAATTCAATTTACTTGATGGAATTGTTTTGTATTAGGGAGGACATCCTCCCCTGTGCTAACGATGGGAATTGAGAACCCGTTCCAGTTGAGAACTGGTTCCAAATTGGCCGAACCATTGGAATCATATGCCTCCAAGCTTATCAGTTGCTTTTATCGATGCTGGCATGGTTTTCTGACAGTCGCACATTGCAAAACAATGATGTCAAACTACGCTGCTGGAAACTCACAACAAGAAGGAGTCATGATGGAGAGGAAGTACAAAGTGTTTCTTCGTTTCACGGAGAAAAGATGACAGTGCAGCGTTTCCCATACATAGGCTCGACTTGGGCGGCTGCCCAGGTAGATAAAACACTGTTTCAACGTAATGCTTTATTTCACTCTTTTCAAACTAATTTTTGGCCACACACCTGTCTGAGTTACATACTACACACTGTAGTAACTGAGTAGGGACTAGAGGCTTGTCTGTACAGCTATCTAGCTAGCGTCTACTGATAGCCTGCATGTGAGGTGTTTAGGGGCCATCTGTAAATTGTAGTTACAGAAAATAGCCTGGGTTAAAGTCTCCCCCTCTAAAATGCATGATTCTCTGCATGCACATCGGTCTCACACCACGCCACCCACCACCACAAGCAAATTCTCAACCTGTGGGAAACACTGTAATGTCTTTAATATGGGAATTTCAAGTAAGGGTGGAAACACCAGCAATGTGCTGAAATATCCTTCTACGCAACATGGGGGGAAATTCCCGGAATGCCATGTATTTGACACTCTACGCATGAGTGCCACTACTTCCCAACCGAGCAACGCGTATGTTAGCATGGGTAAAAATCCTATGTTATAATAACATTCGCGCCAACCAGAAAGAAATCCTAAATTAAAACAAATGCTGTACAAATATTCACTCATTTCATCCATTTCAGATAATAACAGACTGTTGCTATAGTCTCTTATTATTATGCTAGCTCTCAGGCTACAGCCTTTTTTCAGACTCAGACATAAAACTGTTGCGTTGATGCTGAAAACCTGTGTTGGCCTACTTTTTCCCACACCGGAAATTGATCAGGAATCGTCAAGGGAATTAATAAAGAAATTGGACCAATAAGAAGAATCGATAATGGCATTGGTATCCATAATATCTTATCAATTCCAATCCCTACCCTGTACATATCCATTGAGCTCTATAGTATTTTTTTAACCATTTTGTTTTAATTGAGAACAAATAAACACTGATGCAACTGACTCTGCCCAAAACCTTCAAATCTAGTCCGAAAATCCAGGATGGAAGAAACTTCAAGGAAGGAAAACATACCCCCACGGTACTGCTTTCTCTTTAATATCACAGGACTACATCAATAAACCATTATTAGGATTTCATAAAGGAATCAGGATAGTGCATCAGTAAGCCTCAGAACTGGTGACTCCCCAGTCTCTGAATGATTCTACACGGCAGCTTATGGAAGTGAGTCAACCTTGGCATGTTGCTGGCAGAGTACCTGAACAGCTGCACATTCTCTGCTGGCAAAGGAAGAGCGAGTCCTCTACCGCCTCCAATGTATGGTTTTGTGTATTTAATTTTTATCTTTTCGGACGTACAAGCATGTTTCATGTTCCCACCATCTTACCTTCTGTTGCTCTGCTCTGTTTTACCCAGAGGGAAGTATCAAGGTCTGATTTCTGACTGGCGATTTGTAAGCTGTTTAGTTTTTTTCTTTTTTCTTTTTAGGTATTAAACTTGCATGTTTAGTGGAAAAAATGATCAGTAATTTGTTCAAATGCAGATGATCTACAGGTTAGGGCTTTACTTATTTAGTCGGTGCAGTGAATGCTTTTCAGTCTAACTGCCACTTAACTTCAGCTCGCTTAGAAGTCCCTGCTTTTGGAAAACAAGCCACCAGGGGGCAGTATCTCACCTGATGTCCCGTTCCTTTTGTGGACTGGTTTCAGTGGTAGGCGCCAGTTACTTAGTTCCTTCCTCTGACCAGTCTTCCCTTTGCCACCTTGCTGTATATGTGTTGGAAAATTGTAGGCGTACACCCCGAGGCCAGCCTACATTTCAGACGGACAGGAATTTGAAGGCTTGGGCTGAGGATAATCAGATCCACCCACACATGCAGAATTAAGTGAGGGAGGTTATTCTTTTGGGGCGCTCTCTGTCCTTATCCAGGCCTGACCCAGGCTTACTACAAAATAGATCTGGGGGAAATTACGCCGTTTCATTTCAAAGTACATATTGTGGAGAAAGTGTTGTAATATAAACCCAGATGAATTCACCGTTAGAGACATTTAGCTATTCTTTTAGCTAAAGTGGGATTGTGCTCAACTTAATCAGTAACTCATAATGAGATTTACCTTCACACCAACATTTTTTTCCTAAAAGCTTAATATTTAATTTAAGAATAAATCTCTTCAAATGCTCCCTATAAATCTACCCTGCTCTTGAACCAATAGATGCTTGGCTTATTTTAAGGCTCTTCTTTTATATGTGGTGCGATGTAATAGCAGAATTACTTCTGTGCTGCCTTTTTTTCTGCGGGATACCTACCTTTTTTTTTTCTTTTTTTTCTATATATAAATGCACTGCTACTTACATGCTTTCAAGCAAGTGTGCTATTCTAGCAAACAATGGTGAGCTAACATGTAAAAGCTCTTATACAGTGTTCTCCAACGTTCATTATCGGTCTGATATGCAGGTCCTTGCTGATCCATGCATAAGAAAAAAAAAAAGGCAGGCATGAGGAAGCGTGCGTGTCCTATGTGAATATACAGTACGTGCTGTCAAGCGTGTCATTCCAACAGCAACTCAACTATGCATGCTGTCACCCTTAAGCGTCTCTGTGCTTATTCAACTGAGTGAAAGAATGTATGGCATGGTAACGTATATTTGATGTTTTCCTGGGACAGGAACACTGAGTTTCTGACAGTTTTCTTTCATTTTCACTTATGCTTGAATTAATACCTTAACACTTTATTATGTTTGATGTACTGCCACGCCCTATATGTGGATGGTACATGTTACAGTGTATGTGTGTCACAGTAGAAGCAGCAGATAGCCCTGGTGTCTGTAAAACTCTTGTGTCTAAATTGTGACCTTAACCCTATGCGTCTGTCTGATTCATTTCACCTTTTTTCTGGTCTAAGTCTTCTCTGCCTTTTAGCCTTTGTTAAAGTCTTCCTCTCTATCCTGGTTGCACAGCCACTTAGACAAACAGTGAGATCTCATAATATGTCCATGTTTACTGCTGGGCAGTTTGCATTATAGCCTGTCCAATTCTGGATTTTTTAGTCAAACACTGATTTTAATATTTTAGGGTTAAAAAAAATTAATAAAGATACACCAGATTACTCTTTTTTTTCTTCATACATTATCAGAAAACATTTTAAAGGATCCATTAAATTTCTTTTTTTAAAGAACTGTAACCTAGATGTGTACTGAGCAGGACGTTTTGCAATTGAAAAATAAACTTGTAAGTGTTTTCTGGTGGACAAACTATGTAAGGGCAACACTGTTTTTCTAGACTACCTCAAACAATTTGGCATTTTTGTACTGACATTCAATTACCTGCCAGTTTATCAGTTTAACTCTAATATGCACATTACATAGAAAACCATTACTAATAAACCCCGTATTAAGAGCAGTGATTGTTCACTAGGGTAGGATGGGTCTGTAGGTGGAATAGGGGCTGAGGAGGCATAAACTGATGTCTGTCCTTGCAGCCCTTTTGAAAACGTTCTGTATTTCTCTAGTTCACACGGAAAAGTAGTTTGCTTTTGTCTCTTTCTGTTATGCTTCACTTTCTCTTACCACTTGCAGCAGCTTCTGCATAATCTATACTGTGAGTTAGGTGTCAGTTTCACTATGTAACACAATGGGAGGTTTGAAATCAATAACCTTCAAGGGAGTGTGTGTGTGTGAGAGAGAGAGAGAGAGAGAGAGAGAGAGAGACTTGCATGTATCCAACAGAGTGGAGAGAGTAATTTCCTTTATTTGGAACAAAGTACTGATCCCCAGAACATAGCTCATCATTTAGGCAGAGAGCACAAAACATTTTACACCTCATAGCCTCTTTATTGAGGACACATAACAAGTACCAAATAAGATCCTTCTGCCATCAGTTTGAATGCTTCAAGTTATCGACGCAGCAAAATGCTGAAAACACTGTACAGGGATCATGGTCTACTTTGACTTTACTTTTCTTTTGTTACCATCCCATTTTATTTTATTCCCAAGGTGCTGTTTTGGGTTGAGATATGGGGACTGATCTAAAGTCACTCTGGTGTTCTGCTGTTAAAGTACTCTTGATGCATCTCATACAAAGTGACATGATGCATTATCTGTTGGATGCATGCATTTTAAACCTGCAGTAGCTGACTGTTTTGTCCACTTGGGGGCAAGAAAAACAAGTTGGTAACACAACATTGATGTATAATCACCTTTTAAGTTTATGTTGAACTTGTTAGCAAACTATTTCTTATTTATAGATCCAGCAGTTACAAAACATAATCTTTCCTTTTGTAGTCATGTTTCTGGCCACGTGGTATAAGTATGTCCAGTATTCACTCTGTTTTAGCTCTGTTTTTGGTCTCTACCAGCTCCTCAGGGTAATATCTGGATATTTAGTTGTTCAATGCTCGACAAGAAATAGATATTGTTAGAAACACATTTCATTTTTCAATAATGTAAAGTAGGCAGATCTCAATATGGCACTTACTATACATATTTAGCACTTAGCTTTCCTTTACTCACTTTACTTCAGTGAACTTTCTTCTCCTCGTGCTTTTAAGCTCTTAGCTACAGAATGATGAATTCACTGCTTCTGCTCCTTTACTCTTGCATCTTTTATAATGATGTTCAAGCACAAAACAGCACCTTTATTTTTGCATGCCTTCTTGGACTTTGTTGAGAAAGTTTGCTGCAGGCTGCTCTGTGTCAGTAGCAAACACTTGTGCTTTAGTGTGTTCCTGTGCTATGTGTAAATCAAACTTTTAAAAAAACGTCACATCCAGCTGTGTGAAGAGCAGCCTTTTTATGCCTCCGCACCGGTGACAGCTGCGATATCTCAGGAAAGCTTTGAAGAAATTTCCTAAATTTTGGCCCAAACATTCACTTGGACACAAGGATGACCTCATTAGATTTTAGTGTTCAAAGGTCAAGGTCACTTTAGATAATTTTGGCCCTAACTCAAGAATTCATATGCTAATTATGACAAAATTTCACACAAATGTCTAATAGGATAAAAAGATTAAGTGATGACCTTTTTATATCCAAAAAGTCAAAGGTCAAGTTCACTGTGACAACATAATGTTCTGCAAAAAAACACTTTTTGGGCCATTATCCAATACCATAACTCAGGAATAGAAGAGGAGATTGTAGCCATTTTTCACATTTTGCCAGATATTAAAAAGGTGACACTAATCTTAGGTGCCCACGTTAGACCTGTGGTGATTGAATAGATCCTCTGTTCTGCCAGGTTGAAAAGTCTTCACTACATATATTATGAGTCTGGACAGACATGGAAGTAAACTGCAACTTGACTGGTTGGCGGAGGCATACAACCACGACACGGTAATTCTAGTTAATGCATGAAATGCTAGAAAATTCAGTCTTTTTGATGGCAATCATGTTTACTTGGTGCTTGACTTGAGTAAGATTTTCTGACATAGTATCAAGGCTGCCAACACAGAAGTTTTGCCTACCTAGATCTTCACACCAGTACATGAACACACAGCCACAAAGACAAAGAGCGGCTTGTGTTCTTTCTGTGTTCCTTTGCCCTTCATGTCCGCAAGACTACATTAGCAAGCAAAGCAGCTTTGCTTAGTCATTGTTTGGCTCAGACCTAGTGGATATATGAATTCATGTTGTTTACTCTACATACTGACTCTCCTATGAGCACTGCAATATTTATTGTGATTGTGGGGCCAGGTTGCCTTTTTCTTCTCATTTGGAAAGTGTTAATGCTCGTATCGCTAACGTGCCCTCCTCAGATTCTTAGCTGGAAGCCAGCATTGATCTCCTGCTGCCTGCTGATCCAGTCGGAGCCTTGAAGAGTTGTTTTATAGATGCTCCTCTGCACACTATTGTTGTACAGAGCTGGTATTTACATACCTGTTCCCCCTGTGTGTGCGCAACCAGCCTGGAGTTGCGCTTTTTTTTCTCCTCATCTAATTAGCAAGCCATTTTAGCCGACAGCACAGCCGCTCACTGGAAGTTTGGAATATTTTATTGCATGTCCAAAGGAGAGCCATTTCTGGCCAATTGATTGTTTTTGAAAGCCTTGAAATGACACCGCAACCGTCATAATTAGGTCACTTGAACCACACATCCTACCACTTCTAATTTACGTGAACAATAATTTACCATCTTATCTGTACATTGTTTGTACCTACGCTTTAGTCACACAGGAATCTGGAGGAGCAATGTTTTTGTGTAAACACCAAGGTGTGCCAGATAAGGTGGTGTCTGTGTGTATACATATAAAGTGTGAGTCTTCTCGTTGCACCCTCAGGGGTTGATGGCTGAACTGCTTGGGAGGGGAGCTGCAGTATTTACCACCTGCTATGAAAGAAGCCTTCTGTGCAACTGTGATAGTGTCATACGAAGTGAAATGAAAGTGATGCCTCTCCATATCAATGCATCCCGCTTTTAGAATGATATTTTCATGGCATTCCTACTTTTATTGGATTGTGTTCAAGTGGTGAGTTAGGAAGCAGAGTGAGAGTCGGGATGACAGGTAACAATTGTAATTTTCATTTCTGTCTGACAAGCTGTTGGCTACCTGGGATATTTCCATCGACAGGATAGTTGAGTAGTCTCAGCTAATGTCCATGTTTCAGTCTCATTTTATGTCCACAAAATCTGAGCTATGTCTTTCTGAAAATCTTTTTCTCTTCATATATATATAAAAGACAATCATCAAAAACAAGGCCTGGTTGAAAATTGGTGATCTGTTGGTTATCTGTCTTATTTGTCTAATTTTCTTTCTTCTAAACTCTGCGTATATTGGCTGTTTATAAGCAAAACATCCTGCTGCATTACCAAATTCTTTGAACAAGAGTACATCTTTCTCTTTTTGACACTGTTGCACAAGCTCAGTTTTATTTCTCAAATCTGTCATGCTCTTACTATTTAGATCTGAATCTGTTGTTGGTGTGAAACTGCTGGCTCTGCAGCACTAACTATATGCACCTCATACACTGGCCCCCTGGGATGCCCAAAACTCCCTCGGATGTTGTGAACAATGGATGAGTCAGACAGAGTGGGAATTCATTTTTGCAGCTTTCATAATTTCAACCAAGTTATAATACAGTAGTGCTTTCTGGTGAGAGAAAATTTGTATAACATGTTTTTCTTCTTACTGACACTCTGATTTTACATGGAGGAGGATAATGTTTCCTCCCATGTGTTTTGTGGAGTCTTGATTGGTGAAAAAGGTTGAATAAGTGTATAAAAACTTTAAGCTCCTTGAGATTTGCTGGTTTTCCACTGGAGCCCTCAGCTGAATGGGTAGTAGGCCTCTGACCATGCTGATGTGTTCATAGAACTGCTTCAGCGTCTTTGTACCACATGTGTGCTGTATCACATGTGTCTATACTAGTGACATCAGGGCAAATCCTGCAACAGATTTGATACTGCTGATTTGATTCTGGGTGTCGCGGTTTCCATTACGCGTCTGTCGTAACACTAATTCACCAGTTGGTCAAAATTGTACTGTTGCTGGCTTTACTGATGTCAGCAGCCACTTGTCATTACATCTTAAAAATACGGGTCCATTAGAATTAAAAGAGCTTGGCATCTTGGTTTCTTCAATCACCTCTTAAGATGCTCATGCTCGGACACGGGGAGTTGATTAGGTTCTAGCTGAAAACTGAGAACTGCAGCAAAATGCAGTAAAGCTGACAGAGAACAAGCTGTAAGTTTGGTGGTGAGTGTGATTCATTGGACTGTTGACCTTCCTTTAAGGGAGATGATGAACAACCTGGTACCAGACCATGAGGCCTCAGGCCCTGCTCTCCCTCTCAGCTGTCTGCAGCTTCACCTTCAGCTCACATTCAATCACTCTGGCAGCCATTAGCTGATAAGTAACCACCATATGGCTACCTTCCTCACCTCTTGCTCCATCCTGAAAAACAAACAACAAAATGTCAAAGCTACTGCAATGGTGCCACCTAGTCTTCCCACAAGCACCATATCCCTTCCAATTTGCCCCCTTTGCCCATAATAGCCTGCATTACTGCAGCTAATGGAGGAGATGATGGACAAATTGCTGCTCTGTTGCCACTTGCTAAAGTACGTTGGCTTGAAATGCAGTATTAGTGGTATGTTTTATCTTCTTTTTTCAAGGCAGGCATTAGAAAAAAACTTATCTAGCTGTCTCTGGTATTTTTTTTTTCTGGTATTGAGTATCATTTTATGTATGAGTTTTACTGTATCACTTACAAAAAAGACCTTGTGTGTTGCCCTGATAAACCTCTCAACCTACAGTCAAGCTTGACTTTTTTCCTTATCAAAACATGCC
Organism: Xiphias gladius; assembly: GCF_016859285.1. Taxonomy (NCBI): domain Eukaryota; kingdom Metazoa; phylum Chordata; class Actinopteri; order Istiophoriformes; family Xiphiidae; genus Xiphias; species Xiphias gladius. Next base: position 20,831,082 of record NC_053413.1, on the reverse strand, counting down.
TGCAAGAATGCCCCTGGGCCTTACCTGTGATAGAAGGCTATACTTCTTTCTTTTATAAAAGAGGTCTGTATTGGCCTGCAGAGGCTTTCTCTTAGACACCGTAGAACATGGTGTGGACTCTTCTGCTGACATGTCCAGGGAAGCAAGCAGAGGCAGTTATTATAAATCTTGCCATTTCTGCCCATCCTCAGGGATGTTGCCCGGGCAGGAGTCGGCTTTGGGGTCCTCTGCAAAATTCAATGGCACACATCTCACTTTTAAAGTTCAAAATTATTCAAAAATGAAAAGTGAGCCTGTGCAGTGAGAAGTCATGACAAGAAATCAGAGAGAAATCAGAAATATAAATATTTTACTCAGTGAGCACTTTATATAGAACACCTGCTTATTCATGCAATTAGCCAATCAGCTGATCATGTAGCATTAGTACAATGCATAAAATCATACAGATACAGGTCAGGAGCTTCAGTTAATGGTCACATCAAACATCAGAATTGGGGTAAAATGTGATCTCAGGGATTTTGACTGTGGCATGACTGTTGGTGCTAGAAGGGCTGTATGAGTATTTCTGAAACTGCTGATCTCCTGGGATTTTCACACACAACAAAAAACAAAAAACATCCAGTGAGCAGTAGTTCTGCAGATGGAATCATCTTGTTGATGAGAGAGGTCAGAGGAGAATGACCAGACTGGTTGGAGCTGACAAAAAAGCCATGGTAACTCAGATAACCACTTTTTACAACTGTGGTGAGCAGCAAAGCAACTCAGAATGCACCACACATTGAACCTTTAGGCTCATAGAAGACCACATTGGGTTCCATTCCTGTCAGCCAAGAACAGAAATCTGAGGCTGCAGTGGGCACAGGCTCACCAAAACTGGATAGCTGAAGTATAGAAAAACATCATAGCTTGGCATGATGAATCTGGATTTCTGCTGAGGCACGCAGATGGAAGGGTCAGAATTTGGCATCAACAGCGTGAATACATGGACTGAACCTGCCTTGTGTCAACAGTATCGCTACTGACCATGGGTATCCCTTTATGGCCACAACTTACCATCTTCTAATGGCTACTTCCAGCATGTTAATGCACCATGTCACAAATCAAAGGTCGGCTCAAACTGGTTTAATGAACATGACAATGAGTTCCATGTACTTCAGTGGCCTCCCCAGTCACCAAATTTGAATCCAATACAAAACCTTTTGGGATGTGGTTGAACGGGAGATCCACAACATGAATGTGCTACTGACAAACTGGCAGACATGATTTGATGCAGTCTTGTCAACACGGACTCAGTATTAGTATGGTGTTCCCTTATAAAGTGCTCGGTGAGGGTAAAATATAAGAAGATTTCAAGATTTCAAGATTTGTTTGAGAATCTGGGACTTTTGATTTTAATTGTGTTCTTCATATCCATCATTAATAAATTGCTTCAGTTTCTGTGGTATGGTCAACTGGACTTGTGCAGTGTTGTGTTGATGCTACAATGAGACCACCCTGTGAGGAGGATATTTAAGTTTCCTTAGAAACACCCATTATGATGCCCTAGTATGAATGAGCACATTATTTAGCAATACTATGTAACATTTTAATGTTGCTATTTAAATGCAAATTTTGACTCAATGAACCCAATTGAATTGCAATGAATAGTTTAAATTTTGATGTTTTTATGCCTTTTTACGTGCATGAAAACTTTGAAATTGTTCCAGCATTGCATCATTGTCGGTCATTTCAGTGTAAAAACCAAAAAAAAAAAAAAAAACCTAATTGTGTGTACTGTGGAGAACATGCCCACAGTCTGTTATTCATGCAAAATTGCTTCATTAATATAAATACTCCATTTGTGAATAGATTGTGGAATTAATTGTGTGTAATAAGTGCCGCGATAACAGTGTTATTAAACAGCCCCCCTCACAGTATTATAAATAATTTGGTGAAACATAAAGGTAAGAGACTCTACCATACTGTGGAATAGCTCTGGCCGCAAAGAAATTGATAATCTCTCCCATGCCTGCTGTCATGGTGTGTCCCATTGTGGGCTGTTGAGCACATGCCTCAGCTGTAACCTTGGCCAATCCTCCAGTCCCTGCAGGGCTCGTGCCGGTCAGAGTGGGTTGTAATACGACTAATCAGATGCTTTAACTTTTATGTAAATTGCCCTGGCTTATGAATCTTTAAAGAGGTGATGTCAAAGACAAAAAAGGGCGGGATGAGGGTAGGTGAGTGAACGGTGAACTGTCAGAGATGTGAGCACTACATCTGATTACCCAGCGCTGCTTTGGAAAGACACACTCTCACACACTAATGAAGTCATATAATTAGTCTCATTAGTGATGCTTCTGTTGAAGCTGGCCAGAGATAAATCTCCAGAAGTGCCTGTTTTTAAATGTTACATTAATTTGACAGGCTTCTCTCACAGCTTTGACAGTCGCGTGAGGACCTACTGTTATCTCATTTGTGAAATGTTTTTGCAGGTTAAAGATGCAGCAATATTTCACTCATCTTGTTGTGCTTAATGACCCAATTTAAAGGTAGAGCGGGAAGGGTAATTGTTGCGCCTTCAGGTGCGATGAAGCAACATCCATATATAGACAGCAACAGATTAACAGTGACATACAGATGAACAGTGTTGCTCAACTGAGGTAACAGTAATTACTGACCTGCACTCCGTGCTAACCAAGGCTCCATTTTAAGCATGTCACACAAACCCACACACACAGACACGCAGCGTACTGTTGTTGTTGTAGGAGCACAACGATTTCATGATTCAGGTCAACAAGAGGCCTCAGGCCCATAGACCAAAGTCTTCCTGTCTTTCATGACTTCATTTGTGAGGAATAAAGGCTCAGATGTACAGTGAGGCCACAGTGCTTCACACATTTTTCAAAACATATTAGCCTCCACAACTCGGCTACCACACTGAATAATTAGTGTCAATGTGACTCTATTTGTCAAGACCAGTAACTATATATGAATTTGTCTTGGTGGCATTGTTCCAAAGATAAATAGACAACTTAAATAGTCACACAGTGCATACGGACACATACTATTCAGGCACACTATAATAGAACCTTACATACATTGCAACTGTAAATATACGTGTACAATATATTTTACATAGCATAGTATCAGCTGTACATGTTATTTCATAGATTCTATTTAGTTGTTATTCTGTGCAAGTACTTAATCACTGTCCAGTATAGCTGAAATTATATGATAGATGGATTAGGTGATTGACAGAAAACTAATTGGAAACTATTTTGATAATATTTTTGATTTTAATCCTTTCAGTCATTTTTCATGCAAAAATGCCACAAATTCAATGGTTCCACTGGTTTCAATTTTGAGAATTTGCTTTTTTTGTGTGTGTAATGTGACAGTAAATTGAATATCTTTGGAATTTGGATTACTGTATTTGCTGGACAAAGCAAACATTTTGAAGATGTCACATTACATTGTGCTCTGAGAAGTTATGACTAAAATGATAAATCTATTAATCAAGAAAATAATCATTAGTTGCAGCCCTCCTATATACATCAAGGGTTCCAATATGAGTTTCTAATCCTCTTTAAGGAATAATCAAAATAGTTTGAATGTAAAGGTGTGAATATATGCAATTAGAAAAGTTTTTCCAATTGTCTTTACAACCCTGTTTCCTAAAACTATCAGCAAATAGATGTTTTGTAAGCAATATAATGAAACCATTCCTTTTTTAATTTTGAACACTTCTTCAGACTTTTCAATGTCGATGCAAAATTTTCATACAACACACTTTCAATTTAATATATTTTACCCACTGTATCTTTTCATGGTAACTTAAACATGGGCAGTAGTTTTATGGTAATGTTTAGGCAACCAGAAGCACTCGTTTGAGGATAGGGAAAGATTATGGTCTTGTTGTGGTAAAAGGCAACTCTGAGATGACGCTTGAGATAGGACGTGTTCTTTTTCAATATTTAACCACAATCTTTCCCTAACCTTAACTAAGGCTTTGTTCAGACTGCAGGCCGACCTGGTTTGTCTCTTAAATAAGATCTTTAGGACGGAGTGTCCGAACTGTTATTTGCAAATGATCATATCGGATTTGTGTGTCCAGACGTCGCCAAACTCTCTGCGTGGGTTGCTGTGGTGACGACGTAGGCGAAGCAATGCTGGTGACGTGGCTTTCCGACGCGGAAGCATGACAAACGGAGGTCTTTGCCAGGACAGAAGCCTCCCCCCAAAGTGCCAGCAGACTGCCCGCTGACTTTTGTTCTTGTTCCCCTCTGTAACAACAAAAAGTATACTCTCAGCAAGAATTCTGCTCACTCCGTCACTCTGGATTTGACATTGTCATTGTGCGTCGTGTTGCGAATGACGTAAAAGACACTTTGAAATCCCTTTTTGACCGTGTTGACTGAGATGCAACTGCAAAGATCTCGCACGTCCTGGATTGGAACAAACTATATACTACTCAACATCCAGGCAGCAGTTACGGTATGTTTCCTCCAAAATGCATTAGGCAAAGCAAATTAGTAACACATAAATATACAATATTTTGTGGGAGGTAGTGTTGCCTTTAACAAAGTGAATTCTAGGATATAATAAAGAATTTATTGAAATTCTGGAACAAAGCTTTACAAATAAATCACAAATAGATAAAACGTCTGCAAGGGGTGGATAAGTTTTAGTGGGCTTGTTGACTGGTTAATTAGTGAACTTTGTATGTGTATTATCTCTAAATTGAACTGAAATACAAAATGATAGATGTTCACTTTGTTCATTCTCAAAGGTTCTACAATCTTCCTTTTAATTTGAAGTGTTATTTTCCTGTGGTGTCACCCTCTTAGTTAAATATATTTTAAGCCTTTTAGCAAGCTAGACAGACTGAAAGTCTCACATCCAAATAAAGATTACCCACTAAATGTGTCCATGTTTTATGACTAATAATAGTGGGATGTTAGATGAGGCTGTCTCACAAAGTGAAGTGATAGTTGTACAATAATTACCAAGATAAGCAACTACTTTGGGAAATAATATTTGTCTGGAGCAGAAATAACCACTAAAAACAAATCTAAATCATGTTTTCAGTTTTTTGTCAGGCAACATGTCCTTTCTGCCTTGGTCACAGGACGAGTCAAATGGTTTCTATCAGGTCCATAAAAGATAACGATTTTTTGACTCAAGGGATCTTTGCCTCTAAATAGCAAAGACCAATTTCCCTTTTAAAAAAAAAAAAACAAAAACAAAAAAAAACAAAACCAAAAACTTAAAATTAAAGAAAAAAAAATTAATTAGAAGTTAATGGTTTAAACTGGCAATTAAGACAACAATATTTAAACCAGTAAATGGTCTCTGCATCCCTGATTAAAAAGCTTTGTTGTCCATCAGGCGCGTTTATAGTCATCAGGTAATACAAACATTGTTATAGGGGTTCACTTTATTCTATAATTTTATGATTTAGCTTGTCTTTGAGTATTTGCCTCTGTAGAAAAATGTCCTTCCCATGTTTTACTTCTTTTCTCTCTTCTGGGAGATGTACTCTTCATGTTGGCAACACAATTGTGATATTTTCCATGTACTTAATTCAGCCCTCACAAATTTTTTTTGGGTTGCTTTCTTGGCTCCTTTGGAGATCTGTGTATATATAGGAAACTGGATCATAAACTCATCTGACAAAAACGGCCCTAGAAAACCAAGTTTACATGTAGTTTCCCTCTTCTGTCTTTGCCTGACGTCATCTTGGGTTATTGTAATTGGGCCATGATTGGATTAAGAGAGGAAATGCTGGGGACAGAGAGAGAGACTGTTTTGCTACTGAATATAATCAACTTTTAGATGTATTGTTTCTCCAGAGTCTCTGATTGTTGGAATTTATTTTTGCATTAAAAGTTCTTGTGTAATGATAACTCTACACAGTGAAAACTTTTTTTTTTCTTTGACATGAAGGTTTTCAGTTGTTTTTTTTAATTGGTAAAATGATTTTACTGTTAGTTATACATAAAATATATATATATATCTATATATAGATATATATATAGATATAGATATAGATAGATATAGATAGATAGATAGATATAGATATCTATATATAGAGAGATTTCACATTTCAGAGTGCAAGAAAGAAACAAATAGATTATTTAACGTTAAGCATTATTTTAGGAATAA